>NC_141921.1:21545416-22795416 GCF_057802395.1 Ceratotherium simum simum | reverse complement strand
TTCTTTTCATTGATTTGTAGTTTCTTTATCTATTGAGATAATCTCTGACTTGTTAACTCTAAAATGTTTTTATGTGAAAGTGCTTTGAAAAGTTAAGTTTAGTCATTGCTATACTTGAGAAGAAGATAAAATTGAGTGCCTTACTCTTTTTTTTTTTAAACTATTCACATTTTTTTTTTAATTTTATTTATTTATTTATTTATTTTTTCCCCCCAAAGCCCCACTAGATAGTTGTAAGTCATAGTTGCACAGCCTTCTAGTTGCTGTATGTGGGACGCGGCCTCAGCATGGCCGGAGAAGCAGTGTGTCAGTGCGCACCCGGGATCCGAACCTGAGCCGCCAGCAGCGGAGCGCACGCACTTAACCGCTAAGCCATGGGGCCGGCCCGAGTGCCTTACTCTTGCACAATCATATCACAATTCTCATTTTTGTCCTTGAATGAAACTTCTAGGTAAATAAGTCCTTCCTGCAGCATTGGTAGATGAGGTATACAGGCCACAGGGGAAATTAATCTAAAGGCTGAAATCATTTAGTTTTACCCCAAACATGTGAGACAATATAGCATAGTGGCCTAGTGTGCATACTTCAGTGTCAGACTTTCTGGGTTTGGATTCCTGCTTTACCACTTCCTAGCTGTATGATCTTGTGCAAGTTCCTTATCCTCTTATGTCTCGTTTTTTAAATATGGAAAATTGAGATAATAGTTGTACCACCCACATAGAATTGTTGTGAGGATTAAATGGATTAATACATGAAATGCTTAGCACTGTGGCTGGTACATAGTATATGTAAGTTGTTATTATGTCATATATATGTGTGTTATAGATACATGTTTGCTGTTATACTGCTTTGTGCCAGGTTCATGTTGTATGATGATACGTGTAGAGAAATACAATACAGCCTCTGCCCTCATGGAGGTATCTATCCTTTAGTACCTATTACATCTTTATCACCACTTACGTTAGATTTTCAGATTTGGGATGCCTCCTATATTACACTTTAAGAATCAACACTCAGTCCCAAATCCTACCTTTAAGAATTTACCGGAGAGCCAGCCATGATGGCCTAGTGGTTAAAGTTCATTGCTCCCCACATCGGCAGCCTGGGTTCATTTCCTGGTTGCGAAACCATGCCACCCAGCTGTCAGTTGCCATGCTTTGGTGGCAGCTCACAAAGAAGAACTAGAACGACTTACAACTAGGATATACAGCCATGCTTGGGGCTTTGGGGAGGAAAGAAAAAAGAGGAAGATTGGCAACAGATGTTAGCCCAGGGCAAATCTTTCCCTCCAAAAAAAAAAAAACAGGAGAAATTCCTATCTGTCACAGATTAAAAAAAAAAAAAAGAATTTACCAGTGAAGCATGATATTTTTTCCTTGATTTCTTTGATAGAGATATCAGTGCTAAATAAATGAATTCATTCCTTCAACAAATATTTATTGAGCACCAACTGTGTGCTAGGCAGTGTTCTAGGCACTAGGGATACAGGACAGAAACAGTTTTGTCCTGTAGTGAACAGGACAAAACAAAATTCCTGCCCTAGTGGAGCTTACATTCTTGTGTGTGTTTATGTGTGGGTGTGTATGTGGGTGTGGGTGTGTGGGTGGACAATAAATAAGTAAAATATGTGGTGTAAGTGATAAATACTATCGATAAAAATAAAACAGGGAAGGACATAGAATGATTCTTTTTCCTAAGTCTCACATCTTAAAAAGAATTGGGGCTTTTATCCCAGTCCATGTAAATCCTGCAATTCTGTATCTGTTGTAGAAATCCCAGGATTCCAAGAAAGCCTGTTCTGAGAAAGTTTTCCCTTTACACATAGAGATTTTCTTATCTTTGGGTCAGGTCCTCTTTTTTAATTCTTCCCTTCCTACTATTACAGAGGAACCATGTTGACTTCTTCAGTCAGTTCAGATGCGTTGTACTGGGTGGCACAGATTCTCGGTGGGCCTTAGAGTTCTCTACCAACGGGCATAAGTCTTCATTCTCTCTTATAAGATTCTATCTGTGACTGTATCTGGTGAGCTTGCTGAACACAAACATTTTCATCTGTGTGTCTGAGTGGCAACGTCTCCTTAAATCTGAGCAGGCCCTCGGTGTTCCAGCAGCCTGTCATTTTCCTGGGAGCGGATGTCACACACCCGCCGGCAGGGGATGGGAAGAAGCCTTCCATTGCCGCTGTGGTTGGCAGTATGGACGGCCACCCCAGCCGGTACTGTGCCACCGTTCGGGTGCAGACTTCCCGCCAGGAGATCTCCCAGGAGCTCCTCTATAGTCAGGAGGTAATCCAGGACCTTACTAACATGGTTCGAGAGCTGCTCATCCAGTTCTACAAATCCACACGCTTCAAACCCACTCGGATCATCTATTACCGTGGAGGAGTATCCGAGGGACAAATGAAGCAGGTACTCTCATGATCTCAGAGTTGCCCTTTGGGGCTTCCTCACATCTGCCAGTCTGGGTAAATCAGATTCGAGAGATATTAGGTGAGTTCTCAACTAAACGTCATTCCATTTCTAACTCCTAGGTAGCTTGGCCAGAACTAATAGCAATTCGAAAGGCCTGTATTAGCTTGGAAGAAGATTACCGGCCAGGAATAACCTACATTGTGGTACAGAAAAGACATCACACACGACTCTTCTGTGCAGATAAAACAGAAAGGGTAAGAAAACATAGGATAAGCTTCATTATGTGATACAAGTAAATGTGTTTTGAGTGGGCATACCTATAATTTTTTTTCTAAAAGCATAAGTGTGTAATAATAATTTACTAAATATGCTAACTACTGTTCATCTTAGATGACCAATTCTGAATTATACAGGTTTCAAGACTGAATATTTCTCTCGTGTGACAGAAATGCTGGTTTCTAGAGTTTTTAAGGGGAGATCAGAAACATTCCAGGAACACTAGGGTCATACAGGCAACCTCCAAAGGGCACGTTTATCTATTTGGACTTTACTGCCACTTGCTACTTTTTGCTGACAGCGCCTGAGGCATGGTTCTAGAGGGTAAAGAAAAATTTCTCTTCCAAATGATTTTATATCAATGCAGGGGATTCTTAGGGTACAAACTTTGAATGTTTATGATGTCACACTTACTAACCATGGGCAAGTTACTTAACTTCTCTAAGCCATAATGTTCTCAACTGTAAAATGTGTTAGGAACAACATTTATTTCACAGGGTTGTTGTAAGGATCAAATTAGTGAAAGAATATTAATTTGGAGTACAATTCCCAGCACTTGATAAAAGACGTTTTGTGTAATCTATCTATAATCTTATATTTGTATATAATCTAGGTAGGTTTAGGTACATAATATTGGATGACTTTGCTTCTATGATATTTTTATGACATTACTTCATCTTTTCCAGGCCCTCCCTGATCCACCCCCAGGGAGACCAGTTCTTTCTGTTGCCTAATCTTATAATCTTCTGGGTCACTCCCATTATATTCTAGTACGCCCTTAGTTTTTGTCTCTAATCCAAAGCTGAGCTGTTTTTGTTTTGTGAATCATTAGAGAACTAAAGTTTTCTCCTTGGGCTCCAGGTCCACCAGATTCCAAGCGCTGTTTTGAAATTGCCCAAACTCTGACTCAGTAGTACTTCTTAGACTCTGCTAATACAAATTCTCTGAACTCTTGCCTGAGCTCTGGGCACAAAACATCCTGCCATTCGCTCCCTAATTGCACTGTCACCTCTTCATCCCTTTGTCAACTTGCTATCCATGTAGCTTTAGGACCTGTACTATCTTTCTAAAACCCCAGGCTATCTCATAGTTTTGTTCTTTACCATCCAGTGTCACTCCTACCCTTTCAAGATTGACAGTCCCAGCCTTTGGTCTACTTTACACCCCTCACACTTTTCAGCATCGTCAGTTCTCTAAACGTGCCTCTTGCCAATCTCCAACTCTGAATTAGTCCACTTGCCCATTTTCTTTACTTCTGCTCTTAGGTTGATAGAGGTTACTGAGGAAAAAAAGTCATTTGTTTAATAATGAACCTTATTACAAATTCATGATAGCAAATTTCAGCCAAGTCTTTGATGCTGCAATTTTTTCATTTATCCTATTTGCCATAGCATCTGTTCCAAACCTTTACACTCTTCTCAACTCCCCAACCCTATCCATGACGATTAATTGCCAACAATTTACATTGCCAACAATAGAACAACCTTCTATTTCCCCCAGAAAACAAAATCTAGAAGGCATGAATTTTCTTGGCTTCCTCTCCTCTACGTTCAAATTTAGTTAAATCTTGTGTTTTCTTATCTCTTTCCTCACATCCTAGAGGCGAATCTCTCCACTTATGCTTTGTCGTCCCCCACCTATGCTTGTGTTCCTAATCCTTCCTGCCTTCTCTAGAGCCTTACTTCATTGATTATCCGTCAGTTTCCAAAATTTCAATCTTTCCCGTTCTATTGCCTCCTTCTCCTCACCCTCTAAAGTTTCTTAACTCTTCCTCAGTCACCCCAATAAACTTCTCTTCACTCTGCCTCTCCCTCAGTGTACCTGCCACCTTATCTTTCCTTCCTTTCATGACCGAACTTTTAGGAAAAAAAATGACTTAACTTTCTGTCTGTACCTTCTCACATCATACGTCCATTCTCTGTAGCCTGAGGTTGATTTCAATGACTCCATCTAAGGTTTTCCCTCAATGACTTGATCATTTTGAACCTAGAGATATCTTGTCAGGTTCCTACACTGACCTCTTTACAGCACTTAGGACGGTTGCCTTCTTTGGCCTTAGCAATGTGACTTTCCAGGTTCACTACCCACCTCTATCATCAGGCTTTTTTTGACTCGTCTTCCTCCTCTGTCCATTAAACACTGGTGTTTCCTGGCATTTCATACTTCTCCCTCTTCTTTTCTCAATTTCACCTCTCTTTAGTCTCACCTAATTTGCTTATTTGCTTATAGATTCCTAAATCCGTATTTCCAGCTCTAAACTTTTCTATGCCGCTCCTGATCTGCACTTCCAATTATCCACCAGACGTATTTACTTAGATGCTCTATAGGCATCAAATCAGTCAAGATAGGCTAGGCTGTGCTGTGGTAACAAAAAACTCCAAAGTCTTAGTGGCTTACAAAGATTTATTTCTTGCTCACGTTACACTTTCATTGTGGCTCTGCTGCAGCTGTGACCCTGCTGTCCTCCCTTTGGAACCTAGGCTGACATAGAAGCATCTATTTGGAACATGGCCAGTCATTGTAGCAGAGGGGAAAAAAGATACACAATAAGCCATATGCTGGCTCTTATGCTTCTGCCCAGAAGTAACACATTTCAGGACACATTTTATCAGTCAAAGCAAGTTACATGGCCACTCCTGAGTTAATTGGGTGGGGATGTATAATCTTCCCCCAGGGAGGGGCACAGGAATATTTGGCACCAGCGATACAATCTACCACAGACATTTCAAGCAAAACACCGCTAAACCTTCTACTTATTGTTTTATCCTCTTCCAAAACCTATTCCACCCCCAGTTTTCCTTTTCTTCTGTTACTTGGCATCACTGTATATTAAATATGTCAGCCAAGCTAGAGACTTCAGAGTTGTCTGTAAATTCTTCTTCTCGTTTACTGTCCTCCCATGTCCAGTTGGTCAAATAGTCCTCTGTGTTCTGCCCTGAAATCTCTCGTTTCAGTTCTCACTCTTGTGTGTTCCCTCTAACTAGGCAGAACTCTTCTGTATTGCAGGAGATTCCTAGAGGTCTCCTTGTCTCCATTCCTCCTTCACAAATGCATCCTCCATCTACTGTCAGGGCTAGTTTCTTTTTTTTCTTTTATTTCATGCATTTATCTTTATTGGTGTCTTTGCCTCCTTTATTTTTTAAGTATAATTGACATATGATATTATATTAGTTTCAAGCATACAACATAGTGATTCGATAATTATATACTATATTACAAAATGCTCACCACGATAAGTCTGCTAACCTTCTGTCGCCATACAAAGTTATTACAATATTATTGACTATATTCCCTATGCTGTATGTTGCATCCTTGTGACTTATTTATTTTGTAACTGAAAGTTTGTACTTCTTAATACCCTTCACCTATTTCACCCATGCCCCCGTACCCCTCTGCATTGGTAACCACCAGCTTGTTCTCTGGGGCTAAGTTTTTAAAATACAGACCTTATCCTGCCACTCCACTGCTCAAAAATCTTCACATATCCCCCATTGCCTGCCAGATGCTTTCTTATGGTGTTCAGTGTTTTCCCAACATAGCCAAAACGTAACATTTTAGTTTCATCTCTTTCCATGCCCTCCTACACCTTCCATTTCCCATATACATAGTCTGTTTTTATCCCTGGAGTGACCACATCCATCCCACTCCTTTTTTTCATTGTTTTTGTTAAGATATAATACAGATACAATAATTTGCCCTTTTAAGTGTACTGTCCTGCAAATTTTGACAAATGCATATAGTTATGTAACCACCACCTCAATAAAGATATAGAATGATTCTATCACACACAAAAATTCTCTTATGCCCTTTTGTAGTCAACCCTTTCCCTCACCTACAGCCCCTGGCAACCACTGATATGTATTCTGTCCCTATAGTTTTGTTTCTTCCAGAATGTCATATAAATGGAATCCCATATCCTTTGAGTCTGGCTCCTTTTACTTAGCATAATGCATCTGAGATTCATCCAAGTTATCATGCGTATCAGTAGTTTGTTTCTTTTTATTGCTGAGTAGTATTTCATGATGTAGATGAACCACAGTTTGTTTATCCATTCCTGATGTGAAAGGATATTTGGAGCATTTCCCGTTTTTATCTCATCCCCTCTTTCAACTGCTACTTATCCTATAAGGCATGGCTCCACTATTTCCTTCCACCAGCTTTTCCCAGTGCTTTTTATAATGCCCTTATCACATTGCATTGCAGTTCATTGTATATGGTTTTCGTGAAGGGCGGGAGGGCAGTTCACTAGTTTTCTCTGTGCCTCTGTTTCTCCCTCTCTCTGTTTCTCATCCCCAACATCTGCTGCAGAGCCTTGCACATGGGTGGTCAAGCAATAATTGTTGAATTGAACGTGCCTGGATCCCCTTTTCCCCTTTTAGGCTCTCATCTGTAGATTCCAAGAGATTTTTTTTTAAAGAGATTCTATGGTCAAATAAGTTTGGGAAATGCTATATATTTCATCTCCCTCTTAAATTACTAAATAAAAGTTCTAAATCCCTCTTTATTATAAAGTAAAGATTCTGAGAAGTCATACAATAGAAAAGCCTTTTTAACTTTGGTTTAACCCAGTATTTCTCAAATTTGTTTCATCAAAGAACACCTAAACACATCCTGCAGAACTAATATTCCTAAAGCATACACTTTGGGAAACAATACTGGATGGGGCCGGCCCGGTGGCACAGCAGTTAAGTGTGCGCACTCTGCCTCGGCTGCCCAGGGTTTGCAGGTTCGGATCCCGGGCACACACTGATGCACCGCTTGTCAAGCCATGCTGTGACGGCGTTCCATATAAAGGAGAGGAAGATGGGCACAGATGTTAGCCCAGGGCCAATCTTCCTCAGCGAAAAAGAGGAGGATTGGCATTGGGTGTTAGCTCAGGGCTGATCTTCTTCTGCACACACACAAAAAAAACCCACCAATGCTGGAACTATTATAACTCAGTTACATTTTCTCTTGTCCACCTAAGAAGCCAAGTTCACATATGAATTTGATGGAATGAGACTTTTCTGTACTCATGGATGTTCTTGTATGCATTGGTGTATGATAGTCAGCTGAAGTTTATAGTAGTTAGAATGGTGCCAAATACACTCCCATCAAATTTGTGGCTATATGCTAACTAAAATTCCTCATATGGAACCCTGCTGTACAGCAGAAGAGGATGAAAATTGACCAAATAGCAAGATTTAATTCCTTTCCTTATAAATGCATTTCTGAAGTTTCCCTCTCTTCTTTCCTAGAAGTTTGATTTTAGAGTTTTGGCTATAGAAGAACTTTAGAATTTTTAAAGTATAAGAGATCATCACCTAATTTTATAGCTGGTTAAATTTAGACCCAAAGATATTATGTTTTGTCCGAGGTGTGTGATTGCAGGGCTAGGCCTAGCATTGAAACTTTGGTTCTCCTAATTCCCCTTTCAGTGCACTCCTCCTGATAATGCATGTGCCAGTGGCTTATTGATCCCATAAGAGTATTCATTTTGTTGAACCTGGTGAACCAGTTCAAAGATTCCTTCATCTTAACTTTTACTGAAAGTTGTGGATTTTTTTTTTACTCCAAGTAAGGGATAAAACTGATTTTTTTCTCAGGAAGCTTATCTTCCGTAAATGTCTTTTTTTTTTCCCCTCTGCGAACATACCAATGTGTCATCTGTGAATAGGTGACAATAATGCAGCTCAAAGCCACAGGTAAAATAATTCTTTGTCTGGATTCCCCTAGAGAAACCATCGAATAGAATTGTTTGAAAAAATACTTAAGGGTGAAATGGTTGGGCTAAGGGAAAGTTACAAAAAATTCAACATCTTGAATTAAACTGGTTTTCAAGACTTCACTTAAGAGCAATTTACTAACTTGTTATCAATTAACACATAAAAGAAAAAAATGGCCTGAGCTCAGTTTGGCACTTTGATGACTAGTTATACCTTTTTTTCTTTGGTAGGTTGGAAAAAGTGGCAATGTACCAGCAGGCACTACAGTGGATAGCACCATCACCCATCCATCGGAGTTTGACTTTTACCTCTGTAGTCATGCAGGAATTCAGGTAATTTGGAAGCTGGTCCAGATCTTTGACTTGATAGGGAGATGTTTGCTAATTTAGCAACTAGCTTGAGTAGACTTGTTATTAAACCCTGTGCATAACTTTGTTAATGCTTATATCCTAGAGCTGTTATCTTTTGGTCTAGGTATCTGCTTGTAGGTGTGCTAGGTAGGAATACTTCTGAATTTAGGGAGTAGGTTTCAATTCTTCTCTCTTCTCAGGTAGTCAACCCATATCAGAAATATATTAATCATAAAACTCTCTCTCCAGGGAACCAGCCGTCCTTCACATTACCAGGTTTTGTGGGATGACAACTGCTTCACTGCAGATGAGCTCCAGCTACTAACTTACCAGCTATGTCACACCTATGTGCGGTGTACACGCTCAGTCTCTATTCCAGCCCCTGCATATTATGCCCGGCTTGTAGCATTCAGGGCAAGGTATCATTTGGTGGATAAAGATCATGACAGGCAAGTTTCTCAGGCACAGTAAAATCGCTTTCTGTCTATGTTAGCAGCATGTTAAAAAAAAAAATGAGCTACTACAGAAAACTTTTGGGAAGAGTTAAAATTCCTTTTAGGGTTTAAATTTCAAGAAGCAAATAAAATTGCATTTGCCTTCAAGAGCTTATAATGTGACTTTTGGTCCAAGAAGTGTTCAGGCTCGTTCATACTTGTATGGTGTGTCTAAAGTCTGCCCAAAGAAAGCAGTCTAATTTGGAGCTGCCTGTGGTTTTCCGATGCAGCCAAATGCGTTCAGTTCTGCTCAGCTCCTGAGCACCCTCAAAAAGTGGCCAACACAGTGCCCTGGCTCCAATCAGAGCAGTCACAGGCCTGTGGATTCCACTTCATGAAAAGGGAAGTCCTGACCTATTCACTTTGCTTTCAGGACACTCTGGACGAATGCACCAGAGTGAACCTGGGTGTGTGTGTGGGAGGAGGAAGGATGCCAGACCATTCTCATCCCCAAATAGGGATCTCAAGAGAATCAGACATTTTGACCCATTACTGAGCTACTATTAAATAGCTAAACAAGCTCTCTGCATTAATTTGCTTTTCCAAATGACCGTCTGTGAAGTGTAGCAGTTTCTGGGCTCTTCCCCAAGTCTGAATTCAGCTGCTAAATAGTAGACATTCCACTGCGAGTCTATTTCTGTAAGGGTTGAAAATACGCTGTTATGGAAAACGCCCAGCTGTAGCTTTGTACCTTCCATTCGGTAATACACATCTGTTCATTCAACACGTTTATGGGGTATTGACTGTGTACCCAGCACTGTGCTAGGTACTAAAAACATTAAGATGAGGAAGATACGTTTCCTGGGATTTTATGTTTCAGTAAGGGAAACGATACAGGTAAACCTAGAACTGACAGTTAGCCCAAAGCAGTATAAATAAAAGTGCAATGGGACATCAGAGGAAAGGCTGTTAGAGAAGATTTCATAGCTGGATGGGTAGGATTTCGCTCTACAAAGAAGAGAAAAGGATTTTCCAGGCAGAGGGAACAATGGACACAAAGAAGAGAAAACAAGTGACATGTTTGGACAATAGCAAGTTTTCTTTGGCTGGAGCGTATGAAAGGGGAATAGCAGGCATGAAGCTGGGGAAGTATGTTAGAGCAAGATTGTCTCTGTTAAATGTAAAAAGCTATTCCTGGGATAAAATAGATAGTACTTAACAGTGAATTAGGAGTGAGTGACAGAGAAGAGGATGAAGTAAAAGATAACTAAGACTTTGAGTCTAGAAGATAAAGATAATAGTAATTTAAGTAGAGAAAGCAGAAGAGGGATGGTGATTTACAGTTTACCAAGCCCTTTATATCACATGGTACCCTTAAGAGATATGTTCAGGAGTTGTTATGGTTATCCTGAAAGACCAAAGTTCAGAGGAGTTGTTACTTGTCCAAGGTCATATACCTGGTGAGACTGGTGACATAGCCACATTTGTAGTGTCTCCTATGTTGCAGCACTGTGCTAGGCACATATATTCATTCATTCCTTCAACAAATGATTATTGAAGCTATACTATGTGCCAGATACTAGGGATTCAGAGGTGATTAAGATAGATGAAGTTGCTGCTTTCTTGGAGTTTACATCCCAGTGGGGAAATAAATAATTAGCCAATTAATAACTTAATTTCAATTGCTTCTTTCAAATGAATGAAAAGTAGAGGATTCTGTGAAAGGATGTTCCAGGTGGCTCTGACCTAAACTTTGGAGTCAGGCAAAATTTCTTTGGGGGAGATGACACTTGACTGAAGGCTGAAGGACCAGTAGGCATTAACCAGACATAATGGACAATGGAAGTCCTTACGTAGGCACCGTTAAGGATTTGGGTCTTTGCAGACATTATTTTATTTAATTATTGCAACAACCCATTAAATAAGTTGTATTGCATTTTTCAGTTGAGCAAACTGATGTTTAGAGAGACGTTACAAATTATTTAGGGAGCCACAGCTTGAGCCTAAGATCTTGAATCCAGTACTATTCGTGCTATTTGAAACATGTGATGTTTGAAGCGGTCTTTTGTTACAACTGGTTTTTTGCTTTATTCTCGTTACAGCGCGGAAGGCAGTCATGTGTCAGGACAGAGCAACGGCCGAGATCCTCAGGCCTTGGCTAAAGCTGTGCAGATCCACCATGATACCCAGCACACAATGTATTTTGCCTGAGAGTCTCAGAAAAAGAACTCGACCAATTTGGCACCCCAGCCTCAAAATGTTTCAAATGCCTACCGCCTCTAGAGAGAGCCAAGTTGACTTCAGGTGGTCTTCTACCAGCAGCTCGGAATAGTTGCACTGAATCTATACTTCGCAGCACTGTCTGATGCGTCAACAAAATTGAGCCATTTTTTTAAAGTAATAGCTACTCATAGATTGTCTTTTCTGATGCACTGGACTGAATTTTTACCTCAACTTGCAAAGGCTGATCAGCCTGAACTTTCTAAGGGACTTTACAAGAAAGGTTTCTATGGAATATTTTGCTAGCTGTGGTGTTCACCGCATCCCTCTAGTCTTATAAGAGATTATTCCTTTTTTCTGTATTCATTGAGTGGGGTGTTTGCATAAGTGGGAGAGAAAAACCAAACAATCTATTTCAGTTCAGCATAACTATTTAATTGTGTGGGTCCATAGACTTTTTAATGGAGGTTTCCGACTTCGCCACTCGTAAATGCCTTTAACGAGCATTAATTTTTGAAAGTTTTACAGAGTTTTATTAGTTTTACTACTTTATCTTATTGATCTCTACAGACTTGTGCTGGTGTAAGTACGGGCTGCCAGGCAATTGCACTATATGTGGCTGCAGATTCAGACAGGCAGATCTTTTATTTGGTTGACTTTTGTGAATGTGTAATGCAAACAGATGTGACACACGTCACAGTGACAGATAACACTGCCATGGCAAAAGTACTCACACTTTCCCCTCTTTGGAAAAAAAAAGTTAGCTTTTAGTATTTTTCAGAGTTTTCAAAAGTGCCCATTTTATGCTGCTGTGTGGTTTGTTAGATCTAAATGATTTTTAAACTTTTCTCATAGAAAGTTACCTTTGGCAATAAACGTTTTTTAAGGTCCCTTCTCTTCCTCCCCCAACAGTATAGTTTTCTAGATGAGATTTCGGTATGATTTTATCAGCTATTTCTTATAGATCATAATCTGGCAATTTCTGAAACCGGTCAGAAAAGACATATATTTCCATGCCTTTTTAAAAAATTATTTTTATCTGTTTTATAGTCACAGTTGGTGTCCTGTCACTTTGTTTTAAAATAAGCTAGAACCAGGATGCTTCCTTATCGGATAGGCTTCGCCAATCCTTAAGGTACATTGAGTGATGCTGCAACTTGCAAAAATGTACCAGCATTTAAAACTTTTTTTCCTGGGAATCAAGGTTACTCGCACAATTACTTGTGGTGCAAATTTTTTGCTTCTCTTTCAACCTGAAATGTGCTTGGTGGGGTTCCCTTCCTTTTATTAAACTAAAACTGCACAGAAAAGGTTGATTTTTCTTAATAGATTCTGGATTCTGTTCACAGAGAGACAGGATTCCTTTCTTGTCCAAACAAAGGGAGTTGATCTAAAGCAAGCATCAGTTAAAGTGTAGGGGAAAATGTATTTTGTATTTAGTGTAGATAATACTTTGTGAATGGACGACAGTTACATAGAGTCTTGGTAGTTCCAGCCGGTGTTTCCTAGCCCAGATTTTACTGACTTGTAATTCTCTGTCCTGGAACCTCAGAAGTGAGAGCTGGAAAAGGGGATGAAAGGCCCAGAGCCACACTCCATATGGCTGAGGAAGGTGCTAGGGGAAGAGACAGACACAACGTGGTAAAACGATTTGCCACCTCTTTCTGGAAACTGCTGGTGGGGAAACACTGGATCTGATGGTGAAAGGTGTTTGCTTGAACTCATTAGCCAGTCCAAATCTCTTAAACTAGCCTTTTCAAAATCCCAGCAATATAAAGCACTGTTTTTCTTCAGTCTTTTAAACATGCTTGTAAATACATTGAGGTTTACATTTCCATGTGCTGCTGATCAGCGGCGCCACCAGTGTTTGCTGAGACTGGTCTCTGAGAGTTTTATAATGTGTATCAAGTCCTCTAGCTCATTAAGATGAGTGCAGACTTCCTTATCCTCCGCAGATAGTGGGATGAAAGCAAGCTTTGTAATTGAGGCACAACATAGGCAGGAGTGAAGGTGGCAGATGTTAATTTCTTAAAATTTTCCTTTTTTGCAAATACCTCACTTGGATACTCCAAATCAGGACATGTTGGTGAGGGGTTGGCTGCTGCTTTTATTCACACTTGTTCAGGGAGAGCACAAGATACCCTTCAGCATGGCCACCCTGGACCCAAGAGGAGGAAAGAAACAGGAGCTTTTTTAGGAGGAAGAGGACTCACTGGAGTCCAGGATGTGAAGAACTCTTGGTGGCTGGCAGCCGGGCCAGCGGGCACCACACCTGCACTTGAGTGCCTGGGCCTTGCTTGTTAATAACGCACAGAAGAAACGTCACTTCTCACCATCTCCTGGCATGTATGGAGCAGGGAGCAAGGCAGGAAGCCCTGATTTGCTTGCCTGCAGTTGGGCTATACGCTTGACTTGAACTCTACAGTTTGTACGACCTCAGTCAGTCGTAGTACACTGGGGCAAATCAGTGTGGTGGTGGAGGAAAAGCCGGGAGGCCTATTTTTATAGGAAAACAGTACCTTTAAAGGTGCAATGCTGTCATTTGGGATGAAAGAAAGAAATATGGAAGAACTAGGATTATTGGGAAAAGTTTGCTGAGGGGTGAATCTTTAAGAGGTAATCACTGCAGAATGAGAGTTGCAGCAGTACTATTGCAGGCAAGTCTGAATGCATAGTTTTAATTTGGCTTGACAATTTGAGAACGTAACCCCTTGGGACTGACTGAATCGTTATGCATGTGTCAATCAATGGGAGGTGTGCATTCTCTAGAAGTAGGTTTAGGCTGTTTGGTTTTTTAAAACACAGCCTGTTTAGGCACTGTCATGTGGTGTGAAAGACTTAAATGTAGCAATGCTAAAGAGTAACAATTTGGGGATAAGGCGTGGGGACATTAAGAGTGGTGAAGATCCAAATGTTGAACCGATTATGTTTGTTGTTGTTAGCTGTTGAAACCTGAGTGGTTTATAAAGTGAACTAGCTGGGTAATACAACCAGCAGTCTGGGCAGGCAGGACATATTCAGTCTTACTGAAAATTCTATTTGCTGCTTCCAAAGGTGGTGATTTACAAGCAGACATATTCTATATGGTCTGTATTTTAGGATCTGGTGCCCAGCCTATATCACAGCTTACCTACGTGGCTCAGCTGCCTACCCTTTTTGTGGGAAAAGGTAACCCACTGTTTAACAAGGCTCACCCTCTCCGCCCTGTGCTAGCTACCCTTTATGGATGTGCTGTAAGATTTTCTTGCTCAATAGCAAGGCGGTAGCTCTGCTTTCATTTTAAGAAAGTGGAGACTGAGGGCATTGTATCAATACTGCTTCAACTCCAAGGATTTTTTCCTTGTAAAATTAAAGGGAAGATCTTATTATTGATTAACCATTTTCTTATCCCTTGCTATTGACGTATTCATGCTCTTTCTATGTCTAGTGGCTAAAAAGTTTGCATTTGTTCATTTGACTAACAGTGTAATTTTTTTTATATATTGTTAGGCCTGTAATGTTTTAAAATGTATTTTATTAAATTTGGACTGGATGTATGTCTCTAGCAATACGAGGTACTTTCTAAACTATTAAGAGAGAGGTGGTATCCCCATGTTGAGATAAGATGATGGTTGTTTAAATTTTGCAACTTTTTTTGGCCTGCAGGGATATTTTGTGTTCATGTGTCCAAAAAAGAATAAATTGGCATTCTTGTGCCAAAAGTTGTTTTTCTTTTGTCTAATTTTCAATTGTCTAATAAATGTGGAATATACTATAATGGCAAGTATTTTATTTTTCCTTTTTTTTTTTTTTTTTGTGAGGAAGACCAGCCCTGAGCTAACATCTGATGCCAATCCTCCTCTTTTTTGCTGAGGAAGACTGGCCCTGAGCTAACATCTGTGTCCATCTTCCTCTACTTTATATGGGACGCTGCCACAGCATGGCTTGACAAGTGGTGCCTCAGTGCGCGCCTGGGATCCGAACTGGCGAACCCCGGGCTGCCGCAGCGGAGCACTCACACTTAACCACTTGTGCCACTGGGCCGGCCCCATGATTGCTTTTTAAAAACAATTTCCTCAATTTAAGAAATTTGAGAAAGAACAGTGGGAAAACTTTGTGTTTTTAACTCCTGGCTCTCCCTATTTTTAGAAATTGTTATTTGGGAATTTTAAAAGAGCTTCTCGCAACATTTCACACATGAAAACTTTTACAAGATTCTTCAAGGTTCTGGGTATAGCTCTTAATGGGAAGATCTATTTAAGTGATGTTTTGAGAAAAATCTGCAGTCTCCAGAGGGCAGTATGGCCACATACTTTGTAAGACTAACTTCTGCAGAGGAAGAGCTGGTCAAATTCACCCAACCTGGGGCTCTCCAATCTCATGTCTTTTAAAACACACAGATAAAAACAGATTGGTGGTTGCCAGAGGGGCAGGGAGTGGGAGAGGGCAAAAGGGATAAAGGGGCACATGTGTATGGTGACAAAAAAAAACTAAACTATTGGTGGTAAACATGCAGTCTATACAGAAGCTGAAATATAATAATGTACACCTGAAATTACACAATGTTATAAACCAATGTGACCTCAATAAAATAATTTAAAAAAAAATTCTCACCAGCAAATCTCTTTTGTTAAGTCATGGCAGGGTTAATGCAGAGATTTGCACAATATGGCCCTTATCCTCAGGGAACTTTTAGTTGACCAGAGGAGCAAGTCCTGCATACAACTAACTCTACTCTAGGTAATTGTTTTTTCCATCAGCACAATAACCCCTCTCTGTATTTATCAGTTATCAAACTTTTGCCATCAATCCAATAGGTGCCAAGCTCTGCCTAGGTGCTGGGAACACAAAGAGTAAAAACTTAATTCTTCAAAGAGTTCGTTTTAATGTGGCATGGGGTGGGGAGGAGGAGGCAGCGAGATTAACATTATCTGAGTTCCTAGCATATGCCAGTCACTTTAGATTGACATCATTAATCCCAGCAACAGTCCTTTGAGATTGATAGTGGTATCCTCATTTTAAGGATGAGGAGTCAGCTTCAAAGAATTAAATAACACACAGTTACTGAGTGGCAACACTAGAATTTGAATTCAGTTCTGAGTGGCAGAACTAGAATTTGAATTAGATGGGATTCAAATTCTAGTTTTGCCACTCATTACACCTGGTATTGAACACGAAATAACAGAAATTTAGAAGGGAAAACAACAACTCGGCCATGGGGAGTCAGGAAAGCCTTCACAGTGGTGGTGAATTTTGGGATAGATCATGAAGCATGAGCAGGAGTTTGCCAGGTAGACAAGGAGGGGATGAGGGGATTCTAGACACACTCTTCCCTTACAGTTGATTATGGTAGCTACAATTTTCATCTACCTAAATGCTTCCCCCTACTCCTTCTTTGGATGACAGAATCCTTCTTTCTTATGGGAACCCCATTATTTTGTGTGTTTCAGGTAAGTCCAAATGGCCTTCCTCCAAATTCGTCCTCCACCATTTGTGTCATGTTAATGTCCATCCTTGAATCAGTGCCTGGTGTACTGTGTTACACCAGCCAGAATGGCTCATGTGCCCACTCCTGTGTGTGAGGGTGGCCAGCAAGTAGAGAAGTCGCAGACTGATCAGCACCATTACAAGACATGTGTCTCTGGGGCCGGCCTGGTGGCGTAGCAGCTAAGTGCGCGTGCTCCGCTTCAGCGGCCGGGGTTCACAGGTTCAGATCCTGGGTGCGCACCGATGCACCGCTTGTCAAGCCGTGCTGTGGCAGTGTCCCAGCAATCTTCCTCGGATTGGCATCAGAGATTAGCTCAGGGCCGATCTTCCTTACAAAAAAACACCCACAAAAAACAAGACGTGTCTCTTTTTCTCCATCTCTTGGCTCTGATTTCCTCTATGTTGACTTTATTCTCCAGAAGCTAGTGGCAAATCTTTAAGGAGAAGAGGGACAATATCAGATGGAGAAACTAACGACTATGGTATAAATTGCCTGGAGAAGGAAAGAAATGATTTTAGTTTAACAAACATTTCTGGAGCTCCTATTATGTGCTAGGAAATATAAAGATGAAAGACAAAGTTCTGGCTATTGAAAGGTTCACTTGTAAACTTGGGGGCCACACATGTAACAAGGTAGCTTTGATGGTTAAGTGCTATGAGAAGTGTATACACGGAACCATGGGACCACTTAAAGAGGTTCCTAACCCAGCTGGGGCATCAAGCAAGACTTCTTAGAAGAAATGAAGACTGAGGTGTCTCATAAAGACCAAATAATAATTTTATAAAAGAACAAGGTAGAAGAAAGCATTCTAGGAATTCTTGTCATGGGCAAAGTCACAGAGGGGAAAATAAAGAAAGATCATGACTTGTTCAGATGAATTACAAGTAATTTCAGTACTTTTAGGTTATAAGGGGTGAAGGGGGAAATGAGGGTGATAAGATTGGACCACAGAGGCAAGCACCAGTTCCTGACAGGTCAGGACTTAAATGGCATTCTAAGGAGTTTAGAGTTTATTCATAGGTGCAGGGAATAGCAGAGTCTCATTTGTGTTAGTTATGCTGGCAGTAGTGTCATCGGTAGGTTGAAGCTGAAGTTCTGCTGAAGGGAAGTTAGAGTTTTATTGCAATTTGTTGTTAGTGCTGGCGAATGGCTTCCAACTCCTAGCGACGCTGTGTACAGCAGAGAAGAACCCTGCCAGGTCTTTTTGCACCATCCTCTCACCTTCTGGCACTATAACAGACAACACTCTGCTGCTATTCATAGGATTTTCACGGCCACTTTTTTTATGAAGTGGGTGGACAGGTCCTTCTTCTTAGTCTGTCTAGTCTGGAAGCTCTGCTGAAACTTGTCCACCATGGGTGACCCTGCTGGTATTTGACATCCTGGTGGCATAGCTTTCATCATCATAGCAACGTGCAGCTGCCATGAACCCAGGCGTGGCGGTAAGAGCACCAAATCTTAACTAGTAGACCACCAAGACTGGCTTTTATTGCAATAGCCCAAGCAAAAGATGATGAGGCTTGAACTTGAGCCATGATAGTGCAGTTGGAGAGAAGGAATGAACACAAGAGATATTCAGAAAGTGGAAAAAGCAGAAATTGGTGAAAGTGGATGTGGAGAGTGAGGGGAAGGAAGTAGATTCGTTAAGAGGGCTCCCAGATTTCTGGCGTGGGTAGCTGGGTAGATAAAAGTGCCACTGAGAGAATGAACACTGAAGAAGAAGCAGATTTGTGATTTGTGGGAAGGAGGAAGGTGGTAAGCTCAGTTTGGGACAAATGAGATTTGAGGGTGGTGTATGTGGACTGGAGAAAGAGATTGGAAGCCATCGATACGTATATCTATGTATATCTTATTGGTTCTGTTTCTCTGGAGAACGCTAATATAGGAGGAAATTACCCTTTTTCCTCTGGCTGCTTTAGTCTCTTCTCTTTGTTTTTGATTTTCAACACTTTTACTGTAATGGGCCTAGGTATCTTCATATATATCCTACTTAGAACTTTGTCTTATACATCTTTGTGAAACCAGCACACTGTGTCTGGCATATAGTAGGTGCTCAATAAATGTTAGCTAATATTATTATTTGAGGAAAGTCTCCAACATGAAAGTCAGAGAACAAAACAAACAGTAAACACAACTCAAAGGAAACAGAGACCATACAAAAAGAACCCAAGAAAACTCCCCCCACCACACAATTGTATAGTTGTATTTTATATTCTCAGAAAGCTGAAAGAAGATGCTGCATTCGTTAAACAAGAGGAGACCATAACAATAGGAACAATTTAAATTAAAGGAAAATATTAAAATAGCAAACATTAAAAAATTCATACATGAGGCAAACTCCCTTTCACCCTAAACTTTGCTCTCCAGTGATTCTGTCTCATCTAATTCTGAACTTCAGTCTCTGTGATCTCTTTCCTTGACTCTGCTCCTGGCCTCTGGACTTGGTTGGCATTTGAACTTCGTTTCTCTTGTGTTTAATCCTGTTTTCTCCAACTGCCTTCACTTGGCTGCCCTCAGAGTCTCAGTGTCGCATGTGAAATTAACCCCCCTACCCCCAACCCATATATGTGTGTGTGAGGGGTGCAATTCAGACATTAGAAATAATGAAGAGTTTTAAAATTCTTGTTAAAAAAGATACCAAACACCATGGCAATTTATTTTACATATTACCTTTTAATGCACACACGTTTTTATAGTTGTAATCTTAATGCATATAGGATTTTGTATTCTATTATTTCACTAACTATTACATAATGAACAGTTATCCTTTCTCAAGACTGAAGTCATATCATTTTGTGGTCGTAATAATTTACTGTATGGTTTTTCTTCATGCTTTTGAGAATTTTACATGTTTAGAGGGAAGAGGGGGAGGAGGAAGGAGAAGGCTATATCGACAAAGGAGAGCAGCTAAGTGTTGCCACATGCAGCACGGGAAGTGCAAGCAGGGACACATGGGAGGGAATGTCAGGAAGTTGTCATGAAGGCAGGAAGCTTTGAGCTGAGTTTTGAAACACAAGTAGGTTTCACCAGTCAGGTGGAGGAGACGTTGAGGTTTAAGGGGGTTAATAAATCATACCTTCCTCCCTATACCAGTTCAGAACCAACTGAGAAGTAGACATAGATATCAGAGAGTTGGACAAAGAGCAAGACGTCAGCTTTATTGCTGATAAAACTTAGATAAGAGGATTTGCTTAGAAGTGAGGGCAAATGGGAGTGTTAACATTCCCCTTTATTTAACATGCTTGCCTTCCCAGTCACAGTAAGCACAGGACAACCTTGGTTTTCCACACTGGGAAGAGACTACTTTTCCAAGTTTACTGATTAAGCACTTTAGAATAAAATTGAATTTTAAAAATCCCACTTAAATAGCATCGAAACCATAAAATGCTTAGGCATAAATTTGAAAAAGATGTGCAAGATCTGTATGTTGAAAACTAGAAAACATTCTTGATAGAAATTTAAAAAGACCTACATAAATGGAGAGATGCACTGTGATCATGAATCAGAAGACTCAATAGTGTTAAGGTGTTATTTGTACCCAAATTGATCTATAGATCTAACACAGTCCCAATCAAAATCCCAGCAGGCTTTTTTGGTAGAAATTTACAGCTGATTCTAAAATTTATTTGGAAATGCAAAGGACCTAGAATAGCCAAAACAGCTCTGAAAAGAAAAACATGGAGAACTTATACTACCTGTGGAAGATGGATTATAAGATGGTCCCATGATCCCCAACTCCGGGTGTTCAGACCTTTGTATAATCTCCTCCCCTTGAGTGTGAAAAGGACTTATGACTTGCTTCTAACCAATAAAATATAGCAAAGGTGATGTGATGTGATTTTGTGATACATTTAGTTATAGAAGACTCTGTCTTGCTAGAAGACACTCTAAAATCCTTCTATCTCTCTCTCTCTCCTTTCTCACCAAGTTGGGGATGCCCAGGTGGCAAGGAATTGTGAGGGGCCTCTAGGAGCTAAGGGCGACCTCCAGCTGCCAGCCAACAAAAAACAGAAGCTCTTGGTTATACAGCTGCAGTGATCTGAATGCTTCTGACAAGCACACAAGCTGGAAAGTAGATTTTTTTCCTAGTCAAGTCTACAGATGAGAACCCAGCCCTGGTCTACACTTTGATTGCAGCCTATGAGATGCTAAGCAGAGGATCTAGCTAAGCCATGACTGGACTCTTGACCCACAGAGACACTGAGATAGTAAATGTATGTTGTTTTAAGCCTCCAAATTTGTGGTAATTTGTCATGCAGCAATAGATAACTGATATACTACCTGATCTTGAGATTTATTATAAACCTACCATAATCAAGACAGTGTAGTACTGGCATAAAGATAGACAAATAGACAAACGGAACAGAATAGAGAGTCCAGAAATAGACCCATACATATATGGTCAATTGACTTTCAACACAAATTTCAGGGCAATTTAGTGGGGGCAATCTTTTCAACAATTGAATAGTCTTGTGCAAAAAAATGAACCTTGATCTTTTCCTCTCCCCATATATAAAAAATAGCTCAAAATGGATCATAGACCTAAATGTAAAAGGTAAAACTATAAAACTTCTAGAAGAAAACATGGAAGAAAATCTTAGTGACCTTGAGTTTGGCAAACATTTTTAAAACATAACACAAAAAGCATCAATTGTAAAAGAAAAAAATCAATAAATTGGATTTCATGAAAGTTACAATTTTTGCTCTTCATAAGACACTGTTATGAAAATGAAGAAGCAAGTCATAACCTGAAAGAAAATACCTGCAAAATATATATCTGATAAAGGACTTGTATCTAGAATATATGAAGAAGTCTTACAACTTAATAAGATAACCCAATTTAAAAATGATTAAAAGAGGCCGGCCCCATGGCTTAGTGGTTAAGTGCACGCGCTCCGCTACTGGCGGCCCAGGTTCGGATCCCGGGTGCGCACCGTCGCGCTGCTTCTCTGGCCATGCTGAGGCCACGTTCCACGTACAGCAATTAGAAGGATGTGCATCTATGACATACAACTATCTACTGGGGCTTTGGGGGAAAATAAATAAATAAATAAAATTAAAAAAAAAAGAAAATACATAAAAATAAAAATTAAAAAAAATGATTAAAAGATTTGAACAGACATTTCACTTAAGAACATCTACAAATGGCCCTGGAGTGATGTCAGCATCATGGTGAGTGAGTTGTTCCTTTTGTCTCTCCTCACTAAGTTACTACTAAATGGATAATCATTAACCAGTAGAGGATTCCCTGCACAGCACAACAGGACATATGAGAGATCCATGCAGCTGTGCATCTGAAGGTGGGTGGACTGGATCCCCAGGAGGCAGTGCAACTATGTGAGTGCACCCTTACCCCTCCCCAGTAGCAGTGATCTAGGTCATGGGTCCTCACACAGCAGATGGCATGACTGTAAGAGGAGATGGGGGCAGCCTGGCCCATGCGAACATTTTCGGAGTTGTAGCCTGGCCTTTGGGAGTGCCCACCATGCCACAGTGGCCCCACTTGTGGAAACACTCCCCACCAAGTGGCATAGCTCAACCCCCATGAGGGAGCTCCCACCTTGCAGCAGCTCAGTCGAGCACCCCACATGTGCACAGCCAGCCTATGCATGAAAGAAAGCACCCCTCCCCTTCCACCTGGTGCACCAGTTTGGGCAGTCCCCTGCCAAGCACAGTGGTCCTGCACCAGAGCGACCCACCAGCTGAGCACAGAGGCCCAGCCTGCGTGTGCATGTGTGATCTGACAAGCAGCCGTGGCCAGCATGCAAATGCAGAGAAGTCCTACCAGCACAGCTTTCAACAGATGGGACGGGATCTGAAAACGCAGCTCCTGCCCCACCCCCAGCAGTGGCAGGTGGAATCTGATACTACCACAAACGCGCTGGCAAAGGATCACTTCATCAAACACCATGAAGACTACATTAATACTCAGAGCAGAAGGAAAATGACAAGTCTCCAGAAACCAATCCTGAACTCACAGAAATTTATAATCTAAATGACAGCGAATTCAAAATAGTTATCATAAAGAAACTCAATAAGTTACAAGAAATCTCAGAAAGACAGTTCAAGGAGCTCAGGAAGAAAATTAATGAGCAGAAGGAATACTTCACCAAAGAGATTGGAACTCTTAAAAAAAAAAACCAAACAGAAATTCTAGATAGGAAGAACACAATTAATGAAATAAAAAATAATCTAGAATCCATAAAAAGTAGAGCTGATGTTATGGAGGAGAGAATTAGTAATTTAGAGGATAGAAATACAGAAATGCTTCAGGTGGAGGAGAAGAGAGAACTAAGATTTTTAAAAAATGAAGAAATTCTTTGAGAAATATCCAACTCAGTTAGGAATAGCAACATAAGGATTATAGGTATTCCAGAGGGAGAAGTGTGGGAGAAAGGAGGAGAGAGCCTGTTCAAAGAAATAATAGCTGAGAACTTCCCAAATCTGGGGAATGAACTGGACTTACAAGTTCATGAAGCCACTAGAATTCCTAATTATATCAATGCAAAAAGACCTTCTCCAAGGTCTTTAAACCTGCAAAAGTCAATGACAAAGAAAAAATATTAAGGGCAGCAAGGCAGAAAAAAATAATCTACAAAGGAACCCCTAAAAGGCTTTCAGCAGATATTTCAGCAGAAACCTCACAGGCTAGGAGAGAATGGAAGGATATATTCAAAATACTGAAAGACAAAAACTTTCAGCCTAGAATACTGTATCCAGTGAAACTATCCTTCATATACAATGCTTTCCCAGATAAACAAAAGCTGAGGGAGTTCATCGCCACTAGGCCTGTGTTACAAAAAATGCTGAAAGGAGCCCTCTCATCTGAAACTAAAAAGCAAAAGTTTACAAAACCTTGAGCAAGGAGACAAATAAACACATAGAATCAGAAAATTGCAGCTGTAAATCAGAATAGGTTACTAAACACTTAATTATAACAAAAAGGACAAAGGGAAGGAAAACATCAAAAATAACTATAAACACTTCAGTTTGGTTACAAACTCACAATACAGAAAAGAACAATTTGTGACAACAATAACTCAGAAGGGAAAGAGAAAAGGGATGGAACTTGCTTAGGCTAATGGAGATAAGAGGCTATCAGAAAATGGGCTATCTCATCTATGAGATCTTTTATACAAACCTCATAGTAACGACTAAACAAAAAATCAGAGCAGAGCCATAAATCATAAATAAAGAGAATACTGAGGAAGCGATCACAGAAAACCACCAAATTGAAATGGCAGTCAGAAATACAGGGAGAAGAAACAATGGAAATATAGAACAACCAGAAAACAAGAGACAAAATTCCAGTATTAAGCCCTCATATATCAATAATTACTCTAAATGTAAATGGATTGAATTCTCCAATCAAAAGACACAGAGTGGCTGGTTGGATTAAAAAACCTACCCAACAATACACTCCTCCAGGAAACACATCTCAGCTCTAAAAACAAACATAGGCTCAGAGTGAAGAGATGGAAGACAAATACTCCAAGCAAATAACAAACAAAAGAAAGCAGGTGTTGCCATATTCATATCAGACAGAGCAGACTTCAAGATAAAAAAGACAATGAGAGGCAAGGAGGGGCAGTATGTAATGATAAAAGGGACATTCCACCACAAGGACATAACACTTATGAATATATATGTACCTAACACAAGAGCACCAAAGTATATAAAGCAACTACTAACAGACTGAAAGGGAGAAATTGACAGCAGCACAATAGTAGTAGGCGACTTCAACACCCCACTTACATCAATGGATAGATCATCCAGACAGAAAGTCAGAAGGGAAACAGTGGCCTTAAATGAAATACGAGACCAGATGGACTTAACAGATGTATATAGAACATTTTATCCAAAAACAGCGTAATAC
This sequence comes from Ceratotherium simum simum, assembly GCF_057802395.1. NCBI lineage: Eukaryota > Metazoa > Chordata > Mammalia > Perissodactyla > Rhinocerotidae > Ceratotherium > Ceratotherium simum. The sequence goes on along the minus strand of NC_141921.1, from coordinate 22,770,677 downwards.
ACATTCTTCTCAAGTGCACACGGAGCATTCTCAAAGATAGACCATATGTTGGGAAACAAGGCAAACTTCAATAAATTTAAGAAGACTGAAATTATATCAAGCATCTTTTCTGACCACAATGCTATGAAACTAGAAATCAACTACAAGAAAAAGGCTGGGAAAGTCACAAATATGTGGAGACTAAACAATGTGCTACCAAACAATCATTGGACCAATGAAGAAATCAAATGAGAAATGAAAAAATACCTAGAGACAAATGAAAATGAAAACACAACATACCAATTCTTATGGCGTGCAGCAAAAGCAGTGCTAAGAGGGAAATTTATAGCAATATAGGTCTACCTCAACAAAGAAGAAAAATCTCAAATAAGTAATCTTAAACTACACCTAACAGAACTAGAAAAAGAAGAACAAACAAAGCCCAAATTCAGCAGAAGGAGGAAAATAATAAAAATTAGAGCAGAAATAAATGAAATAGGGACCAAAAAACAACAGAAAGGATCAATGAAACTAGGAGCTGGTTCTTTGAGAAGAAAAACACAACTGATGAACCCTCAGCCAGACTCACTAAGAAAAAAAGAGAGAAGGCTCAAATAAATAAAATTAAAAATGAAAGAGGAGACAGTTTCCTCATCTGTAAGAGTGGATGATAATAATAAGAGCATCTGCCTCAGAGGATTGTCATGCAGATAAAACAAGTTATATTTGCAAAGTGCTTAGAACGGGGTCTGGCATGTAAGCACTATACAAGTTTTGGCTAAAAAAAAAAAAAGAAAGAGAAGAAATTACAACAGATACCACAGAAATATAAAGGATTATAAGAGAATACTATGAAAAACTACATGCTAACAAATTGGATAACCTAGAAAAAAATGGATAAATTCTTAGACTCACATAACCACCCAAAACTGAATCAAGAAGAAATAGAAAATCTGAATAGACCAGTCACAAGTAAAGAGATTGAAACAGTAGCCAAAAGCCTCCCAAAAAACAAAAGTCCATGACCAGATGGCTTCTCTGGAGAATTCTACCAAACATTCAAAGAAGATTTAATACCTATCCTTCTCAAACTATTCCGAAAAATTGAAGAAGACAGAATGCTTCCTAACTCATTCTATGAAGCCAACATTACCCTGATACCAAAACTAGACACGAGCAACACAAAGATGGAAAATTACAGGCCAATATCACTGATAAACATAGATGCAAAAATCCTCAACAAAATATTGGCAAATCGAATACAGCAGTACATTAAAAGGATCATACACCATGATCAAGTGGGATTTATACCAGGGATGCAGGGATAGTTCAACATCCACAAGTCAAGCAATGTGAAACACCACATTAACAAAACGAGGAACAAAAACTACATGATCATCTCAATAGACACTGAGAAAGCATCTGACAAGATCCAACATCCATTTATGATGAAAACTCTCAATATAATGGGTATAGAAGGAAAGTACCTCAACATGATAAAGGCCATATATGACAAATCCACAGCCAACATCATACTTAACAGTGAAAAACTGAAAGCCATCCCTCTGAGAACAGGAACAAGACAAGGGTGCCCTCTCTCATCACTCTTATTTGACATAGTACTGGAGGTTTTGACGAGAGCAATTAGGCAAGAAAGAGAAATAAAACGTATCCAAATCAGAAAGGAAGAAGTGAAACTTTCACTGTTTGTGGACGACATGATTCTATATACAGAAAAGCCTAAAGAATCCACGAGAATACTGTTAGAAATAATCAACAACTACAGCAAAATTGCAGGGTGGTACAAAATCAACTTACAAAAATCAGTTGTATTTCTATACAGTAATAACAAACTAGCAGAAGGAGAAGTCAGGAATATAATCCCATTTATAATCATGACCAAAAGAGTAAGATACCTAGGAATAAATTTAACCAAGGAGGTGAAAAGTCCTATACACTGAAAACTATAAGACATTATTGAAAGAAATAGAAGACGACATAAAGAAATAGAAAGATATTCCATGCTCATGGATGAAGAATAAACAGTTAAAATGTCCATATTACCTAAAGCAATCTACAGATTCAATGCAATCCCAATCAGAATCCCAATGACATTCTTCATGGAAATAGAACAAAGAATCCTAAAATTTATAGGAACAACAAATGACCCCAAATAGCCAAAGCAATCCTGAGAAAAGAGAACAAAGCTGGAGGCATCACAATCCCTGACTTCAAAATATACTACAAAGCTGTAGTAATCAAAACAGCACGGTACTGGTACAAAAACAGACACACAGATCAATGGAACAGAATTGAAAGTCAAGAAATAAAACCACACATCTATGGACAGCTAATCTTCAACAAAGGAGCCAAGAACACACAATGGAGAAAAGAAAGTCTCTTCAATAAATGGTGTTGGGAAAACTGGACAGCCACGTGCAAAAGAATGAAAGTAGACCATTATCTTACACCATACACAAAAATTAACTCAAAATGGGTTAAAGACTTGAATGTAAGACCTGAAATCATAAAACTCCTAGAAGAAAATACATGCAGTACACTCTGACATCCATCTTAGCAGCATCTTCTAGAATATCATGTCTACTCAGGCAAGGGAAACGATAGAAAAAATAAACAAATGGGACTACATCAGACTAAGCAGCTTCTTCGAGGCAAAGGAAACCATGAACAAAATGAAAAGATAATCCAGCAACTGGGAGAAACTATTCGCAAATCATATATATCCAACAAGCAGTTAATTTCCAAAATATATAAAGAACTCACAACTCAACAACAAAAAGACAAACAACCCAATCAAAAAATGGGCGGAGGACATGAACAGACACTTTTCCAAAGAAGATATACAGATGGCCAACAGGCATATGAAAAGATGCTCAACATCACTAATTATTAAGGAAATGCAAATCAAAACTACAATGAGATATCACCACACACTCGTCAGAACGGCTATAATTAACAAGACAAGAAATAATACATGTTGGAGAGGATGTGGAGAAAGGGGAACCCTCATACACTCCTGATGGGAATGCAAACCAGTGCAGCCACTATGGAAAACAGTGTGGAGATTTCTCAAAAAATTAAAAATAGAAATACCATATGATCTAGCTATCCCAGTGCTGGGTATTTATCCAAAGAACATGAAATCAACATTACAAAGAGATCTATGCACCCCTATGTTCATCGCAGCAGTATTCACAATAGCCAAAACATGGAAGCAACCCAAGTCCCCATCAATGGATGAGTGGGTAAAGATATGGTATATATACACAATGGAATACTACTCAACCATAAAAAAAGACAAAACCATCCCATTTGCAACATGGATGGACCTAAAGGGTATTACGTTAAATGAAATAAGCCAGACAGAGAAAGACAAACACCATATGATTTCACTCATGTGGAAGATAAACACATGGATAAGGAGAACAGATTAGTGGTTACCAGAGGGGAAGGGGGTATGGGGGTGGGTGAAGGGGTAAAGGGGCACATATATATATGGCGACACATAAAAACTAGACTATTGGTGGTGAGGGCGATGCAGTCTATACAGAAACTGATATATAATAATGTACACCTGAAATTACACAGTTATAAACCAATATGACCTCAATAAAAAAATAAATTTAAAAAAATTGTACCAAAAATAATAAAATTAAAAAAAATAAAGCGTGAGCTTCTGGTAACAAAAATAAATAAATAAATAAAGTATGATCTTCACTCTGGAAAAAAAAAAGAAAATATACAAATGGCAAATAAACACTTGAAAGATGCTCAACATAATTTGTCATTAGTAGAGTGTAAATTGAAACCACAGTGAGATACCATCATACTCCTACCGGAAGGACTAAAATTAAAAAGACTGAGCATACCAAATGTTCAGAAAGATGTGGACCAACTGGAATTCTCATGCACTTCTGGTGAGAATGTAAAATGATGCAATCACTTTGGAAAACAGTTTGGCTGCTTTTTAAAAAGTTCTTTAAGTTCTTCGTTAAAAGGTATGCAGCTACTGTAAGTCTCAGTCATTCCACTCCTAGGTGTTTACCCAAGCAAATGTCCAAAAGACTTGTAGACAAATGCTCATAGCAGTTTTATTTGTAATGGCCTCAAACTGAAAACAACCCAAATTCCCATCAACATGTGAATGAATAAATAAATTGTCATATATCCATATAGTGGAATACTATTCAGCATTAAAAAGCAAAGAACTATTGATACACACAACATGGGTGAATCTCAAAAAAATTATGGTGAGTGAAAGAAGCCAAAAAAAGAACTTACTCCTGTTATATAAAATACTAGAAAATGAAAAGTAATCTATGGCGACAGAAAGCAGATCAGTGGTTGCAACGGAGAAGGCAAGGAGGGACAAGAGGCAGGATTACAAAGGGGCAGGAGGAAACTTTTGAAGGTGATGGATATGTTCATTATCTCGATTGTGAGGATGGGTTCACGCGTGTATGCTTATGTCGGAACTCATCAGATTGCACACTTTAAATATGTGCAGTTTATTGAATGTCAATTAAACCTCAACAGAATTGGAAGAAGGTTGCAAGAATGGAAGATTTCTGCAGACCAGAGGACCTGAAGTTAGGGGAGGGAGGAGCTAGGTTGCGCACCCTCAGTCCTTCCTCCACGCTCACCAATCAGATCCCTGTTGGGCGACCTGGCGTCTGCAGACCGGAAAGGACGCCATGGGGAGAGGGCTACCCACGAAGCGCGCGTGTCAGGGATGCGAGAGGCCTTCCCAGAACTCGGTGGCCTTTTATCCTGAGGGCATGGGGCAGCCCTGGAAGGACTCTAATGAGGCAAGTAACTTAAGCCGGTGTTCGGTTGGAAACAATATTTTGAAGCTGTGTGGAAAATGGGCACGAGAGGGTGGGGAACGACCCGTAGGCAGGCTGTGGTCATTGTTTTTTTCCCCTCTCGGTCTTCCCCTTCAGCCTTGAACTCTGGAGGGAAAGGAATATTTCGTACTTATGACCAAAGTGCCCCTTCCCTGCCTGCACCCCTGCCCGTGGCTGGTGGTCAGTACGTTTTCGCTGAAGGGGTTGAGTAATCTCTGGTCACACAGCTTGTAAGAGCCACATTCAAATCGCGTGCTTTTTGGCTCCAAACCCTGAGGTCCTTCCTTCAAAGCGTAATGCCAATCGCAAAATAGTTGGGATTCATTTTGGGATTCATCAGTCTAATCCGTGCAATGACTTTGCCAGCCCTAAAATGCCCGCCATAAACAGCGAGGGATTTCCGAGGATGTCTGGAGGGATTTGTGTATTTTTAAAAATTATGCAAGATCGATTCAACAGAGGTTGTGCGCCTGCTTCCTTACAGGCACTGCGTTTGGCGCTGGTGTATCAGTGGGGAGGGTGGACATCGTCCCTGCCCTCGCATAAACAGACAGAATAATAAATAACAAAAAAGTGATGAGTGCTATGATAGGAAGCTGTCAGATCTTTTCTTTTCCCCTGAAATTTTGAAATTTTACCGTGATCTGCTCTTCTGTGAGTTTTTTTCTCTTAGTTTGCTGAGCACAGAATGCTCCCTTTCTGGAACTCGTGCCCTTTAGTTCTGAGAAAGTTTTTTTGTATTAGATCTTTGATAATTTCTTCTCCATTTTTTCTCCTTTCTCCTGAATTGGATCTTGTATTCTTCAGATGTGGGACCTAATGAATGGCTCTTCTAATTTTCTTTTTTTTCTCTTCTATTTTATATCTCTGTTTTTTGTTCTACTTTCTGGGGTACTTTTCTCAATTTTATCTTTCATGTATGAATTTTAAATTTTTACTATTTTCCTTTAAATTGTTCCTGTTGTTATAGTTTCCTCTTGTTTAATGAATGCAGCATCTTCTTTTATCTTTCTGAGAATATAAAATGCAGTTTTGGGAGAGGAGTTTTCTTGTATTCCCTTTGGGTGGTCTCTGTTTCCTTTGAGTTGTGTTTACTGTTTGTTTTGTTCTCTGACTTGCGTGCTGGGGAATTTCTTCAAATAGTAATGTTAGCTAACATTTATTGAGCACTTACAGTGTTATGGGGAAAGTTCTTAGCTCTTACAAATATTAATTTATTTAATACTCCTAACAACTAATGAAGTTCGGTGCTACAACCTTCAGTTTATAAATGCTGAAATGAAGGAAATGAGAGGGTGAGTAGTTTAACAAGAGTCACACAGTTTCAAAGTGGTGGAACCAAGATATTAACCAAGGCAGTCTAGGGCTTGTGTTCTTAACTACTATTCTATATTGCCTCATATTTAAGAGTGAAACCTGGCATCTAGTTAAATATGTTGGATTACACACCCATATTTACCTGTTTTCCCCCACTAACCCCACAAAAACAATAATAAATGGATTTTTTAAAAAAGGTACAAACTCATCAAGACAGAGCAAAGGAGAGGAGAAAACAGAAACAAATTTTTGGAAGTTAGAAATCCTGTGGACCAGTGGTAACTGATTTTGCACATCCTAGAAAGCTAAATCCTAAAGTGATGTGCGAGAAGCCCAAAGGCAAACCAATTTTCCCTGCAGATCGCCTTTTTTCTCTCTCCCAAGCTCTTTCTCACCCACAGACACACAGGTTAGGAATTATGGGCACCAAGAACCTCTGGACATGGGGATGCAGGGGAGGCTGAAAACAGGAAGATAGGTTGAAAGAATGGTAAAAATCTGTTAAGACTCCCAGATCCTCTCCAACTTCACAGCGGTCAGATGACTGCCCATCTCTGCTCTATCCAACCAGGTGGACTCTCTGGAGAGGTTAAAACAGTTTTAGTCTGGGATACGTTAAGTGTAATTACCACTCTGAAAACAGGCAGTAAGTGAATGTTTACACACTAAGTTGAGGCACAGTTCTAAGCTTTAAATCTATTAAACAATTTAATTCTCCCAACAGCTGTATAGAGGCGAGTATTATTGTTTTTCATGATTTACAGATGAGAAAACTGAGGCACAGTGAGACAAAGTTAGTTGCCTAAGATCACACGGATAGTTAAAAAAATTATTTTTATGACATACGCATAGTATAAAGAAGAATGCTGTAACAAACACCTATTACCCACCACTCAGTTTACCAGAGAAAAAGAGAGTATTACTTTTACTTTTTTTTTTTTTTTACCTTTACCTTTTGAGGTATGTCCTTTCAAAATCCAGTCCCATTTCTTCCCCTCTCAGATGTAACTACCATCTTGAAATTCGGGTTTATCATTCACTTGCTTTTTCTGTATTGTTTAATATATATGTTTGTATCCTTAAACCATATAGTTTACTTTTTCATATTTTTAAATTTTATATAGAGTCATACCATATGCATTCTTCTGCAACTTGTTGTTTTGTCACTCAATATCACGTTTCTAAAATTTATATGTATCACAATTTATTTGTCTGTTCTATTATGGGTGCAGTTAGTGTTGTTTTCAATATTTTGCTATTATAAACAGTGCTACTAAGAACATTCTTATGTGTACCTCCTGTTGGCAAAAGCAGAAGTTTCTCTGGACCAAAATTGCTGGGTCATAGAGTATGCACATTTTCGACTTTACAAAATAGTGTGTTGATTGTACCAATTTATACCCTCACTAGCAGTATCTGAGTTCGCATTAGTCTACATCCTTAAGTTTTACCCAATTTAGTGGGTGAAATTGATAACTCACTGTGATCTTACTTTGTATTTTTGTAATAAATAATGAGATTGAACTTTCATTTTTCGTGTTTCTTCTTCTGTGAAATAGCTGTTCATGACTTTTGCTTTTTTAAAAATATAATTGTCTGTTTTTCTTATTGATTTGTAGTTCTTAATATATATTGGATACTTATAATTCAATGGTTATGTGTATTGTAAATATTTGTTTTTGCCTTGTCTTCACTTTCTTTATGATGTCTTTTGATGAATTTAAGTTCTTAATTTTAATCTAGTGGAATTCATAGTCTTTATTTTTTTTAACAGTTAGTATGTTTTTGGTTAGTATGTTATGCTTAAGAAATTCTTCCCTGTCTCAAGTTGCTTATACTTTTTTCTACACATTTTTCAAGACTTGCCTTTCACAGGAGTTGATTTTTGTGTATGGAGCGAGGTAGGTCTCCAATTTTATATTTTTCCAAACAGATAATCAGTTGTCCCAGTTCAGTTATTGGTTAGTTTGTTTTTTGGCTAGTGGTCTGCAGTGCCACCTCTGTCATACCAGTATTCTTGCCATACATGCATGGGTCTGTTTCCAGACTCTGTAGTATTCTGTTATACGAACCAATTTATCTAACTCTAGGCCACTACCTCACTGTCTTAATTACCGTAGTTGTTTGATAAGATTTGGTATCTGGTAGGACAAATTCTCCACCTTAATATTTTTCTTTGTAAGTGTCTTTGCTATTCTTTTTTTTTTTGCCCTGGAAAATTTTTATAATACCTGTTACAGATAAATGACTATTAAATCTAATTGGTACTAATAGCTGCTACAATTGATAAGAAAAAAGTAAACAGTCCAGAATAGAAATGGTAAAATGCTCAGACAGTTCGCCGTAAAGGAAAACGAAGGGCCAGTCCAATGAAATTAAAGCAAAAATAATACCGTTGCCCACTTGTCATATTGGCAAATGTTGGAAGATTTTACCACCCATGGAAGAAAACATGGTGTGCTTACCCTTCTGAGCCTCCCTAATAAGATGGCACTGGTTAATGTAGGATGTAGGGTGAGCGTTATGTATATAGAAAAGCTGAGAGATTCTAAGTCCAGGATTACTCCCCCACTCCTGAAAACAATAATAAGGGCAAACAACAAAATAGCATCAATAATAACAATGGACTTTTTTTCCTGCCATCTATGTCTTTGCTATTCTTTGGGCCTCTGTTCACCTATATAAATTTTAAAGTAAGCTTATCAAGTTACATACACACAAACCTGATGGAACCTTTATTATAATTGCACTGAATCTGTAGATGAATTTGAGGCTATAGTAATGAGACTTCCTATCTAGGAGCAGAGTTTTTCCTCTCCATTTATTTAGGTCTTTTTAAATATTTTTCAATAAGATTTTTACAGTTTTCTCTATATAGGTCTTACACAGCTTTTGTCAGATTTATTCCTTGGTGCCTTCTTATTTCTGCTGCTATTGTTAATTATTATCTTTTTAATGCAATGGATTTTTAAGAATATTAATCTCATATTCATCAGTCTTACTAAACCCTCTTATTTCTTATATAATAATTTGTCTATATATTATTTCAGTTTTCTTTGTAGATAATCATATCATCTGTGAATAATAACAGTTTTATTTATTCCTTTCTAGTCTCCTAACTTTTTTTTCTTTTGGCCCCACTGTGCTGGCTGGACCTCCAGTACAATGCTGAAAGAAGTAAGGGCCTGTTTGTTTTGTTCCCAATTTTAAAGAGAATACTTCTGATGTTTTACTATTAAGAATGAAGTTTGTGTTTTGTAATTATTATATCTGGATGAGATGATGAGTATATGATGATGAGTACATGAGAGTTCATTATGCCAGTCACTCTAATTTGGTGTAGGTTTGAACATTTTCACAATTTAATATTAGTTTAAACAGTGTTTGCTACTGGGATTTGGTGGATACCTTTTAACAATTTAAGAAACTTCCTTTTTCTTAGTTTGCTAAGAGGTTTTTTTTAAAAAACATCATGAATGAATAGGTGTTGAATTTTATTAAGTGATCTTTCTGCATCTATAGGCTGCCTCTATTGTTTTTCTCCTTTAATCTGACATTTACAGATTTTGTAATGTTGAACCACCTTGCGTTCTTGGGATAAGTACAATTTCGTCATTACATATACACATTTATATATGTGTGTGTGTGTATATATATATTAATACATCACTACATTTGGTTTCCTGTTATTTTGTTGAGGATTTTTACATCCTGTTCATGGGAGAGACTAGCCTGTAATATTCCTTTCTAATACAGTCCTTGTTGGTTTTGGTATTAAGATTATACTGACTTGGGGAGTGTTCTATCTTGTTGTCTCTGGAAAAGTTTGTATGAGATTGAAATAATCTGTTATTCTTTCAATGTTTGGCAGAAGTTTCCTGTAAAACCATTTGATATATTTTTATTTTGTGGGAAGATTTTTAACTACTGACTCAATTTCTTTAATCATTCTATAGGTATTTAGCTAATGGTTTGTAAGTTCTATTTCTATTCCATTCTATTTCTATTTTTTTAATACCTTTTTTTGAAGTTTTACCATGTGTGCTTACCAAAGTCTAAAGTGAATCAACACCTTCACCCTTGTCCTAAACAGTACAAGGACCTTTAGAACACTTTAACTCTGATCACCTCGCCTCCCAACTTACATGCCATGACTAGTATTAAAGAAATACCTCCATCTTTCTTGACAACTGATATCAAATAATCACCATCTCCAATTATTCTCTTATTCTGTCTTACAGTAACCTATTCTTTTCCTTCAAAGAACTTATGTTGAAATATATATGTATGTTTTTTTTTTACTTGTTTATTGTCTGTGTCACTGTAATCTTCATGAGGAGAAGGAACCTGTCTTCTTTGTTCACCAACTGGTAGGCATAAAGTAAATGTTTGTTGAATAAATGGATATATATTTGTATTTTGGAAAGATCACCCTGGATGCAATTGGAAAAGGATCTGAGGCTGCAAGACTAGACTCAGGGAACTAGGAGGCTGTTGCCCTTATCCAGGCAAGAGTTAGTGGTGGCCTGGACTTGGATAATAGCAGTAAGGCTATAGAAAAGTAGAGAGGGGGCCGGCCCGGTGGCGCAGCTGTTAGTTGCTCGTGCTCCGCTTCGGCGGCTCGAGGGTTCACGGGTTCGGATCCCGGGCATGCACCAATGTGCTGCTTGTCAAGCCATCCTTGGTGGCGTCCCATGTAGAGTGGAGGAAGATGGGCATGGATGTGGGCCCAGGACTGGTCTTCCTCGGCAAGAAGAGGAGGATTGGCACGGATGTTGGCTCAGGGCTGATCTTCCTTACAAGAGGAAAAAAAAAAAAAAAAGAAAAGTAGAGAGGATTGAAAGATATTAGGAGGTAGAATCCACAGGATTCTATTACTATTTCGATATAAGGGCATGAGTTAAGTAGTGTTTTTTAGGGTTTTGTCTTTGCTCTATTCTCTCTTCATGCAACACACCCTCTTTGAGAGTTCTCGTTAATGCCTATGGCTACTGTTGCTGTCTATATGGTTGTAACTCTCCAATACGGATCTTTGTTACATGTTTTTTGGGTTCCACATTATATAGTCAACCACATATGGGACATCTGTACTAGGATATCTTGCAGGCATCCCAAGCTCAATATCTCAAAACCATGCTCATTATCTTTCTTGCTAAACCTGCTCCTCTTCTAGTGTTTTTTTTTTTGTGTGTGTGTGAGGAAGATTAGCCCTGAGCTAACATCCGATGCCAATCCTCCTCTTTTTGCGGAGGAAGATTGGCCCTGGGCTAACATCCGTGACCATCTTCCTCCACTTTATATGGGACGCTGGCACAACATGGCTTGACAAGCAGTGCATTGGTGCATGCCCGGGATCCGAACCCGTGAACCCCGGGCCCCCAAAGCAGAGCATGCGCACTTAACAGCTATGCCGCCAGGCTGGCCTCTCCTCTAGTGTTTTTTCAATCTCAGGATATGGCACCACCACTAGTTGCTTAAGCCAGAAACCTATTAGGGGGTGGCTCTTGGAGCCCAGCCTAGGAGGGGATAGGAATATAAGTATCTGCCCTTTAAAGGGTGTAACTAATTTGCTTTCCTCTTTATTTCCTTTTTTTTTTTTTTTTTGCTGAGGAAGATTGGCCCTGGGCTAACATCCGTGCCCATCTTCCTCTGCTTTATGTGGGCCGCTGCCACAGCATGGCTTGACAAGTGGCACGTCAGTGCACACTCAGGATCCGAACCTGCAGATCCTGGGCCGCTGAAGTGGAGCGTGCATACTTAACCACTGCGCCACTGGTCTGGCCCCTTTAGTTCCTATTTTTATTTACTATTTTTAAAAGATTAAAGGAGTAAAGCCATGAGAATGATTGAGATGATGTAGAAAGAAAAGAAAACAAGGAGCTGCCCCAGGAGCAGAGCAGAGGGCCATGGGAATTATCGTGTATTCAGCACCTGTAAGTGCTAAGCTCTGTGCTTGGCCTTTGCCATTCATTAATTAATTTAATCCTCCCACTACTCTGTGAGATTTTTATGAATGAGGAAATACAATTAATAATGGGACTGTGGCTTGCTCAAGGTCACATGCCCACGTGCGGTAGAGTTTAGATTAGACCCAGGTTTGTCTGATTCCAGGTGTTTCAGTATATACTGGGTGGGATTATAAGTCAAGGAGCAGAAACATCATTATGGCTGTTGATAAATATAGCCAAATTGCTTTCCAAAGGATCATACTTGCTGGTATAAAATGCCAGTGTATCAGTTCCATCACAACATCTTGATCATTGAATATGTAATAAACATTTTAAAATTAATGGATAGAGAATTATTATTGTATATTGACTTTCTTATGAATTAATGGCAATTATGTAGTCCTACTTGTGCAGACTATCCTTTTTCTTGGCTCATTGTATACTGAAGCCATATTTATTGTAAGTTTTTTCCCATTGAGCCCCACTGTGGGTTAATGGAGGTGAAGGAAGATGAAAGGAGTTAATTCTGCCCCTATCCTTTCCACTGATCAGCAGCTTGGTAACGTCGACTCAGACAGATTTTGGATTGAAAATTGAGTTGTTAGTTTACGTTCTTTGAGGGGTCAAGATACATGTTGACTACCATCTTTGGGGTTCATCTGGTAAGGTAGATCTACATCTGCTTTTATTTAAAGAGAATGCCTTTCCTGGCCGTATCTGACCCTAAATTTCAATATCCTAGAGTTCTGTTCCTAGATTTGGGTATTCCTAAGATTCTGCAACCCACTCAGGGCGAGCCTGTCCAAAGGGCTCTCCTGTTCTGCCAGGCCGACTTTAGGGTTTGGGAGCGTCTATGTGTGCTGCAGAAGACCCGGGGAAATAGGCTTGATCCAGCCTGGGTGGAACTGAACTGTGAATCTGGGTGGAACTACACTGTGAATCTGCCTTGGATGTCAGAACCAGGGACAGCTCCCTCTGTCCCTCCCCCTGCTGCCCCTCCCCTGGCTTGGGCTGGGGAGAGAGTGGGCAGATTTGGGCATGGTGTACTTCTCTGGCCTCTTCTGTTTCTTGCTTCCTTTTTTATGCTAGAATATTACTACTGATAGTTCCTGGCAAACGTGCTGTTTCTCACCTTCATGCTCTCTGCTAATACTGCTTAGTATGCCTTTCTCCCATCCTTCCTTTGCCTAGCTAATTCCTGCTCATCCTCCCAGGCCTATTTAAGTAGGTATCTCTTCTAGGAAACCTACTCTGATTACCCCAGACTAGGTTAGACATATCTCCTCTTAGTTCCCATGGCACCCATGCTTGCCTCTGTCAATATACTCAAAATTGCATTGAAATGATCATCTGTGCTGTCCAGAACAGTAGCCACTAGCCACATGTATTAAGCACTTGAAATGTGGCTAGTCTGAATTGAGATGTGCTATGAGTGTAAAAAGCACAACAGATTTCAAAGATTTATATAAAAAATGTAAAATATTAATAACTTTTTATATTGATGACATGTTGAAATAATAATTTGGTGTTAAAATATTAAAATTAATTTCACCTGTTTCCTTTTTACTTCTTATAATGTGGCTACTACAAAATCTAAAATTACATATGTATCTCACATAATATTTCTGTTAGGTAGCACTGATCTATATATTTGTTTTTTCTTAGGGGTAGGGACTGGCTTGAATCCATCCTTGCCTTTGTATTTCTGGAGCACAATACATGGGGATGGGTGGAGATACCTGATGCTAGTCCTCAGAACTTGGGGCTAGAATAGCAAGGGTCCAAAAGACATTATTACATTATTTGATTTTTCTATCAAGGAACTTGGTCTCTCTCTCTACTTAACTCAGGCTGTTTTATATGTCTTCTTACTAATTCTTATAGATTTCCTCATAGATCACAAACATCTCTCATTAAGTTTATTTTTAAGTATTTTGAATTGGATATTTTATCATTATAGTTTCTAATTAGTTATTACTTGTACCAGCAGTGAATGCTACAGATTTTTGCTTATTTTCTTGAATCTTTCCACTTACTTAGTCTTACTAATTTTAAAACTGTATTTTCTTATTGTATAATTGCATCAACTGCAACAAAGATATTTTCTTATATACTTAAGTTTATTTCTCTCTCTCTTTTCTTCTGTCTCTGCCTCTCTCCTCTGGCTAGAATATCCAGAATAACCAAACCAGTATTAAAATAGTATTAGTGAAGAGTGATCTTGTTTATTCCTATTTTTAAAGGGAAAGTATCTACTGCTTCTCCACTAGCTAAAAATAGATATTCTATTATACTGTTAAGTATGAGTGATTTTAATTATTTTACTAAGAATGGGTTATTAAAATTTATCAAATATTCTTATCTGTTACAATTATCATGTTTTTTTATTAATCTATATGTATGATATATTATGTTAAGATATTTCTTTATTTTTGAACCAGCGATGAATTATCGTTTTGTTTGTGATATGCTGTTCTTTTAATAATAATGTCATATAGTTTTGTGGTTAAGATTGTTGACTCTGGAACCATCCAGCCTAGGTTCAAGTTCTGTCTCTGCAAGTAGCAAGCTGTGTGATCTTGGGCAAGTTACTTATCCTCTCTCTCTCTCCATTTTTAATAATAGTACCTGCCTGTGCCAGTTATTTACCTATGGCCTCTCAGCCCAAGCCCACCTATCTGTTCTATGATGCACCAGGATTTTTGTGAGGATTATGTGAGTTAACATATGTGAAGTGTTGGAACAGTGCCTGACACTTAATATTAAGTAGACACTTAATAATGTTAGCTATTATAATTATCATAATTTTAATTAATCTCTTATAGAATTCTATATGTTAGTATTTGACTTGGGATTTTGCACCCATATTCCTGATATCTCTTTTTGTAATATCATCATCTGATAAGAGATGCAGATCTTTATCTGCTATTGTAAATGAATTAGGAAAATTCTCCTTTCTGCCATATTCTAGAACCATTCATATAACATGGAACAGAATTATCTCTTTCAGGAGGGGTTGGAAGTATTAAATAGTGAACCTTCTGGGCCAGATGTTCTTTGGTCATTTTTGATAACTTTCTCAGTGTCCTCCTTAATTGTTGCTCAATTCTTGCCTTTGAGTCTTTGTTTTGCATTTTTTTTTTTTTTGTGAGGAAGATCAGCCCTGAGCTAACATCCATGCTAATCCTCCTCTTTTTGCTGAGGAAGACCGGCTCTGAGCTAACATCTATTGCCAATCCGCCTCCTTTTATTTCCCAAAGCCCCAGTAGATAGTTGTATGTCATAGTTGCACATCCTTCTAGTTGCTGTATGTGGGACGCGGCCTCAGCATGGCCGGAGAAGCGGTGCGTCAGTGCGTGCCCGGGATCCGAACCCGGGCCGCCAGTAGCGGAGCACGCACACTTAAGCGCTAGGCCATGGGGCCGGCCCTGTTTTGCATTTTTTAAAGAAAAAATATATATGTAATTTAAAATTTTACTCAGAGTTTCAAATTCATTAGTCTATAGTTATATAAAAAAATTCCCATGTAATATATATATAATATAATTTCTGTGATGAGTTTTAAAATTTGGGAGTGATAGATACGTTCACTGTCTTGATTGTGGTGATAGTTTCACAGGTTGATACATATATTAGAATTGATTAAATTGTATACTTTATATATGTGCAGTTTATTGTATGTCAATTATACCTCAACTTAAAAAGGTAATTAAAAAAATTCTACCAATTCTATAAATCTTTTCAAAGTACCAGCTGACATTTATTAATTCCATTGTTCATGATTTCTGACTTTTAAAATTATCCCCTGAAATATATAAGAAATACATTTTATTATAGATAAAAAGAGATAGTGAATGCAGGAGCTGTTGGTGATTCATTTCCTAAGAGTAGGGTATACGATTTGTTTTATGTCTGTTATACTACCTTGATTTCATTGTCCCCAGGCTGTTTTTTAAATATTGAAAAGAGGAAAATATAGATGGAGGTGTAAATTTTTTTTCAGGCCATTCTTGTGTTTTGGGCCGGGAAACTCTGGGTATAGAGAAGGTGTACAAGTGGAAAGACCTGGGCTCTGGCCCACACAGCAGAGGCCTGAGCTATGGACTGAGATATAAGGATTGAACTGGAAACAGAAGCCAACAGCTTTCTGGGAAGGTACATTAAGAGTTACTAGAAGGGGAGGCCGGCCCCGTGGCTTAGCGGTTAAGTGCGGGCGCTCCGCTGCTGGCGGCCCGGGTTTGGATCCCGGGTGTGCACCGACACACCGCTTCTCCGGCCTTGGTGAGGCCGTGTCCCACATACAGCAACTAGAAGGATGTGCACCTATGACATACAACTATCTACTGGGGCTTTGGGGAAAAAAAAAATAATAATAATAAAAAAAAAGAGTTACTAGAAGGGGCTGGCCCCGTGGCTTAGCGGTTAAGTGCGCACGCTCCGCTGCTGGCGGCCTGGGTTCGACCCCGGGCGTGCACAGACGTACCACTTCTCCGGCCATGCTGAGGCCGCGTCCCACATACAGCAACTAGAAGGATGTGCAACTATGACATACAACTATCTACTGGGGCTTTGGGGGAAAAAAATAAATAAATAAATAAAATCATAAGAGTTACTAGAAGAAGTTTGTCCATATAAAAAAAGCAAAATGCTATCTGCATTTCCTGTATACTCTACCACTTTGTCTAGCCAAGAGTAAAATCCTTGATGATGGAGACACTCTGCAGAAAGACCTTGAGAGGCCAAGGCCAGGTTGACTCCACTAGCCACTTTGGAGATGGGTCAGAATAGTGACCAGTGCCTTTCCACAAAGTGTGAGGCTTGGTATTTCAAACAGGGGATTCAAACTCTTCTTATAGAATGCTGAGCTTCCAGTTTAGGTATACCAAGGCAAAGGTCTTGCTATGTCTGAGGATGTTTTGATGCCATCTGTTTGATTCAGATCAACCCAAATTTACTGATCATTCTAGGCACAGCTTGTGGCAGGCACTAAAGGGGGACAGAAATGCATATATATGGTCCCTGTTCTTAAAGAACTTAGAATATAGTGCAAGAGGCAGACAGTGCTTATGATAGCAGCTAATCCATTGCCTTCATTCTTCTAGGTACTTTTCTAAGGTGTTTATATGTATTAACAACAGCCCAGTGAGGTGGTAGGTACTATTTTCACCCTCTAAAGTGGAGGAGAGGAAATTGAGACACGGAGAAGTTAAGTAATTTGCCCAGTGGTACACAGCTAGTAAATGGCAGCACCGGGATTGAAACCAAAGCAGTCTGGCTCTAGAATCTTTGTTCTTTACTTTATACTGTAGAGCAGTAGTTCTTAAAGTGTGGTCCCCGGATCAGCAGCATCAGCCTCACTTGGAAACTTAATAGAAATGCACATTCTTGGGTCCCACCACAGACCTACTGAATCACAAACTCTGGAGGCGAGGCTCAGCAATCATTGTTTTAACAAGCCCTCCAGGCGATTCTGATGCCAGCTGTTTGAGAACCTCTGCTAGAGAGAAGCAAGGCATATACTATGATAAGTTTTAGAAATTAGTCTCTCCGTGGGTAGGGATTGGGTATGGTCTGTCTCTTAAGTTCCTAGCTCTCTGCACAACATCTAGTGTAAAGTAGGCATCAAAAAATACATATGGATGAATACATATGAATGAATATATGGGAAATTGATGTTTGAGCTGTGTCTCTTACCACCTATCAACTGCAGCCAACCAAATGGGAGGAATGTTCCCAGAAACCATGAGACTAGCAAGGAAGTGGTTGTGATACTTTTGGCAAGGTATGATAAGGGTCTGCACCTGCACAAGGAGCCATCAGAATGGCAGGGGGATCATATGAGAGCAGTTCAGGAAGTAAACGTGTCAGAACTTGGTGAAGAGCTGATTGAAGGGAAGAAGCAAGGGAGAGAGAGAAACTTATTTCTGGGATGAAGGTGCTATTTGCAGAGACAGGAGGCATAGGACAAGAATGTTTGTAGCAGAAAGATAAAGAGTTTGGTTTTGGACTCTAAATTTGAAGTGCTGGTAGGAGATCCAGGTGGAGCTGTCCAGCAGACACTTGGAAATATGAGTCTGAGACATGGCTGGAAATAGAGATTTGGAAGGGTAGTTGAGCCATAAGAATGGATGAGACCTTCAAGGGGAAAGTGGAGAGTGGAATGAGAAGAAAGTTGGGTTTGAAACAGCGAACACTGTTATTTAATGGGGCGAACACTGTTATTTAATGCGGCAAAAGCAAGAGAGGGCCCTTGAAGAAGACAGAAAAGGACTTAGGCAATAGGAGACCTCAGAAAATGCTGAAGCCAAGTAGAAGGCTCAAAAAGGAAGGAGAGGCAGTGTCAGATGATGCAGAGAAATAAGAACTGAAAATTATCCTTTGAATTTCGACACAAAAAGTATTTTAAGTGACGTGGTGAGGGCAGAAGCAGATTGACTGAGTTCAGGCGTGAGCTGTAGATGAGAAAGTGGAGGCAGGTGCTTCCCAGGTCCCACAGATAGTGGTCTGTAGCAGCACTTAAGTTGAGACCGTGACATCTTTCAGGGTAGGCAGGGTCTCTTGCATATCGGTGTTCTCAGCGCCCAGCACTCGGGCCTGGAAGAGAGGGTGGCGTCAGTGAGTTCAGTGACAGGGACGGAGAAAGGCTTCGCGGAGGCAGTCGCTTTGCAGCCAAGGCTTGAAGGATGAGGGTGATTGGGAGGAGAGGTGGGAGGCAGGGCCCCTGGGTGATGGGGTGTTCGGAGTGTGTGAGGGGGCCTAGGAATGAGGTGGGGTTCCTGTAATGTGCGCGTGGCTCTGTGCGAAGTGAGGAGGCTGTGTGTAAGCTTGGAGGGACCTGTTTGGGGAAAAGACAGGGCCGGAGGCTGCTGCGGGCGGTGTCCCCCCGCCCCGCCCCACTCCACTTACGCCACTGCGCGGTTCCGCGGCACCTCTGTCGGAGCCCTCCCGCCGGGCTGCATGGCGACAGATGACCGCCAGGGGCCGCTGCCTCGGGTCCCCGGTGCCCCCGCCCCTCTCCATTGGCCTTTGTTGCCGTCGGAGCGCCCCGCTTGACTCGTTCCCGTCCGCCCCCTGGGCCTGGCGGTCGCGCCTGCGCACTGGCAGCTGGCCGGGCGCTGGCAGGGGGAGCTGCTGCAGGCTCCGCGGCGGCGGCGGCAACGGAGGCTGCGGGGGCGGCAGCGCGAGCGGCCGGGCTTGGTGGGGGAGCCGAGCCCGGCCCGGGAGCCCGAGCAACTAGAGTGCGGGGTACCTAGGCCCCTCACGCTGGATTCCACAGTCTCCGGGCCGCCTGACCTCCGCACGGGTATATGGGATGGAAGCGGGACCCTCGGGAGCAGGTAAGGGTTCTCGGGAGTGGGAGACGGTGCGTGCTCCAAGGACCAGGGGGCTCCCGCGTGAAAAGCAAGATTTCCTAGTGAGGGAAGGTTTCCTAAGTGAGGAGAGGGGCTCTTATAGGAAGGGGGGCCCAGTTTGAAGGGGGCTGTGTGCAGTTCCGGGGGAAACCTTGTGAAGGGAGCCTTGAGACGGGGGCCGTTTATCAAAGGATCATATATGCACTCCTGGAGGTGGGAAGTAATCTGGGAGAAGGGCCTGAACGCACATAAGGACTCCCGGAGATCTCAGGAGGCCTAGGGAAAGGCCCGGCAGGTGGCAGGAGGCGGGCTTCAGGTGTCCAGGAGAGGAGGGGGTCGACACAAATGGGCCCAGAGTTGCTGCATGCTGGGGACGGGGGCTCAGCCGGGCTGGGCTGGGCTAGTAGTGTCTCTTGGGAGAAGGCGCTAGAGCTGGTCTCTGAGCTCCGCCCCAACCAGGCCTGACGCGGGGGCGAGGGTCAGGGGGCGGTGGGTGGGGATCCAGCCCCGGGATTCCCCCCCGTGAGTCTGGGGAGCTGGAGCGGAGGCGCCCGAGCATGCGCGGAGGTGGCAGCTGGAAGGGGCTGCCCGATGTCGTGGGGGCGTGGCTGCCCGAATCCCCCCCAACCCCCACACCGCCCGGTTTGGCTTGGAAAAAGGAGCGCGCTGATGGGGTGCATTCTCTAAGGTTATGCTGGCAGAGCGTAAATGGAAATGGTCCCCTTCCCCATCTTGGGGACTCTTACACTTGGCCCTGAAAACCCTCAGTCACAATTTGCCAAGAATGGGTTGAGGGAAACTGCCAAAGCGCCTTATTCTGCCGCTGGGATGAGGAAAGACTGGGACCGAGGCAATGTTCTTGGGGGCGGTTCCTCCCTGAAGATAGGCCTTAGAAAAGGTGTTGATTACTGAGGGACCAAGGCCAGGACCAGGTTTACCTGGAAGGGGTTGTCTGCCTGGTTTACACGTTTCTGCTCCAATAGTACTGAGTAGAGATGGAATCTTTTAATCCAAGGATAATGACCTTTCCATTGAAATGTCTCCTGAAGTGACAGCCTAATCTCTTTCTATACTTTAATGTTTTTGGCTTCTATCCCCTTCTTCGGTATCTTTTCTTTTTCCTCTCTATTCCCCAGAAACTGTCAGGGCTATGTCATTAGACCCAAGGTCGCCAAACTAGCCTTTTGTCACAAATAAATTGTTTGGGGTAGGGGGTAGTTTTTAGCCTTCACTCTGGTGAGTCCCAGGTAATAGCCTTAGATTCTTATTCACAGGCAATCAGGAGAAAAAGAGATAAGAACAGAGGAGAAACTGAGGCAGGGCTGCCCCAAGAAGACCGGAGTGCCCAGGATGGGCTGTGGGTGGTGGCACCTCTTGTGTCAGGTCTCTTAGCCTTTGATGGGAGGAGCAGTCTGGACCTGGGAATTCTTTAGGTCTTGTCTCACCACCTTCTTCCGTTTGGTCTGGGGGTGGGAATAGGATTTCCATTTGGGACATGAATTTCATTTCATTTCATTTGGGACATGAATTTCATTTCTGGTAGAAGGATCTTTGTTTTTTATACCAGATCTAAGCCCCTCAAGGAAATAGCTCCTACCAACTCATCAAGTCATCCATTCAGTGATCTATAAGTACTTAGTGACTACTTTCCCCAAAACGAAAACAACCTTGTAAAGGCTGTGTAAGTCTTAAGGTGGAGTGCAGGGAGCAACTGACTTCAGAAAACTACTCCCTTCTTCCCTGAGGCCCCTCTCTCCATTCCAGGAACTGTCCTGGGTTTCTGGGCTGGAGAGTATTTGCAACAACCTGTGGACTAGTGTAGCGTTAGGTCACAGAGGTCCAGATGGATTGCTGGGAGCTGGCACCCGTACCAGACTGCTAATGATTTTATTCTGATGAATTCCTAATGGGCTCTGGAGTGATGGAAAAATTGACTTTTTTGTTTGTTGCAAGAAATAAGCTTCTAGGGAAGGGACTAGAGCCTGGTATCTGGAGTTGACTGTAGCCCAGTGGGACAGGCTTTGCCTCATCAAGGGGCGTAACTGAAATTCATTCTGGAAGCTGTGAATGGAGGGACCCCATAACTGCCTCCTTCCTAGGCTGAGACTGTTCTCTTGGAAGTTGGAGGACGAAATATACAAAACTAAGGTATTGTTGCTGGCTTCACTGGGTGGGGTGTTCCTTCTGTGCTCAGGTGTGTTCCAAGCACATATACTGGACTGGGAGCTCCCGGAGGGTAGAGGTAGTGTCTGATTATTTCTGGAACCAGCGAGTGTTTAGGCCCTGATTCAAAGTACGTGTTCTTTAATGGAATTGAATCACATTCTAGTGTGAACGTAAACGGGAATGTGAACGTAAATGGTTAAGCACATACGTTGATATTGAATAATTTGTGTCTACTCATATGTGGACAAATTCTTTTTGGAGAGATTGGCCTTAGTCTTTGCTTACTGGACAGCTAACCCAGCCTTGAGTTTGTCTTTTGAATAGGCAGCCTGGCTCCTTGGGAGGCATGTGGGCCTCAGAACTGCAGGGAAGGAATCCCTGAGCCAGGCCATTCAGCTCTTACTTTTCCTTCTCAGGGCTGGTAGGGGATGGGGGAGGGGGAGTGTCCTTTTCATGGCCCCTCCCTCCTTGCTTTTGTCTGGATGGAAGGGCCCCGCCCCTTTCCCCCAAGGCCCAAGCTTTGTCCTCTGTGCTGGGGCCCTCATCTGCATCACAAAGTGGCCGTCTGTCCCTGTCTGGGTCTGAAGGGAAGTGTCTCCCTTTCTCAGACTAAAAGCTGGGGGCAGGGTGGAGTAAAGGGGGACTTTGTACAGCTCTAAGACTTGCAGGGGGATGGGGTGGTAGAGAGGTTCTCCCTTCCTCCTACCTTCCTTAGTTTGGGGATGAAGGGGAGGGTGGGGGTTCTTCTGTTTTCCCAAAGCCTTCTTGGAGTGGAGGGTGCCTAAGGCTAAGTCTGGTGTGTAGTCCAGTTTCTGGGGAAGAGAAGGCTTTGAGGCTAGAGTGTCGGTCCCATCCCCCATCATTTCTACCCAGCCCCCAGCTCTAGGGGATGTCTTTCTCCCAGGCTCCAAATGATTATTCAGCCTGGGAGACTAAGGAGGTGAATGGAATGCAAGAACTTGGGGAGGGGAAGGGTGTCTCTTACCAGCAAAATCCACCAGGGTGCATGTTTGTCCTGTGCAGGGTTTATACTTGTTCCTGAGCAGTTTGCAGGTCTTCGTGTGTTTGTGTGCTGTGTATGCTTGTGTGTTCTTTGTGGTGTGTCTGTTGATCTGTTTTAATATCTGTATATTGAACACCTCCTGTATGCCAGGCATTGGAGATTCAGCAGTGACCAAGGCAGATAACAGTGCCTGCCTTTGAAGAACAACAATCTAGGGTGGTGAGGGGTATGTGTATAAAGATACACTGTCTAGGTCTAAGTGTATGTTTGGATGTGTATGACAGGAATGTGTCCCACTATGTGTGTGTGTCTGTCTATGGCTTGTGTGCAGTTTTTGTCTAGCTCTTTCTGGAGTAGGCGCCAGGTGCTAGTAGTTCGGCTTTTAAGTTCCCCATGTAGCTGAGTCCTGAAGGCTTTTTCCCCCAGGCTGGGCCTCCATTTCCCTGTCTGCCCAGTGGGGCTGGGTTTGACAGGTGGTTAGGAGACACAGCAGCTTAGCTCTGGGAAGCGTGCCCCTCCCTTGAATGGTTCTGACCTCTTCCTGACCCCCCTAGTTGAGGATATGCCCCATCCCCCCAGCCTGGCAGACCGTGAAAGCAGAGCTCTGGTGATGGGAGGTTCTGTGCTGGTTTATCCCTCTCTCTTCCCACCTGGGCCGGTCCTCTACTGGCAAGGACAATAGTAGCTGTGGACAAAGGCTTCTCTTAGGCAGTTTCCCTTTTTCCTCTCTTTCCCTTCAAGCTAGAAAAATAAAACTAGGGGCAGCAATCAGGCTGGTGGCAAGAGAGGAGAAAGTAGTGGGAGCAGGCCCTGCCCTAGCCCTTTCCCAAGGGCCCCCTCTGTCTTGAAATTGATCCTTTCTGCTACCATCTGGGCCCTCTGTGTGGAAGGAGCTGTGGGCCCTGGAGAGAATCTTGTGTTCTCCTTCCCAGAGCCAGTATCTCTTCCTCCTCCAGCATGCTAATGGCTACCTCTCCTTCCCAAGTCCCTATTTTAGCCCACTCCTGCCTCAGTCTCCCGTATTCAGCCTGTCTTCATTCCCTAGGTTTTTCTTCTTTTGAACTTTTTCTTTATTGTCTCCCCAATCGCAGCCTTCTTTCCCAAGCTCCTAACACTAACCTGCCCTGCCCCAGTCCCTAACTCCAGTCTTTCCTCCTTCCCAATTTAAGCCTTTTTCTGCTGTAGCCTCCGGCTCCGGGCTCTTCACCAGCTCTCTACTTCAGCCTCTCTCCTTTCGTTAGTCTCCAAACTCTGTCCCTTTAGCTTTTTTCCCTTTTTTGTCTCTCTAGCCTCAGCCGTTCAGTTGCCTTAATCCTTTCTCAAACATTGCCCGTCCCCCCACCGTCTCCCCCCACCTGGCCTTCTTTGCATCTTCTTCCTACCTACATTGCAGAGGAGCATTAGGATGATGCTATTTTATGTTCAGGATGGTGATGATTGAAGTGAGCATCTGGCTGGCGGAGAATAGGGCATTCTTGGTCTGCTGGATACCTGGTGGAGGCAGCTGTCTTAATCTAGTAGAAGGAAGAAAGAGTTTTGTTACTGGGAGCCAGAGTTAGCCCCTCTACTTAACATGTAATAGGAACTTATTACATAGTCACTTGATGGATTTAAGATAGATAACAAGGGGAATTTTCCTAACTGGAGAGAGAGAAAAAAAAAATGAGCCTGGTTGCCTGAGCCAGTGGAAGCCCTCGGTTAGGTTGGGTAGGCAGGAAAGAGGCTTCCCCTACACTCTCCTGCTCCTGTTCTGGAAGGCCTTATGCCTTCTCTGATCAGAGTAGTAAGGAGATTGCCAGACTCGACCCTCACCAGCCTCTTTGTCTTTTAGCTGCGGGCGCCTACCTGCCCCCCCTGCAGCAGGTGTTCCAGGCACCTCGCCGGCCTGGCATTGGCACTGTGGGGAAACCAATCAAGCTCCTGGCCAATTACTTTGAGGTGGACATCCCTAAGATTGACGTCTACCACTACGAGGTGGATATCAAGCCGGATAAGTGTCCCCGCAGAGTCAACCGGTAAGTGGTGCACATCTAAGCCACCAAGTCCAGGAGTCTTCACTTTCCTGAGTCTCAGAACCCTGAAGGAGGATCCAGAGAGGTAAAAGGAAAACTAGTAGAAGATGGTATCACCAGATTCAAGAAGGTTTTGGGGGAGGATATTCCAGTTAAGGTAAATGTTGGAAAATATCATTGGATTTGGTTATTAGGAGATAATTGGTGCCTTTTGCCAGGGCAGTTTCAGTAGAGTAGTTGGGCTAGTAATCTGACTACAGTGAGTTACGGAGTAAGTGGAAGGTAATGTGGTAGGGATAGTGAGAGCAGATACTTTTTTTCCGGATAGCTTGACAGTGAAGTGCAGGGAAAGAGGGAATGTGTTGGCTAGAGAGGATTATCGGGGTCAAGTACAGTGCCTAGTATATTTCAATAT
The DNA here is from genome assembly GCF_057802395.1 of Ceratotherium simum simum. Classification (NCBI taxonomy): domain Eukaryota; kingdom Metazoa; phylum Chordata; class Mammalia; order Perissodactyla; family Rhinocerotidae; genus Ceratotherium; species Ceratotherium simum. The sequence continues at coordinate 22,745,617 of NC_141921.1, read as the reverse complement.
TTGTTGAAATGAATGAATGAAAAGTTTTTAAGAATGAGACATGGATGTATTTAAAAACTGAGGAGAAGGAGGTAGTGGAGAAGGAGAGGTTAAAGATACAGGACAGAGAGGAGAGGAATGAATGGGATGTCCTTGCAAAGGCAGGAGGACATTACAGGATACACAGCTGGAGGGATTAGCCTTAGAAGAAGCAATATTTCTTTTTAAAATTAATTTATTTTATTATTTGAAAACTATATATGTACAATGTAAAAAAATTAAAATATTACAAAAAGAGTAGCAGGAAAAATGTCTCTTATTACCTTGGTCTACAGTCCCATAGTCCCTTTCCCCAGAGGCATTCATTGTTACTGTTCTTGAGTATGCTTCCAGATATTTTTCTATGCATATGCAAGCGTATCTGTGTATAGAACATTCTTAAAACACACAGAATATAGAATCCTATATACCTTATTCTGCACCTTGCTTTTTTCCACTGAAGAATATATTTTGGAAAATAATACATATCAAGTACATACTTAGTTGCCTCAATCTTTTGCATAACTCCGTAGATATTCCATCAAATGAATATAGTATAGCTTATTTAGTAAATCTATTGAGGAACATTTAGGTTGAGTCTAAACTTTTGCTACAAAAATGAAACTGTGTTGAATATTATTAAATATAGATACATTTTTGCACTCAAATATGAGTGTATCTGTAGGATAAATTCCTAGGAGTGGCATTGCTGGCATAATACATTTAAAAATTTTGAGATATTGCCATATTGTTTTAAGGTTAAGTTGTACCACTTTATACTCCCGTCAGCCAAGTGTGAGAGTCTCTCTTCCCCATATCTGCACCAATCCAATATATTGGATTTTTTGATCTTTGGCATTCTGATAAATAGTAAATTATATCTTGGTCTAATTTTTTTTTTCTTTGGTGAGGAAGATTAGCCCTGACCTAACATCCAATGCCAGTCCTCCTCTTTTTGCTGAGGAAGATTGGCCCTGGGCTAACATCCATGCCCATCTTCCTCTACTTTATGTGGGACACTGCCACAGCATGGCTTAATAAGTGGTGCGTCGGTCTGCACCTGGGATCCAAACCTGCGAACCCCAGGCAGCCGAAGCAGAGCACGCGAACTTAACCAGCACGCCGCCAGGCTGGCCCTCTTGGTCTGATTTTAAATTGTGTTTCTCTAATGAGTGAAGTTAAACGTATTTTCATATGTTTAAAAATTATATACGGAAGGGACATTTCAAGTTTGAGAAGAAAGAAAGAAGAAAAGAGATGTGTGTATACAAATATGTTTGTGAACTTGGGTGGTGTTGCCTACTCTGCTTTACTCTTTTCAGAGTTATTAGAGTTGATTTTTGATAAGAAGTAGGGGGCCGGCCCCATGGCTTAGCGGTTAAATGCGTGTGCTCCGCTGCTGGCCGCCCGGGTTTGGATCCCGGCACGCACCGACGCACCGCTTCTCCGGCCATGCTGAGGCCGCGTCCCACATACAGCAACTAGAAGGATGTGCAGCTATGACATGCAACTATCTACTGGGGCTTTGGGGGAAAATAAATAAATAAATAAAATTATAGAAGTAGGAATAGGTTCTGGAGTTAGAGGGTAGTTGAGAAGGTTGACACAGGCTATGAGGGATGAAAGGGATCAGGGACATTAAAAAGATTGCTAAGCAGCACTGAAACCTAATTGGGATTGAAACCATGTGTTTACAGTTGCTTCCAGTGTACATTTTGAGTCTTTTTATCTAGTAGTATTCAAGAGCTTTGGTTTAAAAAGTGAAGAGGTCAGATGGTTGGATGGGCTGGAATTTTGAAGGATAAATGGACACTCTGAGATCTAAGTGGCAGAGGACAGGAAGTGAAATCAAGAAAGAGATGATAGGGGCCGGCCCCATGGCTTAGCAGTTAAGTGCGCGCACTCTGCTGCTGGCGGCTCGGGTTCAGATCCTGGGTGCGCACCGACACGCCGCTTCTACGGCCATGCTGAGGCTGCGTCCCACGTACAGTGACTGGAAGGATGTGCAGCTATGGCATACAACTATCTACTGGGGCTTTGGGGGAAAAAATAAATAAATAAAAGTAAAAAAAGAAAGAGATGATAGGGGCCGGCCTGGTGGTGTAGTGGTTAAGTTCGCACGCTCCGCTTTGATGGCCCAAGGTTCAGGGGTTTGGATCCTAGGTGTGGACCTACACACCGCTCATCAAGCCCTGCTGTGGCAGCATCCCACATATGAAATAGAGGAAGATTGGCACAGCTTTTAGCTCAGGGCCAATCTTCTTCACCAAAAAAAAAAAAAAATGATGATAATGGAGAGAAAATGGGACGGTGGGACTAAGGGCTTCATGAAGAGAGATGGAAGAGGTGAGGTTCTTCTTCCACAGTTTATTCCTATTCCAATTCAGATCTCCTCCCCATCTGCCTTTTTTTTGCTTATCACCTTGGGGATTGGAGCAGCCTGGATTCTGTTTCTGATTCTGGATAGACCTTGGGATTAAGCCCTTCTCCCCTCTGCTTCCCCCTCTGCTCAGAAGGCACTCATACCCACTGTTTCATGTTCTTTAGAGCCTTGGTGATCTGAGGACCAGAAGCATCACCTGGGAGCGTGTTGGAAATGTAGAATTTCAGGCTTTGCTCTAGTCTGACTGAATCAGAATCTGCATTTTAATGAGATCTCCAAGTGATTCATATGAATGTTGAAGTTTGAGAAGCACTACCATAGAGCAGATGAGATTAGAGTAGCTGCTAGGACAGAATGTAGTAGGTGGGACATTGCCTGGACTTTGAGTTACTTCCAAAAGCTTGAAGTGGTAGTCTCTCAGCTTCGACAGGCCACTCCTATCCCCCACAGGGAAGTGGTGGAATACATGGTCCAGCATTTCAAGCCTCAGATCTTTGGTGATCGCAAGCCCGTGTATGATGGAAAGAAGAACATTTACACTGTCACAGCACTGCCCATTGGCAACGAACGGGTAAGGCTGGGAGTCAGGCTAGACCTGTGTCAGGGGTCTGGGTTGGGACAGAACTCATGTAAGCCTGCTTAGAGTCTGGCAGTTCAGAGATCCCTTTCATCTTTTGTGCTGGGAAAGTGTGTTTTAGGGTGAGGGATGGGTAGGTGCTGATGTTTATTCAGCCTATTGTATGTCTGTCCCTGTCCCAAACAGACTGAGATTAGACTTAAAATAGACCTAAAGGATTTCCTCCTAGGTGTGGTTGAGAGAGACAGAAGCACTGAACCAAGGTGGCTGGAGACTAAGGGGCTGGATTTTCTCTGAAGGCTTCATTATAAGCCCCTGTCAACTTAAGGAGCAGATTCTTGGCAAATCTGTGTGGGAGAGGAGGGACAGTTGGGGCAGGGCAAAGAATGTTGGACTGTGGAAAAGCATTGGTAGTCCTTCACTCCTTTCTCTCTCCTGAAGGTTGACTTTGAGGTGACAATCCCTGGGGAAGGGAAGGATCGAATCTTCAAGGTCTCCATCAAGTGGCTAGCCATTGTGAGCTGGCGCATGCTGCATGAGGCCCTGGTCAGTGGCCAGATCCCTGTTCCCCTGGAGTCTGTACAAGCCCTGGATGTGGCCATGAGGCACCTGGCGTCCATGAGGTACTGGGTGTAGTTAGTATCTGGGCTACTAGTGGTGGCAGAACTGCTGTGTCGGGGAGGAGGGGTATGAGCATGTAGTAAGGTTCCACCATGTGCTTTTCAAATAAAAAATTCTTTGAAGCCCTACCATATGCCAGGCAAGTGTGCATATACATTTAGATAGTTGAAAGCCTTGGCGCTGTCCCTTTTAGATATCTTTGGACATCACCCCATCTGTCCCTGCAGGGCAGCGAAAGGGTAGAGACTTGCACAAGGTCAGTCACACAACTAGTAAAGGATCAGAGCTGGAATTAAAGCCCTGGTGTCCTGCCTTCCAGGCCAGGGCTCCTCCGTGCCCAGGATGCCTCACAGGGTGGGGGCCTGTGCCCGAGGGACCAGTTCTCTGCCTGTCCCTGCCAGGTACACCCCAGTGGGCCGCTCCTTCTTCTCACCGCCTGAGGGCTACTACCACCCGCTGGGGGGTGGGCGCGAGGTCTGGTTCGGCTTTCACCAGTCTGTGCGCCCTGCCATGTGGAAGATGATGCTCAACATTGATGGTGAGTGGGGAGAGCTATGGAGCCAGGGGCACCCTGAGTCCAGTGACCACATTCCCAGCCTCATCCCTCCCAGCTCTTAACCACATTCCTAGTCTAATCCCTATAGCCCTGGGACCCCTCCCGCATCCCATTACCCTATAAGGAAGAGGGTGTAAGGAGCAGTGCCTCCATTTATTCTGGAAGACAGAACCTGAGCTGAGCTTTACCTACCCTGTCCCCACAGTCTCAGCCACTGCCTTCTACAAGGCGCAGCCGGTGATCGAGTTCATGTGTGAGGTGCTGGACATCAGGAACATAGATGAGCAGCCCAAACCCCTCACGGACTCTCAGCGTGTGCGCTTCACCAAGGAGATCAAGGGTGAGGACCCAACCAGGCGGGGAAGGGAAACAGCACTACTTTCTCTTTAGTCCTAAAAGGAAATCCCCTTGGGACATATTCAGGGAAGAGGCCAAGCCTGGGCACATGAGCAACCTTTTCCAACCCTGACAAGCAGTGTGTGTATCCCAGGCCTGAAGGTGGAAGTGACCCACTGTGGACAGATGAAGAGGAAATACCGCGTGTGTAATGTTACCCGCCGCCCTGCCAGCCATCAGACGTAAGTTAACAGAGCTGCTGAGACATACCACTGGTGAAAGAGGGCTGATATTTCAACATACTCCCTTTACCCCCTACTCTCAACCTCCCCCCAACACTGGCCCTGAGGATGAGCCCTATTTTCAAAGACAAGCTGTGGGAATTTGGCATCCCTCCCTCAACTTTCCTAGATCCATTGATATTCTCCCTACCATTTTTACCTTCTTAGTCTCTACCTTTCTTCCTTGGGCCTTTGCTAGAGAGCAGGCATCTTCCTTTGACTCCTGTCTTGGTTCTGTAGGTGTTAGAATCCCTCTCAACTTATTCTTTCTCCTGAAAAAGAAAGCCGGGCTCCTGGTCTAGACCTTGGGGAATTTGTCACTGATTCCATCTGCCTTCTTGACCTCAGACTGTACTGGACTATGAATGCCTACTGTGTGTAAGGCTTTATGCTCAACACTAGAAATAGAGATGAGTCAGCTATGGTCCCGACTGTTGTGGAACTTGCCTCACGAATCTTTGGCTTCACTCTCGGAGCCCTGTATTTCCTGCTTTCCCAAGAGTGGCAGTGCTCAAAGAGGCTGGATAGGGATGAAGCCAAGTCTGGGCTTCCCATGATTGTGGGTCTAGAGAGATGAGGTTGAATGCTGGGCTTTGACACCTCTTTCTCTTCCCCCAAACAGGTTTCCCTTGCAGCTGGAGAGTGGACAGACTGTGGAGTGCACAGTGGCACAGTATTTCAAGCAGAAATATAACCTACAGCTCAAGTATCCCCACCTGCCCTGCCTGCAAGTTGGCCAGGAACAAAAGCATACCTACCTGCCCCTGGAGGTGAGGCTGCCTAGTAATAGCCGGGCTGGGGAACAAGCATTGTATCTGCACACTGATCATCAGAGGTCTGTTCTTCCATTCGTAGTCTCATCCTCATTTTGAATTGACATTCTGAGAGGTATGAGGTCATGATGTGAACTGTAGGCCTCATTCTTACCTACTAAGTTTTTTCCTTATGCCCCATCCTGCTTTCATGTTCTTTCAGGACTGCCAGGCAGAGGTGAAATCTGTATTTACTGTTTAATAAGTAATTAGTTTGTTTAGAACAGAGACTTCAGATACCCATACTCATGTCCCCTTAATTTCTCTTTCCCTGTCTGGAGCTGGCAGTCCTAAATGACCTAGAGATACAAGTGTACTTTATTTTACAGAAAATGGAGATGAATGTTATCTATAACGTGAATTCCCTATTTCCCCAATAATCAATGTGTTTTCTTTGAAAAAGTTTTAGCCCCAAGATATATCATATTTTTATGCTTCAGCAGACCTTTGATATCCTGCAATTAAAGAAAGAATACTAATGCTATTTAAGTCATCGAATACAAATGCAGAACCATTGGGCTGCATTTGGTTTGGTATACATTAGCCAAAATGTCTAATGAGAAACTGCTTCTGACTGTTTCATTGTCTAGTCTAGTGCTACTCAAAATGTGGTCAGTAGACCAACAACATAGCCATAGGAGCTTGTTTGAAATGCAGAATCTCAGGTTCCACCTAGACCTACTGAATTAGAATCTGTCTTTTAACAGAATCCAAAGAGGATTCATATGAACACTAAAGTTGGAGAAGCACTAGCGTAGACCGTCTTACTGTGTTTTAGCAGCAGGAGTCAGATAGCTGGGACCAAAGCTCAAGCCTTCTGTAAGCTTCCGGAATTTCAGAACTAACCAGAGGGAATTAGGCTGAAGAATTCTGACGGAACTTAGTAGCTGCTGATGCACAGAAAGTGGGATGAAGGCAATGTGTTCTCTCAGGTGTAAACAGAAGTCTTTAGGGACAGTCTCAGCTAAGTAAATAGGCTTTAGGTAATATCTACTGCAAGCTGAGATTTGTTAGTAAATTAACATTACTTCTGTTTAAACAGTAATTGCCAAGGTGAATAATTTATATAATGACTTATATTTGATTTTTACTGTTGTTTGTTTATTTAACAAATATTTATTGAGCTCCTATTATGTGTCATATACTACTCTTTTAGGTGCTGGGAATGTAGAGATTAACAAGACAGACAAAAGGTCCCTGCTGTCATGGAGCTTACATTCTAGAAGGGGGAGATAGACAATAAATTGATAAATAAAGATAGTTTCAGATGGTGGTAAGTGCTCTATGAATAATAAAACAGGTTAAGGGGATAGAAAGGGTTGAGGGAGTTGGAGAGCTTTAGTTATTGTGCTCAGGGAAGTTCTCTTTTAGGAGACGTTTGGGCTGAGTCCCAAATTATGAGATAGAACCAACCTTGTAGCAACTTGAGGGAAGAGCCTTCTAGGTAGGAAGTAAATAGCAAGTACAAAGGCTGTCAAGCAGCAGGGAGCTTGGATCTTTTTGAGAGATAGACAGAAGGCCATAGTGGCTGGCCTGTAGTGTATGAGGGGCAAAATAGCAGGAGATGATTTTGGAGAGAGGTGCAGAGTCAAATTATGTAGGCTGTTATAGCCAGGTGGGATTTTATTTTATTATTTTTTTAGAATAGCTTTATCGAGATGTAATTCACATACCATAAAATTCACTCTCTTAAAATGTACAATTCTGTGGGTTTTAGTATAGTCAAAGAGTTGTGCAACCATCACCACCATCTGATTCTAAAACGTTTTCATCACCCACAGAAGAAAGCCCATGTCCATTAGCAGTCACTTACCATTCCTTCTTCCCCCCTACTCTGCCACCAGACCCTAGTAACCATTAATGTGCTTCTGTCTCTATGGATTTATCTATTCTGGACATTTCATATAAATGGAATTATATAATATGTGGCCTTTTTTGACTGGCCTGTTTCACTTAGCTTAATATCTTCAACGTTCATTTATATTGTAGAATATGTGAGCATATCCTTCCTTTTTAAGGCTGAATAATATTCTGTTGTGTGTATATACCACATTTTGTTTATCCATTCATTCATTGACGGACATTTGGGTTGCTTCCACCTTTTAGCTGTTATGAGTAATGCTTCTATGAATACAGGTGTACAAATATTTGTTCTAGTCCCTGCTTTCACTTTTTTTTAGTACATACCCAGAACTGGAATTACTGGACCATATGGTAATTCTGTGTTTAATTTTTTGGGGAATCACCATACTGTTTTCCACAGCAGCTGTACCATTTTACATTCCTACCAGCAATGCACAAGGGTTCCAGTTTCTCCACATCCTGCTTTAGTCTTTTTCCTGGTGTTGATTCTGTAGCTGAAATCATCTGTAGAGTGTGCTGCAACTTTAAGGTGCCTTCAAGAGAGCAACCTCACAAATTTTAGCAATTCTGGATTTTCATTAAGTGAATTCACTAATTTGTATCTTCTTTGGGATATGGACTTTAAGGGCAGGTGACCTTGTCCTGGTTTTCCCTACCATTGTTCAGCATGAACTCTGGAAATTAGGAAGAGAACCAGTACGTACAGAGTGTTGGACCTATGGGAGCAAGTTATACATTTCATTTTGTCTAAATACTCACTACAACTTCATGAGACAGCTAGTATTTTTTACTGTGACTGAAATTGAAGAAGCAGTCTCAGAGTAGTTAAGAGATCTGCCCAAGATAACATCACCCAGAAATGGCAAAGCTGGGCTTCAAAGTCAAGTCTTCCAAATCTGCTCGCTCTCTGCTCTGCCAAAAGGCTTCTTGTTCGTGGTATACTGACTATAGTATGTTGGGGAATGGAAGTCCTGTATATCACCAGAAAGTCTTTTCTGATCTCCATTGTGTTCTGTTGGGCCCAAAATAGAGGAACCACATGGCAGGATGTTCCTCACACCAACAGAGGACACAGTCAGCCAAGAGAGACAGTGATTTCTGTAGTCCAGTTCAGTGATCACCTGTAGGCTAGGGCTCCAGAGTTAAGAGCCATCTCTAGTTCTGGTGGATTGCAGGATGGAGCAGCTTACTGCCTGTCACCGCTGGAGAGCTGCCTACTATGTTAGGAGTCCAGTTTGTGTATATTGAGTTTTTTAGTATTCAGAAGAGCTCTATACTGGGTCCTTTGGTAAATAATAATTTATGCTACAATTTATTGAGTGTTTACCGTGTTCCGGAACTGTACTCAGTCCTTAAAGTGCTTTATTTAGTCCCCAACCAACCCTAAGAGATTGTTAATGTTCTCCCCATTTAACATATGAGACCTGAGCCCAGGTCTGGCTCTGGATCCCAAGCTCTTAATCACACAGTGGCTGTATTGCCTGTTGTATTGCACATGGATGTTTTCTAACTTACCTGTCTATACACAAGAGATTTTGCAGTCTCCTTCCCAGGGCTGACAGCCAAAGTCTCTTCCCTTACTTACTGTGGGGCTCTATGTACAGGGTGGACTGTACTCAAGCCAGAGCTACCTGTCCTTCTCGTTTCCTCAGGTCTGTAACATTGTGGCTGGGCAGCGCTGCATTAAGAAGCTGACCGACAACCAGACTTCGACCATGATAAAGGCTACAGCTAGGTCGGCCCCAGACAGACAGGAGGAGATCAGCCGCCTGGTCAGTGGGGCTGCAGAGAAATGTATGCTTGGTTGCTCAGTCATGGGGTCCCCTGGTAGCATAGATGCTTTTCTGCCTTGGCAGGACCCTCAGGAGAACACAAGTCTGAATTTGCTGCCTGGAGCTCATAGGAATGCTCTTGCTTCTTGACTCTGTAGTACTTTGCTTCCTATCTCTTTTTTCCTTTCTGTATTACTTCCCTGTGTTATCCACACCCCCTTACCTCATCTTCCACTTTCCCCGCTTTTTCAGGGCTATTCCTTGCCAGCCCCAGCTGCTCTTCAGGGCTTTCTCCTTGGGACCCAGAGGGTGAGCAGTATTGCCAAGCTGCTGCTCTCTTGAGCTCCTCTTTTGTCTTGCAGATGAAGAATGCCAGCTACAACCTAGATCCCTACATCCAGGAATTTGGGATCAAAGTAAAGGATGACATGACGGAGGTGACAGGGCGAGTGCTGCCGGCACCGATCTTGCAGTACGGCGGCCGGGTGAGCAGGGTCAGGGCCAGAAAATATCTCTGGGGCATATGGGTCGGAGGTTGGGTTGTATAGCCCGGGGCTTTTGCCCCCTACCCACCTGGCTCTACTGAGGCTCACCTGGGCACCCCTCTGCCTATCTGCAGAACCGGGCCATTGCCACACCCAATCAGGGTGTCTGGGACATGCGGGGGAAACAGTTCTACAATGGGATTGAGATCAAAGTCTGGGCCATCGCCTGCTTCGCACCCCAAAAACAGTGTCGAGAAGAGGTGCTCAAGTAAGGAGGGTTGGATGTGTGGGTGAAAGGGTGGGAAGGACCCTAGAGCTGCCTACCTTCCCTTACGCTCAAGGGGCCAAGATTTGATCTGTAGTCTGCTCTTTGTGACTCTTGACTCTGCCCTCCTTATGCTATCTGGCTCAAACTTCTGCCTGTTCCTTCTCTGTCCATCTGTGGTCAGGAGTCTTGATAAGGAGCCATATCTGTGTCAGAGAGAATGATTTCAGAGAATGAATCTCCTAAGGGAGGCCTGAATTATTTTCTTGTTATAATTATTAACATTGATAGTAAATAGTAGTCATGATGACTATAATGTTTATGCCAATATTGTACCTAATTTTATGTTCTCTCATTTCATCTTCACAGTGAGTAGTTGGTGGTATTTCCATTTTCAGGAGACTGAGGCTCAAAGAGGCTAAGTAATTTGTGCAAGGTTTGCATATCAAGAAAGTGTCAGAATTGGGATTGAATCAGGCCTGAGGTTTCAAAGCTTGTATTCGTAATTGGAAACAGAAGTTCAGCTGGTTCTCTGATCTGTCTTCTCATATGCACAGAATTTGTACAGTTGGGTCCAAGTGACCTGAATTAGGTGAACATGAGTTGTAAGGGCCTCTGAGCTACCGTGGCTGAGAGGCTGGGAGTAGATGACAGCATTGAAGAACGTGATATAGCCAAATGGTTTAAAGGAACAGGTTAGGGGAGTAATGGTTTTGAGTGAGTGAATGAGTAAGTGAAGAAATTACCAACCCTTCCCCTGCAGTCTTTTTTTTTTTTTTTAACAGCTTTATTGAGATATATTTGAAATACCACAAAATTCACCCATTTAAAGTGTACTGATGGGCCAGCCCCGTGGCTTAGCGGTTAAGTGTGTGTGCTCCGCTACCGGCGGCCCGGGTTCGGATCCCGGTCACGCACCGACGCACCGCTTCTCCAGCCATGCTGAGGCCGCGTCCCACATACAGCAACTAGAAGGATGTGCAACTATGACATGCAACTTCTACTGGGGCTTTGGGGAAAAAAAAAAAGGAGGAGGAGTGGCAATAGATGTTAGCTCAGAGCCGGTCTTCCTCATCAAAAAGAGGAGGATTAGCACAGATGTTAGCTCAGGGCTGATCTTCCTCACAAAAAAAATAAAATTAACTATTGAAAATAAATAAATAAATAAATAAAGTGTACTGCTTGGTAGTTCCTGCAGTTCTTTGAAGTGGTGGCTTCTAATTTTCTGTGCGTCTAGAATAGGGTCACTACACTCTGGGGCTGAGGAAGAGTGGGTGGAGCTGACTGCTTTGGGCAGTGGCGAGGATATTAGAGATGTGTGCCCTGGTAGGTTCAGCTAGTCTTGGGGTTTTCATAACAATTAGTTACAGCAGCCCCTGATGAATGTGGAGACTCTAGCTGCCCTGCCCTCTTCCTCTCCTCTCCCTTCACAGATACACAACTACCGCCAACACAATTACATTTTCTCTTAAATGGGTTCCTCTTGTCTCCTTTCCTGGGTTCTTGGGATTTTAGCCCCATTTAGGCCAGGCTGCTCCTAGCCTTGGCCTAGTACTGCGGGGCTGGCCCTTAGCAATATTGGAAAGATTCCCAACTCTCTGCCTCTGTGTCACCTTGTTGGTAGCTCTATTCTCTGTGTGCTTCTCTTTTATTCCCATGTCCTCTCCTGTCCAGTTCTTTTGAGAAACAGTTCATTTTTTTGGATATTTTGGAGTACAGAAACTGATAAACCTAGATTCTCAGAGTTGGAAGGAGTTAGTTCATCAGACATCACCTTCTCCCAATAATACCTAGCTGTAAGGGGTAAGAATGTGACTTGTATACCTGGGCCAGTGCTACCCAGTTGGATGTGTGGTTCTGGGCTAAAGATGATTGGGGAGTCTTCAGCTATGGCAGTAGATGAGATTGTCCAGGGAGAATGTGCGTAGTGAACAGAGGCTGACAGTAGAACTCCGAGAAACTAGAAAGGAAATAGAGCAAAGTTCCTAAGTGTGTGTGAGGGGATGGGATCCAGAGCACAGGAAAAGGCATCCTTTCCACTGGGACAGAGTGGGAAGGATGAAGGGGGCTGTGGAGGTGGAGAAATTGGTAACGGGATGGATGAGGGAGTCCTAGGGTCAATCCTCAGAATTTTTCTTCTTGCTCAAGAGGCCCTGTTACCTCAGCTGTATCACTTTTAGGACAGGATTTCAAGACCTTCCCCATCCTCGACTTCTCTCAACATTTTGTGGCCCCCAGCACTGACACAATAGCCCAAGTGTGATCTGGTAGTAGAGAAAAGATTGGGGGGCTGGACCCGTGGCATAGCGGTTAAGTGCACGCGCTTCACTGCTGGCGGCCTGGTTTCGGATCCCGGGTGCGCACCGATGCACCACTTGTCAGGCCATGCTGTGGTGGCGTCCCATATAAGGTAGAGGAAGATGGACATGGAGGTTGGCCTCAGGGCCCATCTTCCTCAGCAAAAAGAGGAGGATTGGCATGGATGTTAGCTCAGGGCTGATCTTCCTCACAAAAAAATAAAATTAAAAATTAAAAAAAAAAAAAAGAAAAGATTGGGAATACCATTTTCCTTGAAGTAGAGACCCACTTATTAATGGAATCTAGTAATACATTGGCTTTTTTAGTAGCTACACTACAGTTGTATACAAGGTAGAGAAATGGAAGAAATACTGTTAGTAGTCCATCAGAATCCTGGCTTTGATGTACATGAAATAATGGTTAGGGCCGGCCCCGTGGCTTAGCGGTTAAGTGTGTGCGCTCTGCTACTGGCGGCCCGGGTTCGGATCCCAGTCACGCACCGACGCACCGCTTCTCCGGCCATGCTGAGGCCGCGTCCCACATACAGCAACTAGAAGGATGTGCAACTACGACATACAACTATCTACTGGGGCTTTGGGGAGAAAAAAGGAGGAGGATTGGCAATAGATGTTAGCTCAGGGCCGGTCTTCCTCAGCAAAAAGAGGAGGATTAGCGTGGATGTTAGCTCAGGGCTGATCTTCCTCACAAAAAAAAAATAATAATAATGGTTAGATTGTACTTTTTTATTTTAACATTTATTTTGAAAAATTAAAAGAAATAGAGTAATATGGCAAACACCCATGTATCCGTCATCCAGAGTTTTGTCATATTTATTTTATTCTTTTTTAAAAAGTAAATAAAATATTACAGGTAAATTTGTTGTTCCTTATATCCTCCATCCTAGTCCCATTCCTCCCTTCTGATGCAGCCACTTGCATGAATTATTATAACTTTCCTATCCACTTTATATATTTTATGCACCTATATGTATATAAATGATTTTAAATTTTATGTAACAGTGTCATACCGTTTTTATCTTTCTTGTGTTTTTTTTACAAAATATGTGAAAAAAGTACTTATTTTCTTACTACATAGGCTTTTGTATCTTATCGATATTTATATGCTGTATAATGACATCCCCTAAACAATTGCTTTTATTCTCTATTTGTACATTATTGCTTTTAATCTGAATGGAGGATTTTCACAAATTAGATTTCCTGCTGCTCATTTCAGTCTGTCATTATATTTATGTAGCTTGATTTTTTTTAATCTGTATGTGTGCCCTCTTCCAACTTTGTCTTCCTTTCCTAGGATAAAGCCCTAAAGCCAAAGGAAAGAAGCTTGTTTAATTATTTGCTCTCGGGCCTCAAAGAACTAGTAGGGGAGGAGGGAGCTCATTTTTACTGAGCATCTCCTGTGCTCCTATCACTGTTAGAACCTTATTTATTTTAATCTGAGCAAAGAGCCCTTCCTCTTGGGCATCTGCCTATTGCTATGGACTTAAAGCACAGGAATCAGCTGCTTGAGTGGGACAAGGTGGGAACTCTGAGCTTCCCACAGGTCCGACTTCTTTGGGCTCCCTCAGCTCTCTGCTTGTACCATTGGACCTTAGCAAGCTCTGTCTTGTCCTATTCAACTATAAATGTGTTTTTTTCACTAGCTTTGATCATATCTTATTCATCTTAGAATCTCTCGCTGCCTGTCATAGTGCTAGGCACCTAAGATGGAGGCATTTGGTCAGAGGTGTTATTGTGGGACTTACTGCCTCCTGTCATGACCATACTTGTGCTGCAGGAACTTCACAGACCAGCTGCGGAAGATTTCCAAGGATGCAGGGATGCCCATCCAGGGCCAGCCTTGCTTCTGCAAATATGCACAGGGGGCAGACAGCGTGGAGCCCATGTTCCGGCATCTCAAGAACACCTACTCAGGGCTGCAGCTCATTATCGTCATCCTGCCAGGGAAGACGCCAGTGTATGGTACAGTTCTCTTGGGACAGTGATAATGATGATAGGACTCGTCTCAGGGTAGCTCCCTGGAGGCTCCTAGGGAGGACTCGGTGTGGATTCTTGGTTTTAGCCAGAGCTGTTTCTTAATGTCAGTGCTCCTCTTACTGGAGACATATCAGCCTGTATGAGCCATTGAGTCATGCCAGGTCCTGCTTACCTGCTCACACTCCCTCTCAGTAACATTTACTGGAGTCCTTTGTGTGCTAGTCTTTATGTCAGGCTGAGCTGGGCCAGATACAGAGATGGGTCAGTCCAGATTCCTATGCTTAGGTTTGTGTTGTCTATCAGGACATTATGCAGCACACCCAAGCAGAGTTTGTAGCGGTTCTATTGGTGTTCTGTCGCCTGGGAATGACTTGGACTTTTCAAGAAGTTTTCTCTCTCTCCCTCTATTTTCAGAATAGGAATGATTCTATACATCTCTGGCTCACAACTTTTCTCTTACTCTCTTTTTCCTCTCCACCTCTCCTGCTTCAAAGGAAGAGGTGTCCCTCCCCTTACCTTGCTCAGCCTGTGTGTGCTCTTGTTCCCGTCCCATCCTACTACCTTTGGGTCTTCATACCCTTTAACCCTCAAACATCTTCAGATTCCCCACATTAGAGCACATTACCACCTTTAGCTTTTGTCTTCTTATTTTCTTGTTTTTCTTCATCAGACTTTTTGAGTGAGTTTTCTGCATTTTCCACATCCGCTTCCTTACCAGCCGCTTACTCCTTTGCCTCTTTCATCTGTCTTACCTCTACCTTTCTCCTAAACTTCCTCTGCAGAGGGTTACCAGCGAGCTTTCTCAGTTCTCTTCTTTTGACTTATTGCTGTTTTCTCCTGTCTCCTTAATTATTTGTGTCATTACCAAGAATGCCTGGTATCTTCCATATTTCTGTACTCTGCCCTTTTTCTGTCTTTACATTCTAGTGAAATTCTCATCCATTTCAGTTGCTTTAGTCATCAACTACTGTTATCGTGTGTTATAACGTATTATTAAAATCCTGATCCAACCCTTGACCTCTCTGCAGCTCCTGTCTGTCTCTTTGACCTCTCTCCCTTACTTCTACAAGAGTTTACTGATTACTTACTATGTGTGAAACACTGTGCTAGATCCTGAATACATTGGTGAATAAAACAGATGTAGTCTCTGCCCTTATAAAGTGTTTTGGTGGACCATCTCTTTAGTAACTTGTCATCTTCTCCTCTGTCTACCATAAGCCCTTTTCTTTACTTCTTTCTTTCTTTGGCATCACAGTTGCTTTTGGATACCTTCATCCAAACTTTGGAGGCAGTGTGTCTTCTCTTTGCTTTACCTCCAGTGTTCTTTTTTATAGTCTTAAGATATATTTTGGGCTCTCCACGCACACTTCTCAACTTAGTTCTAACATTTCTTTTTAAGTCTTTTTTTAATAGGTTACTGGATGAGATCTTTTGTGTCTGTACTCCCCAAAAAACCTTCATTGGTCACCATTCACAAAATAAAAATTTTTAAGGGCCCTGATCTTAGTTAAACCTTTTCAGCTTTATCTTGTATTGTTCCCTTTGCTATACATGGAAAGATCACTTGTTCTGGAATTAGATTGAACTGGATTTTAATCCTGGCTATGCCAGTTTACTGGTTTAGGTAAATTACCTAACCTTTCTGAGCCTCATGAATTAATTATATAAAAAGCAGCATCTAACACAGCACTTGGCACATGGTAGATACTCTGAATCCTCATTCCTTGTCTGTGCTTTCCAGTCTCTGGTTTTGCTTACATTGTTTGCCTTTGCCTGGAATATCTAAGTACTCATCCCCCAACTTGCCCTTAAAATTCTCGCCATCCTTTAAAGTCCCAGTTTAAATGTACTTATTCCTGGAAGCCTTCTCTTGTCATCCCACCTAGAGGAAGAACTTGTCTCTTTCTGGATTCCTCTAGAAATTTTATCAGGCTGCTGATCACTTACTCCCTTGCTTGATACTTTTGGAGCATGGAGTAGATCTGAATCTGCTCTGAAACCTTCTTCCCTCTGCACATATACACCTAAGGGAGAGCCCTCCACTAACATGGTACTCAATAATAACTTACAGAGGGAGGTTGGTTGACCTCCATTCCATGTCTGTCTTGGGCCTTAAATTGATAACCCCAAATAAGGATGCTTTTTAGGAGAACTGCCTTGAGTAATTATCCATGTTTCTGGTTCCCTCCATTAAAGGTAGAATCCAATGTTTTGGCTTGCCTGGGAGTATAATGTAGCATGCTTGGAGAAGGCAGTGCTTACTCAGAGGATTTTTAGTTCCCTGGACTCAGTAACGTTATACCTCTCTCCAGTCTCATACCTTGATTAAGACCTTGGGTTTCTTTGACTTACATGCCGTTCCTTGATTATACCACTTGGACAGTGGGGCCATCTGCCTAGGAATTAAGCCAGCAGAAAAGAGGAGCAGTCATTTTCTTCTAAAGACACTTCACTCTCCCTCCTGGGAGGCCAAGTGATGATTAAAGCAAGGTCCAGATGCATTGTGGTTGCCCTGAGAGTATAGAAGGACATTGTCACATTTGCCCAGTTGTGATCTGGTACCATACCTCATCCTGTCTTTAGTATTTTTAACTCCTTTGTCTATACTAAATCAATACTATCATCTTTTTTTTAGTGTAAACTTTTTATTAAAGTATAATGTACATATAGAAATTCTATGCATTCAGTTCAATGAATTTTCACAAAGTGTCACAGCAGGGTAACCAGCACCCAGTTCTAGTAGCAGAACATTACCATAGCCCCAGGCTACCAGTCACTACAACTTCCCATTAATGGTAATCACTATTATTCTGGCTTCTAACACCATAGATTAGTTTCACCTGTCTTTGAACTTTGTATGAATGGAATCATATATTATGTACTTTTTTTGGTGTCTGGCTTCTTTCACTCAACATTATGTTTGTGAGATTCATCCATATTTGTGTAGTTGTAGTTATGGTTTTTCCATTATATGAATATAACACAATTTATATGTATTTATCCATTCTACTGTTAATGGACATATTTGGGTTGTTTCCAGTTTTTAGTATTATAAATAATGCTTCAGTGAATATTCTTGTACATGTCCTTTGAACATATATACCTATTTCTATTGGGTGTGTATCTAGGAGGGATTTTAAGTGTACAAATTTACACTTCCGCCAGCAGTGTATGACAGTTCTAGGTACTTTACCTCCTTACCAAACTTGGTATTGTCTCTTTCATTTTAGCCATTCTTGTGGGTGTTTAGTGATATTGTGTTGTGTTTTTAATTTGATTTCTCTGATGATTGATAAAGTTGAGTATCTTTTTATGTCTATTGGCTGTTTCACTAACCTCTTATAAAGTGCCTAATCAAGTCTTTTCCTTTTTTTATTGACTTAACTACTTATTTCTTATTGATTTATAGGTGTTCTTTATAATTCCTTCATTTAATATGTATGTGTATTACACATATCTTCTCTGCCTTTTTGCTTTCTTAATGGGGTCTTTTGTTGAACAGAAATTTTAAATTTTAATGTAGTCCAGTTTATCAATATTTTTCCTTTTGTTTTTCTTTTTCTTTTCTTTCTTTCTTTCTTTTTTTTTTTTTTTTGAGGAAGATTAGCCTGAGCTAACATCTGTTGGCAATCCTCCTCTTTTTCTGAGGAAGATTGGCCCTGGGCTAACATCCATGCCCATCTTCCTCTACTTTATATGTGGGACGCCTGCCACAGCATGGCTTGATAAGTGGTGCGTAGGTCCATGCCCAGGATCTGAACCTGCGAACCCTGGGCCACCAAAGTGGAGCGCACCAACTTAACCACTACGCCACCGGGCTGGCCCCTCAATATTTTTCCTTTATGGTTAGTACTTTCTGTGTCCTATTTAAGAAGTCTCAAGGTCATGAAGATACCAGTCTATGTTTTCTTTTAAATGTTTTTTTTTTTTAAACCTTTCACATTTAGAACTAGTCTGGCTTTACCAGAAACTCTGTTCTTTTCTCTTCCCTGGCAGTAGTTCCTCTGCTGGTGCAAAGCCTAGAATCTCAGCCTCCTGCCCACACCTAGAATCAGCAGATGTACCCAGGGTAAAAGCAGCTGCAGAAGATAGCTTACCTCTGTGAGATTCTCTCCCTCTCTGGAGTTTTAGCCCCTCCAGTTCCTGTTGTCTCAGCACCTCTCTGCAGCCTTCAAAAAGATGATTTGTCTATTTTATCTTGCTTTTCTGAATGTTCTCTGCAGAAGTACTGATTTGCCACTAACTACTCTGTCTTTCTTGGAGGTGGAAATGATCCCGTTAGCTTTTTAGACATGCTCAAGCTTCTCCCATTGAAAACATACCAAACCTTTCATTGATCCTACATCTCCTTCTTGGTACTTTATATCATCAAAATAGTTTTTGCCTCTATGCATTTATTTTTTGCCTTGATATCACTAAATCCAAAGGACATTTCTGATTTCTCATTTTACCTGATTTCTTAGCAGCATTTGACTTTGTTGAACACTTGCATTTTCTTGAAACACTCTCATTCTTCTCTTGACATTCATAATACAACAATGTCTTGATCTTCCTCCTTGTTCTTTGGATTTTTCTGCTTTGCAGACTGATCTTCCTGTTCTGCAAGTATTGGGAGTTCCTCAAGATTCAGGTCTAAGCTCTCTTCTCTTTTCACTCTGTTCTTTTCCTTGGTGATCTCATCAAGATCACGCCTTTAGTTACTCCCTGTACTTAAATATCTCACAAATGTGTATCTCCATTTCAGACTACTCTTGAGCTTCCAACTACTGTACCCAGTTTCCTTGTTGATATCCTCACTGGGATGACCAAAAAGCACTTCAAACTCAAAATGTCTCAAAAAAAGAATTTGTAATCTATCTATTCTGTTATGAAAGTTAGAAACTCAGAAGTTATCCATAAAAGTTCTTTTCCCTTACTCACATATATAGCCTCTGAGTCTCTTAAATATCTTTTGAATCTGTTTGTTTCTCTCCATCTTGACAACTGCCTTCTTAATATAAGCTACTCTGATTTCTTCCCTAAATCAGTCTAATGACCACATTCTTTCTGTCACACCATGCTTCCTTTGCTCTTGTTTTTAGTTACTTTGGCCCTTCAGTTTCTCAAATATATGCTGCTATCTCCTATCAGAGTGCATTTTTGCATGCTGTTCCCTCTGCCTGGAATGCTCTCTCCCAAACTCCTTCTCTTCTAAGTCCTTTTCTACCTTTAGATTTCAGTTCAATCATTACTTACTCAATCCTTTCCGGCTAGGTTATTGCCCCCTGTTATATGCTCTCATAGCTCTGTGAAGTTTTCTGTTGTAGCATTTATCATTGTTGTACTTTACATAATTTTTAAAATTAGTGCTAGATAGTAAACACTACAAGAGTAGGGACCCTATGTGTTTTTGGTCACCATTGTGTTCCCTAGCACCTCGTATACTACCTGGCATCTAGTAGGAATTCAGTAAGTATTTGTTGAATGCACTAACCAGTTTTCTCCCTGCTCATAGCTGAGGTGAAACGTGTTGGAGATACACTCTTGGGAATGGCTACACAGTGTGTGCAAGTGAAGAACGTGGTCAAGACCTCACCTCAGACTCTGTCCAACCTCTGCCTGAAGATCAATGTTAAACTTGGTGGCATTAACAACATCCTAGTCCCACACCAGCGGTATGAACTCTATTGCCCTCTTAGCCTTGTCAAGCTAGGTACCATGCTGGGGATTGATGAGAAGATAGGACCCTGACCAGGACCAAAGTGGGTGCTCGATGGTGCCAGGAAGAGAAGACCCAACTCCTCACCGTTTGTTTTCTCTTCCTTATTCAGCTCTGCCGTCTTTCAGCAGCCAGTAATATTCCTGGGAGCAGATGTTACACACCCCCCAGCAGGGGACGGGAAAAAACCTTCTATCACAGCAGTGAGTGATACTCTGCAACTTCCTCATAAGGTTCTCCTCTTAGCTCTGAGCCCCCAAGACTACGTGTGATTTCCTTCCCTCAACTCTGGTGCTTGACCCCTCATAAGATCTTTTCCTTTTAGCTGATTATCCTCATTAGCCACTCCCTTGGTATCTTCACAAAACTAACTCTGTATGGTGTCTTTTTTCCAGAGAAAGTACTGAGAGTGTAGGCTGTGGCCAGAGACTTGGCCCAGTCTTGATCACTCTTGCTCTGTGGTGGAGTTTCTCTCTTTCTCTCTGCATGCTCACTTTCGGAATATGGGAGTGACTATCTCTCTTCTCTGAAATCCCTTATAAGGGAGTTACTTCATTGCTGGGACTGTCCTTTCCTCTTCCCCATCCCTACCCCTGATCTACCTAGTAGATTAGATGTGTCTCCAGTTCCTCTCCTGACGTCTCTGCTCCCTGTCCCTTAGAGGCTTCCAAATTGCTATAGGGATCAGGCCTTCCTTCCCACTTCTCTTTACCCAACCCTCACATTTCTCTAGGCAGACCGGGCTTATCTCACTAAATGCAAGGAAACCATGTACTGTGCCTATCCCTAGTTTCCTTGTGGCCATCCATCCTAGGCTCTGGCCACTGTCCTCTTTGAAAATGATGTTACTTCCACCACCTGCAAGAATGCTCTTCACCACAGTTCCTGGGTAGATTAGCACTTCACTTGAAAAAAGGACAAACTTGTGGCTGGATGAGGTCATTCTTTGAGCTAGTAGTGCTAAACCTTCACGTGCCGCTCTGCAAGGGATAGGAAAATCAAATTTATCAAGTACCTACTGTGGGCTAGGCCCTGTGCAAGGTGCTCTATGTGTACCACAACAGCACTGCAAGCAGGTAGTAGTATTTCCATTTGAGAGGAAGAAAGAGAAGATCAGATGAATTAAGTAACTTTTGCATGAGTGGTAGAACAGAGATTGAAACCAGGGCTCATTGAATTTAAAACCCTACTCATTCGATTGCATAGTTTTCTTGCTAAGAAGCCTTTCCCCAAACCCACAGCCTGGGACAGTGTTGGGAGGATGGAGGTTCTGGGGGTTGATCCTGCCTCTTTGATTGTCAGGTGGTAGGCAGTATGGATGCACACCCCAGCCGTTACTGTGCTACTGTGCGGGTTCAGCGACCACGGCAAGAGATCATTGAAGATTTATCCTACATGGTGCGTGAGCTGCTTATCCAGTTCTACAAGTCCACCCGCTTCAAGCCTACCCGCATCATCTTCTACCGAGATGGGGTTCCTGAAGGCCAGCTCCCCCAGGTAGGGCCCACAGTAGCTGGAGAAAACCTTCACATTGAGGTCAGAGGGCCTAATGGTAGCAGAGAGTACTGCTACCTTTTCTAAGCTGTTGGCACTGGGAGGTGCTACTTCTTAGGGAGCTTTGCTAAATGGCTTGGGAGCAGAGATCACAACTGAGAGATAACGTGTATAAGCATCTATAGACCTTTCTTCTTGTAACAGAAAACCCTCAGTGCCTATTTACTAGTTGATTCGTGTTGAAGACTGATTCTTTAGACCAGTGGTTCTCAAACTTCAACATGCATCAAGATCTCCTGGAGGGCTTGTTAAAACAGTTTGTAGGGCTTTATCCTTAAAATATCTTATTCAGTGAGTCTAGGATGGGGCCCTAGAATTTGTAATTCTGACAAGTGCCTAGGTGATGCTGTTGGTGCGGAGGCCACACTTTGAGAACCACTGCCGTTGACCTTCCTTCGTGATGTTTCTCTTACTCTTTCTCTCTGCCCCAAGCCTTCATATTCTGTTGTTTAGGGTACTAAACTGGTCTTCTTGACTACTATTTAATAGTAATATAACTACCATTTATTGGGTACCTCTTATGTGCCATGAACTGTGCTAAGCACTTCATATGTGTTCTATTTAATGCTTACAATAGCCCTATGAAATAATTATTATTATTCCATTTGACAGGTGAGGAAATGGAGGCTTGGAAATGTTAAATGATTTCTTCAGTGTCACCCAAGCTAATAAGTGGTGGAACTGGGATTCAGACAAATTGGTCTGATTCCAAAGTCCATGCTCTTAACCTTTATTCTCAGTTTTCTTCAAGTCATCCAGTGTTTCCTAAAATACCAGATAAATTTATCCTGTCCCTTCTCTGTTCAGAAATGTCTAGTGGCATCCCATAGCCTTGGGTTAAAATTCAAACTGCTTAGCAAAGCAATCAGCAGTTATTAAGCCCCTGCTAGGTTTGCTATGCTTTTACTTAATTGTCTGCTTTAGTCTTCACAACAGCTTTGTGAGGCTGGTCTTATGAGTAACTTTAGTAGAAGTGGAGAAAATGAGACTTAGAGGGGTTAAGTAACTTGCTCAAGGTAATACGACTAGATAAAATTTGGGTTTAAACCTAGTTGTAATTGATTCCAAATTCTTTCTACTTCTGTCATACAGTTTTGACTCCCTGCATCTGACATCCAAGGCCACAAAGCACCTATTGCCTATGGTTATTTACCTATGGCTGCTTCTTCAGCTGGTCCATTTTTTTATAATTCTGCTTCTTTGTAAGACTGAATTCATATACTTTCTCTGCACCTGTTTCTGAACTGTATCTGCTCTTTTCTGGTGGTCCCACCCCTGTCTGCTCTTAGAGCTCGCTGGGGAGCTCCCGTTATCCTCCTGATCCTTTAATTGACCTTACTTTGGGCATTGTGATTTTAGTGATTTCTCTGTGAACCTTAGTTCTGTGTCTTGATGTTAGGTCTCTTTATGCATAGGAACTAGGTGAGTATTCTCTGCTGATGCCAAGGCTCCCAGACAAGGTTTTATAGGAACATATCAGGTGAACTGAGTATAAGGGTGATTTTGGTGGGAAGGTCCTATCGTCTCTAATGGTTGGGTGTCAGCTTATAAAGGGATGCTGAACAAAAGCCATATTACAAGTGGCAACCCCTTAGTTCAGAAAGACCTGTGAACTCAGGAGGAGCTGTATGTCTCTTTGTCTTCTTCCTCACCCTGTGCCTAGATCCTCCACTATGAGCTGCTGGCCATTCGTGATGCCTGCATCAAACTGGAAAAGGACTACCAGCCTGGGATCACTTATATTGTGGTGCAGAAACGTCATCACACCCGCCTTTTTTGTGCTGACAAGAATGAGCGAGTGAGTAAGGGACTGAAGAAGCCACCCATACCTCATCCTGTCTCCTTTCTCTTAATATGGAAGGAGCCCTTGAGATAAAATCAGGGGATTTAGTCCTTGGCCTATCCATCCTCCCTGACCCCTTTCTTCCCCCTAGCTCTTGTGGTCATTCCTCTACCACTTCCTTCCCTTTGTTCCCCTCTTCTCCCCTCCTTCCCTTATACTTCCTCTCCCTCCTCCTAGCGCCCTGGCCTATAGACCCCATATATAGACCAGCTCCCAGAGAAGGGAAAGGGAACTACCATTTATTGAACTTCTCCTATGTGCCAGACACTGTACAAGGCGTCTTCCTCACAGCAGCCCTGTGAGGTAGGTACTATTATTATCTCCAGTTTAACCTCAGAAAGGTTAAATGACTTGCTAAGATCACACAACTAATAAATGGTGAAACCAGCACTTAAACACAGGTCCGTGTGACTTTAGAAGCCCATTATTTCAAGACCTGGTATCCTCTGGGAACAGCAACTTCTGCTTTACTCTTGGGATTCTGGTGGAGTCAGAGTAGAATTGAGTTGGGGCCCTTAGTTAGGGCCAGGCAGGTCTTGGGATCTTGGTTGTCTTTGTCTCTATACAGATTGGGAAGAGTGGTAACATCCCAGCTGGGACCACTGTGGACACCAACATCACCCACCCATTTGAGTTTGACTTCTATCTGTGCAGCCACGCAGGCATCCAGGTAGCTGGGCTATGTCCTGGGGTTTCAATGGGTCACAGATTAGTTGATTATTCCCACTGCCTCTAGAATATATCACTGAGTGGCATTCAAATCAGTACTATTCTCTTAATAAGCCCTTAGTGCACTTGAACAGAAGTGTACTTTGAGCATCTTAGGCAGGTTGCCCCTAAGAAGGGTGCTTTATGACTTAGGTGGCTTTGTGCCTGCCTGTTCATGGGTGGGTCTTCCAGCCCAGCCATACTCTTAACAGTGATCCTGTTCCTTATCATCAGCCATCCCCTCTGCCCAACCTGGGGCCCCTCACCTTCCTATCTTCCCAGGGCACCAGCCGACCATCCCATTACTATGTCCTTTGGGATGACAACCGTTTCACAGCGGATGAGCTCCAGATCTTGACGTACCAGCTGTGCCACACTTATGTACGATGCACACGCTCCGTCTCTATCCCAGCACCTGCCTACTATGCCCGCCTGGTGGCTTTCCGGGCACGATACCACCTAGTGGACAAGGAACATGACAGGTGAGGCCTGGAATGAGGCTGGCTTCCTTTTTGCTTCAGCCTCTGGTACCAGATCCTCTCAACTTTCCTTAGGTAGAAGGAAATGGGTATTGTCCAATTTGGTGTCCTTGGGCTCACTTGCCCACATCCGGGTTGGGATTTTCTCTTAAGTTGGTATGGGAATTGGTACCCTAGGGATGGGGGGAAGGATTAGCAGCAGGTCAGTTCACCAGGAAGGATTTCTTTCATTTTTCCTTTTCAGTGGAGAGGGGAGCCACATATCGGGGCAGAGCAATGGGCGGGACCCCCAGGCCCTGGCCAAAGCCGTGCAGGTTCACCAGGATACTCTGCGCACCATGTACTTCGCTTGAAGGCAGAACGCTGTTACCTCACTGGATAGAAGAAAGCTTTCCAAGCCCCAAGAGCTGTGCTGCCCAAATCCAGAAGAAGCAGGGAGGGAGGTGGGATACGGAGGAGTGCAGAAGGCCTTGTTTCCTTCTACAGTGGGGGCAAAAGGGTAGGGAACAGGGCCAGTAAACCAGACCACCAGCCAGAAATCTCTGATATCCACCTCATGCCCCCCACTCCTCACCCCATCTTGTCACATCTGGCCCTGACCCCACTGGACCAAGAGGGGCAGCACCGGTGCCCACCATACACACAGGTGTCTCATGTGACTCACAGTGCTAAAGACTCATGCCTCACAGCTTGGTAAGGTCGGCTCTGCAGCCCTGCGGACAAAAGCTGGTAGGTTTGGGTATGATACTTTAGATGGGAAAATGAGGGGCTTGAGAAATTGGGTGGGAGGAGGGAAGGATTTTTTAGGAGCCTTAATCAGAAAAGGTCTAGATTTGTTTAAGAAGAAAAACGAAACCAGACCCAGATCAATATTTTAGGATACTAGGTGTTTTAATGGGTTGAGAATCCAGTTTGTAGGAAGATTTTTAATGCTAATGGTTTTGGTTGCTCCTCCCCCAGCTGCCACCCGCCTTTCCCTTACTCCTCGCTCTCCACCTTTTCTAGCCCACTTTACACCTCCTCCTTGACAGACATCCAGCCCTAGTAAGACTTAAGGCACTATGGCACTTAGCTCTGAAGTGACATGACCCTGTCTTCCTTCCGCCTGCTGGTGGGTAACCAGTGCCTTCCCTGTAACGGTAATGCTGCAGAACTGCAACCTTTTGTACCTTTCTTTGGGGGGATGGGGTGGGGGTGGGAGAGGAGGTAGGTGGGGAAGAAATATCCCCAACCCAACAAGCCTCCAGCCAGAGCGCCAGCTATTTTGCATTTGAAGGAATTGACTTCCATATTCATTGAGCTTTTAAAAAGATAACCTCAAGATGGTTAAAATCCATTGACATTTGCACTTTCAGACATGACAAGTCCCAGAGCTGCTGAGATGACTGGCCCATGGCCTTTCCACTTATGCCTCCTTTTCTCCCTGTTCCCCCTACCTCCCCACCTACCTGGGTCTGGAGTTACTTTCATAACATTTCTCACTCTGGCTTCTTTTTTTCCCTGATGGTCAAGTCTCTTATGTTTCAATATTTCTTAACTGGGGCATCTTATAACAAACAATCCTTAGGTCTAAAATAAGAAAAAAGAACAAAAGCTAAATGTTATTTTTATACCATAACTTGAGTCTATTGCCAAAATCTGGAAATCCTTCCTATGCCCAATGAGTTTACATCCAAGAAACATTGAGCCATCAGAAGGAACTATGTACGTGACTTGTTCTTTGGCCTGGCTAGGTAGGGGGGTAGTTATCTCCCCAAGGTGGGGCTCAGGCTCCATCCTTCCTCTGTGCAGATAATACCTTTTTCTTGCTACAGGCTCCCTCCTCTGCACTTCCCTGCACTATTTCCTGCAAGTACATCTTCCCTTCTTCTGGACTATCCTCTGATGCTTTGGCTCATCCCAGATTCCAGTATGTCCTTGGGACAGGCTAGGGGATTTTGCTGCTCCCTATTGCTTCTGTTTACACAAATGAATTTTTCCTGGTTTCCCACTAGGGCATGTGAGTGGGTGGCATGGGCTTTTTTTTTTCTTTTCTTTTTTTGGTCTCCCTGGATAGAGATGGGGTTTGGCTGTCTTGCAGAACTGGAAAAGTAGGGGGTTCTAGCTTGGTGTCTGCTGGCCTTGAGGCAAGGCCCCCTCTTTTCTTGACTGTTTATTTTTTCCTGTCCCACTGCTTGGGATGAGGAGTTGCAGCTTCAGTGCAGAAATTCCTCTTTTTGAGGAGCCTGGGCTTGGGTTTGCCCTAGTCTGGTGATGAAGCCATGACACTTTAGACCTAGCTCAGGCTTAGAGGCCAGCCGGAGGAAGGCCGGTCTGAATCCGGGCCTGTGCAGTTAGAGCTACCATTTCCCCTCCCCAGCAGCCCTTGTACAGACCCAGATTTGCTATGCAAAACAGTCTATCCCAGGTTCTGTTCTGGTTGGCTACTTTGTTCAGTGACTTCACAAAACGTAGCACAAACATTGATTATGGAGAAGGCATCAGGACTGTTGAGTAACTCCTCCTTTACTTCTTTCCTACTGGCTACAGCATGGGGTGCCCCATGGGCACAGCCCAGCTGAAGAACAGAATGGAGGGCTCTGGGAGGAGGCATCTCACTGGAGAGCCTACATTCCTTACACAAGTGCCTAAAGAGAGTGATGCCAACACTCCATCTACCCTGTCCATCGCCTTCATATACTGTCTACTTCGTGTTCAGTCACCCTTTGGGGAGGGGAGCTCTTTTGGAACAGTGGGTTCTGCATGTTCTCTTCTTGGGTGCATTTTGGGGCTGGGATCAGGGCACTGTTTCTGGAGGGTCCAGTCATTCACCAGCATTTGCAAATGTCCATAGGGAGCTGGTGGTAGCCACGTACTCTCAGCAACAAGTTTGTGTTCTCTCCTTTTTCTCTCTTTGCCTCACTCTCTCCAGTTGGGTTTTGAGCTGGGGCTTGAAATGCATTTTTTAGCCCTTTGGCATTGCACATGGCGTTCAAGAAATAAAAGCAAGAGAAGCAGCTTGGGCAATGGCAAGAAAATGACTTCTTACTCTGCTTTTTTTTTTTTAATCTTTGAGACTTGAAAAATATCCTTGACCTTGAGGATTATTCTTGTTTGAAAGGTGGTGCATGCAGATTGATAAGTGGTGTTGGCAACAAGCTTAGGCTTTTATGGATTTAGTTTAACTGGTGCTTCTTACCCAAGCTCTGAGGAAACACTGGGGAGACCCCAGCCTCATCCTCTTAGGTCTCTTGTTCCCTTCATTCCACTCCTTTGCCTTCCTTTTCCTCTTCTCTCTTTCCCTGGCTTCCTTTTCCTTTTTTCTATTCACTCAGCTTGCTTGCTGGCCTGCCTGCCTGTCTGCCTATATGATGATGAATTCTGTGCATGGCTACAATGATCCTACTGTTAGCTGGCAAGGTCAGGCTTAGCTCGTTGGCTGCAGAAGACGAAGAATCTGTTCTCCTAGCCCAGTGATGTCCTTTCTGGGCTGGACTGCCCTCAAGCTTACATGAGGGTAGAGCAGCAGGCCTACCCAAATGGCATGAAATCAGGGGGCTTCTGGCAACTTCCACACCTGTCCATTCCTTGGAGTTGGTTCCTCTCATTGCTTTTTCCATTTCTCTCTACCTGGGGCTTCCCTTCTCTGAGAATTTCCTAGGGTTAAGCTACTTGGGTATCCGGGGTTGGAGGGTTAGAGAATGGACATGGGGGAAGAAGAGAGTGATGGGAAGAAAATGGAGAGAATTTGGATAAAAGGTGGGAAAGGAGAGCACTGCTCATTGATCATTTTTCTAGTCCAGCCTGACCCATTGGGGGTTGAGGTGCTATTGCTGGCCTCTGGGGATAAGCCTGGGGCTGTTGTTGCTGGGAACTTAGGCTTAGAATAATGCTGAAGAAGAAGGTACCTAAAAGTGTGAAACCTCCCTAAAAAGCTTCTGGTTCCTACCTACTAGATAGCTCCTCTGTGGCCTCCTCTTTGGCCAAGCAACAGTGTTCTTGGATAGTCTTCTTTTTCTGATCCAGAATTCTGTAAATGAGGCTAGCACTCAAGATGGGCAGCCGAGGGGACACTTTGACTTCTTAGCTGGCCCACAGGACGTCTGCAAGGCTGGTGGGACAGTGTTTTAGACCTGGCATCATGTGTAACAAAGAAGGATGGAAGTTCCTTCCCCTTCAGGGTAGAAAGTCATCTCAAACTAGCCAAAATGCAGTTTTGGAAACTACATCAGGGGGAGTTATTTTTATTTATATTTACTGGGCTTAGGCCAATTCAGGATGGTAGCTGGGATGCCTTCCTTCTTAAAGTCTGATCATGGCAGGGATATGCAGGGCACTCTTTCCTATTTGGCCTTCTAAGCAGATTGGGGTAAAGGGATTCTCTGGTTTTCTCTTTCCCCCCATTTATTAGGACTTGCCTTCTCCCTGGGCAGGGAGGGAGGCTAGGTTGGTGCTCTCCTCTTACTCTACTCCTACTGACTTAGAACCTCTGGCTGCTGTTTGGGAGCCCATGAAAGGGAGTGGAGGGAATGGGCTAAAAACAAAACAAAAAAACCAGAATAAGGTGGGGAAGGCAGATTTCCTTCTTTAAAAAGGAAAATAGGAAACCCTCCAAGGATTGTGCAAGTAAAGACAATGTGTCGAATGCACTGAGTCCCCTGGTGTAGTAGCAATAAGGAAAAATGAAATGACTTTCCTGTGCACACAGTCCAACCTGATTGGTGTGTGATGTTGGCACTTAGCAGCCGTCTGGTGGGCGTGTGTGACTACTCTGGGTTTCACATTAGTTTCTAAACTTTTTATCCCTCTCAAGTCCAGCATGGATGGGGAAATGTCCCTGGAGCCCCACAGCTGTGTACTTGTTTGCATTTGTTTCCCTTTGAGACTTGTGTTTGTGTCCTGCTTTGAGCTGTACCTTGTCCAGTCCATTGTAAAATTATCCCAGCAGCTGTAATGTACAGTTCCTTCTGAAGCAAGCAACAACAGCAGCACAATTCTGTGTTTTATAAAGACAACAGTGGCTTCTATTTCTAAAGTGCGGTCTGTCTCTCTCTCTTTTTTTTTCCCATTAGCAAAGCAAACTGTTGGGATTAATTATAGCTCTGATAAATTTTAGGTTAGAATAGTAGATTGTTACAAGAGCAGAACCATCACTTCTAAAGAAGGAAAGTGGATAAAACAAATTCCAGCGAGTTGAAACTGTGGATTTTATGTAATCATAACCTTACAGGGCCTCCATTTATTCTTCATTCAACAAACATGCAAAGCGCTGTGTCCAGCAGCATTTGGGGAAAGAGGTCAGGCACGGTTCAAAAAACGAGGAAAACAGTGTCTCTCTCTTTAAGGAGCTTAAAGTTTGGTGGGGGATATGAGTAGCCAAATGGTCCCCTGGTATAGGAGAGAGATGATGAGGGACTGAAACAAGGCTATAGGGCTATAGCAGTGAAGATAGAGAGGAAAGGGCAGATTTGAGAGACACTCAGGCGGTAAAATTAATAGGACTCAATGGATGATGGAAGGAGAAGAGAGAAGTAGAGGCTAATGCCCAGGTTTCTGCTTGAACAAGTGAGTATATTGGGACGTTCCTCTAACCAAGATTGAGGGAAAGGGGAAACTAGAAGGAAGGTGATGAATTTTGTGAATAAAGACAATTAGCCTTGTATAAACTGAGTTTTGAGCTTCCCATGGGGCAATGAGGTTAAGGTTTCCAGTAAACACTTACGTTTTGGTGCTCAAGGAAGACTACAAAACTGCAGTTACAGATATGGAATTACTCATTTGGATGGTAGTTACAGCCATAGGAATCCACAGGAATGCACAAGATGGCTTAGAAAAAGAGTAGAGCAAGAGAAACATAGTGTACAGCTCTAGGAAACACAATTTAAGGGATGAGGGGGGGAAGCAGAGCCTAAGATGACTGTCAAATAACTAGTAGAGACCTTGTATATGTATATTTTTTTGTGTGAGGAAGATCAGCCCTGAGCTAACATCCATGCTAATCCTCCTCTTTTTGATGAGGAAGACCGGCTCTGAGCTAACATCTATTGCCAATCCTCCTCCTTTTTTTTCCCCAAAGCCCCAGTAGATAGTTGTGTGTCATAGTTGCACATCCTTCTAGTTGCTGTATGTGGGATGCGGCCTCAGCATGGCCGGAGAAGCGGTGCATCGGTGCGCGCCCGGGATCCAAACCCGGGCTGCCAGTATCGGAGCGCGCGCTCTTAACCGCTAAGCAACGGGCCGGCCCAAGACCTTGTATATTTTTGACTGATTTAATAAGATGGGAGAAGAATCGAGAGAGTGAAATAGGATCCAAGAAGGGCGTGATTAACAGCATGAACTGCAGCGAGAAGAAGGTATTTTTTTCTATTTAGTTTACCATCCTCCTCCCATCTTCTCTGGGATCTTATAACTATCTGGTCATTCTCCAGTATTTCTTGAAAATAATCATTGGAAAAACCTAATTTAAATAAGGCTAGGACTAGGACTTCCATGTCGTTCACCACAATCACCACCACCACCTCCACCTCCCTCCTGTCCTCAGGAGATACTTGTAAAAGAATAAAATAAACAAACCTAATTTTGTTCCTAACTAGTGTCATAAATGGTGTTCCAGTGCACTCAATAGCACTTAGCAGCTTGCTCTATTTATTTTCATGACTTGTTTTCCCCAGAGCCTGTGAACTCCGAGGAGTGGAAACTACATTCTATTCATTTTTTTCATCTCAGGGCCATAGCATATATATCAAGGGGTCAATATTTGTGAATAGAATTGAAATGAGCTAGAAATATGTGGTTCATGAAAACAGAGTAGGGGGAATCAAGAAGTGATATTGAGTGCACAGGATGGACTCAGCATTCCTGAATCTTCAGGTAAGCAGAAATTTAACTAGATTACCATCATTTCTCACTCTCACTCCAACTTGGAGGTTCTGTGGTTTTGTCCCGTAAGCTGATGGTACAGTTGTCAAGCATGTAAGTTCTGGCATTCCTCCCTGGTATTGCTAGAGCTTGTTATTTCTGTGTACTGGTGAGGAGATGGCTCAGAGAAGGATTCTGGCATAGAGCCCAGTGAGAAATTTTCAGTGGCAGCTAGTGTGTACATAAGTGCCTAGCATTCCTCTGGAGGCCAAGTGTTGTGACTTTTCAGATTGCAGAACTAACTTATGGCTACCACCTGCCAGATTCCCTTGGGAGCAAGCCAGCCAGACCCATGCTCCTTTTCAGCAGCAAGAGTTAATGAGGTTGGTTGAACTTGAAGAGCAAATTGGAACATGAAGGAGATTTTTCCCAGTCGAAATAAGACTTAAAATAAATTTATGACCCTTAATGAAGCAGAAATAAAGTATTTAGCAGAGGGAGTGGGAGGATGCTCATTATGGCGTATTTTTGCCATAAATTTTAGAAACTTTTTTTTTTTTTTTTTGATGAGGACGATCAGCCCTGAGCTAACATCCATACCAATCCTCCTCTTTTTGCTGAGGAAGACTGGCCCTGGGCTAACATCCGTGCCCATCTTCTTCCACTTTATATGGGACGCCGCCACAGCATGGCCTGACAAGCGGTGCGTCAGTGCTTGCCCGGGATCCAAACCCCGGGCCGCCAGCAGCAGAGCGCGAGCACTAACCACTATGCCACGGAGCCGGCCCCTAGAAATTATTGATGTTAAAAGGTTTCAGGATTTGGCTGTTGGTTGCTACTCAAGAGAAAAAGATGGTGAGAGCCCAAGGCCTGATTTCTCTGGTCCTGGAGCTCAAGGTTTTGAGTTAAGGCTTGTCCTAGCACCTCTGGACATCCCTTTAGTGTTGGTTGAGCAGCCTTCCCTTTGTCTTGTCAATTCGCAACATATACTGTAGCACATTCTTGTCTAGCAAGTGCCTTGGTGCAGAGAGAGGCTGGGTATTTGTTGGGTTATCTCTTGGCTTAGCAGACCCCAGAATCTCATGGCAGTTATGGTTTGGTGGCTCAAGGAAAGGGTTATAGTGCAAAGAGAAGACTGCTTTCAAGTTCTGAGCCTGGGCCACCCCCAAGCTGCTGTCTGTACTGCTGAATGGAGAGTAGCATTGAATTGGAAAATTAGCTCTCCCTTTTTGTTTCTGGCTTTCAGGACATTTATTCCTCTGGCTATAGGCTGAGGAAATCTGGCAAGCTTAGAAGATGCACAGAGCATGACAGAAGCATAGATGCTTTAAAGCATCTATGTCAAGAAGGAGGAGCTGGAAAAGTGGACTTGCTGGAGATGAGGTGCATTTAGAAGTTCTCCACTTAAGCACCACGACTGCTTTCCCCAGGACACGATATCAAGGTTTTTTAGGCCACTGTGGCTTACGCTGCAGGAACACACTGTCCTCCTGGCAGTGTTTTTTTGGGATAAAGAGATCTTGAGGGACCTTTCTAGGGAGCCCTCCATACCTCTTCCCCTCCTTCTTAAGGCAAGGAACTTTCCTCTTAAAAGAGGCAATGGGAGCTCCCAGCCAAGTTTTTGGAAAAGGCCTGTGTGTTGTTAATGGAAGTGAACTGGAAAAGGAGGAGGAAGTTGGGTACTTTGAACTTTTGTACTACATGTTTTGTACAGTATCTATTATTTAATTGCATCTTCACAGCATTCATGTGACGTAGTTTATCAGTTACCTTCAACTGTATATAACAAAACTCCAATTAAATTGGCTTAAATAAGGAAACTATCACTTGACAAGAAGTCCTGATTTAATATGGCTCCAAGGTTGGTTAAGTCACTGGCTCAATGATAATACCGACAAACCAGGTTGTTGCAGTCTTTCTGCTCTGCCATCCTCTGTGTTGGTTTATCTTCATGCTAGTTCACCTCAGGGTCCCAAGATGACTACTGTAATTCCAGGAAGGAAATGGTGACAGAAGGTGTCTAGCCGAAGAGGGACTAATTTTTCCCAGTGTTTCATTTTAAAGTAAGGAAATCCCTAGAAGCACCAGCAGATCTGGCCTCACGTCTCACTTGCTAGAAATGGATCATCTTTCCACTCCTATTCTGTCTTTGGCAAAGCAAATTAGATTGTCCATCATGCGTGGCTTAGATTAATTAGGAGTTACTCTGTGAGTCATGTGGATTAGAAAGACGAGTCATTTCTGCTAGGCAAGAAAGAAGGGGCTAAGGGCTGTTGGCTAGGCATCCAGCAGTGTCTGCTCTGTGTAGGTACTCTGGTTTTTACAGATGAGGAATGTGAGGCTCAAAGAGAGTGACTTTCCTAGAATCACAGATGGTAGCAGAGGGCCTTCTGTCTGAGCTCTGTCCCTAGAGCCAGTATGTTTTATAATGTGTCTGCTGCAGTGCAAAGTAACATTCTTTCTGCTGTGTAAAAACTGCTGGTCTAGAAGAGGTTTGAATTCAAGTGTCAAGTTGACTAACTTGAGCCCATGTGAGAGGAGAGGATTCTATCTAGAAGCTCTCCTCACCCAGTGATGATGTTTATCTAGCACAGGAAGCCTAGGAATGCCACTTTCAGAGGGCACTGATTTCCTTGTTCCTGAGATTTCTGTACTATTTCTGTAGGTCTCCCTTCTGAGAGCAACTAGTGCCACAAAGGATGAGGGTAGAGTTTTAGCCTGCTTCCTGAGCCCCGTTTTTGAAGCCCACTCATTTATTCATCCATCCATCTGTCCCACAAATATTTATTGAATGCTGCTATGTGCGGCACTGTTCTAGGCACTGGTGCTATGACAGTTAACAAGATACACAAAGACCCTGCTCTATGCCCCTTAAGAGCAGATTCATTTGGGAATGAGGTTATCGAAAAATACAGGAGTTTGTGTGGTCAGGGGAGAGCCTCATACAACTTCGCTTTTGGCAGAATTATTTAAACTTTTTTGCCTTTTCACTTTCTGATATTACAATTCATGAACCTTCCACATGGGCTCACTCTAAAGAGGCGGGGTCCCTGGGTTGCAGAAATAGATGGGAAGGCATCATTGACATTTATTAAATTGGCCCGAATTAGAGGGTCCAAATCCTGCTTCATCAATGTCAACAAAGAAGCCAGTGGCCCACCTCCAGGGTTTATCACCATCACCATTGGGAGAAGCCAAAGAAGCCTGCAATCATTTCAGGAACCAGTTTCAGATTCAGGGAGGGTTGACGGTGTGATAAACCCTTCACAAGAGTTGATATTTAACCTTGTCAGATGCTGCTACTGACTTGGATTGTGTACAGTCAGGGATTGAAAATAGCTAAGATAAAGTGTTTCATCTGGTGACATTTAATTTCAAATATTAAAATTGGGGAGGGCAATTTCATTCAAAGGGGTAGAGGTGGGAAGGAAAAAGGCAGAATTGGAGTCAGATGTGGGTTTGAATGCCATCCATTTATTAAGCTTTTACTGTATGGTAGGTGCATGTAAGAAGTGCTTTAAAATGGTAACTATAGTAAATACTTTTTTAATTCACTAACATTTAGGGAGGGTTTTCTCTGTGCTTGATGTATATTTCCTAACCTTGCAACAATTGTATAAGGTATCTGTTCTCTCCGTTTTTCTGAGGAGGAAACTGAAGCCCACAGGTCAAGTGACTGATCCAAAGTCCCACAGTGATTGGGGGGAGCCGAAGATGGGATATTTTTTCTCCTTTTCCTCTTTGTCCCAAGCTTTAAAAAGAGAATCTATTTTGACTTTTCAGAAGTCTAAACAAAATTACTGATACTTAGGGGCATCGGGAAAATTCATGAATCATTCTTCTGCCTGAAAAAAGTAGTATCACCTTTCATTAAGGCAACAAATATTAAGGATTTACTATTTGCCAATTAGTATAATGGCCCTGGTAATCTTATAAAGCTTACATTCTAGTGGGGGAGGGGGCACACAATAAACTATTAAAACGAATTACAAATTGGGAAAAGGGTTATTAAGGAAATACTGTAATAGAATAAAGGGTGCCCCACACCGTAGATGGGTGGCTGGGAAAAGGTCTCTCGGAGATAAGTCTGACGTTGGGGTATAAGAAGCAGCGGCGAAGGAAGGGGAGAAGGTGAGGGTAGAGAGAAAAGGAGAGGGTTACTGCCCAAGGGAACCAAAGGCAGAGAGGCTCCAGGTCGGAAAGAGAAGCGCTTTGCCTGTTGGGGAAATTAAAAGCAGACCAGTATAGCTGTAGCATAGCGTTGAGGGAGTCTTGCTTGAGGAGAAAGGCTGGGGCCCCGTTACGCCGTGTTTTGGCCCTGGAAAGGAGTTGTGGGTCTTCTCAGTGTGACGAGGCGCTATTCAGGACTTTTAAATATGGAAATTATTCGATCTGATATTTGTATAATGTTGTGTTCCTTCATCTTTACCCAAATTATATTGCACATTTTTTCCCTAAAAAAAAAAAGTCAGAGCGACCCTACGGACTTGGAGTGATCAACAGCGGCGGTCACTTGACCGCCTGCTGAGGAGGAGGCGCGTGGGACCGCCCAAACTGGGCGTGGCGGGAGGGGCTCGGGGAGGAGGGTGGCCCTGCCCAAGACGTGCTCGGCCTGGAGGCCCTCTCAGCTGCAGGTCTGGGTCCTGGACCTCAGCAGCCTCGCTCCAACGGGCTCCTCCCCAGGTAAGCTATGCCGCCTTCTCCGACGTCGCCTCAGGCAGGCACTGCCGTGCACCAGGGTGGCGCGAGGGGTCCTGCCTCTTCGGGTTGTCTCCGGCCGGCACGGCCCAGCGGAGAACCGCGGGAGGGCCGGCCCTGCCCCGCTCCGCCCAGCTCGCCAGCCTCCGGCCGCGCGTGCCCCAGGCTCCGCCCAGGCTCGGCGCCGGCTCCCCGACACCTCCCCTGAGTCTCCGCTCCGGCCGCGCCCGCACCGACGTCGCGCCAGCCCGGCTTGGGGCGGAGAGGCGAGGCTTAGATGTCGGGAAAGCCGGGGCAGCGGAACTGACGGCAGCGGACTTCCGGGGGCGGCCCCCGGGGAGGTCGGCGGCGGCGCCGCAGTCGTGGAGGGGCAGTGGGAGCGTAAGCGGCCCTGGGCGACGCAAGTTCCGCACGGGGCTCCCCTTCCTCGCCTCACGCGTCTCCTCCTTCTCGTATAGTCCTGTGCTGCTTCCCGACGGTGGCTCTTGCTGACGAGAGCCTTCGGAGTGCGGTTGCTGAGGAGAAGCCGTCGCTACCCCACCTCGGGGCTGAGTGAGGGTGCCTGTCGCGCCGCGTCGCCCCCTGCGCCGCCTCCTTGCCCCCAGTGGCGGACGCCCTTCTCACTCGAAGCACTCCCCCCAGCTCCATGAATGGAAATCGGCTCCGCAGGTGAGTCAGAGCTGCTGGCCCGGTCGCTGGGGGTGTCCCCAGAGGCCCGTCGCTCCCTCCACCCTGGCCCAGGTGCGCGAGGTGAGCGCCGTCCGAGCGGCTTTCCCTCTCCGCCCCCGCCCGGCCCCTCCGCCGCCGCCCCGCAGCCCCGCCGCAGTTCCCCGGGGCCCCTGAGTAGGCGAAGCTGCGGGAGGGGACATTGCTTAAAGGATTGAAATGTGGGGTTCTTTGGGGGGTATTAGCCTTTCGGGAGTCTAGAACGCTTTGCCATCGCTTTTGTTATTCCCGTTGAAGATGTAGCGGTGTGCGTGTCCTTTAACCGGGTTGTGTGTCCCATAGAGGCGCTGGGCGACCAGCCCTCTCCCTTGCTCCTTAAGCTAGTTGTGGAGATACGTTGAGATAACGGAGGAGACTTAAGTTTGAAATAGGTATTAGAGCAACGTCAAATGCAAGATGGCATTTCTTCCGTCCCCGAGTTCTCTCCTGATGTTTGTGGCAGCATGGTATATAGTTCCTGAGGATCTTGGAAATGTCATATCAGCCTGGATCACTGCTTGTGTGAGGAGGTGGATCTTAAAATTGCTGACAGTATATTTTTTTTCATTCCCTGTTCTCTAAAGAAGCAGTTGTCATGTTCCTGGAAATTAAGAAAATTGCTTTCTCTGCTTGGGAAAAACGGCAGTCTTGAGAAAAATTGCAACATGGGCAGTACTTACCTTAAAAAAAGAAAGAGCACTCTTTTATGGTTCTAAAGTAATTAATTGAGGGACGTAAAGTAAGTGTTACATAACGGTTTGCTTTCCAAATCGTCATGCTTTGTATGTTAAATTTGAAAGTATGCTTCATCTAGACAGTCACAAAGTTATAAATTAATTTTCAGAATATTGGGGGGGGGTGTCTTGTTACTAATGGTATCACAAGTCCCTGAATTTCACATCTGGTTTTGCCAATTTGGGAGGTACCTAAATATGAGATAAGAAAAACTTACATAAAAGAAACCAGTGACATAATGATGATAAAGAATTTGTTGATTGGGTTAAGGAGTATAATTGTTAAGTAGATGTGGAAAGCACTCAGAAATTGTAGAGATGGGATGGGGAGAAGAGTTTATTACAAGTTTTATTATATGGAATTTTCTTTAATCAGTTTATACCATTTCTCTTTCGCATTCTCCATTTTTACCTTCATTTCTTTGTAGAAGAGAAAGCTTGTCTAGGTTGTGAAGAGTTTTAGATTCTCATTTTTTATCATTGATTTGTGTATTTCTGAAACTGTGTCCTGCCTTTGTTTTTCAATTTTCTACTATACTATTTAGGAAACGTGATGATTCGGGGCTATAGGTGATTTTTACATAACTGTCCTGTTGTCAAGCCCAGAAAACAAAACGTGAAAGTTAAACACTTTATTAATCATCCTAAAACTTTTAAAGGTATTTCAAAAAAATTTTTTTAAGTTTTGTTTCTTTTTCTCCTTTGGGTTTTTCATATGAAATTATGCCCAGATATATGGACAGTATCTTAGAAAATACTTCTGAAGTCAAACCACCTAGCCAACTGGCCCAACTAGCCAAGTATGATTCAGTAAATGCTCCTGTGAATTCTTGAGCTACAGATAAGTTTTATCTCTTCTTTTTGCATGTACCATTGCTGAAATATATACCCACTTAATTGTCTTCACATATGGGGAGGTATAGTTAGAGTTATCAACCATATGCTTGGGCATCTTGAAACGCAAAATTTATTCTTCAGTGCAGTTTATACATGATTGACTGTAATGTGATGATAAAGATAAGTATAATTTGGCTCAAGATCATCATCATCGAAAACAAAATTTCCATTCTACCTGATACTTACATGTAATTGTTATGCTGCACATGAAATTGAAGGCATAATTGGGAAAAATGTGCAACTAAGTTTTAAATCAAGAATTTGACAGATACATATTTTGGTTTAAAAAATTTTAGATGTAAATGGTCTCTAATAGTGTTGGATCTTACTCCTCCAATTCTGTTCTGAGTTTTTCTTTTCTGTGGAGATTCTTAAGAATCATCTTGTAACAGGGTATTTTAAATTCTAGTTGTTAGGTGGATACATAGAAAACAAATTTATTTACATTAGAAGACTTCAAATACAATTACTTTATAATTGTTTCTTGGTGAGTCATTCCTCACTAAAAATTAATATTTATCTATTCTTTCCTTTTGCATGAAATATTTTAAGTGATTTTTAAGGGTGTCCTGTACAATCTACTGATTTAGTATTGTGTGAACTTTGATGTAACCAAAAAAGCTGGCACAATTGGTTTTTAAATAATAATAGTCAGTAGTTTAGCATCTGTGCCTATGACTACTTAGTTAGGGGAACTTCTGATGAAACCCTATTTGT
Source organism: Ceratotherium simum simum (assembly GCF_057802395.1). NCBI lineage: Eukaryota > Metazoa > Chordata > Mammalia > Perissodactyla > Rhinocerotidae > Ceratotherium > Ceratotherium simum. The sequence continues at coordinate 22,706,486 of NC_141921.1, read as the reverse complement.
TAGCTGGACTAAGAGTGTATGTTGTTTTAGTTCCAAAGAAAGTGGGAATAGAGGAAGCAGAAGTATTCATTGAGATATCACTTCTCCTGAGTAGCTGTTTTTTAGGATTGTACTATTCTAGTCTGTATTTTTGGGTAAAGTCAGACTACTGTTTAGGGCAAAACGAATTGTACTACTTACCAATGGAAGAAAAACATTTACTTTCACCTTAAATTAATGATATGCAAATTGATTTGACACGTTTAGTAGTTGTCTTATATAACCTTGCAAAAGTGAATAGACTGTTTCTTAGTTATACTCTTAAATTTGTGTTTGAATATAGTTATTTTAAGGCTCTGCATTTCTTTTTTTTTTTTTTTTTTGTGAGGAGATCAGCCTTGTGCTAACACCTGCCAATCCTCCTCTTTTTTTGCTGAGGAAGACTGGCCCTGGGCTAACATCCGTGCCCATCTTCCTCCACTTTGTATGGGACACCACCACTGCATGGCTTGCCAAGCGGTGCGTCAGTGCTCGCCCGGGATCCAAACCCAGGAACCCCGGGCCGCCGCAGCGGATCGAGAGCACTTAACCGCTTGCACCGCGGGGCTGGCCCTCTGCATTTCTTTAATAATAAAAATCAAGAGAAGTCATATGAGAACAAGTTCCAAAGAAACAAAAATTGCATGTATGGAAGGTCGATTTGAATGAAGTGTGGATAAAAGTGGGTTCAAAATACTAAAATATATAATGCCATTAGTTTCTCAGTTTAGTATTTAATTAATTAATTTTTTTTGTGTGAGGAAGATCAGCCCTGAGCTAACATCCATGCTAATCCTCCTCTTTTTGCTGAGGAAGACTGGCTCTTAGCTAATATCTATTGCCAATCCTCCTCCTTTTTTTTCCCCAAAGCCCCAGTAGATAGTTGTATGTCATAGTTGCACATCCTTCTAGTTGCTGTATGTGGGACACGGCCTCAGCATGGCCGAAGAAGCGATGTGTAGGTGCGCGCCCGGGATCCGAACCCGGGCCGCCAGTATCGGAGCACGCATTGGAGCGCGCGCTCCTAACCGCTAAGCCACGGGGCCGGCCCACTCAGTTTATTTATTTATTTTCTTTTCCCACTCAGTTTAGTATTTAAAATAAACAGTCTTCTTTACTCATTTTGGGAAGAGTTTTTATTGTTATGTAAATTTTCTCACTTGTAGATTTTTGTCTTGAAGAAAAATATGTCAAAATGCTGCTCTGTCTGGAGGGCATGAATTTTGAACATGGTTTTTCTACTTGGTTGTCACTTAAATTTTAGTTTGTGGTGCTCTGGAGTGGCCATTATAACTTTTTTCCTAGTATTTGCTACTTTTGACTGGCAGTGGGACTTATGAAAGTGTGCCAAGATTATTTTGATTTTTGTTTTAGAATTTAATTTCTCTGACGGTGATGGATCACTCTGAGGGAAAACTGAAAAGGAGGCAAGAAAACGTTTTTCTTCTAAACAAAGACTTTAAAGTAAAGGAAAAAAACGTATGTGTAACTCTCAAATGTAATTTGATTAACATGATGAGACTTTTAAAAATTATCCATGATTCCATCACCCTGATATAACCACTCTTTAAATTTTTAAACCAAATTTCAAATTAATAAATCTACTAATTTAAAAAATTTTAGGGAATTAAGTAATTTAGGAAAGCAGTTATAATGAATGAAATGATTTCTAGATGCTACTTCCTTTTGCTCTTTTGGAGAATTTTATGTAGTAAGTTGGTAATTGAGAATTAATTTCTATTTCCCAATGAGAACATTGCATTTGTTTGGTTCTATAAGCCTGGTCTGATAGTATGCAAAGAGGCCTGGGGCCCTGTAAAGGGGACATTTCCTGGAAGAGTTCTCTGTTGTATATGGAGAAACCCTAGCTCAGAGAAGAATTCTTGACAAATTGTTATAAGCTATTGGAGTCTAGTTGAATACTATGTTGCTTTATATCACAACCATCTTTTTTCTCAGTAGTTTCCGTAGTCTTAAAATACTGGCGAGTCCACCTGAAAGATGAATTAAATATTTTGTTAGTCTAACAAAACATTTTCTCTTATGATACTTAAAACTAGGATCTTAAGTAATTTATGGGGTTTTTTCTTAATGGATAGGAGGGAAAAGGCAAGTGATAGTTCTGTTACCAGGAAGGTAAAACTAAAAAGATAATTTATTTAAAAATAGTATCCTTTCCAAACCTGTTTAGTTTCAGTTTGTTGAGATGAACAGCATTCACCAGACATTCCTACTTCTAATTCAGTCGTCTGGGATATTCAATAGACCCTCATTCTTGGCTCATTAACAAAACAGATGTGGGAAAGAATATTGTGTGGTTTTTCAACCATAATGGTTATGCTGTTAGGATACATGAACAGCCTTTTTATATTTGGAGTTTCTGTAGTTTTCTGCCATTATCTGTGTTAATATTAATGACTTTCTTTGGCTAGCCACTGCTTAAAAAAAAAAAGACTATTGACATTTAGCAAAACCTTGTCCCACAACTGATGCTTTCTCTTATATCTTAAATGTGGGCTTTTTGTGGTTTGGTTACCATAAAAAATCGTATGCATTAGTCTTGAATGTCAGTTTAATGAAATAATCTGGAAGAATTCTTTGTTTTACTTCAGCCAGTTTTTTCCTACATTGTTTTTAAATTGTCAAATTCTTGGGAAATTAGAAGATATCTATAGAATATAGACATGGTATATTTTTATATTTTTCATTTGTGAAAGAAATTTTGCAAGAAAATGTTCTCAATTGTAGGCTTACATAATACTATTTTTGAGTCATTACCAATACTTGATACTTTAACTGATTTCCAAATCTTCTAACAACAGAATTTCATTAGTGTATCTCTGAATTTTAAAAAAGGTTCAAGAATAGATTGCAAAAATGGGCTTATACCTTAGTAATGAAGTCTTTTTTTTTTTTAGAAACTTCTGGCTTCTAAATTAGGACTCCATCTCTATCTGTATATTTAACATAAAAATGGCATTACTCAAAAATTTTCTAAAATTTTTACTTGGGTGCTCAGAGTTTTTCCAAAGCTATCCAACTTTTAATTGCAAAATAAATCTCAAGGCATTTCCATAGTGCAGGGGCTACTTGAGTAAAGTCTCCTTTTGTTTTCAAAGGGGAAAATGACTTTTAAAAAGTTGTTCCCCATACTCCCTTCTGAGAAATTTAACCCTCAGTAAGCTGAATTTCTATAAAAATGATTATTTAGCTGTAGTACATATAGTAAATGTAATATAATAATAAGTACAGTGTGTTTGTGCAGGTTCGTTGAATGAATAGATAGAATTAATAGGTGGGAGGTTATTAAAATCTCATGCTCATATTTACTAGCCTTGTGGGGTTGACTAGTAAACAGAGGCATTTTATTATGTTAAATTTTGAGGTCAACATAATATATATATATTTTTCTGATTATAAAAATGCATGTTTATTATTTTAAGAAAGCAAACAATATAGGAAAATATAAAAAACAAAGTGAAAATAATATGATCCCATCCTCCAGATAAAACCATTGTTAGTTTTTTCTTGTATGTCTTCCCAGACATCCATCATCTGTCTGTTTATCCATCCCTCATCCATTAATTGTTTTTAACCTGCTTTTTCTATTCAGTAATGTATCATGGACTTTTTTTATATTAATACTTACATCTATATAGCAAGGTAGTACTTTTTACTGAGTACGTAGCTTTTAATTTTATATATTAATTAATCAGTCTCATTGATGGTGGTTTAGATTTTTTCCATTTATTTTTTTAAATTATGAATAAAACTTTGATAAGTATCCTAGTACATATGTCTTTGCATACTGGTCCAGTGATTGCCTTAAGATAAATTCCTATAAGTATAATTGTTGAAACGAAGTATTCCATGAATATTCAAGAAAAAGTTCCCAGTGAAAATCCTTATGTGGTAATAAGCTGTAGTATACGCTGTAGTTGATTCTGATTTATTTACTGTTTATTTTTCATCAGTTACAAATGCCGTAGGCTGTTATTTAGCTTTGGACTCGCAACTAGTACATTAAATTATTAAGTCAGTGAACAGTAGGCACACACATATGCTTTGAAAATATATGGTTTTATGTCTGAAGTATAATGTGGTTAGTTGATATTAGCCAGTACTTACTATATTACCAAAAGAAAAGTTTGAGATGGAGAGAAATTCTAGATAGTGCCTTGTATTTCTATGTAATTACGTTTTCAATTCTAATGGGTAATATATGTATTTGTTAAATAACTAAAATATGCTTCACTGGAAGTATAATTGGTTATATTGACAGAATTGTTTCTTCCATTAATTTCCATTAAAATATTTTTTGGATACTTAAACTTGATGATGATGATTTTATAGTTAATAATGGTAGAGTTCTGTTCCATTGCTTATTCATGAAACAGAATCTTGAGTTTTGCCAGTTTGTATAAAAAGCACCAGGCAAAATAATGATAATGGAGGAAAAAATGGCAGTGTGATGTAGTGTAAAAAGCATGGGTTTTGGAGACAAATCCTGGCTCTCCAATTAACCGTGACTTGATAATGATGTCATTGTAGGTTCATCAATTGTGACAAGTGTACCACTCTGGTACAGGGATGTTGATAGTGGGAGAGGCTGTGTATATGATAATAGGCAGGAGGCATATGGGTAATCTCTACCTTCTCAGTTTTGCCCTGAACCTAAAACTGCTCTAAAAAATAAAGTCTATTAAAAAAAATTAACTGTCATTTTGGGCAGTGCATTTAATCTTTCTTAACCTTAATTTCCTTATCTGTGCAATGAGATGACAAAAAGAGATTAAGTATGCAAAGGAAATGGTACTTCCTCTCTTCCTATTTTTTTAAGGCATTTTATTATGGAGAATTGAGGATGTACACAGGTAGAAAGAATTGTATAATAAGGTCCCTGTACCCATCACCCAAACCCAACAATTATCAGCGTATGTCCAATTGTGTCCCTTCTACTTTCGCTTCCCCTGTATTTTTTGAAGCATATTCTAGACATAATACTGTTTCATTCATAAATATCTACTAAGTATCTATAAAAGACATGGACTATTTAAATAAGCCGCGGTAACATTATCACAGCAAAAATAGCAATAATAATTCTTTATAGCAAATATCCAGTCGGTGTTCAAATTTCTACTTATCTACTTATACTTTTTTTTTTTTAACAGTTTGCCTTTTATTTATATATTTTTTTTTATTTTTGAGTCAGGATCCAAATAAGTGCCACACATTGTGATTGATTGGTATGTCTTTTAAATGTCTTTTAATCTTTAAGTTTTCTATCCTTTTTTCTCCCCCTGCAATTTATGGATTGTTTGTCCTTTTAGAGTCTGGATTTTGCTGGTTCCATCTTCATGGTGTAATTTAACATGTTCCTCTGAATTTCCTGAAAACTGCTAGGATCTAAGGCTTGATCAGATCCAGAGCATTCTTTTTGAACTTACTCCAGTCAGATTTTTGTCCCCACCACTTCACTGAAATTGCCCTTATCAAGGTCAACAAAGAGTTTACTAAACCCAAATAGTCAATTCCCAAATCTTCATTTTATTTGAGTGTTCAACTGCATTTGATTAAGTTGCTTCCTTCTTGAAACACTTTTTTCCACTTGGCTTCCTGGGTACCACTCTCTCCAGGTCCTCCTTCAACCTATTGGCTATTACTTTTCCACTTCCTTTGCTGTTTCCTCATCATCTCCCAAATCTCTAAACATTGAGAGTGTCCCAGGGCTTAATTCTCCTATATCCTACCACAGTCTGGGTGCTCTCCTCTAGTCCAGTGGTTTTAAATACCACTCATATACCGAGGACACTCACATTTACATCTCCAGCCTGGACCTCTCCCTTGAACTCCACACCCATCTAACTGCCTACTAGACACCTACTTGTATAGACACCTCAAACTTAACATGTCGTAAAAATCCTGATTTCCTATCTAAACTTGCTCCTATCACTGAGTTTTTCCTATCTCAATAAATGATACTTCCATTCTTTCAGTTGCTTAGACCAAAAAACCTTGGGAGCTCTTTTCTTTCATACCCCACACCTAATCCCTTAGCAGTTCCCATCAGGTCTACCTTCTAAGTGTTTTCCACGTCAACATCATTCCCCCAGCTGGCCAACATTATCCTTTGCCTGGATGGTCAGCGAGCCTACTAACTGGTCTCCCTGCTTGTACCCTTTGTACCCCTATATATAATTTTTCATACAGCAGCCAGAGTGATCCTTTTAAAAAATTTAAGTCAGGGGCCAGCCTGGTGGCGCAGCGGTTAAGTGCACGTGCTCTGCTTCAGTGGCCCAGGGTTCGCAGTTTCGGATCCCGGGTGCGGACCGTTGCACCGCTTGGCAAACCATGCTTTGGCAGCGTCCCATATAAAGTAGAGGAAAATGGGCATGGATGTTAGCCCAAGGCCAATCTTCCTCAGCAAAAAGAGGAGGACGGGCAACAGATGTTACTCAGGGCTAATCTTCCTCACACACACACACACACACACACACACAAATTGTCAGATCATAATGCTTCTTGACTTAGAACCCTTTTTTGGTTGTCGTGTCTCAGAATAAAATCCAAAGGCCTCATCATGGCTTACAAATCCTGTATGATGTGATCTCCCATTATCTCTCTGACCTCATCTCCTATGATTCTCTCTGTTGCTTATTCTGTTGCAGGCATAGTGGTCTCTTTGCTATTCATCAAACACCAAGCAAACTTCTGCTTTTTCCTTTATACTTCATTTTTCCTCTGCCTGGAATTCTCTTCCAGATAGCCACATGACTTGTTCTCTCACTTCCTTCTGTTTTCTGCCTACTTGTCACCCTTTCAAAGAGGCTTTCTTTAACCAATCTATCTAAAATGGGTAACTACCTACTGTTTCTCCTCTCCCCAACACACACTTTCTATCCCCTTAACCTATTTTATTTTTCTTTATAGCACATATTATTACCTAACTGGCAAAAAAAGAAATACAACATAATCTGCCCCCTCCACCCCATAAAAGCTTCATGAGGACCAGGTCTTTATTATTATTATTAAATTATTGTTCACCTGAGCCTGAACAATGCTTGGTACTTAGAGACCGTCAATAAATATTTGTTGAACAAATTAAGAAATCAATGAATAAATGACTTAATGAACGATAGACATTCATCACTTGTTAGTTTGTTGTATAGTGTACTGGTTAAAAATGCAGGCTCTGAAATCAGAGCGCCTATTTGCAAATCCTTGCTTTGCCACTTTCTAGCAGTGAACATGTTTTTTAATCTCCCTGTGCTTCAGTTTCCTCAGCATAATATAGTACCTACCTCAAAAGTAATGTTGTAAGAAATCATCTAATGTATATCAGATATTTAATACTCATTACGTGTTAGCTATTATTGTTGTTAATGTTACTTTCCTTAAATATTAAGATGGGATATTGCCCAACGTATTGTGAACTACTTAAGCAAGATAACTGTGACTTACTAATTAATCTATGTATCTATAAAAACTTGAACATAATAATTGTTCAATAAATAGAGTAGATAAATGACCTTTTATGTTTTTGATTTTTTAAAAATTGTCTATGGGGGCAATGAGTTTCATAAGAAAATAGGGGATATAGAGCATAAAATATTCTGTTTTTTTGTTTTGGGGGCTTTTTTTTTGGTGAGGAAGATTAGCCCTGAGCTAACATTTGTTGCCAATCCTCCTCTTTTTGCTGAGGAAGTTTGGCCCTGGGCTAACATCCGTGCCCATCTTCCTCTACTTTATACATGGGATGCCTGCCTCAGCATGGCTTGATAAGCAGTGCATAGGACCTTGCCCGGGATCTGAACCCACGAACCCCGGGCCGCCGAAGCAGAGCGCATGAAGCCAACCACTACGACACCACCAGGCTGGCCCCCGTAAAATATTGTTTTTAAGCCAGTCGTGATAGTATTCACATGAAAATAAAACAGCAGGCGGTCATTTTTTAACACATAAAAGGTTTTTTTAAATTGTAATGCCTAATACTAGAGAGGGTAGGAGACAGAAATCTGGTGATAGTAAAGTGTTCACATGCCAGGTTGGCAATAAGTATCAGAAGCCAGAAGCAGGGCTGGCTCTGTGGCTTAGCGGTTAAGTGCGCGAACTCTGCTGCTGGCGGCCCTGGTTCGGATCCCGGGCGCGCACCGACGCACTGCTTCTCTGGCCATGCTGAGGCCACGTCCCACATACAGCAACTAGAAGGATGTGCAACTATGACATACAACTATCTACTGGGGGGGGCTCTGGGGGAAAAAAAAAAGGAGGAGGATTGGTAATGAATGTTAGCTCAGGGCCGGTCTTCCTCAGCAAAAAGAGGAGGATTAGCAAGGATGTTAGCTCAGGGCTGATCTTCCTCACACACACACAAAAAAAAGTCAGAAACATGTTTCTGTTCCTACCCTTTGACCTGACAGGTCTACTTCTGAAATTTGTCTGAAGGGAAAAATTCTGTATGCCAGTTTCCCTCTCTGCCTCCCCCAAATAGAACAGTAGGTGCTTGATGCAGGGAGATGCACTTAACATGCACTTATTGTGTGACATGTTATAGATGCTTATTAATATTTATTGAACAGTTACCTTTTTTCACGACTTATGTGTCAGGCATATCTAGAATGTATAGGTGGTTTTAATCTCATTTTTAAAATAAGATAACTGAACCAACCTCACCATAATAAAGGTCATATATGACAAGCCCACAGCTAATATCATACTCAGTAGTGAAAAGCTGAAAGCTTTTCCTCTAAGGTCAGGAACAAGATAAGGGTGCCACCTCTTGCCACCTTTATTCAACATAGTACTTGAAGTCCTAGCCAGAGCAGTTAGGCAAGAAAAAGAAATAAAAGGCATACAAATCAGAAAGGAAGGAGTAAAACTGTCACTATTTGCAAATGACATGGTATTATATATAGAAAACCCTAAAGACTCTACCAAAAAACTGTTGAAACTAATAAATTCAGTCAAGTTGCAGGATACAAAATCAATATACAAAAATCTGTTGCGTTTTTGTTCACTAACAATGAACTATCAGAAAGAGAAGAAAATAATCCCATTTATAATAGCATCAAAAACAGTAAAGTACTTAGGAATAAATTTAACCAAGGAGGTGAAAGATCTATACATTGAAAACTAGACAACGTTGATGAAAGAAATTGAGGAAGACACAAATAAATGGAAAGATATTCCGTGCTCATGGATTGGAAGAGTTAATGTTGTTAAAATGTCCATACTACCCAAAGTGATCTACAGATTCAACGCAATCCCTATCAAAATTCCGATGGCATTTTTCACAGAAATAGAAGAGCTTTGTAATATAGTTTGAAATCAGGGAGCGTGATGCCTCCACCTTTGCTCTTTCTCAAGATTACGTTGGCTATTCTGGGTGTTTTGGGGTTCCATACCAATTTTAGGATTGTTCTATTTCTGTGCTTGTTATGATTTCAGTCTTCTTAAATTTATTAAGACTTGTTTTGTGGCCTAACATATGATTTATTCTGGAGAATGTTCCATGTGTACTTGAAAAGAATGTGTATTCTGTTGCCTTTGGGTGGAATATTCTGTATATATCTGTTAAGTCCATCTGATCTAACATGTCTTTTAAGGCTGATGTTTCCGTACTGATTTTCTGTCTGGATGATCTATCCATTGATGAAAATGGGGTATTAAAGCCCCTACTATTATTGTATTGCTGTCTGTTTCTCCCTTTAGATCTGTTAACATTTGCTTTATATATCTAGGTGCTCCTATATTGGGTGCATAAGTATTTACAAATGTTATATCTTCTTGTTGGATTTGCCTCTTTATCATTATGTAATGCCCTTCTTTTGTCTCTTATTACAGTCTTTGTTTTAAAGTCTATTTTGTCTGATATAAGTATAGCTACCCTAGCTTTCTTTTGGTTTTCATTTGTATGGAATATCTTTTTCCAACTCTTCACTTTCAGTCTGCGTGTGTCCTTATCACTGAAGTGAGTCTCTTGTAGGCAGCATGTAGATGGGTCTTGTTTTTTAATCTATTCAGCCACTCTCTGTCTTTTGATTAGAGAAATTAGTCCATTTATGTTGAAAATTATCATTGATATGTATGTACTTATTGCCATTTGGTTAACTGTTTTCTGGCTGTTTTGTAGTTCCTCTGTTCCTTTTTTCTTCTCCTGCTCTCTTCCTTTGTGATTTGATGATTTTCTTTAGCGGTATGCTTAGATTCTTTTCTCTTTATCTTTTGTGTATGTATTATAGTTTTTTGCTTTGTGATTACCATGAGGCTTCATGACCTTCTCTTTAACACCAGCAGCACATCCCCTGGTTGACACTCAGCAGGCTTTAAAACACTGTGTATTTCATTTCTGATATTCTATCAGTTGCGTTGGAGTGTAACTTGAAACTTTTCTCCACACATTGTCTTGCTTTTTTTTTAAAAAAAAAGTGCTAGTTGAGTTTTGGGGGCATAGTGTAAATGTTTGCTATATAAAAATAATTTGAGAAACATTATATTGAGAGATATTTTAACATATTCTAAGAGGTTTAGATCTTAAAAATCAAGATGTATTTTACAGGGAAAAATTAGGTTCTGTGGGGTATGCCTGTAGTTATCAGGCCAAAATGGAAGGGAAATGAAAACCCAAAGACGTAAAGAACATAGAAGCCACTTTTTCCCTGAAGACATTTGCTGATCCTGGAAACTTTAAATTTTGATGCCTGGAGATAAGGGGAACAGAAATCAAAGTCAGGGACTACACATGCTGGAGAGTGTATAGGAGACCTTCCCTGCCATTAACTGGGACCCTAAAATGCTATACTCAAGGTGAGAGTAATCTTGAAGTGGATAACCCTCACAGGAAGCCTAAAGTCTTAAATTTGTTTTAAGTTGCACTGGACTGGTAGTACTCCTAGGCACCTGACAGAAACAAATGCAGATCTTTCCTTGAGGAACATTTCTTTATCCTAGGTCTTAAATTATTTTTCAAGTATGATGACCACACAATCTCATAACCAGATATACATACTAACAAGATACCGTGAGCGAGAAAGAGAACAGACAGTAAAAACAAAATCACAGACTTCAGATATTGAAGATATCAGATGCAAACTATAAAACAAATATTTCTTGGGGCCAGCCCGGTGGCATAGCGGTTAAGTTCACGTGCTCCACTTTGGCAGCCTGGGGTTCAGGGATTCGGATCCTGGGCGCGGGCCTATGCACTGTTTATCAGACCATGCTGTGGCGGGCATCCTGCATATAAAGTGGAGGAAGGTGGGCGCGGATGTTAGCCCAGGGCTGGTCTTCCTCAGCAAGAGAAGGAGGGTCGGCAACAGATGTTAGCTCAGGGCTGATCTTCGTCACCAAAAAAAAACAAACAAACCCAAACATTTATTAAGAAGTATATTTAAAGGGCTCTAGTGGTAACTGGACTGGATATAAAATCCATGTATACAACCTATTGAGGGCAAATTTTAGAGGTCTTTGAAAAAGAAAAAAATAACAGAAGAAGCCTCCCTGAAATATTGATCTCAACTGAAAATTGAACGTGTATTATATTCCAAGCAAACCTATTGAAAAGAGAACCACACAAGGGCATATTTATGGATTCTCAAGTCTCAAATATATAAAGAATGCATACAGAAAAAGTAATGCACATATACCAAATGCTAGAAGACAGTGTCTATGGAAATTTGAAGATAAAACTGTTGAATATATGGGTTCAGTGTCAATCCACGTTGTGTATGAAGGGTAACAGACATTCTTAAATGTATAAGGACTTAGAAAATATATCCCCCAGCTGCCTTTCTGTATAACACTACTTAAAGACATGCATTAGAGTAATGAAACATAAATTTGAAACCTCAAGAAGAGAGACTTTCAGAGTTGGAAAGCATGGGTGGTGAGCAAAGAAACCATATAAACTTAAATACATTAATTTGTTATCCAATTGCTTTTCCTGTAAAGAGATGATATCTTCTCTAAAATTTTCTAAATGATGAATGTTTTGGTTATCTGTTACTGCATTAGTGGATTAAAACAACAACAGCAGTTTATCATTTCTCTAGATTTGGTGGCTGGAAGCTCAGCTGGTATTATCAGCTGGAGGTGGGAGGGAGGAGGGAAGAGAAGCTCTGGGGAGTCTGGGCTCTTCTCCACTTGGGCCTTTCCATGTCGTAGGTTGGGCTTCCTCACAGCGTGGAGGCTGGGTTCCAAGAAGTAGCATTCCAAAAGGCAAAGGCAGAAGCTTCAGATCTCTTAAAGCCCAGTCTCAGAAGGTACACAGCATAGCTTCCTCTGCATTCTGTTGAAACCCCAGGTCAGCCCACATGCAAGGGGAGAGGAAAAACTCCACCTCTTGATGGAAGGAGTAGTCAAGATATATAGCTGTCTTTCATCACCACATGAGATATTCAGCTACTGATTAAGATCTCTTTCCAAGAATGTAGCTTGGAAAGGGATGGTAGAATGGGCTGAATAAAACTCTTATGTTCCATTAAGTAGATACCTTGTTCCATTAACAAGGTAAACTTTATCTTGAATTTTTAAAAAATAGGTTATAACAGCATATGATTCAAAATTCAAAAGATATAAAGAGATTCACAGGTGTTTCTGCTATAATGTGATATGTGCAATCCTGACAAGCCTGAATTACTAGGGGCGGAGGGATAGAGTTGAAACCTACCAGTCAAAACCTACTCAACTTTGTAACTAGAGTATAATAAAAACAGTAAAAATTTTAATAAAAATATCAGCACGGTTAAATAGACATGTTAAATTCATAATGATTGGAAAACAGTCTGGCAGTTCCTCAAAACGGTAAACATGACCCAGCAATTCCATTCCTAGGAATCTACTCAAGAGAAAAGAAAACTTATGTCCACACAAGGGCATGATGTGAGTGTTCATAGCAGCATTATTTATAATAGCCAAAAAGTAGAAACAACCTAAATGTCCATCAAATGGTGAATGGATAAATAAACTGTGGATTCAACCAGCTGTGGGTCAGAAGGCCTGTCATAGTTGCATCTGTACTGAACATGTACATACTTGTTTTTTCTTGTCATTATTCCCTAAACAATACAATATAACAAGTATTTACATAGCATTTACATTGTATTAGGTATTATAAGTAATCTAGAGATGATTTAAACTATACAGGAAGATGTACATAAGTTACATGCAAATACTTCGCCATTTTATATAAGGGACTTGAACATCCACGGATTTTGATGTCCTTGGGCAGTCTTGGAACCAATCCCCCATGGATACAGAGGGACGACTGTATGTTCAAGCAATGGAATATTGTTGGGGAATAAAAAGGAATGGAGTACTGATACATGCTACAACATGAGTGAACCTTATAAACATTATGTTAAGTGAAAGAAGTTAGTTATAAAAGGACTGTATATCGTATGATTCAATTTATATGAAATGTCCAGAATAGGCAAATCTGTAGAGATAGAAAGTAGATTAGTGGTAGCCATTGGCTGGGGGTGATGGGGGAATGAGGAGTTGATGGCTAAGGGGTCCAAGATTTCTTTTTGGGGTGATGAAGATGTTCTAAAATTGATTGTGATGATGGTTGCACAATTCTGTGAATATAATAAAAGCCATTGAATTGTATACTTTAAATGGGTGAATTATATGGTATGAATAATACCTCAAGAAAGCTGTCAAATGGGCCAGCCCCTGTGGCCTAGTGGTTAAATTCGGTGTTCTCTGCTTCGGCAGCCTGGGTTTGGTTCCCAGGCACAGACCTACACCACTCGTCTGTCAGTGGCCATGCTGTGGCAGTGGCTCACATACAAAAAGAGGAAGATTGGCAGTGGATGTTAGGTCAGGGCGAATCTTCCTCAGCAAAAAAAAAAAAAAAAAAAGCTATTAAAAAAATACATTGCTGCTGCCAGCCCGGTGGCATAGTGGTTAAGTTCACACACTCCTCTTCAGCAGCACGGGGTTCACGGGTTCAGATTTCAGGCACGGACCTACGCACTGCTCATCAAGCCATGCTGTGGCGGCATCCCATATACATATAGAGGAAGATGGGCACAGATGTTAGCTCAGGGCTAATCTTTCTCAGCAAAAAGGAGGATTGGCAATGGATGTTAGCTCAGAGCCAGTCTTCCTCACACACACACACACGCACACACAAAATTGCTAAAAGAAAAAAAAAAGTCCTAATAAATAAGGACTACTATAAGCTTAGGACTTTACATTAAAATGTTTTGAAAAGATGATGGTAGCCTGATAAAATGGGATGTAAGGAAGGTTTGAGACTGCTAAATTACTGAGATAAAGGCAAAAAATACCAAGTGTGGAGGAAATCACACAAAAGCTATTTTAAGTCAGAGCATGTGGCCAAACTGAGCCAAAGAGAAGACGATAGAGGTGAATGGGTATCATGGACAATACTGTATTCCTCTGCAAATTGTTGCATTCAGTTGTGTTCGTATACTTTGTATTCAACTGCTGTTACTTGGTGAGGCAAAGCATTCATAGGTTGAAGAAAATCACATGTGGGGGCCGGCCCCGTAGCTTAGCGGTCAAGTGCGCATGCTCCGCTGCTGGCGGCTGGGGTTGGGATCACAGGCGCGCGTTGACACACCGCTTCTCTAGCCATGCTGAGGCTGCATCCCACATACAGCAACTAGAAGGATGTGCAGCTATGACATACAACTATCTACTGGGGCTTCGAGGGGAAAATAAATAAATAAAATCTTTAAAAAGAAAAAAGAAAATCACAAGTGGACCAAAGTAACCTCTCTGTTAAACTGACATAATTTCCCTATTACAATTGCATATGAGGTTATTTGTATTACAGAAACACATATTGTATCACAATAAACTATACAGGGAGAAAAATCAATCTTTCCATCTTTCTTAGGCCCCCAGCCATCTAGTTCCCCTCTGTGAAGGCAATCATTGCTCCCACTGTATTGGTGTCCTACAAGATATTCTAATAATGTATGTGTGTACAATATGAATGTATATTCTATTTCTTCCTACAAATGAACACATTGTATAATGTATACAGTATCCTGTACTGTTTTTTTCATATAACCTATATATTGATACTAAAGAGCTTCTTTATTCTTTTTAATTTTAATACATATTATTTCATTGTATGGTTGTAATGTTAATTCTCATTGGGCATTGATTTATTGTGCATTACTGTTCTGGACACTATAGAGCAGCGAAGAAAGCAGACAAAACTCCCAGCCCTCATTGAGCTTTCATTCCATTTTCTTTTATTACTCCCAACAATGCTGCACAAATGTGCAAATGTCATTTTACACATGTGGAAGAATTTGTGTAGATAAATCCTTAGAAATGGAATTACTAGGTCTAAGTACAAATGCGTTTTTAAAAATTAATAGGTTTTTTTTTTTTTTTAATAATTTTTGAGTTTATAGAAAAATTAAGTGGAAAGTACAGAGAGTTCCCATATACTTCCTTACTCCCCTTCCCCCTTAGTTTCCCCTATTATTGCATTAGTGTGGTATGTTTTATTACAATGAATGAGTCAATATTGGTACATTATTATAAACTAAAGTCCATGGTTTATGTTAGGGTTAATTTTTTTTTTTTTTTTTTTTTTTTTTTTACATTCTGTGGGTTTTGAAAAATGTGTAGTGACATGTATCCACCATCACAGTATCATACAGAATAGAATTAAAATCTTCTGTGCTCTGCCTATTCATCCCTCCCTCCTTTGTACCCTCTGAACTCCTGGAAACCATGGATGTCTTTACTGTCTCCTTAGTTCTGTCTTTTCTCCCAAATTGTCAGATAGTTGGAATCATACAGTATGTAGCCTTTTCAGATTGGCTTATTTCACTTAGCAGTATGTGTTTAAGGTTCTCCATATTTTTTCATGCTTGATAGTTCATTTCTTTTTAGAGATGAGTAATATTCTGTTGTCTGGATGTACCACAGTTTATTTATCCATTCACCTACAGAAGGACATCTTGTTTGCTTCCAAGTTTTGGCAATTATGAATAAAGCTACTATAAACATTCATGTGCAGATTTTTGTGTGGACGTAAGTTTTTGATTCACTTGAGTAAACATCCAGGAGCTTAATTTCTGGATTGTATGGTAAGAGTGTGTTTAGTTTTGTAAAGAAACCACTAACCTGTCTTCCTAAGTGGCTGTACCACTTTGCAGTCCCACTGGCAATGAATGAGAGTTCCTATTTCTTCATATACTTGTCAGCATTTGTTGTTGTCATTGTTTTCGATTTTAGCGTTCTAATATGTGTGGGGAGGTATCTCATTGTTTTAGTTTGCAATGCCCCAATGACATATGATGTTGAGCATCTTGTTGTACGCTTATTTGCCTTCTGTATATCTTCTTTACTGAGATAGCTGTTTAGATCATTTGTCTATTTTTAATTGTTGAGTTTTAAGAGATCTTTGTATATTTTAGATACTAGTCCTTTATCAGATATGTGTTTTGCAAATATTTTCTCTCAGTCTGTGTAGCTTGTATTTTCATTCTCTTTTGCAGAATAGAGTTTTTAATTTTAATGAAAACTTACCAATATTTTATCTGATGCATTGTGCTTTTAGTGTCTTATCTAAGAAGTCAGCGCTGGGCTGGCCCCGTGGCTTAGCGGTTAAGTGTGCGCGCTCCGCTGCTGGCGGGCCGGGTTCGGATCCTGGGTGCGCACCGATGCACCGCTTCTCCGGCCACGCTGAGGCCGCGTCCCACATGCAGCAACTGGAAGGATGTGCAGCTATGACATACAACTATCTACTGGGGCTTTGGGGGGAAAAATAAATAAATAAATAAATAAATAAATAAAAAAGAAGTCAGCGCCAAACTCAAGGTCACGAAATTTTCAACTATGTTATCTTCTCGGAGTTTTACAGTTTTGCATTTTACAATTAGGTTTATGAGCCATTTTGAGTTAATTTTTGAAAAAGGTATAAAGTGTGTCTAGATTTCTTTTTTTTTTTTTGCATGTGGATATCCACTTGTTTTGAAAAGACTGTCCTTTTTGCATTTAATTGCCTTGCTCCTTTGTCAAATATCAGTTGACTGTGTTGTGTGGGTCAATTTTGAGGCTACCTATTCTGTTGTGTTGATCTATTTGTTTATTTGACCACTACCACACTGTCTTGATTATTGTAGCCTTATAATAAGTCTTGAATTATAGACCAACAATGAACAATTAGAATTTGAAATTAAAAGCACAATACCATTTAGATTAGCACGAAACAAACAAATCCAATTTAGTTATATATCTAACAAAATATATACAAGAACTATATGAGGAAAACTACAAAAGTCTGATGAAAGAAATCAAAGAAAATCTAAATAAATGTAAAGGTATTTCATGTACATGTATAGAGAGACTCAGTATTGTCAAGATGATGTCAGTTCTTTCCAACTTGATTTATATATTTATTTAGCACAATCCCAATCAACGTCCCAGCAAGTTATTTTGTGGATATTGACAAACTGATCCTAAAGTTTATATGGAAAAACAGAATACCCAGAATAGCTACACAATATTGAAGAAAAATAAAGTCAGGACTGACGCTATCTGCAAGACTTCCTATAAAACTATAATAATCAAGGCAGTGTGTTTTGGCAAAAGCATAGACAAATATATCAATGGAACAAATTAGAGAGCCCGGGAGGGCGGGTTCCAATCCTAGTTCTGCTACTTACTAGCTATGACATTTTAGTCAAATCATTTCAGTTTTCCTCATCTATAAAATCATTATAAGGTTTGTATGAAGAATTAGTGAGATAATGCATGTGCAGCATTTGTTAGCACATTGCCCAGGACATGATAAGAGCTTCATAAATTTTAGCTATTGTACGTTTTCTAATTTGATCCTGACAAGATTCGTAAGAAAGAGGCAGATCAGGTATTATTCCCATTTTATAGATTAGGAAATAGAGTTTCAGGGCTATTAATATTTGACAAAGGTCAAATGGTTAGATAAATGGCAGCACCAGAACTATGATCTAGTCTAGAATTTCTTAATATTACTTATCTCAGTCTCGGATAGCAGGAAAAATTATGCCCTCAGAATAGATTTTTAAAGTGGCTGACAACAAAATTTAAAAATAAATGATGCAGGCAGTATTTATGAGCGTACTTGCATCCACGGTGAAAAAAAAAGTTGTTGTTAACCCAACTTTTAATTCCTGATATAAACTCATCTTCATCATGACACATTGTCCTTTTAATATATTGCCAGATATAATTTAACATTTTGTTTAGGACTTTTGCATGTATGTTCATGAATGATTTTGTCCTATGATTTTCCTTTTTCCTAATGTTCTTGGCAGGTTTTAGAATCAGTTTTTCTGGCATCATAAGTTGAATTGGGGTATGTTTACTTTTTTCGTATTCTCTGGAAGTTTGTATAAGATTGGGTTTTTTTTCCTTTAAATGTTTGGTATAATTCTCTAGTGAAGCCATCTGGATCTGGAATCATTTAGTGTGTGTGGGGAAATATTTTTAACTGTGGATTTAATTTTTTCAAGTAGTTACTGGACTTTTCAGATATTTTAAATGTAAGTTCGTTAGATACTAGTTATTAATTTATTAACTGAATTTATTGTTTGAACTGTAACAAAGCTACAACATTTTGAGCTTTAAAAACTTAATGCTAGATAGATATCACTTAGGGGTTTTTTTTTTTAACTGTGATACAATATACATAACATTAAATTTACCGTCTTAGTAATTTTTAAGTGTACTGTTCGGTAGTAGTAAAGTACATTCACATTGCTATGCAACTAATCTCCTAAACTGTTTTCATCTTGCAAACTAAAACTATACGCATTAAGCAAAAATTCCCCATTCTCCTCTTCCTCTAGACCTTGGCAACCACCCTTCTACTTTGTCGCTATGCATTTGACTACTCTAGGTGTTAATAAGTGGAATCATACAGTGTCTTTTTGTGACTAGTCAGTTTCACTTAGCATAACGTCCACAAGATGCATCTATGTTGTAGCATATGTCAGAATTTCCTTCCTTTTTGATATTCCATTTTATGTAAGTACCACATTTTGTTTATACATTCATCCATCAGTAGATACTTAGGTTCCTTTTGGCTGTTGTAAATAATGCTGCTCTGAGCATAGGTGTACAATTATCTCTTCAACACCTGCTTTCAGTTCTTTTGGGTATATACCCAGAAGTAGAATTGCTGGATCCTATGGTAATTCTATTTTTAATGTTTTGAGGAACCACAATACTGTTTTCCAAAGCGGCTGCACCATTCTACATTTCTACCAACAGAGGACTTTACAAATTTTATATATTTTTATGTGTCAGTAAGCTGTATTTCTCTAGAAATTTGTCTGTTTCGTCGAACTTTCAAATTTATTGATACAGTGTTTGTAATGTCTTCAGTATCCATAGTGATATCATTTTTTTCACTAATATTGGTTATTTAAGCCTTTTTTCTCCTGTTTTAAAAATCGATGTTGCCTGGAGTTTATCGATTTTAATTATCTTTTCAAATAATTGATTTTGTGCTTTGTTGCTCCTTTTCATTGTATATTGTTTTTTATTTTGTTATTTGCTGTTATCCTTATTATCTCCTATTTTCTTTAAGTTTACTTTGCTGTTGGTCTCACACTCTTTATCTCTGTGTGTGCTTCCTCATGCTCACCTGGGTTTATGTGATTGTTTTCCCTGCTTTCTACTCCTTCCAAAACAATTTTCCAGAAGTACTCAGTTTTTTTTGTTTGTGTGTGCATTTGTTTTAATGAGGAGAGTAAGTTGGGATGAAAGAAGTTGAATTGTTAGAAATGATGTCATCTTTCAGCACTAGGCTTCAACTGTTATCAGCTGTACTTAAAATTCTAACATACTCTGGTTGACAAGGTTATCAAATGCAGCTTGTAACAGTGTTACTCTTTTTTTTTTTTTTTTTTTTCTCCTCCCTGGCAGGACCCGTTGGGGCCCAGCCCCTACTAATGGTGCCCAGAAGACCTGGCTATGGCACCATGGGCAAACCTATTAAATTGCTGGCTAACTGTTTTCAAGTTGAAATCCCAAAGATTGATGTCTACCTCTATGAGGTAGATATTAAACCAGACAAGTGTCCTAGGAGAGTGAACAGGTAAGAATCGTGCAGTCGTGGAGATCTTTTGCTGTTGGTATTTGCCTTTGCTTTAGTAATTATGTTTATCTTGTATATCTGAATAACAATGATAATGTCTAACAGTTCCACCAAGAACACATGGTAATTTGTTTTGAAATTGTACTCCAGAGGTGTGATGGTGGGAAAAATCTACAAACAATCTTGAAACTTTTCCATTATAACATGAGTTCATGTTTTCTCTGTGCTAATAGAAAAGGTCCAAATCATTTTTATATGCTCTTGAAATGAGACTGAGCATCTTTTCCCTTGCTGTTACGTATTATATCTGTGCTGTATATCTATATATATATTTATATTGCTACTGCCTTGGTTTCAGACCCTTATTTGTTATCTAGACTATTATAATGATCTTCTAATTGGTCTCCCCTAACATCTTTCTCTCTCTCCATTCTAGTTAATTATTCACACTTCTGACATAGTTAGCCTTTTAAATAAAAAAAATATGATTACATCACTCCCCTACTTTAAAATTTACTCAGCTCCCTATTGCTTACAGAATAACATCCCAAATTTAGTGCAGCATACCCTTCTTAGTTTGGCTCTAACCTATATCCTTTTCCATATTCTGCAGCTCTTACCTGGAATGCCCTCTCTGCCCTTGTCTATTTGGCAAACTTGTATTATTTTTCAAGACAAACCTTTTGAACTCCATAGTCAGATGGTAGTTCATTCTTCTATGACCTTGTAATACTTGGTGTACGCTTTTGTTGTAGTATTTTTAGTGCATTGTAATTATTTGTTACTCCCCTCTTCTCTCAGTATAACCTCTTCATGAAAAGAAATATTCTTTATCATCTTTGTAGCCTTGATCTTAGCTCAATGATTGGCACATAATAAGTACTCAGTAGAGTGAATGAAGTGCTTATAAAAGTAAAATGGGGTGAGTGTGATAGTGGGGGACAGGTGAGAGAACTAGACATTATAGAGAGCTTTGTATGCCTAGATGTGGATTTTCAGTGCCCTACCCTTCTCTGCCAGGATCTGTAGAGTAGTCTTTGTCTTAGTCTCCTTCGTTTCTCTTTTGTCTCTCTTTCTGTTAGCCACCATCTTCTTACAGGGACATAACTCTCTCAGGCTGCACTCTTAATTTCTTTTTTTCTTGGTTCTTAAAACTGGGGTGTAGTAAATTTGAGTGAAGGATAATCCTGACCCTTCTGGTAGATGTTTATATTTTAAAAAGGCATTTATTAATCTAAGTAAATCTCTTAACTGATAGCATGTCTAAAGCAGATATTACTGAGCTGAATTCCTTACTACTGCCTTTCCACCTTGCCCTGCCTAAGATTATCACCCCTAACTTTAGCAGTATATAGCTGAGGATTGTTATAGGTTATTTATTGAATAGGAGAATTATATGACTAAAATGTTGGGAAAACAAAAATCACTTGAAGATAAAATAAGTTGAAATTGAGGGTGTGGTGTGAGATGGAGGCTTGGGGCTTAGAGGAATGTCAGTTGAGGATTTTTTTAGTATTTCAGATGAGATATGAGGAACTGGGGCAGTGGCAGTAATATTAGGTAAAAAAGAACAAAATTGTTTATTAGATTTGTTTCCTCGCCCACCTAACTTTTGTGTTGGTAGGGGGTAAGGGAGTAATTGTGTATTATATGTGTGTATATGAAGTTGTGTAGCATAGAGGTTCACATGTAGATGCTCAACATGTTGGTGAAGTTTAAGAGGAAAATATATGTAATAAATTAGTGTGGTACATTCTGATTTTAACTTATGATCCTGTTGACATCTCTAATTATATTTCATCTTTAGGTTGTTTTATCTTATTATATTATTTGCCACTAGGAGTAAAGGATCTGTAATTTAGATGTTTCCAAATGGAAATTTTTTATCATGTACCTTTTATTTGAGTTTTGATAGGAGCTAAAGGACTTCTTTAGGACTCTGAAAATGGCATAAGTCAACTTTATACTTTGTTAATAATATTGACTTGATTTTATGTCAACATCGGCAAAACTTATTCCCTTTATTTTCCTCAAAAGACTAGCTTTTGTCTTCACATTTTGCAATATTTCTACATAACTAGTCAGTTAAAAATTGTTGGGGCTTCTGAAGTTGGTTCAGTTCCTACATTTCAACAACTGGAATTCTAAAAGTTAGAAGAAACTAGATAGAACTTTCTAATTCCTTTTCAGTATTAGCTAAACAGTTATGGGCCAAAATGCAGCAGTATTTAAATCAACACATATGAAGTTTCTCTTGTCCGTATGCCACGTGCTCAAATATTTGGCACTATGGTATTAATCATAATAGTAAAATGATGTATCGTGCCAAGCAAGTTTCCACTTGAGTCAGAGGAGTTTTCCTGGACAAAATATCCAGGAAATGCTTGTGAATCATTTTGTGAGTCAACTTCTCTACTTCAGACCTGCTGTCCGTTTTTTGTTTTTTTTGTTTTTTTTTTTTTTGGTCCTTTTGTTATTCTTTTGGGGTGTATGTGTGTGTATTTTTTTCCTATTTAATGATTTTGATTGAAAATGATCATTTGGTAAAAGAGCATGTTTGTTAAGCAGATTTCATTTATTTATTTATTGTGAGGAAGATCAGCCCTGAGCTAACATCCATGCTAATCCTCCTCTTTTTGCTGAGGAAGACCGGCTCTGAGCTAACGTCTATTGCCAATCCTTCTCCTTTTTTTCCCCCAAAGCCCCAATAGATAGTTGTATGTCATAGTTGCACATCTTTCTAGTTGCTGTATGTGGGACACAGCCTCAGCATGGCCGGAGAAGCGGTGCGTCGGTGCGTGCCCAGGATCCGAACCCGGGCCACCAGTAGTGGAGCGCACGCACTTAACTGCTAAGCCATGGGGCCAGCCCTGTTAAGCAGATTTCAGATGTTTCTAGTTTTGTTTTGTTTTTTTACAAATGAATGGTCTCAAAATCAAATATTTTTAGAAATATTATGATGTAAGTATAAATTCTGTAATTTGAAATTTTATGCTACTTTGCCTAACTGCTAAATATATGTGGGGATAAACCTTGAGTAGACTATTATATATTTATTGAAAATCATTAAATAGGGAAATAGATGGGAAAAAATTGTATATACAGCATGCCTGTAACTGCAAGATATATTTTAAACATGAATAAAGATTTGAGGGAATCTTGAAGTAGTTGGTAGTAGATTGTGGTTGAATTTTTTTTTAGTTCAATTTTCTTTTATAAATTAAACATCTTATAATCATTTACTACTATGATTACTATTACTATTCTAATATGATTGATAGCATAGTGCCAATATTTGCATATTGCATATGGATATAATGTAATTCTGATGATTAAATTTTAGAAGGAAAAAATGAATTTATATTGATACCATTTTGGCTTTTAAATGGAAATCTTAGACCAGAGTGTTTGAAGGAACTCCCTTTCTGCTGTTATTAGGAATATTGTTGGCATAGTGTTATAATTGGGTAGTCCACCAGGAGAGGAACATACTTTTTTTAAGTAACAACTTTATTGATGTAAAATTCACATTCTATACAATTTACTCCTTTAAAGTGTACAATTCAGTGTTATTCAGTATGTTCACAGAGATGGTGTATAGCCATCACCACAATCTAATTTTAGAACGTTTCGTCTTCCCAAAAAGAAATCCCATACTCAGTAGCAGTCATTCCCCATTGCTTCCCTCTCCACAGCCCCTAACCATGAATCTACTTTCTGTCTCTGTAGATTTGCCTTTTCTCGATGTTTCATATAAATTGAATTATACAGCATGTGGCCTTTCAAGTGACCGACCTCTTTCACTTCACATAATGTTTTCAAGATTCATCCATGTTGTAACATGTCTCGGTACTTCATTCCTTTTTATTACTGAATAATATTCCATTGTCTGGATATTTTGTTTATCTAGTCATCAGTTGATGGACATGTGAGTTGTTTGCACTTTTTGGCTCTTACGAATAATACCACTGTGAACATTTGTGTACCGGGTTTTGTGTGGACGTGTGTTTCCATTTCTCTTGGGTGCATACCTAAGAGTGGAATCGTGGTAACTCTGTGTTTATCCTTTTGAAGAACTGCCAGACTCTCTTCCAAGGTGGCTGCATCATTTCACATTCCCACGAGCAGTGTACGGTGATTCCAGTTTCTCCACATCCTCACCAACATTTGTTATCTGTCTTTTATTATAGCCATCCTAGTGTGTTAAGTAGTATCTCATTTTAATTTGCATTTCCCTGATGGCTGATGATGTTGAGCATCTTTTTGTGTACTTGGCCATTTGTATATTTTTGGACAAATGTCTATTGAGGTCCTTTGGCCATTTTTAAATTGGGTCATTTGTCTTTTCATTATTGAGTTGTAGGAGTTCTTTATAGCTTCTAGCTAAAAGTCCCTTATCAGAGGACTTGATCAGATATAATGATTTGCAAAGATTTTCTGCATGTTACCTTCTCACTTTCTTGATGGTGTCCTTTAAGCACAAACATTTTTTATTTTGATGAAGTCCATTTAATTTTTTCTTTTACTATTTGTTCTTTTTGTGTCATATCTATAGAGGGGTATACTTCTGATTAAAATGATTTAGAGGACATACTCCAGAAAATACTACTGGTGAAAATCAAATGGTATAGTTTTGAGAGTTTAGCTATCTTGGGGAAACTGTATCATACAAAATATGTCAGTTAATAAGCAAGTTTTATTTTCCTTCTTAGTTAATCATTTGGAAGCTAGGACAGCCAGCAGATGGTGATTATTTCAAATCTCAAAATTCTTTTAAAGTAGCAGCTAAATAAATTGCTCAGTAGAAATCAGTCATCTGGCTAATATTCCTACAATATGTTTGAAATTCAAAGATACTTTTATAAATAAATCTATAGCTAAACATCAGGGACTAGTAGGTAGGATTTATTCCTAACATCTATCCATTTGTGTAGATTTAAATTATAATAACAACCGTATAGTATTTCATTGTATGGATGTGCCTTGATTTTTTTACTTTTAGTTTGCTCTAGTTTCTTTCTTAGACTGAGTTAAATCAATTTAAACCAATTATCTGAGTTTACCATATGGTTGTACCAAGGTAGAATGCTGTTGGTACTAGTTTAAAGATATATGGACCCTGACTAGAATTATAATTCTAAATCCTGGAGAAACTTTTAAAACTTAAAGATCATTTTCGGATCTTCCCTGTTTTCATTAACTATTTAATTTATTGTGTCTCTGTTTTGTGTCAGGCACTGTGTAGGTTCTGGAGATACTAAGATAAGTAAGACATGATCCCTGCCAAGGATTTCATAGTCTGTATGGAGTGACAAATTCTGTGAGATGTTCATTACGTGCTGTGATGAAAGAGTAATGATTCCTGCTTTGGGTAGAGAGGAAGATGCGGGGTCCATGACATGGTATCTGAGCTGAATGGTTGCACAATGGACCGGGGGAAAGAATAATCCGTATAGAGAGAGCATGAGCAAAGGTATAACATGTTTGTGTAACAGAAGTACACCACTATCAATAGAGTAGCTAGAGTCTGAAAAGTTAGCCAAGGGGTAGATTATGAAGGATCTTAAATCCATGCTAAGGCTTTTCGTGAATTCAGAAACAGTAGAGAGCCATTGGAGGCTTTTGAGCAGTGAGGAACATCTGTATTTAAAAGTGTAACTAATGGCAGTGTGGAGAATGAATTAGAAAAGAGAAAGATGAGAGTCCTGGAGAACATTTTGAAGGCTGTTGCTGTAGTCTTGATCACTGGCCTTCAAACTTTTGGTCACAATTCCCATTAGTTAAAATATATTTGACCATGCACTCCACAATAAATAGATAAATATATATATATGTACTCACATTTAAAATTTTTTAATTTATAGACATGTACTACTATTCTAACATATTGCATAACTATAGAAAAATTAAAGGTGGGAAACAATATTGTGAAATAAACTTTTTAAGAATATATTTAATAATTTGAAATTTTGAGATTAATGTGCCAAAAACTTGATCGAATGTGTGTCACATGCTTGAACTGAAATAAGTTGCAACATGCTGAAATGAATGAATCACAGTTCCACTGTTAACTCATATATGTTACAGAACTCTCATTATTCTCTTAGGATTCCTGGTATACCATGTGTTACACCTGACCATCTGACATGGATTAAGTGAGGGCACCAGTGTCAATCAATATTCATGAATATTAGTAAATCCTAATTTTTAATTGTTAGGTGAAAATTAAATATAAATACTTTTTTTCTCATATACCAACATACCCCTTAGTACCTCTGGTACCTACTTTTCTAGATTAGAGGTAATGTGTTCTAAGACTTAAGTAACAGCAGTGGCAGAAGTGATGAAAGGAGGGCTTAGATAGAAGATTTAGAAGAAAAATGAACAATTTAGGTGTGTAGGGAAAGAGAAGAGATAATAATGGCTTCATAGTTTCTAGCTTGTGTAATGGTGATGGCTTTAACAGAAATAACAGATGGGGAAAGGACCAAGTTTTTTATTTTCTGTTTTGGATATTTGGAAGTTGAATTGTATAAGAAACGTCAAAATGGAATTCAATAGATTATTGGAAATAAGTGCCTACAGCTCAGGAAATAAGTCAAGATGGAGATTGAGATTTGAGATATGTCAGCATATAGGTGACAGTTAAAAGCTAGAGAAAGTGTGTAGAGTCAAGATAAGAGGACTGAAGATACATCTTGGGGGATACTATTGTTTCAGGTTTGTTGGTGAAGACACTTAGAGATTAGAAAGGTAGGAGAACCAGGACAAAGTAGAAGCTGTTTCAGAGAAGGTAAGGCAAGGATTATGGTTTCCTTAATCACGGGATCACAGTAGCAAATGCTAAAAGAAGCCGGGAGTGTAAAGGCTGAAAAGAGACCATGTCTCTTATGATGTAGTCCATGCAGAAATAGAAGTACAATGATGTACACCTGAAATTTTTACAATGTTATAAACCAATGTTACTGCAATAAACAAAAAATTAAAAAAAAATAAAAATAAAAATAAAAAAATAAAAAAAAAAAAAAGAAGTCAGTGGTGGCGGGCTGCCCCGGTGGTGCAAGCGGTTAAGTGCCCGCGCTCCGCTGTGGCGGCCCCGGGGGTCGCCGGTTCAGATCCCGGGTGTGCACCGATGCACCGTTTGGCAAGCCATGCTGTGGCAGCGTCCCATATAAAGTGGAGGAAGATGGGCACGGATGTTAGCCCAGGGCCAGTCTTCCTCAGCAAAAAAAGAGGAGGATTGGCAGATGTTAGCACAGGGCTGATCGTCCTCATAAAAAAACAAAACAAAACAAAAGTCAGTGGTGGCCTGAGGGAGAAGTGTTGTAGAGGAGAGTTCTTAGCGTAAGCCAGATTGAGTTAAAAATTCATTTCTTTGGGCCGGCCCGGTGATGTAGCAGTTAAGTTCGTGCGCTCTGCTTTGGCGGCCTGGAGTTCACAGGTTCGGACCCTGGGCACAGACCTGTGCACGGCTTATCAACCCATGCTGTGGCGGCGTCCTATATAAAGTAGCGAAAGATGGGCACAGACGTTAGCCCAGGGCCGATCTTCCTCAGCAAAAAAAGAGGTGGATTGGCAACAGATGTCAGCTCAGGGCTAATCTTCCTCAAAAAAAAAAATTCACTTCTCAATCTAAAGTAATCTATCAATTATTTGTGAATTCTAGAAATGTTTACTCCACTAGATTAGCTGGTGTGGTTATATAAAATTATGGAAAAATTCATACCCATGTGAAATGACTGTGAAGATAGTTTATAGTAAAATGCTCTGGTGTACTACAGATTTTATATTACAAAGTATTAAAAATTTGATCTAAAGTATAACCCTTTTCTTCCCTGCTCTGTGTCTTTTAAACTTTATTTTCATGCAAAAGTATTCATTGGTTACCTTCTCTGCTACTTACTACAGAGTTATGAAGATAAATTAGAAGTTGGAAGAATACAAGCTATTTTAGTTGTGTTTTATAAACTTCTTGGTGATTTTAGCATCTTGTTATACCTTAGCAATCTTCCTTCTTTCTGTTTGTACTATAGTGACAGATGAATTTATTTTAGCTGTGAATAGTAAACTGATATGAAAAGTCACTTTTTGGGGAAAATATTATTTCATTTCTTCTCCTATGGACTAGAATAATATTTCCCATTCTACCTTTTGGGAGCAGAGAGTTAAGAGGTACCTAAAAATGAGATGAAGATGGGTCTCTGTGAGCTTTATAGTAACAATTGACAGAAAAATAATTTCTCCTCCTTTTTACATTAAAGTTTCCCTCTCCTACCATTTTTCTGCTATATGAGTCAGATGGTAAAGTGGAACTTACTGAAACCAATATTAAATTTTACTTTACAGTCTGTGCACCAGAGCATGATGGAGTCAAAAGACTTGGTACCAGAATGTAGAAAGTGGTGGTTGAGGTAAGAGTGGGAAGGTAGGCTGTAGCCCTTTGTAAGACCTAATGTACTCAAGTAGGTCCCATTTTTGTAGTAATCGCCAGATATTCTGAAGAATTTTTAACTTCTATCCTGAGGTTCTACAAAAGTGCATCATATTATACTCTACAAGAATTCTTCCCTCCTCAGACTACAGTTATTAGTAAAAGGAAGGCACTAAAGATTGGTTAGAAGTTCTTATCCCTATTTACTCAAATTTTCTTTCCCAAATTGCTTTCCTAAGTACTGCTTTAGAAGTTAAAATATTTTATGTATTTTGGTTGTCATGGTTTTACCCTGTATCATAAGCTAAGAAGCTGGCTTAACAGTATACACTTAAATATTTTGCTAAAATTTCTATATTTGAACAAAAGATCAAAGGATCCCTCCCACTGTTATCATAAAAGGCTAGTGCACCACAACTACAATACAGAGAAAATTTAGTTCACAGTTTCTGTTAATTACCAGAATTCATTCTTTGTGTTAATTTATTATATTTGATGCCACTGCATCGTGATGTATCTGTTTGTTGTTTGGAAGACTACAGTACTTCAATATAATTCTTGAAGTATATTTTTGAGATAATTATGCTTAAATTTTTATATAAAAATAGTATCATACATATTTATTTTTTTCTCCCAAAGTACTTTCACCGATATACCATTTGGTCCCTGTAACAGCCCTGAGATTTTTATCCCATTTTTATTGATAAAAGAACTAAAGTCAGAGAGGCCAAGTAACTTTCATAACAACTTAGTGGCAAAATAGGACTAAAAACTCATCTACTGATTTCTTCTCCAATACTTATGTTTCAACATATTTTAAAGGTTTTGCAAATTGGCAGTTTCCCAACCAAACCTTCTTCCTAATACAGTGAGCACCATTGCTGCTATAGCTGCCTAGATAAATTACTATTTTGGAGAGTATTTTCTCTTATTTCCACATGCCTGCCTGATGAACATTCTAATAAACTGCCCTTTGCCACAGATACTTTGCCACAGTATCTTTTGAGATAAGAAATGAAAATTTGCAGTTCCTGGATTTGTCATTTTGTTAACTTGGCTTACTAAAGTTTCATTAAAATTCTCAATATATCAATTAATTGCATCATATTAGTGAGAGGTTAAAGTGAAGAGAGATGATAATAAATGATAGTCCTCAGAAAAGCTGATTCCCTTTGAAGCATAGGTTTTAGCAGTTATGAACTTAAAAGTAGTTTAATGTTGGGGCCAGCCCAGTGGCGCAGTGATTAAGTTAGCACGCTCTGCTTCGGTGGCCTGGGGTTTGTGGGTTCAAATCCCAGGTGTGGACCTACACACCGCTCATCAAGCCATGCTGTGGTGGCATCCCACATAAAAAGTAGAGGAGGATTGGCACAGATGGTAGCTCAGGACCAATCATTCTCACCAAAAAAAAAAAAGTAGTTTAATGTTAAAATTGCCTGGTGTATATAAAATTCTAACCCCATTCTGTTAAGGCTCTGAAGCCTTAAGTTCAAATCAATGTTTAAGGTAATTATTCATAAAGGAGTTTTTATATCTGATGCCATGATAAAATCTGCAGTGTTTCATTATTTGGTATTCTCTTGATTAGATTTTACTGATAGAGGGGATTGCAGAGATTATTCATATCAGTCTTTTGGTTGGTATCTTCCCTGACGTAACTGCTCTTTGAACTAGCAAGGATGAATTTAGGTACTTTGCAAGATAGTGTAATCTACTTGCGAATAACTCTGGTGGTTAGAAAATGTGGGATATTTTTGTTCCAGAATCTAGCTCCTGTATATTTTTCCATCTATTTGTCCTAGTTCTATCCTCCCATGCAAGATAGATTTTCTACTCAGTTTTTCGCTTGATGGTCCATCAGAATAGGCAAAGACTTCTATAATTTCCTTTGAGTCTTTCCTATTCCAGACTAAAGGTCCTTATTGTGATTTATCTTTACACATATTACATGAGTTTCTATCAGGATTACCTTCTACTGATTATGTTTCATTTTTAGGGTCTTAAATTTTTCCAGGTTGAAAGAGTACTCCAGAATGTGAAATGACCTGTGTAATATATGACAGGATGGTTACCTGCCTTATAATGGGTACTTAGATATATGCAACCTGAGTTCTTTAATTTTGAGGAAGCTACATCACACTTTTATTATTTTATTTATTTATGTTTTTTTGTGAGGAAGATTAGCCCTAAGCTAACATCTGATGCCAATCCTCCTCTTTTTGCTGAAGAAGATTGGCCCTGGGCTAACATCCGTGCCCATCTTCCTCTACTTTATATGGGATGCCGCCAAGCATGGCTTGACAAGAGGTGCGTCATTGTGCGCCCAGGATGCTAACCCGCGAACCCCTGGCTGCCACAGTGGACCGCTCGCACTTAACCGCTACGCCACCGGGCCGGCCCCTGCTACATCCCACTTTTAGCTCATTCTGGACTTACAGTCACCTTAAAGCCCCTTTCCACAAGAGCAGTGGGTCAATTCAGATTCTCTAATTTGTTTTTATTGCAGCTGAACTTTTCAAACATAAGCGTTTAGATTTATTGCCCTTATTATGTTTTATCTTCCTTGAGTTCATTGTTGTAGTTTGTCAGCTTTTAACACACTAATTTGTTTTTAGCATACTAGCCACGTCTCCCAAGTATGTATTATTTGAGGATTTCTTAACCAACAGATATTTTTTGATTAGTTACTATATGTAATATGTAGGGCACTAGATATGTTTCTTTTGCTTATGGTAGTGATAGGTTTTTTTTGGAGGGGGAAGGACTTGAGAAGTTTTTTCTGAATAAAAATTTCCATGAATGTCCAAGTTAACTTAGAAAAAGAAAAGGAACTTGCCCTGCCCCACATTACAACATAAACACTCTAGGGGCTGGCCTGGTGGTGTAGTGGTTAAGTTCGTGTGCTCCGCTTTGGCAGCCCGGGGTTCCCAGGTTCAGATCCTGGGCATGGACATAGCACCACTTATCAAGCCATGCTGTGGCAGGCATCCCACATATAAAGTAGAGGAACATGGGCACGGATGTTAGCCCAGGGCCAATCTTCCTCAGCAAAAAGAGGAGGATTGGCAACGGATGTTAGCTCAGGGCTGATCTTCCTCACCGGAAAAAAAAAAAAAAACACTCTAGTAATCATGAAAACATATGATACTGGTCTAAGAACAGACAAATAGACCACTGAGACAATATAGAGAACTCAGAGCCAGATCCATTTGTATGTGAGAACTTAATAAGATAAAAATAGCATTATAAATTGGTTGGTTAAGTATAGACTATTTAGTAGATGGTGTGGGAAAACTGGCTCACTATATGGAGAAGAGTAAAATCGAGTCCCTACATAGCACTGTTTATAAAGAAGGACCTCAGAGGGATTAATGACCAAAATAATATGTAAAATAAATATAGGTAATAATAATTAATAATAATAAAGATCAGTAAATAATAATATATAATAAATAGAATAATATAGAAAAAACTATGAAGTTAATAAAACATAATACATCTTTGTGACTTAGTATTAGGAAAGTATTTCTTAAAACCTCAAAAGCATGAAACCGTAGGTGAAAAATGATTAATTTGATGATACAATGTTAAAGATTTCAGTTCAGCAAATAAATGGACATTGTTTACAGGCAGATAACATTTTGGGGGAAGATATTTGCAATAATTAAACCTGTTAATGAATTACTATCTAGAATATCAAAGAAACTCCTTCAATTCAATAAGAAGACTGGGACCCCAATAGAAAAATGAGCAAAAGAAGTAGGGAATTCACAAAAGAAGAAACACAGACACATGAAGGGGTACTCAAATTCGTTAGTAATAAGAGAAATCTAAATTAAAACAAGCTTTTAGTTTTACCCACTAGGCTAGCAAAAGTTAGAAAGTGAAGCTAGATAATGCCAAATCTTGTCTGGGGTGTAGGGAAATAGGAACCTCCGGGAGTGTAGATTAGTGCAGCCATTCTGGAGAGCAATTTGGCAGTTCTTTGTCATTTAGTTGATAAAATTCACTAGGACTTAACAGTTCTGTTCCTGGATATATAACCAGAAATTAATTCTCGCATAGGTTTATAAGGGAACATAGAAGGAGATATTGCATTGCAGCATTGTTTTGGGTGGCTGGCAGTTAAAGATACTCTGAGTCTGTGTTGCTGAGGGAGTGGATAGACAACATGTAGAGTACTTTGCATCAGGAACAGTGAACTAAGTGTCCCACAGCAACGGGAATAGATGTTAAAAACCTAGTACAGAGGGTAAAGGTAGGAATATATACAAACAGAAGGATACTCATCAAACACATTAGAAGAAATAACTTATTGGTAAGGGGAATGGGGATAGAAAATGAATATGAAAGGAAAGAAATCAACTAGTTAGAAGAGGGGTCTTATACAGATGAATGATGATAATGTGCCATGAGCTGAGGAGTGTGATTAACTTAACCTTTTGTACCTGGGAAATAAAAGTGGGGTCTGGGGACTCATTTGGCAATGGTATGTAAGTTGAGTTGGAGAAGAAAAAAATTAAAGGCATAAAGAACAAGAAACTTAAAATAATCCAGGTAGTAAGACATGAAGTTTTAATTTAGAATGGTGGTAATTGGGAATGGAAAGTAAGGGACTGATATAAGAAATACTGCAGAGAGGTGAAGTCAACAACTAATTGGATGAAGAGATGAGCCAGGTTTTGAATCTGGGTAAATGGGAAGATGGAGGCTCCAATAATTCAAGAGGAGTAGTAAACAGGAGGATAACCAGATTTGACCTGGGGGAAATATGTTGAATTCAGCTTTAGATATATTCCACTGGAGGTTCTGGCGGTTCATTGAGGTAGATTATCCACTGTTCGAACATTGATTAAGAATATACTGTGTGCTAGCCATCAAAGCAGAACATTTTTTATCCCTATGTTTTGGCCCTACTATTTTAATCTCCTTCACCATTTTGATCCTTAGGGTGGTTTGATTGGGTTACCAGGATGTAGTAAGCTTAAAATTACCCCAATCTGCTATTGAGAAAAAAGTGACAAAATACTCAAAACATCCTGACAAATGAGATCTGAGAAACTGGAATTGATGATAATGGTCACAAAAGAAAACTTAAAATGGCAGAAAATCTTTGAAATTTGTTTGGTACCCAAAAACTGATCAGTGAATCAAATCTTTGTTGTAAAATTTACTCTAGGAAAGACTTGATCTTGATTTAAATAGTTTCAGCAAAATAAAATTGAAAAGGGGGTACAATAGAAACTTTGAGCATGTAGAAAATTGCTCTGGGTATCAAGTCAGCTTAATTATTTTGTTCCAGAAAAAGCTTTTTTTCTCTCCTTTCCCTCCCATCTACCCACTTGACTGGGCAAGAATTGAATCTTTTTTTTTTTCATTCTTTTAAATGTATTGTAAGTTATTTCAGTACTGTGTGAGTATACCCTCATCATAGTATCTTTCCACTGCTTTTACGAATAATGTATATACAAAAATAAATATTTATTTGGGGATATTTGGTATTATTTTCTCTATAAACTGTATTTTTTTTTTTTTTTTGGTGAGGAGGACCAGCCCTAAGCTAACATCCGATGCCAATCCTCCTCTTTTTTTTTTTTTTTTTTTTTTGCTGAGGAAGACTGGCCCTGGGCTAACATCCATGCCCATCTTCCTCTACTTTATATGGGACGCCGCCACAGCATGGCTCAACAAGCGGTGCGTCATTGCGCACCCAGGATCTGAACTGGAGAACCCTGGGCCGCCGCAGTGGAGCACACACACTTAACCACCTGCGCCACTGGGCCGGCCCCTGTAGACTGTAATTTTTAAAAATGTATAAGTCCTGAGTATCTTTCCATGTAAGTATATAGGATAAAAATGTTTGCTGGGTAAAAATGAACGTTTCAAAATATCCTTACTGGCTAGATACTGTTGTAAAGATGGGGTGAGGAGGTAGAAGGATGGTGGAGTACAAGGTATAGGTGTGTTTATTGCTCTCAAGAATCTCAGAATCTAGTAGAAGTGAAGTATGTAATAATTACAATGGAGTAAGTATTCTAATAGATAAATGTACTAGGTGCTGTTTGAGCATAGAGGAAAGAGCATCAAACTCGGATAAAGAGAGGCAAATGTGTCAGATGGTACTTAGAGATGGTGAATGGGATTTTGGATTAGTTTCTAAGGATAATATTTTGCAGGTCAACTGTGGTCCAGAATGATTAAGTAATTCACTGGATTCATTCTTCTCTGTACTTTGTGAAATTCGTATCATCCTTTGCCAGAAATCAGTCTTTCTGGTATCCTAAGCCATGGTTCTGAAAGCAAAATCTTTGTCATGTATGATTGTCTTACAGAATTTTGACAGCTTCAAATAGTGTAAGAAATTACTTTAGTTAAAATTTTTGTATTTCATCATGCAGAGGATTATGTGAATGTATTTTTTTCCCTTTTTTAGGGAAGTGGTTGACTCAATGGTTCAGCATTTTAAAGTAACTATATTTGGGGACCGAAGACCAGTTTATGATGGAAAAAGAAGTCTTTACACAGCCAATCCACTTCCTGTGGCAACTACTGGGGTAAGATACGTATTCCTTTATTGGAAAGCTATACGTTTGCAATGTCTCCTTTTAAATGAATTTATTACCATTTTATTTTATTACAGTTCATATTACATGTAAGTGTGCATTATTTATCTTTTTAAACTTTTTATTTTGAAATAACTTCTAATGTAGAGAAAAGTTGTAAAAATCATGCAGAGAACTCACGTATACCCTTTACCTAGATTCACCAGCAGTCTTAACATTTGCCACATAGGTTTTATCATTCTCTTTCTTTCTCTCTTTATATCTCTAGATACAGATGTATATAGTGTTGTATACCCTTTACCTAGATTCACCAGCAGTCTTAACATTTGCCACATAGGTTTTATCATTCTCTTTCTTTCTCTCTTTATATCTCTAGATACAGATGTATATAGTGTTGTATACCCTTTACCTAGATTCACCAGCAGTCTTAACATTTGCCACATAGGTTTTATCATTCTCTTTCTTTCTCTCTTTATATCTCTAGATACAGATGTATATAGTGATACACATGCTTATTTTTTCTTGAACCATTCGGGAGCAGGTTGCATACATAATGTCCTTTAATGTGTATTTTCTAAGAAGGACAAAAACCATAGTACAGTCATCAACTTCACTAAATTTTACATTGATATAATACTTTTGTCTCATCAACAACCCATATTCCAATTTTGTCATTTGTTCCAGTAATGTCCTTTAGCATTTTTCCCCATTAGTACAGAATTCAGTCCAGGTTTGTGATCATATTTAGATATGATGTCTTTTTAGTCTTCTTTGTTTTGGAACAATTCTCCAGCCTTTTTTTTTTTTTTCTTTTATGACATTAACATGGTTGAAGATTACAGACAAGTTATTTTGTAGAATGTCCCTCAGTCTGGGTTTGTCTGGTACTTCCTCTTAATTAGATTCTGATTAAGCATTTTTGGCAGGAATATTACAGAAGTGTTCTTTCCTTATCAGTACATCATATCAGGAGGCACATAATATGTATTTGTTCCGTTAATGGTGATGTTAACTTTGATCACTTGGTTAAGTTGGTATCTGCCAGGTTTCTCTTGTCAAGTTATTCTTTTTCTCTTGGATCTTATAGAGAGAGAATTTTTTTTTTAATTGTGGTAAAATACACATAAGATAAAATCTACCATCTGAGTCATTTTTCAGGTGCAGTTCAGTTGCATGAGATGCAGTCACAACCATCACCACCATCAATCTGTAATTTTTTTCATCTTGTAAGCTGAAACTCTATACCCATTAAACACTAATTCCCCCTTCTCCCCTCCCCTCAAACCCTGGCAACCACCATTCTACTTTCTGTCTTTATGAATTTGGCTACTCTCAGTACCTCTTATAAGTGGAATCATACAGTATTTGTCTTTTTGTGACTGGCTTATTTCACTTAGCATAATGTCCTCCAGGTTCATCCATGTTGTCAGGTATCAGACTTTCTTCCCTTTTTAAAGCTGAATAATATTCCATTGTGTGTGTATACCACATTTTGTTTATCTGTTCATTTGTTGATGGATGCCTTTTGGCTATTGCAAATAATGCTGCTATGAACATGGGTGTACAAATATCTGTTCTCATCCCTGTTTTCAATTCTTTTGTGTATATACCCAGAAGTGGAGTTGCTGGATCATATAAATGGTAATTCTATTTTTAATGTTTTGAGAAACTACCATACTGTTTTCCACAGTGACTGTACTGTTTTACATTCCCACCAACAGTGCACAAGGGTTCCAATGTCTCCACACCCTCACCTACACTTGTTGTTTTCTGGGTTTGTTGATAGTAGCCATCCTAATCTGTGTGAGGTGATATCTCATTGTGGTTTTGATATGCATTTCCCTAATGATTAGTAATGTTGAGCATCTTTTCGTGTGCTTATGGGCCATTTGTATATCTTCTTTGAAGAAATGTGTATTCAGGTCCTTTGCCCATTTTTTAAATTGGGTTTTTGGGTTTTCTTGTTGAGTTTTAGAAATTCTTTATATATTCTTATCAGATATATGATCTGTGAATATTTTCTCACATTCTGTAGGTTGCATTTTCACTCTGTTGATTGTATCCTTTGATGTACAGAAGTTTTAATTTTTGATATAGGAGATACTTTTAAGGATCCTGTTTCTCATTAGACCATTTTTAGTAATTGACGATTTGTGCTTGGAAGGATTATTACTATGTAGTAGTGGTGATTTTCTAATTCTGTCATTCCTTCTACATTTATTAGTTGGTATTCTAGTGTAAGGGAGAGCATTTTCTTCCGCCCTATTTATCTGTCTTTATTTATTTGACTGCCCAAATTGTCCTAGATTTGGCCAGTGGGAGCCCCTTTAAGCTGATTCCTGTGTCCTTTAGACACGACACACTTCTTTTTTGGGGGATGGAGCGCTTCCTTACTTTCTGGCACAAGATATTCATCTTATATTTTCTCTGCTGCAGTCCTGCAACTGGCCATTTCTCAAAGGGGCACTGGTTTCTTTTAGTTGGGGAATGCAATTTAGAAACCAAAATTTGGGTACTGGATGTGCTCATTGCTACTGGGGTTATATGTACTTCTAAGCCTTTTCTTTTTTTTTTTTTTTTTTTTTAATTAATTAATTTATTTATTTTTTCCTCCAAAGCCCCAGCAGATAGTTAGTTGTATGTCATAGTTGCACATCCTTCCAGCTGCTGCATGTGGGACGCGGCCTTAGCATGGCCGGAGAAGCGGTACGTTGGTGCGCACCCGGGATCTGAACCCCGGGCCGCCAGCAGCGGAGCGTGTGCACTTAACCGCTAAGCCACCGGGCCGGCCACTTCTAAGCCTTTTCAGTGGATGGAGTTAGGAAGGATAAATAAGTAAATAAAGAAACAAAACACAATAAATAATAAATATTACATGTCATATAGTAAACCTAACATATGTATCCTGCCAGTACCACTAACTGTATGCAATATACAATATGTGTATTGGAAATCATGAGTTCAGATTGATTCTTCCAGGTCCAATCTGTCCCCACAGGATTCTTCCTTTACTCCCTACTTTGCACATTTGTATCTTCCTTCTTTAAATGCCTGGCTCACCAAAACATCACCCACTTTTACTCATTTTTTTCAGTCCTACAGTACATATAAAATAGTTACTGAATTACTACACCATACCACTATAGAAAACAAACCTACTAATAAGAGTTTAAGGTTTTATTT
The DNA here is from genome assembly GCF_057802395.1 of Ceratotherium simum simum. NCBI lineage: Eukaryota > Metazoa > Chordata > Mammalia > Perissodactyla > Rhinocerotidae > Ceratotherium > Ceratotherium simum. The sequence goes on along the minus strand of NC_141921.1, from coordinate 22,668,211 downwards.
TGTAAGCAGTTCTTCCCCATCCACCACTCCTCCACACTCCAACTGAGAATGTAGTCAGCATACTGTGTTAGAGTTACTTGCGTTAGTGTTTTCTTTCTTTTTTCCTTCTGTCAGTGTGGTTATGTTATTTATTGGAAATGCGTTTGGTTTCATTTGATTTTGTTTATATTCAGTTTTAGTTTTTCCCTCCATCCTTGTTGTTTTTGATTTTTTAATATATAGAACTTGATTTAACATGCTTCCAAAAGTCAAAACTATACTGAAAAATATACTCAGAATTGTTAATCCCCCCTTTATTTCTTCCAATCCGTTCTTTTCCATCCTTTGAAAATAACCACTTTCTTTGTTTCTAGTTCATGCTTCCTGTGTTTCTTTTTGTAAAAAGCAAATATATGAATATTTTCCCATTTTCTCCTTCTTTCTCACACAAAAGATGGTATACTATTTGTAATCTTCTGTACTTTGCTTTTTTCACTTAACAGTATAGCTTGGAAATTATTCCATTGCAGTTCCAAGAGATTTTCCACATTCTTTTTTTATAGCTGCCTAAATGTTTAGGCATTTAGGGAGTTTCCAGTATTTTGCAATGACAAATAATGCTGGCATAAATAACTGTTATTTAAATTTTAGTCTATTGATTTGACGTTGAGATTGGTTTTTTAATACTTGCCTTGTGTTTTCTTAAATATTTTTATAAGTAAAACTTAAAAATAATTGTATTTATCTTTTTCAACTTTTATTAGTTGACTCTTCTCCCATCAACAGGTAGATTTAGATGTTACTTTACCTGGGGAAGGTGGAAAAGATCGGCCTTTCAAGGTGTCAATCAAATTTGTGTCTCGGGTGAGTTGGCACCTACTACATGAAGTACTGACAGGACGGACCTTGCCTGAGCCACTGGAATTAGACAAGCCAATCAGCACTAATCCTGTCCATGCCGTTGATGTGGTGCTACGACATCTGCCCTCCATGAAGTGGGTACTTCTGGCTTTTTTCCCTCTTTATATTTTAAGTGTGAAGGCTTTCCTCCCAAGAGTGAGTTGTGCAGGCCTCCTTTGGTTAACCTTCAGATGTTGTACATTTTGATTATTTCAGTTGAAGAATAGCATACATACAAGTTCATTGATAGAAGTAAGTTACAGAAAATTCTCTAACTTTTGAAAGTAAATGCACATGATTAGCTTAGCTATTTTAATGTATATTTTTTAGAAAAATGTCTAACCCTTTCTCTTAGGAGCTATCAATCTTGAGTAATGATATATTTTCAGATATATTCCTATAGTTAAATCACCTTGTTTAAAGGTAATTTCATTGTTTATACAATAGTATCAAATTGTGTTGAAATTGCTACTCTTTTAATCACACTAGCACCTCACATATGTATGTGTGTATCTGTGGTATATCTGTGTGTATATATATAGGATTGGTGTGTTTTAATATTATGTCTTGCAAACACATTTATAGAAACTGTGTTTTGATCAATAATTATTTACTCTTTAGCATTTTCTAGGGTTGAAACTGTTAACTTTTAACTTTTTAAAATCTTTTTAAGAAAGTATTTTATTTTTTTATTTTTTTATTTTTTTTTTTTTAAGAAAGTATTTTAAATAAAATTTATTTTTATTCAAACTAACATTAGTTTTAAGAATAGAGAATTTCATTGAGTGATGCAGATGTTTTTGGGTTTTTTTTTTCCCCATTCAGAATGACTGCTTTTGGCTTTCACAAATTTAGAAAATGTGTAGTTTCGTATATTCATGATGATAACCATCATTATAATAAATTAAGTTTATGTTCTAGAGTCACCTGTTCTGCAAATTTAAATGCTTACATGGGAAGGAAAGGATTGAACATGCCGTTTTAATTTTTGTAGATATACGCCTGTGGGGCGTTCGTTTTTCTCAGCTCCAGAAGGATATGACCACCCTCTGGGAGGGGGCAGGGAAGTATGGTTTGGATTCCATCAATCGGTTCGGCCTGCCATGTGGAAAATGATGCTTAATATTGATGGTAAGGGAACTAAAACCATATTCTGTATTGGTTAGTTGATTTCTATATGGCCTGTGTGTGTGTGTATAAATATATACATATGTACATTTTATATATAATAGTATGTGCTGGTGTCTTGAAGTAATATTTGGACATACATTAAGACAACTGGAAAAATCTTTATGTTTTTATTATATTTCATTTTGAAAGCCTTTACACAGAACTTGCCCTGGAATGCTATTAAACGTGAAGTGAGCACATGCACGCAGATATAAAAGCCTTGACATGATCATCTGAGCAGTCTTCTGTTATAACTCACTTTTGTTCTTTTAACTCTAAGTCAGTATTTCATTATGAAATACATGTTTGAGAGGAAGAGAAGTCTGTTGATCGTGGTGACCCCAGGCATTATGCCTACTGCTGATGCTTAATGTGTTGCTAATTGCATTCTCAATTTTAGGTGTTTTCTTATGAATATTTTTGAGCATATATAAAAGTAGAGAGAATAACATGATAAATTGCCACAGCCGTTATCCAAATTGTCAGGATTTTTCTACCTTTGCTTAAACTATCTACATTTCTTCCTCTACTATAGTATTTTTAGACCAAATCGCAGACAGCGTGTTATTTTTTCCCTACTACTTCAGTATATACCTCTAAAAATACAGATGTTTTCTTACACAGTCACAGTGCCATTATCATATGCAAGAAAATTTAAAATAGTCATTTATTTGTAGCCTCTATCTGTAATCAGATTTCCCTGATTGTCTCAAATATGTCTTTTTATAGTTAATTGATTCTCATCAGGATCTAAACAAGATCCACACATCACATTTGGCTATTATGCCTTTTTTAAATGTAGTAGTCCCATTTCCTTCCCTCTTGTTTTGTTTTTTCCTGTTTTTATGCCATTGATTTGTTGCAGAAACTCTGTCACTTGTCCTGTAGAATATCCAAAAATCTGGATTTGTCTTTTGTTTTCTTGTGATGTCATTACCTTATTCTTCTATCCCCTGTATTTCCTGAAAATGAAAATTGGCCCTAGAAGCTTGTCTCAATTCTGGTTTAAAATACTTCATAAGTGCTTCATATTGTGTCATATTAGGAGGCATACAGTATCTAGTGGCCTCAATTTTAGTGATACTAAGATTGATCAATAGGTTCAGAGATCAATAGGCCTGATCTCTCCATTGTAAATTTTGCAATCCACCTTTCAAGTACTAATATCCCATTCATTGATCATTGTTACCTGAATCATTATTTCACTAGGGATTACTAACTGGTATTTTTTTCTAATTCTGTTATTCCTTTTGCATTAGATGGAATTCTTATGTTGAAAAACTACAATGTCCTGTTGATAATTCATTAGTCTTTGATAGCTGTCTTGCATTCTGGCACAGCAGGATGTTCCAGGCTTATCTTCTGTTCCTACCCTGTACCTGGAATCAGCGTTCCTCCAAGGATCCTTGGATCTTTCCTGATCAATACATAGATTCCTCATTATTTTCAGCTGCATGTACCATTGTGAGGATATGTCATTGAGGGGATATATTTCAATAATCCCCTTTAGATATATACTAGGGCTGTTTTTAATTATTTGCCATTTCAGAACATCATTTCATATGTATGTAGACGTATCTTTAAGATAGATTCCAGGAGGTGAGAATGATGGGTCAAGGGCAAATGTATTTGTAATTTTGATCAATATTGCCCAATTGCCCTCCATAGAGGTTGTAAACATTTTGCATCAGTGAATGAGACTACTTGTTTCCTTATACCTTTGCCTCTAGAGGTATCAAACTCTAGATTTTTGTCCATAGAATTTGTAAGAAATAGTTCCCTTATGTACTTTTATTTTGCATTTGACTGTCTTTTCACGTATGTAAGGGCCACCTTATTTCTTTTCTTATTAACTGTTAATGTCCTTTGCCCTTTTTTTTTCTGTTAGATTTTTGGTCTTCTCATTTACTGGGAGAGCTTTCTTTTTTTTTTTTTTTTTTTTTTTGTGAGGAAGACCAGCCCTGAGCTAACATCCATGCTAATCCTCCTCTTTTTGCTGAGGAAGACCATCTCTGAGCTAACATCTATTGCCAATCCTCCTCCTTTTTTTTTCCCCCCAGAGCCCCAGTAGATAGTTGTATGTCATAGTTGCACATCCTTCTAGTTGCTGCATGTGGGACATGGCCTCAGCATGGCTGGAGAAGCGGTGCGTCGGTGTGCGCCCAGGATCCGAACCCGGGCTGCCAGTAGCGGACCACGTGCACTTAACCACTAAGCCATGGGGCCAGCCCGAGAGCTTTCTAAATTAAAGAGATGAGTCCTTTGTCCGTGATATGAATTGCAGATATTGTCCCTAGGTTGTTGTCTTTTGATGTTTGGTATGGTCTTGGGTTTTTTTTTGTTTTTTGCATCTGTGTATGAGGAAGATCAGCCCTGAGCTAACATCCAATGCCAATCCTCCTCTTTTTTTGCTGAGGAAGATTGGCCCTGGGCTAACATCTGTGCCCATCTTCGTCTACTTTATATGGGATGCCGCCACAGCATGGCTTGACAAGCAGTGCCTCGGTGCACGCCCAACATCTGAACCTGCAAACCCCGGGCCGCAGAAGTGGAGTACGTGCACTTAACCGCTGGGGCACCAGGCCAGCCACTTGTTTTTGTTTTTGTTTTTTGCCATGTAGAAGTTTTTCTCTTTGTTGGTGTGTGTGTGTGTGTGTGTAGATACACATACACGAACACTTATATGTATTGGTCAGTCGTTTCTTTTATGGCTTTTAATATCTAATTGGGGCTAGTCTCATTTTTCTCTTCAGGATTATCTAGGCCATTCTCATTTATTTTACCATAAAGCCTTTAGAAACACCGTCTCTAGATCTACTGGGCGGTGGGGGGGGGGGGGTGGCAGGAGAATGGGCTGTTATTTTTATTGAGATCTCATTATGGTTTTTCTTTTTAATAATTTTATTTATTTATTCCCCCAAAGCCCCAGTAGATAGTTGTATGTCATAGTTACACATTCTTCTAGTTGCTGCATGTGGGACGCGGCCCCAGCATGGCGGGAGAAGCAGTGCGTTGGTGCGCGCCCGGGATCCAAACCCCGGCCGCCAGCAGCAGAGCACGCGCACTTAACCTCTAAGCCACGGGCCGGCCCTAGATCTCATTATGTTTATAAATTAAGTTAGGACAAATTGGCATCTTAAAGATATTGAGGGGCCGGCCCCGTGGCATAGCGGTCAAGTGCTCACGCTCCGCTGCTGGTGGCCACGGTTCGGATCCCGGGCACGCACCGATGCACCACATGTCAGGCCGTGTTGTGGCGGCATCCCATATAAAGTGCAGGAAGATGGGCACAGATTTTAGCCCAGGGCCAGTCTTCCTCAGCAAAAAAAGAGGAGGATTGGCGTCGGATGTTAGCTTGGAGCTGGTGTTCCTCACACACACACAAAAAAGATATTGAGTCTTTCTGTCCCAGAAAAGACTTCCCATTTGTGCAAGACTGCTTTTATTTCCTTCAGGAGTGTTGTAGAGTTTTCCTTGATAAAATTTACACATTTCTGTTGTTATTCCTGGATATTTTCTCTCTTTTTTTTTGGTATTAAATAGGTTTATAGATCCTAATTGGTTATTGTTTATGCACATGAAGGCTTTTGATTTCTGTATACTTACTTTTTTCTCTCTGACTTTTTGAATTCCATTTTTGTTTATAATAGTTTTTCAAGTGATTTTCTGGGAGTTTCTAGGTTATAATCGTTTCATCTACAGGTAGTGATAGCTTTATCCTTTGAATTTTTATACTCTAATTTTTTTCTTATCCGATTATATTGACTGACTAAACAGGACAGTGTTAAACATTAGTGATTAGTGGGCATCTTCTTTTTATTCTTTACTTCAGAAGGAATGCTTCCAGTGTTTCTGCATTAAATATGGTGCATACATATACGTATGTATATGTATAAGAGCATCTGTTGATTCCTGTTTTAGTAAGTACTTTTAATCAAGAATGGATGTGAATTTTGTCAGATGTCTTTTTAGCATCTATGGAGCTGATAATATGATATTTCTCTTCTTTTTAACAAACATTGAACCAGACTTGTATTTCTGGATTCTTTTAACGTGATACTGGATTCTGGATTCTATTAATACTTTACCTTTTTAATCCAAATGCAAAAGTAAGACTGATCTGATCTATGGTTTTCTCTTTTCTGGGGCAGTCGTTTTCAAGTTTTGGTATTAATATACTTCATAAAGAATTTGGAAGTTTTCCATTTTCTAAAATGGACAACAGTTTTTAAATAATATTGAAATTATCAGTTCTTTTAAAATTTGGTAGAATTCCCCCATAAAATCTTGTAGCCTGGTGTGTTTTGGTGGGTAGCTCTTTTAAGACTTCTTCCATTTATTTTGTGAAAATTGGTCTGTTTAGGCTTTCTGAGTTCAGTTTTGGTAGGTTATATCTTACTAGAAAATCATTTATTTTATCTATGTTTAATTTATTTGTCTAGAGTTTTACAAAATAGTTTCTTATTTTTGAAATTTTGTCTATTCTCTGGTTTACTTCCATTTCGTATTTTGTGTGTTTGTGCTTTGTCCTTTTTACTCTTGATTAGGAGAGGTAGTAGTTTAATCAACTGATTTTTTTTCTCAGCAAAAGAGCTTTTGAAATTTTTTTTAGTTCTCTGGCTTTCTGTTTTCTAACTCCTTAGTTTCTGCTTTTAGCTGTATAAGTTTTTTCCTCTACTTCAGTTAATTTCATTGTTTTTCTGACTTTTGGAGCTATATTAGTAACTCATTTACTTTCATTTTTTATTATTGATGAAGGTATTTAAAACAATGAATTTTCGGGCCGGCCCTGTGGCTTAGCAGTTGGGTGCTCGCACTCCGCTGCTGGCGGCCCGGGTTCGGATCCCGGGCATGCACCGACGCACCGCTTCTCCAGCCATGCTGAGGCCGCGACCCACATACAGCAACTAGAAGGATGTGCACCTATGACATACAACTATCTCCTGGGGCTTTGGGGGAAAAATAAATAAATAAATAAAATTATAAAAAAAAAAAATGAATTTTCTTCTGATCACTGTTTTAGCTATATTCCAAAGCTTCTCATATGTAATATTTTTATTATATTATTTTCTAGAAACACCACAAATTTCATTTGTATTTCTCCTATTATCCAAATGTTGTTTGAGAGACTTTAAGTTTTCAGAGTGAAGACCTTTTTATGTTCTGATTTGGTTACAAATTTCTAGTTTTAATGTGTTCTTAGTCAGAGAATGTGGCTTGTATTTCTACTTGTAGAATTTGTTGAGGTATTTTTTTGTAGCCTAATATACAGTTAGTTTTTGTGAAAATTCAATAGCTATTTGAAAATAAGGTATATTGAGTTATTAAGGTAGAGTTAAATGAATATCCATTAGGACTACCATTTTGATTATGTTGTTTAGATCATTTATTTTCTTGTTTACTTTTGTTTACTTGTTCTCTCAGACTGGGAAAAATAAATTTAAATTTCCTATTATTATTGTGTTTCTATTTCTCCTTATATCTCCTATAAGTTCTGCTTTCTTAATGTTCCTGCTATGTTATTGAGAGTGTATATATATAGATACACACCTCTCCATTTTCTTCATTGTGAACTGTACCCTTTACAATGATAAACTGACTTTCTTTTTATACTTTTGGGCCAAAAGTCTACGTTGTCTAATAAAAGGATTACAATCCATGTTTTTGTGAACTTTATCCTATCCATTAATTTTTCCTTTCCTTTAAATATTTTTATACTTTCTGAATCACATTTACATCTCAGCAACAGCATAGAATGGTCTTGCTTTGTGGGTCAGTCAAAAGCTTTTTTTTTTGTCAGTGGATGAGTTAGGCCAGATAGATAGGAAGGACATACATGTTTGGTCTTAGTGGTGTCAAATTATGTTATCTTTTCTGATTATATATGTTTTTGAAACTTAAATGGTCTGTTTTCTGTGCTTTTTAAATGATGGTTCTGGTAATAGGAGGGTTTTTTTCCCCACTAGTGGTTACCTTTATACTTAGACGTTCATATAATACTCATCTTTATCTCTTTTTTATAGCAGTGTTTTTTATTTTTCTTAATGAGTAACAATAGTATTAGCTTTATTCTCTATCTTCCCCTCTTTCATCCCTCTCCTTTACTAATTTTAGCCAATATAGCATTATTTTATTGTTCTTTATAATTTTGCTTAAAGTTTTACTACTTACCTTTCAACTTTGACTCCAGTCTGTTACTGTAAGGTGCAATCAGTGAGCTTATTCTATTTTTTGTTTACTATGCCTATCATTCATTTATTTATATGTATTATTATTCCTACATTGTTAGAGCATGTCACAGTTACACTCCATTCTGTCACCTCTAGGTCAATTTGTCTTAATCTTAAATCTACAATTAAATGTGTTGGTGCTAATTACCAGTCTTTTTGCTGAAATTTTTCCTGTTATCTCCTGGTTGCAGTTTCTCCTTAAGTTGTTTCTTCAAGAAGGTCTCATAAGAATAAAAGCTGAGTTTTTGCATATTGAAAACCATTGTCCGTAGCCTTATTCCTGAAGGACTGTTGGGCTAGACATAAAATTATCAACTCCAGTTTTCTTGAGTATCTTATAGATATTTTTTCACTGTCTTCTGACATTGAATGTTCAGTAGAGAAGTATGATAGAAGCTTGATTTTCTTTTCCCTGGAAGGCACCTGCTTTTTCTTGTCTGATTGCAGAAAGTGTTTTTTACAATTATTTTTACCAGATTTTTTTCTCAGCGTTGAACATTTTGGGTCAGTTTTATGTAAAACATGAGATTTCCTTTGAAAGTGTAGCTTTGAGTCTTTTTTTAAAATCTATCATTTAAATTTCTTTAAAAATTTTTCTATCCTCTTTACTTCTTACTGTGCCTTTTGTGGTGTAATTTTTATCATGTGCTCATTGTAGTTTAGTCTTCATTTTTTGAATTTTTAAAAATCTTTTTCTTCCATTTCTTTCATGAGTTCTGCCATGCTTATTTTACTTTCTCCTGTTGACTGGCTGTCTCTTCCTGGAGTTCTTAAATTTCTGCTCTGAGATCTTTCTTCATAGCTGCATTAAGAATTTTTCAATTTGTGTTAAAAAGTAGTGTTATGATTTTCATCTGCTTTATGATGATATTTTCTTTTGAGTTTTCTTTGTCAGGAATGTTGTGCTACTTTTTTACATTGTTTAATGGTATCTTTTTATGGATACGTATCACTTTTTTGTTATTCATATTTAAATGAGGTGAGATGAGTTTTCCCAAATTAGAAGAGGTGGGATAGGACATTAGAAGCAAGGTAGTTTTCCAGATTGCTCTCCTCAAGGCCTCTGCCCTCTGTTGTTCTGATGGATTCTTTCTTCAGAATGGAGCCACATCTCCTTTGCCTTTCAGTAACTTACATGTTTAAGGGGTGTGAACTAGCAGCCCTGAGTTCCACCAGGTCCTAACTAGTTTCTGCTACTAAGAGATATAGCTGCTGCCTTTTAAAGTGCCTACTCAAATGTTAACAATTAGAGAATTTGTGTAAAGGGTATATAGGAGTTCTTTGTACTATTCTTTTAACTTTTCTGTAAGTTTGAAATTATCGAAGAAAAGTGCATGCCTTAGTTTTAGAAAGGTAGTCCTACCTGAGATCTATCACTTTTAGACCACCTTCCACTCACTCTCATGACACTTTCTACACCTCCTTTCTCTAATTCCTTCTGAGATTCCCCCATTCAATCTCAGTTCTAACATTGCAGTTCCCACTTAGGATAGGACCCTCTCTTTCTGGGAGTGAAAGTTTGCTATTCCCCCACTAGTCTCCTTTCCTACTTCATGTCCTTCTCCCTTGTATAGGTTCTACTACTACCAAGTACTTTGGGCCATATTTACTTATAATTTGGCACTTTCAGGTTTTTATTATCTCCTAGGTTCACTTAAGATGTAGGGGTTTTTTTCTTTTCCTTTTTAAATATTCTCTTTGTTGCTCTGTATTGGGTTCTAGGAGGAAAGTAGGAAAATTCAGAAATAAATTGCTACTATTTTCCTACTGGAACTTAAAGTCCAGTTTTGGATAGTATTAAGAAATAATTTCTAAATAACCCATTGGTCAAAGAAATCACAAAGAAAATTTTAAATATTTTGAACTGAAGAGTAATGAAAATAGTACATATCAGAACTGATGTGATTAGCTAAAGCAATGCTTATAGAGAATTTTAAACCTTAAATACCTATTAGAAAAGAAGAACAGCATCAGTGACCTACACATTCATCTCAACAAATTAGAAAAATAACATAAAATTAAATACAAAGAAGAATAGAAAGAAATGAGTTAAAAACAGAAACTAATGAAATAGAAAAAAATTTACCTCTATCATGTAGATAGGAAGACTTCAAAGGTTTTTAAGAAGGATAGTGACATGATCATATTTGTTTTCCAGAAAGAGACCTCTGGCAGCAGTGTGGAGAATAGATAGAGGAGAAAAAACTAATCTGAGAAACCAGTTAGGAGGCTTTTTCAATCACTAGTTCAGGTAAGAGATGGTATGGTCTAATGTGGGATGGAGAGGAAAGGAACATATTACGAAGATTAAGTTGAAAAAATAGGTTTAAAAACCATGTCCAGAAAAAATTTTGGGTATAGTTACTGGCACATGGAACTGATTGGAAACAAATAGACCAGAAGGTTTACTAGGTGTTTGAAGGAATTGTTTTTGGAAATAAACTACAAACCTGGTGTATTAGGTTCAACCAGGGAAGCAGAACCAGCAGGAGATAGATAAAGAGAGAGATTTGACTTACCCAGTTTGTAGGGGCTAGTGAGACAAGTCTCAAATCCTTAGGATAGGCTGTCAGGAAGGGCAGGCTAGAACTCATGGGCAGTAGCTAAAGCTACTGTCCATAGGTAGAATTTCTTCTCTCTTTATCTTGGGGAAGCCTCAGCCCTGCTTTTAAGGCCTTTCAACTGACTGAATGAGGCCCACCCAGATTATCCAGGGTAATCTCCTTTACTTAAAGTCAATTGATTATAGACTTTAATTATGTCTATAAAATACCTTCACAGCAACACACAGATTAGTGTTTGAATAACTGGGAACTAGTTGCCTAGCCAAGTTGACACATTAAAAACAAAAACAAAAACAGAACCCCATACCTGTCCTACAAAATTCTCTGATTATTCAGTCTTTGAAACAACCTTCAGCTTAATTGACTGTGCTATATTATAAAAAACTAGCTTCCAAGAGGAGCATACTCGCCAACATACATTCATAATAGTGACTCATTCATGCCAAGTATGAATGGTAATGCTGTCAACTGAATATGGGAGGTAGATCTGCTGTTGGTGATTAGTTGGCAGTATACACCATGTATAAATAGATCAAATGTTAATGTGTCTGAAGCTTGGGGATTCTATGGAACGTGTGGCTAGAGACATCCAGTATGTAGTTGGAAATAACAGGTATGAAAATCTGTAGTGGTTGGAGCTAAAAGCAAAAGTTTTGGGACTCCTCAGTATGTAAATCCATGTTGAAACTGTAGAAATGGAAAAACTTCTTTTGGACTAGTATTTAGATTGAAAACAGGAGTGAGAAGGATAAAGCCATGGGAAATACTAGCATTTAAGGAAGCATACTAACATTAAGGAAGAAGAACCAGTGAGCAATTAATGATTATCACAAGGAGTATGAGCCAAAAAATGGTGTCAAGGAAACCAAGGGAGGAAACATATTCAAAGAGTAGATGATTTCACAGTTAAGCAGTGGGAGCTATACTCTGCTATGTAGTCACTTGTGTTTGCTAACTTCTGTTCTTCTTACAGGTTTCAGTCTACATGTTACTCCCTTGAGAAGCAGTATTTGACACCCTTCTCCCCCCAAATCCAGCCATCCCCCAAGTCCGAGTTAGATATTTCTCTTATGTATTCCCAAAGCACAGTGTACTTCCCCTGTAATCGCATGTGTCACCCTGAATTATAAGTGTTTATTGTTCTATGTCTCCTATTAGAATGAAAGCTCCGTGAAGCTAAGGACTGTCCATCTTATTCACCAGTGTAAATATCCTCCATGCCTAGCACAACTGTTGATTATATAAAGCAAAGAATTAATAAATAAAACCGAGAGCATAGAGATGGAGCATCCAAATGAGCCTGGAAAGTTAGAAAAATATTTGTAGAAGTAAGTGATGTCTTAGTTGAGCTTTAACAACTATGACGAGATCAAGAGTTTGAATTGAAAAGGAAGTACACAAGGAATAAAAGATTTCTGAGAGATCTCTAAAATATAAAGCTTTATTGAAAAACCTAAGAGAAAATCTAAATCAATGAAATATATTAAGCTCATTTAGAAGACTCGATTTGATAAGATGTCAGTTCTTCCAAAATTCATATGTAAATGCAATTTTAAGTAAAATCCCAATGGGATATATCATGAAACTTGATAAGTCAAGATTTATATGGAAAAATAAATGACCAAGAAAAACCAATATAATTTTAGAGAAGAATAAAGAAGAAGGAATTTCCCTCCTTATTTTAAAGCTATAACAATTATACCACATTGCTTTAAGTGCAGCACAAGACACATTAATGAAGCAAAATACAGAGCCTAGAAGTAAGCCATGTGTGTGTATATGGAAACTTTGTAAATGTCAAGGTAGCATTTCAGATAACCAAGGAAAGAATAGAATATTTAATAAATGGTGTTTATACAGTTGTTAACTATATGAAAAAATAATTAGACTCATCTTACATCATACCCAAAATTTATTTCTAGGTGGATTATAGTTGTAAATTTAAAGAGCAAAGTTTTGAAATTTTTAGAAAAAAATAAGAGAATAATATTTCTACTGTTGAACAAAATATAAAATGTATAAATCATAAAAGCAAATACTGATAAATTTGGCTACATCAAACTTTAAAATTTGTGTATTATAAAAGACACCATAAGCAAAGTTAAAATGCTAGGAGAATATTTGCAGCACATATAACCAAGAAATTTACAAAATATAAAGACAGATCAATAAAAAAACAGGTAACTCACAAAAGAGGAAACCCAAATGGCCAGTAAACACATGAAAATCCCAGTCTCAAATTTATTAGTAATCAAGAAAAGGCAAGTGAGGGGCCAGCCTGGTGGCATAGAGGCTAAGTTCCTGCACTCCGCTTTGGCCGCCCGGGGTTCTCAGGTTCAGATCCCGGGCACAGACTGACACACCGCTTGTCAAGCCATGCAGTGGCAGCATCCCATATAAAGTAGAGGAAGATGGGCACGGGTGTTAGCCCAGGGCCAATCTTCCTCAGCAAAAAGAGGAGGATTGGCATTGGGTGTTAGCTCAGGGACAGTCTTCCTCAAGCAAAAAGGGGAAGATTGGTACAGATGTTAGCTCAGGGACAATCTTCCTCACCAAAAAGAAGAAAAACAAGGAAAAAAACAGAAGAAGGTGATATAAAATGTTGGTGAGGATAAACTAAAAGGAACTCACACGCACTGTTGGCAGAAGTATGATTTGATACAACTACTTTGGAGAGCAGTTTTCAATATCTAGAAAAGATGAAGTAAAGATGAAATTGCACATATCTTAAAACTCATAATGGACCATAGAGATAACTTGCATATGAGCCTGAGGCATTATTTGTAATAGCAGAAAGTTGGAAACAGCCTAATTCCTATCAATAGCAGAATGAATAAACATTCTGAATGAGTACATAAATTGTTATATAATACTGCAGTGTACTATGTAACAGTTAAATGGATGAACCAGATCTACATGTATCAACATGGATTATTATTGAAAGCAGTGTTGGGGGAGGGGGAAATCAAATAGCAAAAGAATATGTTATTATTTATGTTAAAACAGAATAAGAGGGTATACTAGATACATACAGATGCAGTAAAATTATCAAAACATATGGGCCAAATACACACCAATTTCAGGATAGGGGTTCCGTTTAGGAAGAAAGAAGGAAGAGGAATGGAATAGGTTGGTTGGGGTAGGCAGAAGAGATAGAGCTAAAAGGCTGCATGTTTCAAGAAAAATATGAGAGTATGTTTATTTGTGTGAACAAAGTGTATAGATAACTTATGATGCCGTTGTGAAGCAAAGAAATCAGAAGATTAATAGGATATTTTTTAAAAAGGTCTGTGGTATCTTAATGAAATGAAAATAAAGCCTAAAAGTTTTTATGGGTTTATTTTTAAATTGTCAATAATATGTAATGCTGCTGTGAAAAATAATGAGTGAAAATATTGGACTGACCACCTTACTTTTATTTTGTTTTTTGTTTCTGTGTGATTTTGATTTTGCAACCCTTGCACTTGGTATATTGCACTGAACAAAACAGCCCTTATTGAACTTGAAATCTACTGGGGAAGACTGGTATTGAGTAATATAATGAGTACTACAAAGTACTGAGTGCAATGGGGGCATATAATAGAGGGATCTATTGTAGTCTCATGTTTGAGGAAGATTTCTTTGAGGACGTGACAGATGGGAGTCAGGTGAAATTGGTGGTGGAGATAAACATGGAAGACTACTCTAAGAAAGCAAGCAATTGAATTCTAATTGTGTGACTTAATCTTGTCTTCAAAATGATTGTTTTCATGGTATTTAATATCCTAACTTTCAACTATGTAATTAAACTTACTGAATTTTACCAATCTAAGACTTAAAAAAAATTTTTTTCACATTTCATCGTCTCTGAAATTGGGAGATGTCTTAGAGTTGATGGTTTGTCATAGTTTAATTGGCAGGTTTCTTTTTTTAGGATACATAAAATATTGATATACCTTACCATCATTGGCATCTTAGATTCAGTGAAATGTAGAATATTTATTTTTTTAATATAGCCTGCTTTAGGCTAAACTCATTTGCAATTTGCATTTTATTATTGTAATTCATGCATTTTAAGAGCATCACAGTGAATCTAGTGTTTATTAGTTGTATCTCCCTTAAGATATTTTTATTTACCACTTATGTACCGGGTAGAATGCTAAGAGTTTTACATTAATATCTCATATAGACGCCACCACAGTTATATGAGTTAGGTGTTGTCCCCAACTGAAGTTTAGAGAGAGAAAATCTCTTTAAAGTGACTTGCTGTCTCTAAAGGTCACATAGTTTATATTTTATATTTATGTTAAATAGTTTATATTTAAGGCTCAAGGTGACATAGTTTATATTTAAATGATAGACGTCAACTGTTCTGACTACAAAGCTTATGTGCTTATTATTCAATAGCTTTATAGTGTATCCCTTAAGCAAGATTTCTGGCAGACAAATCTCAGACCCAGGACATCTGAGTTGAGAAATGTTGTTTTATTTTTATTTACTTCCTTGTGCTTTTCTGTAAAAAGTAGTTTAAAAAAAAAGTACAAAAGTAGCGTTCTATAAAACATTCATTATCTGTTTTGTTCCTAGAAGAAGGTAATCAGAATATATAAATGGTTGTAGAATTTAGTAATTGTAATTTATTCTGCTTAAGAGTCAAAAGTTCACACTGAATATGCTTCCTTTGCAGGGAAAACAAATTTCTAGTAAGTAATTTATTAATCACAGTCTTAGTGTTGCTTGCTTCCTATGTTTGTCTTGAGTTCAGGTATAAGATCTCTAGGGTTAAGAAATAATTTGATTTTTATAATATTCCAATTAGTCATCTCAGACGTGGATCAAAGCAGAACATTTCTTTAGGGTGAAATGAGAGTCTGATTTTAGGCAGCAGGGCAGGAACTTTATCAACACGTGGTCAAGCCAGGCCAAGTAAAGATTTCTGTAATAGGCTTACAGTCTATCCTCACATTAGAAAAACAGTATAATGGCAACAGGAATCTCAATGACAGTCTTCATCAAATCTGTTTCTTTTTTTTTTTTTAATTTTATTTATTTTATTTTTTTCCTCCAAAGCCCCAGTAGATAGTTGTATGTCATAGCTACACATGCTTCTAGTTGCTGTATGTGGGACGCAGCCTCAGCATGGCTGGACAAGCGGTGCATCAGTGCGCCCCCAGGATCCGAACCCGGGCCGCCAGCAGCGGAGCGCATGCACTTAACCACTAAGCCACGGGTCCGGCCCATCAAGTCTGTCTCTTAATTCACACTGTTTCAGTCTTATTGAATATGCCCTTCATATTTGCTGCACAGCTGTCCTCTTGGGATCACACTTCACTGTCTCTCTGGGGAATTTTGTCTTTCTCCTATATTGATCTGTTTCCTGTATTCCACCCCCCCTCTTTTTTTCATGTTCAGAAGTTTCATGAGAAAAGAGTACAAGAGGCAAAATTTTTTGATAGCTTACACATTGGAAAATGTATCAGCAAACCTAAATGATAGTTTAGCTGGGTTTCTATGTTGGAAAAAATTTTTCTTCTTAAATTTGAGAGCAGTGCTCCATTTTTTAAATAGACCTAGTGAGGTTTAATTTACACACCGTGAAATTCACCCATTTTAAGTGTATATTCGTTATCTTTTTATCTCCCTTGCTTTGCTTTACTTTCTGGAAAATTTCTTCAACTTCTTCTTTCAACACTCGAGTCACTTTTTCATTTCTGCTGTTACATTTTTTATTTCCTGAATGTTATTTTATTACAACATACTATTCCTGTTTCACAGATAAGTATCCTCTCTTAGCTCACTGAGAATAATTTATTTTGGAGTTTTCTTTTTCCTGCACATGCTCATGCTTCTTCCAAATTCCTTTTTGTTTGTTTTGATCTGTCTTCCATTTTGGAGGCTTTGCTCAAATATATAGTATCCTTGATTATTTACTCATGATTCAGTGGGAGTCTAAAACACTGACTAAAAGCTTTGAATGCATTAGTGGGGCCTGTTGACTTTGAGCTTCATTATATGGTGATTTCAATGGGCTGATGTTGGGGAACCTACAATGTTAGTATCCTTACATCTCTCCTCTTGGCTAGTCAAGTTACCCAAAGATGAGTCTTCCAAACTGCCTGAAGGGTAACAGTCCGATTGCCTACATTCTGGAAGCCAAGTTGGGGATTCTGGCTTGCGGAATGTCTGCATTCAGCATTTAAAATTTATAGTCATTTAATCTCTTGTTTTTGGTGTAGTCCTGTGCCCTCCTCAGCTGTGGCTGACTTCCTCCCTAATTAAGAGCAACAGCTTTCCTCATTATTTTTCTGCACCACTCCCATCCGATCACCAGTTTCAGAGGTACCTAGCACTGCTGCTTCTCGTGCTTTTTGAGGATTCCGTAGTGTAATGTGGTTGATTCTTACCTTTCCCAACATAGCTGGCTTGAGATTTCATTTTCTTAAATCTGCTATGTCAGTTACAACTTGTCCAGTTGCTTTTCATCTTCTAAAATGATGCATTTCCTGTTTTCTGTTCTCCCCTCCTAGGTTTATGTCGTTTTTTTTTTTTTTTTTTTAATTCTTCACTGTAGTTATCATGGAGTTTGGGGATGGAATATGAAATGAGCTGCTTGTGGTTAATCTGCCATCTTAACCCGGGATCTGTTCTTAAAAGGCAGCGGCTTTGTCTGGTTCATCTCTAAATTCCAATCCATAAAGGAGTCTTGATTTAGTAGGTACTTAATAAATGTTTAAATGGATGATTAAGTCTTTTTACCTCTGTAAAACTCAATTGGTAACAAGTTTGTGCTGGAGGCCTAGTTTCTTGCCACATGGACCTCTCAATGGGGCTAGTTAAGTGTCCTCACGACATTGTGGCTGGCTTCCTCTGGAGCAGGTAATCCATGACAGAGCAAGGCAAAAGCTGTAATGACATTAGGGCCTAGCATTGAAAGTTACCCCACGTCTGCCATTTTCATAATATCCTATTGCTTACACAGATCAGATATATTCAGTGTAGGAGAGATTTACACAAAGGTGTGAATCCCAGGAGGAAGACTTATTAGGGACCATCTTGGAGGCTGGCTACCACACGAAGTTTCTGTCTTAAGCTAGATAAAGAACAAATTAAACACCAAGTAAGTAGTAGGTAAGAAATAATAAAGATCACAGCAAAAACTAATTAAATAGAAAGCAGTACAGAAAATGTATGAAGCCAAAAGTTGGTTCTTTTTAAAAGATTAATAAAATTAATAAACTCCTAGCAGGACTAATCAAGAAAAATAGAAAAAACAGATTACTAGCACCAGGAATAAAAGGGGATATCACTAAAGATCCTTCAGAATTGAAAGATTAAGAAGGGAATGTTATGAAAACTCGATACCGATTAATTTGATAACTTAAATGAAACACAGCTTTACAAAAATTGACTCAGAGAAATCTGAATAGCATTGTGTCTGTTAAGGAAATTGAATTCATAATCTTTTCTAACAAAAATAACTCCAGTCCCAAATGATTTCACTGGTGAATTTTATCTAACATTTAAGGAAAAAATAATACCAATCTTTCACAAATTCAGAAAACATAAGAGGAGGAAAGGCTTTTCACCTCAATTTCTTGAGGCTAGTCTATATCTGATACTGTCACCTGACAAAAGCAATATAATCCTCTCAGCAGACAGAAGAATCATTTAACACATTTTAACATTCTCATGATTAAAAATTAAACCAGTAAAAGGAAACTTCTTCAACCTGATCAAAGCATCTAGAAAAACCTACAGGCATCACCGTACCAAATGGTGAGAAGACTGAATGTTTTTGCCCTAAGATCAAGAAAAAGGCAAGGGTACTTGCTCTCACTTCTTCTGTTCAACATTGTGCTGGAGGTCCAAGCCAGTGCAGTGAGGCAAGAAAAATAAAGGCATAATATTGTAAAGGAAGAAATAAAACTATCTTTGTTTGCAGAGGACATAGTTGTCTATATAAGAAAATCCTAAGGAATCTACCCAAAAATCCTACCAGAATTAATAGATAAATTTAGCAAGGTCCTAAGAGACTAGTTGCATATATAAAAATCAATACTAGCAATATAACAAGAAATAACACCAGCATTCAACAATTGGAAAAAATAGTATGTACTATTTATAATATCAAAAAATGTAATATTTAGGAATAGATTTAAAGAGAGATGTGCAAGGCCTCTACACTGAAAGCTACAAAGCATTCCTGAGAAAGATAAGGAAGATATAAATAAGTGGAGAGAGACCATGATCACGGACCAGAAAACTCAAATTGTTAAGATGTCCATTCTCCCCAAATTGATCTGTAGATGCAACACAATCCCAAAATTTCATCAGGCTTTTTGAAAAATATATCTTGACAATTTATTCTAAGTGATTTATTTATTAAATTTATTCTAACATGATTCTAAGTTTATATTGAAATGCAAAGAACCTAGAATAGCCAAAACCATTTTGAAGAACAACAGAGTTAGGGGATTTATACTACCTGATTTCAAGATGTGCTATATAAAGCCACAGTAATCAAAACAGTGTGATATTGGGATAAAGATGGACATGTAAATCAAGTTATAGAATAGCTACAGATATTACACTTGATCTTAGCCAAAAGTCTGAGACTCTTTTAGAATAGCTACAAAAATAGACGCACTCAAGTGGTGGATTGATTTTCGACAAAGGGGCCAACGTAAGTCAATGGGGAAAGGACAGTCTTTTCAATAAATTACGCTAGAACAAGTGGATATTTGTATGAAAAAATTAAGCGTTAACCTCTCTTTCACAACATACTCAAAAGTTAATTCAAAGTGTGTTAACGGGCCGAAACATAAAAGATAAAACTGGAAAATTTCCAAGAAAACAGGAAAAGTATTCATGTCCATGGAATAGGCAAAAATTTCTTAATATATTGGAAACCTCATCTAAATGAAAAGGCAAGCTACTGCTGGGAGAAAATATTTGCAAAACATAGTATCTGAACAAAAGACTTGTGTCCAGAATATATGGAAAATTTGCACAACTCAGACAATTTTAAAAAGTGGTCAAAAGCAGACACTTCACAGAAGAAGATATGTGAATGGCCAATAAGGTAAACATCATAAATAAGAACCACAATGAGATAGTGCTTCACACCCACTAGATTGGCTAAGTTAAAAAACTGGCAATACCAACAGTTGACAAGAATGTGGAGCAACTGGAAATGGTAGAAGTGTAAAATTGTACAAGCACTTTGAAAAGTATTTTGGCAGATTCTTTTAAAGTTAAACATTCTCTTGCCATATAACCCACCAATTTTATTCCTAAGTATTTTCCCAAGAGAAATGAAAAAATAGGTCCATACAAACATGTTCATAATAACTAGAAACTGGAAACAACCCAAATGTCCAACAGCAGGTAAATGGAGAAATAAATTGTGATCTAATCATAGAAAGAAATACTACTCAGCAACTAAAAAGAACTAACTACTAATTTATACAGTGGTATGGATGAATCTCAACTAAGATGTGCAAAAGAAGCCAGACACAAAATGGTATATACAGTATAATTCCTTTTATATGAAATTCTAGAACCAGTTAATCTAGTATGAAAGGAATCAGATAAGTGGTTGCCTGGGGCAGATGTGGGAGGAACTGATTATATAAGGTTAGGAAAGTACTTTCTAAGGTGATGGAAATGTTCTATCTTAATTGGAGTGGTAATAGCATAGATGTATACATTTGTCAAAATCATTGAACTTCGTATTTTAAATGTATTTTATTATATGTAAGTTATACCTCAAAATTGTTTTTTTTAAATGAGATACTACTACACACCCACCAGAAAGGCTAAAATTCAAGTCTGACAGTGCTAACAGTTGGTGAGAATTTGGCACAACAGTGACTCATACACTACTTGTAAGAGGGTCAGTTGCCACTTTGGAAGAGTTTGGCATTATCTAGGAGAGTTAAAGATACACATCCTTCATGACTCAGCGGTTCTGCTCCTAGATAGATAGCCTTTTTTACTAGAGAAATTTATATTTGTATATGCATCAAAAAGACAATCCATAAGAATGTTCATAACATTATTCTGGTAACCAAAGGAAAGTACCAACAGAAATGTCCACCAATGTTAGAGTGAATAAATTGTATATTCAGCAGAGTATTAGGCTGGGCAATAAAAATGAAGAAACTAGTTAGATTTAATTAATATAGATGAGTTAGAAGCAATCTTTAGCAAAAGTCTCAAAAATATTACATAGTATTTAGGGATCTGTACTTAGGTTTTAAATCTATAAAGAAAAGGAAGTTATTACCATAAAATCCAAGATTTTGGTTACCTTTAGAGGAGAGAGGAAGTTAGGATTGGGAAGGGGCTCGGGAAAAAGTTTCTAGGGTACTGACAGTATTTAGTTCTATCTGGATGCTGGTTATGTGGATATTCACTTTATAATAATTTGCCAAGTTCACTTTATAATAATTTGCTAAGTAGCACATTTATGTTTTATACACTTTAGTAATATATGGTATTTTACATTAAAAGTAGAAAAAATACGGGCCAGCCCCAGTGGCCTAGTGGTTCAGTTTGGCGTGCTCTGCTTCGGGGGCCTGGGTTTAGTTCCTGGGCACGGACCTACACCACTCACCTGTCAATGACCATGCTGTCGCAGTGGTTCACATACGAAAAGAGGAAGATTGACAGCGGCTGTTAGCTCAGGGCAGATCTTCCTCAGCAAAAAAAAAAAAAAAGAAAACAAAATACAATAATCATTTAGTCTATCAATATCTCCTGAGTACTATGTTAATATTTTGCTAGGTGATAATAGGAGATGCAAAGATGTTTAACATGGCCTCTAAAGTACTCACTAATTATTACCATAAAAAGGCATTATGTAAGTGGTCTTAGTTTCTGTTCTTACACCTTCAGAGCCATGGAAGTAAACCTATAAACTTGAGGCAGATAACAGCCATACCATGTAACCTCTCAGGAGGTAGAATGTACAACATTAAGTATAATTGTGGTTATGTTTTTACCAGGATCTAACATTATTTAGTGCTTTGTTTTATACTGTTCTTTTGGACCTGGACTCATTTGGTACATGTAGCCCTAGTTATTTTAAATATGGCAAATATTTATTATTTTCTTCTTTCACATCTGTTATTTTAGCTGTGTCCTAACAGAAATTTTTAGTTCTGACACAGTGGAAAGCAAATTTAAGAATCCTAATCTCTTCTTCATGGAACATTTCTCCCGTACAACCTCTTCAAGGAGTTAGTTTACATCGACAAAACCGTTTTGCCTAGAATTAAGACCTTGGTAAATCAGCAAGCAAGGACATGAGTAGACACTTCTGCAAAAATGAGAAAAAGATTTCTGTTGAGCTCCTATCGTGTTCCAGGCACAAGTAGGTACCTTGCATTGAATCTCCACCCTAATGCTATGAGAAGTAGGTATTTTCCTAATTTTACAGATGAACAAATAGAGATTCAGAGAAATCACAATTAGTAAGTACCAGACCTAGGATTAAAATCTAAGTCTCTCTTACTTCCAAACCTGTCCTTTTTTCATTATTCTAACACTGCTACCTAGGAAAAGAAAAAAATAAACCTAGTTAAAAACTGTTAAGTGACAAAAAATTAAAGCATATATTTCCAACAGCAACAAAAATTTTTATCAATAATTTATTAATAAATCTATTAAAAGATGCATGTTATAGAGTATATTACAAAATCTTAATGAAATTTAAATTATCTTAATAAATTCAGAGATATACTATGTTCACGAATTGAAAGACTATCCCACTGGTATTCTAGACATCTAGTCTTTTGGTAAAGTGTTTTTTCCTTAGTTGTATATTATACATATCTAAATACTGGCAATCTAGGTAGTTGATAATACCTCTTTTGTGTGTGTGTGTGTGTGTGTGTGTGAGGAAGACTAGCCCTGAGCTAACATCCGATGCCAATCCTCCTCTTTTTTTTGCTGAGGAAGATTGGCCCTGGGCTAATGACATCCATGCCTGTCTTCCTCTACTTTATATGGGACGCCACCACAGCACGGCTTGACAGGCGGTTCATCGGTGCGCACCCAGGATCTGAACCTGCGAGCCCCGGGCTGCCGCAACGGAGCACACACACTTAACCACTGCACCACCGGGCTGGCCCGATAATACCTCATTTTTCACCAAACTCTTCTCAAGTAATATCTGTACTTTGTTTCTCAATTTTATTTATCTGAATTCTAGTACTTGCCCATTAATTTCAACTGTATGAATATACTACAAATTTACCCATTTGATTGATGGATATTTGGCTTGTTTCCATTTGTTTTACTATTAAAAACAATGCTACAATAAGCATGCTTATTCATGTTTCCTTTTGCAGATGTGGAATTTCTCTAGAGTATATATTCCAATATAGTGGAATAGCTGGGTAGAAAATTATGCACATCTTCAAATTTACTACGTATTGCCATTTGCTCTCCTAACTGCTTGTATCAATGTGTAATTCTACAATCTGTATGAGAGCTTTCATTCTTCCGTTGGCTTATTGTCAGTTTGAGTTACTGGTCTTGAAATTTTTTGCCCATCTTGATTGGTGTAAAATGATAGCTTAAATTGTTTTTATATATATTTCCTTAATTACAAATAAGATTATTAGTGAAGGAGGCTGGCCCGGTGGCGTAGCTGTTAAGTGCGCGCGCTCAGCTTCGGTGGCCCACGGGCTTGCAAGTTCAGATCCCAGGCGCGCACTGACACACCGCTTGCCAAGCCATGCTGTGGCGGTGCCCCATATAAAGTAGAGGAAGATGGGCACGGGTGTTAGCCCAGGGCCAGTCTTCCTTGGCGAGAAAGAGGAGGATTGGCATCAGATGTTAGCTCAGGGCTGATCTTCCTCACAACAAAAAAAGATTATTAGTGAAAATTTGTTTTTTGACGTTTAGATTTTTCTCTTCTGTGAAATGCCTGTTCATATCTTTTGCCACTTTTATTGTTTTATCTTGATTTGTAGGAACTCATTACATATTCTAGGTACTAATCGTTTGTTATATATTATACATATCCTCTTTGTTTTGTTTTTAGCTTTCTTTATGGTATCTTTTTTCTCATAGTTTTACTGGTTTGTAGTTTTGTATCTTGTTTAAGAAACTCTTCCTTACCTCAAGATCATAAGGATATTCTGTATTTTCCTCTAAATGTTTGTTTTTCTTTTCATATTTAGTTCTCTGAATAGGAATTTGTTTTTGTATATAGTATGAGATAGGCTTTCAAGTCTGTTCTGCTGGTCTGTGTGTCTATCCGCACAGTCTCTTGACTTGAATAGGATTATGACAAATCTTGATGAATGTTAAGGCAGACCTTATTCTTAAAAATTGTCTTGGCTATTCTTGTTTCATTGCTCTTTCATGTTAATTTTAGTATTACCTCTTTAAGTTCCCGAGGTCGAGGGAGTTATAGCCTGTTGGTATTTTGATTGAAATTGCTTTGAATTTGGAAATTAACTTGGGGATAATTTACATGAATAGGGTATATTACTCCATTATTTAGCTCTTCTGTAATATCATCAATAGTAAAGATATCTATTATTTCTATAGGTCTTATCTTTTGTTTAGATTTCATCCCAAGTGCCTTATGTTTTTTGTTGTGATTTTAAGTGGTATCTTTTTTAAATTACATTTTAAGTCAGTTGCTAGTATATAAGAATGTGATTTATTTTCATGTGTTTATCTTAAATGTACAACCTTGTTGAACTCTCTTATTAATTTTATAATTTATAGATTATTGGGTTTTCTATGTAGACAATCCTATTGTGAAGAATAATAATTTTGTTTCTCTCTTTCTAATCTTTTTACCTTTTATTTCTCTTAACTTGCATTACTGAGCTAGCTAGGAATTCCTATTAAATGAAGTTGAATTTACCATAGATTTTTAGTAGATAGCTTTTATCAAATTGAGGAGGTTCCCTTCTAGTCCTGATACAGTGAGAGTTTTAGCTATGGTGCTGAATTTTATCATATGCTTTTTTTGGGCCATCATCTATGGAAATGACTATATGCTTATTTCCTTTAATATGTTAATGCGGTATATTTCATTAATAGATTTTTAAAATATTAAACATAAATATTAGTTTTTCAGTTAAAATTAGCTAATTCCTGAAAGGGGAAGAAGGAATAAAATGCCTATATATGTAGGTTTATAAAATGTTAAGAATTCAACCAAGGGTAGAGAAGCAGATCTTTGCTCATTGAAATTCACACCTAATTCAGCGGTACTCATTGATTTCACCCCATCTTTTGTAAGAGCTTTTTTTCACTAATTTTCACTTCAAATGCCCACTTTCCTATAGAGAAGATGGTAAACAGTAAAATGATTAGAAGCACAGTGGGATAAAAAGGGAAAAATAATAGAAGAATGTTAAACAGAATAAATTGTTTAGTAGGATCAACTCTATGATATAAGACACATTTGTTGTGAATCCTAGTATTATAGTAATCCAGTGAAGAAAATTTACCTGTAGGATTAAAGGAAAGGCAAAATAAGCATGTTACTCATCATATATTTATTTTCCTTTATGTATTTACTTTTTAAAAATTAACCCAGAAGCAATGTGTGCTTATTTAGTTATGTATCCTGCCAGCCTTTTTTTAATGCACAATATTCTCACATTTTTTAATAGAGGAATATAATGTATACATTGTTTACACTATTGTGGATTTGAATAAGGTATTCAGAATGCTGTCTTATCAGTCTCTTTTTTTAATTAATTAGAAATTGTGGAGGTGTTTATAAAGTTTACTTGGATGGAAGTTTAGCAGTGAGTATTGATTCCTCTTAAATCTTTCCTACAGAAGTAGTGATGGATGTATCCATATGCACACATACATACAAATATATGTATAAGGATGTTCACTGGAATGTTTTTTGTAATAGTAAAAAAACAAAACCAGCGTAACTATCCATCATTAGGGACATGAAGTACATCCATGTAATGAGATATCCTACAGCTATGAAAAAGAATGAGATATAGTTCCATATTAGCACGTATAGATTTATCTCTAAGATATATAATGAGAAAAAACAAGTCAAAGCCCAGAATAGTGTTTCTAATGTTTTAGCACTTGTGCTCTTTTTGTTAAGAGGGGAAGGGGGTATATATTTGCTTAATTATCATGCAGCCATGCTGTGGAATAATATGAAGCCATTAAAAAGAATATACTGACATGGAAAGATCTCTAAGACATATTGTTAAGTTTTAAAATAATAAATCATAGAACATTTATTATCTGATCTCATGAAAAAAAAGTTGTACATTTTTATCTCTGTAAGTGCATATTAAAAGAACAGGATATATACGTATTTAACTACTAACAATGGTTACTTCTTAAAGATACTTGGAGACCAGAGGAATTCGTTACTGTGTATCTATATTGATGAGACTTCGTTCAGATATTATTTCTGTAGTAAAGGAAAAAGTAATATGTGCTCACTATTTAAAAAATTAAGATTTAAAGATAAAATGAAAAAGAAGAAAATAAAAAATATCCACAGTAGCCTTACCACCCACACACATCCTGAGATAACTGCTGTTAAAGCCTTGATAAATATCCTTCCAGAGGTAAGGGACATTTTGTGAAGGACATTTAATCCTAAACCCAGGAGAGGGAGATAAAGAGCACCACGTAAAAAGTTTACACTTAGCTTAGCAGATAGTGGGCATGTTTTTTTAAGCAGAAAAATATCATGATAGCATGTAGCTTATTGTCTGTTTTGGTTTTACTTTTCATTATATCACAGCCTTTATAGGACATAATAGCAGTCAGTAAGTATGTGTTTAAGAAATGAGTGATGGTAATCTACTAACCATTGGTGAAGCTCTTCCAGTTCCAAAACCCAAGATTAAGAAATCATGCTGGTTGACTTTCAGAAAACTGCAAACTTTAGCTAGATAACAATGGGCAGATACCCCTTGGCATTACTAGCTATAGTTTGGATTAACAGTCACAACATTTAATACCACTGTCTTCTCAAATCTGTGCAAGATAGAGAAAGCTCTCACTAGAATAGATAAACAGTCTGGGGTGGCATAGAAAGCTTTGTTTAAGAAACAGTACTTAGCCTTTTCATCTGCTAAGGGACTCTGGCCTTCTTTGCCCTCTTACAGGCCTTGTCTCATAACCCAGAACACTTTGTGTATGTATAGTAGAGAATGGAATGATTCAGGTACCTTGTTCTTGTGCCTGTCTTCCAGTCAAAGAGAGGTCAAATTGAAACTGCTTAATTTTGGAAATATTTTTATATGTACATAAGTATACATGAAGGATAATTTTAACTGTATAATTAGTTAATTATCATGGAGCCTGAGATCAAGTTTCTGAATCTTTTTTAAGGAAACATTAATTTTTACTATTTGTGTTTTTCTTTTTAGTTTCTGCCACTGCCTTCTACAAAGCACAACCTGTAATTCAATTCATGTGTGAAGTTCTTGACATTCATAATATTGATGAGCAACCAAGACCTCTGACTGATTCTCATCGGGTAAAATTCACCAAAGAGATAAAAGGTGAATTAATTAGCATTTGGAGCAACTTAACTATAAAATGCATGGATATAACAAACTATTATTGAAAATTTTTAAATTAAAATCTATTCATGTAACATCACCAGGAAAAAATATAGATCAGATTCTAAAATGTTACATTAAATTCATTACCATAACATCTTAGGTAGTGTTTCAATGGAAGAAATGCCAAGTAATGGAATTAATATCAATACCAGCTAATTTTTTGTTAATACTTTCCCTTACTAGCTGAAGGGATAAGAGTATCCCATGGGAAAATGCTTCTATAATACTGTTAAAAGTAGGAAGCTTATTCTAAAAACATTGTTATTTCAGAACTGGAGTCATTCTTTGAACATTTTCTAATATAATGACTTCCTTATTTTTCTGAAATGATAGCAGAGTATTTTATTCCTTTGAAAATTTATGGATATGGGGCTAGCCTGTTTCCTGTGTTGTTCTAGAGTTGGAATTCAGTTATTTCATGTACATTAAATAGCCAACCATTGATCTTGCCTATTTTAGTTAGTAGCTAAAATTTGTACAGTGGTGTTGCATCATATGCATATTTTACTAATATAAATTCATCTCTACATAGTCTTCCAAAGAGAAAAAAAGTTGTGTTCTGAAATTTATATTTTATATGTATTTACTCTTTATATATATTTCTATATACGTTTAAATATACATAAGCAGTTTTATATGCAAACCCACATACACTGTCCTTTATCGCAATTTGAGAGATTTTTCAAGATTAATTTTGATTATGTAAAATTCTTGCCTTATTCATTATTTTAGAACCTAATCCTCATGTAAGGTGTGACTCCACTGTATTTAGTTCTTTATTATTTAGACATGAAGAGAAATTAGATATTCTCTAATTAGAATGAGTAGTATAAGTTCTATGTATATTAAGGGTTAGATCTTAAATAGTCGGAAATAACTATGTTGTTTTATTTCAAGGTTTTACCTAGGTGTTGTAGATAATTTTCAGCCTGTGGTTTGAATGAAGCATTGAAGTTTGTTCGCTGAACATCTTTCAGTTCCCCCAAATCAATTAGAGTAGCTAAATACATCCTGCTTGCTCCAGTAATCATTCATTCTTTGTCACTTAGTAACCGGGAGAGAGAGTCATTGTAATAAAACATTAAAAGGAAAATCCTTCCTGCTTTGAAAATAAGCATCCATTTCTCTCAAGTTATTTAAGTGCCAAAATAAAAAAGTGTTATATATTACTGTATTGCAACCATACCATTGTCCTTTCATAATCTGTATTAACTGAACAGTTAACATTGTTGGGAGGTACTGCATTAGCCACCATTAATATGTGATCATCTAAATGCCATGCTTTCCAGTGGAGTTGCTGCTTAGTTACCACCTCTGATATCATGAAGTCACTTACATTATTTTGCGGTAACTATGCAATCAACTCATACCACCACTCTATCACAGAAAATACAAGATGTACAGAACAAGGATTCAACTGCTGCCCGAAGAGCATGGACTCGATCTTAACTTCAACTGCTCAGGGGCCCAAAGAAATGACTGAAAAAAATGACTAGAAAGCATTATAAAGTTGATGTTATAGTGAAGGTAAAGCCAAGTTTATAGGTTAAATATTTGATTTATTAAAGCCAAAATTTTGTTTTGGTTGGATGGAGGGTTTGGGGAGGGACCTGGGCAGGGTATTATCTAGTCCATTTTTTTAAGTGTCACCTTTTTGCTAACCCGTGGATTTGGGTCTAATCCTTAGGCACCTGTGACCCTAGATTTGGGGTAGAAAAATCTGAGTTGGATCTAATTGACAAACTGATGATTTTTTCCTCCATTCAAAGTCAAGACAGCTTTCTTTTTTTTTTTTTTTTTTAAGAAGGCTCTTAAAGTACATCATATATTCCTACTACAGTAACTCCAGAGAATCACAGTTGTGTGTTCTGTTCTGTATATTTGGGTTTAGTTTTTAGCTGGCATGAGGAATTTGGTGATAACTGTTAAATAGTGATACAAAGTGTGCTATAATGAATAGATTTCCTTAGTATATTCGTTTGGTTCCAGTTGAACTTTTTCCTGCATATTTAATAATAACTTTTGGGTGGTTTCTTTGTGCAATAATTCATCATAGTTAAACAGCAGAAATATTGAGGGAAATTTATGGTTAAATTATCATATGTATAT
The DNA here is from genome assembly GCF_057802395.1 of Ceratotherium simum simum. Lineage (NCBI taxonomy): Eukaryota > Metazoa > Chordata > Mammalia > Perissodactyla > Rhinocerotidae > Ceratotherium > Ceratotherium simum. Next base: position 22,638,685 of record NC_141921.1, on the reverse strand, counting down.
AAGAGTACCAGTTTATTTTTGGTAAAAACTTTAGTAGGCTTGTAGAACCTTACTAATATTTTTTTTAATTCAAAGGGAAGACTTGAAAACAAATTGCTATGTAGTGTGGATAACAGAAATTTGTTTTAAATTTTTCTATTGTGTTTTTCCCCTAAACATAATATTTTTACAGCTTGCTTACTTTATATTGTTGGTATTTCCTTCTTTAAATACCAATACTACTACTTTAAAATACTATCAAGGACTTTCCTTGGAAAAGGAAATACTAATACTAATACTTGGAAAAGGAAAGTCCTTGATAGTATTTTATTTTCTAGTCTCCTTTATAACATAGAGGCATAGTAAATTCTCTAATTGATCTGAAATTTTAGTTTTATAAAGGTAGTTACTAATAAAAACTATTTCTCACTGATTCAATTAGGAGTACTTCTCAAGAAAAACCCATACCAGTCTGGTTCAGTCACACTGTGTCCGTTTAACATCTTAATTTGTGCTGATATATCAGAAGAAAATATTACTAGGAGTGAACTTTGTGTTTGGTACTACAGTTAGTAATTAGATAGGAAAAGAAGTTATACTATAGCAGGGCTTCTCACCCTTGGCACTATTGATATTTTGAGGTGAATAATTCTTTGTTGTGGTCGGGGGTGGGAGGTAGTGCTGTCCTGTGCATTGTAGGATATTTAGCAGCATCCCTAAATCTAGCATCTACTAGATGCCAATAGCACCCCCAGCTGTGACAATCAAAAATGTTTCCAGACATTACCAAATAATCCCTGAAGGACAAAATCACCTCTGATTGAGAACCACTGCACTATAGGAATCACAGATGTAAAAGGGAAATAATACAAAAATAATAACCATAAATACTATCAGAGAACTAAAAGTTGTCCTCCATCTACCCTTTTTTAAGTTTTCCTCCTTTGGAGTATAGACCATAGAAATAGAGTTGCTTATCTGTGACCAGTAGCCACCACATCTGTTTGTTAACTCTTCTCTAAAGAGTTCCAGGACTGCACTGGCCAATACAGTAGCCACTAGCCATGTGTAGCTATTTAAATTTAAATTAAATTTTCAGTTTCTTAGTCGCACTAGCCACAATTCATGTGCTCAGTAACGCATATTGCTAGTGATTTTAGTGCAGATGTGAAACATTCCATCATCTCAGAAAATTCTATGGACAGCTCTGCTTAAGAAAATTCATCCCGAAGAATTTCAGCCAATGGTTTAAAAGCCCATTGCTTTACATTCTAAAGCAGGCCTGGGATCTTCAAACCCCTAGGGTCTACAGATGGACTGCAAGGATCCAGGAACATCTCAAGTCATGTGCTAAATTATGTGTATGTGTGTTTTTCTGCGAGTTTATTGCTTTCATGAGATTTGCAAAGGGGTCAGTGATTTCATAAGAAGGTAGGGATCACCTGCTCTAGGAATTATTTTGGTTGCATTTGATTTCTAATATTTAGTGGTAAAAGAGTTGTGTCACTATATTATAATTCTACTAAATTGTCTCACCACTTTTGTCACAAGGGCCTGGGATTTTTTTTTTCTTCCTGCTTTAGAAATCTTTGAAGGACTTCCTTCTTGAGCTTTATGAAATTCTGATCTTCAGTCAGTATGTGATGACTGGGTTGTTCAAATAACACGTATTTTGAAGATTATAGAATATCTTGAGAATTATTGCAACTCTTCTTTCATTCCTCTTTCCCTCTCCCAGCATAAATACCTGAATTTATTATAAACAAGGTTTTTTATTAATGGATAACTTTGTCCCGTATTCTACAGGCTTTTCAAATCTTATGATACTATTTTTTAGTGTGTAGAACTGGGTAGGATAGGGGAAAGGTTTGGAGCTAGGTCTATGATGATTGTAACCATTATTATCAATGTTATGTATAAAATCCTGTGTTACTATCACATTGCCTTTATCACAGATTTTCTGTCTGTTTAGAATTTGAGTTTTTATAGTAATGAACAGGTTTTATAACTATAAATATTTTATATGTGACAGTTCTGTAACTTCAGTTTTTCTTGTTGGGAACAGGTCTGAAGGTTGAAGTGACTCATTGTGGCACAATGAGGCGGAAATATCGTGTTTGTAACGTAACAAGAAGGCCTGCCAGTCATCAAACGTAAGAAAAGCTGATGTTTGTCAGAGCAGAGATGATTGAAGCAGCTTGCTCTAGTTAGTGGATTGGGTGTTTTGCCAGCTCATTAATGAGATAAGAGTTGTTAATGTGTACTTTTTTTTTTTTTCCAGCTTTCCTTTACAGTTAGAAAATGGCCAAACTGTGGAGAGAACAGTTGCACAGTATTTCAGAGAAAAGTATACTCTTCAGCTGAAGTACCCACACCTTCCCTGTCTGCAAGTGGGGCAGGAGCAGAAACATACCTATCTGCCGCTAGAAGTAATGTGTTTAAGCTGCTTATTAATATACTCTTATTCGTCATTCTGTTGGGGTCTTGTATTGCCTATAACTTACTTCATACTCTCACATTTATTTTGGAGATTGAGCTGTTTTTAAATTTTATTTTATTCCAAATTTTTGGTAGTGAAATAATATGAAAAAACACTCATCCACAGTCCTACCACTCTAAATATTACCACTGTTAGCATTTTGGTACACTTCTTTTCAGCCTTTTTATCCAGTGTACATTTTAGCTAATACTAATCATACTGTAAAACAGTATTGTTTACTACTTTTTTACTTAACATGATATTAAAAAGAAGCAGTTTGATGAAGTAGATTTTAAAATTTAATTTCACATGTAATTGACACTGAGAGTTTAAAAAATGATATATACATCTAGTATAAATTTTTTTCCATTTGTAGGTCTGTAATATTGTGGCAGGGCAACGATGTATCAAGAAGTTAACGGACAATCAGACTTCTACTATGATCAAAGCAACAGCAAGATCTGCGCCAGATAGACAAGAGGAAATTAGCCGATTGGTTAGTACTTAACCCTAGAAATAGGAATTAAAAGCATATTAGAGTGAGCTACTAAAGAACCATGTCCTTATAAGCTTATACATTATTACCATTCCATGGACTATCAGAATTAAAACGGATCATGGAAGTAATCTAGAGGTGTTCTAGGAGGAAACCTTAGTGAGTTCTATGAGAAGGGTTAGATCCTTCTAATTTAACCCCAAACTCTTTAATTAGTTCCAGAGTAGATTCTCTCAGAACTAACGTTTCAGTTTGGTGAACTGCCACTTTATTACCTCCCACCTAAAAGAGGAGAGAGAAAGGAGGGAAAGTCAAGGTATTATGACTAGCAATAGTGAGAGTCTTAACACTCAGAGTAGGATTGCTTGAAATTCAAGACAGCTTCAACCATATAGGGTCTCTAAGCTATCTCCTTGTTCTAAATGGGGAGGAAGGAAGAGTTGTCGATACCACTTTATAAAACTGATAGAATAAGGCAAAATGAAAAGTAAAAGGCACCTGGTGGATCTTACCTTACTCTCTTCTTGAATACCATTTAAATTATCCAAGTGAAGAAGTCTGGAAATATGAATATTACCCAAAAGAACTTAAGGACACTTTCAAAAGTAATTTTAAAGATTGTTAAAAAAGGATTACAGAACTTTCATTTTATAGGCTAATTACATAAAAAAGACCTTTTTTTCTTATAGTTTTGTAAAGAGGGAATAAAAGTTATTACATGATATTTTACTGGGAAAATACAGGCTGGTTCTCATCATGGATTTTTGTCTGATCTACTATGACAAGATTTTAAAACCTTTAAGAGACTAGAACTTCTCACTATCTCTATAAAATCTCAATAACTAGTTCTAACCCATTTATTACAACTTTTCTGTTCAGAGAGACAATATTGTACAGTATTGCCTGTTCAGAGAGACAATATTGTAGTGGTTAAAAGAGGCTTTGGAATCTTACAGCTCTGGGTTCAAAGTCTGGCTTGTCTACTTGCTTACTGTTACTATTACTGTATTATTCTTTTTTTTTTTTTTTTTTTTAAAGATTTTATTTATTTTATTTTTTTCCCCCCAAAGCCCCAGTGGATAGTTGTATGTCGTAGCTGCACATCCTTCTAGTTGCTGTATGCGGGACTCGGCCTCAGGATGAACGGAGAAGTGGTGCCTCGATGCGCACCCGGGATCCGAACCCGGGCCACCAGCATCGCAGCGCGCGCACTTAACCACCAAGCCACAGGGCCGGCCCTGTATTATTCTAATTATAGTATCTGGAAGGCTAGTGCAGTGATTGAGAGTAGGAACTCTAGAATCAGAACATACATGGTTTCTATGTCATTTGCTTAGCTATATGGTTTTAGGCCAGTCATTTAACTTTACTAAGCTGTAGTTTTATCCTCTGTAAAATAAAGATTATAAAAGACCTTCTTTTATAGTCATAAGGTTATTGTGAAAATTAATTATAAAACATTTAGCATCAAGCACGTCACTCAGCAAGTCTTTGTAAATGATAATTGTTGTTATTCTTTGTAACCTTACTACGGAGGTACACTAAAACACACCAGAAATGAATGGCATTTAAGCTTGAAGAAAAGATGCATTAGTGCCTAATTTCGAAAACAACTTTCTGTGCTTATTATGGGGAGATTCTTTTTACCTATTTAGATTATATAGTGTTTTTTTTAATGGATTGTTACTCAAAGACTTGAACACTGCCTTCTTTTTGTCATCTCGTTTGACATTTACCCTGAGACCAAGTAAATATGTTTTGAAAAACACAGTTACTATAGCATACTGTGAGCATGAATTACCTCTGAGATCCAAGTTTACACTGAAACTAAATAAATTCTTTATCTTTGTATGTATGGATATATTATGTAAAAATTATAATCTGTATCTTATACTGGCTTTCTTATCTGTCTCAAGTGCATCCCACTAAGTGTTATAATATGGCACTTTTTCTCTAAAAATACACAAGTAAATTTTATATAAATTGTAAATCAAATACTTAGGAAAAAAGAGTTAGGGTTATCAATATTTGTTATCAAACTCTACGTAAGATAAATTTTAATAGTATATGTCTGGATCCTCTAATTAGGTGTTCTTAACCTTTTTTAGGTCAAGTATTTCTTTCTCTTGAAGTCTCTGGACCACCCCCCCCAAATATGCTAGGTTTAATTATATAAAATTACCATTTCATGAGTCATAAATAGTTGAAGTTTCTTATTATTAACCTAATACATTTAAATTTTGTATAAATTGTTGGGAGGTTCAGAGGCTTCCTGCAGTCCATTTATGGTCTGTGGTCCCCAGGTTAAGATTCTCTGCTCTATCATTAGGGCACCATTAACTAGACCTATTGTTAAATATTGTTGACATAGCGCAGAAAAAAAAAATAGAGGTTTCTAATGAGTACAGCAGGGAATTTGGGGGAATTCTGAAAGTAACTACAAACTTTTTCTGTTGTTAGGTAAGAAGTGCAAATTATGAAACAGATCCATTTGTTCAGGAATTTCAATTTAAAGTTCGAGATGAAATGGCCCATGTAACCGGACGAGTACTTCCAGCACCTATGCTCCAATATGGAGGACGGGTAAAACCTCTTGATAGTTTTTTAATTATCAACATATAGTTTCTGTGTATGGAGAGGAGGGCATCCTAGCTAAGTGTGGAATGTAGAAAATGTTTTATTGTTCCAGCAATATTTTTTTGTTTCAAAATGAGTATCTTTGCTTGAATTTAGTAGAACTTTTGTTTTTCTCTGGTAAAAATATAAATTATAATGATTTAAACAGCCTATTCTATGTAGAATGTCAGATACATATCAATTCAGCAATTTGAAATGCTTATTTCAGCTCGTTAAAATAAATTGTATGTTAAGCATTTTTTGCCTTATTACTTCTCTTTGTCCTTTTTCTGTAGAATCGGACAGTAGCAACACCAAGCCACGGAGTATGGGACATGCGAGGGAAACAATTCCACACAGGAGTTGAAATCAAAATGTGGGCTATAGCTTGTTTTGCCACACAGAGGCAGTGCAGAGAAGAAATATTGAAGTAAGTCTTGTCATTAGTTTGGCTTTGGGACCTTTTTGTGTTTAAGTTTTGTGTTTCAATTTTAAATTACTCAGCTAATGTTCTAATCAATGTTGCCTCAAAATGGAGCATATTTAATCACTGAACCTTTAAAAATGTTTCTTCTCAATAGTTTGATGAAGATTCCTCAATTGGTTAGTCATAGTCAGTCACTGATTCATTCTTCTAGGCGTCCTAGTAGACTAGCTTCTGTGTTATAGCAGGACCATCACTGGCTTTTGATAGCAAATGGGTTACGTTTAATTCTCAGCTTTGCTACTCGCTAGCTTTATTACAATGGATAATTTGATTTAATCTTGTTATGCTTCAGTTTTCACCTTTTTAAAATAGAGACAATAATACTTATCTAGTGGATGAGGATTAAATAAAATCCTTATTTATCAATTGAGTCCTTTGAAAGAGTGGTTTAACTCCTCTTTCACTTCCTTGCTTTTCAAAATTTGGCCGCCATCTCCACCACTTCGCCTCTTTCCCAGATTCTTTCCCTCAATATGTAAGTGTTCAACAGTCTTCTGTTTAAATTTAAAACAAACAAAATCTTCACTGTTCAATTTACCTCACTTATTCTCTCAGGCTTCCAGACTTACCTTCTCTCTCCTTCCTTGAAATCTTAGTGCTCTGCTGAAACTAGTTCCTGGAAGATCTCTGATATCTTTGTGCTTATCAATTCTAATGGTCTCTTCTCAGCCATTATTTTCTCAAAATTTGTGCAGCATTAGATACAATTGAATACCTTCTTGACATTCTCTCCATTCTTGCCTTCCTGGTTCCTTTTTATCACGTTGGCTTCTTTTCTTTTTTATCTCCTCTCCTTTGGAACTCTCAAGTCTTTGGGGCTTTGGTAATCTCAAGGGCTTCTGCTATCATTCTTGAAGAGCTGTGCTGTCGTGAAAGATTACCAGCTCCACTTGTGTCTCCCCCCACTCCAAAACTTTTAGGCTTCTCTTTGACAAAGAGTAACGTTAAATTGTTAAATAGAAGAATAACATTAAAATCACATAACATAACATAAATAACATAAAAATCAGTATAACATTTAAATCTTTCACCTGCCTAAGTCCTTTCTCCATTTTCACATATTCTGAACAAAGAAATTGAAGCAGTGTATTCCCTCTATCTCTCTGGCATTTTTTTCTGTTTCTACTTATGCTGCTCTTTACTGAAAATGCCTCCTTCCTGTCTCTACTCATCTAAATAATATCCAGTCTTCTGTGATTTGTGATGCTGGAAATAATCTCTCTTAACTCTAAATATAGTAGCTTATCAATATCCTCTCTATTTGTACTTGTCACTTTCTGTGTAAAATAGAATTGTATTCTAATTATTTGTGTAAATTTCTTTTTTTTTTTTTTGTGGGGAAGATCAGCCCTGAGCTAACATCCATGCTAATCCTCCGCTTTTTGCTGAGGAAGACCAGCTCTGAGCTAACATCTATTGCCAATCCTCCGCCTTTTTTTTTTTCCCCAAAGCCCCAGTAGATAGTTGTATGTCATAGTTGCACATCCTTCTAGTTGCTATATGTGGGACGCGGCCTCAGCATGGCCGGAGAAGTGGTGCGTCGGTGCGCGCCCGGGATCCGAACCCTGGCCGCCAGCAGCGGAGCGTGCACACTTAACCGCTAAGCCACGGGGCCGGCCCTAATTGTATTTCTTAAAGTTCACTTAATATGTTTTTTTCTCCAAAGTTTTTATCCCCCTGCTTTCAAGTAAAATATCATAAGGACAGTTTACTACAATGCTACGATTATCTTACTTGGCCTCCAGAGACCAAAGAAAACACCTCCAGTCATTTTTCAAGCCTAGGGTCATTCTTTTCATTTTGCATTTGTTATTCATGGCTTGATAGAATCTTATGATCAGGGACTTATGGCTCTTATTCAATCAAAATATTCAACGTCATACTTCTTGAATTAAACACTAATAAGGAAAAGGAGAAGAAGGGAATTCCTACAAACGTCATCTCTGTCCTGAGGGAATTGGGGTGTTTTTGAGCAAAGATAACTCAGATCCTTGACTTAGGACCTTATTTGTTTTAAAACAAGTAAAGTGATTGTTAAACCTCAACATCATTACTCTATCCTAGGCTAAATGCAGAATTTTGTTTAAATATGAAATTATTAATCTTTTATTTTTTTCAGTGTGGATGAAAGTACATTAAAGTGCTGCCTGCCTCATTTGTTTTTAAATGTTGTGTTCATATTTTCTTAATCTTTTCTGAGGACGCAATCTTTCCTGCTATCCTAATTTGAGACAGGTAATATGGAAAGAAACTCTGGATTAGGTCGTAGTTCTGACTCTGCTATTTATCTAACCATTTGATCTTGACCGAATACTTAATGTCCCAGAAACAATTTCCTGATCTATAAAATGGGAATAATACCTGACCTACCACTTTCTTAGGAATCGTGTCAAGATTGAATTAGAAAATGTACGACAGCTTAAATTTATCAAGCTCTTACCATGTCTTGGGCTAAGGGCTAAGTGCTTTTACATGTATTATCTCATTTAATCATCACACCAGCCTTAGAATGGAAGTAATCACATTGTAAATGAGAGAAACTGAAAAAATTTGCCTAAAATTTCATAACTAGTAAGTAACAGAATTAGAATTGGAACATGTCTTGCTAACTTGAGAGCTAAGCTCTTAACTAGCACGCTCTATTACTAATGGCCTTTGTAAACTACAAAACGCCACATAACTGTATAGTAGTGTTAGTTTGCAAAATAGATTACTGACCCGCTATTGCCCTTAACATCAGTAATCTGGTGATCTCTTCATATATGGAGCACACGTATCTTTGCTTCATTCTGCATTCTCTTCCCAAACTTTCCATTACTACTTTGTAGGTGTTTATGACTAGAGAAAGGTTTTATTTTTATTGATTTCTCCTTCCAGGGGTTTCACGGACCAACTGCGTAAGATTTCTAAAGATGCGGGAATGCCCATCCAGGGCCAGCCTTGCTTCTGCAAATATGCGCAGGGGGCAGACAGCGTGGAGCCCATGTTCCGGCATCTCAAGAACACCTACTCTGGGCTGCAGCTCATTATCGTCATCTTGCCGGGGAAGACACCGGTATATGGTAAGGATAACTTCAGATTGCGTTTTTCCTCAAGTACTTGATATTCCTTTTAGAATTATGCTAAAACATATCCTAAAACTTCCAAACATTAAAACATATTTTATAGCTACAGTATTGAAACTTGTTAACTTTAAAAAGACAAGTCAGTAGATCGATTTAAATAGTCTAAGAAGAGACCCTGTGAAAAGAATTTCAGTAGTTAAAGGAGGCATTTGAAAACAATGGTGGAGCAAAGAATTATTTCTTAAAAATGGCATTGAGATAACTTGAGTATCAGTGTAATGTAGTGGTTAAAAAGCACAGACTCTGGAGTCAAATTATGCTGCTTAATACTCAGCTACTGCCAGGTGTACTGCCTGTGAGATCTAGCTGAATTACTTAACCACACTCAGCCTTCATTTCCTCATCTATGAAATTAGGATACTAAAACTACCTAACCCATATAAGGTAGTTGTAAGGATTAAATAAATTTACATATGTAAACAGGGACTAGAATAGCGCCTGTCATATAGTGAACACTCAGTAAATGTCAGCTATTATTATTGTAAACAAATTAAAGTTTTATGAGATCAATAAATATAAATCATTGTGGAGGCCAGCCCCGTGGCTTAGTGGTTAAGTGCTCGCGCTCTGCTACTGGCAGCCCGGGTTCAGATCCCGGGTGCGCACCGACACACCGCTTGTCCGGCCGTGCTAAGGCTGCGTCCCACATACAGCAACTAGGAGGATGTGCAACTATGACATGCAACTATCTGCTGGGGCTTTGCGGAGAAAAAAGAAGGAGGATTGGCAATAGATGTTAGCTCAGAGCTGGTCTTCCTCAGCAAAAGGAAGAGAATTAGCATGGATGTTAGCTCAGGGCTCATCTTCCTCACAAAAAAAAAAAAAAATCATTGAATCATGGAAAAACACACAGAAAGTACCGTTTTCAACCTCCTGAATGGGGTATAATCATTTAAGCTTAAAAATGATAGAAGAATTTGCAAAGGAAAATTGTTAGATTTGACTGCATAAAAATTAAATTTTCTGTATGTCACAAAAGTATAACTAAAATTAAAAGCAAACCAAGAATGTGAAAAATATTTACAACAAATGGAGACAACGAAGGGCTAGTTTGTTATTAGTTAAAATATTCACAGAGGGCCGGCCCCGTGGCTTAGCGGTTAAGTGCTCGCGCTCCGCTACTGGCGGCCCCGCGTTCGGATCCCAGGCGCTCACTGACGCACCGCTTGTCAGGCCATGCTGAGGCTGCGTCCCACATACAGCAACTAGAATGATGTGCACCTATGACATACAACTATCTACTGGGGCTTTGGGCCGGGGGGGACAAAAGGAGGAGGATTGGCAATAGATGTTAGCTCAGAGCCGGTCTTCCTCAGCAAAAGGAGAAGGATTAGCACGGATGTTAGCTCAGGGCTGATCTTCCTCACCAAAAAAAAAAAAAAATTCATATAGATCTATTATGTGTTCAAAGGAAAAAATTCTTACATTCTTTTAGATTAATGAGAAAGAATATAAACTAAAATTTCTCAAGAAAAAACAAGTAAATATATGAGAAAATGTGGGTTTTCACCAATAGTTTAAGAAAAGTAGAGTAATAAAGGGAAAAATTTTATGCTACTAAATTAGCAAATATACTTAAATATTATAATACCTAGTGCTTGTGAGTATGCAGTGAATCTAGTATTTTATGGCAGTGCAAATTGGTATCTTTTCCATCGAAAGTAGAAAAATGTGTTTTTCGTCTGCAATTTATATTTCCAATTCCAAAAATGTGTTCAAAGAATTCATAATGTAGAAAACTTTTTTTTTTTTTGAGGGAGATTGGCCCTGTGCTAACATCTGTTACCCAGTCTTCCTCTTTTTTCCTTTTTCTCCCCAAAGCCCCAGTACATAGTTGTGTATCATAGTTGTAGAGTTGTAGCTCTTCTGTCTAGGATGCCACCTCAGCATGGCTTGACGATCGGTGAGTAGGTCCTTGCCCAGGATCCGAACTGGTGAACCCCAGGTCGCAGAAGTGAAACTCTCGAACTTAACTGCTCTGCTGCCGGGTCGGCCCCTAGAAAAATCTTTATGCACAAATAATGATGTCTGTGATGTTAAAAAATAAGAACTGGCTTTAAACAATGAGTAAGTTAATAGTATGTTGATGAAATAGTCTGCAGTAATTAAAAATGATGGTTATAAAATTCAAAAGATATTTTTTATGTTGTGATAAAATGCAGAAGGTTTTAAACTCAAAAAATTTGTAAATCAGTAAGGAAATGACAAACAACTCAACTGAAAAATAGACCAAGGACGTAAAACAGAAAAACAAATGGTCAGTTATTTTATGAGATCATGCTTAGCCTCATTTGTCATTAAAGAAATATGGACTAGAATAAGTTATTTTTCACCAACAGTGACAATACCCGTTTTTGGCAAAAATGTGAATAATTAATTATACACTCTCGTACCCTGTTGATGGGAGGGGAAGTTGTTATTACCATAGCCTCCAAACTGGTGTTCTTCTCTGCATTGCTTCTAGTTCCCTTTTAGTCCATTGTCGACACTGCTGCCAGAGTGATTTTTTTTTTAATTAATAGACTTTATTTTGTAGAACAGTTTTAGATTTATAGAAACATTGAGCAGATAGTAGAGTTCCTATATGCTTCCCCTCCCCTGCACACAGTTTTCCCTATTATTAACATCTTGTATTAGTGTGGTACATTTAATGAACCAATATTGGTAAATTATTATTAATATATTGTCCACAGTTTATATTAAAGTTCACTCTTTGTGTTGTACAGGTCTATGGGTTTTGACAAATGCATAACATCATGTATCTACTATTACAGTATCATAAAGAATAGTTTCCCTGCTCTAGGCCGGCCCCGTGGCTTAGCGGTTAAGTGCGCATGCTCCGCTGCTGGCGGCCCCGGGGTCGGATCCCGGGCGCGCACCGACGCACCGCTTCTCCCACCATGCTGAGGCCGTGTCCCACATACAGCAACTAGAAGGATGTGCAGCTATGACATACAACTATCTACTGGGGCTTTGGGGGGAAAAAATAAATAAATAAAATCTTTTAAAAAAAATAAAGAATAGTTTCCCTGCTCTAAAAATCATCTGTGTTCCACCTATTCATCCCTCCTGCCCTCTTCTCAAACCCCTGACAACCACTGGTCTTTTTATGTCTCTATAGTTTTGCCTTTTCTAAAACGTCATATAGTTGGAGTTATATGGTATGTACCGTTTTCTGATTGGCTTCTTTCACTTAGCAGTGTGCGTTTAAGATTCCTCCATGTCTTTTCATGGCTTGACAAGTCATTTCTTTTTACTGCTGAATAATATTCCATTGTATGAATGTACTATAGTCTGTTATCTGTTTACCTATTCAAGGACATCTTATTGCTTCCCATTTTTATCAATTATGAATAATGCTGTTATAAATATTCACGTGCAAGTTCTTGTGTGGACATAAGTTTCCAGCTCAGTTGGGTAAATAACTAGGAAACTAATTAGTGTATTGAATAGTAAGACTACCAAATTATCTTCTAAAGTGGCTGTGCCGTTTTGTATGTATGTACACCAGCAATGAATGAGAGTTCTTATTGCTCTGCATCCTCTCCAGCATTTGGTATTGTCGATTTTAGGATTCTAATAGGTGTATAGTGGTATCTTGTTGTTTTAATTTGCAATTCCTTAATGACACATAATGTTGAGTGTTTTTTCATATGCTTTTTTTCCTTTTGTATGTCTTTTTTTGATGAAGTGTCTGTTCCAATCTTTTGCACATTGTTTAATTAGGGTGTTTGTTTTCTTATTGTTCAGCTTTAAGAGTTCTTTGTATATTTTAGATACAAGTTTTTTATCAGATATGTGTTTTGCAAATATTTTCTCCCAGTCTGTGACTTGTCTTTTCATTCTCTTAACAGTGTCTTTCATAGAGTACAAGTTTTTAATTTTAATAAAGTCTAACTCATCAATTTTTTCTTTCACAGGTCATGTTTTTGGTGTTACATTTAAACCTCATTGCCAAACCCAAGGTCACCAAAGTTTTCACCAAAGTTATCTTCTAGTGGTTTTATAGTTTTGCTTTCTACGTATAGGTTTATAACACATTTTGAGTTAATTTTTGTGAGAGATAAAGTGTCTTTGTCTAGATTCACTTTTTTGCATGTGGCTCTCCAGTTCTTCCAGCACTATTTGTTGGAAAGACTGTCTTTCTATTAAATTGCCTCTGCTGCTTTGTCAAAGATTGACTGACTATATTTGTATGTCTGTTTTCTGGACCCTTTATTTTGTTCCACTGGTCTGTATGTCTATTCATTTGCTAATATGACACTGTCTTGATTAATATTGCTTTATAGAAAGTCTTGAAGTCAGATAGTGTCAGTTCTCTGACTTTGTTCTTTCTTCTTCACTATTATGTTAGCTATTCTGAGTCTTTTGCCTCTGTATATAAATGTTAGAGTCAATTTGTCAGTAGCCACAAAATGACTTGCTGAGGTTTTTATTTGGATTACATTGAATCTATAGATCAAGCTGGAAAGAATTGACATCTTAACAATATTAAGTCTTTTTATGTTTGAATATGGAATATCTCTCTGTTTAGAGCTTCTTTGATTTCATCAGAGTTTTATAGTTTTCCTCATATAGATCCTGCACACATTTTATTAGATTTGTTTTTTTTTCTTTTGATGCTAATGTAAATGGTATTGTGTTTTTAATTTTATTTATTTTATCTTATTTTTTTACTTTCTTTTTCTTTTTCTTTTTCTTTTTGTGAGGAAGATCAGCCCTGAGCTAATATCCGTGCCAATCTTCCTCTTTTTGCTGAGGAAGACTGGCCCTGGGCTAACATCTGCCCATCTTCCTCCACTTTATATGGGACACTGCCACAGCGTGGCCTGACAAGTGATGCATTGGTGCACGCCCAGGATCCGAACCTGGGCTGCCAGCAGCGGAGTGCACGCACTTAACCGCTACGCCACGGGGCCGGCCCCTGTGTTTTTAATTTTAAATTCCAGTTGTTCATTTTTTGTATATAGGAAAGCGATTAATTTTTGTATATTTACTTTGTATCCTGCAACTTTGCTATAATCACTTATTAGTTCCAGGAGGCTTTTTGTCAATTCTTTGGGATTTTCTACGTAGACAATCATGTCCTCTCCTAACAAAGACAGTTTTATTTCTTCCTTCCCAGTCTGTATACTTTCATATCCTTTTCCTTTCATTTGCTAGGACTTCTAGTACAATGTTGAAGAGGAGTAGTGACAGAAGACATCTTTGCATTGTTCCTGATGTTAGAGGGAAATCATCTAGTTTCTCGGCAGTAAGCATAATGTTAGCTATAGGTTTTTTGTAGTTGTTCTTTATCAAGTTGAGGAAATTCCCCTCTAATCCTAGTTTGCTGAGAATTTTTATCATGAATGCATGATGCAGTTTGCCAAATGCTTTTGCTTTATCTATTGATGTGATCATATGATTTTTCTTCTTTAGTCTCTTAATGTGATCAGTTGCATTAATTGATTTTTAAATGTCGAGCCCAGCCAGCCTTGCATACCTGGGATAAGTCCCACTTGGTCATGGTATATAATTCTAATACATTGTTGGATTCAATTTGCTAATATTTTGAAGATTTTTGCATCTGTATTCATGAAAGATAATGATCTTTGGTTTTCCTTTCTTGTAAAGTCTTTATGTGGTTTTGATATTAAGTATTGTTGGCCTCATAAAATAAGTTAGGAAGTATTCTCTCTGCTTCTGTTTTCTGGAAGATATTGTAGAGAATTGGTATCATTTCTTCCTTAAATGTTTGGTAGAATTTACCAGTGAAACCATCTGGGCCTGGTACTTTATTTTTTGGAAGATTATTAATGATTCAGTTTCTTTAATAGATACAGGCTGATTCAGATTATCTATTTCTTCTTTGTGAGTTTTGATAGTGTCATTCAAGGAATTGGTCCACTTCATGTAAGTTATCAAATTTGTGGGCCTAGAGTTGTTCATAATATTCTTTTTTTTATATATATAATTTTGTTTATTTTGTTCCCCCCACAAAGCCCCAGTAGATAGTTGTATGTCATAGTTGCACATCCTTCTAGTTGCTGTATGTGGGATGCGGCCTCAGCATGGCCGGAGAAGCAGTGCGTTGGTGCACTCCCGGGATCCGAACCCGGGCCGCCAGCAGCAGAGCGCGCGCACTTAACCGCTAAGCCATGGGGCCGACCCCATAATATTCTTTTATTAGCCTTTAAATGTCCATGGAACCAATAGTGATGACGCTTTTTTCATGTCTGTTATTAGTAATTTGTGTCTTCTCTTTCTTTTCCTTAGTCTGGCTAGAGGTTTATCAATTTCATTGATCTTTTCAAAGAACCATCTTTTGGTTTTGTTGATTTTTCTCTATTGATTTCTTATTTTCAATTTCATTGATTTCTACTCTAATTAATATTTCTTTCCCTCTACTTGTTTTAAGTCTATATTGTTCTTCATTCTCTATTTTTCTAAGGTGGAGACATAGATTATTGATTTTAGATCTTCTTTTCTAGTATATGCATTCAGTGCCATAAATTTCCCTCTAAGCACTGCTTTCACTGCATCCCACAAATTTTGACAAGTTGTATTTCATTTTCATTTAGTTCAAAATATTTTTAAGTTTCTCAAGACTTCTTTGGTCCATGTGTTACATAGAATTATGTTGTTTAATATACAAATATTTTGGGATTTCCCAGCTATCTTTCCGTTATTGATTTCTAGTTGAATCCCATTGTGGTCTGAGACCATACTTTGTATTTCTGTTCTTTTAAATTTGTTAAGATATGTTTTTGGACCAGAATGTGGTCTGTCTTGGTATATGTTCCATGTGAGCTTGACAAGAATGTGTATTCTGCTGTTATTGGATGAAGTATTCTATAAATGTCTCTTAGATTCAGTTGATTGATGGTGCTGTTGAAGTCAGCTATATCCTTACTGATCTTCTGCCTACTGGATCTGTCAATTACTGATAAAAGTGTGTTGAAGTCTCCACTATAATAGTGGATTTGTCTGTTTCTCCTTGCAGTTTTATCAATTTTTGCCTCACTTATTTTGGCATTCTTTTGTTAGATGCATGCATGTTCAAGATAGTTATGTCACCTTGGAGAATTGACCCTTTTATCATTATGCAATGCCCTTCTTTATCCCTAATAATTTTCCTAGTTCTGAAATTTGCTTTATGTGAAATTAATATAGCTACTCCAGTTTTTTTTTTTTCCTTGATGTTAGCATGGTGTATCTTTCTGTATCACTTTGTTTTTAATCTGTGTCTCTATATTTAACGTTGATTTCTTGTAGACAACATGTAGTTGGGTCTTATTTTTATCTTTCCCTCTTTTTCTGCCTTTTCTGGTTTTAATTGGGCACTTTATATTATTCCATTTTCTCTCCTTTGTTAGTATATCAATTATAATTGTTTTAAAAATTTTTTAGTGGTTGCTTTAGAGTTTGCAATATACATTTACAGTTAATCTAAGTCCACTTTCAGAGAATTCTGTACCATACTTTACAGGTAGCATAGTGACCTTATAACAAAGTATTCCCAATTCCTCCCTCCTGTCCCTTATAACATTGCTGTCATTCGTTTCGCTTATCCATAAGCTATAACCACCCAACACATTGTAACAGCTATCTATCAGTTCAATTAAAAATAAGAAATTAAAAGATTTTATTTTATTTTTATTTATTCCCTCTCTGACCTTCCTTTCTTTATATACATCTGAATTTCTGACCTATATTATTTTCCTTCTCTGAAGAACTTCTTTTATCATTTCTTCCAAAGCAAGTCTACTGTCAACAGATTCCCTTAGTTTTTATTTGTCTGAAGAAGTATTTCTCCTTGGGGCCGCCCCGTGGCGCAAGCGGTTAAGTGCGCACACTCCGCTGTGGAGGCCCGGGGTTCGCCAGTTCGGATCCTGGGCACACACCAAAGCACTGCTTGTCAAGCCATGCTGTGGCGGCATCCCATATAAAGTGGAGGAGGATGGGCACGGATGTTAGCTCAGGGCTGATCTCCTCACAAAAAAAAAAAAAAGAAGAAGAAGTATTTCTCCTTCACTTTTTTTTAATCATTTAATTGTTTGGTGTTTAGTTATAAATCAAATTATCCATTCATATAGTTTCAAGTGTTAAATCATTCTGGAATTCTTATTTTAAAAAACAGCTGCTTTACTGCCTTTACCCCATTTGTTTTTCTCATAGAAAAACTCTTTCATCATTTGCCACTTCTTTTTTACTTAATTTTTGTTTCCTGAGTGCTGCTACCTATATTTCAGCTCTTTCTGTAGTTGCCCTCTTTTGCCTGAACCCTGGGATCTCTTCATTTGTCTCATGTTAGTAGAGGTGTCAACAGATGGCTTCCTTAAGTCAGTCATTTAGTGTCAAATTTTGATTATAGTTTCATTCCTTCTGATGTACTGTTTTCATGGGAGTGTTCCCGGGTTAACTGTTTTTTAAACAAGTTTTTGTGTGTATGTGTGGTAAAATCTACATAACAAAATTTACCGTTTTAACCATTTTTGAGTGCACAATTAATTGGTTTTAAATATATTCACATTGTTGTGCAACCATCACCACTATCCATTTTCAGAACCTTTTCATCATCCATAACTGAAACTCTGTACCCATTAAACAGTAATTTCCCATTCCTGTCTCATCCCCAGCAGCCACCATTCTGCTTTGTCTCTGTGAATTTAACTATTCTAGGTACCTCATATAAATGAATCATACATTTGTCCTTTTATGACTTATTTCTTTTAACATAATTTCCTGAAGGTTCATCCATGTTGTACATGTATCAGAATTTTCTTCCCTTTTAAGGCTGAGTAATATTTCATCGTTATGTGTATACCATATTTTGTTTATCTGTTCATCCATTGATGGAAACTTAGATTACTTCCACCTTTGGGCTATTGTGAGTAATGCTGCTTTGAATATGGGCATGCAGCTGTTTGTTCCAGTCCTTCCTTTCACTTCTTTTGGATATATTCCCAGAAGTGAAATTGCTGGATCAGATAGTAATTCTGTATTTAATTTTTTGAGCAGTTGCCATACTGTTTTCCACAGCAGCTGCAGCATTTTCTATTCGTACCAGCAATGCACGAAGGTTCCAGTTTCTCCACATACTTGCCAACACTTGTTATTTTCAATTTTTTTGATAATAACCGTCCTAATGGGTATAAAGTGGTGTCTCGTTGTGGTTTTGATTTGCATTTCTCTAATGATTAGGATGTGGAGCATTCTTTCATGTGCTTATTGGCTATTTGTATATCTTCAGAGAAATGTCTCATCAAGTCCTTTGGCCATTTTTTAATTGGATTGTTTGGGTTTTTTCTTGTTGAGTTATAGTAGTTACTGTTTAATTGCTCCTCCCAGTTACTGGTTTCATCAGCTTCTGCTTCTAATAAGCTGATCTTGGTTGTGATTCTTTGTATTCACGTGTTTTGGGGGTGGCAGTTCACTCTGTGACCTCAGCTCTCTAATGGATCTAAGAAAAGTTATTGATATTCAGTTTACTCTGCTTTTTTCTTGTTGTGAGAATGGGAGTGATGACTTCCAAGCCTTCTACATGTTGGAGCTATAACCAACATCCAGGGTGGTCTTTTTAAAATACAAATCCTCTGTACCCCCTACCCCATCACCCCCACTTCAATAGTTTTTCATTATGCACTTGATAAAATTGATATTCAGTATGATCTTCCAAGGGTTTGCATGTTCAAATCATGACTTCCTACCTCTTTGAGATTCATCTCACTTTATGGTCTTTTTTCCCACAGGAACTCTTTGTTCATCCTCTTCCTTCTACTTGTATTGCTTCTCATGACCCACCTTCCACGCTTCACCAAGTAAATGTGCATTCTTCTTTTGAATTTCTTCTTTTGAATTTTAGTTCGGACATCCCTTTGTTGGGAAAGCTTTCCTTACCTCCCTGACAAGGTCAAATTCTCTCACTTTTATTATCTTATAGCACCTTATACCTCTCCTTTCTGTTGCTTTCACAGTTGTAATGTTAAATTTGAGCGGTTATTTAATGCCTATTTCTCTGACTTCACTATAAGCTCTGTAAGGGCAGGAACAGTGTCTTTCTTGACTCACCATTGTATATCCAGAGCTTCACACAGTATTAGCGTGTATTAGGTGCACGTTATATATTTGTAGAATGAATAAATAAACCTTTTGGAGAGCAATTTGTCACTATCTATAAAAATGTTAAATATATTTACCTCTGACCCCTGAATTCTATTTATAGAAATTTATCCTGAAGCTATAGTTACACAAATGAAGAAAAATAAATATACAAGGATATTATTCATAGGATTGTTTGAAATAATGAAAACCTGGAACAAGCTAAAAATATATCAGTGTATGGCTAGTTAGATAACATATGGCATATAAAAACAGAATAACTGAGGTGTTATAAGGGCGATGTATATATTGAGATTCAGAACATACTATATCATTAAGTGAAAATGACAAGTTGCAGAATAGAATGTATAGTACATTCTCAATCTTTATTTTAAAATGTTTTCCATGTGTTTTATATATAAGTTATGTACACTGAAGTTTTTATGGTAGTTACAATGGCAGAGAAGGGGAACGGAAAAGGGCCTTTTATTCTTTACACTGTAATACCTCTGTATTTTTAAATTAAAGGTTGGAGAATAGGATTGAAAGCTGTAAGTATACTGTGATTATAACTGCATTAAAATAATATAAATGAGAAAATTACTGGAAGAGAGTACAGTAAAATGCTAACAAGGTATTATGTATGATATTCTTTATGGTTTTTCAGTTATTGTAGTTATACTGTTTTTATGATAATCAAGATGTGCTTTCTTATACAAAGAAGAAAACAATTGGAAAAATTATCACTAAATGCTTAAGCTAGGGGCTGGGCTGGGCTGGTAGCGCAAGCAGTTAAGTGCGCGCGCTCCACTGCGGCGGCCCGGGGTTTGCCGGTTCGGATCCCGGGCGCGCACAACACACTGCTTGGCAAGCCATGCTGTGGCGGCGTCCCATATAAAGTGGAGGAAGATGGGCACAGATGTTAGCCCAGGGCCAGTCTTCCTCAGCAAAAAAAAAAAAGGAGGATTGGCAGATGTTAGCACAGGGCTGATCTCCTCACAAAAAAAAAAAAAATTACTTAAGCTAATCTTCAAGGCAGTATACTTTAAATTTTAACAGCATTGTTTTAATATTGGTGTAATTTTTGGTATCCTGTAATACAATGATGTATTTCAAGGGGGGATACATAGTAGTAGCTTATTTTTCAGTAAAGTTTGACCTTTTATCTAACTAGAGGTATTTGCATTTGTTCCATAGCGGAGGTGAAACGTGTAGGAGATACGCTTTTGGGTATGGCTACACAGTGTGTTCAAGTCAAGAATGTAATAAAAACATCCCCTCAAACTCTCTCAAACCTGTGCCTAAAGATAAATGTTAAACTTGGAGGGATCAATAATATTCTTGTACCTCATCAAAGGTAAGATAAGCTAATTGCATGATAAAAATATTCGTTATTTTTCTATATATTGCCATATGTAAGATATGGTAAGAAATAGCTTTGATGATTTCTGCGTGGGAAATAAGTAGACATTTTGGCAACAAATTAAAAGAATTTGGATTGGCCAGATTAAGAGAGTCCCTTGTAAAAATCCCCTCCCACCTCCATGTTCATTTAGTATGCAAAGTACCTCTTGCCTGGCTAGAAAGTATTGACATCTTTATTTATTTCTCACTGGAGAGCCCAGCTTGAAGAGTTTTCTCATTTTTTGATAGTCATCTTCAAGCTGGTGTCATGAAGCTACTCACCACCTAGAAAGTGAGGGAAGAAAGGAGGGTCTTGGAGGGGACATTCAATTAAGTAAATCAGTTAAGCAAGCCATATCAACCGCTGCTGCAGTCAGGGGGACAACAGATGTTACTGTTAGATTGCCATCATATCCAAGAGCTCAGTGACCTAGAAACAGTTGCTGAGGAAGAGGCTGTTATTTGGAGAAGTGAATAACAGTTTTCCTTTTAATAGTTGAAGCAACTAGGGCTTTAATAAGTTAATATCTTGACTAGTATGCACCACAAATAAGCATTAGAAGGATGGAACCATGTGTGTTTGACGCAAAAGCTCTTTTTTTTTCCTGTTTTTCCGTGCTGCCTCTACTTCCTATCCCTATTAAATATAAGACAAGATTCATAACTGAGGTGAATATAGAATTTTATCAACAAGTCCAAGAACTAAGAGACAGTCATTTGAATCTTAAAGGATATAGTTTTAAAAATAAAATGAACTACTAACTGCTTTATGGCTATTAAATATATGTTACTCAAATTTGTACTTTTGGCCAGGGGAGGAGGAGTAATACACTCCCATAATCCTTTCCAGTGTAAAGTTTAGTGATTCTTTTTCTTTCAGAGATTACATAAACTTAAAATGTAAATAGATTAAACAAAGATCGATACAAATTAGTGGCTTAATGTGAGGAAGTTTATCATTTTATGCCTATTATGAAGAACACTAGCAGCAGATACCCTTTGCACCCCCAGCACCACTGCTTAAGGCGAAAAACTGCTCTGAATAAGACATTGAGACCCATTGTGACAGCTTTTGCTTCATTGACTAGGGCTTCGTGAATTAAGAGAATAAAGCTCTCAGTAGTTCAGGCCTGTGAAGGACAGGATCTCCTCTGTGCTGTGTCAGCAACTTGCAGTTGTGTTACGGTGTTATGAAACAGAAAAATGGATAATGAAAAAAATGACTTATCTAACTCTTTTAAAAAATGTGTTTAAGACCTTCTGTGTTCCAGCAACCAGTGATCTTTTTGGGAGCAGATGTCACTCATCCACCAGCTGGTGATGGGAAGAAGCCTTCTATTGCTGCTGTGAGTGTCATTAGTCAGGTTTATCTAAAGTTTATACAAAGATCAACATTTTGGTTTCGACTTTTTTAATTTTAATGATATTTTATTTGAAACCAACTTTTATAAATATATATATCTAGAGCCAGCTTTCAAATGTTCCTTGTGTTTTTGAAAGAATGATCATTCTACGGTCGGGGACTACAAATTCCGTATATATCTGTTAAATCAAGTTTATTAATTATATTACTCAAATCTTCTGTTTTCCTACTTTGTCTTTTTCTCTCCATGATTGTATATTTTCAATTACTTTTTGTAATTCAAAGAGTTTATTTATTTCACTAGTGTCTTTGTTACAGAAAGATACATTACATATAAGCTTGGTGGATTGCATTTTTTTCAATATGAAATATCTCCCACCTTCATCCAGTTTAGTAGTTTGCACCTGAATTGTTTATTTGTTTAATACTGCCACTCCTACTTTTAATATCTGCCTATTATATCTTTGCCCACCTCTATATTTGTACCCTTTCTATGTCATTTCTTTTAAGTATATTTCTTATAAACTTCAGAAAGCTAGATAATATTTTACCCAACTTGAAAATTGTTTGATCTTAACAAAGGCCACCGTTTTTAAAATGTCAACATAT
Organism: Ceratotherium simum simum; assembly: GCF_057802395.1. Lineage (NCBI taxonomy): Eukaryota > Metazoa > Chordata > Mammalia > Perissodactyla > Rhinocerotidae > Ceratotherium > Ceratotherium simum. The sequence continues at coordinate 22,616,044 of NC_141921.1, read as the reverse complement.
TTTAGGCATACTTGATAAATTTCAGAAATTAAACTGTAAGACTTTTTATATTTTTCTACCATCCATTTTATAATCTTTATATAAATTTTAAGTTTTAACAATCTGATAAATCTTATTTATCCTTGAAAATGGTAGTAATATTAAAATTTTCACTTAGGATTCCAAAGCTATTTCATTAATAAAGAAAATTAATTTTATTAATAAATTATATTGCTTTGTATTCTTATAGTTATGCATACATTGTTTATATTTCAAATGTTCTAGAGGTAGTATTGAGCCATCTGTGATATTCATTAAAATATTCTTATAGAAGATAAAACGGTAAGGAAAGAAATTCAAAAGACTCACTTTAGATTTGCTGTTTTCGGGTCATTTTCCAAGACAGTTCAAGCATATTTGAATTCTTTTGGAGTTCCAGGTAGTCACTCTCCTTTTCTACTAGATCCATTTCTACCAAATACCTGCTTTCTTTTATGATTATCACAGGTCTTGTAAATAGAATTTATTGATTAATTCTTTTTGCTATATGGCTTCTATTCCCAAGAACTTAAAGACTAGTGTAAGAAACAAATGTAAGTAATAAATGCCACATATTATAAAAGATACTACCTTGATAGTGATGTAAATTAAAATTTAGATTGCAAAAACTTGATGTGTTTGGAGAACATTGAGAGATGCAGGGAATTAGAATGTAATATAGCAGGCTGTGAGGCTGGTAAGTTTTTGTGAGGTTTTTTGTACCATCAGAAGGGATATGGATTTATTTTTTAGTAGTGAGAGAGCATTCAAGGGAAAGAAATGGTCAGTTCTTTTTTTTTTCTTTGTTTTACATATAGAAGATTAAAAAAAGCAGATACAACCCATGTACATAAATAAGTAGACAAATTCTAGCTTATTTTTTTAAAAACTCTTGGTTATTTTCTAATCTGACCTACAGAAGAGAAACGTAAGAATTTTCCATATTTTGGTTTCAAGTAAGTAAGACATTTAAAGTACGGACAGGAAGTTAGACACTCTTTGGAAGTACTGTTTTTATTTATTTTTAATTGAGGTATAATTATGTATAACATTATATTAGTTTCAGGTGTACAACATAATGATTCAATATTTGTATTATTGTGAAATGACCACCACAATAAGTCTAGTTAACATCTGTCACCATACATAGTTACAAACAGTTTTTTTCTTATGATGAGAACTTTTAAGATTTACTCTCTTAGCAACTTTCGAATATGCAATACAGTATTATTAACTATAGTCGCCATGCTGTAAAGTACATCCCCAAGACTTATTTATTTTATAACTGGAAGTTTGTACCTTTTGACACCCTTTACCATTTCACTTATCACCCACCCCCAACCTCTGGCAAATACCCATCTGTTCTCTGTATCTATGAGGTTGGTGTGTTTTGTTTTGTTTTGTTTTGTTAGAGTCCACATATAAGTGAGATCATACAGTATTTGTCTTTCTCTGTCTGACTTATTTCACTTAGCATAATGCACTCAAGGTCTATCCAGGTTGTCACAAATGGCAAGATTTCATTCTTTTTTCATGACCGAATAATACTCCATTGTATGTATATGCCACGTTTTCTTTATTCATTCATCCTTCGATGGATGCTTAGGTTGTTTCCATGTCTTGGCTACTGTAAATAATGCAGCAATGAACAGGGGAGTGAAGAGTTCCATTTTTGAAGCATGGCTTGTTATAAATAGTACCCTAGAAGAAAGAGAAGCTAGAGGCAGTGACCAGCTGTTTCTCAGCCTAGGCTCTGATCAGAATGATGTGTAGACATTTTTAAAATATTCGGGTTCCAGAGATCATGCTTCAGTGGGTCTGTGAGTGACTATAGTCAAGGTGAACTTATAAGTTCATGCTTCAAACTTCCCTCTGCTCCAGGCACATAACAATATTAAAAAAGACACAGAAAGAGAAAATTAAGAGCTATTCCCAAAACCAAGATTAACTTTTCTGAGGAGCAGATAGAGAACACAAATTTAAGACAGTAAGACTGACGATAGATTCAAGCTTTCTGGTCTAGGACCTTGCAATAAAAAGAGAAAAGTCCTTTTAAAAGTTATGAAGCATAACAGTTCAAAGATGATGTCAAAGTCTTAAGTATGGCTTCTGGGGGTGGTTTGCTAAAGTATAAGAGATATAGAGAGAAATCAAGGGTTTGACAGGGTCCTCTTTTTTACTTATCTCCTTTCTCTTCTTCTCTTCATGTATATCTTTTTGTCTCTTTCCTTACTAATCTTTAGATTTATCAGCAACATCTATAAATTAGAATCTAATTATTAACTGTAAAGTACAGCCTACTTATAGGAAAATAGTTTTTGACCCTATACGAGGTCTTTTATTCTGTTCTTCACTGGGAATTATCTGTTTGTGATTACTCTCAAAATGAACAGGGATAAATAGGAAGGTTATAATAAAATACAAATTTAAATGAAATCCATGTTCCTTTTTTCAATTTTTTTTTATTGTGGTAAAATTCATATTCTTATAGTTTTGATTATCTTAATTTCTGTTTTTCTTTACTTTTTCCAACCTAGGTTGTAGGTAGTATGGATGCTCACCCAAGCAGATACTGCGCTACAGTAAGAGTTCAGAGACCCCGACAGGAGATCATCCAGGACTTGGCCTCCATGGTCCGAGAACTTCTCATTCAGTTTTATAAGTCAACTCGGTTCAAACCTACTCGTATCATCTTTTATCGGGATGGTGTTTCAGAGGGACAGTTTAGGCAGGTTGGTTGCCGGGGATCTCATCATACTATGGTTAAATCAGATACTGTGTTTATATTGTGGTGTCTAGTTCTGAAATTAGAAGACTTAATTAAGTTGAGAGTTCCTAAAGTCAAAATATGATGCTTCCTTAGATTTTCCCTTGTAACATGTTTACTATGGATGTATAAGCCTTGATTGCTAAGACCATGCTCTGATAATAAAGATGGAAAAGAGAAGTATATTTAGCTGTGAAGTGGTGAGATTTAGAAATCCTGAGACTAAATCGTTATTTTACGTTTAAGTATGTATAAGAGAACAGCTGGCTATATCAAATCTTTCTATTTCATCTTCTCTAGGTATTATATTATGAGCTACTAGCAATTCGAGAAGCCTGCATCAGTTTGGAGAAAGACTATCAACCTGGAATAACCTATATTGTAGTTCAGAAGAGACATCACACGCGATTATTTTGTGCTGATAGGACAGAAAGGGTAATCTTACATCTGTTGTAATACTATTATAAGCCAGTCTTATCTAACATAGTTCTTAGAGCACTTAACAAAGGCTTCTTGCCAACAGCAAAATTTCTAATACATAGTACCAGATTTCAGCAAAGCAGATTATGAATATAAAAGTATCAAAGTAGGTTGTTACTTTGTGTGTGTGTGTGTGTGGGTGTGTGGGTGTGTGGGTGTGTGTGAGGAAGATTAACCCTGAGCTAACATCCATTGCCAGTCCTCCTCTTTTTTGCTGAGGAAGATTGGCCCTGGGCTAACGTCCGTGCCCATCTTCCTCTACTTTATATGGGACACCACAGCATGGCTTGACAAGCAGTGCGTCGGTCTGCTCCCAGGATCCAAACCTGCAAACCCCGGGCCTCTGCAGCTGAGCGCGCGAACTTAACTGCCACACCACCTGGCTGGCCTTGCTTGTTACTTTTTAACTTTCTGGAACTTCTAGTAATACTCTAGATGTTCAAAATCCCATTAATACTTTTTTGTTTTTGTGAAGAAACTCATAGTTTTAAAATTGTTCTTTCTACTCATATTTTTCTTAAATGTTCAGAAGAAAAAAGGTACATTCTCTTTTTAAAATATCTTGTAAAAATTAGTTTTTTTAAAAGCTAGGGACTTTTAGAATGATTAGTGGAAATTCAGCAAACTAACTTGTAAACAATGCCTCCTTTAAAATGCACAGAATTATTTTCTGTATTTTATAATGTGAATATGTATTTTTATATTTAGGAAGGGAAAGGATATAAATACCTAGGGAAATCTGTCTTCTTGTCTGTGTGCAACATAGGCAAGTAGCAGTCTTGCTATCATTTCCAGTGCTCTGCCCGCATCCTGCAAACCTTGGAGCAGAGAAATCTGAGGATTCCAAGTGTCAGTGTTCCCTGGGAAAGGGGTTCAATGGAAAAGACGGAGAGAGAGGAGTGGTCTTGTCTTTGGTATATATTTGGTCTTTGGTTACACTGACTGTGTAACTTTGGGCAAGTAGCTTAACATTTCTGTGCTTGTTTCTTTCTCAGCAAGGTTTGGATAAAATTATTTACCTTATTTGAATTGTTGAGAAGATTAAATACATTATAATATGTAATGCACTTAGAATGGTGCTTCGCACTTACTAAGCACTCAATAAAGGTTAGCTAGTTGTAGATTGGTGGTGATAGTAGTAGTAATAGAGAAAAAGAAATAATAATAGCAGACATTGTTCTAGATATTGTTTATAAATTTAACTCATTTAATCCTCACAAACAATACATTGAGAGACTTACTATTATTATCTCCATTTTCCACAGGAGGAAACTGTGGCACGTGGAGGTTAAGTAATCTCCCAAAGTTACAAAGCTAGTAATTGGTAAAGCTAAGGCTCAAATCAGGCAGTTTGGCTCCAGAGGGCTCTTAATCACTGTCTGTACTATCTCTCTAATAGCAGCAGTGATAGTTTTATTATGGCCTCCAGGTTGTTAAAGGCCGTTGACCCCAAATTACTAGGTACATTTCTGTACCTAGAAAACCAAAGATTTCTTCAAAAGTAGAATTAGGAAAACTTAAGTTAGATTTAATGATTACTAGCATCTAATGTTTAGTTGTGCCAATCCATCATTTGTTTGCTTCTCTTTCACCTTTGCTCTAAATACTACTACTAATTATAGATGAGAGATCATTGTAAATGAGGAAACAGACACACACTGAGGTAAAATACCATGCCCTAGACCGCACAACTAGAAATTGGTGGAGCTGTGATATGAGCCTAGGCATTTTGCTGCCTCTCTGAATAGAGTAAAACTTTTTATATATATTAATTAGAAGGTTTATGTGTTAAGAATAGGCATGATTTAGTAGATTATGAACTGTTTTCTTTGTTTTGTGCTTGGTGAAGGCTAGCTGGTTGGTCCACACAGCTGTAACTCAAGGCACTACCTGATAGCAGTCCCTCACATGGCAGAAATAATGTCTGAGTCAGTAAAATAGGCTCTGATTTGCTAGCCTTGTAAACCTAGACTTATAGTTAATGATTTTAAATATGTTAGGGATAAGGAGGTGGAGGTGAGTATACATATGTATTTTAAAGTGTTTTATTAGGAGCCTTTCATTATGAGGAATTTCAAACTATTTCATTTACATCATATCTACTCAGAGCAAATCATGGTGTGTTTCCTTATGGGATCTTGAATCTGCTAGTATGAAATCAAAGGAATAGGGCCTTTGCAGTCGTTTCTGTGTTTGATTACCAGTTCTGCTCTTTATTGTATGCTATTGGGCAAATTAGTTTATATCCTCAGCCTTAGTTTCCCCATACAAATGGGAATAATACTTAACTAGCAGGGTTATCAGGATTAGAAATAATGTATGTAGAGTACCTGACACACAAATGGTTAACAAATGGTGACTTTTGTTGATGATGTTGTCAGCATTCTTTCTCTCTAAAAATAGTCTTCTCCAAGGAAAATGCTGATTTTCATGAGTTACACATTCAGAAGTACCTGCTGTGCACAGGCACCATAAATTGGAGCACTTAAAGTAACTTTAAAAAAATTTTTTTAAGTCTTCCACCCCTACTGGGATCAACTACCAGCTAAGCCTCAGTAGAAACTAATAACTCGTTGTTTGTCAGCTCTTTCTTTCAGCAACATTTAAGAATAGGAACCAGGACTAGAATAAAGTCTGCTCTTAATGCTTGCTTAAGTAATATATCAACCTGAAAGAGGTGAAACATGGGATCAGCCTATATACTTATACGTGTTTTAAAGTGCTTTCAGACACACCCTTTACCTTTGTCTTGTTGTTTAAACTTTGACCAAACAAATCTAGGTCGGAAGAAGTGGCAACATCCCAGCTGGAACAACAGTTGATACAGACATTACACACCCATATGAGTTCGATTTTTACCTCTGTAGCCATGCTGGAATACAGGTAAGCCTACACTTCGGGTGAAATGTAATTCAGGAACTTGCGTTCTTATGTATATTTTTTTTAATTTCAAAAAAAGAGAGAAAGAAATACTCTTCTCTGCACTCCATATTATTTCCACATGAAATTAAGTGAAACTTTGAGTAAATAAATTTTTTCCCCTTTCTTGAGAGGGGCTTATTTCTATGAAAATACCAGAATATAAGTAGTTTAATAGAATGAATCTCCCTAAACTGGGTCCTTAGTTTAACCTAATACTTCAAAAAAATTTTAAATACCTAATTGTTCCTTTGATATATGCTTCTTTTTGATAATAATACTTCATAGAAAACTTTGACATTTACTGGCAGATATTGAGCATGTGAAAGAGTTTAATTGTAGAATTACAGCTTTAAGTTTCAGTTAAATAATTTTGAGTCTTATTCTCTTCAGAAAATCTTTTTGTTAATTTGTTAGCTATACTTAGTAGAACATAAGCTTTAATTCAGTGCTTCTCAAACTTTTCAGCAGCAGAAAGTGAATCCACATTCTTCGGATGTCTGAGAGAATGTAGGCCAGAACTATTTTAGGTTACTTGCCATTGATTAAAATAGAAATTTCAGGAAGATGTACATTACTGTACAGCTGTACCTTAAAGCTTTATGTGTCACACATACACTAAGTCCAGTTTCACTCTTACAGCTTTAAAATTGTTGTCCCACTCATTTATCTATATTCTTATATCTGCTGCTCTTTACAGTTAGTGTTGTACATTTTCATCGTGGGTGATAACAATCACTTAGCAAAACAAAGTTAAAAGTACCTTCTAGGGGCTGGCCCAGTGGCATAGTGGTTAATGTCGTGCGCTCCACTTCAGCGGCCCGGAGTTCAAGGGTTTGGATACCAGGCATGGACCTACACCCCATTTGTCAAGCCATGCTGTGGCAGTGTCCCACATGCAAAATAGAGAAAGATTGGCACAGATGTTGGCTCAGGGACAATCTTCCTCAAGCAAAAAGGGGAAGATTGGCAGTGGATGTTAGCTCAGGGCCAATCTTCCCCACCAAAAAAAAAAAAGTACCTTCTAGAGATAAAATCTACATCATTGGAATACGTATTTTAACCTAGTGTTTCCCTCCATGTATCCCAAGGAACACTACTGCTATGACTTTTTAAATTTTTTTTTTTTCCCCCCCCAAAGCCCCAGTAGATAGTTGTTTGGCATAGTTGCACATCCTTCTAGTTGCTGTATGTGGGACACGGCCTCAGCATGGCCAGAGAAGCGGTGCGTCGGTGCGTGCCCAGGATCCGAACCCCGGGCCGCCAGCAGCAGAGCGCACGCACTTCACCACTAAGCCATGGGGCCGGCCCATTGCTATGACTTTTTAATAAATATCACAGAGGAGAAAAAAAGATTCTCTGTTCAAATAAATTTTGGAAATGCTTGTTAAACAGATTTTTTTAATCTAGAACTTTTGGATATCATTGATATGCAAACGGTTGTTATAAATCTTCAAGATAGGAATATTTCCCCCATGTATTTAACCAGAGACTTTAGGGATCAATTTTCCTTTGGAACACCGAGTTGAAACTTTGCTCTAGTCAGCAAATAATCAGGAATATTTCACAGAGGCTAAAGATGATTCTTTAAACATCTTAGCTTTATTAGAATTTTCAAACTTCTCTGAGATCAAAAAAAGGAGTTTTGTTTTTTACCAGCTAAAATTAAAAACCCAATCATTTCTAACCAGTATAAGAGATTATTTTTTCATATCACTACTTTTAACTTTACCAGTGAGTAATAGATCCTTTAATGACATTTTGGCCGAATTCCATAACTTCTTGACACTTTTATTGGTCTTGTTGGTGTTTACAGCTTAGCCCCATTTCCTTCCCTCCCCTTTTTATTTTGCAGTAAAATTCCCATTCATTTTTTAAACTTAAATTTACAAATCAAGTCAAAGCTTGGCTCCTCCCTTCTACCCTCCACCTGACCAGGACAGGCTAGGGCTTTGGTCCCAATAGCTTTGAGTAGAAGAGGGGACCATGGCCTGCCTCTGAGATACCTCCGTCCTCTCCTCCTTCTAGAATTCTAACTCATCTGGTATCACTGACTGCCAGCATGTCAGTAGTGGGAGGTGACACGAGCCTTTCAATAGTCCATTCTGATTCTTTCTGATGCGTTAGTCTCTGTGAAGCTGAGGACCCTTGAAGGGCAGCAGTGTCTTCCTTTGGCCTCATCATCAATATAGACCCCAGCTCCTCTAGGGTAGAGATCCCATTGCATGGCTTCATGGCTCCTGTGCCTCTGCTCACATTCCTTCTTTTGGCTCCTAAAACTGCTTCCAAGAACTAACCACTCTAGCTCTATGGACTTGACAGAGTGGGCCTATGGACTCTGAGTTCAGAAAGTATCCAGTTGGGGAATGAGATGATAGTCTCCCTTTCTAGAAGGCCCTCATCTTTATAACTGATTTTCTTGGAGTCCCCCTTACTTGACTTCAGGGGAGAGAGTGTGCCTTTCCTCATAACTAAAATTCCATATTTTAGGGGGCCGGCCCAGTGGTGCACGCAGTTAAGTACACGCACTCAGCTTCGGTGGCCCGGGGTTCACGGGTTCAGATCCTGGGCACGCACGGACGCACCGCTTGTCACACCATGCTGTGGCGGCGTCCCATATAAAGTGGAGGAAGATGGGCATGGAAGTTAGTTCAGGGCCAATCTTCCTTGGCAAAAAAAAAGAGGAGGATCGGCATTGGATGTTAGCTCAGGGCTGATCTCTCTCACAAAAAAAATAATAAAATAAAATAAAATTCCATATTTTCACAAAACCTTCAATCACTCTCTTCCTATATTGAGAGGATGGAGAGAAGATGAGAAGAGGCCAGAGCCAGGGAATTGATGATAAGATCTATCCAGAACTGGCTCCTCACAGTGAGCCCTTGAAGGAAGGTGACTGGCTTCAAAGGTTGGTAGCGCTTTAGAATGTAAGATGCTTAGTACCTTTAGTCCTCTGCTTTGGGCCACAGTTGAAATTCCGGGATAGCAGGGAAAATAAATCCCACTTGACATACTGTTACAAACATGTGAACTGCGTGGAGCATGTGACCCCCCCACCCACCCACCAAAGGGAATTCTCCTGAAGAGAGAAATGCTCCCTGTTGAGGAATCAGAGCAGGCAGTGCCCTAAATTATAACTTCCTGATATGAATCACCAAAACTTCAAAGATATTCTTCACTATTGTTTAACAATCCTTTGACTCCTCTTTCATTAGCTCTTACCATTTTCCGAGGGTCCCTAACCTTGGTCTATTGCCCCAACACTCAGCACGTGACCTCTTCCTTTTACCTCACTAAGAAATTATATTGTCAGTCACGCCTACTTTCTTCCCTCCTCTCACAGGAGAAAGGGTCAGCCTGTAGTATTGTTCTCACTTGCTCTTGCCTGCCTTAAGTTGGCCTTAGTTCACCAGTTATCCTTTCTTATATCTTCAATCTCTTCTAAGCTTCTGATTCCATTCCCTTGGCTTGTAGATACCCCCATCCTAAAATACAATTCCTTGATCTTGCTGTTCTCTTTTAAGTTATTGCCCCATATCTTTTCTTCCATTTGTCACCAAACTGTTCTTCAAAGAATAGCGTAAACACACCCATCAGAATGGCTGAAATTTAAAAAAAAGACAAGCGGGGCTGGCCCCATGGCATAGTGGTTAAGTGCGCGCGCTCTGCTGCTGGTGGCCCAGGTTCAATCCCGGGCACGCGTCGATGTACCGCTTGTCAGGCCATGCTGTGGCGGCGTCCCATATAAAGTGGAGGAAGATGGGCACAGATGTTAGCCCAGGGCCAGTCTTATTCAGCAAAAAGAGGAGGATTGGCGCGGATGTTAGCTCAGGGCCGATCTTCCTAAGACACACACACACACAAAAGACAAGTATTAAGGATATAGAGCAACTGGAACTCATACTGTGCTGGTGGGAGTATAAATTAATATGAACATTTTTGAAACTGTCTGGCATTATCTAGTAAATTTAAATATATGTGTATTCTATGACCCAGGATTTCCACTACAAGATAGCCAACAGAAATGCATATCTGTGTTCACCAAGGCATAATATGTTAATGTTCATAGTAGCACTGGTCATAATAGTCAAAAACTACAAACAACTCAAATGCCCGTAATCAGTAGATTGGATAAATAACCATCAATATATATTTATACAACAGACTATTGTACAGTAATGAGACTGATACAATAATATCTGTGAATTTCACAAACACAATGTCGAACCAAAGAAGCTAGACTCAAAGGGTACATACTTATAATGCCATTTATTATAAAGTTCAAAAACAGGCAAAACTAATCTATGATGTTACACGTGAGGTTACCAGGAGCAGGGTAGATAGGGTAGTAACCAGGAGAGGGCACAAAGGGGTTTTATGGTTGCAGTTAATGTTCAATTTCTTGATTTGGGTGCTGGTTTCATGGGTATGTTCACTTTGTGAAAATTCATCAGTGTGTACACTTATGGTCCATGTATTTTTCTCTCTATATTTATATTTCTGTCGAATGTTTACGTTAAGAATAAAAGACTACACCTGCTATTTCCTGTTCAACTTAAGCAGCCTGCCTTCTACACCACCACTATTGCTCCTTGATCTCTGCAACATCTGACTCTATTATCACTCATTCATCAAAACCATCTACCATTTGGCTTCCACTACATATTTTTCTTCTACCTGTCATTTTGCCTTTCTGTTTTTTCTTGATTTGGTGGTTGTTCTTCCATCCACCCTTTAACATTTTAAATTCAAATAATATTTATGCCTTTTAAATCTCTTTTTACACACACAACTTTTCTCCTAATTTCCAGACCTTGAAGTTGTTTTTGACTGCACTCGGTCACCTAACCACCTTCATCTAATGAATCCCTCAACCCTGTAGAATCTACCTTCTCACTCTCAGGCCTATCCGTTTTTCTTACCCTCACCTCTCCTGCTTAGTTCCAATTCTCATTATTACTTTCCTATACAATTGCAAAATGATCCTAAGTGCCCTCATTTAGTCTGTTCTCCATCAGATTAACTAAAACATAGATAAGACCTTATCATTCATCTGCTTAGTGGTATCTTAGGACAACATATTGATTCAATTCCCAATATCCCCTATCCTACTTCCTTCACTTCTGCTGCGCCCTCAGTCTGTCTGTCTCTCTTTTCTCCCATTCTTCCCTCCTCCTCCTCTCTTTTTTTCACCTCTTCTCTGTTTCCTCTCCTTCACATACACAAACACACAAAGCTGCAGCCATTCTAAACTATCTTCAGGTAGTTCTCATAACTCAATCCTGCCCATGCTGCTTCCTTACCTTAAATATTCCTTCTCTGACTTATTCTTGCTCATCCTTTAAGACTCATCTCAGACATCAACTCCTCCCGATCCTCCTCCCAACTCCTTTCTTGTATGTTTCCCCAAGACAAATGCCTCTCCTCCACACTGCCTGAGCATTCTATGCATACCTCTTTCTTAAACTTATTAGACAGCGTTGTAACATTCTTTTGTTTCTCTCCGCCTTCCACTAGTCTATAAGGTCCCAAAAGGCAGAGGCTACTCATTCATTCAATCAACAGATATTTATTGTGTACCTCTTAGGAGATAGGTATTGATACTAAGAGTATCAATACTAAGAGTGAACAAATAAATAGAATCCCTTACTCTTTTAGTTTATTGGGAGAGAGATGTTAAGTAAGTAATCTCACATATATATTTATAAACTGGGATGAGTGCAATAAAGAAAAAGTAAAGATAGGAAGACAGATTTTAGTCGGGACCTGATTTAGATTGAGAGACCACAAAAAGCTTCCCTGAGAAGTGACATTTAAGGTAAGATCTTAAGGAATGAGTAGGAGTTAACCAAGCCAAAATGGGATAGAGAATTCCTGCCGGAGGCACATGTACAAGCCCTTTTGGTGGAAAAATTTTTATCCATTGAAGGAATCGAATAGAGACTGCTACTGCAGCATGAGAGTAGGTTAGAGAGGTAGCCTGGGCTGGATTATGTGGGCCTTGTTGGGCGAAGATAAGAACTTGGATTTTAGTCTTAAGTGCTTTGGAAAGCCATTAAAAAAGGCTTTAAGCTGGACACTGACATAACTGGGGGGGGGGGGGCATGTTTAATTCACTTCAATTAAGTACAGATTACTGGGATTAAAAGTGGTATTACAGACATCAATTAGGAGTCTGTTAACATAGTCCAGGTGAAAGATGATGGTGGTTGGGACTAGAATGATGATGAGAGAGAAGTGAATGAATTGTGTATAGTTAGGACTTTTGCCCTCTCTCTTCCCTGTGCCTGAAATGCTCTTCCCTCTGATCTCACAAGCCCTCCTTATCATTCAGAGCTCACTTCCATGTCTCCTCCTCAGAGAGATAGGCCCTCCCTGACAGCCCACTTTAAAGAAGGCACAGACATACTCAGTCTTCCATGCTATCCTACATTTTAATTCTCTTGATAGCCTAATTTCTGATGGTTTTATTTATGTATTATCTGTCTCATTACTGGAACGTGTGTCTTATTCATTACTGTGTGCCCGGCACCTGATACAGGACATGGCATATAGTGAGTGTTCAGTAAATATTGAATATGTGAATGTATAGTATATTATATATCCATTATAAACATATAATCTGGGAGAGGTAGGATTTGGTAATAATTTGAATTTTATCCCCCAAATCTTGCACAGTCTGACAAATGATACTCAAACAAATGTTTGTTAAAGTATGAGCTAATCTTTCTCCTTTTCTCCTTTGCCACTGCCATTCCTTAGTTCATACCTTCATCATCTCGTACCAGACTAATGCAACAGCCTCCTAACTGCTTCTCTTGCTTTCAGTCTCTCCAGATGTCTAATCCATCCTCCATATTATTGCTGATGTTACTTTTATAAAACCCCAATCTCATCACACCTAAAAATTCTCCTGTTAAAAAAACTGTGAAGTGCTTTCCCTGCTGCCTACTGGTGGAAGTCCAAATGCCTAAGCATGTCATCACTCTGATTCCAAACTTTCTATTCAGCTTCATCTTTTTCCCTTTGTGCACCATACTTTGTTCATACTAGTCTTTTAGCTATTCCCCAAATACGCCACGAAATGTTATGTCTGCTGTGCTTTTATTGAGGCTGTTCATTCTCTCTAGTGTCTCTTCACCCCTACCTGCCCAAAAAAGGCCAAATCTCCCTCATTCCCCCCTTGGTGAAGAACCCCCAGGCTTATCTTCCAATTACTTCCTTTGGTATTCTTGTATAGGACTAACTGCCAGTAGTGCTATTGCCATTTAATAGTTGCTTTCGGGCCAGCCTCGTGGCTTAGTGGTTAAGTGCGCGTGCTCCGCTGCTGGTGGCCTGGGTTCAGATCCCGGGCGCGCACCCACGCACCGCTTCTTCGGCCATGCTGAGGCCGCGTCCCACATACAGCAACTAGAAGGATGTGCAACTATGCCATACAACTATCTACTGGGGCTCTGGGGGAAAAAATAAATAAAATTATAAAAAATAATAATAATAGTTGCTTTATAATTGTAGATGCTTGATCTCCTCTATTCCTCTACTAAATTATGTTTTCCAAAAGACAGGAAACCTTTGACTTTGGTTTTCTTTGACTACATAGTACCTAACATAGTAACTAATACAGAAGAGCTCAACTAAATGTTCTGGTTTTTTTATTTTGGTAAAATATACATAACATACAATTCACCATTTTAACCATTTTTAAGTGTACAGTTCTGTCACGTTAAGTACATTCACGATGTTGTGCAGCCATACCACCGTCTGTGTCTGGAACTTATCTTCCCTGACACTCTTTACTCATCAAACACTCCACCTTCCTCCCTGGCCCCCAGCCCCTGGTGACCACCATTCTGCTTTCTGTCTATGCATGTGGCTATTCCAGGTACCTCATATAAATGAATCATACATTATTTGTCTCTTTGTTAACTGCTTTATTTCATTTAGCATAATGTCATCAAAGTTCATCTATGTTGTCATATGTGTCAGAATTTTATTACTTTTTAAAGACTGAATAATATTTCATTATATGTATATACCATATTTTGTTTATCGATTCATCCATCAATGGATACTTGGTAACTTCCACCTTTGGCTATTGTGAATAAGGCTGCTTTGAACTCGGGTGTGCAAATATCTGTTCAAGTCTCTGCTTTCACTTCTTTTGGATATATACTCAGAATCAACTGGATGTTTTTTAATTGATTATTAGATTAGAATATGTTTTACTAATATACAAAGCTGGTTTTTAATATAACTTAGTCTGTGCTGAATATTTATTTAAAAGTTTAGAAATCAACAGACTATGCCATTGCCTTCTCTATAGGGTACCAGCCGTCCTTCACACTATCATGTTTTGTGGGATGATAACTGCTTTACTGCAGATGAACTTCAGCTGCTAACTTACCAGCTCTGCCACACTTATGTGCGCTGTACACGATCTGTTTCTATACCTGCACCAGCGTATTATGCTCACCTGGTGGCATTTAGAGCCAGATATCATCTCGTGGACAAAGAACATGACAGGTAATATAAAAACTAAACAAATACAGATTCTCACCCAAATCTAAGTATGGTCTGCATGTTAGAACTTTCTTGGGAAATTTCTTTAAGTGTTTCCATGTAAGTGCCTCTCTGTTTGCCATAAAGTACTGCCATTTAGTATTCAAGTTCCACAAGCTTTTAGAGGAATCTGTGATCCATATTGAAAAGCAATAATAGTCAGAACTGACTGCCCCAAGATAAGGGTTCCCATTAAAATGTGCAGTCTAGGCTTATTAGTAATAGAATGATATAGTGATTTAGTTGCTTTACCAAATTAATTCAAGGGAGAGATAATTGATAATAAAAGTGATATATATGGACAAAATGATGGGATGTCTAGAATTTGTTTCTAAATAATCCTAGGGAGGTAGGAAAAGTAAAACAAAATTGGCCTTGAGTTAATAATTATTGAAGCTGGGTGATAGACATGTAGGAGTTCATTATAATAGCACCTCTGTTTTCTTTAACATTTTTGAAATTTTCTACAACAAACAATATTTTTCAGAATTATTACATCAGCATAGGGTTTGTTTTTGTGTTCATTGCCACTTCTCTTACAGTGCTGAAGGAAGTCACGTTTCAGGACAGAGCAATGGGCGAGATCCACAAGCTCTTGCCAAGGCTGTACAGATTCACCAAGATACCTTACGCACAATGTACTTTGCTTAAAAAGTCCAAGAATATTCTCTGAGAGGAAGAACTGAAAGATGAATCGACATACAACGTATGTTTCCAGTGGAGTAATTGAGTGGGGATGCCTCCAGCCATACAGAAACCAACACTGTGTGGGGGCCAGGGTCTGATCTTTATGTTGATACAAGGAAGATTGTTTACTTCATCAAGGAACACAGCACCATTATGCAATATGAAACCAGCCAACTGCTTTTTTTGTGCGGTCTCCTGTAGGAAGTATCGCAGTTGTTTTGTTTTCACTTTCTTGTAGTCTAACCCTTTTAATGCCTTTACCTCAAGTTGCTTGGCAGCACAATTATCTTTGCAAAAAAAGTAAAGAAAAAGAAAATGATGGTTTAAAAAAATACACCTACATGAATAATCAAAGTGATTGTTCACAATTATGTGTGCAAAAAAAATGTGCATTCATCTATTCTTGTAAAAGGTATCTGTGTATATTTTAAATATATACATGCATACTTCATATGCATATATATCTGGATCTACATTGATAATAGATATATATGTGTCTCTGTATATATTTTATAGTTCATTCCATTGGGGAACTTTCCTTCCCTCTTATTATCCCCCCACCACCACTTTTATTTCTCTCTCTACCTCCCTTGCCTTCATCACCTACATTTTTTTTCCTAATGCTACCAGTGACATTCAAATGTTCATGTATCTGGTTCATTTGAATATGAAGCATGACAAACTAGATTTTAATTTTTATTTTGCACACCCTACTCCTGTGTCTTGTCTCATACACAATTCTGAATCCTCAACTCTTGATAGTGCTTTCTTAAGAAACAGAATTATTTTATATATACATTTGTTTTTGTGAGAGTGTGTGTCTGCCCCCTCCTGCTCTGAACTTACATTTGCCATTTGTGCAATGTGTACATAAGCAGTAGCAACCTAAACTATTCTTTTTCTTTAGTGAGTTTGTTAAAGCTGCTATAAGTATAAAACCTTGTCAGAAGTTGTAACTCTTTCTCTCTATAAGTGATATGTATTCTAAAGCCTTCTGTTTCTATGGATTATACATGGAAATCCCTTAAAGCTTTTATAAAGGATAAATATTTTGAATGATTGGAACTCTGTAGGGTTGAGGCCTCTGAAATTGGATGGAGGGGAAGTTGTTGAAGTTTTTAAAAAAATTTTCTTTTTGCTAGTTTACTTGCTGCCTCCCATACCTTAATGTGATTTTCATATATATATTTTTATATATATGTGTGTGTATATATAAACATATATGTATGTGTTTTGAAGTACAGCTTCCTTTTCTTTTATATTTATTAGAATAGTGCTTTAATAATTATAGAACCATATTGGCAACATCTTTTATAGAAATATAATCATGTTTATTTTAAGAACTGACAACTTGTTTTTGCTATCTTTTAGTGCAATAAGCAGTTTTAACGGAAAGCTGTGTCTGACATCTTTACCACAGATAGTGGGAGAAACAGGCACCTCCATAATTTTAAAAGGGCAAAGTAATACAGCCTTAATTTCAGAAGGAAAGTTTTGTAATTTTCAAGTTTAAAGCATGTCTTTTAAAAATCATAATGAAAATGAAGGAAGTTAAATTTCCTCAATGAGTCTGACCTTTAATGTTAGAAATAAAGTTGAACTTTGATTTAAGAAGTGACACTGAATAGCTTAAGATTTAGAAGATATTTAAATTCTTTGAAAATAGATCATGTTTATTGAAGAATCATACTGGTTAGGTGTCCATTTTCATGTACTAAAATCAATCAGGAAAATGTAAAATGATATTTTAAAAATATTTTTGCTAACATCACCAGTGTAACTTTCCTTTTAAAATTAGGGTTATGGTGACAAAGGAAGTTAGGACTTTGATAATTTTAAATGAGTTAAATCACTGAAATATGGGAAAAAGTTTTACAAAACTTTTGTTTTATTGACTTCACATTAAGATACTAAAAAGTACTATAAAGCTGTCAAAACTGAGCTCATCAGTAACATTGGATTCAGGGGAGCTTTGCACTTTGTAACTCATGAAAATTGCATTTTAATTTTTTATTTTTTGCACTGGTTCAGAGTATAGATATTACAGATTGTTTCCAGTGGGCATTGTTGTTAACCTTTCAGAATTCCATCTGCATGTGAAAACGAATGGATTAGCTCTTTATTTTCTCTCTTACCTATAATCCACTCTTATTGCCAATTTACTGTATTTTGAGCCTAAAATCTGAGCCCATGTCCTCCAACAGGTATGAAATCTTTTGTCCCTCTGCCAGAAAACTAGGAAAGTACTGTATTTTGTATGTCTATTATACTGAAGTGTCTGAAATGCAATTTACAACACTGTTTCAAAGCTCTTTACATGAGATAGTATTGTATAGTATATACATTTTTTCTCCCAACACTCCCCTCCTCCAAAATATTCCTATAAAGCACGTATTTTTTTTTTAATTGAAATGTCATTGAATATAGTCAGGAACATGGGCAAGAGGAGAAAATAGTATATCCTAGATGGTAAAAACTTGATTGCTCTGTGCTTGCTTGGTATGAGTATAACATCTTCCTTTATGGTTGAGAGGAAGAGTTGCACAAATTCACACAGGAAACTTTAGGGCCTGGGAAGAACTGTAGATAACCCTTGCCCTATTTACTGCTTTACCTAATTTTCAGTTACTTGGTTTCACATACGCTAGAGTGAAGCTCATAATTTAAATCTATTTGGGAAAAAAAAAAAAGATTTTTTTAATATAAAGCTTTACCTTTGAAGTGAGTTCTTTTTTAGGGTTTCTTTCTTACGGTTTCAACGTTGCTAGTTTAAGGTTGGTTAACTTGAAAGAGTATGTATAGCATATTTCTATTTTGCTTACTAACAAGTTGGTGTATCAAACTTAATTATGCGAAATCTTGTGCTTAGAATTTTACGATAAAAGTCTAAGTGGCAAATACTTTTTGAAATTTGTTTTAATTATTATTGCACTTCTGGTGTCAAATTCTTGATCATTTTATTTAAAAAAAAAAAAGTTTGTTTTGAATTTAATAGTCATGAAACTCAACAGTGACCTTTTTGTTCCTGCCCTTGCTCATTAACTATATAATGAATGCTAAATTTTGGTTTGCTGTTTTCTGTGATGTATAAGTGACTTTAAAATGTCAGTCTCAGCAACAGGTATAATTGATTTTCATGTGAAGAAGAGTTGGGAGTTAAATGTATATTCTGGACGGCAAATGTGTCTGTGTAAAGTGCTGATACATGTTATTATCTTACAGTATCAAGTTACTGGCATTGAGGACCATATGTTTATAATACTGTAGCTGCTATATTTATTTAATTAAGTAGAGTCTGACAGTTACTGCACTAAACAATAAGGAGATGAGCAGGATTCAAGGCTAGTGTTGTAGATCCCCTTTTTTTGTTCCTAAATAAGATTAAGAACGTGAACTATCAAGGTAACAATGGGTGCTGCCATTTTAGTTTCAGTTTAATATCAGGATACTCTTTTTTTTTTGTTTTATAAATGTGGATTTTGACTTTAGCAGTTTTGAAAAAGGGTACCTCAACCTCCTCAGTACTGATTTTTGGCATATTTTCACAGAAGTACAGATGCCCTTTATTTTTTCTTAATATTTGCCTTTTAACAAGTTTCTCAGAAAAAATATTCTTCTATGGAAATCTTCCTGTTTATAACCTATTAATTTATTTTTCTTCCTAGAAGAGAGTCTAGAAGGGATTCTAGTAGGAATGTACTGGGTGTTTTGGAAGGCAATTGATAAAGATTCATCTCCACCTTCTAGCATAGGGACTCCTAGCCTTCTAAAGACCTATACTAGTATTCCAAACTAGATTCTCTGATGACCCACCACTGCCTAATGTTTACTTGTATATTCTCTAGTGGATTTTAGTATGGCAGGCTTAGTCATGACAGACTTAAGGAATGTCTAGGGAAATAAAAGCTGACTTGCCATTCAGTAGAAATGGCTGGCAAGAGGATCTCAGTGTTTAAAGAAAAGGTGAACACTCAGAGTGCCAGTAATAGATCTGAAATAATTAGATGGATTATAGACCAGGAATTAAAAACCATTATTCAAGGAATTTGGTGGGTGTTTTCAGAGGCTAACATGAATTTGCCAAGGGTAGTGATTTTTATGAAATCCATGAAGCTAGCCACTTGGATTCAGCTAGAATATTTTGTAGTCTTGCTATTTCAAACTTGATAGTAATGTTTTTCCAAGGAGCTTAACTGACAACTCTGCATAATTTTTATTCAGTATCATTAAACCTTAGTTAAATATTTGCTTAACTTATCCTCTTAGATATTCTATTGAATACTTTTAAAGACAGGTTGCCCCTAACAGTAACTTGCTACTTAAATTACCTTTTATGAGTTATCAGTCAAACTGCAAAAAGACATCATTGGCCTGGCATCTTTATTTTGGCTTTTTTATCCATATGAAGTTTTAATCCTTTTCATTCTCTTTGAGAATTCATGGAGCTTCAATAATAATAGTTGGGAGACTTTGTCTCAAGTGAGGCCTTCTGAGTGGCCATATAACCCTGACTCTAGAGTCTGTCTGTATTTTCCTATTTCCCTCCCATTTGACCATATAAAGCACTTTTGTGATCCTATAGGAGTCAAAAAATAAGCCAAGAATAGACGTGTAAAATCAATACAGAAATGTGAAAGAATATTCTCCAAAAAACTGTTTTTTAAAAAAAATCCCTGCTTATACTAAGAACATTCTTTATCAGTGGCAATGTTAGAAATGATACTGTGATTAGTGAAACAAGCTGATTCCCTTGTGGAAAAAAAACACTCTCTTCTCTCCTCTTTTTCTCTCTCTCTTTCTCTCTCATATATATATATATCTCAAAGGGAGAAAATATTTTTGACTTTTTCCTACTTTTAAAAACGGTACATTTTAGTTTTATGATTTTCCATATTGGTTAAAATAATTTTTCTTAACCAAGAGACAATAGTCAAGGCTTGTGCTAATATTATCTACTGCTAGTTGAGTTTTATTTTTCTTTACTCATCAAAGATAGTACTCTAGATTTTTACAATGTTGATTAAACCTCAAGAATCTTTTGCTCTTAAGGTATAGAAGTTAAAGATTCTAATTTGAGTTAAAGATGGAAAGATAATAAATTTAATATAGAGGGTTGAGATTTACCAGTGAGAAACCCTGTTGAAGTATCAAGTAACAAGCAGTGTGACAAAATTAAGATCCTATCAAATCATCTATCTAGCCATTGGTCTCCCTTTTTGAAATCAATGTCTGAGGTAACCAAAATCTAATGTATCTATGTTAGGGTCTCAGTAAAGCAAAGATGTTCTTCAGGGTAGGCGCTGAATTAAATTTTTAAATCATTTTTTAAAGTAAGGTGGTTCTTAGAAAGTGCCTTTTCAGAAGATGGTGCTGTAGATTTTTATTTTTCAAATAGACGAGGCTAAAAATTTCAAAGAAATTATTTTAGAATTCCAAGAGTGTGACAGTTTCATATAAATAATGTTATTCGTTGTCCTGAATCCAGTCCAAGGGAACCAAGTAAAGCTTTTATTCAGTAAAGTATCTAGATAAATGCTCACCAAATGTATTTTCTGAGTTTGAAAACAAAATTTTTAACAGAATTTTCAGTTCTCAGCTGCGTTGAAGGTTATCTATAAGGCACATAAAACAGCAAATCTGCTTAACTTTTTAATAAGAGTATGGGTATAGTAGCAAGTGAGTGCCCAAAGGGAAAGGTAACTTGCCAGGAATTATAAGTCATAGGCTACCTTTCCTTTTTTTTTTTTTTTTTTTTTGGTTTCTTTTTTTAAGCGTGGATCGACCCTTTTGTATCTTAAATATCTATTGGCAACCTTTTCTAATTAATCTTTATTAAAGAAAACTGCGTATAAAGGGAGAGTCAAATCATCACGGAAATCCGTTTAAGAGAAAAAATGATTATGTCTCTATCTATAGGGAAATTTTCTTTTCTGGCGCCAAAAAATATTTAAATGATTCCTACTTTTTTCTAGCATGGGGGAACTATGAAAAATGATGACAGTGTATCTAAAAGGGTATGATCAGGTAATTAGAAATAGAACATGCAAAATTGAGCTTTGGAGGAAATAAGCAAAAGAAAGGATAATATCAGGACCATTCATGCTTATTAGAAATTTAGTATCTAGAAAGCAGTTTTCCCCTGGACTAAGAAGCAGTAAACAGCAGTTAAATGATCACCTAACCAGTTCTTGTTTGTAAATTTGGTGAGCATTCCTCCAGAAAAGAATAGACTAAAAACAAACAAAAAACACCACACCTCAGTAACCTTGTATGCTGCATTATGTAATAATGATAGTAAAATTATATCGTTTGGAGTGTACTGTGTCTGTTTGCAAATATACATGCACATTAAACTTTTTCATTTTTATAATGTCTTAATAGCAATTATGAGTTTATTTTTTATATTAATTTTTCTATTGTGATGTTTATATTTATTGGCAATTTGTGTGCAACTTTTATATTTTGCTTAGATGTTGGTTTTAAGGTATTTTATTTTTATAGATATTTCTAGTGTTTCCTCTTTCTTTGTCATATTAGCAAAGATTGAGATGGAATGTTAATATACCAACCAAACTACTAGTTCCATAAAGTCTAGAGTTTGGATTTTTACCAATAAACCATTAACACTATTTTCTAACTTAGAATATTTAATATTGTTTATATAGTGGGCATTAAAGACAGTCTTTAGACAGATTTCTAAATGTGGAGGGGAGGTGGGGCTTTTCTATAAGTTAGATTTCTTTCCCTTAAGTAGCAAACTAACACTAACAGATTGGATTTAATATACCTGATCTGCATTTCTGGGGCAACTTGTCAAATAAATGATTGTTACATTTCTTTTTTTAACTTCAGCTACATTAGAAACTGCTTAAATGGTCACATCATCCAGCATTAGGATTATGATACCATTTTTATAGACCTGGAAAACAAATAGCAAATGATCCAGAAGTCACTGATACTTGACTTTGAAATAGGATTTTTTTTCCCCCATAATAATATTATATGGAAAATTTGCTACCCTGATCTTTTCTCCTGCATACTTTTAAAGTTGATTCAACCCTGAGCATCAGTAAAGAAACAGAGTTGAAGTGGCTAGATAAAGCCAGGGATAAAGACTGATTAATATAGTATTTCAGTTAATTAAACATTTAAATAATAATTTATGAATGTAAATCAATTGGAAGGCAGTGAAAAGTATGATTATAGAATATTCACTTCAAATATATATGGTCCCTCCAGTTTCCTAATGAATAGATCAGGATTATATTGGCACTCTTTTTATAAAGGTATGTGGAAAAAGTGAATTCTTTTAAACAGGTAAAATATTTCTATTGTATTTTTACACTGTGAATTTGCTTGGTAAGCCATTTTCCTGTAAGAGATTAAAAGATAAACTGTATCCCATTCTCTGAGTTTTAAATTCTAAATTATCAAGGCTCGGTGTATGACATTTTGCTGTACTATAATCTGTTCTTCCACTGAGGGGGGGTAAATGAGAAAGTTTCAAGTAATTATAATTGGGAAAAAGTTATTTTTATATCCTGTAAAATTTTACAGCTTAAAGTGAATCAGCACGTGATTTCCTACAGACATTGGCCATATCATTTCTTTCTGCATTTTTGCTAGTTACAGTAGTTTTTTTAATAATATATTATTCTGAGCTACTTCCTTCACCCCCACATCAAGTATTAATTGAAGATTGGTACTCTGATTATAGGAATTTGTTGCTACCAAATATGTTTCAAGCAGTCAGATATATTTTTGTTGCAAGCATATGCCCCCCTCTTAAGGATATTTATTGTGCTTATAACTTGATTAGTTTTATTCATTATGTTTCAACACTGTCCTAGGTTGACAGGCATATAATTCTTGTAGACCAACATTTTTAAGGCAGCCTCGAGTAGAAATAGTCCTTTATTTCTTTTTTTCCTTCTGAAAGCTCATAGGAACCTGACACATAGAGCTTCTCTTGCTTTTATAACTGGTTGGCCCCGTAAATTAAGGTACCTGGCATCAGTACTGAATTACCACGATAAAGCACTTGGTGGCTTGTTCATGTTTATAGTCCACCTCTTAAGAAAGAAATATTTGTGCGGTAATAGTTCATCCCAAAAAAGAACTGTCATGAACAGTTCTTCTATGAGTAGAAAACAGATGGGAGTGTTGGTCATCAGAATTGTGCTTTTTTTTTTGGTTTTATTATTTCAAAAAAATTGACTGATGCACATCTATAATTTTATATTTGAAGTTTAAGAGGCTGTGCCAGAGACTAGAGAAGGAGATTACTCTGGTATTTAATACCTAAAACTTTCCATCTTTATTTACCTCATGGCTTTAGTTGGAAGGATTTGGCCTTTTAATAATATCTTTAGAACCAAAGAAGGAAAGACTCTACAAAAAATGTTGCAGATGTGACTCTATCTTTATTATAAGAATCTATGGAAACAGGAGGTCTTTGTAAAGAAACAGACTAGTGGGATTGTGAGGGTATGTAGTGACGGGGGAAATGAAGAGATTTCTCTGCTGGATCCTGGGACAGAAACCTTACTATTGTTTAATATTTGTCTAGTTCTCACAACCACATTGTAAAAGAGGGACTGTTACTGTTTGAACCTACAGAAGAGACCCAAGAAGAGTGCCTCTGTAACCTAACTTGACTATATGTTGTTGTCCCAGACCTAAAGCTGCATCTGTTCTCATTAAATTAGAGAAGTCTTGGAAGTTGCTTCCGAATTATAATAAAGAAATTAAATGAAGTATTTATCCTTAGAGCCATGGCATTGCCATCAACGTGGCTTTTCCAGCTTTTCCCTTTACATAGAAAACACCAACCAGAGCCTTTCCAGACAAGGTAGTCTTTCCTGTAAAGAAAATGTTTTTGGTGAAAGATTTTGAAAAAACACTGGTAGATTATAATGAAGGGGGAATTTTGCCTAGCGTAGACAGTCCAGCCAGGTTAATGGATACAATTTGGTCCCAAGAGTTTAACAAGAGGAAGCTTTGGTTTTGGTAGCAACAAACTTGGATCTCCGATGGTAATTAACTCCAGAAAGCTCTCTGTTTCACAGAAAGGGAATGATCTCATAGTATTTATGATGACCCTGCAAATGTGCATATGCTCTTTTTCTAATTCAAAAACCAGAAACAGCAAGCACTGACTGAAATCTTCTAATAGTTTGGCCCTACAAGATTTTTAAAACGTTTTTCAGGAGCTTTCTCATTTCTTAGCCCAGGGTACAACCCCTTTCTCCTCTTTAAAAAAGAAGAGGAGGAAAAGAAAAAGGCAGTTTTTAGAGGCAGTTTATATAGAATTCTACTATGAGTAAATAATAGTCTTTAAAATAGTTGGGGAAGGAGGATCACATGCCACAAGTTATAGCTTGATTGAGAGACTATTTGAGCACTTTTTTCATGTTTAGGTTCTAAGGTTTTTCCTTTGACATACCATTCTTTGATTTACTTGAGTGCCATCATTCTGTTTTGTGATATAATCAGTGTTTTATGCATTTATGAATCGTGCAGTTCTTCTCACCCCTACACACACACACACACACAAACACACACACACACAGTTAAAAAGGGAGAGAGATAAAGCAAAAAAGATACAATGAGAATCATTAGAATGTAACTTTAGTTAATATAGATGGAAAGAAATCCTAACCCGGTTAAATGAGAATTAAGATTGAAAGTGTTAATGCTGCAGGTATTATCTCTAGCCATAGAATTTTTGCTAACTATAGAGTGATAATGTGAACAGAATATATATCTGAAATATGAAGTGATAGCAAAGTGAGAAAAGAAAATTACTCTTGAAAGTAATGTTTTAACCTCTGCAACAGAGATCCCCATGTTCTTAAGGAAAATTAGTACAGCTTCTGGCTTTAGTGAATCAGACTCTGATTTAAACTTTAAAAGGTTTGTGACTTTTATTCTGACACGTCTTAAATATAAAATTATGCAGAATGAACACTTAAAGACTGTTCTTTCCTCTTAATTTACATATTGATTTATTCAGACTTGAGTTATATAGATATCTCTCTCACATATGCCTCTTGGTGTGTACAAAATGCTATATAAAAAACATTTTTTTAACTCAACCCACTTCCTAGTCAAGCCTGAGCGGTAAAGGAGAAGGCATAGGTGTTTTCCAATGCAGGAACTTTTTAGAGGATCACAACTGGAAAAGACCGTTGAGAATTGTTGCCTTTGGGAGTAGAAAGAGCTCTAAAACAGGAGCCAGAGCCTTGCGATTCATTCAGAGCTCTACCACTAATTTGCTCTGCATCCTTAGGCAATTTCGTTCATCTCTCCGTGCCTAGTTCTCCTTGTAAAATGGTAGTGATAATACCTGCCCTCACCTACCTCACACAGTTGTAAGAATAGGATAATGTTTGTGACAGTGCATGAGTTCTCCAAAAGAAAAGCTATCCAGAAGTTCAAGATAATAAAGTATTGTTGTATGAAGGGTTCATTTCCAGTTTGCCTCTATGAAAATATCTTTATCGTAGAGCATTTTATCAAACAGGTATAAGAGAAACTTAGGCCTTTTCATGGTATGGTGTTCACGTACAAATGGATCCTGTTCTGTTTCTCCCCTGTCAGATAGCCAGTGCACAGGCTGAACTTCTCTTTATAATAATCCTTGGCAAAACTGTAACTTCAAAAACCAAACTCCTTTTAGCGGTGCTATGGCAGCTGCGATTGTATTTTGAGTTAGATTAACGTGGTGAAACCATCAGATAATCAGAAATTAACTTTGCCTTTAGCCTCCGGGTATTTTTGCTACATATTGGCATCAGAGGCTGTTGTGCAACCTGATAGTTAATCCCTTTGTTTCTTGGCAGATTTTTGGTATCTTTTTTTGGAGTAGGGGCTTAGGTTTTAAGAAAGAGTGCTCATTTCACTTATCACTTTGCAGAGTTGAGCCTTGCTTTCCAATAACCATGTACCTGTAAAAGTTAAAATATAGTAAAAGGTTTTTTTCATTTTAATTCAATTCTGAGCATGTACAGGTGATATCAGGAAGCCTGTTGGTGTCTGACCCAGTTATCTTTATGGATCATGGGCAGAACCTTACATTTTGACAGGCTGACCCATTTCTATGGGGGGAAGGCGCTCCCGTTTCTAGGAAATAGCAAAGGGCACATCACCACAGGTTGTGTAAGCGATGCATTGTTGCAGCAGACAAATTTGGTTTTTTGTTTTGGGGTTTTGTCTTTTTAAGAAAAAAGGATGTATTTTAGGTACACAGGGTGTGGATGCATTCAGCGTTCATTTTTCCTCTTTGTAGATGCTGAGCTCCCCTCGCTGCAGGCAGTTGGGCTTTTCCACCTCATCACCAACATAGCGGTATCTGTCTTAGTTTTATAGGCTAATGAGAATTGCAAATACTCAGTGAAAGTGAAAAGTTGGAGAGATTCATGCTTGGAAAATGAACAAAAAATCCACCTTGCTGAGTGAGATAGCTAAGAACATTGATATATCAGGAATACTTTTAAATAATTTTTGCTGTAATGTGTAGCTTTAATGTCTCTCTTGAGTTATGGACCCACAAAAGTATTACTGTATCTTGTGAATAAAGATCATTCTTGTGGACTAGTATATGGATGCATTCATAGGCTGTGGGAAGCAGTGGTGTGTGTGGGTGTGTGTGTATAAAGATTCTATGTTTCTAACACTGTGTGTATTACCCAAGTTGATACAGAAAAAAATAATGTGTTTCTTTAGTGTTTTAGGGACTAAAATTGTAATATAGCCATTCCAGTGTAATCTGACCACTCACTCTAAAGAACATTTATATTACACCCAAATGCACACCCCTGAAGCGTTGCTAACTGCTCCCACTTTAGATAATTGCTGCTTTTTTTTTAACCCTAAGTAATGGAGGAGGAAACAGCACTCTTTTTAAAGGGGCTTTTCTGAACAGTAAAATGTAAATAGAGGACATGTGGGGAGGGTGGGGCCACCTGCAAATGTCTTGCAGATGGGCAAATAGCCTTTTAAATTTTACTTTTCAACCATCTTGACCGTGTGTGCCTATTTGTATTGCAGATGTGAACTATTTTTGGGGGTTAATATCAGTATGTTTTGAAACTGAATTATTACAAATAAAATCCGAGTAACCTCTTTCTCCATCCTCGTTTTCCACACCAACTATTCTTGCCAAATATTTCTACTGATACCAAGTTTCAGCGTGGTAAAATGATAGACTCTCAAACCTCCTTCCTCATCTTCCCTACCTTTCTTAAAACTGACCTGGCCTTATATTTTTTGTTGGCTTTTCATAAGTAAGAACCATTTACTGTAGTAATTTAAGGAGGACTGCAGAATTTCAAAATGTTTATCTATAAAAATATAAGCGTTCCTTTGTTAATGTTTGGTTACACAGTAACATCAGTTAAAACAATGGAATGAGTCTGAGTTTGTAATATGCCATAGGACCAGATAAGATCTTGAAGGACACTAAACTTGACTGCCACATTTTATTAAGAGGAAATTGGAACTTTATATGGTGGGGGTGGGAGCAAGTCTGTGATATATATGTAATCACTGTATAATTAGAAACACCAAATGCTGAATCCTATCACTGTGTACTTGGGGGCCAGGCTTTGGATTTGGTTGTCATTTTAATTCCTTGAAGATTATGTAATTATGATGAGCAGAGGCAAATAAAGTTTTTAAACAAAAGTGCTTTTTTTCGGTATTTAAAGTTTGGTAGTAAGTTTTCTACTTTCAGTTAAATTATCTTCCCCCCAAAAATTACTACAGAAAACTTAAGGTTGCGATTGAGATGCTTGAACAAGCCGCTTTTTAAGCAGGTCAATCACTTATAATATTTTATGTTAAAGAGGTCATAATTCTTTCTGAGCCAAACTGTCACTAAAATGTCTTGTGACAGAACCACTTTTTTCTGCCATTCTGCATATTGGAAGGGTTCTATGTTGTATTTGTTTTCAATCCTTGGTTTAAAAAAAAAGTAATGGTTTTAGTGTTGCTTAGCTTCAGTTTGAAGTGTTAACTTTCACTAATGACTGCAATAAAAAGAAAAGCTTTGCTCCAAACTTTCTGTTGTGTGGTCATCATTATAGCTCTGCAGGCTTAGGTAAAGGGAGCCAGTGTGATACAGTGGAAAGAAAGAATTTAGGCCTTAAGAGTCGTGAAGTCCTGGGTTCAAACCTGGATTGCATGACACTCTGGACAAGTTCCTGGATGCTTCTAAGTCTCAGGTTCCTCCGCTATAAGATGATAGTAGGGCTGTTGGGACATTAAATGAGATAATATGTGGAAAGTACCTAATAATGCTGGGCATGTGCATGGAGCTCAGGTTTTAAAGAGGTTCTTCCCCCCACCTACATTTTCCCTTAAATAAAAGACATTGGGTGGAGTGGAAAGAGGGGAAGGCAAGAAGCCAGGCTTAGAAACTCTGCTAGCCAGTGAAAGAATTGTAGAACAGGTAGGAAAAAAAGAAGCTGAAATGAACTGGGGGAATCTTCACAGGCCCAGGAGTGCATACACAGCCCAGGTATGATAGACAAGAAAACACTGGACTAAAACTTTGGAAACCAGCTCTCAACTGGTTAACTGTCACAACTGTATAACTTCAGGTATATCACTTCTCTTCTGCTATAAAAGTAGAAGTTTTTGGACTAAAATGAGAGGTCTCGAGTTGGCAAGCCAATTTCAGCCTGCGGATAATTTTTGTTTGGTGTTTAAAATAAGTTGCTGGGCCGGCCCCGTGGCTTAGAGGTTAAGTGCGCGCGCTCCACTGCTGGCGGCCCGGGTTCGGATCCCGGCGCGCATCAACACACTGCTTCTCCGGCCATGCTGAGGCGGCATCCCACGTACAGCAACTAGAAGGATGTGCAACTATGACGTACAGCTATCTACTGGGGCTTTGGGGGGAAAAAATAAATAAATAAAATCTTTTTAAAAAAAATAAGTTGCTAACATTTAAAAAATCAGAAGATCTCCCATAAAAATCCAGATTTTGTCTTCCCTTGAAAAGTGAGGAGATTCAGCAACTTCGTGGTATCCCTTTCAGTATTCCTTCACGGCTGCCATCAGGGGAAGCTCAGTGGTGGTCACCCCCTTTGAGCGGGACAGACTCTCACCACAGCCCCCAGCACTCTTTGCCCAGCTTGTGCAGGCACTTGTTCTTTGCCATCACTGGACTCAAAGGAACCCTAGTGTGAGGTGAGGCCTCCAACCAATACAGGAATTCCTTGGAGGACATGCTTCTTACCTGGGGGTAACTCACTGCTTTGAAGCAGTCCAGCCTAAATATTAAAAACATGTCCCTTCATAATTTCCATTTACCCTATTTATGTTCTCCAGAACATCATAGAATTAAGTCTAATCCCTTCTTGCTATTACATATACCCCATCCCAGTCTTCTCCCAGCTACATGTGCCCAGACCCTGTACAACCCCTAACAGTATAATTGGTGTTCTTCAAGGTTCTTGTTATGCTAAAGAAGTACTAGTTAGCTTATGAACAAATACTGATGGGTGGTTTTGTGTGTGCGTGAGGAAGATTGGCCTGAGCTAACCTGTTGCCAATCTTCTTCTTTTTGCTTGAGGAAGATTGTCCTTGAGCTAACATCTGGGCCAATCTTCCTCTATTTTGTATGTGGGACACCGCTGCAGCATGGCTTGGGAGCAGTGTAGGTCCGTACCCGGGATCCAAACCCACGAACCCCAGGCAGCCGAAGCAGAGCATGCGAACTTAACCACTACACCACTAGGCTGGCCCCCGTTGGTTTTTTTTTTAGACTTATACAATATGTGCCAGTTGATAAATTTGACAAATTGACTCTAATGTCAGTCTGCCCAGTAACTACACTGGTATAGAAAAATTCAAAAAACATCAATAATTATACCCAAATTCATACCATTAAATGGGGGAAATATGTGTAACAGTGACACTAAGGCCATGCTCTGAAAAATCAGAGGCTGTAGGGCAGATAACTGTGGTACCAGAAAAGCACCAAGTTATCTAGGCAGACTAGTTAGCCTGTTGCTCTGATAATAAGACGTGCTAGACTGCACAGAACAAATTGCCGATTATATTAGAGCTCAACTGCTTGAAATTTCCTTCATAGAAAAGAGTGCTCAGAACACTACCCTTAAGCATACAGAAATGAGGTGGCAGTCTAAGAAATTCTCAGGTGTTTTGTTTGTTTTGGAAGGGGGACATACATCTTGAAGTATAAGTTTTCATGGTTTCCATGTTTCAATGTCTGATCATTTGACAAATTCCTCTTGGCTGCTGAGACTTGCATACTTTGCAGATGCTTTTGGGAATTTAATTAGGTTAAGCTGCCAATGCCAGGAAAGGATGTGATCATTTTTACAATATTCAATGAAATGTTTTTATCATAAAGGAGACTGAAATCTTGAGTTTCATCTGTAGAAGTGAAACCAGCAAACAGCCATTGATGATTAAACAGCTAGTAACTATGGGGGACTGGAATTTGTGAACTCAAAATATGTCTCTGCCTGAATGACATTTTGACCCCCACCCCCACTAACTGACCAAAGGAGTTTGGGATGGGAGGCCTGCCCCCAGAAAAGGCCATTACTATAGACATCTCCAGGTACCTGGGTGGGTCATGCTAAGCCCATTCTTAGTTCTAGTTACCCTTTATGAGAGACATTTACATTTATAAAGAAAATCTCCATTTGTAAAGATATCTTCTTCCCTGCACCAGGAAGAAGGGGGATGGCCTTACCGAGAAACTTATCAGAATGGAAGGCGAGGACTTAAGTCTACATGATAAACTTACTCGTTGTTAACTGTGCTGTTTGGACAACATGCTCTCTGACTCCCACTAGGTTCCTATAGATGACATCTCCCTGGAGCCTGGGTCACCATGGTAATGGGTGTTTGAGCTCTTTTTTTCAGGAACTGAGCCCTTTGTCCACTTCAGGCCAGACTGAGACCACTAATCCATCAACTGGGCCCTTTTGACGGCAAGAGGTTGGAACTCCCCCCTCAGGGCATGCTAATGCCGCCATTCTGTGAAGATGTGTCCTACGAAGAAGCGTGAAGCCTGACTACGCTTGCGCAGATCATCAACTACCTCATCTCTCCTCAGCTCCAATCATTTCAGACCACCTTGCTCCCCTCCCCATAAATACCCCTGAGTCCCTATTTTCCGGGAGGCGGATTTGAGACTTGTTCTCCTGTTTTCCTCACTTGGTTGCCTTGTGATTAAACCCCCTCTCTCTCTGCAATCTCGTCGTCTCGGTGATTGGCTTTCTGGGCGGCGGGCAAAAATGGACCTGGTGCGGTAGCAGAAGAAAGATGATTCTTCTCCTGTCACTTTTGTTACCACTACAATTTCCGCAGTCTATAAAAATCTTTGCAATGCCTTTATAGAGCAACACTTTTCTCATGCTTTTCTCTATTAAAATATTTTTTATAACTAATACTTGGGTTCAAAATTTATAATTATAAACAAAACAGACACATTAGTGACTTAGGATTATGAAGCCTAATACGATGTCTGATTCTCAGCTGAAACAAAACGTTAACAGACTTTTTTGCTAAGTGATTTTAGAAGTAGCCCAGGGCCGGCCCCGTGGCTTAGCAGTTAAGTGCGCGCGCTCCGCTGCTGGCGGCCCGGGTTCGGATCCTGGGCGCGCACCGACTCACCACTTCTCCGGCCATGCTGAGGCCGCGTCCCACATACAGTAACTAGAAGGATGTGCAGCTATGACATACAAGTATCTACTGGGGCTTTAGGGGAAAAAAGGAGGAGGATTGGCAATAGACGTTAGCTCAGAGCCGGTCTTCCTCAGCAAAAAGAGGAGGATTAGCATGGATGTTAGCTCAGGGCTGATCTTCCTCACAAAAAAAAAAAAAAGAAGAAGTAGCCCAATTCAAAAGTACTTGACACTGCTAAATGTACAACATTACTCTTTACTAGAACATATCTTGCTAAATGGAATTTACACATTATGTTACAAAAACCAAAACTGGAACATAGGAATAGTTTTGATGTTGGACCAGCAGGATTTCAGTCACCACCATCATTCAGATGGTTTTCACTTGTATTTTATGCAAATGCAAAATTAAGGTTGTTTAACCCTCTTTTTATATTTTGTTTTGTGAGTTTAATTCTTCTAATTTATTTTTGTACTTTAACAAAGATTTTAGATTATAAAAGTTTGCCATCTGTGGTATCTCTTTGACTAGAAGGGTTTTTTTTTATTAAGAGGTGCTATCTAAACCTGTAATTAAAAAGTGCTACTATTGTCTACATGAAGGCCCTTTAGATATTAATTTGAAAATCTGCACAAAAGTATCACACTTTGCTTTGAATGCAGAAAAGCTACTTTCCATTCATTTTAACTGAGAGGCTTTTCCTTCTTATGCAAGATCAGTGGGCTTTGAAGATAAGAAGGGCAAATCAAGTTGGGAAAAAAATTGTTTCAGCCTCCTGTGCAGTTAAAATGATCTGCCGCTGTGTAGTTAAAGCAGCAGTTACCTCTCCCTGACTAATGTGCCGTGCAAACTACTCAGCCTCCCCTAAGTCTCAGCCTCGAGGATCTCAACGTGAAGTTATCTGGCCTGAGAAAAGTGCAAGACCAGCAGAAAAGTAAGCCGGAAAAAAGGCCAGAGTTGAGCAGTTTCCTCTGGGGTAATGTACAAAAAATGTCTAAATTAAAGTGAGAGAGGTCAACTATTCCCAACCACTCCATGTTTAAAAAAAAAATGTAATTTACTCTGGGGCAATTATACGCAACTCCCTTGGCAAATGACTCTTATATGAAACCTCAAAATCTTCCACTATACCTTGGAGGACGGTTACTTGCCAAAGCCAGTCCCAACTGAAAGCAGAAATCTTCTAATGTGGCACTAAATTGTTGCTTGAAAAACATTTTCACAATCACGGTTCTCACATTTCTAAAATAGCAATTTCCAGAGGGAAGGCCACAGTTTGATTTAATAGTAAACTGCAACTTAAATCTTTGCCAGGCATGTTAGTAAAGTGTTTAGGATTTAACTTTGATTATCCACATGACAGAAAGAAGATAAAGGGAAAAAAAATCTTCAAATCTATAGTTTGCTTTTTCACTTCAGAGGGAAGAAAGGCTGAAATTGAACAGCTTTTAAGGTGTTCAGCTTTGCATTTCTGTACATTGGAAATAACTTGATATTTTAGCAGAAAAGGGTGAATGAAATTACCATTCATCTTCTGAGTTGTCTCTGTGTGATATCTCTTAGGTTTAAATTAAATAGAAAACAACCTCAAGTCAACACCAAAATAGGAACTCCTATTTTGTTAGAGATTGGCCACTTGAAAGAAAAATAAGGAAAGATAATTTATCTGAAATCTTTCCAGATAAAAGGTGGTTAACAGTCTTGGAGAAATTATAATCCAGTATTCAATTAGTTTGTAATACGCACAACAATCAAGAAACACAGTAGTGGGGCCGGCCCGGTGGCTTAGCGGTTAAGTGCGCGCCCTCAGCTGCTGGCGGCCCGGGGTTCAGATCTGGGCGTGCACCGACGCACCGCTTCTCCGGCCATGCTGAGGCCGCGTCCCACATACAGCAGCTGGAAGGCTGTGCAGCTATGACACACAACTATCTACTGGGGCTTTGGGGAAAAAAAAAACGAGGAGGATTAGCATGGATGTTAGCTCAGGGCTGATCTTCCTCACAAAAAAAAAGCAGCAGCAGCAGCAGCACAGCAGTGTATTCCAGTAGGGCAGACTTGGGAGATGGAGTACTGAGTAGTACTATATTTGCCTCTAGGCATTGGAAGTGCACTCTACAGAAAGATGCTTAGGCTTCAGAGGACAACACACAAAGCATGCTGTACAAATACAGACCTCCAGGAAAGGTAACACAGTCATCTTCAGTAGCTAAATGTGGGGATACCTTACCAAGATATTATTTTTCATAGGAGAATAAGATCAGCTGGCCAAGGATTAACTACTTTTAAACATTGTTCTAATTCGATAAAACTTGTACTCTCTGATGATTTTAATCTTTGGAATTCATTAAATTAGGTAATCTATGACATTTACTGGAAGGAAAAAATTGAGAAGAACAGAGAACATACATACCATAAGACTTCACAGATTTTGAGAGAAAATGGCTTATTATTGCCAAGGCACCTCACGTCTCCTTTGGCTAAATCTCAATCACCTAAAAAGTTATGAGTTCAACATTCTTCTGTTTCACATTTTTATTTCACATTTTTAACAATTTCTTGCTTCATTGTTGGTATCTCTAGGATTCTTTTGAATCCATGAGAATGCTGAAGGGATACTCACATTCTTTAACTCTGAAGAGGGAGCTCAGCCAACTGAAGAATATTACAACTAGACACGTGCCAGTCATGCCCATCATCTTCCTCTCTATAATGTTCACACGAGATGTGGCAGCTTTATCTAAGAGCATCATTCCCAAGAAAATGCACATATTAAACAGAGAAATAACATGCATTTCTGCTACAAACTGAGAGTAACTTACTCCATGGATATAATGTATACGTCCTGTGTGAGAATTCCTTTGAGCATATGGTGCTCTTTTTATACGAGTCCACATTTGACCAGATGTCATCATGATCACAAAACACAGAACTAAAACTGCCCACAAATTTTTGTTAAAAATAAATTTCCTATTCCATATCAGTAAATACACATGTCTACCAATGACAGCCAAAAATATCCTCAACTTGAAGTGCTCATGATACTCTGTAGGCTGTCTGATTCTGTTGACCTTCCTTATCTCAGTTCTCTCAGCTACCCATTTGGCCATTTGCTCAGCTATGATACCCCTTTCTTCCAAATGATAAATGTCATCTGATGTAAAATTCCTCTTAGCAGAAAAGTGGAGGAAACTTGGAACTGACATCAACTGGAGCGCTTGAAAGGCCTCAGGGCTTTTGTCATAATCCACCATAGCAAAAAATACCTTGTTGGTGAATGCACTGGAATGTTGCCAGGAATTTGCCAAGATCTGAAATTCTTCAGCAGCATGTTTGCATATTACACATGATCTAAACTTCTGGAAAGTAGTAAACATCACAATAATAGAGTAGTTTCTTGGTGTTTCTAGTACAAAATGATAGAATACGGCATCACTCATTCTTATCATTCTGTTTTTCTTGGTCCAATCCATCAGCTGTCTGACCTTTTCTGCTAATATTCTCTTCCCTAGGCCAGGATGTTCGGGAACCTCATGAGTCATGAACACCAAGGCCACCACCACAATCAGAGACATTCGCCAAAGCCACCACCATTTGGCCACATTTGTTTACTTCTTTCTGTTATAAAATGTTTCCAAACACTTTACAGCCAAAATTTGATAATTTCTTCCAGCAATTAATTTGTCCAAGAACTTTTTTTGTCTTCTTTAATCCTAGTAAGAGCTATATCACCAATTCCCATGCATGTCTGGTTTACAAGCCATATATTAGAGTTTATAAAATATTCTGCGGGGAAAAAAATATATTCTGTGGACAAGGAAGTTTGGGAAATGTTCTAGCTTCAGTCTTTCTGCAAAGCTCCAGACTCGCATTTCTAACCACCTACTGGACAGCACCTGGCTACACCTCCATCACTCAAACTTCTCAAAACCCAGCCTCATCCTCCCTTATCTACCAAGCTCTTGGCTCTCTGCCTCTCTTCCCTCTGTGAAGGATTATACCATCCCACCAATCACTGAGGTTTTAAAACTGAGGACTCTTTTTGGACTCCTCTCTTTCCCTCGACCATCAAACCCGAGCTTGGCCTCTGTGGCAGACCTCCTGGGTTTGGATCCAGCTGTAGAGCACTTAGTTATGCGACCCTGGGCTCGTTCCTCATGTCTCTGTGCCTCAGTTTCCTCGCCTGCAAGATGAACACGGTAATAGCACCCACCTCCTAAGACCCTTCTGCAGAAGACAACCAGGCGGGAGTGTTGGGGATAGCGTCCCTGCCTTCCTCTCGATTTCCAGCGCCACCACTAGAGGCAGTGTGGAGTCATAACGGAGAAAACGTGTATCTGGGGATCGGACACACCTGAGTTTCCAATCCTGCCTGTTAGCGACGTCCGTCTCTTTAGTTGCCTGCGAAAATGGGGATAATGCCTGCCTCACCTATTAATTATGAACATTAAATGTTAACATCTCCCAAGGCCTAGAATAGTACTGGCACGGTTGAATTATTTTTCCTTCTCTTTTTTAAAGAAATGGTTGGATTTTTAGCATTGCTTCTCATACCCCAGTTACCTCTCGCACGGATGTGCCTTCTCCAAATACGATTATCATTTCTTCTATGCCGACAAGCAGATGGATGAATTTGTTGGGCAAGACAGGATCAAAAGAACGTGTGTAAATAAGGTTAAATATATATACAGTTCTGGAAGGATACCTGCTGAGGAGTGAGCCTGAGCGGGAGATGACTTTTTCTATGTACTGTACTATTTTTTACCATGTCGATGCATAACTTTTATCAAAATAAAAATGTTTAACTTGTAAATGAAGTGAACGCGGCATCCTGAGGCCCTCCTCCTCACGCCCCCTCCGCAGCCCCAGCCCCGCAGCCGCCTCTTTCCCACCCCGAAGGCCTCTCTGCCCGCCGCCGCCGCGCCGGCCCGCGGTTGCCAAGCTAAACAAGACGGCGCCGGGTGCCTAGCAACCGGGGCGCTAACAGAGCAGCGGGCGAGGGGAGGCGGAAGTGCGAGCTGGGAAGGAGGTGAGAGGACGAGGGGAGCGGGGGCGCTGGGGGGCTCACACCCAGGGCCCAGCTCCTTCCCTTCCCCCCTCCCTCTCCCTTCTTCGCGCCAGCGCTGGGGTATTATTTAAACCAAAGATGATTATCCTGGGGAAGGGAGGGGAGGAGTTCGGCTGGGAACTAGACGGACCCCAGCTCCTCCTCCTCCAACAGAAGGCGGAGGGAGAGAGTGTGACAGCCAGACGGGGAAAGGGCCAGCGCCTCCACCCCCACTCCCTAGTGCAACCCGTATCCCCTGCAACACTAGCCCGTCCTATCTGGATGGGGAACAGGGAACAGGGCTCCTTCTCTTAGGCTCCCCACGGGTCCTGTCCCAAAGCTGGCGCAGAGAAAGAAAAGAACGCTCCACAAGATTTGGTTGCTGGAAGTAGGGGTGGAAACGAGATTAAAGGCTATTTTTCCTGCTAACTCCCCCTTCACCAGCCCCACTAAGCACTTGGCACTGCATACACACACACACACACACACACACACACATGCACACGCACACACCCGCCAAGTGACTCCATTATCCTGTTTCACCTGCTCCAGGATCTGCAGGGTCCAGGAGTTAGTGTCTGTGGACAGACAGGTGGGAGGAAACTCAGTTAATGCCTCACACAAAGTTGAGTAAAGAGAGGGCTGTTCCTTAGCAGGCTTCTTGCAGGAAGGGGTCTGCAGCAAAATGGACAGGAGGAGGTCCCTTGGAGGGGTCTTTTGATCTAGGAGAGGATCTCCTGAACATTCTCCTGCAGCCTTGTTTTCCCTCTCTGGCAGAGGTGGGTGTATTGGAACAGGCCTAGGGGGTTCGGCCCCTTGGGCCCCTGCCCCCTGCACCATGGCTACGCTGAGCGTCAAGCCCAATCAACGTTTCCGGTTGCCAGACTGGCATACCAACAGCTACCTGTTGTCCACCAATGCCGAGCTGCAGCGAGATGCTTCACACCAGATCCGCCAGGAGGCCCGGGTCCTCCGAAATGAGACCAACAACCAGGTTGGAAGCGGGAGCCCAGTTGGGTGTGCAAAGGGATATCCCCCAACTCCGACAGCCTCTTTATCTAGCTCTGTCTCTTCCAGACCATTTGGGATGAACATGACAATAGGACTCGACTGGCAGAGAGGATTGATACTGTCAACCGATGGAAAGAGATGCTGGACAAGTATCTGACGGATTTAGATGCTGAGATTGACGCCCTGACACAGGCAGGCAGCCAGCGCAGGGTGCCAGGAGACCCTGCTGCAAGGAACCCCCCCTCCATCCCCACTTTGGGGTTGGGAAACCCTTGATGGGGGTATTTGGTGGCATGTCCATCTGAGTCACTCAATGGCCCCTCTACTAAAGTGAGGAGGAGAGCTGCTTCCCAGTGGATGGCCTCACCAGCCTCCTGTGCCCTCTCTTTTCTAGATGAAAGAGTCAGCAGAGCAAAACCTGCAGGCCAAGAACCTGCCTCTGGATGTGGCAATCGAGTGCCTGACCCTGCGGGACAGTCGGCGTGACATTGATGTGGTGAAGGACCCTGTGGAAGATGAGCTGCACAAAGAGGTGGAGGTCATTGACGCCACCAAGAAGGCCTTGCAACAGAAGATTAGCCAGGCCTTTGAGAAGCTCTGGTAAGGGCGAGCTGTGTCATTCACATGTTCACCTGCACGAGGACTGTGTCTGAAATGGTGAACACATGTACTGTGGATAACTGGCTCTCAGGCTGCCTTCTGCCCTTGTTGTACCCATTGGCAGAAACCACAAACTGATTGTAGCACTTTTTCCACCGCCTGGACGTGGTCTCAGAATACTTCTCATGACCCTGCTCTAGGCAGCCATTGTTAATAGGTTGGAGCATGAGAAATGAAGCCCATTTGCCACCACCCCTGACTGTACCTTATTGTGAGTGTGTATGTGAGCCTTGTGAGTGTAGCTACATACATGTGGCCCTGTGGGTGTGTACAAGCACTTGGGTGTCATAATTTTGTCTGTGGGGAGCTCCTCCAGCTGTGCTGGTCTTTGTCTCAGCTGCAGCAGCAGCTCCGCTATCACCCCAGCCTCCTCATCCCTCAGCGTCCCTTCAGTACAATGGGGGCTGCATCCTGGGGCCTTGGAGGGATGGGTCCTGATCGAGACTGTTCCTTCCCCAGCCTCCTGCAGGAAGTCCGACAGCAGCTCAACTCTGACCATAGGGGCAAAATGGAGACATTGGACATTGATAGAAGCTGCCTCTCTCTCAACCTCAAGTCCCCAAACATCTCTCTGAAGGTTAATCCCACACGTGTCCCCAATGGGTAAGAAGAGTGTTTCAGTCAGCCTCTCCTCCTCCCCTCCTAGGCCATACTCTTATGACCCCAGCATTTCCTGTCACCTGCAGCTGCTCCACACTCAAGCAGTGGGATGACTTCAGTCAGTTTAACAAGGACCGAGCAGAGGCTGAGATGAAAGAAGCCATGGAGCTGAGGGAGGCCATTGCGCTAACGATTGCCGAGGTGACTGACCACTCCTCCCACCCTGCTCCTCCACGGCCAACGGACGGCCCGAGTGTGCACTCAAGGGCTTATCTTTGTTCCCTGTTGGCCATGTGGCATCCCATCCCCTCATCTGAGCGGTATCCTCAGATGGCCATGAGTTTCTACCCTCCCCTTGCCCTGCCTACTTCCTGTCCTTCAGACCAACAATGAACTCGAGG
This sequence comes from Ceratotherium simum simum, assembly GCF_057802395.1. Taxonomy (NCBI): domain Eukaryota; kingdom Metazoa; phylum Chordata; class Mammalia; order Perissodactyla; family Rhinocerotidae; genus Ceratotherium; species Ceratotherium simum. The sequence continues at coordinate 22,576,230 of NC_141921.1, read as the reverse complement.
CCCAGAGGGTTGCAACAGAATTTGCCTTCCGGAAGCGGCTGCGGGAGATGGAGAAAGCGTACAGTGAGCTCAAGTGGCAAGAGAAGAATGTGAGCCTTCTCTGTTTAGTCCTCTGGGGCCTGGACTTCCTGCTGTGGGATGAGGAGCCTGAGGCCCTGCCAGGAAGCCTGGACTGGGTGCACCCTGGTGGGTTCAGCTGGTGGAGACCCATCACTCTGTCCCCTGCAGACCTTAGAGGAGATCGCGGAGCTGCAGGAGGACATCCGGCACCTGGAGGAGGATCTGCGCAGAAAGTTACTGAACCTGAAGCTATGCCATACCCGGCTAGAGTCCAGAACCTACCGTCCCAATGTGGAACTCTGCCGGGACCAGGTGCGAGGGTCCCCAGTGGGCCATGGGCCCCCTGCTAAGGTCTCCTCAGGGTCACTCCCCAGCACATATTCCTGGCAGTGCAGGGGTGCACCTGGGCCTATGGGCTAAAGGACAGTATGGCTGACCTGGGACTCCCAACCCGCCCCTCTGCCTCCAGGCACAGTATGGCCTCACTGACGAGGTTCACCAGTTAGAGGCAACCATCGCTGCCCTGAAGCAGAAGCTGGCGCAAGCACAGTAGGTTTGGGGAGTGGGCAGGAGGGGCAGGGAGACACCTCCCACCCACAGGGTCTCTTGCCCCTGCTGGCTTCCCTGCTCTCTTCCTGCCTGAAGGCGGGTGAGTTCAGCCCCGACCTCCCAGCCTCACGCAGGGGTGGTGGTTTGTTAATGCCTCCTCTCCAGGGACGCCCTGGACGCCCTGGACAAGCACCTGGCCCGGCTGCAGGCTGACATCACTTGCAAGGCCAACTCCATGCTGTTGGACACCAGGTGCATGGACACCCGTCGGAAGCTGACTGTGCCTGCTGAGAAGTTTGTGCCTGAGGTGGACACCTTCACCCGTACCACCAACCGCACCCTGAGTCCACTCAAAAGCTGCCAGCTGGAGCTGGCCTAGCCTTGGGGGCTGAGGGAGAAGGGGAAGGTTAGGTGGGAAATGGAAGAGGAAGGGGGGCAGAGAGAATGAATCGAATAAATGTTGGCGTTCTCAGTCCAGACGGTTCTCTGCTACCTGCACGTAGCCAGCAGGGAGGGAGTGGGTTCTTGGCCCTCCTGTATATGGAGATGCAAAGATGGGGAACATCATCCCCCAAGCTTCATGTGCCAAATCCCATTCCTTCCCTTCTTTCTCCTCAGGGAACCCCTCTCTGGGCTAGGCCAGCAGTCGCTGGGCTCTAGCAGTGTGACCTCTAACCAGCTCTGCCCCAGCCGGACCCTTGCCTGCCGTCTTGATGCCTAAAGAGGCCCAGAGGGGGACAGGATCACAGTGGGAGAGGCTTGGGGGTGCGGGCCCAGGCCTGAGTGGGAGCAAAGAGCGAGTGCTGCCTTGGGAGGGCTGGGGGTGCCAGGGCACAAGGCGAGGCTTCATAAAGTCAGGCCACGGGGGCAGTGGCCTGAGGGTCAGAGCTGCCGAGGTCCGATGATCTGGCTCAGTGCCCACCCCTGGAGGACCCTTTAGTGGCTGTCCCACCCGGCTGGGACACCGTTTACAGGTGGGGAGAATGGGGGCTGAAAGCAGAGACCTGACCCAACCGAATCAGGGCGGCAGGACCACGGCGGGTCATACGCCTGTGGGAGTTGCGACTCTGGGCCGCGGGGGGCGCTGCGGCGAGGGGCGGTGCCGGGACTCAGGGTCACGCGGAGGCGCTGTGGGCGGGAGTCGGGGCCGAGACTCTGGGCCACGAGGGAGCGCTGTGGGCGTGGGCGGCCCCAAGACTCCCGGCCGGGCGGGGGCGCTGTGGGCCGGGGCGAAGCGGCGCGTGGGGCGAAGCGGCGGACGCACCGGAAGTGGCGACGGGTCCGCGCGGATGGCGGCGGTGGCGGCTGTGGCGGCGATGACGGCTGCGGGCTGCGGAGGGGCTGGCGCGGCCCGCTCTCTCTCCCGCTTCCGAGGCTGCCTGGCCGGCGCGCTGCTCGGGGACTGCGTGGGCTCCTTCTACGAGGCGCAAGACCCCGTCAGCCTGACGTCAGTCCTGCGTCACGTCCAGAGCCTGGAGCCGGACCCCGGCTCGCCCGGGAGCGCCCGGACAGGTGGGCGGGGCCGGGCGCACGTGTGGACGCGGGGTCGGGGTCGGGAGGCCACGAGAGGCGTGTGTTGGGAGATGAGGCTGCCGAGGCAGCAGGGGCCAGATCTGGATGACCCGCAGGCACCTCGGACCCAGCGTATCTAAATCCCAGCTCCATCTTCGCTCGTCTCGCCCCGAACATTCCCCAGCTCGGGGCCTGGCAACACCATCCTGTCAGCCGTGCAGGCCACGCCTAGATTGTGCCTAGTGCAGTGTATACACGCCTGCCGATTTCACCTGTTCTACCCAGTTCTCCGAAGCAGTGCACCACTAGTCCGTTCTCCACGCAGCGGGAAATGCTCTTCTCACAGATAGATCTGATCGCGGCCTCCCCGGCGTGAATCGGCGGTGATCTGCCATTGCCCTTAGGGTAGAGCCAAATTCCGTAACGTGTCCTACAGTCTGACCTTACACCACTCGTGGCCTTACCCTCTGCGCTTCAGTTCCTCTCACATCGTGCTTCCTCTAGCGCAAACCTTTGCCGTCCCCTGTCTAAAACTCTGTCCACTGCGCGTCTCCCTCCCCTCGTGCAGTCAGCCCATCCCCCAGATCTCAGCGCGGTGTCAAGTCTGAGGTCAAGCAGAGGATCGTTCTTGGAGAGCATGTAGAATAGTAAGAAAAAGGAGCCATTCTCAGAACCCTGGGGGAGGAAGAGGTGCTATAGGAGACCATTTGACAGGGGGAGAAGCAAGGGGAGTGGGTATCAACAAAACTCAAGAAGAGAATTTCAGGATGAAGACACTGGTCAGTGGTGTCATTCTACAGAGAGGTTAAGTAAGGGGACGTCTGGGTTTAGAAAAGCATTTTCAGTAGAAAGTTGAAGCCTGGAAGTTAGATTTCAGTGGGTTTAGGAGGAAATGAGAAAATAGGGTATGGTTTGGTGTGAAGGGAAGGGGAAAGACGAGCTGTGGTTGAGGGGAAGACAAGATGGAGGGACGGTTTTTAATTTCATTTTTGCTTTGTTGTTAAGATGAGGGGAAACATTTCGGGTTGAGAGGTGTTTTAGGACCCTTTGGATGCAAGTGGCAGAAAACCCAGCTCAGAAGGGCCTAAGCAGAAAGGGAATGCGTTGGCTGACGTAGCTGAGAAGTCCAGAAGTAGGTCTGCTTCAAGAGGAGCTCACTCCAGGGGCTCAGGCCGTCTCCTCAAGACTGAGTTCCCCTCCTTGTTGGGATCTTCGTTCTTCTGGGTGGGCTTCACTCACTCTGGAAAACCCTTCCCATGGGGTGGCCCCCAGCAGCTCCCAGCTCAACAAGTCCAGCAGAGGAAGAGTTTCTTTTTGCAGTCGTCCCAACAAAAGACCCAGGTCGCGTCTCACTGGCCCGGCTTAGGTCATCTGTCCCTCCTTGAATGAGGGAACGGGCTGTGCTATTTGGTTAGGTTAGAGGTGGTGTGAGCGCCAGGCCCTAGTCACATGGGCTGAGAATGGGAGAGATGCGGTTCCCTGGGGAGAAGCAGGGTACAGGGAGCAAACGCAGAGAGAATGGGTGCTGTTTCACCACAGAGGGAGAAGTTGAGGATACAGGGGAGGAGACAAAGGAAGAACACGGTCCCCCGGGAACGGGCTGGGGGTGGACAGGAGAGAGAGCCGCTCCCTGTGAGGGGAGACTGGAGAGTGCAGCTGTGGACAAGGTGCCTGTTCCCCTCTCCTCCTAGTGAAGCAGGGGGTGAGGGCCTCCTAAGAGTGAAAGGGGAGGAGAGGGTGGGATTGGGGCTTGGGATACACGGAGAGTGGGTGGCATAGTGGATGTGAGGAATGGGAAAGGGGGCTCACTAGGGAGTGTGCTTCATTCTCTGTAACTGCCTCTTCCTTCAAGTAAAACCAAGTCCCTGTCCCCACCCGGCTTAGAGCCTATTTGAGAGTCACCACATAACCAGTGGTGCCGTGTTGAAGTGCTAGAGCAGTACTCCCGGGCACCCAGAGGAAGGAGGCTCCAAGATTGGTTCTGGGGGTATATAGGGGGGTAGTGGGATATAAAATGGGTGAGGAAGAAAGGGCTTTGAATGCCAAGGCTGTGAATTTGGACCTCATCCAGTAGGCAAGAGACAGCCATTGTGAGCAGGAGAGAGAGATGAGGAAAGTGATACTCTACTCCTAGGAAGAATTTTCTGGCTGCACATATAGTCTGGGTTGGAGGGTGGGGAATGTGCAGGAGATGTGAGAGGCCCAAGCAGGTCGTTTTAAGACTAGAGCTACAGTGATGGCAGCCGGAGCGGGGGGTAGGTTTTCCTTCAGAAATCAGCAGGATGTGGTGACTGACTCAGAATAAAGAATGGCTGAAAATCCCACAGGGCAGAGCCCAGGAAACTGAGTGGGAATGAGAGGCTGACTTCAGGCATTCTAGAAGTAGTAAATAAAAGGCATGAGTGGCTGGGGTTGGCCCTGTGGCGTAGCAGTTAAGTGCACGCGCTCTGCTGTGGCGGCCCGAGGGTTCGCAGGTTCAGGTCCCAGGCATGCACCGACGCACTGCTTGTCAAGCCATGCTGTGGCAGCGTCCCGTATAAAGTAGAGGACGATGGGCACAGATATTAGCCCAGGGCCAATCTTCTTTGGCAGAAAGGGGAGGATTGGCATGGATGTTAGCTCAGGGCTGATCTTCCTCACCAAAAAAAAAAAAAAGAAGGCATGAGTGGGAGGCCAAAGCCACCACCCTCGAGCCCTGCAGCTTGATCTCCCCCGCCCTGTCCCTGCAGAAGCATTGTACTACACAGACGACACAGCTATGGCCAGGGCCCTGGTGCAGTCCCTGCTGGCCAAGGAGGCCTTCGACGAGGTGGACATGGCTCACAGGTGAGGGGGATGGTCTGGGGTGAGGCAAACCAGGTGGGCAGCGTTACTGCTCTTCCTGACCAGAGCCATGATGTCCCTGCATGCCGGGACCCCCGCCCTCAGCAGGGCACTGTGTCAGGCTGCTGCAGCTTCCCACGCTGGAAACCACAGCACTGCTGGTACAGGCTCCGCAGGCCCCCCAGGCTTCCTCTTTTCCCAGAGCAGCCAGATGTCTTCTCTCCCAGCCCTGACAGGCATCTTTTAAACCCTAATCCGGTCTTCTTCTCTCCCCTAGATTTGCTCGGGAGTACAAGAAAGACCCTGACCGGGGCTACGGTGCTGGAGTGGTCACTGTCTTCAAGAAGCTCCTGAGCCCCACGTGCCATGATGTCTATGAGCCTGCCCGGGCCCAGTTCAACGGGAAAGGCTCCTACGGCAACGGGGGGGCCATGCGGGTGGCCGGCATCTCCCTGGCCTACAGCAGTGTCCAGGATGTGCAGAAGGTAGTCCAGGCGGGCTGGCTTCTGGACTCTCCTGCCCTCCCTGCCCCTCTGCTCTGGGTTCTGTGACAGCAGGTCTTTTGCCTCCACTGCCTCTGCCCTAGTTTGCCCGGCTCTCGGCCCAGCTGACACACTCGTCCTCCCTGGGTTACAACGGTGCCATCCTGCAGGCCCTGGCTGTGCACCTGGCTTTGCAGGGTGAGTCGTCCAGTGAGCACTTCCTCCAACAACTCCTGGGCCACATGGAAGAGCTGGAGAGTGATGCCCAGTCGGCCTCGGATGCCAGGGAGTGAGTGTGCCTGCATGGGGAGCTGGGGCCCTCTGGCATTGCCAGAAGCTGAAGCCCGCCTTCTTTCATTGCAGACTCTAGGGAGGGGTGGGAGGAAGCCCCTTTGCCTTGGCTGTGCTTCAAGGCTCTCAGGGTCCCAGAGAACAAAATGACTGTCCCACCTCTTGTCAGGGCACCTGCACGTGGGCGTCAGCCTGACCACATCCCCACCTCGCCCTCCCACACAACCCTTCCCCCTGCCTGGCATCTCCACCCTGCTGGCTCCGACCTCCCTGAAATCTCGCCCCTCTCCCACAGGTTGGGCATGGAGGAGCGTCCGTACTCCAGCCGACTGAAGAAGATTGGAGAGCTTCTAGAGCAGGACTCAGTGACCAGAGAGGAGGTAGTGTCTGAGCTAGGTGGGTAGTCCCCCCACGCCCGTCATCCTTCAAGGTCAGCCTTGGGCTTAGGGATGGGAGGGGAACATGGAGTCATGCCTGCCAACATGTTTTTGCCTCGGGCTGCTGTGACCGCAGAGCCAGCTCTCTAGGGTCCTTGGTGAATTGTGAGTACAGTGCCTTCTTGCTGTAGGGCCACAGCACCTTCAGCCTTACAGATAAATGTCCCCAAAAATGGCAGCTGGCCACTAGTCTTTACAGCTGGTGTTGATAACTGCTGTTTGTTTACATAGCATTATTACTGTGTTCCGGGCCCTGTGCAGAGTGCTTTACCTCTGTGCTCTCATTTCCCTCTCCCAGTGGCCCTGTGAGGATTACTAACTTGATTCACTCTACACGAGGAGTCGAATCCAAGATACAGGACCCTTAGCCATTAGGGCACTTTCCTAGTCACACAGCCAGTAGGTAGGGGAGCGAGGATTTGAACCAGATAGTCTAACTCTAGAGCCTGTGATCTTTGTCACAGCCCAACTTGAAGCTGAGGTGTTGACTTGTGGCAGGAACCCTGGGGACATGGTGGCAGGGGGGTCAAGTTCCCGTAATTTGGTTTCCCCACAGGGAATGGCATTGCTGCCTTTGAATCTGTGCCCACCGCCATCTACTGCTTCCTGCGCTGCATGGAGCCCGACCCCGAGATCCCCTCTGCCTTCAATAGCCTCCAAAGGACTTTGATCTATTCCATCTCCCTTGGTGGGGACACAGACACCATTGCCACCATGGCTGGGGCCATTGCTGGCGCCTACTATGGGATGGAACAAGTGCCAGAGAGCTGGCAGCAAAGCTGTGAGGGCTATGAGGAGACAGATATCCTGGCCCAGAGCCTGCACCGGGTCTTCCAGAAGAGTCTGTGAGGGCCACAACTGCTGGGACTCTGCCATGTCCAGCAGGACCTACTGCAGCTCAGACTGGGAACCCTGAAGTTCCCCAGGCTTGGCTCCCTGCCTCAGTCTTCCTGCAGTGTGGGTGGAGTGCACCCTTGGGGCTGGGGTCTTTTTGGGGGAAGTCATTGGAATGGTGTGTGAGGGACTGGTGCCTCCCTGGGGCTGGGTTTCTGGCTGGTGCAGAGCCTTGGGCACTCACAGCTCCTCAATCAGACATGAGGGACCAGGGCAGGTTTTATTTTGGAGCAGTACTCGTGGCATTTTCCTTTATTATCTAGGACATGGGATTTGGGGAGGTGGAAATGATCTGCAGTATCATCATTTCTCCTTGTTGGCATTTAGCCATTTTGCCAGAAAGCCTGTCTTTGACTGGGTAAGGCCCCTGAGCAGCAAGATTATATGGATCAAGGGGACAGACACTTGAATCCAGCTGATCTAGATACACACCTGGCCCTTGGCTGTCGTGGGCTTGTTAACAGCTTCCAGTGGAAGTCAACAGCAATAAACAGCTTTCGGTAAATCCCACCACTTGTTCCTATGTTTTTCCTCTGCCCCGATTGGATTCTTCCCACTCTGACCTTCTGTTCTTAGTGCCTCTCTGTCTGGGCTGCACTCTCCAAGGAGCTAGGACCCCAAGGCAATGAGCTGCTGGGTTGTCAGGCAAATTCCTCCAGTTCTTCCAACCAGCTGCGTTGTGCAGCCAGGAAGGGCAGAGCAGGCATGGTTTGGTGCTTTTTCCTGTTGGAGGTCACACAGGATGGCCCAGGCAGTGGGCAGGAACAAGCCAGATTTTCCTGCTCTTGGAGCCTGACTTCTTCACAGGTTGCTCCCCAGATAGGACCAGGCCCAGCTGGGCTGGGAGCGGGAACCCTGGAGGAGGATGCAGAGGGCACCTTCTGTCACCAGACTGCTGACCTTTGGGTGGGGATGGCACAGCATCTCTGGTACCCTGGGTGGACGGACGGCGGTGCCTCATTCTGCATCATGGGCCCCAGTCAAAGGCCTCGCCCCACTAGGAAGTTTTGCACACCATCCATTTCGAAGAAAGGGAAATGGAAAGGGAGGGGACGCCTCCCCTCAAACTTCAGGGATATTCTCTGAGCATCCTTCCAGCCTCAGTGGAGAGAGAAGCCTGCCCAGCTCTGCAGCCAGCCTGAGGTGTCAGGACTGTTGAGCAGGTCTGCTTTCAGCCAAGATGGGGCTCTGCCAGGCTGGGGCAAACCACAGGACTTTGCAGGGCATGGCTTGGTCTCAGGTCTGCCATCTCCATCCCTAGAGCTGGGGACAGAGCCCTAGCAGCCAAGCACGGTAGGCTGGGGGGCTGGTGCTTTCTGCCCAGGACAGCTGCCCCAGCCCTGCCTTCAGCCTTGGGCCTGGCACTAGCACCGCCCACAGGAGCAGATTCATGATTTCATTCATAATTTGTATCAGATGTTGAAACTTGGCCCTTGGGATCCTGAGCCAGCTGTCATGCTCCACTACCCCTGAGAGCTGCAGGAATGTTCAAGGGAAGCTCGATCCATCTCCCCAGCTCCAGCCACGGCCTTACTTCAGTTTCTTAAAATGCCTCTTGGCATTTACTTGGTGCAGAGCCCCGCCAGCTTCGGAGCATCGAGCATTTCTGATGTGGTGGTGACAGAACCCGTGGCCGGGGAGCTGGTAAGGAATGCACGCTCCTTGAGAGAGGGCAGAGGGCAGAGCTCCTTGGACGCTTTGTGAAATCCAGGGGCTTGAGACATCTCTGCCTCAATGCCAATTTCAGCACAGTGCTGTTTTATACAACAGGTTTTATTGAGGTTGTGTCAATACAGTCAATACCATGATTTTTCTTTTCAAAAAGAAGTCCCATTTTCTTTGATTCCCGAGTGCATTTTCCCAAATCTTCTGTGACACAGGGCATGTAATAGATATGTAAAGAACTAAGCTTCCTATACCAGGTTAGAAATGAAATTACTAATGGAAAACATTTAAACCTTCATTTTTAAAAAAATTAGAAATCAGAATATAAAATGCACAAGGTACTATGTAGTTTTCATAGTTAAAACCTGACATCATTTATCAAAGCTAGTCAGTTAAGTGGACACCTGGAACTAAAATCCCATAAACATTTTGCAAACCCCAACCACTGCTCCCCAGAAGCTTGAGGAATGACATTTAGCAGAAGCTCAGTTCTGTGAAACAGCTCTTTTTTTCGTTCCCTCCCCCCACCCGCCTTCCCTCCTTAGGCCCCGGGGGCTCCCACTGAGAGCTGATGAATTTCCGCCCATCAGAACCCCTCCCTAACGGGTCAGATGGTGGGGGCTTTGACCCAGAAAGGAGGCTGAGCAAAAGGCCCCACCGGGTATGGCCTGAGACGCCTTAGTTCTCTTGGGTGTCAGGCGGAAAGAAATCCACCATGAACCCCCACCAAAACCTGTTCTTAAAGTGTCACTTGAGCAGATTTCAGTTTTCACTTCTCCTTTTGAAAGTTAAAGTAAGCAGTCAAATGGCCTGCTTTGTTGGGAGAAGTTGTGGGTGGGGAGGAGGCCTGGCCAGGGGCCTGAGGGAACCGCAGTTCAGCAATCAGAAGTCAGGTCACCCTCCACTGTCAACACAGACAGGCTGGCATTGGCCAATATTGGGGCTGTGCCACAAGATCACCTTGACTGACCCAGGGTCACACTCGGTGCAGGGAAGTGGACTGGCTTGGGGAGGGCTGAGGGAGAGGCTTGAGCCGCAGCGAAAGTGGCCCTCCTTGCGGGGGCAACAGTGTCCACATCCCTGCCACAGCACTAACCTCGGCTTTATCCGCTCAGCTTGAACTCGTGGCTGAGGGGATGTGAGTGGGGTCCTGCCTGTTTCCTGCAGCGGAGCTCTGACTGGGGAAAATAGCAGAAACTTCCAGAGCCAACTCATTCCAAAGGGGCCTGTTGGCACCCTTCTTCTCAGAGCCTCAGCCTCCTGGGCCTTAATCCTACAGGAAATCGGAACCAGAGGGTGGAAGGCGAGGAAGCCCCCACAGATTAACCCCTCTAGTAGACACACATACCCACCACGTGGTTCTTATTAAGGAAAAGCAGGCAGGGGCCTTCTTCATCCCCGAGCTTGTGTGCACCTTGTTCTGAGGGTCAAACAAGAGGCTCCCTGCCTTGGGGATGTGTGTTGCGGGTGGCAAGGATCCCTTACGATTTTGTATGAGGCAGCCATCCCCCAAGCAGGTGAAGGGAGAGAAAGGGAGGAATCCCGTGTTCACTGGTTGTCCATCCTGCCTCGTGCCTGCCTGTGGCAGTCCCTAGGGGCCTGCGCGGCTGCCCTTACGCTGAACAGAGCCAGAGTTGGTGAGGGCAGCCTGGGAAGATGGAGATGAATGTGAAGAACTGCCATCCTGCCCCAGATCCCTGCTCCTACCCCTCACAAACCACCTTACCCCATGGCTGCAGCTGGAGCCTGCAGAGGGGGCCACGCACCTGTGCCCGCCAGGGACAGACCTGATGCCACAGCATCACCCCTGGAGTGGCAGTCCTGGCAGGGTGTCCACACTGGCCACCTTGGTGGATCCCCCTCCTCTCCCTTTCCCCTGGAGGAAAACGAAAACTCTTCAGGGGACCCACCTCGTATGCTGGAGGTCCCAGGGGAGCTGGAAGAGCCCCAGCCAAGAACTGAGGGTGGTCATGCCCTGTTCCTTGAGCAGGTGCCATCTGGGGGCCAGCAGGAAGGGCAGGGCTTGGGAATATGTCTCCCAGAAGGGGGAACTCAGTCCCTCTCAGCTCCGACTCAGAGAAGCAGCATCCTTCACCGCCCAGCAGAGGCCAGGACTCACAAGGGGGCAGGGGTCTGCAATGGCTGGGCCAAGTGTCCTGGGGCCCTGCCTGCAATGGGGGCACAACCCCAACATTGCATAGACACTTAGGGGAGAGGAACTCAGGCCAGCCTCTTCCAGAAACAACCTCAGCCTGCGTGGAGGGAGAAACCAAGTCAGTCTCCTCGGGCCAAGGCCACAGCCACCTCTGTTCCTGCCTCTGTTCAGCCTTTGGTTTTTTCTCTAAATGGAGGTTCTTTGTAACTGAGAAGGTCTCTCTACCACTAAAGAGGAGGAGGCCAGGGCAGCAGGGCCCCCCGTGGGTTATGTGGGGCAGAGCAAGAATCCTGAAAAGGAGGAGTGGATGTACTCGGTGGAGTAGAGGCCGTTGGCCTGGTCCGAGGGCATCTGCACCCAGACCTGGTCGTTGGGCCGCAGCTGGAGCACGGCCCCGCCAGACGCCTGGTCCAGGTAGCCCTTCTTGTACTCGTCGTAGGTGTAGGTGGCTGGCACGTTGTTCTTGTACAAGGCCACCCACACGTTGGTGCCCTTGACGTGCACGTGGTAGGCAAAGTAGTAGACGCCGCCCACAGGGCAGGTGAAGATGCCAGTGGCTGGGTTGTAGCCACTGTGGCCGTTGTAGAGAGTCCGGTCAAATTTCACAGGCATGCCCGAAGCGGGAAAGGGTGAGGTGAGCACAGCGGTGAAGGCAGGCGTGGCGTGGGCCGATAGCTCGCCCAGCCCAAACTGTGGCTTGCCCCCCTTGCCCAGCACGGCACCCTCCACGCCACCATTGGGCAGGTGCAGGCCGGCGATGCCAGTCTCATCGAAGGCCCCAGGGGCGCCAGGGGGGCCAGGAGGCCCGGGAGGCCCAGGAGGGCCTGTGAGTCCTGGGGAACCGGGGATGCCAGGGGGCCCCGTAGGCCCAGCCATGCCGGGTTCTCCCACTTTCCCCTCTCCAGGGGGCCCTGGCAGGCCTGGTTCCCCCTTCAAGCCTGGCAGACCCTGGGGCCCGATAGGGCCAGCTGGGCCCTGGAGTCCTGGGATTCCTGAGGGGCCTCTCAGGCCAGGCTGCCCAGGGAGCCCCAAGTCACCCTTCTGCCCCAGGGCTCCTGCCACCCCTGGTCCCCCAGGGCGGCCTGTGAAACCCGGCTCACCCTTGGGCCCAGTTGGTCCAGGGGGTCCATGGGCCCCAGGAAGCCCCCTCTCTCCTGGGAGCCCAGGTTTCCCAGCCAGGCCACTAGGCCCTTGGTCACCCCGAATGCCAGGCATTCCCGGGGGTCCTGCAGGCCCTGCCTCCCCTTTAGGCCCAGGTGCCCCACGTCTGCCAGGGAGCCCTGCAGACCCTGGAAGTCCAGGAGGGCCCCCAAGGCCCTGTGGGCCCTGCTCCCCTGGTTCCCCATCCTCACCCGGCTCACCCCTGTCCCCTAAGAGCCCAGGGACCCCAGCTGGGCCCCTGTCCCCCTTGGGGCCTGGCAGTCCTGGCATCCCATAGCCAATGGGGCCTATCAGGCCAGGGGGGCCCCGGGTTCCTGGTTCCCCTTTGGCCCCTGCTGGGCCCTGTGGCCCTGGCACCCCTGCTATGCCTGGTACCCCCACACCATCCACTCCAGGGGGCCCTTTTGGGCCCAAAGCCCCTGGCTCCCCCCTGGGTCCTGGCACCCCAGGAGGCCCAGAGTCACCCTTATCTCCAGGGATACCAGGAAGCCCATCCAAACCTGGTTTGCCCAAGCCAGCTGGACCCGGGAGACCAGGGGGTCCGGGGGCACCTCCCTGCCCCGGGGCCCCAGGCAGCCCTGGCTGGCCCACTCCATTATCCCCCTTGAGGCCTCGATCACCTGGGGGCCCAGGCTCCCCCTGGGGCCCCGGCTCTCCCCCAAATCCCGGGGGCCCTGGCACCCCCTGGGGACCTGGTTTTCCAGGGACAGCAATGCCTGAGGGCCCAGGAAGGCCAGGGGGTCCTGGGGGCCCCCGGAGGCCTTGGTCCCCTCGTATTCCTGGCTCCCCCCGAAGCCCCGGCTGCCCTGGTGGTCCAATCTTGCCTGGGAGCCCTGGGGGACCAGCTTTGCCCATCCGAGAAAAGCCAGGGGGCCCGGCGGGGCCAGGCTGCCCATGTAGCCCAGGCTTTCCAGTGCCTGGTTTTCCTGGGAAGCCAGGAGGGCCGGGGGGCCCCCGAGGCCCGGGTTTCCCAGGGGGGCCAGGCTCTCCTTTCAGGTCCATCGGCAGCAGCGGTAGAGGCATTTCTGAGAGAGAGACAGAAGGGCCAGTCAGGGCCCTGGACAGTGGAAACCGGGGACCCCTCCACCCACTCCCCCACACCAGCATGGGGTACACTTGGGGAAAACAAGGCTCTGTATCTGCTCGTGAAGACTACGCCCTGGTCTCCCCCTCCCTGCTCTCATGGAAGATGAGGTTGGGGGGAGTCCAGTGGCCATCTTGTGGGCTCCTAGCACCCAACCTACCCAGGCTGGGCCTTCCCCAAGAGCTTGCGGTGACTCTCATCCCTGCATGACCTGGGGGTGGAATGGCCGCCAGGTGGCACCAGCAGCCCTCCTTAGAGCCAGTCAGAGCAGAGCCCCCCTCCAACTTCCCCACATACCTTCCCGCCCCCTTTTCCACCCCACCTGAAGCCCACTTCTGCCAGCCAGCCACACCCCTCTTTCAGGCCCTCCGGGAGTGGGAGGCCCTGGACCAGCATCAGGAAGAAGAGTGGAGAAGGGAAGATCTTTGGTGGGGATGAGGGGCTGTGGCTGGGGGGCCTGGGAGGAGCTGCTGGAGGTCGGGAGGCAGGGTGGTGGGGGTCAGGAGCTGTTCGAGGCACTGTGGGGCGGGGAGGCGCTCACCCAGGTACTGGCCCTTGCCCTCACGGAAGGGTGGCCCCACGGGTCCCTTGTGCATGGGCTGCACGTACTGCACTGGCGCGTAGCCTGCTGCCCCGCCGGCCCCGCCGCCAGCGGCCGCCCGCGGCCCACACCCCAGCACCAGCAGCAGCAGCAGCAGAGGTGGCGGTGGCAGCGAAGACAGGGGCGTCAGAGCCCCCCGCATGGCGTCCGCAGGCGTGCTGCAAGGAGGAACCAGAGGGAACATCAAGCCAGCCCCTGGATGGTTTGGCACCGGGCCCAGGCGCTCACAAAAAGATCAGAATTTAGCTATTATTCACAGGCAATTCCCCAAATCTCAGAGTCCGAAGAAGTTACCTCCTGAACCTCTCCCAACCCCGTCCATGGCTCTCCATCCCGATCGCTGTCTCCTGGACCCCTCCCCTGCACAACAGCCTCCCCCAGACCAGCCACTCTGCAACCAGACACTCTTCCAGAGCACCAATCTGACCTCGGCAGCCCCTGCCCAAAACCCTTTGATGATAACACCCACTACCATTTCCTGGGCTGGCTGTCTGCCAGGCCCCGGGCTAAGCTGTCTAGAGATGGGAACTCACTTAATCCTCCCAGCACTTTCACAAGGTATTATTATTGTCATCCCCATTTTCCAGATGACAAAACTAAAGCAAAGGTCTCTAGGAAGCAGAACTGGGATTTGACTTAGATCTCTCTGACTTCATATTATTTTGATGCCCTTCTGAGGCTCCCCGCGGCCTTCAGGATCAAGTCCATCGTGCCCAGCATGGCATTCAAGGCCTTTTACATCTAACCTGTGCCTGTGTCTCCAACCCCATCACCTACCACCCCTTTCTCTGCCTCTGCCCTCCCCTACCCTTTGCCCCAGCAACACAGAACTCCTTGCAGTTCCCAGACACCAGGCAGCCTCACACTTCTGGGCCTTTGCGCCTGCTATTTCTCTGCCTGCAATGTTCTTCCCCTCTCCTACTCATCCTTCAAGGCCGGGGAAGCTGTCACCCCTTCCTCTAGAAAGTTAACCCCTCACTCTTTTTGGCCCCGACCTAGCCCTGTCGCAGTATTGGCTCAGCTCCGAGAACAAGGCCCGGGTGGAGAAGAAGCCAGGCTCTAGATTTGGACAGCCAGGCTGTCCTCCACTCACAGCTGGGGGAACTGGGGCAAGAGGTTTCCACTCTGTGAACCTGTTGCCTTATCTGTAAAATGGGATAATGTTTCCACACAAACACATGTACACGAATGTTCATAGCAGCATTATTCATAATAGCCGAAAAGAAGAAACAACCCAGATGCGCATCAACTGATGAGTAGATGAAGTGTGGTATATCTGTATAATGGAATATTATTCGCAATAAAAGAAAAGGTAGTACTGATAAATATTACCATACAGATGAATCTTGAAAACATTATGCTAAGCGAAGAAGTCAGTCACAAAATCATACTATATGATTCCACTTATATGAAGTGTCCAGAACAGGTAGATCCATAGAGACAGAAAGCAGATTAGTGGTTGCCTAGGGCTGGGGGGAGGGGAAACGGGGAGTGACTGCTAATGGGTACAGGGTTTCTACTGGGGTGATGAGAACGTTCTGAAATTGATTTGGTGATGGTTGCCCAATTCTGTGAATATATTAAAAAACCATTGACAGCCACAATAGAAAACAATATGGAGATTCTTCAAAAAATTAGGAACAGAACCACCATATGATCCAGCTGTTCCACTTTTGGGTATTTATCCAAAGAATGTGAAAACACTAATTCAAAAAGATATATGTACCCCTATGTTCATTGAAGCACTATTTACAGTAGCCAAGACATAGAAACAACCTAAGTGCCCATCAACAGAAGAATGGATAAAGAAGATGTGGTACACACACACACACACACACACAAACACACACACACAATGGAATAGTACTCACTCATAAAAAATGATGAAATCTTGCCATTTGTGACAAGATGGATGGACTTTGAGGGTATTATGCTAAGCAAAGTAAGTCAGATGGAGAAAGACAAATACCATGTGATTTCACTCAAATGTGGAAGATAAACAAAAAAACCAAAAACAACAAACAAACACATAGATACAGAAAAGAGATTGGTGGTTACCAAAGGGGAAGAGGTTGGCAGGAGGGCAAAATGGGTAAAGGGGGATATTTGTACAGTGACATATGGAAACTAGACTTTTGGTGGTGAACACGATGTAATGTATACAGAAGTCAAATTATAAGGATGTACACCTAAAATCTATATAATGTTATAAACCAATGTTACCTCAATAAAAAAAAAATTGAATCGTATACTTTAAATGGGACAATTGTATGATATGTGCATTATATTTCAATAAAGATGTTATTTTTAAACTGGGCTAACAACCTGCTTCTCAGGCTGCTGTAATTATTAGAGATACTGTGTCTGCCTCACCACAGGCACCCACTGATGTCTGAACAAGGGACTATCTGGCACTTTGCACACCCAAGGAAAGCCCCACTTCCCCTCAAGTCACAGGGGCCTCTCCACACCTGTGCCTGGCTGCAGGCAGGATCTGGGGGTAGGTCATGCACACCTGGGGACGCGTGCCGGAGCAAAGCCCTCCCTGGTGCTGGGCCGAGTCTGGAGCTGCAAGCTGACGTTCCTGCAAACTCAATATCAGACTGAGCTTTGCAGGAATGAATGCAGGGCTCCGGAGAAGGTCAGGGAAGCCACCAACTCGGCTCTGGGGTTCAAATCCCAGCTGGGCCATCAACCTGTTCTGTAGCCTTGGGCAGGTCACTCAACTCCCCCAGCCTCAGCATACAGTAATACCCACCACTCACGGGGCTGCCCACATGCCAGGCCCAAGCTCAGGACTTCAGAGGCTTCATCTCATGGAATTCTTTCAACGACCCCCGAGGCTCATGCGATTATTATCTCCATTTTATAGACGTGGAAATGGAAGCTTAGACTGTAAGAATCTTACCCAGGACACACGACTGGCAAGTGTGAGAGCTGAGGCCTCATCCAGAGCTGCCCTCAGCACAGGCCCCCTGCTCCCACTGCCACCTGGCTGCTGCCAGGACTCATGACGCTGCGGGGTACAAGCCTGGCCCTCAGGTGCTGCTGCTGGAGGCTCTGGCCGGACACCGTCCTGATGTTTGATGTTCCATCCCATCAGCCCTGGGAGGCACGTGAGCCCTGCTTTAGCGATGAGGACGCCCAGTGCAGTCAGAACCTACACCCAGGCAGTCTGCCCCTTGAGCCCCAGCCCTGACAACCACACCACCCCACCTGCAGCACAAGGGCCCTCCTGCACGGGCCACCTGAGCCGGGGGGCCTATGGGGGTAAGAGGGGTGCTCAAGGGTGCACAGAGCCAGAATGCTCTGCCTGGTGGGTGGCAGGCGGTGAGGGAGCAGGTGAGGGGGCAGAGCTTGTATCGGGAAGCAGCGGGAGGGAGTGAGCGGTTCTGGCCTGGGTGGGCCAGAGGCCAAGGTCACGGCACCACCACAGGAGGACTCAGGACAGGCCTGGCTCTGGGGAGCCCTGACTCCCTCCCAACGCTGAGCCCAGGCCTCAGTGGGGGCGGGGGGTGATGAAGGGTGCAGGCAGCCTCAGGCTCAGCTGGGAGGGTGCTTAGGGCGAGGAGGACGGAGGAAGAGCACAAACAGGCAGGGCGCCATAAGAAGAGCCCCAAGTCCAGTGAGGAGCCCGGGCAGGGCCCCCAGCCAGCTCCCCATCTTTCATTCCTCCTCGGCAATGCAGGTCTCCAGGAAGCGTCCCTGCCCCACACCCTGTGGCTCCCTGAACTTGCCCCACCCCAGCACCTCCTGCCCTGCATTCCCTCTGCTAGGCAGGACAGGTCTGCTGCAGGCCCCAGAGCAGGTGTTTCCTGTGGAGGGAGGCGTGTCTGAGTGAGGATGACTCAGACCTCCAGTCAGGCACCCGCCTAGGCGCCTTACATTCAATATGTGATTCAATTCCCACCGAGCTCTTGTGTCCTCCTGTCGGTGAGGAGCCTGAGGTTTGGAGGAGTACAGTGATGTGCCCACTGGCTAGAGCCAGGAGCCAGGATTTGAGCAGAGCTCTGTGAAAAACTTGAGCTCTTAACCGCTGTGACACACTGCCATGGGGGAGGAAGGGCTGGAGAGAGCGCCAGGGAGCAAAGCTAGAAAGAGAGACAAGCAGAGAGAGAGACACTGTCTGGGCTCCAAGCCGCCTGCGGGTTTGAGGTGGGAAGGATTACTCCAGCTCTGAGTGGGGAGGCTGGCATGTGCCAGTCCAGGTCAGGAGCTGGGGAGTGGAAGCGAGGGCCTGGCCGTGAGAAGGGGTGTGCTGGGCCTGTTCGAGGGGCTGCAGAGAGAAGTCACACCCCCTAGAATGGTACAACGTGGCAGCCCAGGTAGGACAGACTGCCCCCCAACCCCAGCCGCCATCAGAGCCAAAGGTGCTTGGGCGCCTCTGAGCCCCCTGCCTCCTTTTCACTGTCACCCCTTTCCAGCAGCCCCCATACCCCCAGACTCCCTGAAACTGTCTGGCCTCTGCACATTCGGTTCCCTCTGCTGCTTCCTCACCTCCTAACTCTGACTGGTTCTTGGACATCTGGGAAGCCTATTGGAGCCTCTCCTGGGCTCTGCTGATGCCCGTGGGTCCCGGCACAGCTCTCATTTCCCTCTTTGGCTCTTCTCTCTCTACCCACCACGTTCCCCCCACTCCATGCCTGGCACAGGACTTGGCTGGCACACAGTAATGCTCCACAAACATTTGATGAACTCAATTCACTGTCAGATTTAAAGATCACACCAGTAACTCAGTCCTTCCTCAGCCTTTGCACAGATCCATGTCACATCCACCCACGGAGCCCCGCCCCGGCCAGAGGGGCTTGTGTCAGCCAGAATGGGAAGAGGTGGAGACACTCACACGGCCTCAATCACAGGACTTCAGCTGACAACAGCCTGCACAGGGAATAGAGGTGCAAAGGGATGAACAATTCATTTGCTTGCTCCCTGTTCTCCCCTTGGGGAATGGTGGCCCCAGATGACAGCATCTGGAGTGTCAGGGGTCGGGGAGGGCCCTGAGGCTCAAGGCTGGCTCTGCTGTGTGACCTTGGGCAAGCCATCACCCTCTCTGGTCACCTCTTAGGAAGGAAGGCAGGAGCCAGAGCAGCTGGGAAGAGGCTGGGCTGGCAGGGGCACGAGGTGGGCTGCATAAGGAGACGCTGATTCAGGGGACTGAGCAGTGGCGGCAGCGGGGTAGATGCAGTGTTTGGACAGCTGCAAGTCCTTAACGGGGATATCCCCCCTTTTCAACAAATCCCCGTAAAACAGCATTTTGTCGAAGTCAGCGTTTTGTGGCAGCCTGGGCCTCCTCCCGGGGCAGCCAAGGAGGCTGGCTGGGAGCGGAGTGCTCCAGGGTCTTTCAGACCAATGGGGGGGTGGGGCGGGGCTGGGCCCCAGCAAGAAGAATTGGCATGAATGCAGACCCCTCTCCCCCCAGATATGGCTGTGGGAGAGGAAGGGGCATCAGCTCACAGTGACCCCTCCCCACCAGGCCCTTCTCTCAAAGGGTCCTGTCCCAGGGGTGACCAGCAGAGGGGCCCAGGTGATCCCATGGAATTTAAAAGCCTGCCCACTTCCCAGCCCATTTCACAGATTGGCTATCAGAGGTCCAGACATAAAGGGGGGCCTGAGGGCCCCCAAGTTCCCAATGGACCGCGCAGGGGTGTGGCTGGTGTGGCCCCGGCAGTCCCCCTCTGGGCTGGGTGGATGGAATGTGGCCCTGTGCAGGCTCCTGCTGCTGCAAGCCCCCCGCCCCACCCCAGACAGCAGGCTGCAGCTGAGGGAGCAGTGGGGAGCACGCAGGCAGCCCCGGGGCCTGGCCAAACCACAGGTATGTTATGAGACGCTTCCTGTTGTGGAGACATTTCTGCGCGATCGGCTGCCCCCCTTGCTCCCCTGGTGCCTTCTGTCTCCTACTCGCCCAGCCTCATCTCTGCTGGCTCCCTGGGTCTCTGGCCCCGACTGGTTTCTCTCTGTGTCTCTGTCTCTCTCTCTCTCCAGCTCTGCGTCTGTCACCTCGACAGGTGAGCTGCATTTCTTGCTCAGGCTCTTCCTATCAGGGGTCCAGCCCTGGGGGCCCCTACAGCCCTCCCAGGTCCAGGTAGCCCCTGGACTCCCATTCCAGCACAGCTGCTTACGAGCTGAGTGACAAGTGATTTAACCTCTCTGAACCTTGACGAGCTCATCTGTGAAAGGATTAACCGAGATGATCTGAGTCATCAGCAACTCCAGGGCTGCTGCCCTGTCCTGCTACCCAGATGGCTAGAAAGTCCTCCCTTCATCTAACCTCAATTCCTCCTGCTGCAAAGCAACATCTCCTCTAATCCTTAAAAAACTCAAGTGACTTGCTGCCAAAGGCCAGGACCTTGTGAAAGTTCCCAAAAGAGAATTTTCTGGCCTTCTAGGCCTTTTCTCTGACCGCTCCTGAAATGAAACTGACCAGGGGTCACACAGGCAGCTCAGGACTAGGATGGAGTTACAGATCTTGGAGAGGAGCAGACGAGCTGCCCTCCTCACCCACTGGGCATGATGCCCACCCACAACTGCCCAGCCGGGCGGCTCCAGACTCCTCCAGGGCTCCCCCCACCTCTCTCCCAGCTTGTGGAAACTGGACAGCCCTTTCCCGTCCTTCTCTCCTGTGTCTCAGATGGCGGGGGTCCGCTCCCACTCAAGGCCCAGGCCCCTCCACACCTCCTCCTCAGGGGCCTCTCGCTGTCTGTGGATGCTTGTCCCCCCACCCCCCGAGGCTCCAGCCTCTCCATCCCATGTCTACACAGGCCTAAACGCGCCCCCAGTGACCCTCATCTCTCTCCAGCCTTCTCAGCCAAGCTTCTCGAAAGAACCATCGCTACGCCTCACCCCGGCTGGTGGCTCACCGCCCCGCCTCCCACCTCGCTCTCCCCTCTCCCCAGCACTGAATCCCACCCTGTGACCCTGCTCTCCTCCTTCCTGGAAAGCCTCCTCCTCAGATTCTTCTCTGCCCTCTTCCTCTGCCCTCTCTGCAGACCCAGGCTTGCCCCAAGGAGCTGGCTCAGGCCTCGTCTCTTCTCTCTGGATGTTTCTTCTGCATTTTCCACCTCTCACCAATCCCATCACCAAGGAGACACATGTGTTCCCAGCTACAACCTCTCCCAAGCCCAGACTCTTGCGTTCAATTACAGCCAAGCATTTTCACCTGGCTGTCCCTCAGATACCTCCACCCAAACTGCTGTCATGATCTTCTCCCCCATTACCAGCTTCTCCCCCACTCCCAGGTGCCCAGGCCAGAAATCTGGACATCATTTCTGACCCTTCCTTCCTTACAGGGCAGTAAGGAATCTCTCTAGCCAATACAATGCCTTAGCACAATTAGAAAAGGCTACCCCTCCTTCCAGCCAACTCAGGCCCTATTCATTGCCTTCCCTGAAAGCCCTTGTACAGTAACCAACCTGCACAACTGTACATGACAGCCCTGTTCCGTTACCCTCAAACCCCCAATCCAATCCTGTGGACTCTGTCTCCTCTCTGTGTCCTTCTCTCACTTCTGTTCCTTCCCCTCCTTCTCCATAGTCTCTGTCCTAATACAGACCTTGTACTGTCCCAACACACAACCCATGGCCTAGCACCTCCCAGCCACTCAGTAAAGGTTTATTAAATTAAATTGCCAAATTCCCTTTCCCACTGCTCACCCTCAGCTTCTCTGTTCTCCTCAGTACATCCTATAGATACTCCAACAGTGCTTCCCAAACTTTAGTGCACATCAGACAGTTTGTTAAACGCAGGTTCCTGGGCCCCACTCCAGGGATCCTGATTCCGTAGGTGTGTGGTAGGGCCCAACATCTGCATCTCTAACAAGCTCCCCGGTGATGCTGATGCTGCCTGTCTGTGGACCACACTTTGGCACAGCTCTGCCCATGACCCTCCCCTGCCCTGGATTCTCCAGTGGCTCCCTAGTACCAACATGATAAATTCCATGTTACTCTGCAATCTGCGTGGCTTCCTGGAGGAGGACTCAGGAAGGATGTAGCCCATCCTACTTTAGACTCAGTAGGATGTGGACCAATTAAGATGGAGGGGTAGAGAGGGTGGAGAGACTGATGGTGAGCCCAGCAAAACCCTGAGATCACAACTGGGGGGACACACTCTCGGGCTAAGAGTTATGTGTGTAAGGGGGAGGCCAGGGACCAGCTCGCTGCGGGAGCCATGTGGGTGTATGCCATGCCCACCTGTGTCACTTCCTCCGTGCCTTTGTGTCACCGAATCCAGGTCCTCACCTGGCTGTGTATCTCAGGCATCTCTTGGTGTGTCTCCTCCTATCTCTGTGTCACCGTCCCATTTGCCTGCCCATCTCTGTGACTGTTTGTCTTTCTCTGTCCTCTCCTATGTCCTGGTACCTAGATCCCTGAGTTCCAGGCTCTGTAAATCTCTACCTGTCAGTCACTTGATGGAACCCTCTGGAAGGCCAGCATTTACAGCCTAATGCTCATGCTAACATCAGGTCTGTGTCTGACCTCTCTGGACAATCCCTGAGCAGCCCCCAAGGTCTAGGTGGGGACTTGTGGGTCCAGTGCCCATGAGCTGAGCTCTCTGTCCTGTGGGATCACTACGATATTCTGAACCCCTCAAATTTAAATACGCAGGTGTAAGAATTGCTCCAAAGCCAAAGACTGCCCGGAATCTGGGAGTTGGGGGTAGAGGGAGGTGGCCAGGCTGGGGCAGGGCAACCTGGGGGCCACATCATCCAGGTTGATGGCAGGACAGGAGTGCTGCCCCCTCCCCACCTTGCCTACCCCACCAGGCTTCAGTTCCACCCAGAGTCCCAACCTCCCTCCCTCTGCAGGTAAGGCTCCTAGACCACAGGGGACCTCCATTTGGGAAGCAGTATTAGAAGGAGGCCTGAAGGATGGGTCAGAGTTCAACAGACCCACTGGGGCAGGTGATGGTGGAACATTCTAAACTGAGAGCAGAGCACACATCTAGGCAAGGAAGACGAGGGGACTTCTGGGGTGCGGGGTGTCCAAAAGGCAGAGAACTTGTGGGTCTGGAACTTGAGAGAAAGAAGGCTTCATTGGCAGGGTTGCTGCAGCCTGGACGAGGCCCACGGACTCACCCTTGGGGAAAACACCCATGCTGAGGGAGTGAGAGGAGCCCACCACACCCCTGGGCTCCAGCACCCTATGATCTGGATACCCCAAACTTCTCCATGTTTCCCTCTACCCACCTGCCTGCCTTTGCCTGCACCATCTCCCCTGTCTGGATTGCCCTTTCTACCTTTCTCCTGCAGGTAAACATGTTAGTCCTCACTTAAGAACCAGTTCAAATGCCTCCTCCTCCAGGCAGCCTTCTGTGCCTCCCTCAGCAGAACAACTCCTCCTCCCCCACCCCCACCTCATCCCTGACTCAGGCTTGGCACACAGTAGGTGCTCACTACAGTCTGCAGCCGGGGTGCTCTAGCTCCAGGCCTCTGACAACCCCACCTCCCACCTCCAGCCAAGCCCACAGGATGGCTTCTCACAGCACCCCTTCTTCATGGCTCTTCTGGAGTCCCTCTTAGCTCTCGGCTGGAGGGGGCTTGGGTGGAACCTTCCTCCCCACAGGCGACTAGGTCCACCTCCCAGGCCCCCAGCCTCTGCCCATCTCTGAGGCTAGACACCCCAATCCTCCCCTGGGGAGGAGCATCTCAGGGCAACAAAGCATCCGCGGTAGTGGGAACAGCCAGGCAGGGGCAGATGAATCAGAAGAGGCAGGACCCAGGGCAACAGTGTAACCTCAGGCAGGTGGCCAGGGGACTGGCCGTTCCCCACCAGGGGGCTCCGGCCTGAGCTGGTGCCATAGCTCACTTCGCAGCAGAGGCCTGAAGCTTCTGACTGGGACTGGACATCGGGGGTGGGTACCCCCAGACTCAGCTACCCCCAGGCCCCAGGCTGGGCCAGGCGGGGTCTTCTGGGCTGCCAATTCCTCGTCTTCTGGTTCGCATTTGCAGCCTTTTCCGGAGCACCACCCGCCGCCCGCTGCCTCCCACGCCTGCCAAGATTCCTGGGCCTTCGCGGCTTCCCCGCGCGGTGGCGGCAGCCTCAGCGACGGCAGGAGGGGCTGGGCTGCGCTGGGCAGGGAGGGGGCCCGGCAGGAGCGCGGCCAGGCCACTGCACTCAGGCAGGCCAAGCAAACACGAGGCGCGCCAAGCAGCCGGGGCGAAATAGTTCACAAATGAGAAAAAGCTGCTTCTGAGTTGGGCCGGGGTTTTAAAGCCCAGGCCGCAGGGAGCTGAGGTCACCTGCGAGAGGGGCTGCCTGCTAGGACCCCCTGGGCCTGGGAGGGGCTTCCACTGCAGCAGGAGGGAGCGAGGTTAGATAGCAGCATGCACAGGCCTCATCCACCTGGGAAATCAGAGAACGCTGCCGCCAAATCTAGCTTACCTTTCAGGTCGGAGGGGCCTCTGAAGGTCCGGCAGAGGCAAGGCCTGAGGATGAAAGGAAGAAACAGTAAGGAAGAGGCCAGGAGCCTGGGAAGCCTCCAGCCCCAACTCACAGCCACCCCATTGCCTGCCACAGGCTGCCTACCAGGAGCCCCTGCTGCCATATCCACCCCAACCTCAGCCTCTCTTCTCAGGAAGCCAGGATGTGTGACTCCCTTCATTCATTCCATGCACACTTAGCAATGGCCACGGGGTGCCCGGCCCTGGGTTGATGGAATTCTTCCTGTCCTTGGACCCAGGCTGAGGAAGCCCCTTTTGTGTGCCAGGGTCCCCACTGGAGAAGTCCCTACTATATGTCAGGCCCTGGGCTGGGGTGGCCCCTACTACAGGCTAGGGTTCCCACCTGGGGAAGCTCCTACCATGTGGGGGACCCTAGGCTGGGCCTTAGGACACAGAAATGGCTCAGCCCCATGCCCTGCCCTGAATTAGCTGGAGGCATCAGACAGGTGGCCCTCACATAACTGGCTAAGATCTCTGGGCTGTGGGAGCACAGCACAGGGAGCACTGCCTCCCCCTTGAGCTCCCCCAGAAGGCTTCATGTAGGAAGGGACACTGGAGCTGGATCCTGAAGGGCAAGTAGGAGTCTGAAAAGCAGACAAAGAAAAGGAATTTCAGGCAGTAGGAAGCTGCTTGGCAGAACAGGGAAGGTTCCGGAAATGCCGGGGGTTGAGAGGACAAGCAGGGGCTCAGAAGGCTGGGGCAACATAGTGAGAAGACATGAATCTCGTGCTTGCCACTCTCTGGAAGGCAACAGGGAGCCATGAAAGGTTGTTCACTGGGGCGGTGATGTGGTCAGAGCCCTGGACAGCCAGGTCCCCATTTCTGCCCCCATCAACTACGATGCCAGGCTGTCACAAGCCCCACTCAGATCACACAGCTGTGCACAGGGGAGCCGGGGCTGCAGTCCAGGCCCAGACGTGACTCCTGGGTGATGGAGAGGGGACGCCTCGCCAGCCCACCTGGCAGAGAGGCCTGCCGGCTGCGTCACTCTCTCCCACAGCTGCTCGCTCGCCTCTGCCCGCTCCCATGGAAACTCTGACATCCCAGCCCTGTCGCTCACTGCACAAGCAGCCAGAGGCCGCAGCCAACTCAGCTGAGCCCTGCCTCCATCCCGCGCCACTCCGGACACCCAGAGGTGGGTCATGAGGCTACTCTCTGAGGGCCTCACCTGGCTGATGGAGCCTGGGTGGGAGGTTCTCACTGCCCAACTCAACCCCGGCTTCTCTGGCCCCAGCCCCCACCCCCACCATGAGGCTCGGGGAGGGGAAGTGACTTCTGTTGGATCTGGGCTTTAAAGGATGAACGTGGATTTCACTAGGTGGTAGTGGGGAGAGGCAACGGGTCCAGGTCGAGGGAACCGCATGGGTGAGGGCACGGAAGTGTGAAAGCCCTAATCATATTCAGGGGATGGAAATAAGGAAAAGAAAAGAAACAAACAAGTGAACTAACCAATCATAGCTAACACTGACTGTGTACCTACTATGTGCCAGGCACCGTTCTGGGCTCTTCTCGTGGATTATCTCATTTAATCCTCACAACAACCCAGTAAAGTAGGTACTTCATCTTCCCTTTTTACAGATGGGGAAACCAAGGGACAGAGAGGTTAAGTAACTGGCTCAAGATCACACAGCTCATGAAGGGCAGAGCCAGAATTTGAACCTAGGCTGTTGGCTCCAAAGCTTGGGCTCTTAACCTCTCCACTACAAAGATGATTTGAGTAGAGAAGGGCTCGCTCAGGTAAGCCTGAGAAATGCCTTGAATATCAGGATCAGAGACCCCAGGCCCAGTCTAAAGCTGGCTCCCCATCCCCTCCACCCATGTTAGCCCCTATAATGATCTCTACATCCGAAGTCCATGTTATGCACCAGACATAGCCCTAGGCACAGCCTAGGCGTTATTTTATCAGACTCTCTCATAACCCTGTGAGGTGGGAATTGCTGTCCCATTTTTCTGAGGAGGAGCATTGAGGCCCAGAGAGGTGACATTCATTCTCCAAGGTTACAGGGCTAGGAAGCACAGGGATCTAAACCTTGAGACTTGCCTGGCCCCCAAATGGCCAAACCTGTACTCTTGGGCTTCCTGGAGAAGCTGCCTCAACCTAGATGGCAACAGGCACAGGCAAGGCTGGGAACAGAGAGGGCAGCTACTATCAAAGGCCCCAGGAGCCCACTCCAGTTGACCAAGGCTCCCTCCATCCTACAAAATAGGAAGCTGGGGCGGGTGGGTGTGCCAGGGCACCGCCTGAGCCAACTTCCATGGGACTCTGTTCTTAACCTCCATCTCCAGCTGCCTTCCCTAATCTCCTCCTTGAGCCCCTCCCCTGGCGACATCTCCTCCTTGCACAGAGCCTGCTGCCAGCTAAATCCCAGGCCAGATGTGGGTGGACAGTCTGCACCCCCGGTCCCCCACCAGGTTCTGAGAGCTGCAGGGTTCCCAGGGAGGCCGGCGAGGGCCCCAGGCCTGCTTGCCCATCCCAACTTTCCAAACCGAGGTGTTGATGGCCATGAGCTCACAGCTCCTCCCAGAGGTGGGCTCATGGGAGAAAAAGTTCCCATTTCCTGAGCCCCTACCCCAAGCAGGCTCTGGGCTAAGAGTCTTGCTTGCAAAAATCATGATGGGTTAAGAACCTCTCTGGAGCCCAGCCACCTCTTACTAGCACCTGACTTCTCTCGGCTGTGCCTCAGCTGCTTCACCAATAAACTGGGAACAGTCCCTACTTCACAGAGCATTTGTGAGGACTCAACTAGTTAATTTCATGTAGCAGAAGTCAAGCAGTGCTTGGCATATGGAACATTCAAGAAATGTTTGCTATTATTATTATAATCATCACCATGACACCTCCCAAAAGCCCTGTGACGTTAGTATTATAAACCCTATTTTACAGATGAAGAAACCGAGGCTCAGAAAGAAGTCACTTGCCCGAGTAGTCAGCTAGTGGTGATGTCCAGTGGTTGTCTAGTGGTGGACGGTCCCAGAGTTTGGACCCAAGCTGTCCACAGATGATGACAGCCTCGAAGCTCCCTGGAGCTGAGGCACAGTGTGTGTGTGTGGGGGGGCCTCCAGACCCCCTCAGCCCCTCCTGCCTGACCACCAGGGGCTCCCCTGCCCAAGCCCCTGCTCCTGCTGCAGGAGGGGGCTCTGCATTCCTGGCTAAGCAGCCGGATTTGCTGTGCTCTGGGAACTATGAAAAGAATGTTTGCCACGAGCTGAGCCGTGGTCGCCTGTCAGAGGGAGCGTGGCCTGGAGGGCCCACGCAGAGCTGTGTGGCGGCCAGCAGCCACCACAGTGGGAGGGAAGAAGGCTAGACAGAAAAGAGAACTTCTGGGTAATGAGGACTGTGGACACTGGATGGGGGTGGAGACCAAAGAGTTGGCCTCCTGGGATATTTCAGGAGAGAAACGACTTCACCCCACAATCTGTGATGCTCCTCAGCACAGGCTCTATGGAGAGCCAGGATGGCATTACTGGCCCACCTCCTGGATGGGATTGTGGAGACCCAGAGGAGAACTCACTGAGGTCACACAGCAGCCAATGGCAGAACTGAGACCCGAGACCTGAGACCAGGACCCCTTCCTCCCAGAGGCTGCCCTCCCGACAGGGCCCACGAGGACCACGGCACATTCTTAGAGACTAGAAAACACCACCCCAGCCCGCACTGTTCTGGCCTCTCTCTGGGCCTGATCTTCTCATGCCTGCTACTCCCCATGTTCCCCACCCTTCAAAAAAGCACCTTGTGGGCCGGCCCCGTGGCTTAGCAGTTAAGTGCGCGCGCTCCGCTGCTGGCAGCCCGGGTTTGGATCCCAGGCGCGCACCGACGCACCGCTTCTCCGGCCATGCTGAGGCCGCGTCCCACATACAGCAACTAGAAGGATGTGCAGCTATGACATACAACTATCTACTGGGGCTTTGGGGGAAAAAATAAATAAATAAATAAAATTATTAAAAAAAAAAAAAAAAAGCACCTTGTGGGGCCGGCCCGGTGGTGTAGCAGTTAAGACTGTGCACTCCTCTTCGGTGGCCCAGGGTTCGCAGGTTCGGATCCTGGGCAGGGACCGATGCACCGCTTGTCAAGCCATGCTGTAGTGGCATCCCATATAAAGTAGAGGAAGATGGGCAGAGATGTTAGCCCAGGGCCAATCTTCTTCAGCAAAAAGAGGAGGATTGGCAAAGGATGTTAGCTCAGGGCTAATCTTCCTTACCGAAAAAAAAAAAAAGCACCTTGTGCTATGAAAACGCCTGCTGCACTGCGGATGCTCAACAGTTAAGTTTCCATTCCTTTCCCTGCCAAACCAAGCCCTGGAGAGGGCAGTGACCTGGGAGGTCAGTGGGAATAACGTGAGCTGTGCATCCTCACAGACCTGGGAGTGAATCCCGGCTCACCACTCAGCGAGGCGACACTTGGCCAGGTTACTGGTCTCTCTGAGCCCCCACTTCCCCCTCTGTTAAATGGGTTACTGATCTCTGCCTTGCAGCATTGTTACAGGACGAAATGAGACACGTGAACGCAGGACCTGGTGCACAGTAGGTGCCCAATAAACTTATTGTTACCCTCCCCCAAGGGAACAGAAAGAATTGAAATTAGAGATCTCAGGTGGCAAGATTCCCTCCATTCCAGGTCCCTGCTGGGCCCTGCTAGGTGGGGCATCCTCTGGGAAGAAGTGGTCCTGGCCTCGGGTCTCAGCCCTGACTGGCTGCTGTGTGACCTCAGGCAAGTTCTTCTCTGAGTCTCCACAATCCCATCCATGAGATGAGCCAGTAATGTCGCCATGGTTATCCCCATGAGGCACTAACCCTCTGCCACCCCCTTCTTCTGCCCTCTAAGAGCTAGAAATCTCAGCCTATCCAGGTTGCATGGGGATAGTCACCTCCCAATTCAAAACTTTCCAAAAATCTGAATGGAAGAAGGGCCAGGTCCTCCCCAGTCCCTTCCCAGGATCCAACCAGAGAGGTGTAACGGATAGTGACCAGAAGTCTGGGTGAAAGTTCTGGCATTGTACCCTGACCAAGTGGGATCACTTCTTACCTCTCTGCTGGCAAAACGACCCTGGAGACAAGTATTAGCATTTCCATTTTATAGATGGGGAAACCAAGGCACAGAGATGGGAAGTCCCTTGCCCAGGGTCACACGGAAAGTAACCCAGGTCTGTCTGACCCCCAAGGCCAGCTCTTCTCACTGCATGTGCTGCCTTCATTCAAGATCCACTGTCCACACCCCTCCACCCTGGAAACACCCACAGAACACAGTGGGTCTGGAATTCTCTTTCTGGGAGCATGACTTCCCTGGCTGATGTCTGGGCACATGTGTGCGTACATAATGGCCTCAGACACCCACTCAGGCTTCTGTACACACTCCAGGCCTCCCAGACACTACCTCCACAACTCAGGGTCACACTCAACTCCCAGCCCCTTGCCATCTCAGCATACTAGACCCCAGGGTCCAAACTCATGTCTCCCCTTCACCGGCCTCCTCTGGGGACAGGCCACTGCCACCCAGTGCAGCCCTCCTGGCCAGCCCTCTCCTCACTCCCACAGACAGTCAGTCACCAAAGCCTGTCCAGTCTCTCCCCTTACTCCTCTCATCCCCATGGCAACCACCCACCTCAGCCTCCATCACCTTCCTCCTCAAACTCTGCCCAGCCTCCTCAGTGGTCTCCTTGCCTGTAAGGTCCCCCTTTGTCCTTGCACCCCCTAGAGCAACCAGAGCAATTTCCAGATTACAGCCCTCTGCAGCTCACACCCTTTCTCTGGACAAGGCCCTTGGAAATCTGACCTCAAAGCAGTTGTCAACCCCTCCCACTCACTCCCCCAGTGTGTGGGCCAACAGTTACTCACAGCCCCCTGAGAGGACTCTGCAGCTTCACTCCTCCACACCTTTGCACATGCTGTTGCCTCTGAATGGAATGTCCTCCCATTCACCCTTTCCACCACCTGCACCTGTCAGAGTTCTCATTCTCCTTGAAAGCCCCAGGCAGAGCCACTTCTTTGGTGCTGCCTCTCCTGATGCCCCCTCCGTCCCCCACTTTGGCTTGCATGGTGCCTCCCTGTCATGTACCTTGACAGACACCCTGAGACACAGCTGCACCCCACATGAGAGGCCGCTGTGCCTCTCTGCGTCTTCCACCCAACTCTGTAAGTGCCTCGGGCCACAGATGGGACCAGCTCATCTGAGGCCCCACTTTCCTACAAGGGGAGCCCCATGCCTGCCATTAGGGGGTCTGGAGTGGGCTGGAAGGCCAGCAGGGCAGGGAAGGAAGCTGGGGCTCTGCCCGCCTTTGGCCTGGCTCAGGCCCGGAGCAGGGGAGGCAGCAGGGAGGTGCTCGGGCTGACAGCCCTACTTGGTCTCTTCCCCCTGCCTCTTGCTAGCAGACACATTCACTTCCATTTTTTCTTTCCCCTTCCTCTGAGCCAAAAGAGCCAAAGAGCAGAAACACTCATTTTCACTGTGGTGGACCAAGTGAAACTGGAGAGAGACCCTGGTGAGTGTGTCTGAGTGTGTGAGTGTGTTTGTCGTCCTGTCTGAGCAGGTCTGGCTGGGCCATGTGGGGTCTGCCCGGTGTCTGTAGGAGTCTGGGTGTGTATGTCTGGGTGTGTGTGTGCACGCATACGCGCGTACATGCCTCATCTGTCATTGTTTCAGCATCTGAGGTGGTGTGTGTTTCAGTAGAGCATGTTCATGTATGTGATGGTGTGTGACCGCCAGTGGGAGGGAGTGTAGCTGTGTGTGACTGTGTGAGTATGTCTGTGCTGTGTCTTTATTATTGTTTCAGGGTGATTGTGTGTCCAAGGGTCTGTCGGTGTTCACCAGCCCAGCGGGAGGACCGTGGGGGCATCTACACCCTGACCAAGAAGACCTACTACCCACGGTGCCTCCACAGACCCCCACCTCTTCCCCTGGGCTCTAGAATAGGCTCGCTGAGGGCCCCCCCTCTGCTCAGGGCAGTGAGGGTTAGTCCCCGGAAAGGGACCTCAGGCTGCCTGACCCTCCGGCCATCCCAGCCCCATAGCCCCCAGACCTTCCAAATGCCCAGGGCAGCCCCCAGGGAGCTGCCTTTGCTAAGGGCACTCCGAGGAGGGGATGGATACTTGCCACCAGAAAAGGGCTCAGGCCTTAGCAAGAGGCAGTGAAGGCAGACAGGAAGAGGACTTCTGGGTTGCCAGGGTGCCCTGAGGGAGGTCAGTGGCATTTCTGTGTCAGGAATCCAGCATGTTCTCTCACACACTGAGGGTCTCACACAAGCATACAAGGACTGGCCCACGTTAATAACATACTCGCAGACACTCACTGTCCCCCTCACACTCCACAAATGCACGCACTGACAGGCTCACACTGGTACACACATACAACAAATAAACTCAGTGGGTCTGCCCTTCCTGTTCGCAATTCCTGGGCTCCTCTAGCTGAATGGCATTTCTCACCCCTCTCCCCTCACCGCTCCCCCCCCCCGGGGGAGGGGGGGAGCTCCTGGGGCTACTGGGCCTTCAGCCAGGACAGAGATGTTGGGGAGGCTGTTCTGGGGTTCTCAGAGCCCAGTGCCTTGGGGCCAGGTAACAGCCCCTGCAACTCTGCAAGTCTCAGTCCTGAGCTGGGCAAGGTGCTGAGCCTCTGGCAGGGACATTCCTCAGAACCTCAGTCTCCAGTTTAGGGGGTGCTGCTAGGACACCTAGAATAGGAGGGACTTGGGGGCAGAGGCAGAAAAACTGAAAGACCGCCAGCCAACCAGCAATGGCAGAGAGACGAGGAGAGAGCGGAGGGTGAGAGCCGAGAGGGCTTCCCCGGCCTGGGGCTGGAGGGCTGGAGGGGGCTCTAAGGCCCCTCACTCCCTCCTCTCTCCTCCAACACCCTGCGAAGCAAGCTTTGTCATTCCCATTTTACAGGTGGGAAGGGAGTCTCCCAGAGGTGAAGGGGCACGCTCAGAGCCACATCCTCAGGGATTCCACCTGGGACTGTCTGATGCTAGAGCCCCTGCTTCTGGGCGAGGAAGGGAGGAGGGGGCTTTATCTGGGATTCTGCCTGGGCAGCTCTGGAGGAGGAAAATCGGGTGCAGGGAACGAGGTGGGCTCCCCCATCCCAGCGCCAACCCCCTGGTCCGAGTCGTCGTCCCTCCCCAACGCCCCGTCCCCATCCCGGCGTCGGAGGCGCCGGCCCAGCCGTCCGGGATAGTCTTAGGGGGAGCCTAGGCCAGTCCTGCCCTCGGAGCCCCCCAAGTCCGAGCAGCCGTGCTAGCCCCCCCGCCTTTACCTGCAGGGGCGGCCGCCGGGCGCCGCTCCCGGCCCTGGAGGGCGGCCCGGGGCGCGCGGGCTCGGGGAGGGGGCGTCGTCGGGGTCCGCGCCGGCGGGGCTCCGCGTCGCTCTGCTGGCGCCCCTCGCGGCTCCGGAGTGGGCGGGCGGGGGGGCCGGGCGGCGGGAGGGGCGCGGCGGGGCGGGGCCTCCACCCGCCTCTTTCCACAGCCACCGCCAAGGCCTGCGCCCCGCCCGGCCGAGCGCCCGCCGCCGGGGCCTGACATCGCCTGCCTCCCGGGACCGCTCCGACGCCCCCACCCCCACGCGCGTCCCCGGCAGGCGGCCCCCAGCCGTCCTCGCGTCGCATGTGCCTGCGTCTGGGGCCCAGAGGGCCGTCCCGCGGGCCCCCTGCCCTCAAGGGCTCCGGGAACTAGGGGGACCCACAACCAGCCGCTGCGAAAGAGGGCACAGTGTGGTCAGTGAGGGGAAGAGGCAGCACAGGGATTGTGGCCCGGACATGAGGAGTCCACGGAAGGCTTCCTGCAAGCGGTGACCTAGGCTGAGAAGATGGAGGAGGAGGGGCGGCAGGGATCCGCACTTTGGGGTTTAGGGAGGTGAGCCTGTGTGCTCAGCGGCAGGCAGGGGCCGATGCTGCAGTCTTGTTCACCATGCTGAGGCTGGTGAGACTTCACCTTCAGGGAAATGGGGAGCCATAGAAGACTCTGAAGCAGCACAGTGAGGTGGTCAGAGTTGTGCTTTAAAAAGAGCCCCCTGACAGGCATCACAATCCCTGACTTCAAAACATACTACAAAGCAATAGTAATCAAAACAGCATGGTACTAGTACAAAAACAGACACACAGATCAATGGAACAGAACTGAAAGCCCAGAAATAAAACCACACATATACGGACAGCTAATTTTCGACAAAGGAGCTAAGAACACACAATGGAGAAAGGAAATTCTCTTCAATAAATGGTGTTGGGAAAACTGGACAGCCACATGCAAAAGAATGAAAGTGGACCATCTGCTATCGCCATTCACAAAAATTAACTCAAAATGGATCAAAGACCTGAAGGTGAGACTTGAAACTATAAAACTCATGGAAGAAAATATAGGCAACACACTATTTGACATTGGTCGTAAAGGAATCTTTTCAGATGCCATGCCTACCCAGACTAGGGAAAGTAAAGAAAAAATAAGCAAGTGGGACTTTATCAGATTAAAGAGCTTCTACAAGACAAATGAAACCAGAATCAAAATGAACAGACAACCCACCAGCTGGGAGAAAATATTTGCAAAACATATATCTGACAAGGGGTTAATCTCCATAATATATAAAGAACTCACACAACTGAACAACAAAAAAACAAATAACCTGGTCAAAAAACTGGCAGAGGAAATGAACAGACACTTCTCCAAAGAAGATATACAGATGGCCAATAGGCATATGAAAAGATGTTCAACATCACTAATCATCAGGGAAATGCAAATCAAAACAACACTAAGATATCACCTCACACCCGTTAGAATGGCTATAATCACCAAGACAAAAAACAACAAATGTTGGAGAGGATGTGAGAAACAGGAACCCTCATACACAGCTGGTGGGAATGCAAACTGGTGCGGCCTCTATGGAAAACGGTATGGAGAGTCCTCAAAAAATTAAAAATAGAAATACCATACGATCCAGCTATCCCACTACTGGGAATCTATCCAACGAACCTGAAATCAACAATCCAAAGAGGCTTATGCACCCCTATGTTCATTGCAGCATTATTCACTATAGCCAAGAAGTGGAAGCAACCCAAGTGTCCCTCGACTGATGATTGGATAAACAAGATGTGGTATATATATACCATGGAATACTACTCAGCTATAAAAAAAGACAAAATCGTCCCATTTGCAACAACATGGATGGGCCTGGAGAGTATTATGTTAAGTGAAATAAGCCAGAAAGAGAAAGACAAACACCGTATGATCTCACTCATATGTGGAATATAAACCAACACATGGACAGAGAAAACCATATTGTGGTTACCAGGGGCAATGGGGGTAGGGGGTGGGCACGAGGGCTGAAGGGAGACATGTATATGGTGATGGACAAACAAAAATGTACGACCCAAAATTTCACAATGTTATAAACTATTAAAACATCAATTAAAAAAAAAAAAAAAAGCCCCCTGACTTCTGTGTGGAGGAAGACAGAGGCAGGGACAATGGTGAGGAGGCTGCTGGAATAATCCTGAATTCCAATGAGGTGGACAGGGGAGGTTGGGGGGAAGGGTCAAGTGTAAGAAGAGTTAAGAAGGTGGAATAGGCAGGATTTGGACGTGAGGGTGAGGGGCCTAGAAAAAATGAAGTTTCGAGGACAGGGCCCAGGTTTCTGGTTAGGCATCAGGGAGGTGATGGTCCAGAAGGAGGATGGTCAGATGCACTGAGTTGCACCCCTGTGAGACATCCGTGGAGCCAGAAGGGAAGTGAGAGTGCTGGGCTAGAGCTTAGGAGTCCATGGAGTACAGCGGTGACTGATGCCATGGGGGGATGCCCAGGGAAGGAGTGCAGGGAGAAGAGGAAGCCCACACCAGGACCACCCCAACATTCAAAGGGCGTGCAGAGGAAGAGGGGTGGCAAAGGAGACCGAGAAGGTGGGGCTGGGGAGGTGGGGGGAAAACCAGGAGAGCAATGACTCAGAAGGCCAGGGTAGAGTGTTTCTAGAAGGCCAGGGAGGCCCCCAGAGTCAGGTGTCACAGAAGAGCATCGTTTTGGGACTGGCAATTTGGGGCTGGTGGTTGGTGGGGGGCAGGGGCAGGGGCAAGAGCCAGGCTGCAGGGGCCAAAGGAGCAGCCACAGGGGAGGAGGTAGAGGCAGTGAGTGCAGTGGGGAGTGTGGATGAACTGACGCCAGGAGAAGGGGGGTTGGGGTGAGGAGGGGTGTGTGTGTGTGTGTGTGTGTGTGTGTGTGTGTGTGTGTGTGTGTGTGTGTGTGTATTCTAAGTGGGAAAGAGCCAAGCCCTCAACAGGTCCAGAAAAGGAGCAGGGAGGGCCCAAGGCTGTCTGTCTCTGGGTCTAGGCCCACCTCCATCACCCCTTCCCCCTCCTACCGCCTGCCCTCCAAGGGCCTCCCACTTTGCTGTCCCCTTGCCAAGGTACACACCAACCCCGCCACTCCTCGATGGGGCCTCTCACCCTCGCCCACCTCTAGAGCCTGGGCCCACTCCCATCCTATCCCTCAGATCAGGGGGATTGCAAGTGGTCTTTGGGTCTGGCCTCCTGGCCTGAGCCAGCCCAGAGGGACTACAGGGGAGCCAGGCTGGGGCACTGCCCAAGGAAGGGGACGAGGCCTGATTGGCAGGGTACCTAAGAGGACACTGGCTGGGATGGAGAGCTGGGGCCTTCCCCCAGAGCTGGTGTGAAAACCAGGCCCTTGATGGGGATCAGATGGGGGAGTGTTCAGGGAGAGGGTGGGAGCTAATCAGCCAGGACTGAGGGTTGACAGCATGGACCCTGGAGTTAGACTGCTGGGTTCAAGTCCACAGGGCCACCACTCAGCAGCTGCGTGCCCCGAGCAAGTTACCTAACCTCTGGCGCCTCAGTTTCCTCATCTGAAAAGCTCTCCTAGGCTTGTTGTAAGGATTAAATCTGTTAATCCACAGAGAGCATTCAGCTCTGAGTGTGAGCTGTTCTTAGAGAGGGGAGGGGAGCTCGGTGAAGGGGACACGGTGAAGCAAGCAGACCAGTGAGGGGGCACTGTGCTGGGGAAGGGGCTCCCATGGGCTCCAGGCACACAGACACTCAAACACACTCAGCCCCAGTCCCCTACATGATCTCACCCCTGATTCTCCTGACTCACTCCTTAAACTTTCCTGAGGCCCTCCCGCCTGGGTCAATGTGGCACACACCGTCCAGGGAGGGGAGGCTCTGGCTCCTTTCAGGGGGCCTTGGAAGGCCAAGTCTAGGCCCTATCCGGTTGTCCTGTGGCCCTCAGTGTTCGCTGGACCCCTCAGGTGGGCCTCAGCTTCCCATCCCCCAGCAGAGGCTGAGACAGCCGTGCCGTGACCCTGCCACAGCTGCCTCCTTGTCCACCAGCTCTTTGCGCAGAAAACCTCAAGGCAGGAAATGCTTGTCCCAGACCCAGAAGTCTGCAGACTCTCCCACCAAGCTCACCTCTGGGCTAGGCCAGGCCAGACTTTCAGCCAGGCTCCCCATCTCATCTGCCAGGGGCTGCCACCTTTGCTCTGTCTCTGGTGGTGTCTAGACATCAGTGGGTCAGCTCTGCCTGTGGTCACCTGCTGTGTGGCCTTGGACAAGTTGCTGCCTCTCTCTGGGCTTCAGTTCCCTCAGCCACAAGAATCAGAGGCTGGCCAGAGAGGATTCAAGTACTGTTCTAGGCCTGAGCAGGGGTATTGAATAGGGTAGGTGGTTAAACTGAACCAGATGAGGCACGTAACCTGCTTAGCGCAGCCGCTGGCAGAGCCGATGCTGGCACCGGCCTGGTGGTTCAGAGTGTGGGCTGAGGAGTTAAGCAGACCTGGGTTTGGATCCCAGCTCTGCCTCTCTGACTGTGGGCAAGTGACCTCATTTCTCCAAACCTCAAATTCCTTCTCTTTGAGAGGGGATAATGATAGTCCCTAATGACAACAGCTAACCCTCGCAGGCCCTTACTCCAGGCCAGGCACTATTCTGAGCACTTTATGTGGATTAACTCATCTAATCCTCACAACAACCCTTTGAGATGGATATTATTATTGTCCCCACTTTGTAGATGGGAAAACTGAGGCACAGATGGGTTAACTTATTCACATGATTACAAAGCTGGGAAGTGGGTGAGTTGGGAATTGACTCAGGCAGGCTGGCTCCCCAGTCCTCTTTCCCACAGTGCCATAGGGCCTCTTGGAAGAGATAGTGAATACAAAGGGCTTAACACTGCCTGGCACATGGTAATGACTCCATAAATGTTAGTGATCATTATTACTGTTACCATATTCTCCCATCCCTTCTAAATTTTTATCTTGATCTACCAAAAAGAAAACTCTCTGGGCTCCAACCAACCCATATTGGAGCCTGGGGAGGGCCTGGATGGAACCTTCCTCTTGCCACCCCTTCATCTGGCTGGCAAGCTGAGGGGAGGGAGAGATGTTTGCACAGATGTGTGGCCCAGGGTGTGCACATAGTCTGGGGTAGGGGTGTGGTGCTGGTAAATTTCCTGCTCCACCAGGGCCTTGGTGATTCTGTACCCCCCCATCCCCACCCCTGACTTCCCACATCTGCTAGAGGACTAGACTCCTGTTCTACAATTCCTGGGAAGTCCTTCCCTCTGTCTAGCCCTCCTTCCTTCTTTTCAGTAGGGAAATGAAGACCCCTCTTGCAGCCCCCACCATTCTCATCACTTTCATCCTAGGGGATCTCTCAGCCCCATCCTCAAAAATCCCAGTAATGCAGTGGAAATTAAAGTTACCTTAAATATTCTAATCTTATAACAATTTTGCTTCAATCAACATCTAAATGTGACCACATGTGCCCAGACCACCCAGCAGCCTGGTTGGTGGTTTGGGAGGGGGTGAGCTCCTAGATGGACGGAGGGCAGAGGGCCGCTCTCAGGCATGGGCCTGGCTCTGGAGGGGCTTCCTGGGGAGAGGTCTGTAGGTCATCAGGTCCCTCCCTCTGCTTTCTCCCTGCCTACCCACACTGAGCGATCCTTCCCCTTCCTCCTCTTCCGCCCGGCAGCCCTGGGGAACATGGCAAGCCATGGGTGGAGTCCCCTTAGACTTTCTCCTGAACAGCTGGGCTGGGGAAGGGCTGGGGGCTGGTGATGCTCCCCAGGCAAGGGGAGGCCAGGGCTGGCTTCAAGGGCGTGCAGCCTGAGCAGTCACACAGAGCTCCTCGCTCAGAAGGGCTTGGTTTAATGCTCTGCTGGGTCATCTTGAAATTCACAATATACTCACGCATCGCTTAACGATAGGGATACCTTCTAAGAAATGTTAGGCGATTTTGTTGTTATATGAACATCACAGAATGTACTTACACAAACCTAGACAGTGTAGGCTACTACACACCTAGGCTATATGCTACTCCCGTCGTATACACAGTCTGTCATTGACTGAAACATTGTTATGCGGCACATGCCTATAATTTTTTAACAGGAGCTCTGCATTTTCATTTTGCACTGAGCCCCATAAATTATGTAGCCAGTCCTGGTGGAGGCCTACATTGCCCACACACCCCTCTCTCCGTGGGCCCACCTCACTCCTTTCTCACACTAAGTCAACACCCAGTCAATAAAAATTGATTGAGCACCTACTTTGTGCTGAAAAGTAGTGTTAGATGCTTGGGGATACAGTGATGAACAACACAGACACGGCCTTGATCTCACAAAACCCCTCTCTGCACACGTGCAGACACTCACATAACCACACACAGTAGTTTTGCAAGACAGTTCCTCTAATAACAAGCATGTTCATCGTAACTGCCAATTTGGAAACACTCAGCCCATGCCAGGAAATGTTCATACTTCATCTTGCATCATCCTCAAAACAGTCAGTAAGGTAGGCATTCTTATCCCCATTTTCTAGATGAAGAACTGAGGCTCAGAATTCAAATCTTTTGTCCAGTGTCACATAACCAGTAAGTAGCAGAGCCAGGACTTGCCTTTGTCTCTTGTTTTCAACTTCTCCTCTCCCCCCGACCCTCCACCACACATACATTGCATTAGCTGCCTCCCAAGGGGCAGATGCTCCAGCATCTCCACGTCCCCAGCCCCCAGCACAGGGCTGCATTTTTGTGAAATGAAAGAATTCACATATAGGCACACTCCCCAAGGAAGATGAGGATACAGACACACACTGAAACACAAAAACAGACACGTAATACATAATGTACTGGATAAGAGCTTGGTGTCCCACACTGGACTATTTGATTCAAATCCTGAATCTACTATGTCCTAGCTGTGGATTTCAAGTTTTCTCATCTGCAAAATGGGAATAGTGATGGGGTTGTTCTGAATGCTGAATGAGAAATGCGTGTGAAGTGCTTAAACCACCACTGACACAGTCACTCTTCAATAAATATTAGCCGTTGCTATGAATAACATACATCCACACTCGCTCACACATGCTCTCACGCCCATCACACCATCTTCCCAGCTCTCCTCTAGCCTGGCTCCGTCCTGGATGCCCTCATGGCTGACAGTTCAGGCCCCCAGAGCCAGGAGGGAAGAGCAGCTGCTTCTCTCAGCACCCTCCGGGCTATACCTGGCAGCCCACGTGTGTGGTAGGGGCCAAAGGCGCTGCTCCTCACCTGCTCTCGGTCCATCAGAGAAGGCTTCCTGGGGGAGGCCTCCGCTCAAGCAGTTTAAGTGAGCCGGGCTGAGGCAGAGGGGTCCTGCCCTGTGCCTTGGCTCCCTCCATTGTTCTTCACAACACCGCCTCCCCCAACCTCTGCTGCAGCACCCTCTCTCCACCCCCTTCCCCACAGTAGAAACTTTCCTTTCCTCCTGCCAGAAGCGTAAATTGCCCCCAGGAATGCGCTGCTACGTCCCACAGCTCCCCTGGCAGTGGCCAGCGGCCATCCTGGGGTCAGGCCTGGCCCTGCATCAAAGGCTGGAGATCGGTAACAGTGAGCCTTCTCGCCTGCCGCCTCCCGCCCCTCCCCTCCCACCGGCCCTTTGGCTTCCAGGGAACAGCACATGGTAGCACTTAAGCTCCAGGAGGATGGGAGGATGCTTTTCCTGCACCCACCCCTCCACACACCAACCACAATGAACTACTTGTTAGGAGACTATTTTAATTTTACTTAATGCAATTTCTGCTCCTGAGCCTCTGTTGCCACCTCCTTTTCAGACCTGGATGCCTAGTACAAATGTAGGGGAGGCCAATCCACCAGGGATACGGAACCTGAATATGGAAGTGTCATTTGTGTTGGAGGTCTGGGGCAGGAATAGAACTCTTACATCGGGGGAACCAAGCTGCTGCTCTGGTCTCCACTCAGGAAGTAAGGGGGGTTGGTTAGGGGAGGGCTCAGAACCAGCTTGTAGAACTCAGGAGGCCAGCATGAGAGTTTAGGGTGTGTATGGGGGCCACAGACTTCTTAGCCAACGTGCTCTTTCCAATGCCCTGGGTTCAGTGGGCAGGCCCTCAGCCTGGCAAGCCTGAAAGCCTTGCTTTCTCAGGTCCCGTGGGTGTGACTGGAGGAAGGGGGCACTTCCAGGCTCTGACTAGCCTCCGAGATTTGCTCCATCAGGTGCATCTTCCAGCAAATTCTGAAAACCAGGGGTCCAATGATAACCCTCTGGGACAGTACGGTGGTGATCTGGAGACCCCTGGTGGCCAAAGGCTGTAGAGCGAGGCTTTTCCTTAGAGCTCTGCCCAGCCAGCCAAGCCCAAAGGCCACCAGCATGGACTCCTCAGCCCCAGAACTCCACTGGGACCCAGGCTTCTGATCTCATTAGTCAGCCCCTCCCATATAGCCAGGCAAACCTGCACCATCTTGCTGGGATGGCGTGTGCCAGTACATCAAGGAGAATGGACAACAGCCTAGCCTGGGGGCTGTCCCAGCCTCACAGTCATAGTAAAGCAGAGGGATATGTAACCTACAACTAATTAATTCCAGGGCTGGGTATGAGGCGGGGGTGTCTAAAGTTAGGTTGCTGGGGGCCGGCCCGGTGGCTTAGTGGTTAAGTGCACGCGCTCCACTACCGGCAGCCCGGGTTCAGATCCCGGGCACGCACCGAGGCACCGCTTTTCCAGGCATGCTGAGGCCGCGTCCCACATACAGCAACTAGAAGGATGTGCAACTATGACATACAACTATCTACTGGGGCTTTGGGGGAAAAAAAGGAGGAGGATTGGCAATAGATGTTAGCTCAGAGCCGGTCTTCCTCAGCAAAAAAAAAAAAAGAGGAGGATTAGCATGGATGTTAGCTCAGGGCTGATCTTCCTCACAAAAAAAATAAAAATAAATAAATAAATAAAATTAGGTTGCTGGGACTTGTGCATTTGGCTCGTTTGGGAGAGATGAGGAGGTGACGTTCCAAACAGCTCCATAGTCCTCAGCCATTCCCTTTCCTCAGCCCCGAGTGCACGTCACACAGTTGTGGGGCTGTAACTGGGAAGTCTCCAAGAAGGCTTTGTTTCCCTAGCTTGCCGACCCTGTATTGCCTAAGATTAATTCTGGGAAAGGAAATGTCCAAAACCTCAGGCCATATAAAGGGCTGCTATAAAGTAGGCTGTGGTACTGGGAGGAGAGGAAGGCAAGGGTCCCCCTGGACAAAGGAAGGGGTGGTGCAGCTACTTTTCTTGGCAGAGTCCAGACACCACACACTTTCCACATCCGGGCCCCAGCATTCATTCTATTCCTCTCTCCTTCATTCACTCAAACTCTGGTGTGACTGGACCCAGCCCTCTACTGGGTGCTAAGGATACAGTTGACCAAAATGAGGAGCCTGACCTGAGGCCCCAAATTGTACCTGGAGGGAGAGGTAAGAGGCTCAGAGAAGGCTGGTATCCCAGAGAGAGCATTAGCCTCCCTATACTTGGGGACACAAAAGTGACCTTTCCTCCCCCTTGGTGGCCTAACCCAGCTGGAGGCGGCTGGTTGTGTACAAACTGCCTCTCTTACTGGTGTCCCAGAACCCTGGTCCTAACCTACACGACCAAGACACACTTCAAGCACAATGCATCTATAACCCTTCCTTTCATCTCAGGCCTGTCCACTAACCTTGGGGAAGGCCTGGGGACCCTGTTTACCCCCAACAACCTGAGTATCTGGACCTCAAAGCCCTAGGCTGTTCCCAAGAACAGTGCTATCAAATACGGCCTGACAACCCCTGATCTCTCCCTTTAAAAGCTATCCTAGGGCCGGCCCTGTGGCTTGGTGGTTAAGTGCGCGCGCTGCGATGCTGGCGGCCCGGGTTCGGATCCCGGGTGCGCATCGAGGCACCACTTCTCTGTCCATCCTGGGGCCGAGTCCCACATGCAGCGACTGGAAGGGTGTGCAGCTATGACATACAGCTATCTACTGGGGCTTTGGGGGCAAAAAGTAAAATAAATAAAATCTTAAAAAAAAAAAAAATAAAAATAAAAGCTATCCTAATTTCTGTAAGGCTGGCAGGGGGACCACAGGCCTGTCGCCTCCTCCCACACAGTGCTAACCAGGCATCATTGTCAAGAACATGGGCTTTGGAATTTGCCTGGGGCTTTGAAGCCTAGCTTCTCCACTTACCAGCTGTGTGACCTTGGGCAATGTGTGGCCTCCCC
Source organism: Ceratotherium simum simum (assembly GCF_057802395.1). Lineage (NCBI taxonomy): Eukaryota > Metazoa > Chordata > Mammalia > Perissodactyla > Rhinocerotidae > Ceratotherium > Ceratotherium simum. The sequence goes on along the minus strand of NC_141921.1, from coordinate 22,533,610 downwards.
TCTAAAAATGGAATAATGCCCAGTGCTCAGTACAGCATCTGACATGTGGTGACCACTCAATAAATGGCTCCTCAACACCAGGATTTAAACATGGTATTTCTAACCAAACCTTCCAACTCACAGTGGCCAAGAGCCCAGGATCGTCCATTTTAGGTACATCTGGGATAATGGTCTGTTTGTAGATTTTGCTACAGACAGTAGACCCAAAAATGACTCTAAAGGTGCCTCATTTGATCCCAGGTTTCCCAGACTCTGGTCGGTGGGGAGAAGCCACTCCTAGATCAGGTAAAATGAAGGCACGGCCCAGGAACTTAGCTGGTCTCCTCACCCCACTGCAACAAAATTCCCAAGGCTGAGCAGAAAGAAAACAGGACATGATTGGGATTTCACTCAAGAATGTGTCTTTATTGAAGAATTAGTAAGAAAAAAGGATGGACCCTCTGTAAAAAGAGGAGATGTTGCCTCCAAACAGCAGGGAGGAATGAGAGACCTGGGTGGCTTCCCAGGAGTCAGTGTTTCCGGCACGACCGGCTCCCCTACCCTGGTAAGCGCTCATGTGTCACACTGCAGCTAGCAACTCCAATCCATCCCTCCCAGCCTCTCCTCCCCTGTCCCACAACCCTGGATTCCCTACAGCCATTTCCCAATGGCTCCTGAAGGCCCAGGGACAGATGTGCCAGGCTTGCCTCTTAAAAGGGTCAAAGTGGGTTTTGCTTTGGAAAATTCAAACAGGAATGTAAAATGGTTTGAGCTCTTTCTAGTCCAATCAAGGATGACTACATCCAGCCCCTTTGGAGGGAAAGGGAACAAAGAATTTCCCTCCTGAATGTGCACACTTGTTGGGTAAATGGACTATATTACAGTCTGCTCCTTATTAGCATGGAGAATGGAAACAAGGTTAGAAGAATATGTAACATCCATGTTAAAGAGTCACTGAGTTCTAGAGGGCAGAAGGAGCACTGAGGCTTTCTGATCCCACAAGTGCTCCTGCTGGCTACCCTGAAGTCCTGGGGATGGTCATTCCTCTCCAGCTGGGAGATTGTCCTCAATCCGCCTGATGAACCTCATCCGGATTTCTGTCACACCGTCTCCTTTCAGGGTGTCCTGGACAAACTTGGCCTCCACAGCCATCTGGACCTGGGGATAGTGGGAAAATGAAGGGGCAGCTGCCTAGCCACAGCCTCTGGGAAACCATTGGCGATGGGGCTATAACTGACTCATCCACAGCCAAAACAAGGGGGGTTGTTTCCCACAAGGACAAGATTGCCAGCTCCAATGTTCCCCTGCAGAAGGCAGTGGCCCCGACCCATAAGGAGAGACTCAGCAAAGAACACCCACGAATGAGACTGTCACCAAAGAAGCCAATCTGGGAATGTGCGTTCCTAGGCTTTGGGGGCTGAATGCACCATCTCCCAGCCTAGTAGGGAGGATCATCACCACATGGAGATGTTCAACTTGGACGCTATACTCAGCAGTGTCACCATCTCAGACAGCAAAGTGCTGGAGTGAGCCAAAGAGCTTTCTCTTCTCTCTCTCTCATTCACTCAAACATTTATCAAGCCCCTACTACATTTCAGTGTCCCAGAAGGTAAAGAGCTGCACTCACCATCTCCAAGGCTCCCCGCAACACCCCACACAAGAGATTGGAATAAATAAGGGATGAGTGGTTATCAGGAAGTTCCACAAAGTCCACCAAGGGGTTATTTTCCAAAATGAGGGAAAATTCATCACCAGCTGGGCTCCAATTGGTGATGCTTGGAGTGATGCCGAGGTACATCTTGAACGCCACCTGCCAAGGGACACACAACAGCACTATGGGGAAGAGCAGTAAGGGCTGTACAAGGGGGAAGGTCATGGGACTGACAAGGGGGCATTAAGTGGCTTGGGAACAAAACTGTGGCCTCTGCAAGACGTTGAAGCTTTAGGTATTCAGGACAAAAAGCAAAAGCATCTGTGCACAATTCCAGACTCCTCGTCTTCAAGGCATCCATGCAATTAGGCAACAATTTGCTGTCCTCCTGTACTTCTTAGTGGAAGGGAGCACTGATCTTCTGACAGGGGTGGCTGCCCTGAGCCAGCATCTGAGCGCAGAGAGGCCCCAACCCACTTCCCTGTCCTCTGTCTGTGCTATCTGAACCTTCTTGAAAGCAAATACAGCTCACTGGAGCAGAATTATTCTGAAGACATCCTTCCCTCTATCTACCCTCCTAATTCCACACCTCACAGACCTCTCTCCATTGTCAACCCTCTCTAGGATTTGGGCATGGCCAACATGCCCCACAACAGAAAGAATCAACCTTTAGGTAACTGACTCCACAAAGCTATAGGTGTTTCATCATTTATTAGTAATGCTATAATATGTAACACTAATATTATTAATAGCAAACAGTTACTATATACACACTACGTTAAGTGCATTAATTTTACCTGAATGCTCATGTTCATTATTTCATTTACTCCTTACAACAACTCTGTGCAGTAGTTCTTATTTTCTTCATTTTAAAGATGAGGTAATTAAAGAGGTTAAAAGTAACTTACCTAAGAAGTAGTAAGCATTGGAGCTAGAATTCAGAGCCAGGTTTGTCTGAGTCCAAAGCCCACATCCCTAACCCCCATGCTATTGCTACAGCTCCACAGTGGAGGGATCTGGCTTTGACTGCAGTGGGGCTTTAATCCACAGGGATGATCCCAGCCACTTCTCCCTTTGTCATCATCTGTGCTATTCCCAAACCACCAGGAAGCTTCTTTGGCTCAAACGGCTGCCTAACTAATCTTTTGGAATATTAAAGGCCTCTCTAAGGGACATGGAGAAAGTGGTAAGCAGTGCCTCCCAATGATAATTCTTCAGCATGGCCAGGTGGCCCCAGGTAATGACCTTGGCGATGACATCTGCAGTTTCCCGAAAGTCGTGGCACCTCCCGACATTTGACCGTGCCAAGAAATCTTCAATCAGTCGAACTCCAATGTTGTAGCCCCTGGGAAGGAAAAGAGAACAGACTATGTTATGGGGTCTGAATGTCCTATGTCTGAACATAAGGCTATTGGTAGTAAAGGGAAAATGGGGACAATCCCAAAACATCCCAATATATGAGCTCAGTGGAAATTATAGCCAAAATGTTGGTTATAAGAGAGAGGACCTCATTCTGGGCTCTAAAGGACCACACAGATTCAGTGTGCTAGGGAGCCCCATTCTTGTCTCTCCCGCAGAGGAGCTCACTCACATTTTGTCGAGCTGTTTATTCACATCTTCATCATTTTCATAGTCCTTGCACAGCTGGGTGACCAGAGCTCCATAGGTCAGGGTGAAGAGCTCAGAGCTCTAAAAGAGATTCAAAAGACAGTTAGAACCAAGCTGCACAAAAGAGAAAGTTAGGTGAGAGTCTGGATCAGCCTCCACGCAACTGACAGAACTCAAAGGAAGGTCACTTGTGTCTGGTGGGAAAGAACATCATCCCCTGTGTAGTGGCCAAGGGATTTGGTCCCCCAGAGTCAACGTGGCAGGGCTGCAGCTAGACCCACTATCAAAGGCTGTAAAAGGCACCCCAGGCACTGAGTAGTCACTCTTTCAACATACCAAGGTGGGCTTCTGCCAACCCAGGACCCCACCACAGCTGCCAAGTCTAAGCTCGGGTCATCAGAACCTGGTGTGGGACCAGTAGTCATTCACTAGATACTGTGAAGGACCCGAAACAGACATTTTCAAATTAGCCTCTGGGTTAGCAGGTGTGACCAATGGCTTCCCCACACCTTAGAATATGTGGAGTGTCCTGGCCTAGAGTTAAACTGCACTTCCAAGGCCCCACCTAGGAGCAGCAGAGGACTCAGGAGCCCAGTCCATCGGGAAGGAAGTCGGTCTCAGACGAAGCCCATTGCACTGATGATGACCCCTCTCCTAAGTCACCAGCATGGAAAAAATAATGTTCCTCTTGACATATAGCTAAAATGTTTCCAGAAAGTGAGTAACTTTACAAGAAATATAATCTTTTGTGTATCTGAAACACAATACTGATCTGGACTGGTTTCTATTACAACCAGTGCTAAAATCACAGAAACTCTTTCTCAGATAAAGATCCTGTCACCTGCCTACCAAGAAACAGAGATGTGGAAGATGAAAGGAATGGCAAACACCAAGACTACACAATGAAAGCAGGAGGTGGGGGGAAAAGCGTTATCAGAGTTAAAAGTGAGAAACATGTTAACAGCACATCTGGATCAATGGATTTACACAGAAATAAGGCTGAAAAATCAAGATTGCCACCTAACCACTCCCTTCTGAATGGAGGCTTGTCAAACTTGGAGCAGAGCACCTTTCTATCTTTTAGTCTCCTGGGGAAGAAAGTCCAAGTAATGTTAAGGCCTGGGGTCTCAGGACCCAATGCTCCTCACCTCAACCCCGTGGCCTGGCGGTGAGGTTACTGCAAGAATAACAATGTGAGTGCCTTCTGCTTACACAATGCATTCTATTTTTCATCTCATTTTCCACCCCACAATAACTGTGTAAAGGAGAGAGGGAAGGAATTAACTCCATGTTATGAGGAAACTAAGACTCAGAATGGTTAAGTAATTTTCCCAAAGATAAGCTATTTATTGACAACAGTAATTTTGGGAGATAAAAACCAAGAGTTTCTAAGCCAATGGTCATTCTATCCCGTTACTCACAACTGCAATATTAATAAGCCCCCCTAAAAAAACAAACAAAAAAAACCTTAGCTGCACCAGGGAGTCAAAGAAAATCAGTTTCACAATCAGGAAGCTCTTTGAACTTAACTACAACAGTCAGATCGTGGTGTCTCCAAGAGACCATTTACCAAATATGGCAATTAAGGGGAAGCTATTAAGAAGGAGAATAATTTTTTAGTAAAGTTAAGGGTTTGGCACCAGAATGGCTTGGGCATGAATGGATGGAGACAATCCAGCAGTTACCAGTCCACAGAGTTGGCACCACTGCATTAAATCAGGAGAGCTTTCCTTCCATTATTAATGAGCCCTTGGATGGAGACTCCAAGAGCCTCGGCCCACCATGATGCCAAGTAACATGCATATTGTGACGTTATCAAGCACCTTATACATGCAGCAGCCCCCAATTTACAATAAGAAAAATCTAGATAGACCTGTCTGTGGTCACAGAATCCATATGCCTGGGATCTGGGAATGGGATCCCTGACCCAGGCTCTCCACACCCTCTCTTAACTTGCAAGCCTGTCTCCATCTCCAACTGTGAACCAAGCCTATTTGGAACAGTATGCAACATAAATATATAACTTAAAGATCTTCATACTTTAAAAATAGGAGTAGGGCTATATATAGAAAAAAATCATCATGCAATATTTACTATGTATCAGGGACTATCTAATAGGAGGCAGACAGATAATAAACCAAATAAATAAAATATATGGTTTGCCAGAAAAATAAACACAAAAGGAGATTAGGGAGTATTTATGTTCATATATGTGTGTGAAGGGGTGGGGGGGGGATGTCAATTTTAAATAGGGTAGTCAGAGAAGCCCTCATTAAGGTGATATTTGTGCAAAGACATGAAGGAGGTAAGGGTTAAGCCATGAAGACGGCTTGGTGAAAAAATTCCAGGCAGCAAGTATAAAGGCCCTGAGATAGGAGTATGTCTGCCCTATTTGAGAAACAGTAAGGAGACCAGTGTGATTAGAGAGGAGTGAACAAGAGAGAAAACAGAAGAGGAAGTCAGAGAAGTAATGGGAGGTTGCAGAGTCTGAAGACCTGGGTTTTCAGTCCTTCTGACCCTTATAACAAAAGGTTCCACGGGACCTTAAAGGTCAGCTAATTCACCCAGTCCCATTTCTTCACTGAACAAAAAGTCCCACATTCTCCCTCCCAACAAAGACATGAACCTCTTCTGCAACACTTCTACTTTCAGTTGCTTTAATTAGGTTAACAATAATAGTTGTTAACATTTATAAAACTTTCAGAATGTCTTCACGGAGTTTCTCATTGATCCTCATAACAACCAAGAGAGGTTAGCAGAACAAACATCATTTATCCTCATTTAAACAGGTTAAGTAACTGAGACTCAGCAGTTTTCTTATAGGTGAATACTGTCCTGTAAAAAGTTATGTGATCCTAAACCACTGCTTAATCTTAAACATCGTTTTTCCCATCTGTACCAGGGTGACAACATTATCTGCCCTTCAGGGTGACTGTGAGATACCAATGAGATGATGTCTGAGGAGCACCTGCTGCACACTAGTACTCAGGATATTGTTCTTTTTCTTCTTAAACCACTTCTATGTGGTGTGGTACCAGAGAGCACCATGACCTAGATTCAAGGAGGGAGATTTTGAATCAATGTAAAGAACTTTCCAACAATTAGTAAGGCAAATATAGAAAGAATACTGGGTTCATAGTCAGAAGACCTGAGTCTGAGTCTGGCCTTGCCACTTACTAGCTGTGAGACTTTAGGTAAGTCATTTCACTTTGCTAAGCCTCAACCTTCTCACACAAAAAACAGTAACAGTAAAATCTGTCATGCCAATCACAGGGTTGTTGGGAGGATCTAATGAGATAATAGCCTTGAAGATGCTTTGCAGACCAAGGAACGATAGGTGTGGTTTCATATTGACATAGCCAACATGATCTCCACGCAATTCTCCAAGTACTTCAGGCAAAACCTGAGCAGAGTAAGTTAAGCCAAGCCTACACTCAGGTGAGCTACTGCACTTGATGTTTTTCAAAAGGCTTTTCAGCTAGTGCCCCAAACGAAACATCAAATTTCCTTAAGAGGGCTGATCTTTGGAGCTAATGCTCCATGAGTCAACTTACTATTTGTGTCAAAACAAGTAATCCAGTGTGACTGCCCCCCAGCAGCTGGAGAAGGAAGGTAAGTAACAGGACTGAGTCCAGCCCTCTCTCTCATCCTCCAGCCTCCTGTCCTGCAGACTCTGAGTGCTGCTACTCAGAACAGAGGCGCTGGGGTTGGGTTACTAGTAACACAACACAAAAGAAGGGCAGGCTGGACTGTCCATGGGATTTAAGAACCAAACACTATACAGATACACAAAGGCTAATACTTTTACTAACAAGGATGCCAGCTGACTTTTTTTTTTTTTTTTTTTGCTTGAGGAAGATTGTCCCTGAGCTAACACCTGAGCCAATCTTCCTCTATTTTGTATGTGGGATGCTGCCACACCATGGCCTGATGAGTGGTGTGTAGGTCTGTACCCAGTATCTAAACCCACAAACCCCGGGCCACCGAAGCAGAGCGTGCAAACTTAAGCATCACACCACCGAGCTGGCCTGCCAGCCGACATCTACTGAGTGTCAACTGTGTTCTAGGCGCACTGCCACGCTGCTAGCTTTACATGCATTACTTCAATTAATCCTCACAACAACCCTATGATACAGATATTATCATTACCTTTATTTCTTTATTTTTAAAAGATGGTGAAATTGATGCTTAGAACAATGAAGAAACTTCCCCAAGGTCACACAGAAAGCAAGCAGTGAAGCCAGGACTCAATCCCAGACAGCACTACACCCCTGTGTTGTGTTCCCTTCTGTCTCTCTTATAGAGTATGTGCTTCTCAAGGTTAGAGACTAGGACATCATCTCTGCATTTCCCACAGCACCTAGAACAAAGCTCTGCATATAGCTGGGGCTCAAGAAAAGTTTGTTAGACAAATGGGCTGTTTCTGTTTGCACAGACTAAAAGCAGAGATCTAGTTACCTGGGTGTGTTAACCCTTAAGTCTTGGAAGGCTAAGTGGGAACACAGCAATCAGCAGAAGCTTGGGTTGACTGGAAAGAGGGCTGCTAGAGGGGGAGACTCTCCACGTAGAGAGGAGATAAGAATGTCAAAACCTGGTGGCCACAAACAGCATCATGTGACAAGCCCCAAGGAGGCACCAGTTTGAGGATGCACTCAAACCTTCATGTCATTTATTCAATAAATATAGATTGCCTAGTGCCAGGCATCATTCTAGATGCTGGGAATGGAGCAGTGAACAAACAAATCCCTGCTCTTGTGGAGTTTACATCTCATGGGGGAGACTGAAAATAAACAAGTGAACATATAATTTTAACAAAACATTTAAAATGAAATAGACAGTGCTATGAAGAAAAACAGAATAAGTAAGAGGATAGAGAACTAGTCAGGTGGTCAAGGAAGGCCTCTCTGAGGAGGCGACATTTGAAACTGTGCATGAAGTGAGGAGTAGCTAAGTGACTATGGGGGAAGGAAGTTCCAAGCAGAGACAACAGCAGTTACAAAAGCTTTGAGGCTGGAGTGCACTGCTGCCCCTCCCTAATTCCCTCACTTCACCAAAGCTGAGTGAAGAATGGGGACTAGGGATGGAGCCTGCAGGTTCCTGCTAAAGTGGTGTTAAAGATTTCAATATTGATTCCAAGAAAAAAATGTACAAGAGCAAGATATGAAAACTAAGCAGGGAATACCTCTCCCATCTGCTCATATCTTAGGAAAAGGAGGAGGAAATAAGCATTTACCATGCCCCACGTATTTTACACTATCTCATTTAATCCTAGGTAGGCATTATTGTCCCCATTTTATAGATAACGAAATTGAGGATCAATGAAGTGAGACAAAATTCCAACCAATGTCCCTGCTTTTCCCCACCATGATACTGTTTCCTAGCAAAATATTCTCTTCTTTTTCTTATGCTTTTAAACTCTTGGTATTTCCTCCAAAACAGGAATTCTTAACCTGTGATCCATGGAGTATGTTCAGGGGGCACACAAATTCCCCCAAAATATAAGTAAGTGTCTGTGTATATGTTTGTCTATTTAATATTTCTGGGGAGAAGATTCATAGATATCATCAGCTTCTCAAAAGGGGTCTGAGAGAGAGAAAAGTTAAGTTCTACTCTGGAGTAATAGGGCCTCTTGTAGCCCATTGTTGGGGGCTGTTCCTGGTGTAAGATTCAAAGGTGTGAGGGAAGTTTAATCATCCCTTCTAGAGCAGTGTCAACAAAAGGCCCCTGATGTGCCCAGCATGCAATCCTGTATACTCAGTTTTTAAATAGGAAAAAAAAGACAGCATGGGCAATTCTGGAGGAGGGAAGAATATGCGACAGAAAAGGAACATCTGCCAAGAAATCCCCTTAGCTTGGAGAAAAATGTCATCTACCTTACTTTCCAGGCGCAGCCCTTACCTGCAGCCAAACTTTATGGGACTATATGGTGTCTCACTATTCCCAGGACAAGAAGGGAGAGCCCCCCCCCCCCCATCCATCACCAGAGGGGCACCACTTACTGCCTACTCTGGCCCACCTCTTACTCCACCGAATACAAAGTTCCTTTCCGGCAAGACCACTGTCTGAGCATCTCTTACAATGTCAAGGCATGGTGTGAGAGAGAGTATGGCCTAGTAGTCTGAAGCATTCGCTCTGGAGTTACGAGAGGCATGGGTTCAAATCCTAACTTCCTAACTGCAAATTTGGGCAAGTTATGTAACCTCTCTGACCTGTAAAATGGCGATAACATCCACCTGAGAGGGTTACTTTGCGGATCAAGTGAGATAACGTACGTAAAGTGGTTGCCCCCGGGCCTAACACATAGTAAGAGAGTAATACATGGTAGTTACTGTTATTACCGTGGTTACTGTTGGCCTAGCGCACAGCTGCACTCCGGCCTCGGGGAGGGGTCTCTGAGCTACCCCAGCGGCCCTCCACCCGGCCCCAGGACGCCCCTGGGGTGACTCGTCCCTCTCGACCCCCCAGGCAGCCTCCTCCTCCTCCTTCCCGCGGAACCACCTCCTCCCAGCGCTCAGAGGCCCCTTCCCAATGTGCCCGCCTGGCGCCCCGCGCCGGGCCCCTTCCCTAGAACGCCTCCATTCCGCTCCGCCCGCCGAGGTCACGCGCTCCCAGTTACCATTTTCTTGCTCTCGGTGCCTCGGTTCGCCTGCCTCGACATGGTGCCGGCCACCCCACCCCGCCTCGCCACAGACCCACTCGGCTACCCCTTTTGACACCACTCCACCCAGCCACGGCCCCTCAGCCTTCGGGCCTGACCGGCGCCGACTCACCGCGCCTGCGCCGCCTGCCGCGAGGCACCACGGGACTCGTGGTCTGGCAGACGAGAGTAACTCCCGCCCGATAAACGTCGGACTACAACGCCCAACAGCCCCGCTGGCAGCACCGCCCCTTAGCTCAGCCGAACTACAACTCCCAGAGTGCTTCACGCCCGGCTGACTCGTAGAGCCTGGCTTCTTCGGGCTACATTCTGGCCGCATGGTGGCGGCCGCATCTTGCGGCAATCGTGTTATCATGCGCACGCTTCCCCCTCCTCTTCGCCCCTCCTCCTCCCACTCAAAGATGCTCCGCAAATTCCTCTCTCGCCCGGGTTGGTCTTGGAAAGTCCCTCTTTCGAACTAGTTTCTTCCGCTGTTGCTGCAATTCAGAGGCAGAAGTTCCCAGGGTGTCCCAGAAAACTAGCTATCGCTCATTATGCAGATCTGGGTTCTTCATTACAAAAATATTTGATGCCCACCTATTATACGCCAAGCATTTCGCTAGAGGCTTTCTCTTCGAATTGCCATCTGTCCTCTAACCCCAAACGCAGCCAGCACCTGCCTCCTACCACCTGTGTCCTCGTGATGGACTATCCCGTCTGTTAGAAAAAGTTCGGGTCACTTTCTTTCCCTCCCTCCCCTAGGACAACTACACTGCCTTGTTCCCAGAAAAGAAAGTTCATCAGCTTTGGTGGCAGCCAGTCTTGGGTTTTAATCCCAGGTTTGCCATTTTAGGCAAGTTGCTGGATCTGGCTCAGTTGTTGTGAAGACTGGCAGAGCACTTGGGCACAAAGTGAACGTGCATTTCCTCTCTTCCAGCGACTCTCGAAAAACACAGCCCAACAAACAGGCCCCCAAAACACAAGGAGAATGTGCTGGCCACACTCTTACCCATCACCAAAGGGAAGTCCTACAGTCCCTGACTGTAGCTCTTTGGTTTCAGCTCCAGCCATCCCTCCCTGACTGGTCAATTCTGAGGAAGCAGGGCTGGGGGTCCCCGAGCACCCTCTCCTCACTTAGGCCTGGTAGGCTGACTCTGCAGCAGCTGCGTTCTAGCCCCTAGCCTTCACCATGACAACCAGCCTGCGGAGACATGAGCCTGCCAGGCTGGGGAAAGCTGGGGGGCCCAGGCAGCTCAGGGTGAAAGCCAGTGCTGGAGATTCCTCCAGTCTCTCCCTCAGGGTGCAAGACCAATCATTATTATACCCTCTCCCTGTGGCACAGACATTCTGGGGCCTCCCTAGAGTCAGTGACCCTTGACTCTCCCTCCTGTGTCAATGCTGCTGGGAGACCGCCTGAGGGCTGAGGGTTCTGGGAAGGAACATGAGGTTGGGTTGTGTGTGTTCTGCGGGGGAAGAAAGGTCAGCTAGCCCCCAGAGGCCAGCACAGCTAAAGAGCCTCCTGCATTCCCAAGAGAGGGGACAGCTGAGGTGAAAGCTGCAGTTGGCTGGCCTGTCTGTCGGTCTGGGCTCCTCCCTGCCGGCTGCCCTTGGCTGCCCACAGAAACCTGAGTCACAGTCATGGCCAGCCACCCGACCCCACCCAGCCTGCTGTCAGGCAGGGCAGTTCTGGAGAGACTGGAGGCGGAGCTTCTCACTGCTTGTCTTACAACCTCTGAGGTTGTTCCTCCCTCTGCCTGTGATTCCTCCGCTTGGCGTCTTTTTCTTTGGAACTCCTCCTCACAGTGTCACCAGTCCTGAATTAAGGGTGGGGTGGCATCCATCTCAGGCTGATCTGTAGGGTCTCCTCCTTGCTCAGATGGGAAGTTAAAAGCTCCTTAGCTGCTCCAAGGGCTCTGAGTACAGTTCCCATCATTCCCAAATCCCAGTCCATCTCCACTATCCCTCAGGGCTAGGACATTTAGGAACACTAGGCACCCCCTCCCCACCCTCTTCTCCTCCCTAGAAAAGAACACAGCAGGAACAGCTTCCCATCCCTATCGGGGGCTCTAGACAAGGACCTCCTCCCAGGAAGCCAAAGGGTTGAACCTGTTTAGTCCTAGATCTGAGTTCCTCCACCTTCAATCCCTCTCTGTTCCTCTCCCTCCCCAAGAGCTGGAGGGAGGGAGGCCTTATTGCAGCTGGTGCCACCACCGCCCTTGAGGACATTTCCCACCCCAGCCCCAGAGAGTGAGGCCTGGAGGCTACAGGCGAGAGCCTAGAGCTGGTGTGAGTTAGAGACCTCTTCCAGCTGCAGGGCCTTGGGGGTGGGGTGGGAGTGAGAATCTGGTGTCTCTTCTCTCTGCTGCCCCCACCATGAGGCCCCTCCCACTTCCTACTTTGTGGGTGTGGAGGCAGCTTCCAGGGCCTAGGTCCGGATTCATATCTCTGTGTCAAATCTCCCAGTGATTTCCTTCACCCCTCCATCAGGTTCATCCTGGACCTAGCCCCACCAAACCTAGGAGGTTGTAAATGCTCTGGCTCCTGCCCTCCCTTTAAGGGGATCAAGAAGGAGCTGTATTTCTGATTCCCATTCAGTGACCTGCCCCCTAGTCACAGCTCAGCCTCCTGGTGAGACTAACGGCTCATTCATGCCAGTTTCCGTGGAGGGGGAGGGGACTGCCCTGGGCGGAAGGGGAGGCAACAGGCAGCCCCTGATGTTGCAAGTGCCCCACCTGCTCCTTCTCTGAGTTATCTAATGTTTGGGATATCTAATATTTGGGAGGCCCTGTGGGGCCCCCAGGCACTGTCACCCAGCCCCAAACACAGAGAGAAATACCCACTCTAAATCCTCTCAGGTGCTGGGGCTTGGGATCTGCCAGGGATCGTGGTCAGTCAGGGGGCAAATGAAAAGGAGCCCACCCCATCTGTCTACTCTGACTGCGTCAACCACAGAACACTGTGCTCTCCCAGCTCCTTTTCAGTCATCCACCCAGGACTCACTGTGGACCTCTCAGCTGTGCAGAAAGCCTTCTGAGGCTGCCTGGGAGAACTGTCCATCAAGTTACCTAACTCCCAGATGCCCTCTGGTCCCCACCAGTAGCATCTTGTGAGGGGGTGCAGGTGCCTCCACCCTCAGTCTAGGGAAGGGTTCCTCAACCTTGGCACCATTGACATTGGGGTCCTGATGACTCTTTGCTCTGGGGACAGTCCTGTGCATTATAGGATGTTAAAGGGCATCCCTGGCGTCTAAACACTAAACGCCAGTAAGACCTCCAGCTGTGACAACCAAAAGTGCCTCTATACATTGTCAAATGTCCCCTGGGGGGCAAAATTGCCTCTGGTTGAGAACTACTGATGTCGGCTAATACCACGCTAATACCACACGCTGTCTCTTTGTAGTGAGCTCCTCAAAGTCAATCCCAGGTAATTAGACACAATAGAAGATTCCCAGTTCTAAAGCACTGCTCCGGGCCGGCCCCGTGGCTTGGCGGTTAAGTGCGGGCGCTCTGCTGCTGGCGGCCCGGGTTCGGATCTCCGGCGCGCACCGACGCGCTGCTTCTCCGGCCATGTTGGGGCTGCGTCCCACATACAGCAAATGGAAGGATGTGCAGCTATGACACACAGCTATCTACTGGGGCTTTGGGGGAAAAAATAAATAAATAAAATTATAAAATAAATAAATAAAAATAAAGCACTGCTCCCTCTACCCCTTCTGAAGAACCTTCAACAGCTCCCCAAGATCTACACCGTGTAGATCATGATGTCAACTGGCCTTCAAATCCTCCTATATAGGCCATCCCCGGCCTGTCTTCATCTTTAGCTACCATTTCCCCCTCCACTATTCTTGAGCTCTAGCCAATGAGGGTACCTTACTATTCCCACCCATATGTCTTTGTCCCTGCAGTAACCTCAACATCTCAACATCAGGAGTGGGGTGGTGGAAGAACTGAGAGGGCTCTCCTCCTGTTGGGTTCTGTTCATGAATTCTGAGTCCAGTCACTGCCTGGCTCAGGATGGGCCAGTTCAGCTCTGGAAATGCAGGCCCTGAGACCTCCAGCCCCACAAAGGACAGTCCTGGACTCCATCATCCACACGGTCCCCTCATCCTGCAGATGGGATGGCTGACAACAAAGATGGGGATCTGCTCCTCACCCTAACCCATTTTTACCTTTGAAGCCCCATCATCATCATCATATTTATTAAGCACTTCCTATATGCCAAGCTCTGTGCTAAGCACTTCATCTGCATTGCCTTACTTAACCTTTGCAATGACCCCATGATACCTCATGGTACTATTATTTTCCTGATTTTATAGGTGAGGAAATTAGGTTTCAGAAAAGTTAAGACACTAGCTTAAGGTTACCATCTTTTTCTAATGGTGGGCCGGAGGGGGACCAAGAGGGACCTCCCAAGAGGGTTCAGGCCCCCAGCTACTCACACTTCCCAGAAGAGGCTGCTCCCAGGTTGCCTGAGACCCAGACCCTTCTATTCCCCCCCCTCCCCCTTGAAATGGCTGTTCTCTGAAGCTGCTCAAAGGAAGGAGACGCTGGCGGGAAAGAGGGGCAGGCAGACAGCTCTCACTGGGTCTAATCTCTGCACAATGGAGAACTGGAGAACCGACTTCTGGAGGTCAGGACAAAGGGCAGGGATGGGCTGGGCAGGGCCCAGCTGCGCCTCCTACTTCCTCCCCTCTGTCAATCCCTGCAGCACCATCATCGATCCACCTTCGCAGCAAGCCCCCCCCCCTCTGCCCAGGCTGGGCCTGACGAGGCCCTACCTCCGCTGGCACTAACAAGGGTATTGGGGGATCCACTCCGGAGGGCTGGGAAGCCGGGCTTCTGGGGGAGGGGAGTCAGAAGGGGCTCATTCCCTCTTTCTAAAGGCCACAGGGGAGAAAATCCTTCCGGGGAGACTGGAGGGGTCATCGTCTGATGGGGGTTGGGGAGGTTCAGGGCCCGGACCACCCAGTTTGGAGCCGGGAGGGACCCAGCAGATTAGAGACCGGGGTAAAGCAGCGGTGCAGGCCTGTAATTACCCCAGGAGAGCAGAGAATACACCAACCATAGGATGCTGGAGGAAGGGCAGCAGCAAGGCTCCTGTGCCTCTTCCCATCCCAGCCATAACCAAGGAGGCCTTTAAGGGACTCTCCTTCACGTCTCCCGATGTCCCCCTCGCGGATTTTGTTTCAGGTACGTTTGAGAGAGAATTTAGATTTAAAGCTGCCGCGAAAACCCCAGAGCCGGAGCTCTCAGGCTCCAAGGTGGGATTGGGGGCTTCCAGTCCCGCTCCCCCCAACTCCCCCCAGTCCTAGTGGCGGGTGAGTCACCAGAGCGCTCCCTACATAGTCGTCTCGCGCTGCGGCGCGTACCAACGCGCGGCCGCAGGGGGAGGCAGCTCGACGGGCGTCCTCCGGGAGCCGTGGCGCCCGCTCCGCCGCGGCCGCAGAAGAGGCGTCCGGAGACTCGAGGCCCTGCGCTCCAGGGCGGGGGCGGGGCGGGCGGAGCGGGCGCGCGGCGGCTCGGTCCCCGGGCGCTGCGGGGGCGGTTCTCCCCGCGTGGCACTTGGTACGCGCCAGTGGAGAGGCCTGGCCCAGCCCGGGCGGTACAATAGGGTTGGGCCGCGGCTGGGACTGGGCCGGCGCGGGGCAGGAGAAGGATCGCGGCCGCAGCCGGGAGACACTGGGCGGCTGGCGACTCCGAGCCTCGCAGGCCACCAGCCGAGCCAGCCTCGACCTTCCCCCCAGCGCCCCCGCCTCTGAGTCGTTGCCCGCCGGGCCGGGCCGGGCGTGATGCGCCGCGGTACCCCTGTCCTGGCCGCTGGCCGCCGCCGCCGTCGCCGCTGAGACCCCAGGACCCCCCCCGTGACACCGCAGCTATGGAGAGCGGCCCACATGCGGAACCGGGTGTCGGCGCACCCCCAGGTACGCGGGGAGCCACGCAGAAGCGAGAGAGCAGGGAGGTCGAGGGGCCTCAGGGAGGCCGAGGATGAGGCCGGCCCGCGGGGCGAGGACCCCTCCCCCGCCGCGCCCTCTGACCACTTGGAAGTTTAAAAATAAAGGCTGCGGCGGCGGCGGCGGCTCCGGGCCACCGACGCATCTTCTGACAGCTGCCCCCTCCCCCACCCCGGGCGCTGGGACGCACTGGGCGGCGGGATCCGCGGGGACCCGGCTCCAGAGTTGTTCGGTGACCCTTCCGCCCCAGCCCAGCGCCACCTCGGCTTCCCCGCCCCCACTCCCCTTCCCGATCCACCCCAGGCCCTGAGGATCCTTTTCTACTGTGCTGGGGTGTCTGTCCTCCTCCTCATCCCCAGTGGGCACATGTGACCCCAGCCTGACTGTGTGTGTTGGGGGTCCAGATTCTTAGGCCTGGAGCCCAGCATACCGAAGCCTAGGCCCTGGCGCCCCTACGCCCAGGCCCTGGCCCAGACCTCTCCCCCACCCCATCCCTCCAGCTGCCGCGCAAAGGGCCTGTTGCTGCTGCGGGCCGGCGGGGAGGGGAGGGGAGGGGGGAGGTCTCTAGTGGCGGCTGCCAAGTAACCCGCCGGATAAAGGCGAGGGGGAGGGGGAGGCGGCATTGTTTGGGGCCAGGGCGGGAGCTGGGGAGTGGGCCGCCTCCCCTGCAGCCTGGCCTCCTCCGGAGCCCACCCAGACCGATTTGGGGAGGAAGGGGACAGAAGTAAATCTGCTTATCCTGCCGCCCTCCTTCCCAGCCTCTCTGGGCCTGTCTCTCCCTGGAGAATGAGGTGAGGGCTCAAGGCCGGCACTCCCGGGACCTGCCACATCATTCTTTATCCTGTGACTGTGGATACCTCCCCTCTTACACACACGTACACACACACACACACACTCACTCACTCTGCAGGCCCCAGACCATCAAAGCTTCCCTCCCCTACCCTCACCCCACCAACCACCAGTGCCCAGGACTTCTGCAAATCCCATTCGGATCTGGGAGCAGCTGATGAGGGGGTGGGGACAGGTTTCTGGTTGGGTCTCGTGTTGGAGGGAGGGGTTTCTCTTTCTCTTTCTTCCTGGAAGGGGAGGGAAGAGCATGATTACTGAGGACCCAAGTCCTGTTCCCACTGACTCAGGGGGGAGGTGGCCCCATCCCCACACCTCCATAGAGTCCTAGAACCTAATCCCCGTCACCTCCCTGCCCCCTGGGGCATGGGCCCAGGATGAAAAAGTGTCTCTGGGTGCGGAGAGCCCAGGACAAGGTGGAGCTGCTTGGCTGTGGGTGGGCTCCTCCCCATGCCAGTGTGGGTGCTTCAAGGGGACTGTGTGGGTGTGGGGGCTGGAGGACGAAGAGGGGAGGCTATCACACTGGTGTGGTTCAGGAGGTTTGTAGGCCCTGCTGAACAAGGCCGCTTGGGTCTGTCTGTCTCAGCTCTGCTGAGCCTGGGAGGGGACACACAGGGAGGCCCAGCCTGAGTCCACTGCATCTGCTTCCTGGCCCTCTGCACCTGACGGTCCCTGGCATTGTTGTGTACATTGGGGCCTGAATGGGGGTGGTGACTGGGCCATAGATGAGGACCTGAGTGGGTGGCTAGTTTATAATTAGGGCACTTGACTGTGATGCCTGGACTGAATATGAGGGCATGGGTGGGATGTGGTGGGGAGCCTGTATGGGGCCTGCATACAGGGTCCTGGATTAGGAATACTCTTCTATACGCAGGGGTCTATATGGAGTTACACGAGTACCTGGATTGGAATGGTGGCTGGTCCCTACACAAAGAGAAGTTGAAAGTGATAGGGGCTCCCTATGAGCCAAGGCTTCCTGGGAATAAAGGTTGTGCCCACTGCATGTGCCCTGTGAGAGTCTGAGACCTGGGTCTGAGACTCTGAGTGTGCATGACAGGCTACCTGTCCTTTTTGAGTTCCCTTTGCATACTGAGCATTAACAGGAGGTAGCGTGAAGTAGGGGACAAGTGTGGCACCTGCTTTTGGGTCAGAAGACCAGGATGGGAAGCCCAATGGGAAACCTAAGCCCAGGGTGGAAAGCTAAGCCATTTACTGGCTACTGGACTGGAGCAAGTGACTTACCTCCTGCAGACCCAGTTTATGCCCCTGGAAAATGGAGGTAGTGTTATCAACCTTGTGGAGTTAATGTGAGGGTTAGAAATGATGTACCTAAAGGAAGCTGGCACCCGAACACCCGCAATACAGTCTCATTACCATCATTATGGCTGTGCTCATCGGAACTCGTGCCAGCAGGGAGGTACGAAATGCAGGGGAGGCGGGGGCAGGAATTGGGAGTCGTTTTGCCTAGAAGTATAGACTCTGGTGTCAAACAGTTTAAGTCTCCACTTCATAACTTACTACTTTGTGACCTCAGGTAAGTTGCTTAACCTAAATCTAAAGTTTTCCCATCTGTAAAATGAGAATAATGCTAGAAATTATCATAGAGACATTGGGATCATTAAATTAGATGAACACAGAAAACATGTAGCCTAGTCTCTGGCATGTGGTTAGTGCTCAGTAAACACTAGCTATTTGTTTTTTGATGTTATTATTTTTAATTCCTGCGGAGGCCTGAGAAAGAGGTGTGATTAATGAGAACTTCAGGAGGTAAATAGGACAGAGGGCAAGGGGGAGGGGAGTTCTAGAAGGACATGAGCCAGGATGTGTCTGGGGAGAAGAGGGGTCCCCAGTACTTGGAGTGGGGCAGTGGGAGTAGAAGAGAGACGCAGGAGATGGGTGCAGCCAGCCAGCCGGCACACCCATGCTGATGCCCGCCATGTGCCAGCTTGGTGCTGGCTATGCAAACAGCAGAGAAGTGAATCAGACAGAGTGGCTACCCTCAGGGAGCTCCTGGCCCAGTGGGGGAGGCAGATGTGTTCACTGCAGGGAAACCCAGGTATAATGGTGATACACTGGACTTGGGCTCTGCTTGTGGAAGGTTTCAGAGGAGGCGGCATTTAAGGTGGAACTGACAGGATAAGGAGAAGTTGGTGAGGCTGGCACAATGCTCTCTACATATAGCAGCCAGCCTGGCTGGCACCTCCAACTGACAGCTTCTGTCCCTCCTTGGGCTGGTGGGCCCAGTAATGAGGCCTCTAATGAGCCCCTAATGTGCAGCCAGGCTTATGCAAATGAGGAGGAAGGGGCACTAGACCAGTTCCCCTCCCCTGCCTCTCAGGATGGGCATCAGCTATTGGAGGGGCAGGGCTGAGGACAGGGGAAGGAGCTGAAAGCAGGGCCCAGACTAGAGTGGTGGCACTTCAGGGCGGGTCAGGGCAAGTCTCAGATCTGACCAAGGCTGGAAGGTAGGCCACCAGCAGCTGGGAGCCATGTCCCTGGGTCCCTGCTGGGCCTTGGGGTCAGTGAGGGAGCCAAGGGGCCAAGCTCAGATAATGCAGCTTTGTTGGTGGTGGCAGCTCTGCCTGGCACCCCAGGGCACAGGCTTCAGCATCTCTTCCATCACTTCTCAGCTGCAGCTCTGCCCTGAGGGGAGCAGAGAGCAGGGAAAGGGCTAGAGAACATGGTATTGCTGCTCCCATTAGCACTCCTCACCAATTGTAAGAGGAGATATGGCCAGGAATAGACTCCCTGGTGAACCAACTTATTTCCCACTCCTATTTATTAAGGGCCTTCTCTGTGCCAGGCACAATGCTCAGCATGTCACATGCATTTGATCCTTAAAACAATCCCATGAGTAGGGACTAGTATTATCCCCATTTTACAGATGAGGCTCAGAGAGGCAAAATCACTTGCCTAAAGTCACACAGCTAGGAACTGTCAGAGTCAGGATTTGAACCCAGGTCCATCTGACTCTGAAGCTTCCGAACCTCTCTGCTGAATTATCAGGGCCAAGCTAGCTGGTGACAGAGTCTGGCCCACTTCCCTTGCATGACTGGTCTTGTGTGGGCATCTTGGTCTTGGGGACCCTATGATCTTTTCTCTGGCAGGCAGAGGTAGAACGGGTCCCCCCTGCATCCTGACAGGTTGGAGTCTGAGCAAGTCGGACCATAAGGAGGCCCTGGCCCCGGGCAGTGGTGACAGTCCAGCCAGTGGGCCATCCTCAGGCCTTGGCCTGAAGCTGGGCTTCTGCCCTTAGTATGTAGGCCTCATCTGGGCAGCCCTGCTGGGGCTGAGGGAGGGCTGTGGTGGGGCCCGCGGGATGGGGTCATTTCCTGCCGCCTAAAATAACAGGAAGTGGGTGCTCCTGATTGGAGGCTGGGAACAATGGCTGCCAACAGGCCAGAGAGCTCCTTCAGATCTGCAGTCTCAGTTGGGTTCCCCGGCTTTGTCACCCACAGAGGCCCGTGGCCTGGCCCCAGTGCCCTGCTGCCAAGGGTTCTGTGGCCCAGGTTCTGAGGACCGCTGGAGCAGGCTACCCTCCTCCTACTTCACTCCCTCTCAGAGCTGGCTCAGCTTTGTCCAAGCCGGGAGTAATGCCGCTCCCTAAGGTCCCCCTCTGTCCCAGCCCCACAATCAGGCATCCCCCAGGGTTCGTCCTTCCTGCCCACCTTCCATCCTCCAGCCCAGATCTTTCCAGGAGAGGAGACCCAGGAGGCTGCCCCCTTTAGGTAGCAGAGTGCAGGTACAGGCTGTCACCCTGACTCGGCTCCAAACCCCAGCTTTGCTACTCGCCAGCTGTGTGACTTAAGCAAGTGTTTTAATGTCTCTGAATCTATTTCCTCATTTGTAAAATGGGGTAATAATATCTACTTCATAGGATTGTGGTGAAGATGAAATGGACTGATGTGTTTAAAGTGTTTAGCTGTGCCTGACACAGCACTAGCTGTTGCTGCTAACTGGACTTTCCCTGGGCGCAGGTAAAGGAGTGCCCAGAAGGGGCAGGGCAGGTGTGACCTGGATGAGGCTGTATAAATATACTGGGGACATTGTGTCTCTGAGTGCTGGGTATGTGTCTCTGAGGCTTTGTCTGTGCCTTGAAGGGGGTGCCTGGTTCTGTGTGTGTGCGTGTGCATGCCTGAGGATATGTGTGTGTATGTCTCTGAGGGTATGTGTGTATGTGTGTGTCTGTATAGAGTTCAGAATCCCAGTAAGTCCGTTTTCTGTGAGTATGAGACAGAGAGAAGAATGTGTCTTCTCTCTTGCCATTGTGTGGCTCTGTCCTCCTTGTCTGGGTGTCTCGCTGTCTCTGTGGTGTGTACTCTCTGTCTCTCTGTGTCTTTGCCCCTCTGTTGGCCTCAGTGTCTTCATTTGTCTGGTCTAGTGCTGCCACCTAAGGAGCTGCTTCAAGAGCCAGGAGGGCTCTGGCTAGAGGTGCTCATCTCTGTCCTGTTTCCTTTCTCTGCCTCATGCCTCTGCTTCCCCATGCTCCCCGCCCAGGGGTGCTGTCTGTGCACCCCTTCTCCGCCAGCTCCCCCCTGGGCACTCCCTTGCTCTGCCCCCTGGAGGAGGGCCACTCTCCCCAAACCGCTGTCCAGGTGCTTCACTTCCTGACTCCTGGTGGCCAGCCTGGGCAGGAGCCTGCCTTCCCTGCATTCCTGCGCTCTGAGCTCAGTGCCTGCCCGCCCCACCTGCACCCTTCACCATCATTGGGGAACCTCCCTAGGGGAACTACCGAATCATTTCCTTCTTTGGGGAACAGGCAGGAGCCTTGGGGAGGGGTGACGTGACGCCTCCCAGAAATAGTGTGACATAAGGGTTTTGTCATCAGACAGCCTTGGGTTCAAATCCTACCTCTGACACTGACATGAGCAATTCGCTTAACCTTACTAAGTAAGTTTCTCACCTGTGAGATGAGGGTGCTTCATAATACTTTCCCCTTAGGGCTGTCATAAGAATTAAATGAGATGAGGGAAAGTGCCTAGTATATGGTGGGGCTTCAGTAAATTAGTTTGTTTCCCTTCCTAGGCTTAGGAGCTGGCAGGGCACACACAGGGCCCTGATATGATCAAGACATGTAGGGTTTGAGAGGCTAGGTTTTGGAGCAGGTTGGGGTTTTACTATGTTTCCACAGTCCATCTATCCATCCATCCATCCATCCATCCATCCTTCCATCCATCCATCCTTCCTTCCATCCATCCATCCATGCATCCAGGTGTTCATTAAACAGACACAGAACTCCTGCTCTGTGCCAGGCAGGTCTTGTATCAGGCTCTGGGCTGCAAGAAGGATTAAGACCCAGGCTCTTCTCTCAAGGAGTTCTCACACTGCTGGGGGCAGGGACAGCAGGCAAACAGAATAGCCAGACTGAGTTATCAGTGTTGCGAGAGGAATATTTGGCCCGGCAGCAGTTGCTGGGGTGGGAGGAGGAAGAGATGAGAAGAAAAGACTGCCAGCTCCCAGAGGGTGGAGATGGGGAGTAAGCACCCTGAGACATGTGACAGGCCCTCTGAGAGACTTCGCCCTGATCGCTCTGCAGATCCCGGCCGCAATCCCTCTTGGTCAGACAAGACTTATTGACCCTACCACCAGCTCCTGCACCTTTGCACTGCTAAGGCTCTTTGTGCCAAGAAATAAATACAAACTATCTGTCTCTTACCCAGTTCTTAACAAATACTTCTGGTATATATCAATGTAGCAAAAATAAAACTAACAGTGGCTAAAACCTCACAATCTGACACACACCAAAAATAAAATAAAATGAAGTGGCTGAAGAATTACATTTGATGATTGAAAATGGAAATAATCAGAAATTGCTTTAACCATACCGGGTAGATAATTAACCAAGGAATTAATTTAGCTTAATATAATTTGTTCCAGATAACACTGTCCCAATGACATTTCATCCGGGTTGGCGTATTTCTGAGGAAAATATTTGTGTTCAGGGTCAATAGTTCGTCAGGTCAAAAGAAGAGTTCCAAATGTCCTGTTTGCCTCTCAAGAAGTCTTTGTTGTTGATCTGCTGGAGTAAACAGTCATTATTATTTTTATTAACTTCTACCTGAGTGCCTTATCTAGGAAGCTGTCCAAACTCAATTGAGATGGAGTTATTTTGCTTCCCTTCAAGTGTTTATCCCTTTGCAATAAATTGCCACATGGATTTACTCATTGTTAAAGTAAAAACCTCCTTCTCTATGCACCTGCTTTAGGCTAGGGTGGCTTCCTAGTATAGCACTTTATTCTCATTCAGCAGCCTTTTGTGACCGTCTTGATGTACTTGGCACTGCGGTAGCTGCTGGTGATGCAGCAGTGAGCAAAGCAGACGTGGCCCAGCCCTTTCCACAGTCTGTGAGGAGGCTGACAATAACCAAAGAGCTACACAAGCAAGTTGTGTACAACTGTAAGTCACAGTACTCCAAACAAGAGGCACATGAAGCCATGACTGTATATAGTGAAGGAATTTGTCCTGATCGGAGAGGCCAGGGAAGGCCTCCCTGAAGAAATGATGACTGAGCTAAGATCTGAAGGGTAAATGAGAGTTAAGTAAGAAAAGAGGGGAAAGAGCATGTGCAAAGACCCCATGGCAGAGAGAGGATGGATGGTTATCAGAATTAAAAGATCAGTGTGACTGGAGTATGCAAAGAGCGAGCAGGGAACAGGGTAGGAGAGGAGATTCAAGAGGTGTGGGGGAGGGAGACAGGGACTTCAGACTGTGCCAGCCTTGTGGCTTGGGTTCAAGAATTTTGTCTTTATCTTCAGAGCAATGAGAAGCCACTGAGAAGTGTCCAGTGGCGAAGAGTACCATGATCAGATTTGCGTTTGGAAACAATTACTCCACCTGCTCCACGAAGAGCAGAGTGGGAATGAGTGTGGGTAGAGCAGTGGGAGGACTTTGCAGTCATCCAGGTAAGAGAGATGATGATGATATCTGCCAGGGTGGAGTTCATTGATTTATTCATTCAGCAAATAATTGTGGAGTACCTATGTGCCAGGCTCTGTGGGTCTTGGAGATAGAACAGCTAACAAAAGAGACAAAAATGTGTGCCCTCATGGAGATTATCTTCTGGGGGTAGGAGACAGTGTTAAAATGGTGTTAATGCTTATGGAGCAAAATAGAGTTGGAAAGGGGAGGGAGACTTCTATGGCAGTTGGTAATTTTAAATAGGGGGTCAGGGAAGGCTTCACTGAGAAGGGACATTTGAGTAAAGTCCTGAAGGAGGTGAGGGAATGAGACACACGGAATCTGGGGGCAGAGAATTCTCGGCAGAGGGAACAGTGAGTGCAAAGCCCTGAGGCAGGAGTGAGCCTGGCACAAATAAGGAACAGCGGCCGGAAGAGACTGAGCAGGGGGAGAAGAGGAGGAGGAGATGAGGTCCAAGAAGTAATGAGCTGGAGAGGGAGGATCCTGAAGGGCCTTGGAGGCCATCGTGGTGCTTCTGGTTTTTCCTCCAGATGGGGTGTCTTTGGAGGATTTTGTTAGAAGAGTGATTCAATCTGACTTATTTTTAAACAGAATCACTGCTGCTGCGTTGAGAAAAAAAATTAAAAGGGAACAAAGAATGGCAGCAGGGAGTCTTTTATAAGGGATGACAGTGGCTGGACCAAGACGATAAAAGTGGAAACAGTGAGAAGTGGTTGGATTCAGAATATGCTTTGCACATAGAGCCAAAAAGATTTACTGAGAGATTAGATGTTGGGTGTGAGATAAGAAAGGATTCTAAAATGACTCCAAGATTTGTGGCCTGAGAAACTGGAAGGACAGGGTTGCCATTGCCTCAGATGGGGAAAACTGGGGGAGGACCAGAGTTTTTGGGGGGAATAGGAGGAGCTCAGTTTTGGATGTGTTAAATTTGGGGTGTGTGTAAGACATGCAAGGGTGTCAAGTAGGGAGGTGCATGAGCGAAACTGGAACTCGAGGGAGAGGTCTGGGCTGGAGACACAAATTTGGTTGTCATCAGCAGGGAGATGGTATTTAAAGCCGTGAGTCTGGATGAGATCACCAAGGGAGTGCGTGGACGCAGGGAAGAGATGAGGTCCTCCTCTGAGCCCTGGGGCGCTCCAGCACAGAGGTTAGGAAGTTAAGGAGGGAGCAGCACAGAAGACTTGAGAAGTCACAGTCAGCAAGGTAGAGGGAAAACCAGGATGGTGTGTTGTCTTCAAAGCCGAGTGAAGAAACTGTTCAAGGAGCACCAAGGGAGCCACTGTGTCCAGTGAGGCTGATAGGTTAGCAAGACGAGGACCGAAAAATGGCTGCTGATTTAGCAATGTGGAGGTCATCGGTGACCTTGAGAAGAGCAGTGTCATGGAGCACTGGGAGCGAAGGCTTAACCCACGTGGGCTATTATGGCAGAGATGGGGAGAAGTGGATGGATTCTTCCGGGCAGGTGCCACTTACTGAGCCCCAGCCAGGTGCCAGAGATGATGTACCTACTCCCAACAACTCAGTGAGGACACCGAGGCTCAGCCAGGTTCAGGGCTTGTCCCAGGTCCCACAGCAGAGCTGGGATTCCCTAGTCAGGCCTGTCTGACTCTGAAGCCTGAGACCTTGCCGCTTTGCTGCATCTGACACCTGGGTGCAGGTCCTTCCAGGCCTCCTCCTCCTCCTCCCAGGCTCTCTTCACATGGCTAGTCAGGACGTAGTGGGAGATTCACTGTCTTGCCTGGTGGGTGTGATTTGCCTAGGTGTAGACAAACACCCGCCTACCCGCTTTCCTTGCAACACCTGCAGCACGCACAGGTGCTGGGAGAATGGCAACAGACAGGCCTCACCCTCAGCCTTCAAGCTTAGTACTTACACACCTAGGCCTTTTGGCCCCAGACAGTCCTGGGTTCAAATCCTGCCTCTGCCACATAGTGGTTCTATGACCCTGGGCAAACGCCTCAGTGGGGTAAGCTTTGGTTGTCTCATCTGTGTAATGGAGACAAGAATCTCTGCCTCTCAGAGTTCATATGAGGGATGCAGGATGGGGACACAAAGGACCTAGCTCACTCTTGGTACATAGTAAGCACTCACTAAAATGTTGCCACCAGTTTTATTGCACATTGGAGTTGGAGTGGAGTTTGCAGGTAGCTGGGAAATAGACTAGCAGTGACCAGGCCGCCTTCTGGAGTTGGCATGGGAAGAGGTAGGTGGACTATCATGGGGCCTAGGGGCTGAGTTGGAGGGGCCACTGGGGAGGCAGGGCATTAGCTGGGCCTTTTGCCTGGAGCCCAGGAAGCTGGAGCGGAGGGAATGAGGGGAAAATAGTGTGAGCCTCAGATAATTTCATTGCATAACATGTATGACCTCATACTGCCTCAAACAGAAGCAGGAGGGTGTAATGGGTTAGAGCATGCACTCTGGTAACAGATGCTGGGTTCAAGTCCAGGCTCCTGAGTGACCTCAAATTATTTTACTTAACCTCTTTTTGCTTTGCTTTCCTCATCTGTATGAAAGGGCTATTTATCGTGCTTCCTTGTTACGTAGTCAGTGAGGATTAAAACTAATACGTGTGAAATGCTTTGAACATAGGAAGCTCTCGAAAAATATATAAATGTTAATGGTTATTGTTATCACTAACACTCATCACATTCCTGTAAGGCAGGTACTATCTACGTTTTATAGAAAAGGAGCTGTAGCCCAGAGAGGGTCTGTAACCAGCCCAAGGTCACACAGTTAGTGGGGAAGCCGGAATTCATATTCAAATAGTCTGCCTCTGGACCCCATACTCAACCACTGGATACCCGTCTGCCTGAAAAAGTTGCCCAGAGTCCCAAAGGCGACTCCTTGGGAGTGTCCTCTCCCTGCACACACGTTGTCACCCACAGAGATGGAGAGTTTGTCACCCCGAGAGGGCCAGAGTGCCCAGAGCAGAGGACCTAGTATGGTGGAGGCACATGGTAAGAACGAAAAATGCTTCCTTAGATTGACCTTCCCATGGATCCTGGCCCTGCTCCCTAAGCCCAGGTCAGTGCCTGTGTCCCCACTGGTCCTCTCAGTACCCAGAGGGTAGCAACAGATGTCACCAGGGCTCAACATGCAAGGGCTTCTCTTTGGCAGCTTCATAAGACCCACAGGAAAAGGGAGACAAGTGTTTGCTGGCACATGAATTGGGCCAGGCTCTTTTCTGACATCCCTACTGGCTTGGACTCATTGTTCCCATTTAACAGATATGAAAACTGAGGCTCAGAGAGGTTGAGTGGCTTGCCCAAGGTTACCTGCTGGGGAAGGAGGCCCTTCCTTCCTGTCTTAGGGTGGTAAAATCAGAATTGGGCTCTCATCTGACTGACTCTGAAGCCTGTCTTCCAACTGTCCCATAATGTACATGTGCTCACATGTATGCATATACATGTACATACCAAAAATGTGGCTTCATTACTTGGCACTTTGGTGTTTTTTACAGGGACCCTGAGATATTAATGTCTTAAAAGAAGAAATACAGAGTTGGGAAAGAAGAAAAAGATTACAAAGTGGATGTAGCTGGTTGCCCACCCCATTGGGAATTTTTGCAGCTTGGGCATCCCCCTTGTCCCCATGCTTATGTTCCTCCTCTTGGCCAGTCCCATGTGCTCAGCACTGGCACCCTCTAAGCACCAGGCCTTGGGTTGGGCACCGTGACCCCGAGGCAAAGCAGAAAATCGAGGGAGGCAGACGTGGAAACCAGTCATTACCATTTGATGCACTAATAAGTGCTACAAACTTTTTCTCGGTTTTTCCAATACACCCTGCTCCCTTTTGCCCCTTTGTAAACACTCTTCTCTCTTTTTTTTTTTTTTTTGTGAGGAGATCAGCCCTGTGCTAACATCCGCCAATCCTCCTCTTTTTTTGCTGAGGAAGACGGCCCTGGGCTAACATCTGTGCCCATCTTCCTCCACTTTATATGGGACGCCGCCACAGCATGGCTTGCCAAGCAGTTCGTCGGTGTGCGCCCGGGATCCGAACCAGCGAACCCCGGGCCGCTGCAGCGGAGCGCGCGCACTTAACCGCTTGCGCCACCGGGCCGGCCCCAAAAACACTCTTCTCTTTGCCAGAACCCTCTCCTCCTTGGTTTGCCAATTCTAGCTCATCCTTTAGATCTCAGCTTGGTTGTTACTTTTGCAGGAAGCCCCCCAAAATGTAGGTTAACCATCTCTGCTCTGCTATCCCAAGACATAGTACTTATCCTCTACTGTAATTGCCTAGCGATTTGTCTGTCTGCTCTGCTAGAGTGTGGGCTCCACAGAGGCAGGGGCCATGGCCATGTTCTCACCATTGTATCATTAATATCTGGAACAGAGCTTGGCCCATAGAAGGGGCTCAGTAAACATGTCGAATGAATGAATGAATGTCAATTGGACGAGAGAGCGCTACATGTTGAATTGATGGCAAAGGTGTTCTATCTGACTCTCTTTCCTCTCTTGTGTTGGTTTTCCAGCTGTGGCAGCCAGAACACCCCCAGAGCCAAGACCTTCTCCAGAAGGTGACCCCTCCCCACCGCCACCACCACCACCGATGTCAGCCCTGGTTCCCGACACTCCCCCGGACACCCCTCCTGCCATGAAGAATGCCACTAGCCCTAAGCAGCTCCCAATGGAACCAGAGAGCCCCCCAGGGCTGATAGATCCTAGGCCAGCCCCCCAGCAGGAAGAGTCCCCTTTCTCAGAAGTGAAGAGCAGAGGACCCACCCCTCCAGCCATAGGCCCACAGGATGCCAGGCCTCCTCGAAGGAGCAGCCAGCCATCCCCAACAGCAGTGCCAGCCTCCGACAGCCCTCCTACCAAGCAAGGTGTGTGTGATGTCCCTAGTCCTGGTCCCAAACCCCTTAGCTCAGGGTCCCAGCCCTGGATGATGCCACTGGAGGGAATCTCCTTTGCCCTGGAGGAGATGGGAGAAGGGATGGGGAGGAGGCCTGCGGGGAGGGCCCTGAGGCTGACTGCCCTTTAGGGGGAGGCTCTTGACTTAAGTCTGTTCTTATTCCCTCTACTAAGATGTAAAGAAGGCAGGAGAGAGGCACAAGCTGGCAAAGGAGCGGCGAGAAGAGCGGGCCAAGTACCTGGGTGAGTGAGTGGGAAGCATCGTCATCTTCTTCACCATCATCACCATCAACATCCTATTAATAACACTAACCATTTGGAACACTTCAATACGTGCACTAAGAGCAGTATGTGCGTTGTCCCATTTAATCCTCTCCAGCCATTTTGAGGCTGAGGAAACAGATGCTCAGAAAGATAAAATCATTTGCCAAAGACGCACAGATAGTGAGTAGCTGAGATTCAGACCCAGAAAGCTCATCTCACCACAAATCCCATGCTCTTATCACAATACATACATGGAAATCTGTCCGTCAGGCCCCCAAGTGAGACAGGGATCTGGCACTGAAGAACTCATTCCTCCTTCAGCACCAAGAGACTCTCAATGGGGGAGAAACAGGCCTCCCATCAGGAAAGCCCTCACTCTGAGGCCTGAGCCCATCTTCAGGAAGCCGTTCAATCTGAGGGGGGAGTCTGAGAGTGGAGGCACCTCCCCCCCAAGCAGGCAGGAGAAAGACCCACCTGGGGCTGGGGTAACAGGGAAGGCTGGCCACTGCAGAACCCCTGACACCCTCCGGGCTCCTTTCCCACAGCGGCCAAGAAGGCGGTGTGGCTGGAGAAGGAGGAGAAGGCCAAGGTGCTGCGGGAGAAGCAGCTCCAGGAGCGCCGGCGGCGGCTGGAGGAGCAGCGGCTCAAAGCCGAGCAGCGCCGAGCGGCCCTGGAGGAGCGGCAGCGGCAGAAGCTGGAGAAAAACAAGGTGCGTCCGTGCTGCTTTCTGCCTGGGTATGCGTGGATCCGTGTACATTTGTGCGCACGCATCTGTACACTGGCTCAGTGTGTGCACACAGCTGTGTTCAAAACTCTGCGTCATCTGTGTCTACGTGGTCCTGTCTGTGTTCACATCTACAGTTGGGTCCCTGGTCACACTACATCTGGGCATCTGAGACTGCAGACATGTTCAGTTCTGTACACGCCAGGGTGGGCACTTGTAGCCGTGCGCTGTCAGTATGCGTTATTTGAGTGTGTGCCCTGGGTGTGTGTGTTTGTATGTATGCAGAGATGTGTCTGTGTGAGTGTGCTGAGCTCCACGACATGAGGAGAGTCCTGGCTTGAGCCCCAGTGAGGAAATGAAGGGAAAGGTGGCCTGGCCCTGCCCAGGGGGCCTCAGGCTGGAAGGAAAACATAGCCCCAAGGTCAGGACCCTCAGAGTCAGGGGGATGTGACCCGCCTTGGAGCCCCAGGCAGGGAGAGTCCCACCCCATCTTCAGAGAAACAGCTCATCCCCTCAGGAAATGACTCAAGAACAGTGAAAAGCTCCCCAAGAACAAGTTGAAAGGGATCTGTTGCAAATGGTCTTGAATCATGGCAAGGATTCAGTAACCTTGGTTACCTGCAATGAGTCAGAGAAAACTTCTTGGGTTGAGAGAGCCATTGTCACAGGAGAGAGGGGCCTTTTTCCCAGGTATGGTGAATGATTCTGAGCCTAGACCTCTCCCCTCTCCCCCCTCCCCACCAGGAGCGCTACGAAGCAGCCATCCAGCGGTCAGTGAAGAAGACGTGGGCCGAAATCCGGCAGCAGCGCTGGTCCTGGGCAGGGGCCCTGCACCACAGCTCCCCAGGACATAAGACCAGTGAGTGGGCTGAGGGGCTAGGGGTGGGTGGGCGAGGCTGGGGCCTGAGGAGCAAGGGAAAGGAGCAGCTTCAGTGCAAGGAGCTGGCAGCTCCCTGCGGCAGGTATGCCTTGCTTCACATGACTTGTGTCTTCTGGAATGGTCTGTAAATCAAATTGTCCGTTCCCAAGGACTTCCACTCTCAAGTCAGAGATGGATTCTCTTCATTTAGTTTGCTCATCAAACCTCTGTCATTTTAGGATTAGTCTTCTTTACTCCTGTCAATTATTATTAGTTGATGATATATATAAAAGAGGACTTTAATGCCCTGCAGACACTGGATATTTAAAGAAAACTATCGCCCCCTTATGTACCTGTCTTGGAAGGTAGATTTTTGTGTCTGAGTTTTCTTCATGTAACGCCTTCATGGATTTTGATCTGATTCTTTGCTGGCATGTATGTACCTCTGTGTTCGGATGTCTTTATGTAATACCAAGGTTCAGAATAGCTAGCTGAGTATCTTAGTGTATGTGCTCATGGATCTGAGCATTGTGTATCTGCATATGTGTTTGCCTTGGTGTGTTTGTGGCCTGTGTACCTCAGTGAGGATTCCCGAGTCAGACAGAATTGTGTTAGAATACCAGCTCTGGCACTTGCGGTGTGAACCCTAACTTCTCAATGTCTCACTTTCTTCATCTGTGGAATGGGGATAACCATACTACTTGCCTCCGAGGTTGTAGGTAGATGTTTGGGAGGATCAAGTGAGGTAACAGGTGTGTGGTGCCCAGCACAGTGCCTGGTACATGGTAAGCATCCCACAAATGTTAGCTGTTACAAATACCATGATATGTTGCTTCAATATCTTTGTGCCTGTGTGCATCTGGGTCTGACACGTTATCTATTAGTGTTTGTGTTTCTGTATCTGTGCATGTCTGCACACACGTGTGCATGCGGAAGTACCTGTCACTCTAAATGCCCACGCCTGCATGTCTTTGTCTTCTTGTGTCCCTATGAATATGTGGATTTGTGCGAATGGCTGTGACTGTGGGTTCTTCTGTTTAGGACTGTCTTTGCATTTGTCCCAGTACGTGGGTGTTGTAGCCATAGCGCCTTGGCTGGGCAGTGTCACAAGTGCCAACACTGGGTGGTTGTGGGGGAGGGGTTGCAGTGTCCAGCCCTAGGGAATGGCTTCCAGGCCAGGAAGGCTGTAGTTTCTCTAGTTTTACTCCATCTCCTTCCTCTGTTCCTTCTCCGTCGGCTCCCCCAATCCAGGTTGTCTCTGGTCACCTACCTCCCCTCCTCCTAGAGCCAAGTCTGCCTCCTCCTCCCCTTCCTAGCCTGCCCACTCCTCCCTCTCCCACCCTGCCCTTGGAGCATCCTGCATGGAAGGCCTCAGTGCCCCCCCTGGCTCCTGCCCGGCCCGGCCCTAATGCCGTGTCTTTTCCCCTCCAGGTGGGAGCAGGTGCTCCGTGTCGGCAGTAAACCTGCCCAAACACGTGGACTCTATAATCAACAAGCGGCTCTCAAAGTCCTCTGCCACGCTCTGGAACTCCCCCAGTAGAAGTAAGAGAAGGCCCAGCCCTCCTCCCTCCAGAGCCCCTTGTAGCCCCCACCAAGCCTTCTCCAGAGCTCAGCAAGAACCCCAGGTCCCTGGACCCTCACATACTCCAGATCTCCATCCCCACTCTACCCCACCCAGGGCTCTGCGCCCCTTGGGGGAGCCGGCATTTGGGTCTGGACCCTGAGGACAGAGGTGTGCCCTGCAGGGGAGGAGAACAGAGACAAAGGGCAGTGTCCCAGCAGGCAGAGAGCCTGGCAGGGGCCTCAAGAGCAGGTGGCGGGGGTGGGGGAGGTGGGGGAGTGGGAATGAGCAGGCAGCCTCATCTCCAACCACAGCCAGCTGGCCTAGGCCAGCCTTAGGCAGGTGGCCTTGCCCCTGAGTACCAGACTGGCCTGGGTGCTGTGTGGGTGGAGGGGGCCCCTTATTCTGGCTCCACCCTGGAGGGCCCATGCAACCTTGCCCTCTCTACCTTCAGAGGCCCAGCCATGGCTTTGGCTGGCTCCAGAGTTGTGACCAATCAGGGTGCCATGGCCCCTGTGTTCCCACCATGCTCTGGTGCTCAAATGTGAAGAGGCCATGATAGGAGTTATTTATAAGTTTCTCCAGCTTTTATTTGGTTGCTCTATTGCCTAGCAACCAAATCAGCTGCTGTACCAACCCCACCTGACTGAGCCTTAAAAATAACCCAGCAGCTGAGGGGACAGAGCAGGGTGGCCCAGGGCAGCCAGGCCCCCTAGCAGCCTCTCCCTGGCATGGGACGCCTAAAAGCTGGGACTTGCCTGAGTCAGAGGAGCACAAGGACCCTCACTGTCCCAAATCCATGGGGTCATGCCTCGCCAGGCCAGCCCTCTGAGAGCAGGAGGGGCAGAGCCCTACAGTGGGATGTGGGAGTGGGCAGTTGGGTCTTCCACCAACCCTGGGTAGCTCCTTTCTGTGCTCACAGTTCACAGCCCTTTCATCTGGGGACAGTAGTAGGAATGGACCCTCAAGTGATGCAGCAGGTTGCCCTGGGAAGTGTATTGTTGCCTGGGTCTGCAGTGGAGGTCAGACCTCAGAGTGGACAAGTGTGTTCCTTTGTAACTGGGGAGAGAGTCCTCCTGGGGGAGACTCCTTGGGTTTGCCATGGGGATGGTACCTGGCCATCCCCCTATGCCTTTGCCTGTCTCCTGTGGGCCCCTGCGGTGACCGGCTTCCCCTGGCATTCTCCCCCTAGATCGCAGCCTGCAGCTGAGCGCATGGGAGAGCAGCATCGTGGACCGTCTGATGACGCCCACCCTCTCCTTCCTGGCACGGAGTCGCAGTGCGGTTACACTGCCCCGCAACGGCCGGGACCAGGGTAGGGGCCGCGGCCCCGGGAGAGCCCCCGTGAGGGGCGGGACAGGGGCTAGCCTCGCGCGTGGGCCGCGCCCCGACCGCACTCATCCCTCCGCAGCCGTGCCAGTGTGCCCGCGCTCGGCCTCCGCCAGCCCCCTGACTCCGTGCAGCGCCCCCCGAAGCGCGCACCGTTGCGCCCCCGCCGGGGAGCGCCGCAAGCCCACCGCGGGGGCCAGCCCCGCCTCGGTGCGCCGCCGGCCCGAGGCCTCACCGGTGAGTGGTGGCGCAGGTGGGGACAGGGACCCCGGGCCCAGGGAGCCGCTGACCTGGGCTCCCCCTCTGTTTCCCCCTTCCCGCCAGGTACAGAAAAAGGAGAAGAAGGACAAGGAGCGGGAAAACGAGAAGGAGAAGAGTGCCCTGGCCCGCGAGCGCAGCCTCAAAAAGCGCCAATCGCTGCCCGCCTCTCCGCGCCCCCGCCTGTCCGCAGCTGCGGCCTCGGAGCTCAGGTGGGCGGGGCGGGGCGGGGCCGGGGCGCGCGTCACCAGGCCCTTCATTCATTCATTCATTCACTCAATATAAATATTTATTGGGCACCCACCTCTAGCATGAAAGCTCCTTTTTTAAAAAAATTTTTGTTTATTTTTTCCCTTTTTCTCCCCAAAGCCCCAGTATGTCATAGTTGCACATCCTTCTAGTTGCTGTATGTGGAACGCGGCCTCAGCATGGCCGGACAAGCAGTGCGTCTGTGCCTGCCCAGGATCCCTACCCCGGGCCGCCAGTAGCGGAGCGCACACTTAACCGCTAAACCACGGGGCGGCCCTAGCATGCAAGTTCCTTGAGGGCAGATTTTTTTTTTTTTTTTTTTGAGTGTTTTGATCACTGAAGTACGGTAGCACCTAGAACAGTGCCTGGCATCTGGCAAGCACCCAACGAATACCTGCTGAATGAATGAATGGACCTGCCGGGTACCCTTCTGGGCTCTGAGGACACTTCAGAGCCAAACCAGGCCTAGGTCTTGCTCGTATTACTCTTACCCGCTACTGGGGAGACAGATATTAATCAAAGAATCACAAATGACTATGTAATTACAAACTGCGATATATGCTCTAAAAGGAAGTTATATGGTTCTGTGAGAGCATATAAGGTGGGAGTGCTGACCTAGCCCCCCGGGGGGGGGACACTTCCCTGAGGAAGTGACTAGCTCAGAGTGTGTGTGTGTGTGTATGTGTGTGTGTGTGTGAACACTCTGTGCCCTCAAGGCCTAATTCTTCCCTTTTCTCTCAGTCCCAAATCCAAGGCCCGGCCATCCTCTCCCTCTACATCCCGGCAAAGGCCTGCCTCTCCCTGCCCCAGCCCAGGACCAGGCCACGCTCTGCCCCCAAAACCACCGTCCCCGCGAGGCACCACTGCATCACCCAAGGGGCGCGTTCGGAGGAAGGATGAGGCAAAGGAGAGCCCCTCAGGGCCTGAGGACAAGAATCAGAGCAAGGGCAAGGCCAGTGATGAGAAGGAGCCCGCAGCCCCGGCCTCGCCAGCACCCTCACCTGTGCCCTCACCCACCCCAGCCCAGCCCCAGAAGGAGCAGCCGGCAGCGGAGATCCCTGCAGGTGGGCATGGAGAGAAGCCAGCTTCGCCTGTGGAGGGGAGGTGGTCAGAGGTGTGGGCAGCCAGAGATGCCTAGGGACTGGGTGTTGGGAGACAGGAAGGGGAGGCTCCTGCCCTCAGCAGGTCCAGGCCCAGAACACAGGCCAAAGAGGAAGACCTCACCACTCTGAGTTGATGGCAGGTCGCCCTGAGGTCCAGCAAGCACGGGGCATGCAGGGGTGATGGAGATGCCTGTGCTGGTGTGTGCTGACTCCTGGTCTTGGATCTCACTCCAGATACTGCTGTCCTGGCCACACCCCCAGCCCCTGCTCCCCCGGCGACGCCTAGCAAACCCATGGCGGGCACCACAGACCGAGAGGAGGCCACTCGGCTCCTGGCTGAGAAGCGGCGCCAGGCCCGGGAGCAGCGGGAGCGCGAGGAACAGGAGCGGAGGCTGCAGGCAGAAAGGGACAAGTGAGTGTGCTCTCGGGGACAGAGGAGGCCCTTGTGGGGGCTGCAGAAGACGCACGGACGGAGCCCGAGTTCCCTCTGTCCTCCAGGCGAATGCGAGAGGAGCAGCTGGCGCGGGAGGCCGAGGCCCGGGCCGAGCGGGAGGCGGAGGCCAGGAGGCGGGAGGAGCAGGAGGCCCGCGAGAAGGCGCAGGCGGAGCAGGAGGAGCAGGAGCGGCTGCAGAAGCAGGTGCCCCTCGGGGCTGGGCGCGGGCGCCTCCTGGTGGCAGGCCGGGGGCTGGCCCGGAGGGAAAGCTGGAGTCCAGCTGCCTAAAGCTCCCCGGGGGTCTTTGGCAGAAAGAGGAGGCCGAAGCTCGGTCCCGGGAAGAAGCGGAGCGGCAGCGTCTGGAGCGGGAAAAGCACTTCCAGCGGGAGGAGCAGGAGCGGCAAGAGCGCAAAAAGGTGGGCGGGGCAGTGGGCGGGGCCAGCTCCGGGGCGGCGTCCAGGCTTCAGTTGGTGGGGCTGGGGGAGTGGACCCTGCCTTGGGCTTAGAGGGCGGGACAAGAAGGAGTTGGGGCGAGCTCTGGTTCCTGGCCTGGAAAGGACTGGTATGAGCCAGAAGGGCCCTGCGACTCGAGGACCGGGGCTGGCTGGGGGCAGGTTGGGGATTAGGGCGGGGCTCGGGCCTAACTGGTGTGGGGCCTCCAAACAGCGTCTGGAAGAGATAATGAAGAGGACTCGGAAGTCAGAAGCTGCTGAAACCAAGGTCAGGATTCCCGAAGGGCAGCGTTGGGAGGGGTGGTCGGGTGAGGAAAGGCATCCGGGGTTGGGTAGGAGGCTGTGGGGAGGCCGTCGGGGTCTGGGCTGGGCAGGGGGGCATTTAGCACCTCGGTCGGTGGGGCCAGATATCCCTTGAGTCTGACTGCTCTTCCTCTTCAAAGCAGAAGCAGGACAGAAAGGAGGCAAAAGCTAACAATTCCAGCCCAGGTAAAGGCCCTGTTCCCCTCATCTCCATCCCCTCTGCCACCCCATCCTCAAAGCTCCTCCTCTCACCGACCCCTAACTGATGGTCCGTACCTTCCCTGCTATAGACCCTGTGAAGGCCGGGGAGGCTCGGCCCTTGGGACTGCAGAAGGAAGCTGTACAGAAAGAGGAGCCGGCCCCCCAGGAGCCTCAGTGGAGGTACCGTCTCCCAGTCCCAAGGGCCCGGAGCAGGGAGGCAGGGTCAGGCTGGAGCTGTGGGGTACCTGGGCTGTCCTGGGATGGGAGGTGCCTGAGCGTTGGTCTCTGCATCCACAGCCTGCCAAGCAAGGAGTTGCCAGGGTCCCTGGTGAATGGCCTGCAGCCTCTCCCAGCACACCAGGAGAATGGCTTCTCCCCTAAGGGACCCTCGGGGGACAAGAGCCTCGGCCGAACACCAGAGACACTCCTGCCCTTCGCAGAGGCAGAAGCCTTCCTCAAGAAAGCTGTGGTGCAGCCCCCGCAGGTCACAGGTAGGGATCCCTGATCCTGGACCCACAGGCTTCCCTCCCAGCAGTCTTCCCTGGCTGCCCCAGCCTGCCCTCTCTTCCAGCTCTGCCAGAGGCCCTCTCACGCTCCACCCTGAAGACCCCCAGCCATCTGGGCTTGGATGCATGGTTTACCTGACATTTCCCCTCCCGCTTTTTTCCCAGAAGTCCTTTAAGGAGGACTTGGATCCAGGCACAGCTATGAGGGCTCCTCTGCGTCATCCACCAGGATGTCTGGAAGAAAAAGAGACAGAACAAAGCCGGAAGTGGCCTGGGCCCCCGGGGTGGGTCCTCTCTGTTATTTTTAATCTGCACCTTATAGACTGATGTCTCTTTGGCCGGAGCCAGACCCTCTCAGTGCATTCGTGTGCTCACATGCACAGACCGCCCCCCCCACATACACACACACACATACACTCACAGCCTCTCTGGCCTCCTCCCTTGGGGAAGGGCCGCCTGTAGATTTGCCTTGGTTTGGTGGGGTACAGTGGATGTGAATACTGTAAATAGCTTGTGCTCAGACTCCTCTGCGTGGAGGGGATGGGTGCAGGAGGCAGACCCTCCCAAGACTCCCTGGGGAGATCTTCCTCTCTCTATTTAACTGTAACTGAGGGGGAACCCAGGTCTAGGGATTGGGGGCACCTTGGGTCACAGGATACTGGTTGCTTTAGGGGTACCCGTGCCCCCTGCCCTCGCCTGGAATCAGTGTTATTGCATCTGATCAAACTTCTCCAGAAATAAAGTGAGAATAATTCTGCCAGTCCTGTCTATCCTTGGGGCTGGCGGTGGGCTTGGGAGCAGGTGGCCTCCTGAGTTCTAACAAGAAGGGCCCGGGAATATCTACCTTTACTTGCTACCAGCCTGTGGTCTTCCATTTAGTCATGAATTCATTCATTGATTCATTTAACAAATATGGTCCCATCTACTCTGTACCAGGCAGTGGGCTACGTGCTGGGGTTGCAGTAGTAGGAAAAGATGTAACCTCTGTTCTCATGGAGTTTACAGTCCAGCAGGTGAGCATCATAGACACTGTGAGTTGCCTACTCAACATCCGTTCCCATCGCCCCTTCCTCATTCCAAACAGAATCCTGATTTTGTTCAGGTGGCCATCTCCCTCCTGGATCCCACCCTGTGCATCAGCAGAGGTGGATCCTAAGCCCAGGGGTGAATCATGATTGTAATGAGCCAAAAATGATGGTCCCAAGCCCCTCATGAATGATTGGTTGAGGTATGAGCACGTGACACAATTGTAACCCACAGATATAAAGAAAAGCCTTCTGGGGTTTCTAGGAGTGGCTTCCTCACTTTTGAAAAAAAAATACCATGTGGGAGCCAGGCTCCAAGATGACCTCCCTGTGTCCCCCACCTCCGAGAGTTCACACCTGTGTAGTCCCTGCCCATGTTGTGCCAGGGCTGGGCCAAGTGACCGATGGTGTGTCATGTCTGAGATTAGAGCACAAAGACACTGCAGCTTCTGTCTTGGTTGCTCTTGCTCCTGGCTCACTTGCTCTGGAGGAAGGCAGCTGCCACAGTGTGAACAGCCTTATGGAGGGGCCCACGGACTGAGGGACTGAAGCCTTCTGCCAACAGCCACGTGAATGAGCTTGGAAGCGGATCCTGCAGCCCCAGTTAAGCCTTCAGATGACTTCAGCCCTGAAGTCAGCAGCTTGACAATAACCTCAGGAGAGACCCTTTGCCAGAACCAACCCGTTAAGCCACTCCTGGGTTTCTAACCCTGGGAAACTGTGAGATAATAAATGTTGTTTTAAACTGCTAAGTTTTGTGATAATTTGTTACACGGCAATAGTTAACTAAGACATACAAGGCGAAAACCCTAATTGTATGAGATGAAGTGCAAACGGTGACTCCTGGAGTTGCTGCAGCCATCCTGCTAACCTACCTGAAGACAAAGCCAACATCAGGGGTGCCAGAGCAGCAAGATGGGGAGAGCCCAGGTCCTTGAGAACATCACTGAATCAACCAGCCCCAGAACCAGTCCCACCACCAGACAATCTTCCTTATTGTTCAAGACGATGGAGTTGGATTTTTTGTTATGTGTGGCCAAAATCTTCTAAGTCGTCTAGGGACACATCTAGATGATAAACAATATAAAAGTGCATTTCCATTGTGAGCTACAGTGAAGGAAATGAACTGGATGAAAAGACGGGCAATAATAGGGAGACCTCCTCAGAGAGGGTGTCCTCTAAAGATGCAGCATTTGAACTTGACCTGGGCCGGCCCCGTGGCTTAGTGGTTAAGTGCGCGCGCTCCGCTGCTGGTGGCCCGGGTTTGGATCCCGGGCGCGCACCGACGCACCGCTTCTCTGGCCACGCTGAGCCGCGTCCCACATACAGCAACTGGAAGAATGTGCAGCTATGACATACAACTATCTACTGGGGCTTTGGGGGGAAAAATAAATAAATAAAATTATAGAATTATAAACTTGACCTGAAGGATGAGGAGGAGCCAGCCATGTGAAAAAGAGCAGGGAGAAGAGCTGCAGGTGGGGGAGTCAGTGTGTGGGAAGCCCTAGAGGAGCAGGAGCAGGACCAGTGTTGCTGGGGCTTGTGAACAATGGGGAGAGCTGGGTGGGGAAGGAGAGGTGGGCGGGGCTGAGTCACAGGTGTTGGGGATGAGGAGGGGCAGGGAAGGGACTAAGCTTCTAGGCCCTCTCCTTGGTGAGAGCTTTGCACGCCCCTCCCAGCCCCCAGCTCATATTCACACCAAGGCAGAGGCACCAACATTCCCCTGAAGGCAGTACCCTCTGAATACTCTTGCAGGAGAATCATTTACTCACTCATTTATTCATTCAATAAAATGTGGAGCACCAGCTAAGCACCAGAAGGATACAACGGTAAGCAAAAACCAGACGTGGAAGCTCCTAAAGCTTCCTGGTGAGGAAGATGGGTATTAACCAAATAACCACACAAACAAATGTAAAAATAGAAAACGAGGTAAGTGCTATGAAGGTGGAAGACAGGGAGCTCGAAGAGCATCTAACAGGAGGACCTAGCTTGGGGGTCGGATAAGATATCCCTCAATAAACGATGTTTAATCTGAGATCCTATGGGTGAGTAGGTGTTGACCTGGCAAAGTCAGGAACATAGAGAAAGGAGAGGAGAGAGAAGCAGTTTCCAGACAAGGAAAAAGCATGTGCAAAGGTCCTGCATGGAAACTGAGCATCTGGAGGACTGTAAGCAGATCTGAAGGAGTCTGGTTTTGCTCACCACTGAATCCTCAGTGCCTGGTACAGTAGGCACTCGATATTTGTTGAATTAAGAAAGGCCCGTGGGGCCGGCCCGGTGGCTTAGCGGTTAAGTGCGTGTGCTCCGCTAATGGCAGCCCGGGTTCGGATCCCAGGCGCGCACCGACGCACCGCTTCTCCGGCCATGCTGAGGCCGTGTCCCACATACAGCAACTAGAAGGATGTGCAACTATGACACACAACTATCCACTGGGGCTTTGGGGGAGGAAAAAAAAGGGGGAGGATTGGCAATAGACGTTAGCTCGGAGCTGGTCTTCCTCAGCAAAAAGAGGAGGATTAGCACGGATGTTAGCTCAGGGCTGATCTCCCTCACACACACAAAAAAAGAAAGGTCCATTGAGGAGGTGGAGCTTGGCATGAGGTGAGCCAGACCATGCCGGGCCTTGTAAGGCTGCAGCAGGAGTTTGGATTTTATTCCAAGGGCCATGGGACGCCACTGAAGGCTACTAAATAGGGAGTAGGAAGGGTGACATGGTCACCCTGGTATTTTTATTAGACCCCTCTGGCTGTTGGGTGGGAAACCGGTAGGGACTTGATT
Source organism: Ceratotherium simum simum (assembly GCF_057802395.1). Taxonomy (NCBI): domain Eukaryota; kingdom Metazoa; phylum Chordata; class Mammalia; order Perissodactyla; family Rhinocerotidae; genus Ceratotherium; species Ceratotherium simum. The sequence goes on along the minus strand of NC_141921.1, from coordinate 22,493,125 downwards.
GTAAACTGGGAGCCCAGTTAAGAAGTGATTGCTGAGGGCCAGATAGGAGGTGATAGAGGCTTAGGCTCAGGAAATAGAGATGGAGAGAAGCGTGCAACATTAATTGACTTATTTATTCAAGAAACATTGGGCACCTACTACTTGCCAGGCACATGGGTGCTGGAGAATTTCAAGTGAGCATAAACTGACATGGTCTTTACCCTCATGGAGCTCACAGTCTAGTGGAGGAAATAGACATTAATCAAATAATATTACAAACGAACCATTAGAACTATGACAAGTATGTGGTACTAGGAGATTGAATAATAAGGGATCTGACCTGGTCAAGGAGGTCAAGCAGGGTGGCCCTGAGAAAGCAATGCTGGAGCTGAGATCTGAAGAAGAAGTTAAGACAGAAAGGTGGGATTCCAGGCAGAGGAAGCAGCACATGCAAAGGTCCTGTGATGAGCACCGCCAGTGTAGTTGGAACAGAGAGAGTGAGATGCCAGAGACGTGGGAAGGACCAGACCACACAGAACCCTGTGAGCCATGCTGAGATTGATTCTTTATTGCAAGAGCCCTGGGAAGTTGTTGAAAGATTTCAGCAGGTGGGTGACATGATCAGATTGACGATTTGAAAAGAATATCAGGGGTACCACCTGGAGAAGGGATTGAGCAGAGAGGGGGAGTGACAGTAAGAAGTCCAGACGAGAACACCCAGTCTGGTGAGGGATGATGGGCACTGGTCCAGTGAGTAGTGGAAACCCAGAGGTAGACAGAGGAGGTGAACAAGTGGATTGGACGTGGGGATTGAAAAAGAAAGGTGTCAAGGATGATTCCAGGCTTTCCGGGTCAAGTAACCAGATGGATACTGGTATCATTCACCGAGAGGGAACTCTGGAAGAGAGCCAGGTTTAGGGGGACAGATCATGAGTTTGGCCTGAAAATCTCTGGATAACAATTCTTGAACAGGTCTGGCGTTCAGGGGATGGGTCTGATCCCGTAGGCTGGGAGGGAGGAGCCAGGAGGGCAGGAGGGAAGAGTGCAGGGGAAGTTCTAGGAAGAGAGCAGTGGGCAGGGGTCCTCTGGCGCAGCAGGGCTCTTCCGGGAAGTTCTGGGGCAGGGCGGGCTTTGGAAGAACCCGCCAGGCTGCAGACCTCCTGGTCTGTTTCCTGGTTTCCCGCCGCCGGAGACTTAGGAATGTCCGGTCTGATCCTGAGCGCCCGAGGACAATGGAGGCGGAGGCAGAGGCCCTGTGCTCTGGAGAGCCCTCCCTTTCTCCAGCTCTGCCCTTTCCCCGGCAGGGCCTGACAAGGCAGGGCCAGAAGGAGGCAACAAACGCCCTTCCCTCCTCCTCCCTCCATCCCAGCCGCCAAGGCTCCTGCACTCGGCTCTCTTACAACACTCCCCACAACACACACCCTTTCTTTACAAGGACTCCCCTGCTCCACCGGCGTCGGTCGGTGGGAACCTCCCTCAAACGAGCCGTCACTCCACCCTTCAGCCCGGTCCCGGCTACCCCATGAACGGGCATCTGGCGCCCCCTCGTGGTTAAATGAGCCCGTTGGCAAGATAGGTGAGGTCGGAGCTGTCGGGACCAGACGCAGGACTGGTGGAGGCGGCGGCGGCGGCGGCGGCGGCGGCGGCGGCGGCAGCGGGGGGCGGGGCGGGGCGGAGGGTCTTGGCTGGGAGGTCAGGAGGTGTGTGTTAGGCTATGAGCGATTCCCCTGACCTCTGTGAGCTTCAATTTCCTCGCCTGCAAATTGTGGCTAGTGATGTGGGAGAGGCGTTCCTGGAGCTAACACATAGAATGAAAGAGTTTTGTTGATTGCAAGGCCCCCTCCCCAAGTCAAGCGGCCTTGACATCCTGGGGCAGCTCAACACCACCTCCTGTGCACTATCAGTCCCTTCCCCAAACCACCCCACTTCCAGGCAGCCATGTTAGACACATCCCATGTGGCCCCAACATTGAGCACTAATTATCTATAGGGCCAGGTCCTTCCTTGGACGGTGCTCAGTCTAGAAGTGAAAGGAGACATACAGTTATAATACAATTAAGAGGTCTGTGACAGAACCAGGCACAGGGTGCTCCCTATGGGAATATAAAGGAGAAATATTTGATCCAGCCTCAAGATGAGAGAGAGTGTCAAGGAGGCTTCCTGTAGGAGACAACATCTGAGAAAGTCCTTTAAATTAAGGTTTGAGAACTTGAATGCCTCCCAAGGGCAGCCCCTGTCACTCAGCTGTGATCCACAATTGCAGTTGGTCCACAGGCGGAATTGGACACTAGTATTGCTGAGAGTGGCCTACCAAGGGTAGAGTGACTGTAGGGGTCTGCCCTGGGTGGGGGCCATAAGGGTGCATTGTCTGTAGGGAATTTAAGAACCATAATAAAAATAACTAAAAGTTGGTCTGCTTTTGATTATCACTACCCATCAGCAATTTTCAACAATGTCAGTTAAAAAATAATTCTCTCTGAAAAAATATTTTATTGGTCTAAATTTTAGATAGTTGCTACAGTTACTGTTGAGTTTTAGTAATATATATGTAAGGTTCAAATTAGCACAAACATTTTATTTATTTATTTATTTTTAATAATTTTATTTATTTATTTTTTTCCCCAAAGCCCCAGTGGATAGTTGTACGTCGTAGTTGCACATCCTTCTAGTTGCTGTATGTGGGACGCGGCCTCAGCATGGCCCAACAAACGGTGGTCGGTGCGCGCCTGGGATCCGAACCCGGGCCGCCAGCAGCAGAGTGCGCGCACTTAACCGCTAAGCCACGGGGCCGGCCCTGGCACAAACATTTTAAAAGTGATTTCTTTTTTTTTTTTTTTTGCCGAGGAAGGGTCGCCCTGAGCTAACATCTGTGCCAATATTCCTCTATTTTTTGTATGTGGGTCGCCACAACAGCATGGCTGACAAGTGGTGTAGGTCTGCGCCTGGGATCTGAACCCGAGAACCCGGGCTGCTGAAGCTGAGCATGCCGAACTGAATCACTACCGGTTATGCCGAACTGAACCACTACCAGTTAAGCCACAGGGCCAGCCCCTAAAAGTGATTTCTTAATAATTTGGAATCACTCAAGCTTGCTTTGGGCTCAACTGATGTCTCCAACTCTGTGACACTACACGTTCCTGAGTTTATTTATTTTATTTTATTTTTGTGAGGAAGATCAGCCCTGAGCTAACATCTGCCAATCCTCCTCTTTTTTTGCTGAGGAAGACTGGCCCTGGGCTAACATCCGTGCCCATCTTCCTCCACTTTATATGGGACTCCGCCACAGCATGGCTTGCCAAGCTGTGCGTCGGTGCACGCCCGGGATCCGAACCTGCGAACCCTGGGCCGCCGCAGCGGAGCGTGCGCACTTAACCGCTTGCACCACCGGGCTGGCCCCAACACGTTCCTGCGTGTAAATAGTAGTTTCAGAATAAATGGTGACACAGTGATTGTAAAGGGGAAGAAACAGAACTTAAGTTACTTCAATTCTATCATTCTACAGAACGATTTGTGCTAATAAAAGTTACATATGTATTATTAAAACTCAATAATAAACAGAATTTTGTGTTTAAAATTTAAAAGTGGGAAGTGTAAGGTATAATATTTTTGTTTGGAAAGTGCAAATTTTAATTCAAACTGTTTTTACCAAATTTAAATAGTATCTTTAAAAGTTAAAGTTATCCTTTTTATTTTTTTTCAATTTTTTATTATGGTAAATATACATAACATAAAATTTACCATTTTAACCATTTTTAAGTGTATAGTTCTGTGACATTAAGTATATTCACATTGTTGTGCAACCGTCACTACCATTCATCTCTAGAACTTTTCCATCTTCCCAAACTGAAATTTTGTACTCATTAAACACTAACTCCCCATTCCCTCCTCCACCCAGCCCCTGACAACCACCATTTACTTTCTGTCTTTATGAATTTGACTAGTCTAGGTACCTCATATAAGTGGAATCATATAATATTTGTCCTTTTGTGACTGGCTTGTTTCACTTAGCATAATGTCCTCAAGGTTCATCCATGTTGTAACATCTGTCGGAATTCCATTCCTTCTTAAGGCTGAATAATATTCCATTGTATGTATCTACCACATTGTGTCATCCATTCGTCTGTTGATGGACATTTGGATTGTTTCCACCTTAGGCTACTGTGAATAATGCTGCTGTGAACATGGGTGTGCAAATATTTGTTCAAGTCCCTGCTTTCAGTTCTTTTGAGTATATGCCCAGATGTGGAATTGCTGGATCATATGGCAATTCTATGTTTAATTTTTTTGAGGATCTGCAATGCTGTTTTCCATAGTGTCTGTACCATTTTACATTCCCAACAGCAATGCACAAGGGTTCCAGTTTCTCCACATCCTCAGCAACACTTGTTATTTTCTGTTTTGTTTGTTTGTTTAATGACCGTCATCCTAATGTGTGTGAAGTGGTATCTCAAGGTAGTTTTGATATGCATTTCCTTGATGATTAGTGATATTGGGCATCTTTTCATGTGCTTATGGGCCATTTGTATTTCTTCTTTGGAGAAATGTCTGTTCAAGTTCTTTGCCCATTTATTAATTGGGTTGTTTTTTGTTGTTGTTGAGTTTTAGGAGTTCTTTATATAGTCTGGGTATTAATCACTTCTCAGATATGTGAGTTACAAATATTTTCTCCCATTCTATGGGCTGCCTTTTCAGTCTGCTGATTGTGTCTGATGCACAACAATGTTTAATTTTGATGAAGTCCAATTTATCTATTTTTTCTTTTGTTTTCTATTATTTCTTTTGCCTGTGCTTTTGTTGTCATATCCAAGAAATCATTGCCACATTCAATGTCATAAAGCTTTTCCCCTACGTTTTCTTCTAAGAGTTTATAGTTTTACCTCTTATGTTTATGTCTTTGATTCATTTTGAGTTAATTTTTGTATGGCAATTAATTTTTTAAAACACTAAGCATTTCAGAGAAGACATCTAACAGCAAGATTCAACCCCTGGGCTTTATTTTTTTTATTTTTTGTTGAGGAAGATTGGCCCTGAGCTAAGGTCTGTGCCAGTCTTCCTCTATTTTGTGTGTGGGATGCCACCACAACATAGCTTGATGAGCGATGTGCAGGTCCACTTCCCCCAGAACCAAACCCATGAACCCTGGGCTGCGGAAATGGAGCATGCGAACTTAACCACTATGCCACCAATCTGGCCCCAGCCCTCAGGCTTTAGATGCTAGTATTCCTCAGGGCTGATTATCTCCTCTTCTCACTCACAATTCTGAAGTTGTTCTCATCCACTTCTGGGGCCCAAACTACTGTCTAGGTGAGAGGCTGTAGGTGTGGTTAAGAACATGGATCCTGGAGCTGGATTGCTGGGGTTTGAACCCTGGCTCTGACATTAGTAGTTGTGTAACCTTGGTTACAGTACTTAACTTTTTTCCCCTTATCTGTAGTATGGCAAGAGTGAAGGCACATACCTCATAGGGTTGTTGTGAGGAATCAATTCCTCACGTCTGACACTTAGTAAATCTCAATAAAGGCTAGATAACATTTTTATTGTTATCTTTATGCTGATGGCTCCCAAATAAGAATCTCCAGGGGCTGGCCCATGGCAGCAGTTAAGTGCACACACCCTGCTGCTGGCGGCCCGGGGTTCGGATCCTGGGCGCGTAGCAACACACCGCTTGTCAGACCATGATGTGGCGGCGTCCCATATGAAGTGGAGGAAGATGAGCACAGATGTCAGCCCAGAGCCAGTCTTCCTCAGCAAAAAGAGGAGGATTGGTGTGGATGTTAGCTCAGGGCTGATCTTCCTCACACAAAAAAATAAAAGAATCTCCAGTCCAGACCTCTTTCCTGAGGTTGACAACCTGCATAACTGTCTGCCTGACATCCTGGCTTGGACATCTTGCAAGTACCACCAATTCAAGTCCAAAATGGGACTCAGAAACTCCACCCTAGAGAACATCTCCAGGATCCACTAGTCCCCCAAGCCAGAAAATCTCTGGCAAGTCACCCCTCACACCACCTCACCTCTGAAATATCTCTGACTCCATCCCCAGTGCCCTCACGCTAGCCCAGGCTGCCATCCTTTCTGCCATCCTAGAAAGAGCAGCAAAGTCTTCTCCTCCAATCTAGTCTCTTGGGAACAGCCACAAATCTGCCCAGCACACGCCCCTACTTAAATCCCTCCCAGGCCTTCTCATTGCCCTCAGGATAAAATGCACACACTGTAGAGTGGCTTCCTGGGGGCTTCTCAGCCTGTGGCTCTCATACTCTCCCTCTCTTCTGTATGTTCCCACCACCCTGGATTTGTGACTCTTCTCCGTGTCTCAGGGCCTTTGCACGAACTGTTCCCTTAGCCTGGGACACACTCCCCTGCCTGCCTCCCCATAGTTGGCTGATGACTGTTCAAATCTTACATATCACTTCTTCCAGAAGGCCTTCTTTGACCCCAGAGCTCTGGACATACCTCAGCACAACAAACGCTTTATTGCAACTATTTGTCTATTAAATGCTCCTCTGCCAGAACCTGAGTCACAGGAGCAGGCACATTTCAGTTCTGTTCTCCACTGCGTCCTTCCTAGCCCCCAGCGCCTGGCACACAGTAGATGCTGTCAGTGTGCAATAAATGTCTGACAGCGAGAAACATAAGCAAGAGCATGGAAGCCAGAACAGTTGGGGGAACGAGGGAGACTAACAGGCAGGTCCTGTTTCTGTGGTGCCATGTGACACAGGCAGGGATGTTGCCAAGTATCCCGGAAGCTGGACGGGAATCAGGCGCCGAGCGCCTTGTATTCTGATTAGCTGGGAAGTTTGTTCTTTCTCCCGTAGCATGGAGGACCCCAGAAGGATTTTAAGTCAGGAGGTGGCGTGATTGGAGGTGCAACACGCTGGCCACAGGATGGAGGCAGGTGGGCAAGACTAGAGGCAGGTAGACTTGCGAGGCTGTGGCAGTAAAATGTCTCTGGAAGGAAACACAGAGAAGTGGGGAAGGGAACTGGGCGGCTGAGGGACGGGCAGGAGAGACATTTCATTGCATGCTCTTCTGTACCTATGGAATTTAGAATCGTGACTGTATTACTTGGTCAAAAAATCATTTTAGGGGCCAGCCCGGTGGCACAGCAGTTAAGTGTGCGCGCTCTGCTGCAGCGGCCTGGGGTTGGCAGATTCGGATCCCGGGCGCGTACCAACGTACCGCTTATTAAGCCATGCGGTGGCGGCATCCCATATAAAGTGGAGGAAGATGGGCACGGATGTTAGCCCAGGGCCAAGCTTCCTCAAGAAAAAGGGGAGGATTGGCATTGGATGTTAGCTCAGGGCTAGTCCTCCTCACAAACAAACAAAAAATCATTTTAAAGAGCAGACAAAAGGAGTATGTTGCAATAATCTAGGCAAGACATAGTGTCTATAATATTTGATTTTTTAATGGTACACTGACTCCTTAAAGAAAACGAGAATATATATAAATAAAAAGTAGGATCCCCTGAAGTTCCCAAAAGTATGCAGTCATAGAAATGCTCCCTGTTTCTCTGCTTAAAGCTACTGGAAGGTAACTGGGTGAGGGCTGGGGGCAGAGGTTTAGCCCCTGTTGGGGTTGCTGGATTTCACAAATCAAAATGCAGGGCCCTTGTTAAGGTAGAATTTCAGGTAAACAATGAATAATTTTTTAGTATAAGTATGTTCTGAATACAGCATAGACATAATTACACTAAAATCGTCTTTGTTGTCACCTGAAATTCGAATTTACCTGGGCAGCCTGTGTTTGATCTGGCAGCCTTATACCCCGGCCTTTCTCCTTCCTCTGCCCATACTGCTGGTCCTTTCCCCAATTTTTGTTTTAAATCCTCATTTGAATGATTTTTGCTCTAAAAGTCACTCAAATCTCTTTTAAAAATTGCCGCCAGACTTTTCCACAGGGTCCCTGGCCTCCCCCAGAGCTCACCCCAGGTCCCATTGGCCCAGCACACAGCAGCCTAGACCCCCGGGGTCTGCTGGGTGAGGTGAGTGGGAGCGGCAGGATGGGCAGCTCTGGCACTAGGCACTGAGGGCTGGGGTCTGGGCCCTAGGGCCTGGCGATGGGCACTGGTAATTGAGTCTAGATACTGAGCACTGGGTGCTGAGCACAGGGAACTATGTCCTGGCTCCGAGCTCTGAGCTCTGGGTCCTGGAAACCAGGACCAGGGCAGAGGCCACAAGTTCCTGGTCACTGGGCAGAGGATACTGGCTTTAGCGGCAGTCCTGAGCCTGGTGTCACTTACTGCCCAGGGTGGGGCTGGGGGTGAGGAGCTGCCCAGTCCCCATTTGTTTTGGAACAGCTGCTGGACTAGGCTAGAGGAGAAATTTAAGGAGCTGGGGGTGGGGTGGGGAGGGAGGGGACAGTGGGTAGGGCAAGCCCACTTGGGCAGGCTGACTTAGGTCCCAGGCTGTGGGGGTGAGAGCAGGCTGAAGCTCCAGGCCCCAAGAGGAGGCAGCAGGGCCTTAGGAGCAAAGGCAGGATGGGTAGTGGGGAGAGTAGGGACCTTTAGGCCCCCTGTCTTTGTACCCTCCTCTTTCGCCAACCTCCTGGCCCGGCTTTCAGGCCGAGGCAGCTGGAGTGATTAGTGTGGGCAGAGGGAGGACGAATGCCAAAGGCTTGTCTCATGTCTCAGAACACAAGGATCCAGCCAGAGCAGATGGCACTACTGAGACTGAGAAAAAGAGACCAAGAGATAAACAGAGATAGACAGGGACAGCACCAGAGACAGAAGCAGGGCAAGACAGAATGAGAGACTGAGCGGCCCACACCGAGAATGGGTGTCGTGGGGAGGGAGGGATCAGTAGCTACCGGCCAAGCAGACCTTTTCTTTTTTTTTTTTTGGTGAGGAAGATCAGCCCTGAGCTAACATCCATGCCAATCCTCCTCTTTTTGCCGAGGAAGACCGGCCCTGAGCTAACATCCGTGCCCATCTTCTTCCACTTTATGTGGGACGTCGCCACAGCATGGCCTGACAAGCGGTGCGTCAGTGCTCGCACAGGATCCGAACCCAGGCCCCCAGCAACGGAGCGCGCGCACTTAACGGCTACCCCACGGGGCCGGCCCCCAGACCTTTTCTTTATTTCTTCTTAGAGCCTGCCTCATCTGAGTTTCTCCCCACTGTGTCCCCCATCCCAGCGTTTCTCAACTCAGCACTATTGATGTTTGGGGCACAATAATTCTTTGATGAGGGGGACTGTCCTGTGCGTTGTGGGATGTTTAGCAGCATCCTCCACCTCTACCTGCCAGATGCCAGTAGCACCCTTCCCCCCGTGTTGTGACAACCAAAAATGTCTCTAGACATTGCCAAATGTTCCTGGGGAGGAATTGCCCCCGACTAACCACCTTCCCTGTTCCCAAGTAGATGCATGTGCTTGATAAGAGGCAACTCCCAGTGTCTGGCTGATTCTCCCACCAGCCCTTGTGCATCCCCTTGGCCCCAGCATGGCTTCAATTGCCCTGACTCGGAAGCCAGGGAAACTGGCAGAGTTGCTGAGACTGAGAAGGGGTCTGAGTGCTGCTGAAGCAGCAGTGAACAAGGCCCCTGCCCTCGTGGCGTTTCTGCTTATATTCCACCCAGAAGGTGCCACAGATGTGTTTTGGGGTATACTAGGCGGAGCTTTGTGAGTGGATGTGCACTCTCATTTCTAAGGGAGGAGGGAGAGATAGGCTCCCAAGTATGTCTGGACTAGGTATTTGTAGCAAGTATGCATTTTATCCACAACGCTCAGCTGTAAGACATTTATTTATTTCTCTAAATCACATTATTTGCTCCAAACCCTCCCAAAATTCAATCACAGTCATATTTTGGGAATCCTATCCAGTGGAGTGCTGGTAAATGGCTGGTAAATGGTTCGAGGGGAGTTGGTGCTAGGGAGAGACTTGATTGATAGCATTGGCCAATTTCCTTGGTGTAAATACTCCCACCATGGCCAATTTCAAGCCACCAATATGAGGTCACTGAAGGTGTTCCTGGGAAGAGATGGGCAGCAGCGCACCACTATGAAGTATTTCCACCATACAGATGTGAATAACCCCAAGAGCATAGATAATAGCAAAATATAGTAAAATAGTTAGGAAGTGATGCACTTTGAATCTTATTACCTTTGAATACACTTTAATTATAAGTTTACATAATTTAATTTTTTATAATGCCTCCATCCCTCCAAAGCACTGTGTATAATTCCTGAGGGTTTATCCAGTCTGCGACATTCAGGCGAGGACTCTGATCTTCAGTCACTGTGGGTCTATCCTCATGGATCTGCACGGTCTTTTACTGTGACTTCCAAACCCCCACTCTTAGCTCTCACACACCCATCCCCTCCCCCCAACAGCAGCTGCAGCTCTGCAGGTCCGTCAGAGGTCCTGGGAGATCCGAGTGGGTGTGGTGCAAAGTTGCTATTACTCAAGGAAAGACAACAGCAGCAGCGAAGACACCCAGACCGCTGTTCACTTTCTCAGGCTTGGGAAAACTCTTCTGGCCTTCTCTGATGGGCCCACTTCTGCCCCTCCCGAGCCTGGGAGCCCTGCCCTCTGGAATAACCCAGCTCCATGTCTCCTAGAGCCGGGCCCTGGTAAACAAAAGCCTTGGCTGGGGGATGTCTTTTGGTGCCTGGCAACCTCTGCTTTTGGCCTGGCAACCCCAAAGCCTTTAACAGCTTCAGTCCCCACCCCCAGGCAAAAAGGAGGAAACATACCCACAGCGAGGAGACCAAAATGCAAATTACAACCTCAGTATGTTTCTCTGCAGCCTAGTCAGACCACTGTGGTGGCAACAATCCGCTGAGGCACCGCACTAAACAAAAGAAAGGTTGAGGTTATGAAAGGAGAGATTCCGCCTAGAGTTTAACAAAGACTTCCGGACCTGCCTGCAGGGAATTAAACACGGACACTGTGAGGGTAAGTAGTCTCCCCTCCAGGCTGCCCCAGCCACCACTCAAAGCTGACATGTCTCTCCCATGCTCTTATAAGGTCCTCTGATGGCTCCCTACTGCCTCAGGAGGAAGTCTTATTAGTAGCTGAGTGCCTGAACCTTGTAAGGTAGGAGTAGTCCTATTTTACAGGTGAGAAAACTGAGGCTCAGAGAGGGTAAGTCACTTGCCTGAAGGCACACAGCTAAAGAAGTAGTCAAGGCTGGAATGTGAACTCAGATCTGACTCCAAAGCCTGTGTTCTTTGCACTGTGTAACCCCATCTCTCATCCCGACGTGACTCTGATCTACCTCTGGCAGCATCCTCCCACCACAACCTCCACCACCTCCCCATACGAGAGCCAGGGAAGGTAGAGCAAGCATGAATTTGTTGAGGAATTGCAAAACAACAACCTTGTGTTAGTTGTTGGGGCCAGACCATATTGAACTTTTTTCTCTCTAAGCGAGATAAAGAGTTTCTCAGCCTCGGCACTATTGATATTTTGGGCAGGATGATTCTGGTTGTGGTGGGCTGTCCTGGGCACTGTAGGTTATTTAGCAGCATCTCTGGCCTCTACCCACTAGATGTCAGTAGCACACCCCCCCATCCCCTGGGTTGTGACAACCACAAGTGTCTCCAGACATTGCCAAAGGTCCTCTGGGGGACAAAAATGGCCCCCGGTTGAGAACCACTGAGTTAGACCAGAGATAAAAAAGCAGCTGTTTCAAAGAAGCAGGTCTTAGGAGTAAATACAATGTGCCCCTGAGGAGTAGGTCCCCTGTTCTGAAGTAGTCCAGGGGAGACAGATCAGTGAGGTCCAGGCTCCTATTTCTGATGTAAGAGGAGGGGGGGGAGGCGGCTTCTAAGGCCTGAAGCCCAGTCTGGAGCAGGGCCTGTGGTGATCCTCTGAGGCCTGACTCTGACTTTCCCCGGGAATAACTGTCTTTGCCGGGACCCAATGCTACCAAATCGGAGTCCAAGAGGGGCTAGTGATGTTACATTTACCACCGCCCCAAAGGGGGATGCCCCAGCTGCAAGAGGAACTTGCCCAGAACCTAGGGTGGGAAAAGAGTGGCAACTGGTGGTCGGTGCCCCATCGTGCTTTTCCATAGGACCTACTCTATGAGTTTCTTTTCCTTCTGGAAGTATCTGGTATTGAGTGCCCAGTCTCAGTGGACCTACCCACATGAGTGGATTGAGGCGAACTGAAGTGAAGCCGTGCCCTCCGATTTACTCAGGGATGTGTGTGGATGCCAGGGGTGTCATCCAGAACAGTCCTTCCGAGCGCCCTTGAGGTAGCACAATATTCCCACAAATGTACCTTTCATCTCTCTGCACCTTCACACTTTTCCTTCAACGCTCTTCCCATCCTTCAAGAACCAGCTCAGATGCCTCCTCTCTGGGAAGCCTTTCCTGCCCCGCCGAGGCTGTTGGTCACTAGAGAGCCCTGTGAGCAGGGATTATGCTGCATCCCGTTTGCATATTTTGTATCCTTTTCTGTCTCATAAATGAGGCAGGAATTCAATCAAGACCTGAGTCAATTTATTTTATTTATATTGAGAACTTCCGTGGCAGCCTCTGTGCTAGGGGAATACTGAGGACACAGAACACAATGCACAGTCCCGTTCAGGGAGAGGAACCAGTGAACGGAGCTGGTACAAATGCTAGTGTTGGGGTTTGAGAGTGATACTTACATGCCCTCTCCGAGTTCAGACCAGCTGAGAGGTGTACACACAGGCCAGTAGGGTTTTATTGGTAGTTACTGGTATTTGGACCTAAGCTCAAAAACTTTCCCCTCCCACATCTAGATCTTGGGAAGACCCACCCAAAGGAGAGTCTGGATCAACAGGACAGACACACCTACCTGGTCCTTGGGCCAACCCTGAGAGTGGGGTCTGAGAGGTGGATCTCCACATTTGCCTCTAGAGACCTGATTGGAGCCCTGGCCATGTGTTCACCACATGAAGGATGGGAGCAGGAAAGTTTGAAAAGGGAGGGGAGCCCAGGTCTTATTTGTCTGTTGAAGCTTTTCTCAATCTCCTCCATCCCATAAAATGTTCCTTCTCCCCAGGCGAAGAACAAGTGAATGAGAAGGGGAATGGAGGGGAGGTATGGGTAGGAGCTCTCTGGGGTCCCTGTCATAAGGGCACTAATGCCATTTATAAGGGCTCCACCTTCATGACCTCGATCATTTCCCAAAAGCCCCGCCTCTAGATACCAGTACCTTGGGGATTAGGTTTCAACATACGAATTTTGGAAGGACACAAACATTCAGTCTATAGCAGCCAGTACTGGGGCCCTACCTCAAACCAACTGAATCAGGATCTCTGGGAGGTGTGGCCCTGACACAGACATTTAAAAAAACATCCCCAGGTGATCTAATGTCAGCTAGGTGGATAATCTCCGCTTTATAGAATCATAAGCTTTGGAAACAGGAGGTTAGGGGCCTTCAGCAGTGGTTCCCAGACTTGTCTGCATGTTGGAATCACCTGTGGAAATTTCAAAAAATAGTGATGCCTGTTTCCCACCCCCAGAGATTGTGATTTACTTGGTTTGGGATGTGGGCTGGGTCTTGGGATTTTTAAAATATCCTGAGATGATTCCGGTGTACAGACAAGTTTGGGATCCAAGGACTAGAGTATTCCCTGATGGTAGATGCTAGCTGATGGCTAAGGAGTAACCATCTCCTGCTTACGCACAGCCATGATGGGCCTCCTGTTGCCAATGGTCAACAGCAACACAAGCAGCTGTTAGCCTGACCAGCAAGTTTGGTTGGTTCTTCTGCAAAGCAGAGACAGAGGTGGAGGTACCTTGGTTGGTCTGAGCAATAGCAAAGATAACTGCTGCTTTTTTCCCCAGGTGGCCCTTCAAGCTTAGAGAGTCACATACCAGTGCTGGTCCCAGTCTCTTCTGATTTCCCTTCCCACCTTCCTTCCTGCCCTGAGAGCCTCTCATATAGATAGGTCCAACAGCTTCTCTCTGCTGGTCATGACTCCAGCTTAGACAGAAACCCAACTCGAACTAATTAATTTATTGGCTGATGTCTGATAGAGTCAAGAGGTGCTGCTAACTTCAGGCATGGCTGAATCCAAAGCTCAACTGGTAGAGCCGGGAATATGTCTTTCCCAACTCATGGCTCTGCTTTCCAACTGTGTTGGCTTCATTCTCAGGAAGGCTTTCTCCAAATAGCAGCAAAGATGACCATTAACAAGTCCAGGCTGCTAGTCTTCTAGTTTAGCAATCCCAGAAGGAAGAGAGGGCCCTTTTCTCAGAGTTCCAGAATAGGTCTCAGGCTGACGCTTATTCCCTCTGCTAGCCTGGTTTGAGCCACCTGCCAATCACTGTGGCCAAAGGAATGGAATGTGCTGATAAGCCAGAGTCACCTGCTCACCCTGGAGCAAGGGTCAGGGAGTGATGGCTTCTCAAAGGATTATCAAAGTGCTGTTACCAGAAGGAAGAGGAATGGAGGGATGTTGAGCAGGTAGAGAAACAGATGGCCACTGTATTTGCTTCCAGGTTAGTGAAGGAATGAAATGTGCAGAAATCACAGTGACCTAAGATAGGATCTGGCAAATGCAGAGTAGGTGTTGGGGTACTCCTGAGGAAGGGGGATCCTGAACTGATGAGATAAGCCTTTGATAGGTAGGGACCTTGGGGAGGGAGGGCATGAGCTGGCAGAAGGATGCAGAAGCCCAGAGCATGGCAAGATGAGCACACATGGGCCGGCCCTGTGGCTTAGCAGTTAAGTGCGTGTGCTCCGCTACTGGCGGCCCAGATTCGGATCCCGGGCACGCGCCGCCGCACTGCTTCTCTGGCCATGCTGAGGCGGCGTCCCACATACAGCAACTAGAAGGATGTGCAATTATGACATACAACTATCTACTGGGGCTTCGGGGGAAAAAAAAAAAGGAGGAGTATTGGCAATAGATGTTAGCTCATAGCCAGTGTTCCTCAGCAAAAAGAGGAGAATTAGCATGGATATTAGCTCAGGGCTGATCTTCCTCACAAAAAAAAAAAAAAAAAAGACGAGCACACATGAGTGGAGCATCGTGTATGAAGAAGCTGAGACTGGTGAGGACATGGAGGCCAGAGGGTTGAAGGCCTTGAACTTGTCCTTCATCCCCATGGCAATGGAGAGCCTTTGAAAGTGAAGGTGAAGCTGGAGAGACTCAAAAGTTAGAAGGGACCGGCCTGGTGGCGTAGTGGTTAAGTTCATGCACTCTGCTTTGGCGGCCCAGGGTTTGCAGGTTCCAATCCTGGGCGCGGACCCATGTGCCACTCATCAAGCCATCCTGTGGCAGCATCCCACATATAAAGTACAGGAAGATGGGCACAGATGTTAGCTCAGGGCCAATCTTCCTCAGCAAAAAAGAGGAGGATTGGCAACAGATGTTAGCTAAGGGCTAATCTTCCTCGCATGCGCGCGCGCGCGCGCACACACTCACACACAAGAAGCAGAATTCACTATGGGGCTAGCCCGCTGGCGTAGTGGTAAAGTTTGCATGCCCTGCTTCGGCAGCCCAGGGTTTGCAGGCCTGGATCCCAGGCATAAATCTACACACCACTCATCAAGCCATGCTGTAGTGGTGTCCCACATAAAAAATAGAGGAAGATTGGCACAGATGTTAGCTCAGCGACAATCTTCCTCAAGCAAAAAGGGAAAGATTGGCAACAGATGTTAGCTCAGGGACAAGCTTCCTCACCAAAAAAAAAAAAAAAGTTAGACCCCGCAGGGCCTTGTAGACCACGTTGAGGATTTAGGGTTTGATCCTGAGAGCACTGGAGCCAGGGAATGACATGATCAGAGTTGTACTTGAGAGACAGAACTCTAACTACCTTCAGGTGGATGGCCTGGATGGAGACAGGCAGGAGGCAGGGAGACTGGGGAAGAGACCTTAATAATAGATAACACGTATATAACCCTTACTCTGTCCCAGGCACTATTCTAATCACTTTACACCTGTTAAGACATGTGAAGACCTGAAACAGTGTGGATTCAACAGATTTTTTGGGGTTAGAATACATCGGACTTTGTGACTGATGGAATATGATGGATGAGGTAGAAAGAGGAAGCCAGGATTCCTCTGAGATTTTTTTTTTTTTTTGCTGTGGTAGATTCACCCTGAGCTAACATCTGTGCCAGTCTTCCTCTATTTTGTATGTGGGTCACCACCACAGCATGGCCACCAATGAGTGGTGTAGGTCTGCATCTGGGAACTGAACCTGGGCTGCCAAAGCCAAGCATGCCAAACTTAACCACTAGGCCATGGGGCGGGCCCTTCCTCTGAGATTTTTAACTTGGGTGATCAGAAGGATAGAGAAGTCCCTATCAGAAACAGAGAGAGAAGAACTAAGAAAAGTCCATACACGTTTACTGCTGCCAACTCTGTGCCTAGCCCACTGCCAGGCCCTAGGAAGATAAACAAGCTAGTTGTCACCATCCAGGAGATGACTCTGCAGGAGACACAGGCATGTAATAGACAATTTCAATACATTGTAATGAGCATAGGTAGACTGTACAAGCAGAGTGGGGTAGGGAGGCAGTAATAGCACTTCCATCCACATAGTTGCTCAAGCCTGAAACCTGGGAGGTCAACCTTGATTCCTCCCTCCCACCCTCATCCAGTCAATCACCAAGACCAGTAGATTTGATCTCCTAAATATCTTTTGAGTATCTTTTGAATCTGCCTACTTTTCTTCATCCCCACTAAGAACACACTAGATCAAGCCACTGTGTCTTCTCATTTGAACTACTGTAACATAACTTTGTAATTGGTTTCTCCATTTTCATTCTGGTTTACTCTAATCCATTCTCACACTGTGCCAGAATAATCCTTTAAAAAAGGAAATCTGAGGGCCGGTCCAGTGGTGTATGGTTGGGTTCATGTGTTCTGCTTCGTTAGCCTGGGGTTTGTGGGTTCAGATCCTGGTTGCAGACCTATGCATCGCTTATCAAGCCATGCTGTGGCGGGGTCCCATATATAAAGTAGAGGTGGATTGGCACAGATGTTAGCTCAGTGACAATCTTCCTCAAGCAAAAAGAAGAGGATTGGTAACAGATGTTAGCTCAGGGCCAATCTTCCTCACCAAAAAACCCCCCAAAAAACAAAAAAAGGAAATCTGAATCCCTCTCCTGCTTATAAACCTTTCAATGGCTTCTCATTGCTATCAGAGTAAAATCTAATACTCTCAACCTGGGCTATCAGACCCAGCAGGATCTGGCTCCTTACAACCTCACCAGGCTCATTGTGCTTTAGTTCCTATTACAGGACACTCCAGAGTCAAGGGCAGGCTTAACAACATTTAGGATATGCCACGTTCCTTTAGGCCACAGGGCTTTCCCTTGTGTTTTTCCTTCTTCCTGCAATGTTCTTCCCCAGTTTTCTGCCTGGTAAGTTTATGAGTCACTTTCTCAGGGAAGCCTCCTCTGACATTCTAGCCTTAGGTCAGGAGCTCCAGATTCTATGGCAAGAGTCAGTGAACTTTTTCTGTAAACGGCAGATAGTAAATATTTTAGGCTTTATAGGTCATAGTGTCACAACTACTCAACTCTGCATCATAGCAGCAATAGATGATACATAAATGAATTTATTGATGCTGAATTTTGAATTTCATATACTTTTCACATGTCAGGAGATATTAGTTTTCTTTTGATTTTTTTTCCAACCATTTATAATGTAAAAACAATTCCTAGCTTCTGGCCATACAAAAACAGGAGGTGGGCTGGAATTAGCCCATAGGCCATAGTCTGCTGACGCCTGTTCTATGTTGTCATAGTATATACCATATACTTTGCTGTAGTAATTAATTATGCATATGATAGTCTTCTTAATGTTGTCTCTCCAGTTGGAAGTAAGCTCTGTGAAGGCAGGGACCACATTTGTTTTGTTTACCATTTTCCTCCTGAGCTTCTAGCACAGGCCCTGGTCCATAGTAAGTGCTCAATAAAAGAATGGAGTGATAAGGGGATAAGTGATAAATGATAAGCTCATCTTCCTTGAGAGGAGCTCAAAGTCTAGTGGACAATTCAGACATGTAAACAATTAACTACGCAATTAACTACATAAAGCTGTTTTGGAGAGAAGAAGAGTTCAGTTTTTGGCAGGTTTAGTTTGAGACACTAGTGGGAAATCAGGGTATAGTGACTTCCAAACATTTGTAACTACCTGAGTTGAGGCTAAGACGTAGACAAGGCAGCAAGAAGAGAGGTAAAGGAAGAGATGGAAAAGACTACCTGCGTCTGCCAGCTTACTCAAGGAGAGAGGCTGAATGAGGAGAGGAGAGGGAGGAGGCTGCATCTGTATGGTAAGTTTCTGGGCCAGGAAAGGGGCAGAGGTGGGAGAGAGGTAAGAGATGCAGCTTAGAGCTATTTCAGAAACAAAGAAGAATGACTATGTATTATTTCTGTATCCATCTAGTTTACCACTCTGTTCCAAGTATTTTGCAGTGGGCATGGCATATAGTAGAGATACTCAGAAAATCTGTGAATTGAAAATTAAATTGCATCAGAACATTTCCAGAAGCACTACACAGTATGCGGCCCATAGGAAGTGCTCAAAGAAGGAAGAAAGAGTAAGTAGTGTGGAAGGAATGCTGCTGATGCCAGTAAAGGTGAGGGCTGATGTGGCAGGGTCTCAGACTTGAGCCTGGTAAGCTTTTCTCGTCGGAAGAACAGTAGATTCCTTCCATATTGACTCATGTTTACTTTGCCCTGGGGAGGCAGAAATCCATCAAACCTGACCTCTGTTCTCAAAGAGCTCACAGCCTGGTGCGGAAGACAAACACAGACCCTGATAATTATAGAATAAAGCGCAAAAGTACTGTGGGAGGACCGGCCCCATGGCTTAATGGTTAAGTGCACGCGTTCTGCTACTAGCGGCCAGGGTTCAGATCCCGGGCGCACACCGATGCACCACTTCTCTGGCCATGCTGAGGCAGCGTCCCACATACAGCAACTAGAAGAATGTGCAACTATGACATACAACTATCTACTGGGGCTTTGGGGAAAAAAAAAGGAGGAGGATTGGCAATAGATGTTAGCTCAGAGCTGGTCTTCCTCAGCAAAAACAGGAGGATTAGCACGGATGTTAGCTCAGGGCTGATCTTCCTCACCAAAAAAAAAAAAAAAAAAGTACTGTGGGAGTACAGAGATTGGGAGGAGCTAGTAAACTTAGAAAGCTTCACAGAAGACGCAACATTTGAGCTCAAAGGTTCGAGTTCACTAGCACAGGAATTCAAGCAGAAAGCAGCCTGTGCAAAAACCCTGATCAATGCAGTGGTTCTCAAACATGTGCATAAGAATCACTGGAGAGGTCTATTTAAAAGAGATTCTAGGGCTACACTGCCTGGGAAACTTCTGGTTCAATAGATGAGTGACGCCCATTTAAACAAGCTTCAGAGGACCACACTTCTGTGTTCCCATTATCATGGGAGGGGGGGCGATGGCAGGAGAGGAGGCTGGAGAGAGCTTTGCTGATCGGCTCCTGTGCCTTCGAGGGACGTCACACTATCACAATAAAAACAATTCCATTTTGCGTCACGCTTTCAGGGTACCAGACACTTTCATGGTCCTTACTTTGTCTGAGCCCCCAACAATTCTGTGGGGTAGAAATTATGAATCTCATTTCATAGGGGAAGAAACTGAGGCTCAGAGAAAGGAGACGATTTGCTCAAGGTCACAAAGCGAGAGGTGGCAGGGCACAGACTGAAAGCTGGGCGACCGGATTCCTGCGCAGAGACTTAAACGACGAGGGCAGGCCCCGAGCAGGTGTGGCTCAGTCCCTCCCTCTACGGCTGGCTCCAAAATGGTGGTGGCAGTGGCGTCAGCAACGCTCCCGCCCCTTCCGTCCACCTCCCTCCTTCTGCCCCAGGCCACCCAGGCGGGGGGAGGGGAATGGAACGGAGCAATCCACGTGACTGCTGACAACCTGGCGCGTGACGCAAAGCGGCGGGCGAACCACTCGCGTTGCCTTGTGGGAAACGTAGTTTAGTAGATCGCTAAATTGGCAAGGAGAGATAGGCCTAAGACTACATTTCCCAGGAGGCAGCGGGGCTACGCCGCCGCTGCGGCCGTCGGAGAGCGGGGACGCGGGGCGCGCTGTCGGGCGGAGGCGAGGTTCGGGCCGGTTGTGCCGTTGCGAGGCTGCGGCTGGGATCAGTGTGGTGGGCCCAGGTGAGTGAGGGCCTCTGGTGGGAGTTAGGGCAGCTCAACCGGCTCCAGGCGTTTCATGTTTTACCTTTTCTCCGCTGCGGCTGAGACAGGGGGCCCGGGCAGGCCCAGCGCGGAGACGCTCCCCCGCGCCTACCCCCTGGCCTCGTCTGAGCGGGCCTCACTCCCTCCGGCTCCTCCCCCTCCCCGCCCTTCAGGGCTTCCCCTCGCTCGGGCCTAGCTGCCGACGCCCAGGGCCGCCTTTTCTCCCGAGCACCCTCTATCCTTCTTTCTCCTCCTTGCAAGCTGCCAGGGCGAGGCCTGCACCTCTTCCATCTACTCCTTTAGTTGTATGGACCCCATTATTTGGATTTCTCCTTTTCCCGGAAGTCTTGCGTGCCCTCCACTCCCCCCACCCGCGTCTCAATTGGCCTGGTTCTGTCTCCTCCCAGAGCGCATGTGGCTGGCTCTCAGTAAATGTTAGCACCGTTTCGGTTCTTTCCTGCCTTGTGGCCAGCGGAGGCATAGTCCACATTTATTTGCGACGGGAATATATGTGCGCCCGCTTTTATTGCAGTCTCTTGGGCTCGAGGTGAGGCCAACTTGCATTCCAATGCTGATCGGCGTGTTTCTGCTTATATTGAGGCAATTTTCTTTGCCTCTCTTAGTACCTAAGCAACTCTTATTGGCTATTCTCTTTGCCTTTCTAAATCTTAAGGGTGGAACATGGCAGCAGAAGCTGGCGAGTAGCGCTGGTGCTCAGAAGTTGGAAGCCATCAGTGTTAGTACAGTGTTTACGGGGAGGTTGTTAATTGGATTGAAGGAAAAGCCTCTGAGAGTAAGGTAGAGCATGGCGGGAGAGAGCCAATGAAGCTTCTGATGGCGGCATAACAAAGATCCTGGAGGCAGCTTGCCTAGGTTCACATCTTGGCTCTGCTAGCTTTTGATTTTAGGTCAAGGGGCTTCACTTCCACGTGCCTCAGTTTCCTTATCTGCAAAATAGCGGCGACTAACAGTGGGGGTTATTGTGAAGATTAAATTGAAAACTGCTTGGCTCATTACCTGACATGTATTGAACACTATTATTATTATTATCATCTTTTATAGGATTTCTAGATTGTGAGTCCAGAGTGGAAAGGCACGTATCACACCATCATTTTCCTTCCCCTTCAGATGGCTCTCCCTTTTTTGTTTTTGAAAATATTGTATGTTGTAGTCTGTCCTATTATCTAGATAGTCCGATGGGTGTATCATTATGTAGAAGCCTGTTAAGGAGCCAAAAACGACTGCTGCCATGAGTAACTAGTGAAGCAAATCGGGCTTAGTTTGTTCTTTGCTGGGGAATGTGTTTTGTGAGCTAGTGTACACATTTTAACAATATCAGAAACAATTTTTTTTTGCAGCCGGTAGACTTGATTGTATTTTATAGAAAAGGCGAATTGAAGTTTCTGTAAGAAACTGTTTAACTAAAAACCTTTATGTCCAATACAGATCCATCTCTGTTTTTTTAACACAAGTGAAAGATCTCCGGTTTTGGAGACTGGTGTTTTTAGCCTGCAGAGGAGGTACAATCCAGTCTTAGTGGTGGTAGTAGTAATTGTGGCAGCAGCAGCAGCAGTAATAGTAGTAGTTCTTTGGCATATTCCTTTAATACCAAGTACAGGTACTTTTTGAATCTGGTTTAGCCCGTGAAGTTATGGATTGTGAAAGGAGTGTCCTCTTTTGTATTGAGAAATTGGAGGGGGGAAGCTTGGTGTCTTTCCGAGATTGGCACCAAGATGGAGAGGGCTAAGGCTAGGAGAGAGCATAAGACGTACGATTTATTTATTTTTTATTTTGGATAGTCTTAACCACTAAGAATCTTAAGGTGCTGGCCTGTTTCTCTTGGGCATAGCGACATCCTGAATTGAAAGAAGTGTGGTTAATGCTAGTCTTTCACATACTAGATTTTGGTGAATTGCTTCACACACTCATTCGCTAAACATCTAAGATTAATTCTGTTTTTAACTGATTGAGTGATTGATTCCACAAATAGTGCCTAAGAACCTACCAGCTACAGGCCCCTGTCCTGGGTTCTGGGAGTACAGGCGGGTTTGAGACAGAAGGGGTCTTGCCTTTTGGGAACTTACAGTATAGTGGAAGAAGACACAACAGGTAAGTAAATAAATTACAAATTGAGAAAAGTGATGTGGAGGTATCAAGCAAGGGACTCCTATAGACGCTAAAAAGGGAGAGACCTAAGGGTGGTCAGAGAAGTTCTTTTTGTTGAGAGTGAGGAGACCATTTTGTAGGGCTGTTAATGAGACAGCATTCCAGGTGGAGGGGACAGCAAGTGCCAAAACTTGAAGATGGGAGGAATTTAGTGTGGTTTCAGAACTGAAAAGAGGCCACGTGTGGCTGACACTTAGTGAGGAGAATGGTTAAAGATGAGATTGAGAGGTAAGGTTGTTTAGGGAAGCTATTGAAGCCTTCTGATAAGTGAGAGGGGTGGCTGGCTGATTTATATATATATATATTTGTTTGTGAGGAGATCAGCCCTGTGCTAACATCTGCCAATCCTCCTCTTTTTTTGCTGAGGAAGACTGGCCCTGTGCTAACATGTGCCCATCTTTCTCCACTTTATATGGGACGCCGCCACAGCATGGCTTGCCAGGCGGTGCGTCGGTGCGCGCCCGGGATCCGAACCAGTGAACCCCGGGCTGCTGCAGCGAAGCGCGCCCGCTTAACTGCCTGCGCCAGCAGGCCGGCCCCCTGGTTTATATTTTAAAGTCACTTTTGCAGAGGTGTGGAAAATGGATTGTGGGGGGGGTATCAATTAAGAGGCTATTGTACTAGCCCAGGCCGGAGATGGTAGTTGTCTGAAGTAGATTGATGGAGTAGAGCGGGAGCTCTCGCTCTTAACCGCTGCTCCACTGGGCGGGCCCCTAGAGCAGGACGTTCTTAATCTGTGGTCCGTGGACTACAGGGGCCCCATGAACTTGGTAAAATTTTTGTGAGGGAGTACATTTTCTCAAAGGAAGGGTCGTTACATTCCATCATATTCACTAGAGTCTCAGAGTTTACATTCCATCATATTCACTAGAGTCTCAGAGTTTAAGAACCCCTGCTCTAGAGTTTGTGATCTAGGTTTATAGCTCGTAAAAAAGTGATTGCCTACGACTTACCAGGAGAGTAAGAGTCCTGGGTTCCCTTTCTAAAACATTGACATTCTTAATATTTCAAGGGAACTCTTTTTTTTTTTTTAAATCAAGGTTAAATGCTGTACCATAGAAATCATCTGTTAGTTTCTTTTGTCTAGAAGTTAAGGGCTGATGCACATACTGAGAAAGCTGAACATTAGTGAGCTCAGTTTCACAAAAATCCATTTCCTAATGTTTTCTTCCATTGGGTTTTGTTTACCCTTCCTATTTCAGTGGTAGAAACGGAGCGCCTTAGTGTGTAAAGAGTAAGATACTTTTCTTCTTGTTTTCCTTCAACCATTATGGGTTTCAGATGTATGTTCATATATCTTGTGGTGTATTTTGAGATGATAGTGTGCTATTGGAAGCAGAGGGGATGCCTTCTACCCCCAAATTAGAGCTCTACCATTGAAAGAACCATGTATTTTTCTTTTTATGGTGAAGGTTGAAAACTGAAGGCTCATGGACGAAATCCAGTCTGCATATGTGTTTTGTTTGGCTCACACAGAGTTGTAAAATTTGAATTAGTTGTCAACTTTAAAAAACAGGGAGATTTCATGTAAAAATTTGGATTCAGGCTGCTTTTGAAAAATCAGATCTGGCAGCCGTGGACCTGTTTCTGCTTGGCAGCAGCCACGTTTTATGATTGGGGCACGTCTTCTCCAGTTTGTGACAGACCTCACCACAGCCTCACATGTATCCCTGACATGGAGCAGAGTGTTAGTTGATGTTTATTATTTTACATGTTTATATTACTTATCTGTCTGTAGGCATTTTAATTTGCTCTCCTGTTCTAGGTATATGATACAGGTCTCTAATGCCCCCACTTAAAGTCATCTTGCTGTCTTAATGTTACATCACCATTTAAAAATTTTTTTCTGTCTTGGTACCTATTTCTTTCTTTTGTTTCTTCTAAAAAAAGGAAATTTTAGTTAACTTTAGAAGAGGAAGATGAAACAGTGAGAGGGAAGAAAACTCAAAACATTGAATTATTTTGTTTCCAAACTGAAGAAACCCAGGAGCTTTTAGAAAGTATAAAGGCGCCGGTCTGACCCCTGCCTGTGCCTTTTAGCTGGCGTTCGTGCAATGTCCTCATTTTTGTTCTGCCTGGTTTGCTTTTTAGCATCTGGAATGTTGTAACTGCATATCTTGGCTTGTTTCAGAAGACAGAAGGCCAAGCAAAGAGAAGTTCCTGAATGTCTCATTAGAAGACTTTTGGCTCCTGTCCTGAGGCATAAGAGCCAAAGTGTTTTTATTTGTTTGTTTGTTTGTTTCTTAATAATATGCCTCTGTGAAGTCCATTGCTTTCAGTAATTCTGTGTGTTTTTTGAGGAGTTAATAACTCAGTTTTCTTCTTCTCTATTTTAATAAAAAGGGCAGGATAAATAAAGGATTGATAGAGGAAGCCATAGAAGTGAGACCGCTTTGTAAAGTTACCTAGGAGATTTCTTCACTCCAGCGCTCTCTCTTCCGTCAGGGCTTCCCAGAATATGGTCCTGGTGTATCTGAAGGGTGTGTGTCCTGGAGTCTTGCCTTTGGCTACGGGACTATGGGTTGTCAGAAAAAACTTTAGAAATGAAGAAGATTGAGGAAGTTGGTTAGGTGGCAGAGTGGGGTTGCTCAATAGAAAAGGAGTAAGGTAAATTTTTTAACCTGAGAAATTCTTGTTTCATATATATTGAAGTGATGCTTTACAAAGCCTTGCTTTATGTTCTCTGAAGTCCTTACAAGTTCTTACTGCTTAGTTGTTGAGGGGTTGGTGTATCACCTTCTTGGCTTGGGCAGTTTTGATGTCCCTTTGTATGCATGTGTCACACTGGGAAATGTTCTGACAGAGACCTTCCTTGACCAGCCTATCTATAATAGTACTCCCCTCATCAACCCACACTCTCCCCTGCCCCCAACCCTGCATTGTTACTATGGGGACATTATGTTATTTATTTTTAATCTATGTCTTCACCTCTTCAGAGAGTAAAGCAGGGATTTGTTTGATTCACTGCTTAATCCCCACACCTAGGACATTCTCTGTCATGTAGAAGAGACGCAGTAAATATTGAAAGAAAGAATGAGTTAATATGGGAATAAATAGATGGCTGGCTGGGTGGCAGTTTTTGGAAGTGCTCCTACTATCAAGTCCTAGTTTGCTTAGATTCTATTAAGCTACCAGTTGAAAATAATTTGTATGGTGGTGGGTGAGGTGATTGCAAAGGGGCAAGAGGATACTTTTTGGAGTGATGGGAATATTCTGTATTTTGGTTGGGGTGGTATTTACACATTGTATTTTGTCAGAGTCACTGAACTGTATTCTTAAAATGTGTACATCTATTATATGTGAATTATAAAGTTGATTTATAAAAATTTGTATTTAAAATCCATCCTCTAAAGGCTATTCTGAGAGGGGCCGGCCCGGTGGTGTATTGGTTGAGTGAGCACACACTGCTTTGGTGGCCTGGCCCGGGGTTCACAGGTTCGGATCCCAGGCGAGGACCTACGGCACCGCTTATCAAGCCATGCTGTGGCAGCGTCTCGTATAAAGTAGAGGAAGATGGGCTCGTATGTTAGCCAAGGACCAGTGGTCTTCAGCAAAAAAAAAAAAAAGAGGAGGATTGGCAATGGATTTTAGCTCAGGGCTGATCTTCCTCACACAAAAAGAAAGAAAATAAAGACTATTCTGTGAAACTGAGGTAACTCTATAAGTAGCTTGTGATTGATTGTTTTCCTTGAATTTTTAGTAAGTTTTGCCAAGTATAAATTGGACAGGAGATTTAAAATATTCTGTTGGGAGTGAGGAGGTGCCTCAAGAGCTATGGAGGGAAAGAGGCTGAGCTGACAGGGCTCTGAGCAGCCCACCCTCCGTTTTGGTCAGAGTAGTTCTGCATTGATATTTTATACTTTGGGGTGCTGCTTAACATTTCATTTTTGAAAAGATAAAAAAAGTTGAGTTCCCTAAGGCCCTCTCACCACTACCCCAGGGTTTAGTTAAGCAAGGCACAGCCTATAAAACCCTTGGTAGGGGCAGGTAGTTGTCTTCAATTCTGTTCTGCCCCTGCTCATAGATAGGTGCTTGATGAAGAAATTCAGACATTGCAGAAATATGTAATGTAGAAAGTAAAAGTTTCCCATAATGCCATTTCTTTAGGCCAGTCTGAACAATTTGGGTATATAGAGATTTCTGCTGTTTTGGTGTGTCGTATTCGTGATGTTTTTCCTTTGGGTCTGGGTGAAGGTATTTCTGAATAGTCAAGGTATACAGTAAGGAACCATGGAGGAAGTGGCAATAAACCTCTCTGGTTTATTATGAAAGCTTAACACTTAAAACCTTGCTTCAGGAGGATTTAAGTTGCAAAAGCATATTGTTTGTGATAGTCCTCTTGTTTTCCTGGAAAACTTAGAAGATGATAGGTTGATTCTTTCTTCCTTCCTTCCTCCCTCCCCCTCTTCCTTCCTCCCTCCCCCTCTTCCTTCCTCCCTCCCCTCTTCCTTCCTCCCTCCCCCCTTCCTTCCTCCCTCCCCCTTCCTTCCTCCCTCCCCTTCCTTCCTCCCTCCCCTTCCTTCCTCCCTCCCCTTCCTTCCTCCCTCCCCCTTCCTTCCTCCCTCCCCCTCCCCCTCCCCTTCCCTCCCCTTCCCCTCCCCTCCCCTCCCCTCCCCTCCCTCCCCCCTCCCCTCCCCTTCCCTCCCCTCCCCTCCCCTCCCCTTCCCTTCCCTCCCCTCCCCTTCCCCTTCCCCTTCCTTTCTTTCTTTATCCCCCAAAGCCCCAGTAGATAGTTGTATGTCATAGCTGCACATCCTTCTAGTTGCTGTATGTGGGACGCGGCCTCAGCATGGCTGGAGAAGCAGTGCGTCGGTGCGCACCTGGGATCCGAACCTGGGCCGCCAGCAGCTGCGCGCACTGCGCGCACTTAACCGCTAAGCCACGGGGCTGGCCCCATAGGTTGATTCTTGGGTTAATGGTGGATGCTTTGTCTTTGTTCACAGCATAAGAGCTTAGCCTGCTCTTTTCCTCTATTTCTGTTTCAGGCTTATTAGTCACTTACATATGTTTTTTGCTGGACATTTTACCTTCAGTTTCACCATTCAACAGCTAGGGGTGATTAAAGTGGCCTTGAATGTAGTGCCATATTGAATGACAATAGAATGAAGAAGAGAAGATATTTAATTGATTGTTGGCTTATCACCTTCCTTTTCTGCTCTGGAGGCTGCTTAGTGTTAGAGGATACGTATATGATGAAAGTAGTTTGATAAGGAGTATTTTCTGTCCCATTTTCAGCAAAATCTTTTCAGCTGCAGTGTTCAGTTAACAGGGCATGCTCGTGGAGGTATATGATCTGTGATACCTAGAGGTGTTCGTTTTCTCAGATGAATGTGGTGGGAAATGGAAGTCTTTGCTTCCTTATCAGAAGCTTTTTTTTTTTTTTAAATTGGGACTTTGGGGCAGGTTGCTTAACCCTGCATAGTATCTGTTCAGTCTACCTCCAATAGGATTATTGTGATGGTTAGATGATTTGTCCAGTACCAGGGCACATAGTAGGGATTCAACAAATTAATCTTAACATTCTGTGGAATATGGGTTGCCTGTTCGTTATTTGGAAAAGGAAGCTATTCCTGTGATATTAAATCTGAAAGGACAATGAAAAACACCCAGAAGCCCTCAGCTGATAGATGGAAAGTGTTGAGTATATGATAAAGGTGGTATTTCAAGATTGTGAGGGAAGGATGGCTTAATTATTCAATAAACAGTTCTGGAACGATTGGCTGACCATTTTGAAAATTAGATTATCTTGACAAAATAAATCCCATATGAAAACCAGAGAGATACAGATTAACCATTTTCTCCCTCAGATCTCCATAGTGATAAAAAACAATGACGATTATTGTTGGTGAAGTTGTGGGGAAAAGGACATTCTCAGTACTGTTGGTAGCAATGTAAATTGCTGCAGCCTTTCTGGAGAGCAACGGAATGTATCTGTGCTTTTATGAACATACCTTAAGGAAATAATTGGACAGGTTTTTAAAGATAAGGATAATCATCACACTGTTATTTGTGTTAAGTGAAAAATTGAAAGCAACCTAAATGTACAACACTAGGAGACTGCTTATAGTACATTTATACACTGGAATGCTAGGTAAAAAAGAGATATTGTAGATTGGAGAACTATATTTGTTGACGTAATACAGTGAGTAAAAAGATGCCCAGAACTGATGGCTTTTGTTTGGCTCAAAAATCTCTGTGACTCTCCATTTTCTTCTTTTTTTTTTTTTTTAAAGATTTTATTTATTTATTTTTTCCCCCCAAAGCCCCAGTAGATAGTTGTGTGTCATAGCTGCACATCCTTCTAGTTGCTGTATGTGGGACGCGGCCTCAGCATGGCCAGAGAAGCAGCGCGACGGTGCGAGCCCGGGATCCGAACCCGGGTCGCCAGCAGTGGAGCGCGCTCACTTAACCACCAAGCCACGGGGCTGGCCCTCCATTTTCTTCTTAGTCAGTGTTTATTAAGTATATATACTGAGCTTTAGATTCTTTTGGGGGAGTAAAGTTGTCTCAAGTATGTGATCTGTGGTCTAGATCTGCATGATCCAATTTAGTAGCCACTGCCTGCAGGTGGCTAGTTAAATTTAAGTTAATTAAAATTAAATGTAATTTTAATTAACATAATTTTCATATTAGCCGTGTTTCAGGTGGTCAATAACAACATGTGACTGGTGGTTGCCGTGTTGAAGCAGCATAGGTATAGAACATTTCTGTCATCTCAGAGTGTTCCGTTGGACAGCGCTGGCCTAGATTGCCTTTTCATCTTTTTGTCAGCATCACTTCTACCTATCATAGGTGGGGCCTCATAGTAGTTGCAGTTTTCTCCCCTGAGATGACACAGAAGAGTTCTGGACTTTACTTTTGGCTGTCATTTATGTATCTCCATTTTCGTAGTATTTAAACTCTCTTTACCTCTTAGCCCACAATGGGTTTGTTCAGAGTGCAGAGAGAATGCTGTTATCTCTGTGAAGATACGTGGGGATAATTTTGCTTAACTCCCTAGCTCTGGATTGGAATTTTTTTTTTTAACCTATTAGAGTTTCTGTTCTTCACTTTATTTATTTATTTATTTTCCCCCAAAGCCCGAGTATATAGTTGTATGTCATAGCTGCACATCCTTCTAGTGGCTGTACGTGGGACACGGCCTCAGCATGGCCGGAGATGAGGTGCGTGGGTGCACGCCCGGGTTCCGGGCCCGGGCCGCCAGCAGGGGAGCCTGTGCACTTAACCGCTAAGCCACGGGGCCGGCGCTGTTCTTCACTATAAAAACAACTGAGCAGGAACTGGAATTTATATTGATGCAAGGACTGTGTTTGATGTTGTTTGATTTTTTTTTTTTGGGAAATTAGGCGTTAAATACTTATTAAATGCCTACTTATTAAATGCCTACTAAAGTGCTAGGCATTTATTAGAATGAAAATAATGTGGTATACAGAATCTTTACTGTTTGATATACTTTTAGGATTTAATTTCTGTTCAGGTTAGTTATTTTTTATAAGTGGACTAATTTATTGCTTAAATCAGGGCTTCAAATATTGTCTTCAGGATATTGGATATTTATGTTGGGTGAGCTAAAGCATAGTTTGTTATTTGGGGGCTATGGGAGGCACATCTCTTCCCACTGAGTTAGTATTATTACAGTTGTTGTAATGATCTCATTGAGTGTAGCTAAAACAAACTTTTAGAAGATTTAATCAGAAACACTTTTAGAAGATTTAGTCTAGTAAGTTGGCCTTTAAGTTCCATCATCCCCGTAAGGCTCATGTTTCCTTATACTGGGTACGTTAAGTGCTCTGCATCAAGTGTATTTTAGCAGGGATGACAATTTCTTTTTTTCTCCAACATTTTTTTATGAAAGATTTCAAGCATACAAAGAAGTTGAAAGGATTGTGCAGTGAGCACCCATATGCCCATCGCCTAGTTTCTACATTTGTTAGCATTTTGCTGTATGTGCTTTATAACATTACATTCATCATCTGTCTTTTTTTTTTTTCAGTGTTTTTTATTGTGGCAAAACACACATAACATAAAATTTACATGTTAATGATTTTTAAGTGTACAGTTCAGTGGTATTAAGTATTCATTTTGTTATGCAACCATTGGCACCATCCATCTCCAGAACTCTTCATCTTGAAAAACTGAAACTCTACCCATTAGATAGTAACTCTCCATTCTCCCGTCCCCCAAGCCTCTGACAACCACCATTCTACTTTCTGTCTCTAAGATTTTGACTACCCTAAGTACCTCATATAAGTGGAATCATACAGTGTTTGTCTTTTTGTGACTAGGCTTATTTCACTTAGCATAATGTATTCAACGTTCGTCTGTCTTGTAGGCTGTCGGGATTTCCTTCCTTTTTAAGGCTGAATAATATTTCATTGTACGGATATACCACATTTTGCTTATCCATTCATCCATCGTTGGACACTTGGGTTACTTCCATGTTTTAGCTACTCTGAATAATGCTGCTATGAATATGGGCATACAAATATCTCTTGAAAACCCTGCTTTCGGGCCGGCCCCGTGGCTTGGTGGTTAAGTGCACGTGCTCTGATGCTGGCGGCCCGGGTTCGGATCCCGGGTGCGCACCGAGGCACCACTTCTCCGTCCATCCTGAGGCCGAGTCCCACATGCAGCAACTAGAGGGATGTGCAGCTATGACATACAACTATCTACTGGGGCTTTGGGGGGAAAAATAAATAAATAAAATCTTTAAAAAAAAAAAAAAAAGAAAACCCTGCTTTCAATTCTTTTGGGTATTATACCTAGGAGTGGAATTGCTAATTCTATGTTTAATTTTAGTAACTATTCTAATGGGTGTGAGGTGGTATCTCATTGTAGTTTTGGTTTGCATTTCCCTAATATTAGGGATGTTGAGCATCTTTTCGTGTGCTTAGGGACCATTTGTATATCTTGTTTGGAGAAATGTCTACTCAAGTCCATTGCCCATTTCCTATCTTATTTTTTTGAAGCATTTTAAACTAAGTTGCAGATATCAGTACATTTCATATCTAAACACTTCAACATGCATATCATTAGCTACAGTTCCGTATTTGCTTATGATTCCCTTTTTTGAGGAGGAGGCAAGGGGTGGTAAAATTTACACACTGTGAAATGTGACTGTCATTTCTTTAATTTATAAGTGCTTGGATAGAGAGGTTTGGGGTGCCAGTCTTTAGCTGGAATAGTTCACTTTTCCCCTGATTTAATGATGATGCTTATCTTGAGTTAGGTTTGTTTTTGCCAAATTAATATTGTGACCATATATAAAATTTATCTTTTTGAACCAAGACACTATTGAGTGAGGGGACGCTATTAATACGCCAAGACAAGGGTTGTAAACTGTCTTATGCAAACCTGGATGTAAGGTTAACCTAAACATAAAGAAGCACTTTTATAGATTGAGATTTTTTTCAAAGTAAATGCTTATTTAAGCACTTTACATACATTATTTCGTTTAATCCTATACTTTACAAGGTAAGTGAAAAGCTTTTTGTTTTACAAATGATGAAGCCTAGGCATGAGAGATCAATTTAGGGAGATAGGATTTGAACCTAGGTCTGACTCTAAACCTCCACTCTTAGCCACTATACTGTACTGCTCAGAGTAAGGGTACAGGGAGTAGACTGACCAATAAATTAGGACAGAGTCCTCAGATAATAAAACATCTCCATTTTGTATTGTCATGATTATTAGATCCAAAGTTAAGTTATTTAACTCCTATTCAGGAATAATGGACTTGAGTCCACCAGCTGACACAGGCTTTTTGATTCACCTTGCTGCAAATAGAATGACAGAAGATGTATTTCAGAATTGATAATATTTGCCTAGCGTTCTGTATCTTTCCATCTTTAAAATGAAAATACTCCTTCCTTCTCTTGAGAATTACAATATATATATTTAGTACTATATATATATAAAGAATACATGAAAAATTATACAGTTCAGTATCTTATGAAACTTAAGCATGGTCACATACTGTCATTTCTTTTATTACTAAATGGCTATTAAATGGTTTGGATGTGTAAAAGTGTTGAAAATCGTGTCTCACGCAAGTTTATGCACAAGTGGAATCAAGGATCTCTAGTCTAGTGCTCTTTTGACAGTTGAGTAAACAGTGCTAATTTCTAGTAAACACTAGAAATTCTCAAATGTAATTGTTTTAAGCTCTATTTGAAGTTTTTCTTTTTTTTAGATTTTTTTATTTATTTATTTTTTCCCCCCAAAGCCCCCGTAGATAGTTGTATGTCATAGCTGCACATCCTTCTAGCTGCTGTATGTGGGATGTGGCCTCAGCATGGCCGGAGAAGCGGTGCGTCGGTGCGCGCCTGGGATCCGAACCCGGGTCGGCAGTAGTGGAGTGCGCGCACTTAACCACTAAGCCACAGGGCTGGCCCTAAGCTCTATTAGAATTTAGCCATTGCAGGGAATAATCTCTTAAGAAGTCATTGTTGGACTCTGGTTCAGAAGCAGTGCATCTGAAATTTACTGAATGAATGATGCACAGGAGTGTCATTTAACAGTTGCAAATGCTTTGTCATATCAGTTATGATCATTTCTTTTTGTTTTTGAAACATCTCTTTTAGAGAAAGAAACAATGAAAAAATTTTTAACCTGGTTAACCCTAAGTGCAAGCTTCCTGATAACACCTGATACTTTGACCATTAATGTGTTGATGTATTTGTATGCAAGTGCTGTGAATGTAAGTGAAAGATAACTTAGTTTTGAAGTTGTCAACTAACTTATT
The DNA here is from genome assembly GCF_057802395.1 of Ceratotherium simum simum. Taxonomy (NCBI): domain Eukaryota; kingdom Metazoa; phylum Chordata; class Mammalia; order Perissodactyla; family Rhinocerotidae; genus Ceratotherium; species Ceratotherium simum. Next base: position 22,460,137 of record NC_141921.1, on the reverse strand, counting down.
GCTGTGGTTATTAGGAAACTAAGATTTCATGTGCTAGTCAAAAGCATACATAAACTGCAACTTTGTGTACAATATATGTTATTCCAGCTGGAATTTTGACCTTGCCCTTCTCAATCTTATTCTGATAATTAATCTTAGAGCTGCCAACAGGAAATAGGAGGTGCTTTCTGAGGAGGAGAGGATATTTGGTTTCCTTGTTGAGTATTAAATATCACTGCAAACCTATAGGGATATAGGCTTTGTCTTCTGGATTGTTTATCCTCCTGCCTTTACTCCTTTTAGTGTGTAGGACACCATTGTTCAAATCTAAATTGTAGGGCCTGGATACACTTTTTTTTTTTGCTGAGCAAGATTGATCCTGAATTAACATCTTCTGCCAGTCTTCCTCTTTTTGCTTGAGGAAGATTCGCCCTGAGTTAACATCTGTGCCAGTCTTCCTCTATTTTGTATGTGGTTCACTGCCACAGCATGGCCGCCACCAAGTGGTGTAGGTCCGTGACGGAGAGCTGAATCTGGGCTGCCGAAGTAGAGCGCGCCAAACTTAACCGGCCACGGAGCCGGCCCTGTGGATGAACTTTTTTTTTTGTGAGGAAGACCAGCCCTGAGGTAACATCAGGTGCCAATCCTCCTCTTGTTTGCTGAGGAAGATTGGCCCTGGGCTAACGTCTGTGCCCATCTGCCTCTACTTTATATGGGACGCCGCCACAGCATGGCTTAACAAGCAGGGCGTCATTGTGCACCTGGGATCCGAACCTGCGAACCCCGGGCCGCCACAGCAGAGCACGCGCACTTAACCGCTTGCGCCACTGGGCCGGCCCTGGATACACTTTTATGATGCTTGTCTCCCATTATAAAGCATTATGAGTTCAAAACTCAGCTTTTCATATAGTAACTCTTGAATAATCTAGTTTCCTGTTGAAAATATTCCAAAACTTTTTCTTTGCTACATTTTTGTTACAAGTTCCGTAGCATTTAGTGTAATTTTTTTTTTCTCCCTAAGTAATCAGAACCTGAATTGGACCTAATGTGGAGTTAGGCAAAATCCTAGGGATTTAGCCTGATCTCTACTTTCCATTGTACAGATGTTTGTGTATCAGCTTAGTTTTTTGAAGGTGATTTTGGATATGGAAATATCTTGAGGGATTTGGTTTGTTGTTTGGTGATTATGTAAGCATGTTGCTGGTGGGAAAAGTCTTAATGAAGTGTAAAATAAACCTTGATTGACTACTGAAACAATTTGGAAAAATAAAATTCTCATTGTTGAGTCTATCCATTGTTATCCTCTCCCTTCCAACTTTCTTGTTTTTATTTTTTAAACTGCCCTTTTGGAATAAAATGTGCTATGTGCTTTACATACATTAATTCATTTAATCTTTAAGATAAATTTATAAGATCAGTGTGTCTACTTTTTAAAGATGAGGAAACTTAGTAAAATTAAACACCTTGGTCAAGTCTGCACAGTGGTGGAGTCAGGATTTTCATGCAGGTTGGTCATGTGTTTGCAAAGCTCTTTCTCACAAGCACTCTGCCTGTATTCAACATACACCTTCATATGCCTGTCCTTCGATGTGAAGTTGTTTCTTTGATTTGACCTTAAGAGCATTGCTTTATGAGTCCTATTTCAATCTTTAGAAGTTGTTAGCAAAAATCTAAATTAATGTGTGTGGCCAAGAAGCTTGTGAACAGCATAGAAATGCTTGTACTCTTCTGTCACTGTGATAGAGAGTTATATTAATCTTTTTTTCCTCTAGAGAGGGACTGGGAAAGGAAGTCTAAAGGTAGCACAACCACAGTGTTTAGCATTGTAGAAACATTTTTTTTTCATGCTTAAAAAATAAATGCAATATGAAGACATGCAGCCAGAGCAATCTAGAGAAAGAAGAGCAAAACTGGCAGTATCACACTCCTTGATTTCAAGCTATGCTACAAAGCTGTACTAATAAAACAGCACGGTACTGGCACAAAAACAGACACAGATCAATGGAACAGAATAGAGAGCCCAGAAATAAACCCATACGTATATGGCCAATTAATCTATGACAAAAGGAGGCAAGGATATACAGTGGGGGAAAAAGACAGTCTCTTCAATAAATGGTGTTGGGAAAACTGGACAGCTATGTGCAAAAGAATGAAACCGGACCACTTTCTTATATCATTTACAAAAATTAACTCAAACTGGATTAAAGACTTAAACGTTAAGACCTGAAACCATAAAACTCCTAGAAGAAAACATAGGCAGTAAACTCTTTGACATCGGTCTTAGCAATATATTTTTGGATATGTCTCCTCAGGCAAGGGCAACAAAAGCAAAAATAAATGAATGGGACTACGTCAAACTAAAAAGTTTTTCTGCAGTGAAGGAAAGCATCAACAAAATGAAAAAGCAGCCTACTGAATGGGAGAAGATATTTGCAAGTCATATATTCGATAAGTGGTTAATATCCAAAATATGTAAAGAACTTATACAATTCAATATCAAAGAAACAAAAAATTTGAAAAATGGGCAGAAAACCTGAATAGACATTTTTTTTCAAGGAAGACATACAGCTGGCCAACAGCCACATGAAAAGATGCTCAACATCATTAATCATCAGGGAAATGCAAATCAAAACCACAATGAGATATCACCTCACACCTATCAGAATGGCTGTTATCAAAAAGGCAACAAATAACAAGTGTTGCCGAGGAGGTGGAGAAAAGGGAACCCTTGTGCACTGTTGGTGGGAATGTAAATTGGTGCAGCCACTGTGGAAAACAGTATGGAGGTTCCTCAAAAAATTAACAATAGAACTACCATATGATCCAGTAATTCTACTTCTGGATATTTATTTGAAGAAAGCAAAAATACTAATTAGAAAAGATATATGCGCCCCTGTGTTCATCACAGTGTTATTTACAATAGCCAAGATATGGAAGCAGCGTAAGTGTCCATTGATGGGTGAATGGATAAAGAAGATTTGCGGGGCCAGCCCTGGGGCCTAGTGGTTAAGTTTGGCGTGCTCCACTTCGGTGGCCCAGGTTTGGTTCCCAGGCGTGGAACTACACCACTCCGTGGTGCCCATGCTGTGGCAACCCACGTGCACAATAGAGGAGGATTGGCACAGATATTAGCTCAGGGCGAATCTTCCTCAAGCAAAAAGAGGAGGATTGGCAACAGATGTTAGTTCAGGGTGACTCTTCCTCAGGGGAAAAAAAAATTAAATAAATAAAAGAAGATGCGGTAGACAGATACAAAGGAATATTACTCAGCCGTAAAAAAAAGAATGAAATCTTGCCATTTGCAACAACGTGGATGGACCTAGAGGGCATTATACTAAGTGAAATGTCAGACAGAGAAAGACAAATACCATATGATTCACTTATATGTGGAACCTAAAGAACAAAAGAAATGAACAAACAGAACAAATTCATACATATAGTGAACAAACTGGTGGTCCCTGAGGGGAGGGGGGAGGGGAGGTGGGTGAAATAGATGAGGGGATTAAGAGGTACAAACTTTGAATTATGAAATAAATAGGTCATGGGGATGTGATGTACAGCATAGGGAATATAGTCCAATAACATTGTAATAATTTTGTATGGTGACACATGGTTACTAGACTTATCCTGATGATCACTTTGTGATGTATATAAATCACTATGTATATTGAATCACTGTGTTGTACACCTGAAACTAATATGGTATTGTATGTGAACTATACTTTAATAAAAAAGTAAAATATTTAAAATATGAAGACATGCAAAAAAGTGCAAAGAATAATACAACTAGTACCCATGTATTTAAGAGATCAATTTAATAAATTTAAGAAATAAAGGTCTACACCATAGCTGAATCCTGTAGGATTGTTCCACCCTTCGCCCCCAACCACTCTTCTGATTTTGGTGTATGATACATGTTTTTCTAGACTTCTCTTAAGAATGTATGCTTTGGTAAACAAAATATAGTATGGCTTTTGTGTGCTTTTTTTTTTTTTTGTGAGGAGGACTGGGCCTGAGCTAACATCCGATGCCACTCCTCCTCTTTTTTGCTGAGGAAGATTGGCCCTGGGCTAACATCTGTGCCCGTCTTCCTCTACTTTATATGGGACACCGCCACAGCATGGCTCAACAAGTGGTATGTTGGTGCATGTCTGGGATCTGAACCTGTGACTCCCGGGCCACCGAAGCGGAGTGCGTGCAATTAACTGCTGCGCCACTGGGCCGGCCCCTTTTGTGTGTTTAAGCTTCATATAAATTGTTTGATACCAATTTATTTTTGCAACTAGTTACACTCAGCCTTACGTTTGTGGGATTCATTCATGATGTATGTGTTCTTCATTTTCGCTGCTATATAGTATTCGTTGTATGAATGTGCCACTTTTTATTTATCCATTTTCCTATTCGTACTCAGTGCTGCCAAGAATATTCTTGTATGCATTTTCTACTGACTTGGGAGAGATTCTGTAGTATTTATACCTAAAAGCGGAATTGCTTGGTCATAGGATGGTCACATCTTTAACTTTATTAGATATTATCACATTATTCTCCAGAGGAATTAGACCAGTTTATACTCTCAATACATTTCTGTTGCTACACATCTTTTTTTTTTTTGAGAAAGATTGGCCATATGCTAACATCTGTTGCCAATCTTCCTCTTTTTTTCTCCCCCAAAGCCCCAGAACATAGTTGTGTATCATAGTTGTAGAGTTGTAGCTCTTTTATATGGGACGCCACCTCAGCATAGCGTGATGAGTAGTGAGTAGGTCCACGCCAGGATCCAGGATCCGAACCGGCGAACTCCAGGCCGCTGAAGTGTAACGCGCGAGCTTAACCGCTACGCCACCGGGCCGCCCCCTGTTGCTACACATCTTAACAACACTTGATATTGTTAGAGTTTAAAACTTTTGGCCATTCTTATGAGTATGAAATATTTCATTGTAGTTTTAAATTGTATTTCTCTGGGTTACTAGTGATGATGAATATATTTTCATATGTGTATCAGCCATATGAAAACAGGTTTCCTCTGTTTTGAATTGCCTATTCTCGTCCCCTGACACCCCTTTATTTTTAGCATTTATAATCATTTGGTACACAATATATAGTTACTTGTTTGTATGTCTCATTCCACCGTGAGGTCAGAGACTTTCTCTTTTTGTCAGTGTTGTGTCTCTAGTGCCTAGAACAGTGCCTGGCATATGGTAGGTGTTCAATAAATATTTATTTAATAAATTAATCTTTTTTTACTAAACAATTGAATTTTTTGCCTTTTTATTGGTTTGTAGAAGTTCTTTATATAGTCTAGAGTTTGGATTTTAATCCTGTGGTTATGTGTATTGCAAATACACTCTGTTTGTGGGTTTGTTTTGATTTTCTAAAGCATATAGACATTTATCAATCCTTACTTTCATGTTTTATACTTATCTTGTTTGAAATTCTCTACCTTGAATTCGTACAGATATTCTTCTCTAAAAATTTTAAAGATTTTCACATTTAATGTTTATTTTCTTGTGTTTTTTTTAGTCCACTTGGAGTTTATTTTTGTCTGTGATGTGAGGTAGGGGTCTAATTTTACTTTTTCCATGTGATTGGTTTTAGTATTCCTTAATATTCTGAATCTCTAGTCTTGACTTGGTTTTGGGCTAGGTGTAGTGACCTTTATACCTTTTTGCCAGGGCTCAGATCTTCTTAACTTTATGCATGAGAAATTGGAAAAATGTTAATGTAATCTAAAACCAGATTTCCAGGAAATAGAAAGCAGGATTGCTAAATCAGATGGCATGAGTCAAACATCTGATTAAATCTTTTAGAGGGAAAACTCTGTTTACAAGAATCAGTTTGACAGGTGACAGTTCTCTTAGTAAATAACATTTGTGGTTGTACCAGCTTTTATAGCAATCTATTTTCCTGATTAAACTTATGAATATAAGGCTGACTCTGGTGAATTGTTACATTGCTTATATAAAAGCTTTGGAAATAAGATGCATTTTATGAGGAAATGTGCTTAGGAGTGGCTAGGTGGCCTTGAGAGTTGGTATTTTGTGGGAAGAGAAGGCTTGCATTTCCCTAATGGTGTTTATAAATTGCTGTTGGGTTAACATCAGTTCAAAGGAGCTGCACATTTATTTTCTAGAGTTAGAACCAGAGAATATGGACATTTTGGATAGATTTTCAAACTGCTGATAAGATTATTTCTAGTAGTAAGTTTGCTCGCAGGTGTTGGCAGCACTCTGAGAAGTAGTTATTGATCTACTGGTCAAATCTGGTAGCTACTTCTGATTTGTAATTTAAAAAAGAAGAAAAAAATCTCCAAGGATGAATGTGTTTTGGTAGGTTCTCCGGCATGACGTGATCATATTGTGACAAATTATTATGGCATCAGATTCAGTCTCTTTCCTGTTGCATGTTTACAAAAGAAAGCAACTATGACTCATCTGGAAGTTGGTTATCCCGGTGTGGTGCTCTGGATTAAATGGGTTGTTAATCAAGTTACTATTTCAGGTGGAATTTTTTTAGTAAAACTAAACAGTTGTGAGAATAGACTGAATGTACCATCCAGTTTTGCAACTCTAAAATTAATAGTTTTTTGTTGACTGAAATTTCCTTTCAAATAGGCCTTTAATGAATTAGATTTATTCTTATTTAGCATCTCCTGTAGCTTCCAGTAGAGTACATTTTAGCCAAATAATAGATTATTTAGGGATGTTTTCTAAGCCTGATTTCATAAGGCACATTAAAAAAAAATTCCCTTAGATAGTAAGTAACTGGGAAGAAAAGTGAGAGATCAGAGCCAACTGGATGAAGTTTGTGGCTTAAAGTTCTCTAACAGATAAAAGATGTGATGATATGAAAGAACTGGGACGCTGAGAGCCAGGGGCCTTGAGGCTCCAGTATTAGCTCGCTTCTTGGGCAGATCTCTTCCTTTTCCTGGGCTCAGTTTCCCTTCTGTAAAGCTAGGGTAGTACTAGATATGATCTCTAGGAGTGCTTCCACTTCTAAATGCTCTATAACTCTAATTCTGTTCTTATTTCTCCCAAACTGATATTCTCCTGGGTAGTGTTTTTGCATCTAGATTAGAGTGGATCAGGATCTCTTAATCACAAGAGACTCTGCTCTTTGATTAAAGCTGGCTATAGACTGCCTGGAGGCTACACACCCTTTACAGGGTCTGATGATAATGAGCTTTTCATTCTCCTAGCACTCCAAGTCACAATTATTTTTTACAAATAACTATTTTAGTGAGATTTAGAAGTAGATCCATAAAAGGTGTAAATGTAGGCTGGAAATTGTATTAACCAGGTTCTCAGTGGAATCATGGTAATACTAAGCAGAGATAAACTCCTCATTTTTACTATAAGCACATGGAAAGGCATGGATTTTCTGATTCATCTTTGCTTTGCACAGTGCCCACTGAAGGAAATTAACAATTATTTATTACTGTTATTTGAGTGCTTCCTTATATTACTGGGAAGTGTACCATAATTTAGATATTTTTCTCATTTAATCATTGCAGCAGCTTGTGAGGTAGTGTTACTGCTATTTTGTAGATCAGGAAACTGAGGCTTAAAAAAGTCAAAAGGTTTTTTTTTTTTTTTTTTTTTTAAAGATTTTATTTATTCAGTTTTTCCCCCCAAAGCCCCAGTAGATAGTTGCATGTCATAGGTTCACATCCTTCCAGTTGCTGCACGCGGGACCCGGCCTCACGTTGGACGGAGGGGCGGTGCCTCGGGGCGCGCCCGGGATCCGAACCCGGGCCGCCAGCATCAGAGCTCGCGCACCCAACCGCCAAGCCACGGAGCCGGCCCCTAAAAAAGTCAAAAGGTTTTAAACTACTTTTTATGTGATTCCAGAACCTGTAGTCTTTCTTGCCTCAATATACTACCTAGCAAAGACGTTATTCATAGGGTGCACTCAATGAATGTTAACTCAGTGAAATATTTGTAAAATGTTTAAAAAAATTTTTTTTGTACGTTGTTTCGCATCTTTATATGTTAGTATTTTTAGAAGAGAGGGATAGCCAGTCCTGATAGACCAACTGAATATCTTACTCATAGGACATCCTCAAGGCAAGGCAATATATGGTTGGCGGCTGTGTTCCAAAATAAAAATTAAACCAGGGAGGGGAGCTGGAAATTGGGGAGGGTTGGGTAGAAGTTAGGAAGGAGATCTTTTTTCATTATATTCTCTTGTACAGTTTGAAATTTTTATTGTGCAATGTGTATTACTAAAAAGAAAAAAACTAGGTAAAAAGAAGAATCAAACATTTTAGTTTATTCAAGCAAATAAAAGTTTATGTTAATATCCAAGTTCTATGATTCTGTACATGTTTTTCCCTTTTTTAAAACTGTGTACATATGCGACAACACGGATGAACGTTGAAGACATTATGGTAGGTGACATAAGCTACACGTAAAAGAACATTGTATGGGGCTGGCCCCGTGGCTTAGCAGTTAAGTGCGTGTGCTCCGCTACTGGCGGCCCGGGTTCCGATCCCGGGTGCGCACCGACGCACCGCTTCTCCGGCCATGCTGAGGCTGCGTCCCACATACAGCAACTAGAAGGATGTGCAGCTGTGACATACAACTATCTATTGGGGCTTTGGGGAAAAAAAAAAAGAACATTGTATGATTCCACTTACGTGAGGTACCTAGAAGAGTCAAATTTATAGAGACAAAATAGAATGGTGGTTGCAGGGAGAGGGGAAGTTTCTGTTTAATGGGTACACAGTTTCAGTTGGAAACAAAAAAACTTTGCAGATGGTGATGATGGTTGCATAACTGTGAATGTATTTAATGCCACTGAACTGAACGGTACACTTAAAATGGTTAAAATGGTAAATTTTTGTGTTATACATATTTTACTGTAGTAAAAAAATTATATAGCTAATATTCATTTGTTTGTCATTCAGCAAACATGTTTCTAGACGTTGGGGATACAAAAAGGAATGTGATTTGGTACTTGCCCTTGAGGAGCCATTTGGTCTATTAATAATGCATGACTAGTAGTTTTCAAGGAAATAGAGGCTTATGTTGTAAGGAAATGGTGGTAGCTTATGAAAGTTTTGTAATGTGATAAAAAGATGATAGATTCTGGGGAAGTAGCTGTTATGATTGCCTGACTGTCTTGTCAGCTGGATGGGCCGGAAGATTCAGCCCAAGAGCATGACTTTAAAAACCACCAGTCTAGGTAGAAACTGTCAGGTGCACAGATGGCATGTTGCTCCCTCTCTCTCTCTCTCTCGTAAATTGAGAACCTAGGGCACAGAATAATGGCGTCATTTGAGGGCAGACTCATTCATCCTGGAATCAAGTATAGGCTTGGATTTGTTGCCAGAGTGTACTGCTTCTTTAAGAAGTTTTGAAGATGTAATAAGACTCTTATATTCTGAGTCTGCCATGAAGCCAAATTCTCAATTCTCAAGAGAGAGAAGGTAATTGTTTAATGACCGTGTGACTAGTCATAACCCGCTGGATGAAGTCTTGTCTTTTAACTCTTTAAATCAGACGTTGGCCTGATTAATAATAGTCTTTATTGAGTACTTATTATGTGGTAAGCACTGTTTCAAGTGCTTTACACATACATTAACTTACTCAGTTTTCATAAGAACCCTGTGTAGCAGGAACCAGTTTTACAGAGGAGAGAACAGAGATTGAGATTTAATTAGGTAGCATATCACAGGTCTCAACAACTACTAGTTGTTGGAGCTGAGAATCAACCTAGGCAGTCCAGCGTTAGAGTGTGTGCTCTCTCTTATTATTTATTGGGCCAGTGCTTTGGAAATTGCTTTTGGATGGTTGATTACTAAATTTATTTGCCTTACTGAAAGTTGCTGGGGATAAATCTTAGAAAATGACAGTTTCTGCCATTTGAGACCCCCACAATTTTGAGAATTACTGCTCATTAAGGGTTTATTCTTGTTTGGCCATTTGCACTTAATGCCTTTGTTAGTCAAATAATGTAGAGCCAGTTGGCAAGCTTTCTGTAAAGGTCCAGGTAATACTTAAGACTTTGGGAGCCAAGAGGCAAAATTGAGGATTTTATGTAGGTACTTAAATAACAAGAGAGAAAATAAATTTTTTATTGGCAGAATTCAAAATATAATAATTGAATACAATTTTTGTAAGACAAAATTATGTTAGTGAGAAGAATGGAATTCTTTTTTTTTTTTTTTTTTTCTTGTGAGGGAGATCAGCCCTGAGCTAATATCTGTGCTAATCCTCCTCTTTTTGCTGAGGAAGACCGGCTCGGAGCTAACATCTATTGCCAATCCTCCTCCTTTTTTTCTTCCCCAAAGCCCCAGTAGATAGTTGTATGTCGTAGTTGCACGTCCTTCTAGTTGCTGTATGTGGGACGCGGCCTCAGCGTGGCCGGGATCCGAACCCCGGCCGCCAGTAGCGGAGCGCACGCCCTTAACCGCTAAGCCACGGGGCCGGCCCAGAAGAATGGAATTCTTTTGGGAGATAGCGTTCCACGTAATTGGGGTTCAGAGTTAGCTTTACGTATTAAAATCGATGGCAAGTGTTCATCTGTTAATGCTGAAATCTGTAGTGAGACTTTACATATGTCATCTTTGAAAATGTCTTTTCACGCAGATGGGTACTGCCGAATACTAGTATTAATCCATGCACATGATTTTTTTGAGCATATGATTTTAATTGAACATTTTCGTCACTTGGAAGGCATTTATGGAATTCTGATAGGTACTTGATATTTGCCTTTTAGCATGCAGATTAATCATTTCCAATTGAGGAAGTGGATGGAAGCACCTCAGTCGCACAGTTAGATGGATTGTGAAATATGGAGATTGCCTTTGCACTTGCATTTAGCTTAGAAATACGCTGGAACTGTACTTTGAGTTGAGAAAATATGTCTGCTTCAAATTTGTGTGGGAATGGAGATCTCATTGTTTTAACTTGTGACAGTACAGGAAGTGAATAAAGTAACTTGACTTTACTTGTGATTCAAACAATATTTGTTGTTGTTCAGATTATTTTGCCGCAGTGTGTTTCCCTTAGAGGTGCTGTTTTGCCTTGTTATTTTCGATTGAATTCATTAAGAAACGTTACCAAGTCTGCAGAAAAGCTAATTTCCAAAGCCATTCAGTATTTGATAATAGTGTTTGAGTGGTTCTTCTTGTTCAGAAAAATTTCAGATTCAGCCCTGAGCTAAAAAAAAAAATCACAAAATTTTACCATTGCTAAGTCATTGAACTGCTGATTGGTAGGGCAAGTCAGGATTCACGTTATATTTCTGCCAAAAATTCACAGAACTGATTATAGTTAAGTCTACAAAAGTGAATTGAAAGCAAATGAAGGTCACTCCTGACAATATTGGCCCAATATGCAATAGATTAAAAAGTTTTTGCAGAATACCTGCTGATGTAGTACAGTGAATAACCAACCATATGCTTTAAATACCTTACATTTTTGCAAGCTCTGTAAATTTGTCCAACTAAGGGCTTTCTTCTCCACATGTTTTTACCACCATCATTTGTGACACGTTAGCAGATTCAAGTTCCGATTGTATTGAATTGGTGTTCTCTCAACTTCTTTGAAAAGATTCTTGCTTGTAGTTGTTCCACACAGACTATTCCTTGAAGCTAACTCTTCAGTCACTTCAAACTCAGCATTGACTTCTCCTGTAAACAACCGAGCAGTATCAGCAATAACTGTGGAATCATCAAGAGGCAGGGATCACCAGTCAAAATCATTTACCCTTTTTTTTTTTTTTTTTTTGTGAGGAGGATCAGCCCTGAGCTAACATCCCTGCTAATCCTCCTCTTTTTGCTGAGGAAGACCGGCCCTGAGCTAACATCTATTGCCAATCGTCCTCCTTTTGCTCCCCAAAGCCCTAGTAGATAGTTATATGTTGTAGTTGCACATCCTCCTAGTTGCTGTATGTGGGACGCCGCCTCAGCATGGCTGGACAAGCGGTGCGTCGGTGCACGCCCGGGATCCGAACCCGGGCCGCCAGCAGCGGAACGCGCGCACTTAACTGCCAAGCCACGGGGCTGGCCCTACCCTTTTTTTTTTTTTTTTAAAAAAACACATGTTTTGCTTTTAAACAGTTTCAGATTTACAGAAAATCTGAGAAAATAGTACAGAGTTCCCATGTATACCCCATACCTGTTTCCCCTGTTGTTAACATCTTAAATTAGTCTGGTACATTGGTTACAACTAATGAACCAATGTTGATACATTCTTGTTGGCTAAAGTCTATACTTTATTCAGATTTCCTTAGTTTTCCAGAGTTCCTTATGTCCTTTTTCTGTTCCAAGATCCCATCTAGTATATACATTTGGTTGTCGTGTCTCCTTAGACTCCTCTTGGCTGTGACAGTTTCTCAGACTTTTCTTATTTTTGATGACCTTGACAGTTTTGAGGAGTACTGGTTAGATATTTTGTAGAATGTTCCTCAATTGGTATTTTTCTGATATTTTTCTCATGATTAGATTGGTGTTATGGATTTGGGGGAGAAAGACCACAGAGGTAAAGTGCCATTTTCATCACATCATGTCAAGGAGTACGTGCGGTCACGGTGACTTATTGTTGATGTTAACCTTAACCACCTGGCTAGGTTTCTCCAATGTAAATTACTCCCTCCCCTGCCTCTATACTGTACTCTTTGGAAGGAAATCGGTAGGTACACTCCACTTAAGGAGTGGAGAGTTGTGTTCTACCTCCTTGAAGTTGGCGTATATACGTAAATTATTTGGAATTCTGTGTGGGAGATTGGTCTCTTCTCATCCATTTATTTATTTATTCAGTCATTTATTCATATCAGTGTGGACTTATGGATGTTTTATACTTTGAGTTATAATCCAATATTACTTTATTTTGTTCAAATTTTTCCGATTTTGTCTATTAACAACTCTTTCAGTTGGACAGGAGTGTCCTTTTGATGGACCCCATTCATTGTGGGGTTTTTTTGTTTTTGTTTTTTTGGTTTTTTTTGAGCACTTCCTTACTTTCTGGCACTTCAAGATACTCCAAGCTCATCCTATGTATTCTCTGTCCCACCCCTAGAATCAGCCATTTCTCCAAGGAGCCCTGATTTCTTTTATTGGACAGTGGTATTAGAAATCAAGATCTGGGTGGTAGGTGTGCTCACTGCTACTGGACTGTTATTGCTTCTAGGTTTTCTAAGCTGACAGAGCAAGGAAATATATGTGTATGTGCTAACATATTTCTTATACCTATAGAAAATATATGTGTATACATATAGGAAATATGTATATACTAACACATTCTATATACATATAGAAATATCGATAAGTATTTTTGATATTTCTGTATATATCCATTTATATCTATATTAAGCTAAACATGAATTCATACTGATACCTCCAACTCTAATCCAGTACCGTCTGGATCATTCCAGCCTTTCCTTCTTTCTTAATTATAACCTGTTCTCAACAGAGAGAAACTTGTCTGTCACCATCTGCCATCCATTTTCTTATTATTTAATTCCAGTATACATATATAGTGGTTTCAGAATTGTTAACCCATATCCCCTGGGAAGCAACTTTAACAACCAGAATACAGTGGTTATGTGCAGTTCCTTTTGCTTTTACTCTTCTGTATCCCACTCCTTTCCATATTACTTAGGTCGGCACCTTTCCCCTCTGTCTCCCTTCTTTCTTTCTTTTTTTTTTTTATAATTTTATTTATTTATTTTTTTCCCCCAAAGCCCCAGTAGATAGTTGTATGGTCATAGCTGCACATCCTTCTAGTTGCTGTATGTGGGACGCGGCCTCAGCATGACTGGACAAGCGGTGCGTCGGTGCGCGCCCGGGATCGAACCTGGGCCGCCAGCAGCGGAGCGTGGGCACTTAACCGCTAAGCCACGGGGCCGGCCCTCCCTTATTTCTTAATTGACTACTGATGTTGCTCCCACTGACCTCAACTTGTTGAGCCAAAAGACTAATACTGGTCTTAAACAAATTCATATTCTCTGGACACATTTCTTTGGCTGCTGCAGTCAAACATGATTTAATTTGCTACAAGTAAACGGCTTTCCTTGTCATGCTGACAAATGAACCACTCAGAAACTTACTTTGGTTGTAGCCTCATTTTTATTTTTGTGAAGATTTTCTATTGTGATGGGATACTCCGTTTTAAATTTTCTCCTTTTTCTAACAGTTGGTTTCCTGTGAGTTGGGAATATTATGAATGCTTACTTTGGTAATGTCGACGTACATTATATTCTTGGCCACAGCTATGGTGTCATTTCATAATAAACACAGTGCTTTGCCGTCTAATTCGATAACAAAATAATCCACATTCCACACTGTGCCTTAAATGGGTAACATTCAAAGTCCACTTTTCTTATTTTGACATAGGGATATGCACTGATAATTTAAAAATAATAATGTGATATGACAGAATGCATAGTACTTGAAATACTGTAGAGTTATAACTGCGTCACCGCAATTTGTAGCTGTGCGAAGTGGTGAGACCACTGCATGCAGTCTGTTTTGCAGCTGCTCGGCTCTGCTGTCGTAGTGTGAAAGCAGCTGTCTGTAAGTGCATAGATGTTGCTGTGTTCCAATAAAACCTTTCATGGATGCTGAAATGGGAATTGCATAGAACTTTCAGGTGTCATGAAATACTCTTGATCTTTTTCAACCATTTAAAAATGTGGAAACCATTCTTAGCTCATGGGTGGTGTAAAAACACGTTGGGCTAGATTTGGCCTTTGTGCATCATTTGCTGACCCCCTAATTTAGAAGGCCTTGTGTACACTACCCATATGGATGTATCTGTCTTTCCCTCCAAAGCCATTCACTGTAATTTCACCAGTCTTGGATTCAATCTTGGTTCCTACTGATACCATGGAAGCTGCTTAGAGGAGATATTGCACAGTTTTCTGTGGTAAAACACTAAAGGTTTGTTTGGTCAACTGCCATAATTTCATCAATTCCTAGTATTTTTTTTTTCAATGGGAGTGGCTAAGGTTAAATTTTGGTATTTATTGGATACTTTGGGTTAACTTGAATAGAAGACACTGTCCTCTTTTGTTCACTTTTATTGATAACATCATGCTTTTGAAGCTAGAACACATTAGTCCTCAAGTAGTACATAAGCAAGTTGCCTGGGGGCTTAAAGGACTAGCCTTGACGTCAGGTTCTTAGGAGCAGGCAGTATCATCCTTGTGTTTCCTTATGTTCTGTATCTCCATAAAACATTACCAAGGGTGCCTGGGGAGAGATAAAAAAATTTCGAGTCTTCTTGAACCATAGGAGGTACAAATGCTATGGTCCTCGAACATTAGTGTTCACCCTTTGTTTGAATTTAGGAACTGTGTTGTTCCTTAAGGTCTAGTAGTGTATGGACCATGGGAGTATTCTGAGCTACATTCTGGTCTAAGCCACTGTTGTCCTTTACCTGGATTACTATAGACAATATCTGCCAATTTCTTCTGCCCTTGCCCCTTTAAAATCTGTTCTACACTCAGCAGCCAAAATGAGCCTTTTAAAACATAATTCAGTCCTTTTAAAACATAATTCTGGTCATGTTACTCTGCTCACAACACTCAGTGTCTGCCCACATCACCCAGAGGAAAACCAAAGTCCCTATGATGGCTTGCAGGGCCTATCCATTCAGCCAAGCCTCTGACCTGATCTTCCAGCTGCTCCCTGGCAACTTTGTGCATTGCAGCCACTCTTTTTCTCTCTTCTTCAGATATGGCAAGTCTTTTTCCTCCCCAGGGTCTTTACACTTGCTGTTTCCTTTGTTTGGTCCCCTCTGCCTTCAGATAAGGCACCGGGTATTCTTTCTTTTCTTTTTTTTTTTTTGTAGGGAAGATCAGCCCTGAGCTAACATCTATTGCCAATCCTCCTCCTTTTTTTCTCTTTTTCTCCCCAAGGCCCCAGTAGATAGTCGTATGTCACAGTTGCACGTCCTTCTAGTTGCTGTATGTGGGACGCCACCTCAGCATGGCTGGAGAAGCGGTGCATCGGTGCGTGCCCGGGATCCAAACCCCGGGCCGCCAGTGCCAGTAGCAGAGCGTGCGCATTTAACTGCTAAGCCACGGGGCTGGCCCCATACTCTTTCTTTTCAAGTCTCTGCTCAGCTGTCTCATGAGATAGGCCTTCCCTGACCACTTTATATAAAATCATAACTTTTATTCCCTCATGTGCCCCATCTCCCCCCTAGAAAGTAAGCTCCAGGAATGAAGAGTTTTTAATTGTTGAATTTCCATTGCCTAGAATAGTGCCTGGCAATGTAGTAGGTACTTAATAAATTTTTTGTTGAATAAGTGGACAATTAAAAGGGAAATTGTGTAGAAGGGGGAAAGATATATTTTCCTTGCTAATATACCGGTGTATATTAGCCGGGGTGTCCTTGGTAATATACTGGTATCTGACCAAGGGAGGTTCAGGAGATAGAGGCTGAAAAGTATGCCTATGACTGTCCAGATGACACAGGCAGGACATAAAAACTGTGGTGGCAGAGATGATTCAGGGCTTCAGGAGTTTCCTGACTGTCACAGAATAACTAAGGGCCAGAACCTCAGATTTGCTTCTCCACCCATTGTGACAGTGGAAAATTGAAGATTTGTTGGGATGATAAAATTCTTGCCAGTATCCGAGAAGAGGTTAATTAATAGGAAAGAAACATGATGGGGTAGTAAAATGGAAGATTTGCGTGTGCTTGCTGTCTGATTAGAATGTTAAGGACGGATGTATTGGAATACTGTAGTTTGTTTATTTAATTGAGTGGGTTGTGGACTGCCTCAGTCGTGAGGCAGTCATCTGCATTTCCCCAGGCTGACTGATGTGAGCCCCTGTGCCTCTGCAGTTAGAAATAGGGAAAGAAGTTTTGGCTGATGTAACCTAGGATGAATTCTAAGAATAAACTGCAAAAATAAATGTGACAGTATTTTGAAAGAACGAGTGTTTGAAAGTGCTTTATTTTTACTGTTTATCAGCTAAGTAAATATATATCAACATTGTCATTAATTTGTTAAAGGATCTGACTGAATACTAATTTCATTTGGATGAAAGTCTTACTTTGTTAGTTTTTTTTTTGTTTTTTTTAATTTTTATTTATTTATTTTTCCCCCAAAGCCCCAGTAGATAGTTGTATGTCATAGCTGCACATCCTTCTAGTTGCTGTATGTGGGACGCGGCCTCAGCATGGCGGGATAAGCGGTGCGTCGGTGCGCGCCCAGGATCCGAACCCGGGCCGCCAGTAGCGGAGCGCGCGCACTTAACCGCTAAGCCACGGGACCGGCCCTTTACTTTGTTAGTTTTAAGAGTGGGTTTTTGTTGCCTCTTTGTAATGTCGGTTACCTGATTTCGTTTGGTGTAGGTCAAGAGGTTATTGCTTGGGTGTTCAGTTAATTCAGCAAACACATCAGTGTTACGTATATAGAGTTCGCGGAGGGGAAATTGACAAATTAACAGATACGATGAGATGAGTGTAAGGAGAGACACCTCTAGGGTAACACAGAGAAGCAGTACCTAACCCAGCTTGCGCGAGCCAAGGACAGCTTGCTTGGGAAGGAGACCCTCATAGGAATGAGTAGGAGTTGGGTGAGAGGGGAGGAGACATTCTAGGCTGAGGGTTCCACATGTACCAAGAAACTATAGCTTAAGGAAGTAGATTCCTTTCTTTGCTGGCAAATGAGGCAAGGGGTCAGCTATGTGCAAACCACAGGTTTCAGAGAAAGCTGAGGGTGGTGGGTATCTTTGAGTGAATGCTGAGTAAGCGAAAAAAGAAAAGATTAATGTCAAGACTGCATCTTCAGATTATTTGAATCTTGGGTGCCTTTCTACTTTATGGTAATATAGATGAATAATAAAGCTTTCATGAGCTAGAAGTGAGGACATTAACTACATACGTGAGCTTGCTGATCTTGGAGCTTTGTTTTCCTGTTTTGTTGGGTAACACTTCATAGTGTTGATGTATCGTCGTTTTAGTAATGTTTAGATATGGGAATTTTAAACAATTGGATCAGAAGGGTTTTTTTGTGTGTGTGCTTTGAGGGATGAGGATGGAGAGTTATTTTAACTTGAAATGTTTTTGTTAAATTTAGTTCAGCATACCTCCGTTAAGTTTTTTTGGTTTCAGGTGTCTGATTCTTCTGAAGTAATCCTCCAAGTTGAATTATGAGTTCGTGAATTAGTGTTGCATAATGCAAACCGTAGCCCCTGAAGTGTTACTGGCGGAAGTATCAGGTTACAAGAGGAAGGTTTTAGCTTTCCATACTACAGCCTTGCTGTAGGAGGTTGGGCAGATGGAAACGTGGGTGAGAGGCAGTCGGAGACCCTCAGGCTAGTGTACTTTGAGAGAGAAGCCTGTGTCCACTTACGGTGAAGTTGAGGGTTAAAGTAGAGTTTTTGCTTATACGTTTCAAGCATCTGTATTTCGAGATGCAATCTGCAAGGTTTGGATCGTTATTTTATCACTGTTTATTTCTTCTCATTGCAGAATTGTATCCTGACTTTGTAAATTGGAGAAGCCAGCAGCACTGCCAGTGTTCTTTTGAGGTAGTCTCTTTTTGGGATCTGGTGCAAGTTGAATCTTTGTTCAAATAAGGTAACTGCATGGTGGTAAAAGGAACTAATAATAACTTCATTGACTTATAAAACCAGTCTTATGTTAAGAGTTGTTTATCCAGAAGATTCCTTAATGGAAGTTCTGGATTCTTATTAAGCAGTGTTTGTTTTTCAGTTAAACAAACTGAAACAAGATGATAAAGTAGCTTTGCTCTCCCCTCTCGTTTTGTTCCAAGTTGTAGAATCAGCAGTTACTTTTTTAACTAACTTTTGAGTTCTTTAATAACACATGTTTATTCATTTGGAAATACTGAGAAAGATCATCCATGAACTTAACATATATATAATCATTGTTAATGTTTTATGAATAATCTCTTTTCATCCATGTGTTACTTGGATATGTGTGTGTTTAATCAAAATTGGGGTTGTACGTTCTTGTCACCTGGTTCTTGTTAACAAGAACAAGTTTTTTTCTGTTTCATTTTTAAATGACTCATGGCATTTCATCATGGATGTGCCGTATAATTGATCTCACTAGTTCCTTTTTGGTAGACATTTAGGCTTTTCTCTCATTTTTCCTTGTCTTAGATAAGTGTGTGATGGATATGAATAAATTCATGTATACATTTGATTCGCCCCCATAGCACATTTTCCCTTCTTAACTTTAAAAAGCATTTTATATATTCATTTGTATGTTTTTATTTTACTTTTTATTAATACATGTACAAAAACCATATATATAGACATGTCAGACCATCAGCTCCACAGGACTTTTTATGGAAAACAGCAGCCCCTCCCTGCTTCCTTCCCAGTCCCTAGAGGCAATCATTTCTAACTCTTGACTGTTTCTTTTGGTACTACCTCTAAGTGATAAGCTTATTTGTTCCTTATTCATATTTCAATTTTTGATATATTTTTTTTTTTTAAAGATTTTATTTATTCATTTTTCCCCCCAAAACCCCAGTAGATAGTTGTATGTCATAGGTTCACATCCTTCTAGTTGCTGTACGTGGGACTCGGCCTCGCGTTGGACGGAGAAGTGGTGCCTTGGGGCATGCCCGGGATCCGAACCCGGGCCGCCAGCATCAGAGCGCGCACACTTAACCGCTAAGCCACGGAGCCGGCCCATCAATTTTTGATATTATTTAGTAACTTCCCACTTTGGATAGTAGCAGTTTTTGGTAGAATCCCCTGACCACCTCCGACATCCACATTTATTGTTACGCTGGTTATAATGTCATTTGGTTAGAGCAGTATTCACTGTTGACAGTAATATGGTTATGTATAGCTTATTCGCAGCCAAATTATGTTGCATGCTATGGTTAATTTTCTTAATATTCTTATTCTTGCATTCCTGTCCTATTTTTTTTTGTTGTTGTGAGGAAGATGAGCCCTGAGCTAACATCCGTCAGCAATCTTCCTCTTTTTGCTGAGGAAGATTGGCCCTGGGCTAACATCCGCACCCATCTTCCCCTACTTTATATGGGATGCTGCCACAGCACGGCTTGACAAGCGGTGCATCCGTGCATGCCCAGGATCCGAACCCATGAACCCCGGGCTGACGCAGCGGAGCGTGCGCACTTAACCGCTACGCCACCGGGCTGGCCGCAGTCCTTCTATTTTTATTTTTTTAAGATTTAATTTAGTTTTATTTTTGTCAACATTTATGATGGATATGATATCTTTTATCTCTGAGAAAGTTAATGATAATCTTTTTTAATAGGCTTATACAGGCCTATGAAATCGACACTAATATTTTCTTTTTTAATGGCTTATTACTTTTTACATTTCTTTTTTTTTCTTCTGTGAGGAAGATCAGCCCTGAGCTAACATCCATGCCAATCCTCCTCTTTTTTGTGCTGAGGAAGACTGGCCCTGGGCTAACATCTGTCCCCATCTTCCTCCACTTTATATGGGATGCCGCCACAGCGTGGCCTGACAAGTGGTGCATCAGTGCGTGTCCTGGATTCGAACCCAGGCCACCAGCAGCGGAGCTCGCGAACTTAACCGCTACACCATGGGGCCGGCCCTGCATTTCTTTACTATATCTGGAATTTTATTTTTGTTTATGGCAAGAAGAAGAAATCTAACTTTTTGTACCAAGTTGTTAATCAGTTGTCCCAACTATTGATTTATCCTTTTTTCTAGTTATTTGAAAATCCCCCTTTGTAAGGGTGTATTACAGGGTGTGTTTCTAAACTCTGTATTTTGTACCACTTACCTGTCTAATCTTGTGCTAATACTCAATGTTTTTATTATTGTAGCCTATTTCATCTTTAAATCCTTAGTGATGCAAGCCTTTCTTCCCTCTCCAGCCTCGGCAAGCAAAATATAATTATTTCCATACTTATTTTTATCCATACAGAAATATGGCAGTTCTTCAAGAGACTTAAGTATGAGAAATTAGAAAATAAAGACTAGAAGAACATGTACATAGGAAACCAGTTGCATAATTTTTAAAATGAGTGTACTAGATTTTAACCTCTAAGATTCTTATCTTGGTCAAGGCAGCTTTTTTTTCCTCTCTTGATGGGGAGCGAGTATGTATAAAGGCAGCTTTGGAGTTTTTGATTCATTCAGTCGGTAGACGCTGGAGTGCTTGTTGCTGTGCCTATTCTCTGTGCTCGTGATATCAGCCAGGAGCAAGACAGAGAGAAGTCCTGTTCTTGGGGAGCTTACTTTCTAGTTTGGAGAGGCAGATAAAATAATTTCAGATTTTCCTAAGTGCTAGGAAAGAAATAGGATTACAAGATAACTTGGGGGTGGGGAAGCAGTAGGTTTCATTAGATAATATGCTAAAGGAAGACTTTTTCTTTTTTTTTTTTTTTTTTTTTTTTTAAAGATTTTATTTATTCAGTTTTTTTCCCCCCAAAGCCCCAGCAGACAGTTGTATGTCATAGGTTCACATCCTTTTAGTTGCTGTACGTGGGACTCGGCCTCACGTTGGACGGAGAAGTGGTGCCTCGGGGCGCTCCCGGGATCCGAACCCAGGCCGCCAGCATCAGAGCGCGCGCACTCAACCGCTAAGCCACGGAGCCGGCCCAGGAAGACTTTTTCAAGTAGCTGAGATCTGAAGGATGAGCAAGGAGCCAGCCATGCTTGAGACTGCAGAAGAATGTTTATGTGGAGACACTGACAAGTGTAAAGTTGCTGAGATTGTGAATGCCTGGCTTGTTCAAGGAAGAGAAAGAAGGCCATTGTGGCTCAAGTAGAGTGATTGAGTGGGGGAAGAGTGGTTTGAGATGACATTGGAGAAGTAGGCAGGGGCCAGATCATTTAGAATTTTGAAACTGGCAAGCCAGAGCTTTCATATATAAATCTGATGAATTCAGTTTTGTTCCTTTCTTAAAAAAACAAATATAAGATGTTCTAGGAAATAATTAGA
The DNA here is from genome assembly GCF_057802395.1 of Ceratotherium simum simum. Taxonomy (NCBI): domain Eukaryota; kingdom Metazoa; phylum Chordata; class Mammalia; order Perissodactyla; family Rhinocerotidae; genus Ceratotherium; species Ceratotherium simum. Next base: position 22,438,271 of record NC_141921.1, on the reverse strand, counting down.
CCTATTTCTATAGGTAGTTTACATGCTATTCCTGAAGGAAATCCCAGAGAGGGGAGCTGCACTGATCACATGTGTCTGAACTAAGTTCTGGTTGAGTGTTTGGATGTACCTGGGGTTGGGGTAGTAGGGTTATCTCAAATTTAGATAGCTTTGAATAGTGCCTTAATTTATTTTAAATGAAAGCAGCAGGTCAAGTTTCTTTCGTAGACTCAGGTGACTGATAAGATTCAAAATGATAGCAGATCTTGAAACCACTTTCCTTATGTAGAGTTGTGTGTGTATTTAAGACATCTCTCTTTTTTCCCCCCAACTAGTCTGTTGAAGTGTAGATGTAAATGGAAAGACAGAAGGGAGTTATCTCAACAGGAAAGTCTTAGTGGATAGAGACTAGAAACTCCAAAAATGAATGATGACTTTAAAAGTGACTAAATACTGGATCAGGTTCAAAACTTGAGCATTTGAAAAGACATAATCGCTGTTATCCTTTAGGACAGCATTGTCCTAAAGAGAAGTCTAGCGTGGGCCACATGTAATTTCAAATTTTCTAGAGGTGATGTTAAAAAAAAAAAAGAGTGGCCAAGCCCGGTGGCACAGCGGTTAAGTGAGTGCACTCCACTGCTGCACCCCGGGGTTCACAATCCAGGGCGCGTATCAATGCGCCACTTGTCAAGCCGTGCTGTGGCAGCGTCCCATATAAGGTGGAGGAAGATGGGCACGGATGTTAGCCCAGGGCCGATCTTTCTCAGCAAAAAAAGAGGAGGATTGGTGACAGAGGTTAGCTCAGGGGTAATCTTTCTCACACACACAAAAAAAAGCAGCAGCAGATGAAATTAATTTTGATGATATTTTATGTAATTTAATATATCCAACACATTCTCATTTCAGCATGTAATTAATATAAAAAATAATTGAGATATTTTACATTCTGGTTTTGTATTAAGTCTTTGAAATCCTATATTTATTTGATACCTACAGGCCATCTCAGTTCAGACCAGCTGCATTTCAAGTGCTTGGGAGCCCCATGTATGTTGGACAGTGCAGCTCTAAGAGCTTGTACTTGTGAAGGAACAGATAAATTAATATGATTTAGTTATTGAACGATGCCCTCCCATATTCCAAGCATAATTCCAAGCAGTGATAGATTAACATACAACAAACTAAAAAGACACGTATTTTTCTCCTTTAAACCTCTGTGTGATAGACTTGTTTGGGGACGATGATTTGATCCTAAGAAGACCAATGTCTGTAAAAGATGTCAGACAACTTATTTCTCCTAGTAGAGTTGTATACAAGCTATACATGTAGAACTAACTATGTGTAACTATGTAGAACTCCGTGTAAACAGTAGATGTCTGTGTATCAGTGATGTAATGATAACTTGATGAAGAGAGACAACAATCCTAGTCCTTGGAATCTGCAAATAATGTCCATAAACCACTGGTTGTGAATCCCTCTCCAGATTTCCTGAATAAGAATCTTGATCGACAGACTTTTTTTTAAGCTCTGTATATGATTGTGATATGTACCACTGGTTCAGCCCAAAGTGTTAGTAATAATTTAATTTTGAAAAGTAATAGTTCTGTCATGATTGGTTGTTTAATTTAGTTTTTAAAAAAGTTTACCATAATGAGAGCTGGAAGGAAGCCATAGATCATTAGTTAACATAGGCTGTAGTGTCTTTGTTAAGTTAGAAAAGCTGAGGGTTCCTCTGAAAAATGAGAAGAAACTATTCCCCAATGGTAACATACCCATTTAAAACAGGAACTAAAATTGCTGTTACTGTCCACTGGGGATATAGGAGAACAGCCTCTAGGGTGAATCAAAGATTGTGTTTAAGCTGCTGACTATGCTATGCTATTCATTTTTTTTTTTTTTTTTGTGAGGAAGATCAGCCCTGAGCTAACATCCATGCTAATCCTCCTCTTTTTGCTGAGGAAGACCTGCTCTGAGCTAATATCTATTGCCAATCCTCCTCCTTTTTTTTCCCCCAAAGCCCCAGTAGATAGTTGTATGTCATGGTTGCACATCCTTCTAGTTGCTGTATGTGGGACGCGGCCTCAGCATGGCCGGAGAAGCAGTGTGTCCGTGCGCGCCCGGGATCCGAACCCGGGCCGCCAGTAGCGGAGCATGTGCACTTAACTGCTAAGCCACGGGGCTGGCCCACTGCTATTCATTCTGTTTCTTTGATGATAGAAGATTAATTGCATAGGTGATCCTGAGCTTAATAGACACCCATTGAATAAGTTCTCAGGAGAAGATACCATAAGTTGCCCACACTGGGGATATTGTGAGGAACAAGTTCCAAATGAACGGCCCTTCAGCTTGCTGTTAATTTTCCCTGGAACATCCAGAAGCAAAGGGATTTGTTCTCCAAAGGTCATGACCTTAGAATATGACCTTTTCTTGCTTCTCTATGCCTCTTCAGTGCAGCACATCTACATATAGCCAGTAAAGGTATAAAACACTTTATTGTTCTGTGTAGGAAGATATCTGATTACTTATTACTAATAGCAAGAAAATACAATCAGTGGTGAAATCTGTTTGCTCTCAGAGAAGTTCCTAAATATCTCCCTCCTACCACTCTGGGGTTGTAGCTAAACATAGCTTCTGGTGTGAACTCACACCTGCTGAATGCCAGGCAGTTTACATACACTTATTTAATTCCCATGGCGGTCTTGTGGGGTGTAGGTCACTTTTGGAAGATTGAGTGAGTATCTTATCCAGTTAATGAGTGGAGGAGCCAAGATTTGAACTCAGTTCTTTTTTGGTGCCAAAGCCATTACTTACTATGGTACCTGGTCCAGTATTATAAAGTGACTCGAGGGTTCTGTCCATTTGGGACAGGGCATTTTATTGTTTTTTATTTTTTATTTTTATTTTTTTTTATGTAAAAGAAAGTTTATAATTGTTTACTTAGTTTTTACTTACAAATTAAGGTTTCTTTTCTTTTCTTTTTTTTTTTTAATTTTTTGTTTATTGCAGTAACATTGGTTTATAACATTGTAAAAATTTCAGGTGTACATCATTGTACTTCTATTTCTGCATAGATTACATCATGTTCACCACCAAAATACTAATTACAACCCATCACCACACACATGTACCGAATTATCCCTTTCACCCTCCTCCCTCCCCCCTTCCCCTCTGGTAACCACCAATCCAATCTCGGGACAGGGCATTTTAGACTGAATATGCTTCAGCATGTTCCTTCACTTAACACCTACCTTTATGCCCAACTTGGAGTAACATTATATTATGGAAAACACTGAATAAAACCTGGATTCTAGTCCTAGCTTGGTTGCTTACTGTGTGTTGGATAATCCTGTATTCTGTGTGCACATTGTTCTCTTTCCATCAAACAGGGATTTTCTAGTTATCTATGTACTTTTTTTTATGCTAAGGAAGATTCACCCTGAGCTAACGCCTGTTGCCAATCCTCTTTTTTTTTTTTTTAATTTTTTTTTTGTGAGGAAGATCAGCCCTGAGCTAACATCCATGCTAATCCTCCTCTTTTTTCACTGAGGAATACCGGCTCTGAGCTAACATTTATTGCCAATCCTCCTCCTTTTTTTTTTTCCCCCAAAGCCCCAGTAGATAGTTGCATGTCATGGTTGCACATCCTTCTAGTTGCCATATGTGGAACGTGGCCTCAGCATGGCCAGAGAAGCAGTGCATCGGTGCGCGCCCAGGCTCCAAACCCGGGCCGCCAGCAGCGGAGCGCGTGCACTTAACTGCTAAGCCACGGGGCCGGCCCGCCAATCCTCTTTTTTTGCTTGAGGAAGATTCACCCTGAGCTAACATTTGTGCCAGTCTTCCTCTATTTTGTATGTGGGTCCCTGCCACAGCATGGCTGGTGAGTGGCGTAGGTCCGCGCCTGGGATCCGAATCTGTGAACCTGGGCAGCCGAAGCAGAGCATGCCAAACTTAACCACTGTGCCATGGGGCTGGCCCCATATCTATCTCCTTTTGTCTTCATAACTGCTAGACCTGAACCCCTGTCTTTTTTTTTTTTAAAAAAAACTTTTTGTTTGAGAATAGTCTATGATGAAATTGCAATGATAATACAAAATTCCTGGATAAGCTTGCTACGGCTACTGTAACAAAGTACCACAAACTAGGTGGCTTTAACAACAGCAATTTATTGTCCTACAGTAATTTGATCTGGAGGCTAAAGGTTCAGAAATCAAGGTGTTGGCAGGATTAGTTCCTTCTGAAACCTGTGAGGTAAGGATCTGTTCAGGCCTCTCTCTTTGGCTTGTCGATGGCCATCTTCTCCCTGTTCACATCCTCCCTCTGCATATCTGTCTCTATGTCCAGATTTCTCCTTGTTGTAAGGACACCAGTCATATATCTCTGTTAAGGTCCTATCTCCAAATGAGGTCACATTCTGAGGTATTTGGGGTTAAGACTTCAACATATAAATTTTGGGGGTAGGAGGACACAGTTAATCTCAACAGTTCCTATATTCCCCATGCCCAAGTTCCTGTATTATTAACATCTTATATTAGTGTGGTACATCTGTCACAATTAATGAACCAATATTGATACATTTTAATTAAAATGTTATCCCTATTTTTAACACATAAGAAAACTTCAGTTCAAAGAGGGAATGTGGCTTGGAAAAGATCTCCCAACTAGTGACCTCCTTTCTGACTTTACTCTGGTGCAAGCAAAAGAAAACTTCCAAAGTCACATTATGAGCCTGAAGAGATTAAAAAATAATTTTCTACAACAGGACAAAGACCTTGTCTTTCTTCTTCACTGCATCTAGCATAATGCATGGCACGGAGTAAGTGTTCAATAAATTCTGATAGCATGATCAGAAGAATGCTCTTAGTACTTATTGGACCGTGGTGTTTTTGGAGAATATACTCACACCCATCTTACCAAAGTAACGAGATTATGAAACTCGCTTTAATGAGAAAGCAAAACTTTTTGAAAAATTATGAAATGATTGTATATTTACCTTTCCAGTAAGCACCTCTTAGTGCAACGTCCTGTTTGTGTTTGTAAACCCCAACCTACTACCTATCCTGAAACTTTAGAAGTTAAGTTGTATGTCCAGTATTATCCACATTTAACAAAAGAATAAACTGAAATTTACAGAGATTATTACATTCTTAAAGTCCCCCAGAACTCCTCTCTTATTCCAGGTCACTTCCTTTTGCTATGAAGTTATTAGATAAACTGTATACTTATAACACAGGGTGCCAGCAAATGAAGTTGAGTTTACCACCTACATACTTGTTATTCCTTCAGAATACCTCTAGGAGGCATACTTACAATAAAAGAAATAGGTGCATAAAACTTTTTGCATGCCTTTTATTTATTTTTATTTTTATTTTTTATAATTTTATTTATTTATTTATTTTTCCCCCAAAACTCCAGTAGATAGTTGTATGTCATAGTTGCACATCCTTCTAGTTACTGTATGTGGGACGCGGCCTCAGCATGGCCGGAGAAGCGGTACGTCGGTGCGCACCTAGGATCCGAACCCGGGCCGCCAGCAGCGGAGCGCGTGCTCTTAACCGCTAAGCCACCGGGCCAGCCCTGCATGCCTTTTATTTTACTAGATTTTTTTCAAGCTGGCAACTTGAGCCCTAGGTTCATTATTTGTGTGTATTTTTCAGAATTTTCAAGCACTGATTGATTAAATTATGTTGCTTTATGTGAATATTCAATATCCCAGCTAAATTATGTTGCTTTATGTGAATATTCAATATCCCAGCTGTCTGAAGACTTCTTTATGTTTTAATTTCTGATTGGGGGAGATACAGCAGTTTAGTTGTTTCCCAGCAAAGATTTGTCATTGTGATCTTAAATTATTTAATATTTTCTCTGGTGTTAAAAACGTAAAGACAAAAGCTTTATGAAACTCTGATTCCTGTGTGGAAATCAGGCTTGAAATAATTAGTGATCCTTTGCATGCTATATTCTGTACTATATGGAAAATACATATCTCATTGAATTTTTCCTACCTTTCCAAGTTATTGAGAAGTAATGTGGTCCTGTTCCTTTAAAAAGTGAAAGATGGAAGAGGGGTGGAGTTTGCCATGTCATTGGGAACAGAAACTAATTCACTCACTGAAGAGCAAGAGTGAAATGTGACCTCCTGCTGGCTCTCTGGTGGAAAGAAGCTAGCAGCAGTGTCTGTCACCCTCACAGGATTATACTATAACAGAGCCCCGACTCGTTCTGGGAGCTCATCTTTCCCAAGTGAGGTGGTCTGCCTGAATTTGGTGTAGCTGGATTGCCCCCAGTGCAAGTGATGAGTTTAAGTACAGTCAGAAGGTAAGTGGCCAAGTCCCTGGTCAGCTCATACTATTTTCAGGCAGATTGGCTAGTTTTTATGAAGGAGTAGAATATGATAGGAATCTTAAATGATTTCTTCTAGAGTAAATTTCAGAGTTGATGGGATGGAGGTGGAGGGATGGTTCTTTTTTGAAAGCAAAAAGTGTAACCCTTACCGTTTAATTCCATTTTTAGGACATGGCTGAAGTAGGGATGAGGAATGTCCTGCTCAGTTTGTGCAACTTTTAAGTTTTTCATCAGTGATAGAGCTATTCCAAACCCTCATTTTATTGATGAAAAAACAGGCACAGAGAGGTAAAAACACTTGCCCCAAATAGGGGTTTCTGGGTTTATTAGGAGCATTAGTTTGGTTTTGGTTCATTTCTTTCATTTAAGGTATTTGAACACTTGCTTGGTGCCAGTGATCCCACCCGCCCCCGCCCCCTCCCAGTTTTTCATTGCTCACGAGTGGCATTGAAAAAGATGAGTTCTGCCCTTGCCCAGGGGTCTTGATATTTTTGGGCAGGACAGGGCAGGAAAGAGAGAAGGAAGAAGGTCAGTTTGCAATAGCCAAACAGGAGGCTAAAGTAACATCTCTTGTTTATTAGTTGATGACTGATGCCTGGGCTTGAAAGGAGGGAGGTCAGGAAGACTTTCTTTCTGAAGTAGGATGGGCTCCCTGCTGGATAGACAGGAACCCAGAGTCCCCACACCACCCACGGAATACAGGGCATCTAGTTGCTTTTGGAGACAAGCTCTGTCAGCACAGGTCAGAAGCCACCCAAAGCATCAAAAGTAAGTAGCAATACTGTTAGAAAAGAATTACTCTTTTTCCTCAAGTTTGAAGTAGCAGTAAAAAGTCATCATTGTTTTTCTCTTTTTTTGCTATTAGTTTGGTATGAATTTTCTGAGACAGATAACTTAGGTGCTACTATTTGCCATCCAGAGTAATACTCGGCCTAGAAAAGGGAGAACAGAGATTGACTTTTGGAGACTTGGAATTGAACTTTTGTGGATAAGAGCTGGCCGAGTACTTCCCACATTGGCAGTATTCTTGACTTAGGGGAAAAAAGCTCTGTTATTTATTTATTTATTTATTTATCACAGAAAATAGACATTTACTTTTCACAGTTCTGGAGACTGGCAAGTCCAAAATTGAGGTGCTGGCAAATTTGGTTCCTAGTGTGAGCCCTCTTCTTAGCTTCCCTTCTTGTCTCACACGGCAGAGCTCTTTTATTTATTTTTAAATATTTTTTTGGTGAGGAGGATTGGCCCTGAGCTAACGTTTATTGCCAATCTTCCTCTTTTTACTTGAGGAAGATTGTCCCTGAGCAAACATCTGTGCCAGTTTTCCTCTGTTTTGTATGTGGGACACTGCCACAGCATGGCTTGATGAGTGGTGCATAGGTCCATGCCTGGGATCCAAACCAGCAAACCCTGGGCCGCCAAAGTGGAGCATGCGAACTTAACCGCTACGCCACCGGGCTGGCCCCTCTTTTATTTTTGTAAATAATCCATGTGTACTTGTATGCGAGGCTTGCCATTCCTTAATTGCTGTGCTTTTAAACTGCTTCAGAGCTTACTCTCAGTTACTGAGAGCTTACTCTTCTTACTAAGAAGTTTCTCAGGGAAACTTCTTAATGCTCACTTAGAACAATTATCCATGTGACCATGAATAGCTAACACGAGTTAGTTTTTTTATGTAGTGAAAACAATCACAGAGTTGGGCCTTTTGTTTCTGCAGTTACCCTGATATAAGAACCAAGGGCCAGATACTGTTTCTCTGAAGGTGTGGGCTTTACTGGCTGTCCTTAACCCTCTAGTTTCTGAACACAGAGGGGTCCCTGTGCTGAATTGTTTCTGTGAAGTTTGCCGAGCTGGTTCCTCCTTTGAATTCTCTTTCCAGCCCAATAGCAACTTTTAGGAAGGAGAGTTGAGAATTTTTGTAAAGAATCCCATTGTTAGAATTAAGTGAACTAAAATATGTGCTTTCATTAATAAAAGAGGTATTTTCAGGGAAGTCAATAGTAAGGCTAGCACAAAAAGTATGTTGGTAGAAAATTACCATGTCAGATATTTCCCCAAATACCAAACAGTTAAAGTGAGCTCACAATTTTTACAGTGGATTTTGGACTCCATAGAGTTAGAATTAGAAGCCTTAGCTTTTTTGGGTTGCTAATCAAAAAGTGTAGTTTATTAGTGTGTATTTTCTCCCCTCTCGTGGTAATTTCCTCAGCTGTTGTGAAGTATTTACATTTCTAAAAACAGCCCACAGTGGGAATGGTATTTTGAACTACTCATGTCCTGTAATTAGGAGATAGTTTAAGGTTGCACTTTGGAATTTACTTGTAATGTATTTGAACTTAAATCGGAGTGATTGTTACTTGCTGATAAATGATTCTCCCTTTAGTCTTATTTGCAGAGCACAAATAGAGAAGCATGTAGAGGTGAGACATTTGGGTCCCTTTATTGCATGTCAGGGTTTTTTTTTTTTTTTTTAATGGAGGTATAATTGACAATAACATATTAGTGTCAGGTGTACAACATAATGATTTGATATTTATATGTGTGGGTCTTTTTTTTTTTTTTTTTTTTTTGTGAGGAATATCAGCCCTGAGCTAAAATCCATGCCAATCCTCCTCTTTTTGTTGAGGAAGACTGGCCCTGGGCTAACATCTGTGCCCATCTTCCTCCACTTCATATGGGACACCGCCACAGCATGGCCTGACAAGCGGTGCATCGGTGTGCGCCGGGGGATCCAAACCTGGGCCGCGAGCTGCGGAGTGCGGGCACTTAACTGCTACGCCACGGGGCAGGCCCCATGGTTTTTTTTTTTTTTTTTTTGGTGAGGAGATCAGCCCTGTGCTAACATCTGCCAATCCTCCTCTTTTTTTTGCTGAGGAAGACTGGCCCTGGGCTAACATCTGTGCCCATCTTCCTCCACTTTGTATGGGACGCCGCCACAGCATGGCTTGCCAAGCAGTGCGTTGGTGCGCGCCCGGGATCCGAACTGGCAAACCTTGCGCTGCCAGAAGCGGAGCGCGCGCACTGAACCGCTTGCGCCACCGGGCCGGCCCCACCATGGGTTTTTTAATATAAGTAATCTCTGGGTTTTTTTAGGGAAAAGATATGGGAAAATAGCTGCAGAGACTGACTATATCCACCCAAACTTGTTATATCCACCCAAACTTGTTAGGATTTTGACCATAAATAGAGCCCGCCTGCAGAGAGTTGATAATTTTTGAAGCTGGATGATGGGTACACTTGAATTCCTTACACTGTTTGTTCTTTTCTAATTTGCATTGTTTGACTCAACACTTCCATAATTAAAAACATTTAAAAAAAATTGAATCCAGTTGGCTATAAATCTGGCCTTTTCTTAACCCTCTTTTAAAGTCATAAAAGAGCAAAACAACTCCATTATAATAAGGTTTCCCAAAATAGACTTTGAGTAATTAAAATGCAGTTTTATTTATTTAGAGTCATGGAAAAATTACCATTTTAGATTTTTTAAATATCTCAGAAGAATGTAGGTAGATGTTGATTCCACATTAAAGATAAAAAAATCAATGTCAGCAACTTTTTAAAAAAATAATGGGGGGAAGTCACCTGTAAAATGACTAGCTAAAAAAATTATATATAAGAAGCAAGTGCTCCCATCCTGTCTGCCCCATTTCATGTCTCTCCGTCGTCCTGCCCCTTTCCCCTTCATATCTTCCTTCCTATTCTGCAGAAGTAACCCTTGTTAACGGTTTGCTGCATGTGCTTATATAGGTATGTCTTATATGTACATCTGTACCTACATATTACACATTTTTAAAGCAAGTTTTGCCAAATTCCGTAGAATTCAGTGTTTAAAGTTTAAGAATTTTAGTAGTAAACTGCAGAATAATTTTGATTTTATAACATAGGCAAGGGCAAGCTTTTTATTATATCTTTAAATTGTTTAAGCAATAAAATTGCCATTCTCCCTAAAGGAACCCCTACCCCCTTTCAGGAAGGTGCTTAGTGCCCTTGTGGGTATTCTCCTTATAAATTTTAAGACCTCAGAATTGAAATTAGTGTTATATTTACTTATTTATTTAATATTTTAAGGGAGCCATTTAGTAGAGTAAATGTCAGAAAGGGGTCTCTGATTTGATTCTTTCAGGGAAATGGGGGGAGGGTGAATCCTTGGCAGAGTGTTACCCTGAGATACCTACAGCTGCCCTTGATTCTGTTTCCCTCTTTCTTTCCCTCTTTGACTCAGGAGAGGATGATCTCCAGAGAAAAGCATAGAACAGTAAACATGTTTAATATTTCACCTGAGCTCTGCTTTCCCACCCCTGACTATCCAGAGGCATACAGAGCACAAATCAGGCCCACTGCTTTGCCTACAACCCTTTGTGAATGGTGGATTTCTTTCTTGGTATTTTTGCATCTCTCTCTTTATCTTAGTCATTATATGTCTTGTGCACTAGGAATTTTCTATTTCTTGCCTTTAATGACTGTTGAAAGCATGGCTATGTTGACTGGACTTTGTGGCAGTGGAATTTCACTCTAACTTGGCACTAGTAAATGAAGTGTGAGTGTCTCGCTAACACTGAGATCAGTTTGACCTTCTGTGCCTTTGAGTAAGATGTAGAAGAGATGAGAATGACCTCAGCTTCTAGTTTAGCTGGAGTGTTTATGATTAGAGCTGTGGTACATACTAAATTTCCTGGACAGTATTATTAATGTTTGATGAACTGATCTTTTATTATTTCTGCTTGTGTGATGAAGAGAACGGAGAATGAAGAGGAAGTTTGAAAGAGCCTGTTCATTTAGCAAATACCAAGTGTCCACTCTGTGGCTAAGCGCTGTGCAGAGTACTGAAGATAAAATGGAGAACAAATCAGACATGATCTTTGACCAGTTCATTTTGTAGCCTCCTGGGTTTGGTGTCCTGAATTGTTAAACTTAATTTAGTTAGTGCTCATGTATTACCTAATAGTTGTCAAATGTAGTGCCATCTGATCTGGAAAAGTGTACTGTCCTCTTGGCAGAGGAGAGTTAGTCCTGGGGCCTGGGCAAGGGAGGGAGTACAGGCACGTGGGGTCAGTCCTCAGGAGCTTTGCCCATTCTTTTAAAGTTATGTTAGAGATCTATAAACAGGGGAGACTAATTTTAGGACTTATTTTATTTTATTTTATTTATTATTATTTTTTTTAAAGATTTTATTTATTCACTTTTTTCCCCCCAAAGCCCCAGCAGATAGTTGTATGTCATAGGTTCACATCCTTCTAGTTGCTGTACGTGGGACTCAGCCTCGCGCTGGACGGAGAAGCGGTGCCTTGGGGCGCGCCCGGGATCCGAACCCGGGCCGCCAGCATCAGAGCGCGCGCACTTAACCGCTAAGCCACGGAGCTGGCCCAGGACTTATTTTAAAAGCAAGTGTTACGTGATAACAGTTGAAAATCAATTAATGGAATACGCCATATCAGTAGAAGAAAGGACCAAAACCACATAATCATCTCAGTAGACACAATAAAAACATTTGGAAAAAAATCCATCACAGTTTCGTAATAAAAATATTCAGCAAACTAGGAGTAGGAGGAAACCTCCTCAATCTGGTCATAGACATCTATGAAAAACCTGCACCTATCATTGTACTGAAAGGTAGGAGGAAGCTCTGTAGCAGAGAATCCTCCCAGAAGGGGGCTGGTGTAGAGCTGCCCCTCTGGCGACTGTCTTTCCGGGCAAGGGCTGTTTTTTAATCCTTGTCATTATGTTCATGTTTCTTGTTATTAGTCTCTCGTTACATGAAGCTCTTTGTTCTCTGCAACTGGCTGTAGTTTTCCTAGTTTAGGCTCTCTAGAATATCGACAGCAGAAACATTCCTGCTGTCTTTGGCAAGGGACTTTTTTTTGCACTGAAAGTTCTGAGACAGGTTTCAGGCAGAGCCTGTTTCCATTTTTTGCATATTGTGAGTTAGAGATAGGCGTGGGAGAAGAGAGCTGTTGGCTGCTTTAGTTAAGCATCTCAGCTTTGCTGGTTTAAGAACCAAATTCAGAGATAATTATACTTCAGAGATTTTTTTTTTTTTTTTTAACTGAGCAAATTCACAAGAGACTGGTGGATGGAGTATAACATGGCGGGGGGTAGCCCATAAAGTAATGGTGAATCACCAGCATAATGTCGGAAAGATCATTGTGAATTCTGGGCTTAACTAGCTGTGGAACTTTGGGGACAACTTACCTAACTCCTTAAGTCCTGGTTTCCTCTTCTGTAAAACAGGTACAGAACTTAGTACTTAATACAGTTTGTGTATATAAAATAATATTGAAGGTTCTAGCTCCTTATCTGGCACATCTTAGTAAATGTTAGCAGTTGTTTGTTTTTTTTTTTTTTTTTTAAGACTGTAGAGACTTTATCTCCCCCCCCCCCGCCCCCAAGCCCCAGTAGATAGTTGTATGTCATAGTTGCACATCCTTCTAGTTGCTGTATGTGGGACGTGGCCTCAGCATGGCTGGAGAAGTGATGCGTTGGTGCGCACCTGGGATCCGAACCCAGGCCACCAGTAGCAGAGCGCACGCACCTAACCGCTAAACCACGGGGCAGCCCAGCAGTTGTTATTGATAAAGTGCCAAAGAATCAATTTCCGATGGATACGTATCCAGCAGGAAAGCCGGTATTTGCCTAGGACAGTCTTTTCTGGTAGGCAGGTCCATCCAGAGACTGAATTCTTAGAAGGATGTTTGATGAAATATTCTAGATATAGAACAAGAGGAGCTAGATGTTTTTAAGGAGTAAATCCATCAAATCATGGTAGCTGAATTGTCCTACTTGAGGAAGTGATGTATCCTGGCCTTTCAGGATAGTCTGAATTTAAAATCCTTTTCCCCATTGTCAACATAAATATCCTGTAAACTTTACATTGCTAGATACAAATGTCACACCCCCACCTCCAGCCTATCTCAGCCAGAATCAGGGCAAAAATCTTTTGTTGGACTATTTGTTAACTTGTAGGTTTGAGCTCAATGGTCCCCCTACTTCTAGGTGGGTATTTTTCCTTAGGTAATTGTTATGGGTCATTAAATCATAGCCACCTCTTTCTGTGAACCTGAAGATACAAATTCTTATGCTTCAGTTTTGCCCTTTGAATATTTATTCATTACTAAGACTTGTGTGTTTATAAACTCATGTCATAGATGTCACACATTTTCGTATTTCAGTGTATCTTATGGTATTTACATCTTAAATTAGGGACTTACCTAAAGGATTCTAAGTTTTTAAAAATGATTTTTTAAAATTAATCCTTTGTTTATTTATTTATATTTGATGAGGAAGATTGGCTCAGAGCTAACATCTGTTACCAATCTTCCTCTTTTTGCTTGAGGAAGCAAAGACTGTGCCAGTCTTCGTCTCCTTTGTATATGGCGTGCCACCACAGCATGGCTTGATGAGCTGTGTGTAGGTCCACACCCGGGACCCAAACCCGTGAACCCTGGGCCACCGAAGTGGAGCACGTGACCTTAACCACTACACCACTGGGCCGGCCCCAGGATTCTAAGTCTTATGCTGAGATTTTGGCATTTCTTTTTGGAGGGTTATTTTTTGGAAGATTTCCGGGGGTGATTGTTCTTATTCATTGTTTTGACCATTACAGTAGTACCCCTTTATCTGTAGGGGATATGTTCCATGAACCCCAGTGGATGCCTGAAACCACGGATAGTACCGAACTCTATATATACTATGTTTTTTCGTATACGTACGTACCTATGATAAAGTTTAATGTATAAATTAGGCACAGTAAGAGATTAACAACAGCGTCTCTTTGGTATATCTGAATTGCCAGCATCACTACTCTTGGAGTTTGGGGCCATTATTAAGTAAATAAGGGTTATTTGAACACAAGCCGTGCCATACTCTTAGTGGATCTAATAACCGAGACAACTATTAAGTGGCTAGGCTACTAAGTGACTAACCGCAGATAGTATATACAGCGTGGATACTCTGGACGGACCGGGATGGTGCAAGCTTTCTTCACACTACTCAGAATAGCGTGCACTTTAAAACTTCTGAATTGTTTATTTTCCATTAAATATATTCAGACCATGGTTGACCGCGGGTAACTGAAACCACGGAAAGCGAAACTGCAGATAATGGAGGACTACTGTAGTTTCCTTTTAGAGGGTGATATTTATTCATCTGTCCTGTCCTGAAATTCTCTAGGCTTAGATCTTATTTGGGTCCTATAATCCAAATTAAACATTAAAATAAATGTTATTCCTCCTGCTTTCTTGAATTAACACTTGGCTTTTCTGTCATGAATCCTTGGAGTAAGAATTAGTAATCAAAGTTTCATGATGTTAATACATTCTGATAACCTAAGAAAATAAGATGAAGGCACCTCTGTATGCTGCACTGGTGTAGGGAAGCAGTTGGTACTACTAGAAAAAGAGGCTGGTGTTTATCAAGAGGATACCTAGTACTTTGGTCTTAACATGTTTGTAATGTGGACATTGATATGAGAGTTAACACCATAAAAAATGCTCTGAATATGCTCTTTAAGGTACATGAGATCTCTTGAAGAAATTGAATATCCTGTGAGATAGTAAGTTTGGTATTAATGGGAATGAGAAAAGAAGAAGAGTAGTTTGCTCAGCAGAGCTCTGTACAGACATTAATTTACAGCAGTGAAGCCATTCAGAACGGTTTAGGGGTAGATAGCCAGAGATCAAACTGTTCACCATAGGCATTCGTTCCCTGGCCCAACTCAATTTCCATATCCTTCCATGGCTTCAGAGAGCTTTAAAGGATTTAGTTTTGAATTGATTTTACATATTAGGAATGCTTTGGGTCTATTTTATGTTACTGTTTTGTTTTCAGGTTATAGTATGTTTGCCTTACATTTTTATTTGCTTGACTAGTAAATCCTTTTTCTATAAAAATAAACAGCTAAGTCTTCTCTGAGAAGATCTTTTTGAATATGAACCTAGTATTTATGGACTGAAGGACAGTTGTGTAGTTCATATGTAGCTTGAACATGTGGCAAACTAGAAAATACTCCCAAAATGTTTATTCTGGTCAATTCAGCAGACTCCTGCCATGTGCCAAGCACCATGCTAGCATAGTCACTAGGGGCACTAAGAAGAAACTGCAGTCTGGAATGAGAAGGGAGAAGGAGTAATTTAATTCTTCCTTATCTTTGCGAGTTATTAATTTGGAGAAGCTTACTTTGGCCTTCTCTGTCAATATTATCCCTTTTTCTTGGAGTTGAAAAGATCTGTGTTTTTAATGATATAAAAGCCATGTCATTATATCTCTTAAGACTTTTGTTTAGTTTTAAGTAAAATGCGTCTCTTCCAAGAGCTGTCTTCTTCCAAGGACCATTGATCTGGTTGTAATTAGACAAGTGGTTTGGGTAGAAAGGCTTGGGCTTTGAAAAGGGTGATGGGCTTGGAAACTGTCCTCTCAAGTGGCTCTGCAGAACAGCTTGAAAATGAACCCCCTTGCTCCAAGTGTATCTGAAATGATTTCAAAAGGCTGTTTGAAATTCTGTTCTTGGGTTTTAAGTAAAAGGGGGGGAAAAAGAAATAGAACAACAGTTGTATAAAGACAAGATGGAGGAGGAGGACATCTTGCAGCTGCAGAAGGATTTATGAGAAGGGACCTCAGGGCTTAGTGACTGAGCTCACACTGACTCAACACGTGGTGTGGCTGCCAGAAAGGTAAATTTTAGGATGCAGTAATAGTGTCTAAATAGTTCTGTATTAGGCCACGTTTGGAGAATTACATTAAGTTCTGAGTATCCCAGTGAAGGAAGACAAACTGATTCAGGGGCAAACAGGTAGTATTGTAGATATGAAACTACGTCATCTGAAGAATGTGGGAAAGCTGAGGATATTTGGATCATACCAGGCCCTTGACTAGGAGTTTAGGAACTAGGTCCTATATTTCTGCATCCTAACATGCCAAGCACGTAATAGATGGTAAGTATTGAGCAGTACTTGTTCAGTTGGTGGATTCTTTTATAATGCTGGTGTAGGAACATGGCTACCTTACCTTAATTGTGAGAAGAATTTTTTTTATCCAAAATAGTTATGTTTGAGGGGACTTTTTTTTTTTTTTTTTTTTTTGTGAGGACGATTAGCTCTGAGCTAGTATCTGTTGCCAATCCTCCTGTTTTTGCTGCGGAATATTGGCCCTGAGCTAACATCCGTGCCCATCTTCCTCTAGTTTATATGGGATGCCACCACAGCATGGCTCTATAAGAGGTGCACAAGTCCACCCACGCCCGGGATCTAGACCTGCGAACCCTGGGCCGCCAAAGCGGAGCACGTGAACTTAACCACCCCGCCGCCGGGCTGACCCCTGAGTGGATGTGTTTTTACCTGAGGCACATTTCATAGCCATGAGCTGTCATGTTATGCCATAGTTCTTCTGTAGAGACTGGACTTTTTCATAATATTCTCAATGAAACAGCATCTCCAGGAAGAGTGGGCAGTGTTAAAGAAGCAGAACTTTGTTTTGGGAAAATTTTAGTTTGAACAAAAACCAAATGCTAGGTACTTGTAACATGTAAAAGGTACTAAATTGATTTCCAAGTTGGTATTTGTCTTTTTCATTTCCCAATATATTTTTAGAATATGGACATGGAAGAAATGTTATAAATAGGAAAAAGTATGTGTAATCACAATGAAGTCTAAAAGTCTTCAAAATAGAATTGAGAGTTGTTTTAAATGAATTTTGGTAATTTGATCAGATGGCTTTAGTTATGATTGTGCTTACCTAATACTAAAATGTATATATATTTTAATATATTTATGTATATCAAGAGAAAAAACTTCATGTCTTTTGGACACTCCTTTCCCCTTTCTTTTCATGTGACTTGCTCTTTCTTTGTCTTCAGGTGACAGCTTAAATGCCACCTCTTGGCCATCTTATCTAAATAAGTCACTGCCACAGTGCATAAATTTGCCAACATTATGTGCTTTTTGTCTTCGTCCTAGCGCTTACCAGAATTTGTCATTACATATTGTCTACCTGCACCTCTAGATTATAAGCCCCCTGAAGGCAGCACTAAGTCTACTTTAATTTACCATTGTTTATCTGCTGTCTAGAGTCCTCTTGAATGAGTTAAGTAATTGTTTGATTTATTTCCTGCTGTGGTTTTATATCTGTGGTTTTATATCATCCAGAGTTATTCCACTTAATTCTCAAGGTATAATGATGTTTTTTTGTGTGTGTGTGTGAGGAAAATCAGCCCTGAGCTAACATCCATGCCAATCCTCCTCTTTTTGCTGAGGAAGAGCAGCCCTGAGCTAACATCTATTGCCAGTCCTCCTTCTTTTTTTCCCCAAAGCCCCAGGAGATAGTTGCACGTCATAGTTGCACAACCTTCTAGCTGCTGTACGTGGGACGCGGCCTCAGCATGGCTGGAGAAGCGGTGCGTCGGCGCGCGCCCGGGATCCGAACCCGGGCCGCCAGCAGCGGAGCGCGCGCACTGAACCGCTAAGCCACGGGGTCGGCCCCTGAAACTAATTTTAAAAACATCATTATAGGGCCGGATTGGCATGGATGTTAGCTCAGGGCTGATTTTCCTCACACACACACAAAAAAAGATCTTAAAATGGAGAGATCATCCTGGATTGTCAAGGTGGGCACGATGTCGTCACAAGGGTCCTTATAAGAGAGAAGGGAATGTATGAAGACAGCAGCAGAGACAGAGATTTGAAGATGCTTTGCTACTGGCTTTGAAGATGGAGGAACGGCCACAAGCCCAGGAATGCAGCTCTAGAAGCTGAAAAGGCAGGAAACAGATTCTTCCTTAGAACCTCCAGAACAAATGCAAGCCCTGCCAGCACTTTGGTTTTAGCCCCTGTAAGACCCATTTTGAACTTCTGACCTCCAACTGTAAGATAATAAAATAGTCGTCTTCTAAGCCACACACACACACACACACACCCCGCCAAAGAAAGAAAGAAAGATGAGATTTCTGCTGGTAGAGAGCTTACATTCTAGTTGGATAAAGATGGAATAACAAAAAAGTAAACAAGATAGTTTCAAGTACTGAATTTAGGGCTCTGAAGAAAAAAAACAAGGTACTGGACTAGACCTGGGAGAATGACTGGGTGACTACTTTTGATGGGTGGCCGGGCAAACCTCTGAGGAGATAGCTTTTGAGCCGAGATCTGAACAACAGGAAAATCTGAGAGGTAGGGGAAGGTGATAGAATAAGCCCTGGAGTTTTGGTCTGGTTTGGTTATTAACTAGTTTTGTGATCTTTGATTCCTTACTCTTCCTGGTCTTTGATAGACACATGCTATAGCACTTCAAGTGTTTGCTCCTTGGAAGATGCCCAAAGTTCTAGTAGGGTGTAAAGGAGAGTAAGTGAAAAGGGTTGATAGTGCCCTTTGCTGACCAAACCCAGCAATCACTTGTGGGGACAACTCTGAGGCTCTCTGTTCATTCCTGTGGAGGAGGAGGGAAAGGGGAAGATGATTTTGTTTTTTCGTGGGAAAATGGTCCTAAAAGAAGGTTGATTCTTGATGCTAAAGAAGAGCTAGAAGAAAGAGGCAGTTCTTCATTTTATATATTACTTTAGTCCTCTGTTTATGGATTAATACCCTGTATTTTACAGGATGTAGTACATGCTGTCATGGTATTAGAATATTTGAGAATACTCTCTTATGCTTTTTAAACCTTTTCCTTGGAAGTAAATATTAAGGGTATGCCTCATGGCTTCAAGGTTGAGGGAGTAGAGAAATAGTCAGATGTGCTGTATACTCTGTATAACCAAGATATCATTGCATAGGGTTTCTTCTGTTAGAACTGGGAAACCTGTCTCAGGTCATTTCAGTACTTTTATTAACAGCTAACTTAGTTCACAAATCTTGTCTGCTTATTGGGAAGAGATTGTGTGTACCAAATCATTGATAGCTCTCCTCATTTTTGTCAATGTTTCATAGTGTTCTGCAGTTGGAGTTTCATATCAGGTTTTCCATTTGCTGCTGTGGCTTGGTCTCCTAGGGATTGTACTGCTTAGAAATCCTCTTTGATGAAAGAGCAAAGAGTCATTTTTTTTTTTAATCAGTCATTTTGTCTGTTTTTTTTAAAATAAATTGTTTCTAGGTGTCCAGAGAAGTTCAAGTTTGCAAAGGAACTCACTCAGTTGTTTGAATCTATTTTCTTACATTAGGTGTAATTGAAGAGTGACCCTCTCTTCTCAGAGATGTCAAAAACAAACAAATCCAAGTCTGGATCTCGCTCTTCTCGGTCAAGATCTGCGTCAAGATCTCGTTCTCGTTCATTTTCAAAGTCTCGGTCCCGAAGTCGATCTGTCTCTCGTTCGAGGAAGCGCAGGCTGAGGTAAGGGGGTGTGATTGTATGTTGAGATAATTATTGCAGTGGTCCCTGTGGGTCTTTGAAGATCTTCTGTTAGACTTTTTCTGTGTCAAGTGGAGTGGGAGGTTGGCTTGAGGTGGAGGGTTGGGCTGTAAGATATTCCACGTCTCTTCAAACGCTCCAAATCTAAATCAGCTTTGATTGCCGTGCTGTGTGCCTAATTCCTTTTCTCCTCTGCCAGCACATTCTGTTTCTCATCCACTTTGGAAGAAAGAGCATTTTATTTTTATTTGATCTGCTTGCTTCAAATCTCTACACCTGATTATTTTTCACTGAAGTATTTTTAGAGGCTTGGACCAAAGTTTATTTTCATCATCAGCAAAGAAAGGATAGCTAAGAGGGTTAATAGTATGATCAACATTGCAAGGAAAGGAAGCTTTAACCCAGTAAAATAATTAAACCTTAAAAAACTTGCCAGGAGTCATTTGTATACACCTGGGGTGCCAATTACTAACAAGCTGCATCTATTTAGTAAAAGGCATCCTAAAACTATCTAAAAATCACTATTGTAGACATGAGTTTGTCTTACTAAATTCTTTTGAATTTATTGCCAATGTTCTTTAATTCAGTCAGTTTTCATACCTTTAGGTGGATTTCCCTATTTCAGTTATGTCTTGGAATAGGATGCCAAACCTCCAATGTTTTTTCCTCTTTTGATGTGTTGTGAGTTTGTTTTTTCATTCTTTAAAACTGTTTTAATTTTCTTTTGTGAGTAGATAAGAACCTTTCAGTAGATAGAAGTTTCTCTATTTAGGGAAATATTGCTGTGTTTAAATACCAAAAGGGAATTTTTGCCCAATTTCATTCTTTTTGTCAGAATTGCACTGGGCAAGGAGATAATTTCTCAGTTTTGCCCACTTGGGACCCC
Organism: Ceratotherium simum simum; assembly: GCF_057802395.1. Classification (NCBI taxonomy): domain Eukaryota; kingdom Metazoa; phylum Chordata; class Mammalia; order Perissodactyla; family Rhinocerotidae; genus Ceratotherium; species Ceratotherium simum. The sequence goes on along the minus strand of NC_141921.1, from coordinate 22,417,744 downwards.
TGCTGTTTATTTCAGATGATCCTTTTCCTAAGTGAATTGGTGATGAAATTTAAAATAAACCTCAGGAAAAGTTGTCGTTAAGCTTTATTCTTGATGGTTTCCATCGTCCTATAGTACTTCTAAAAGAGTCTATTAAACAAATAGTTGGTGGAATTTTTTTTTTCCTCTTCCCAACAAGAACAAGTTAATTGTTTTTTTTTGGTGAGGGAGCTTGGTCCCTGAGCTAACCTCTGTTGCCAATCTTCCTCTTTTTGCTGAGGAAGATTAGCCCTGAGCTAATAATAATCATGCCCATCTTCCTCTATTTGGATGTGGGACGCCGCCACAGCATGGCTTGATGAGCGGTGAGTAGGTCCACACCTGGGATCCAAACATGCGAACCCTGGGCCGCTGAAGCAGAGCACGTGAACTTAACCACTATGCCACTGGGCCGGCCCCAGAAGTTAATTCTTCAATGAATTCTGTGAGAAGCCTGCCTGAAAATTAATTTCAGACTAGAGGTTGAACAAAAAGTAGCTGTGCATAAATATTGATGACTCCAGTATAAGGTAGAATAGGAAGTTATAAACTTTGATTTTTTTCCTCCAACAAAAGTAACACTAGATTTTTTTTTTTTTTTTTTAAAGATAACATACCTTGAGGCTAACCCGTCCTAGCTTTTTTCTCTCTCCCATGTTTCTTGGGCATGCATTTTCTTTTTCTTTTTTTTTTTTTGTTGTGAGGAACATTAGCCCTGAGCCAACATCCAATGCCAATCCTCCTCTTTTTGCGGAGGAAGACCAGCCCCGGGCCAACATCCATGCCCATCTTCCTCTGCCCTACATGGGACGCCGCCACAGCATGGCCTGACAAGCGGTGCACCAGTCTGCGCCCAGGATCCGAACCTGCGAACCCCAGGCCACTGAAGTGGAGCGCAAGAACTCAACTGCTGTGCCACCGGGCCGGCCCCGGGCGTGCATCTTCATACCAAACTTTGTTCAAGCCCTAGGCTAGAGTCTGTCTGTTGCCCAATTGTGTCAGAGTCTACATAGTAAAATTTTATCCCACTTTCTCACCCCGCAAGAAAAGAAGAGGGAAAACCCACTGAATATATTTATATTACCTCAGGAAGTTGCTGTCAAGGCCATGGGACTGAGCAGTCTTAGTACCTCCTGCCTTGTACCCGGAGTCTTTTGATTTGGGCCTTTTAAACCTCAGTTTTAGCTCATTTGGTTCTGAAAGGTAACCTGCTAGAGGCTATACAACCAAAACAGAGACAATTGAACTGATACAAACCACACTGAAAAATGGTCACCATCTCTAAAGTTTTTATGACAGCTGGGATTCTGGGCAGATCTGTTGGGACAGATCTCTTCTTCTCATTCTGAAAATCATTTGGCATGGTCGTTGACTTAGCAAATGAGGGAAAAACATCTCAGGCAGGCAATATGTGCTGGGGTAGGTCTAGAGCCACTTTATGTGCTATCTTATACCTAGAAGATTGTTATTTTGGAGGAATTTCTCCACTGGAACATGTTTTTATACTTAATTCTAGTCTGACTTCTCTGTTTTTTTAGAAACAGATAAATTTGCCACTGGATGTTTAATTTTTATTTCTGGCTTATCTGTTTTACGGTTTTTTTTTTCTTTTGTTTTCCTTCTCCTACAAGGAAAGTATACTATCCAGAGAGTTTGAGAAACCATGCCTTTAAATTAAGTTAACTGCTGAGTTCTACAGAATTGGAGAGAATTGATTGTTTCCTTGTATTTCACAGACTGTATCCTTTTAAGTGACTTCTTGTAAATAACTTCATTTGCAATCTGCAGAGACTCATGTTCCTGCATCTGTGCAGTGACTGCGGGTTTTGGATGCAGTATGCCACAGGGCCCTCACTAGTAATTGGTGACAGAAGCAACAGTAGCCTCTGAGGATGGGAACATGAGTTAAACTCTCCTTAGTGCTCGTCTGCATCACCTCCCTCAAGTATAGCCCTTTAATCGGGTATTCAGTTTCATAGCCTGCATCTGCCTCTCCCTTCTTCTTTTCTTATATTGTTACTGTTTTCAAATGAAAAGTGTAGAAGGTAAGTTTTTGGTTTTTTAAAATTGTACTTAAATAGCAACCATTAACAGCCAGCAGTGTGATGTATCTTTGTCGGTTGCTGTTGTTCTTGGGGTAAAGACCTTGAGCACTATGGGTAGTTAGTGGTGGAAAACCAGTCCCACTTTATCTTCTTTAGATTAAATTAAATGTAAGTTTCTTTTTAAAAATACCATTTTGTTAGGTTGTTAAAACCTGTCACATTTGCTAAATAGAGTTATTTATAAAACAAACAAGCAACCAAACCGCATCCTTTCCCAGTCAGGCCTGACATGAGAAGGCCTGCTGATTAGCTGAAGGGTTTTTATTCTATATGTAAAGAAAATATTTTTGGAAAGAGTTTTTTAGTAATTTTTACATGTTTCTAGGTAACTACTTAGGAGTAGAGGTTAATGTTAATGATCTGTATTGTAGTGGACAAGACAAGTGGTGTCCAAGAACACTAGTGGAGTTTTACACCAACAAATATAGTTTTTGGCTTTTTGATGGAAACAAAACACCCTGTCTTGACAAGCCTGGCATTCATGAACATGTAATTTTTACAAAGTTAGGTAACTGTGGAATCCCTGGGGTTCTGGAAATATACCTTTGCTAAATTAGAGTTCTATATTGTTAAATGAAGAAGAACACAACACTAGGCTTTAGGTTGACTTGAAAGATGTGCAACTGGGGGGATTGTTTTTGTAGTACCCCTTCGCTAACCTGTGGGTTTGGGTGTCCTGTGGTCAGATGGTGCCCTCTTGTGGCACTTAGGTGAGATTTGTAGTTTAGCCACAGACACTTGACGTTCTAAATGGTGAGACCATTTCCAGGTCCCCAGTAAAAAACCAATATTTATGTCCTTTGCTGATCCAATTTCAGTTAAAGTTCTTTTAAGCTTTATTTTTATTTTTATTTTTTTTTGTGAGGAAGATCAGCCCTGAGCTAACATCTGCCAGTCCTCCTCTTTTTGCCAAGGAAGACTGGCCCTGGGCTAACATCCATGCCCATCTTCCTCCACTTTATATGGGATGCTGCCACAGCATGGCTTGCCAAGTGGTGTGTCGGTGCGCACCTGGGATCCCAACCAGCGAACCCCGGGCCGCCACAGCGGAGCGCGCGCACTTAACCACTTGCGCCACCGGGCCGGCCCTCTTTTAAGCTTTAAACAGATGCATTCTCCAAGTTCCTGTTGAAGTGTTCTTTGGTTTAGGTCTGTTGTAACTGTGTTTTTACAACCCCAGATCTTAGTGGCATCTAAGAAATTAGCCCTGCCCAAAACAGAGAGGGCTGAGTAGAATGGGGAGTAGAGATGATAACAGCATAGGGGCCAGAGGACTTGAGTAGTTCCCTGTCTGGATACCACAGCTTGCAGTTCTTGGACCTGTAAAATCCCCTGCGTCTCTGAAACTATAAGCAATTACTATACTGTATTAAAATGGTCTTTGTTTAGTTTACTGCCTTAAGAACATTTTGATATTCTTTCAGTTACTAGAAATACATTGTCTTCATTGAAATTGTGTTACAGTATTAATGAAGCAATCTCGGTGTCACATTTGTTAAAGTGATTCTTATTTATATGTTTGTACTTAATATGGGCCTTAAGCAGAAGTATTAAATATATAAGCTTGTGCCTTTAAAAACAAAACTGAAAATAAATGATACATAAGAGCAGGGATTTAAAAATGTTTCCTCTTTGTTGGCAGGTTTTTCTTGAATAAAAATGCTTGTGTCAAAAATTCAAACGTTTCTCCCCTCTTCGTCCCCCTTTTCAGTTCTAGGTCTCGTTCCAGATCATATTCTCCAGCTCATAACAGAGAGAGAAATCACCCAAGAGTATATCAGAATCGGGATTTCCGAGGTCACAACAGAGGCTATAGAAGGCCCTATTATTTCCGTGGGCGCAACAGAGGCTTTTATCCCTGGGGCCAGTATAACCGAGGAGGCTATGGAAACTACCGTTCAAATTGGCAGAATTACCGGCAAGCATACAGTCCGCGTCGGGGCCGTTCCAGATCCCGGTCCCCAAAGAGAAGGTCCCCTTCACCAAGGTCCAGGAGCCATTCTAGAAACTCCGATAAGTCTTCCTCTGACAGGTCAAGGCGGTCCTCATCCTCTCGTTCTTCCTCCAACCACAGCCGAGTTGAATCTTCTAAGCGCAAGTCTGCGAAGGAGAAAAAGTCCTCTTCCAAGGATAGCCGGCCATCTCAGGCTGCTGGGGATAACCAGGGAGACGAGGCCAAGGAGCAGACGTTCTCTGGAGGCCCCTCTCAAGATACAAAAGCATCTGAGAGCTCGAAGCCATGGCCAGATGCCACTACATACAGTGCTGGTTCTGCATCACGGGCCTCGGCAGTTTCTGAGCTGAGTCCTCGGGAGCGAAGCCCTGCTCTCAAAAGCCCCCTCCAGTCTGTGGTGGTGAGGCGGCGGTCACCCCGTCCTAGCCCGGTGCCAAAACCTAGCCCTCCACTTTCCAGCACATCCCAGATGGGCTCAACTCTGCAAAGTGGTGCTGGGTACCAGGCTGGGACACACCAAGGTCAGTTTGACCATGGTTCTGGGTCCTTGAGTCCATCCAAAAAGAGCCCTGTGGGTAAGAGTCCACCGGCCACTGGCTCCACGTATGGCTCATCTCAGAAGGAAGAGGCTGCTGCTTCAGGAGGAGCAGCCTATACAAAGAGGCAAGTGTCTTGTTTCCCCTGCCTGGTTGTGTTTTTCTCTCACCAGCTGGCGGTTTAATTGTAATGTGATCTAAGTTAGAGCTCTGATTAGTGGTAATGAGGTAACCCCCATTTCCTAGACTTTTCATTAGCGGACTTGAAAAGCATCACCCAAGGAAACCTTTTGCTTAACTCTGGCTTTCCTACCTTCCTGAGTTTGTATTGCAGCATAAAGTTTCTTTAGACTACTCTGCAATGATGTTTTCACATTTAAAATTTGCCTTGGATTCTACCAGTGTAAGCCAGAGAACAGTAGAGATTTGTGGGTCGGCTATCAAAAAAATATGGTCTTTGCCAAAGTGAAAGGCCATTGGAGCTGTTAGACCCTCTAGGACCCACCAGCTACTGTGATCGATCTGCATCAGCACATCATGGTGAAGAGCTGCACCCTCACAGCCTCCAGTTGAGGAGACTGGGCAGAATGGGAAAGTCCAAGGCTTAGTCCAGGAAGGCCTTATTTTAAAATCACAAGGTGGGTGTATGTCCCAGTAGAAGCCAATCAGGCTGCGTGTTAGGAGAGGATGTGACAGTGCTTCCGTCTTTCTACCCTGGGGGACATGGTGAGTTGGAACCTGAATCTTGGTTTTTGTGGTTGGATGGATTGGGATGGCAGAGACCTAACGGGGAAGTTGCATTGGGACCAGGTTGTCAGGAGGGACTTAGCTGGGCAGGTGGTTTCCCTTGTTCTTTCTTTTCTCTTATGAGCATGTTCTTTGATGCCCTGCTGACCTTTGATTCTTCTTTGCCATATTAATACAACTATAACTCGATTAGACGTTCTCCATCAATGGTACAAATGAGGTGTTCAGAATCTGTACTTTCCAGCCTTCAGTAAGGCTACTTTAAATATGAGTTTTGTTCCTTGCCAGGACTCTGAATCTCATTAGACAACTTGGGCATGAGTTCTGCTTTACCATGAGAAAGAGTAGGATGATTTTGTCCCCTCCCCCCAATTAACATGTATTTTGTTTTTATTTGTGTTCACAGTATATTTCATATTTAGATCTTCTAGGTGACTTGAAGCAAATTTGAAGTCTCTTTTGAGACTTGTATTTCCAAATGTGAGTTGTATAAAAGCAAAACAGTCCAAGGTTGAACATTCTGTGTTAACTTTGCTGAAAGATTTTAAGTGACTGAGTGAAGGTTGGATAAGACCTTAATTTTTTTTTTCCTAGACCACTTACGGGTAAGTAGGTTTTTGTTTTTTAGTATCCTAATAATTACCTGTGCTGTTTTCTTTTTGGTTGCTTTTGTAAGACACAACTCCATGGACCGTGTATTTTTCTCTTAAATGCCAAGTTCATAAATCTGTGAAGGGCAGTTTTTCAGAAATTACTAGAAAGTAACCAAGTAGAAAGTCCTTTGGTAACACTGGAATCCACAAGACATGTTTGTTCAGAGAATCAAAAACCCAAGGCTGTATGGTACTGTTTTAGATCAGATTTCTTAAGAAACCTCTTGTGTGTCTCCCTTGTGTTTTTATAACTAGGTATCTAGACGAGCAGAAGACAGAGAATGGAAAAGATAAGGAACAGAAACAAACAAATACCGATAAGGAGAAAATGAAAGAGAAAGGGAGCTTCTCTGACGCGGGCTTGGGTGATTCGAAAATGAAATCTGATCCGTTTGCTCCCAAAACTGACACTGAGAAGCCTTTTCGGGGTAGCCAGTCTCCCAAAAGGTATAAGCTCCGAGATGACTTTGAGAAGAAGATGGCTGACTTCCACAAGGAGGAGATGGATGATCAAGATAAGGACAAAGTTAAGGGGAGGAAGGAATCTGAGTTTGATGATGAACCCAAATTTATGTCGAAAGTCATAGCAGGTGCAAACAAAAACCAGGAGGAGGAGAAGTCAGGCAAATGGGAGGGCCTGGTGTATGCACCTCCAGGGAAGGAAAAGCAAAGGAAAACAGAGGAGCTGGAGGAGGAGTCTTTCTCAGAGAGATCCAAAAAGGAGGATCGGGGAGGGCCCAAGAGAAGCGAAAGTGGGCACAGGGGGTTTGTGCCTGAAAAGAATTTCAGAGTGACAGCTTACAAAGCAGTCCAGGAGAAAAGCTCATCACCTCCCCCGAGAAAGACCTCTGAGAGCCGAGAGAAGTCAGGAGCCAAAGGAGACTTCTCCACAGGGAAGTCTTCCTTTTCCATTACTCGAGAGGCCCAGGTCAATGTCCGGATGGACTCTTTTGATGAGGACCTTGCAAGGTGAGATGTAGTCCTTCTTGATCCTCAGGGCTTTAGTGGCCTAAGTGGTATCTCCTAACCCCTTTCCCCGAGGACATTCTGGAACCACGACAGGCCCCTCCTGTATTTCCCTTCCTGTCCAAGGTTCAGTGCTGTTGCCCTCCTGTCCACCTGTTCTCAGAGGCGAGTGTGTGTCACTGAACGATTATATGTTGGGATCAGTATCACACAAGTGGTGAAGCATCTTTTCAGTCTGTAGTGACTGGCTTTCTTGCTGCTGGGTTCCCTCTTGCCCTCTACCCAACACATACACACACACACACACACCCATTATGCTGGGTTCCCTCTGCTGCTCTCTTGCCCTCTATCCAACACACACGCACACACAGCTCATTACACACATACACCCACGCCCCATTATCCTGTTTCTTCCTAAGTGTGCTTAAGATTGAAATCTTGCCTGTGGAACCATCCAGGATCCATTTCTCCATTGTTAGCTAGGTCACCAAGGTCTATTATTATATCTAATGATGTAGCAGTTTTAGAGTTGGGGTTGGGGGAAGAACTTTAGGAAAGAGTGATGAGGCCCAGGCTGACTATTTCCCAGGTGTAAAAACTCTGTAGCCAATTGGAAGTCCGTCTTAGCAGCATTCCAGCCGTATCCCTCTTGCTTCATTGTGTCACTTCACTGGGTGGCCCTGGCTGGCCAAGCTAGTCGATCTTTTAAAAATACCTTCCCGTTTGTTGTGTGTGTTAAAACCAGGAGTGACCCCAAAAACAGAGTCACTGAGGTTTAACACTTCATCCTGCCCATTTGTTCCTGTTAAAGATTCCCAGTAAAAAAGGAGAGAGAGAGATTTTAGATGCCTTTTTCCATAGTTATGGTGCATTTGAGGTTATTTTGAACTTTGGTAGGAAGAGAAGAATGAACTTTGTGGATAAATTTAAAACTCTTTGAAAAAAATAGATTATATCTTTAGGGTTTAAGTGTTCTGACTTTTGTATATCTTGTTACGTTGAGCCTCCCTGTGTTTCTTTTTCAGACCCAGTGGCTTATTGGCTCAGGAGCGCAAGCTTTGTCGGGATCTAGTCCATAGCAACAAAAAGGAACAGGAGTTTCGTTCCATTTTCCAGCACATACAGTCAGCTCAGTCTCAGCGGAGCCCCTCAGAACTGTTTGCCCAGCATATAGTGACCATTGTTCACCATGTTAAAGGTGAGTCCAGACCCAGCCTGCTCAGGCTCCCTTTCCACCCACTTAGCTTCCTCTATTACAAGCAGAAGGATGAGTGGGGCCCTTTATCTCATCAAAAGGGCCTTTGAAGCTAGGGCCTGGCTTGAAGGAAATTCCTTCCAGGGAGGAGTTTCCATTTTTTAATTACAGAGCTGAATATTTTGAAATGCTAATAGTAACCTGTGATCATGAGAATAGTAAAATTTTTCACATGAAGATTTAAAATGCTTGAGAAAGGAGGTATGAAATGTGGCTTTTCTAGCACCTCTGTCTTTTCCTGTCTAGCAGGTGGAAGCCTCTAGAGGTATCTTGTGGACCTTGTGGTATGGATTTTTTCCCCACATTATTTTACCATTTCCTGGGCAAATGGAGGTGGGCGGGTTGGGGAATAGCCAAGAGAAGGTGATGTAGAAGCTGGTTGAGCCAGTTACAGGTTCCATCTGAAATTGAAACTCAAGCAGGAATTGGTGCTTTGATTCAAAGGATAGTAGGCTTCAGGTGTCTCTCTCTGTATCCATGTCCTAGGATATAAGGGAGCTACAGTGGAAATCCAGTGCCCGACATTGGATTGTGTCTGAACCAGCCTTTTTTCCTTCCTCTTTTTAGTATGTTTGTTATATGGTTTTGACTACTTTAGTCACATCTGTGTGGCTGCAGGTTCATGCAGAAGAGTTGGATGTTGTGTCTGCCTTTGATAGCATAACGTGTTTTCCTTTGAATTCCCACAGAGCATCACTTTGGGTCCTCAGGAATGACATTGCATGAACGCTTTACTAAATACCTAAAAAGAGGAACTGAGCAGGAGGCAGCTAAAAACAAGAAAAGCCCAGAAATACACAGGTGAGGACCTCAGCCTTACGCTGGAGATCATCATAAAAGACTGTTCATCAGATATTAAACTCATCGTTTTTGTCATGTTAGGTGTATTAGCAGCAGAATTCAGGGTGACATCCTCCAGATTCTAGGATAGCAGTGGGCATTTGTAGTTGTGAGTGGAAAGGATGTGCTTCGGTGCCTACAAGTTTCTCAGTTTGGGCCTGAGGAATACACAGCCCTTTTTATGTAGATGAACTCTTGTGTTCCTTGGAGCTGGCAGATGGTAACCTGAGATCACAGTGAGCTTTCTATAGGTAGAACAAATGTTAAGTTTCTTTAAGCAACCCGTGTATTTCATATATCACTTCTTTTTTTTTTTTTTTTTTTTTAAAGATTTTATTTATTTATTTTTCCCCCAAAGCCCCAGTACATAGTTGTCTGTCATAGCTGCACATCCTTCTAGTTGCTGTATGTGGGATGCGGCCTCAGCATGGCTGGAGGAGTGGTGCCTCGGTGCGCACCCGGGATCCGAACCCGGGCCGCCGGCCGCGGAGAGCACGCACTTAACCGCTAAGCCACGGGGCCGGCCCTCATATATCACTTCTTTTGAGCGAATTTGCACGGGGTAGGGGCTGGGGTTAGGGAAGCTTGAGGATTATGTCCAAGGGTTTAAAAGCCCAGAAGGTTTAAAGAATATCACATTTGGTTGTGAGAGTCTATTCAGCAAATAGGGACTTTGTCTAGAAACAGAGTTGACCTTATCTTTTTAATTCCTTATTAGTCAACTCTTGAACCTGTTGCAGTAGGTAGGAGAACCATGTTTGTACAACGGCCTTGGATTTAGGGTCTTTGGGGATGTGTGTACATGCCAGGCAGTTATTTCTCACCTAGACCTAATCTCCTAGGTGAATAATGGGCCATTATATTCTAATTCCCAAGATGAGAACTGCTCTTTGGGGTTAGCAGGGCATAGATAGCCCTGAGGTGAATTTGAGATTATAGGCATAGCTGTAGGTGAGTCTGTATTTCTGGCTGTAACAGTACAGGGAGGGAATAAGAAGTTTCTTCAGTTTAAGTTTGAGAAGTTGGGATTTTGTGTGTGTGTGCCTACGTGCATGTCTGTGGGAAAGTACAAATATGTAAGCAAAGGATATAAGTAACGTGGATGTAAGTTACGAAACATAATAAAAAGGAATGCCTATGATTCCATTACCCAACTTACAAACTAAAATATTACCCGTACTATATTCACACTATGGAATATTAAACAATTTTTGTGTTTTCAATTTTAGGAGGATAGACATTTCCCCCAGTACATTCAGAAAACATGGTTTGGCTCATGACGAAATGAAAAGTCCCCGGGAACCTGGCTACAAGGTGAACTGTTGCTTTGATCAGTAATTCCAACAAAATGAGTGCGTTGGGCATGAACTTGACAGAAATGTGTTTGTTTAAATTACTCTCTACTTAAGTTTGTGTTTTTCTTTTAAGGATGGGCATAATTCTAAAAATGAACTACAAAGGGTTAATTTTTATTAAATGTATCAACAACCTTTGTGAAGTGGTTAGAATATGGTAAATGACCCCAAAGTCTATTGAGGTGAGCTTGAGAAAAAAGAGAGGAGTTTTGGAACAAGTGCCCATGATGAGAGAAGAAACTTTTTGTGATATTTTTCTGCTTGTAAGTATTATCAAATCAACTATATACATGCACTATTTCCAACCATGATTTCAAACAGACATGCATGTCAGGGGAGAGTGAAATATTCATATCTTAACTTCGTAGACTGTTTTAAACAGCTGGTCCAGTTTTTTTTTCTAACATTGTACCATATCTATCATCTGTCGGTTACTGTTACTTTAAAGCTAAACATTACTTTGATAGCCCAGCTACATTTGCAATGATGTGCACGTAAACACTGTTATTAAGAGGTTAACACTTGTATGCAGTCTTTTACTATGAAATACTAGATTTGGGTTTTTAAAGAATCTTAGTTTTTATTGACCTTCATTCACATATACAGTTGAAATTTAAAATTAGAGATGGCTCTTCCAATGCTGCTGAAACCTTTTCTAAAAATATTAATCTTCAAGTTTTCCAAACAAATTTGTCCTGTTAGTTGAATGTGATGAGAGGCACTCTTGCAGTCTTTCTTCTCTCCCATCCCCCTTTTCTTTTTCTCCAAGTACCCACCAGCTTGGCATTAACCATGTGAAACCCAAGGTTTTGAAACATGTGAAACGCAAGGTTGAAACATCAGAAGAGATATCATCCTATATGCCTCACAAAGCCAACTCATTAGAGGTGCTGTCTGCATTGCCTAAGGGAGCAGCAGCTGCATTTCTCTCTGTCTTTGGAGGGTGCAGAGGCCCCATTCCCTCTCTGAAAAACAACGTGATAAACCTATTTACTACCTACCATTCCTGTTAATTAAAAAATTAAACTTTATTTCAACAAAAAGCTTAGTTTGTGTAAGTAAAATGTTAATACAGCATGAACTGCTCATTCCTTCCTCTTTTAGGGACATTTTACTTTCATGAGACAAGTCTTGGTGTATAATGTCCTTAACCACCGTATGTCTCTGCCCTCATTGAGTTTCCCAAGAACGTTGAAAGCCCTTGCCATGATGGTTTGGGGTGGAAGGCCGTTGAGCTGCTGGGCTCATACTGTATCTGCAGCATACATACCCTGATAGTTACACTTCCTAGGAAGTTAGCAAAAAAGATTTTTTTCTTTTTTTGTGAGGAGGATCAGCCCTGAGCTAACATCTGCCAATCCTCCTCTTTTTTTTTTTTTTTTGCTGAGGAAGACTGGCCCTGGGCTAACGTCCATGCCCATCGTCCTCCAGTTTATATGGGACACCGCCACAGCATGGCTTGACAAGCGGAGCGTGCGCACTTAACCGCTTGCGCCACCGGGCCGGCCCCAAGATTTTTTTCTTTTTCTTTTTTTTTTTTTTAATAAAGTTCGACCTGGTATTGCCACTTTATGGTTTTTGATATGCTCTCTCTAGAGAAATTTGTCAATATAACTAAGCATTTTGGAAGTCTGCTTAAGTCTCTGATTGTCTTTGGACTCAGTACTCAAAGCTAATTCTAAGTAGAGGATAAGCCCTGAGTTTGGCTGCTCCAGTGTAGGCAGGGGAAGGATAACATGAGCATTTCCACTGTTGGTGGTGACTGAGCCTGAGCTAGCCTAACCAGCCACTTTCCAGAGCTGATTTTGGCTTTCTCAACTTGTAAGCTAGCCAGAGTCATTACTGGGCCATAGAGGAAACAAACAAAGCAAGATCAATATATAGCATTTTCAGAAGGCTATCATCATCATTGTTTTAGAGAACTGGTTTGGCCTCTGTAAGGGATCCTTATGAAGTGACATCTGTGGAGCATTCTCTGACCCTCCCAAGCTTGGGTGAGGTGCTTCCCATTCCCAGTGCTTCCTCTACACCACTCCATTGGAGTAGAAACCACAGTTTGTGGGGTGGTTGAATTGGCAGCCCTGAATCACAAAAACCTTAGTTTTGATGTCTCTCTTGGCAGGCTGAGGGAAAATACAAAGATGATCCTGTTGATCTCCGCCTTGATATTGAACGTCGTAAAAAACATAAGGAGAGAGATCTTAAACGAGGTAAATCAAGAGAATCAGTGGATTCCCGAGACTCAAGCCACTCGAGGGAAAGATCAGCTGAGAAAACAGAGAAAACTCATAAAGGATCAAAGAAGCAGAAGTACGTAAGCCCCTGTCTCTCACCCCCTTCAGACTCCTGAGTGGGATCTCTTGCCTGCTCGCGTTTGACTACACACCAGACCTTTGAGGTTAGGAACGACAACAACTTGTGCAGTCTCTTCTTTTATACCATGTAACTGTGAAGTAAGTCCCTAGTTTGAAAACAGAACTTTTGCATTGAAGTAGGTGTGATCCTTGTCCAAGAAGGCCGCCTGGGAGATCAGCAGTTAATTTGGCTGTAGGGACAGTGTGGAGCATCATTTGGAAGTTCATTTTGCAGTTGTTTTAGATATTCTTTGTTCATCACAAGTCTTCACGGAGAGGTTCTCTGTTAGAAATGGCTCGTAGTTGTTGTCAGGTAATAACGCTGTTTGGTCAAAGAAACAGGGTAGAACTAGATAGGACAAGATTGTTGATCTTAAATGCCTTTTAAACTAGTTTCACAGACACACTTCCAAGAGAGGTGTTCCAAATACTCTTTAAACAAAGGTAGCATTGTTGAACTTCATAGAGAAGCATTCATGCCAAGGTCCTGTCATTTCTGTTTACGTTTTTGAAAGTTCCATGACTCTTTAGTCATGTCTCATTAAATGTAGCAAAGTTCAAGCCCCACACCTTTCCATAAAATGCGGTACCACTTCTGCTGTTTCTGAACTTCAGCTCGCAAGCATTTTCGTATGCATTTTTTTATAACAATTCGAGATAAGTTGGACAGTTGGTGTGATACCCATTTTGCCAATTGAAGGACAAAGAAGCTAAGCTCAGAACGATTTGTCTGAGCTCACACAAGTATCAGCTGACATCAGAACTCAGATCTGCTGTTCCACTTGGTCTCCCCTTCCACTGTGTTACTTATGCATAAGGAGCCAAAGCAGCTTTCAGGGCTGCCTATAGATATAGGATCTGATAATCCTCAATAGGCAGTGGAAGTGGGGGATAGTAGTCCTCAGCACTGCCTGTGGTGGAAAGCAAGTAGAACCCCTAAGCATTTCAAGGTTGGGTTTGGATTACTGATCCTGATTCCTTTCTCTAGAACACATAGTGTACCTCTGACTTGCTGTGTAACCTTGAACAAGTCTCTTGCCACCCTAGTATTCTATGATTGAGGCAAGAAAGGTGATCGTTATATCATTGTTCTCAACATATGTCACACTTTAGTTTACAAGAACTCTTTCTCATATGACCAAAGAATGACTTACCCAAGGTCACACACCTAATAAAAGGCACTGCTGGAACTCAATCTGAGGCCTTTTGGAGTCTTATTTTTGAAAACGTCTTGAAATAGCACTAATTTCTAGGAGTCAGAGTTATACATCTAAGTTATAAGAATCCTGTGACGTTAACTTAGATTTCCTTTTTTTATCAGCAAATGCTAGAAAAAGCCAGTAGGGTTCAAATATTTAAGTCCTTGAGCTTCTCATATGTAAGGGGGGTAGGAAGAGGGGCAAGGTGGTTTTCATAATGGAGGAGGACTGAGGGAAGGGAGGACACAAACGATAGGGTATTGACACTTGGCTGTCTTCTCCCTGTAAGTCCTCCTCTACTCCTGGGACCCTGGCCTTTCTGCCACCTTAGAGGCAGCCGGTAACCTCCTCCACTACCACATGCAGGGCTGGCACCGACCTCCAGTACGGAGACAGTGACTCATCGTATTAGTCTAATTTGCCCTAGTCTGTAATTTCCCCCAGATGAAGGGAAGGGGGAGGGAAATAACTCTGGGAAGAGTTTCGCCAAATCTTATGCTTAATAACACAACCTGTTTGAGCTCAGTGGGAGGTGGTATGTGGAGTAGTGGTTTAATTAGTCAGAGCTATGTTTGAATCCAGGTTCTGCTCGGCTCTGTCACCTGAATCTCGTATCTATAAAATGGGGAAATAATACTGAATAATCACAGTTGCCATTTACAGCATGCCTGCTATGTCAGTGTCAAATGTAAGCATATTGTTTTTTTAATCTTTAGAGCAACCCCACAAGACAGGTATTGAGAAATAAAAGTAACATAAAGCACAAACAGATGGTAATATTTAAAGCCTCTTTCCTAGTACCAGATACATCTTGGCTCTCGATACAATGTTTGTTTCCTTCTGCCTTTCTGATTCACGCATGTGTGTTAGACTGAGCTACCAAAGGCCTTGGACTCTGTTTGTTCCTCTTCCCGTGTATGTCCCATGTTCATCACAGGCTCAGACATAGGTGTGTCACTGAACATGACTGACAGAATTGGGAGGAAGCTCCTCAGGTACCCGGGGTGGGTAAATTGGGGGCGAGTTGGGTTTTCTTAGATTACTTGTCTTCAGTGTCTTCATCACAGATGCACTCCTGATTGCCCATGCTATTTATCCGTGAAGCCCCAGCCAAGGGCTGTACCCTAGAGACTTACTGATTTCCCGGGCTCTTCTGTTTTCATAGGAAGCACCGGAGAGCACGAGACCGGTCCAGGTCATCATCCTCTTCCTCCCAGTCATCTCGTTCCTACAAAGCAGAAGAATACACTGAGGAAACAGAAGAGAGAGAGGAGAGCACCACGGGCTTTGACAAATCAAGACTGGGGACCAAAGACTTTGTGGGTCCAAGTGAAAGAGGAGGCAGAGCTCGAGGGACCTTTGTAAGACCCTGTCTCCTCCCCGTTTCTCTAAGCCTCTGCTCTCACCAGTTCTAATTCTGTGTATCAGAATACCAGTTTTGTTGCGCTTGATACAAGTAATCGGTCTATAGGCCCCAGAATTGGTGGCTCCCTGTTCCCCAGGTTTTCCATGTTTAAATATAATCACTTTGCTAGAAAGCATCTTAGGGCTTCTGATCTCAGAGCTTCCCACTTTATCTTGACTGTGCTGTGTGGGGAGCCCTTGTGCCATGTTGTCTTCTGTCTAGGTTGTAGACTTAGGTTGAGATGAGCAGAGGGAATGGCTAGAAACCAGTTGACCAGCATGTTGACTGAGGACAACTGTCTATTCCATGCCAGAAAAGTGTTTGAACAGAATGTGGGGAGTTGTTTTCTTCCATTCCTGACATGGTCCTTTGTTCCTTTTCCCTGTTTGTTGCCACAGCAGTTTCGAGCCAGAGGGAGAGGCTGGGGTAGAGGCAACTATTCTGGTAACAACAACAGCAGCAGCAGCAACGATTTTCAAAAGAGAAACCGGGAGGAGGAGTGGGACCCTGAGTACACGCCCAAGAGCAAGAAGTATTACCTGGTATGTGTGTGGGGATAACCAGGAAGGGCCATAGGGCCTTTGGCACACTCATTGGCTGATACTGAGGCCTTAATTGGTCTGTCCAAAACCATGATTAAATACGTGTGCAGGCATATTGCACTGGGAGGATGTGTGCTTGTGGGACAGTCCAGTACTGGGACGAGTGTTCCAGTACTCCAGTACAGTACAGTACAGAGAGGCAGCCCTGGCCTTGAAAGGGTTTATCATCTAAGATGTTTATGAATTGCAGGATAAGCAGGAAGGGTTGTTCTTGCCCTTTTGGTCTGTAAACTTGTTTTATTGCTCACCCAACTTCAGCCTCCTTCCAGCCTTTACGCAGGGATAGAACCACAACCTTCCCCTGTGGCCACAGTTCCTCTCTGTCACTCCCCAGTGCAAGATCGACGGGAAAGACAGCTCAGGGTCTCTTTTTGAGGAAGAGGATCTGTCTCCAAAGTGAAATGCCACTGGGGCTTCTCTCATCTTAGCTGTTGGTCGTTCCTAGATACTAGGCACCTTCTGGGCCTCTCTCCCTGTCTCAGGTTAGGGCTCTTCTAGGTTGAATTACTGGCCAATGGGTGAGCTCTCTTGGCCTGTCTATGCCAACAGCAGACTCAGATCCAAGCAGATGTGGCTCTGAGTGTTGTAACCAAGGTAGACTTGCAGCTGAGTCTCCATCACCCATGAGAAGGGCTGGCATGGGTCTCTGTTGTCAGTTGCACAGCTAGGAAGCAGGTGGTTGTGTAGACAACTGTACATAGCCACCTTCGCTTTTCTAGGCTGCTGGGAGCTGATTTGAGACTCCTAGAGGACCCTTGAACCTATATCTAGGGAAATGTTGGCCGAGCCCAGAATAGGTGCTGGAATGGGACTGCTGTAGGGGAAAGGATTAAAGGTCATATAAAGCCCTTTTCCCTGCCCTTATCTGCCACCTGAAGGAGCACTGCTGACCTGATACGTTTAGGCTGGTGACCAAGCAACCCTGGTAAGCAGCAGTGGCCCTTTAGCTGAGCTGATCCCTAGGGGCCTAAGGTCCTGATTGTGTGGGTGGATGGTTTAGACTCTTTGAGGCCGTGGGGCTGATGAGGTAACAGCGACTTCTAGTTTTCAAAATGCTGTCTCATTTAGTCTTTCGTTGGATCCCTCCTTCTCTCTCATGAGATCATCAGAGCAGGGATTGTGTGAGACATACAAAGGTTGTGTTTTTTCTACTCTGCCACACTGCCTCCTTGCATAAAACTAAAGGGGGGAGGGCTGGCCCCGTGGCTTAGTGGTTAAGTGCGCGCGCTCCGCTACTGGTGGCCCGGGTTCAGATCCCAGGCGCGCACCGACGCACTGCTTCTCCGGCCATGCTGAGGCCGCGTCCCACATACAGCAACTAGAAGGATGTGCAATTATGACATACAACTATCTTCTGGGGCTTTGGGGGAAAAAAAGGAGGATTGGCAATAGATGTTAGCTCAGGGCCGGTCTTCCTCAGCAAAAAGAGGAGGATTAGCACGGATGTTAGCTCAGGGCTGATCTTTCTCACCAAAAAAATAAATTAAATTAAATCTAATTCTTAAAAAAATAAAAAACTAAAGAGGGGAGATACAAGACAGGAGGCTAGGTTCTGGTCCTCCCTTTGCCACTAATTAGTCTGAGACCATGAGCGGGTAGGTCATTTGCCCTTGGTCTCGCTGCCTGTTGTTGGCTGGGGGTGGGGAGAGTCCAGGAGAGCTGGAGCCCCAGCTGTGTATTCTGAGTGTTGCTTTCTCTGTTAGCTGCCTGACATCCCAGATCAGACAGAGTTTTTCGTGTTTTGGTGGATTGGCTTTCTCAAACCTATCCTTGGAGAGATGAGTATGCTAAATAATATGAGTTACTTCAAGTTCCTAAGCCTGTTTCCTCATTTGCATAGTGGAGGGTGATAATGATAGGGTGGACGTGAGGATTAAATGAGAGTGTGCATGTGAAGGTCTTTCAGTGCTCAGTGAGGACTTTATCATCGTGGTCATTATTATAATGTCCAAGCTACTGCGTTAGAATTCCTAAGGCACCCAACTGAATATTCTCATGGATCTGAATCAGTAGCATTTTTGGAGTAAGAGAACAGGGAGGAGGACGGAAAAGGAGCGAAAAGTGGGTTGGGACATAGGTTGGTTTGAGAAAGTCACATTTGAGTGGGTGCAGAAAAGAGGGTTCTGGCTACTCTGCTTCGCTCTGGCTGGCATTGATGGCGGTTTTCTTTCCTCTCAGCATGATGACCGTGAAGGCGAAGGCAGTGAGAAGTGGGTGAGCCGGGGCCGGGGCCGAGGAGCCTTTCCCCGGGGTCGGGGCCGTTTCATGTTCCGGAAATCCAGCACCAGCCCCAAATGGGCCCATGACAAGTTCAGTGGGGAGGAAGGGGAGATTGAAGACGATGAGAGTGGGACAGAGAACCGAGAAGAGAAGGACAATTTACAGCCCACAACTGAGTAGGGGCCACTCTGACGGGAGCCCCTGCCCAGGGGAGAGAGGCGCCGGGAAGATGGCTGGTGAGAAGCTGAACAGAGGAGCCTCTAGAAGATTCTGAAAATCCCACCCCCTACCCCCACTGGATGTGCAGAATCCTGCTACAGCCGAAAGCATCCCTGGCGCTGCGTCCCACTGGACAGAGGCGGCCGGCCGCAGAACCTGGGGTCAGGCCCAGCTCTTGAGCAGAACACAACATGTTGGGTTTTAGCTGTGTTTCTCATTTGTTGTTGGTGTGTGGGGTGGGGGCTGGGGTAGGGAGGGAAGAGCGATTCTTGGATTTTGGTTTGTTCCCTATTAGAAACCAACAGTTTTGTTCTTCATTTCATTTCATTTGGAGCTAAGAGGACTTATTTGATGATTTTCATTCTCTTCTCCCTTATCCTGATTTTAAAAGCCCTTTTTCTTTTCTTTTTTTTTCTAGGCATATGTAGTAACATTAGCAGAAAGATTTAATTTGGGCAACTTTGATTCTTAAAAGAGAAAACAAAGCATGTGAATAAACGTTGAAGTGTTCACCTCAGTTTGGGACCAAACTGCTTGGATCTTTGTAAAATCGCTTTTGTATGTCGAGGAGGAGTTCAGGGCCTTTCTGACCACCTTGTGTTCCCCTTTTCTGCGCAGCCGTGTATCCCATGGTTTGCTCCTGGCCACACCCCATGTGTGTCCCCCACCCTAATATTTTCTGATTTCTTCTGGGCTGGGCTTCCCATTCTCCACCAGCAGCTCCACTATCCCAAACCTCCCAGTCCTGCTGATCCTCTCGGCAACAGGGGTGGAAGCTGGACAGCAGTTTCTGGTCTGTTTTCTAAGAAACTTCTGAATTCTATTATCTTTACAAATATAAGATGAAAAAATAATTTTTTCAATATTTTTTATTAATCTTTTTATAAAATGAAAAGAAACTCCTATGATCGATTAAGGAAGGTGGTTATGGCTGGGTGGTTTGTGGGGTCTTTTTTTTGTTTTTTCTTTTCCTTTTTTTTTTTTTTTAACCTTAAGCTTTAAGTTGAAACATTCTCAGATGTTTGGGGGGAAAACATCCTGTTAAAATGGGTCCTTGTGCTTGCCTTCTGGGGAGGCGGTCCTGAGCAGGTGAATCATATGGCATTTATGCATATGTTATATGCGGACTGCACCCACCTCTTCCCCCCCAACCTTGCCTCTTGGGTTGTTGTGCTACTTTCCCCTTACTTTGCTACATTTCTATAGTTAAGTTGGTTTTACTTGAATGATTCATGTTTAGGGGAAAAAAAAATGAAAACACCCTTAAAATTTGTTTCAACTCCTCCTGCAAATAAAAACAATAATAAATGAAGTGGCAGATGTAAATGGGTTCTGGTCATTGTCACCCTGGTGTGTGTGTATTGGGGGTGGTGGGGTGGATATCACAGCAGCTTCAGGGAACCTGAAAGACAAAATGTGTGTGGGGCTGGGCCCAGACTTGCTGCTCAGCCCCATCCTCACCAGCCCACACTCAGTTGTTCTGGGAGGAGCCTCAGCCACTCCTCTGCTGGCTGGTGACTCCTCATTCCCATCCCCGTGGTTTTGCTTCATCTTGTACCTTGGACATCCCAGGAGAACCAGATTTTTTCACTGAGTGTCATGAGCAAGGACTTCGGCTTCCAAGGTGGTGGGGCCGGGTTCAAGGGGTGTGGATAACACGCTCAGCTTTTGTGTTCACCACCCAGCAGGAAGATTACCTGCAAGTTAGCCCTGCCCGTATGGGATTGGCAGTAGGTGGGCTCTAACCTTCAGCCTTTGCCAGCTGTGGGCTTGGCTGTAGCAAGCAGGAGCCATGAAAGCTCCTCAAGTTCCTTCCTGCCTTCTCCCAAGGAGAATCCGAAGTGTTTTCTGAAATCCAACAAGGCCTGTGGGCCGAAGCAAGGGTCTTGGCGCTCTTCTTTCTCTTTCGTTGACGCGGGCTAGGGAAAACAGTATACCAACAACAGCTTTGTGTGCACCAGAGCAACCAACCCCTCCACGCAGGGCCCCTTTTAGAGCGGTTGCTGCCCTCGGGGGGCCCCACCCTGGTATGTGCCTCTCCCCACCTCTCCGCCTGCAACTAAAAGCTTGCCAGCAGAGAGGGTAGGCCAAGGAAGGCAGTGCAAATGGTGGGTGGGAGCCTCGGGGCCAAGATAGGGTGAGGGGAGGCGGCTAGACTGGAATTTGGGTGACCAGGCAGGCAAGAGCACGTGGGAGAGTTGTGACCCCAGCACTGACCAGAGACCCTGGAGTCCTCACCCCTAGGTTGGGGGCGGAACCTGCTGAGCCGGGCCGCCCCCTCTCCCACGCCCACTCGGCACCTGGAGCCCGACCTATCGGCTTGTGGCTCCGCCTCCTTTGCTTCACATTCTCGCAGCTCGTCCCACCCTACACGGGGTCAGTACTCGGCTGCCAGCGGGACCGCACTACCCTCCCTGCCCGGCTCTGAAAGGCGCCCCGGAGGCCATGGGTATGTGCAGAGGGTTTGGGGTGGCTCCTCAGTGCCACCGTGTGGAAATGGCACCAAAAGCCTACACCAGCACCGCACTCTCCCGCTCTCCTCTACGTGGAGCCCGGGACTCGCGCCATGGCCCGTCTGCCCCGACTGGGCCCTTCTGAACCGCGCCCCCGCCCCTTGCTCCGCCCGCAGAGGTGCTGGTCCTGACCAGATACCGCGCGCAGAAGGAGGACGAGCTGAGTCTGGCGCCCGGGGACGTGGTCCGGCAGGTGTGCGAGGGGCCCGCACGCGGCTGGCTGCGCGGAGAGCTGGGGGGCCGTTGTGGCCTCTTCCCCGAGCGCCTGGTGCAGGTGAGGCCGGGCCGGAGGTGGGGCTGGGGTGTCTCAGCGTGCGCCCCAGGGAGCTGAGAGCCCCCTTCCCGGTGCCCTTGTCCCCAGGAGATCCCGGAGACTCTGCGCGGCGCCGGGGAGACGCCGAGACCGCGCTGTGCGCGCCGCCGAGGTGAGGGCCGGGTAGGTGGGCGGACACGCGGAGCCAGCGCCGCCCCGGCGCCCCCCTTGCTCGCCTTGACTGGCGCGGCTCTGGGCGGGGCAACCCTGCGGGCTGTGATTGGCTCTCGAGTACAATGCTCCGCCCTGGGGCGGGGCCTGGAGGTACTGAGTGGGGCGCCCGCGGCCCGCCCCTCCTCCCACTCTGCGGACTGTGGCGCCGGGCTCAGGCGGCCTCACTCTCATCTGACCCAGGTCGCCCCGCCAGATCTCGGGGCCCCCAAATATGGTGCAAAGTGAACTTCAGCTACAGCCCGGAGCAGGCGGACGAGCTGAAGCTGCAAGTTGGGGAGATTGTGGAAGTCGTAAAGGAGGTGAGGGGATGAGGTGATGGGAGGGTTTGGGGAGAGGTGATGGAGCAGGTCTCCAGCTGCCAGGATATGGGAAAAATGAGCGTGTGGGCGATGGGAATGGTGAGGGGCGCAGAGATGGGAAAGTGAGGGAGGAGAATCGGGGCAGAACCAAGGGTATAAGATTTCTAGAGAGACTCTTGGGGCAGAACCAGATGCCCCTGCCTCCTTCCTCCTTCCCCAGATTGAGGACGGCTGGTGGCTGGGGAAGAAGAACGGGCAGCTGGGAGCCTTCCCGTCCAACTTTGTGGAGTTGCTGGACAGTGGGCCCCCAAGTGAGACCTGGACCCTGTGACCTTGTCAACCCCTGTGACCAGACTCTGCAGTCTCCAATGACCTTTGCAGTGGCCTGAGCCTGCAATCCACACAGAACTGACCCTGTGACCCCTTTGACCTCTCCCATGATCTAAACTGTGAATTAGCACCCCCCTAAACTCACTATCCCCCACCAGGCCTTGGTAACCCAGACATGCCTTCAATCAGCCCTGGTCCTCAGCGGCCTCCCAAGGTAAACTGGGTGGAGTGGGCACAGAGGTGGTGAATTCCTCTTAGGGGAGTTGGAGGCTCAGCTTGTTCCTCCCTCCCCCTGCCCCTACTAGCTGAGCAGCCTGACCTATGACAGCCCTCCAGACTACCTGCGGACAGGTAAGCACCCAGCCAAAACGTCCCTCGGAGCCCCCTCCCCCAAGCCACTTTGACTTGGGGGAGAGGGACCCAGCTAGGCTGATGGAGGAGGGAGCTGCTGACTCTTTGGGGAGGGGGGTTTGGCTTCAGTGGACTGACCTCCCCTCAGTCTCCCGCCCTGAGACCTACAGGGTCCTGTTTGACTACCAGCCCGAGGCCCCAGATGAGCTGGCGCTGCGGAGGGGGGACGAGGTGAAAGTACTGAGAAAGGTGTGAAAGGCACAGGGCAGGGGAGGGTGCAGGGAAGGGCCTGCTGAGAAGGGTGGGAAGGAGCTTGGGGACCTGGCTCACCTCCCCATGGCGTCTTTCTCTCCCAGACCACGGAGGATAAGGGCTGGTGGGAAGGAGAGTCTCAAGGCAGAAGAGGAGTTTTCCCAGACAACTTTGTGCTCCCACCACCCCCAGTGAGTATGGAGCCAGAGGTGGCGGGGGCAGGCTACTCTGGACAAAGTTGGGGGTCATGGCACTCACTGGATACAGCTGGAGGGTCACCCCTAAATGAGGGTGGACCTAGAAATGTGGCAGCTCCTCTTCAGTTTCTGCTGCTTCTTTTCTGCATAGATCAAGAAGCTGGCCCCACGGAAAGTGGTATCTCAGGAATCAGGTGGGTGCTGGGGAAGCCTGGGATTGGGGTGTTCTCTGGGAGACCTACCAGTCCAGTTGCCCATAAACACCCGCAGCTCCCCAATGGTCCAGTCCACCCCCTTAGGAGCACCTCCCCATGGGTTAAAGGACTGGTAGGAATGTGTGTGGGCCCATGTTTGGGAACATGTTAATTTGTGTGTTTTAATATGTTCGTGTTTCTCTGTGTGTCTTGAGAATATGGCTATCAGCATGTTTAGATGTGTTTCATTTTGTTAGGAAATGTCTAGATCGATGTGTCTGGGTCTGTGAGACTGTGTGTTCACATGTCTAATAAGTCTGTCAGTGAAGAGCTCTGAGTGTGTGTCAGTGTATCAGTGGGGATGTGTGTCTTTTCATTTACCATTTAATGTAATATTTCACACATGCCAAAGATATACGTAACATTTGTGTTTTAAAACTTAATAATGAACACCTGTGGTATTACAAGAACTAGAACATTGCCAATAGTTTGTGTGTTCCTTCTCTTTCCCATTCTGCCACTTCCCCCACCCCAAAGGTAACCACTATCCTCAATTTTGTGTTTATAATTCCCTTGAGTTTTGAAGTCTACTTACATATGTATGTGCCTAACCAATGAACTGCTTAATTTATTTTTGCTTGTTTTGGAACTTTATAAAAATGGTATCATATGTTTATACTCTTCTGAGACCTGCTCTTTCCAATCAACATTATGTTTCTAAGATTCATCCATATTGTGTGTAGATGTAATTCATTTATTTTTCTCTGCTGTATAATATTCCTTGTAAATGGAATTACCACAGTCTATGTATCTGGTCTCCTTCTGATGTTGGGCATTTTCCTTGTTCCTGATTTTTGCTATTACAAATAGTGCTGCCATGAACATTCGTGTTCCTGTCTTACAGTGTGCAGATATAATCATTTCTCTAGGATATAATCCTAGGAGCACTGCAAGATTGCAGGATGTGTGAATGTTCAACTTTTATGAGATAAAGTCAAATTGGTTTCCAAAGTGATTGTACATTTTGAAAATCCACCATTGGTGTATAGGAGATCCTGTTGATCCAAATCTTCAACACCTGGTGTTATCAGATTTCATTATTTTTGTGAATCTAGTAGGTACAAAGTAGCATCTCATTGTGGACTTAATTTGCCTTTTCCTGGTTAGTTAGGAATAATTTGTTGGAGTTCATTATGTATTCCAAATACCAGTCCTTTATGGGTTATGTATGTTACAGATATGTTCTCTCAGTTTGTGGCTTGTCTTCTTTTTTTTTATGATGTTCTTTGATGAACAGGAGTTCTTAATTTTAATGCAGACACATCAATCTTATCTTTAATGGTTAGCAGGTTTTTTTCTTGTTTAAGAAATCCTTCCTGCCTCAAGTTCAGAAAACAGTCATTTATATTTTCTTTAAAACTTTGAGTGTTGCATTTCATTTTTTTTTTTATTTTATTTTTTCCCCCAAAGCCCCAGTAGATAGTTGTATGTCATAGCTGCACATCCTTCTAGTTGCTGTATGTGGGACGTGGCCTCAGCATGGCCAGAGAAGCGGTGCGTCGGTGCGCGCCCGGGATCTGAACCCAGGCCGCCAGCAGCGGAGCACGCGCACTTAACCGCTAAGCCACAGGGCCGGCCCTGTTGCATTTCATTTTTAATTGCTTTTATCCATGTATTTTAGTTGATTTTAATCAGTGATCCAATTATACCTTTTTCCATGTGGACACTCAGTTTTTCCAGCATCATTATTATTTTCTACATGTGAGTTTTACACAACTTTTATAAGATTTATTCCTCCTAGATACCTCAGACTTTTTATTGTGCCTTTAAAAAAATAGATATCCTTCTGTTTATTGCAGGAATATAGAAATACATTGATTTTTGTATATTGATTTTATAGCCAGCCATGGTGCTAAACTCTGGTTATTTCCAGTAATTTATCTGTAGATTCTTACTAAGTCTTCTATGAAGACAGTCATATCATCTGTTAGTAATGAAAATTTTGCTCTATCTTTTCCACTCCTTATGCCTTTTACATTTTCTTGTTTTATTACAGTGGCTAGGATCTCAATACAATTTTGAATAGAAGTAGTGATGCTGAACATCATTACCATGTTCCTGACTTTAAGTGGAATGCTTCTAAGTTTTCCCCTTTAACAATGTTGTTGTTGGGGCCAGCCCAGTGGCGCAAGCGGTTAAGTGTGTGCGCTCCACTGCGGCGGCCCGGGGTTCGCCGGTTCGGATCCCGGGCATGCACCAACACACCACTTGTCAGGCCGTGCTGTGGTGGCGTCCCATATAAAGTGGAGGAAGATGGGCACGGATGTTAGCCCAGGGCCAGTCTTCCTCAGCAAAAAAAAAAAAAAAGAGGAGGATTGGCAGATGTTAGCACAGGGCTGATCTCCTCACAAAAAAAAAATGTTGTTGCTTCGATCTTTTGTACATATCTTTTTGTCAGGCTTTTGTCAGGCAAGGAAGGTCCTTTCTATTTCTAGTTACTTAGAATTTTTATCGAGTGGGTGTCAAGTTTTCTAAATTGTTTCTATGAATCTTTTGAAATGATTATATGGATTTTCTCCTTTATTTTATTTATTTATTTATTTATTTATTTTTTGTGAGGAAGATCAGCCCTGAGCTAATATCCGTTGCCAATCCTCCTCTTTTTGCTGAGGAGGATTGGCCCTGGGCTAACATCCATGCCCATCTTCCTCTACTTTATATGGGATGCCGGCACAGCATGGCTTGCCAAGCGGTGCGTCGATGTGCGCCCGGGATCCAAAACTGCCACCTCCGGGCCGCTGAAGCAGAGCCCATGCACTTAACCACTACACCACTGGGCCGACCCCTGGATTTTCTCCTTTAATCTGTCAATGTGATGAATAACATTTGTAGAATTTTCTCATATTAAGCCACCCTTGCATTCCTGGGATAAATTCAAATTGGTCATTGTTTATTATCTTTTCATATACCGTGGGAATACTTTCCCAGTTTTTCTTTTCTTTCTTTCTTTTCTTTTCTTTTTTTTTTCATGAGAAAAATTAGCCCTGGGCTAACATCTGTTGCCAATCTTCTTTTTTTTTTGCTGAGGAAGATTGGCCTTGGGCTAACATCCATGCCCATCTTCCTCTACTTTATATGTGGGACGCCTGCCACAGCATGGCTTGATAAGCAGTGAGTAGGTTCACGCCCAGGATCTAAACCTGTGAACCCCAGGCTGCCAAAGTGGAGTGCGTGAACTTAACCACTGTGCCACCAGGCCAGCCCCCAGTTTTTTTCTTAAGATTTTTTCATTTATTTTTACAGTCTTCATCTGATTATCAATATTATACTGGCCCCAGGAATGAGTGAAGGAGGATACATTTTGTTTTTTAATTATCTGGTAGATCTTATATAAGATGGGAATCATCTTTCCTTGAAAGTTGGTAAAACTTGCCTGTTAATTCATCTGGCCCTGTTTTTTTCCATTATGGGAAGATTTTAAACTACTTTAATTTCTTTAATAGTTCTGGGCAAGTCTGGCTAAAATTCTGTCTTTTTTTTTTGGCTTAAAACGACAGAAATTTAATCTCTCACAATTCTGGAGGCTAGAAATCCAAAGTCAAGTTGATGGCCTGGCTATGTTTTGTTTGAAGGTTCTAGCGGAGAATCTTGCCTTACCTCTTCTTAGCTTCTGGTAGTTGCTGGCAATCGTTGGCTTATAGATCCATCATCACTCCATTCTCTGCCTTTGTCTTCACATGGTCTTCTGCCCTGTGTGTCTGTGTGCAAATTTCCTTCTTCTAATAAAGACACTAGTCATTGGTTTAGGGACCACTCTTATCCAGTACAACCTGCATCTTAACTTGATTACATCTGCAAAGACCCCTTTACAACTGCTCTTCACCTTGGAACTCAGAAGGGAAGAAATCTTGCACCTTAGGAGACTTGCACAGACAGCATTCTGTCTCCTGGTCCCTCCGTAAGAAGGGCTGGCCAAAAATCTGGCTGAAATTCTTGATTCAGTTTTAATGAGTTATATATTTTTTATTATCCATTTAATTGATGTTTTCTAATTATTTGTGTAAAATTATTCATAATATTCTCTTATTTTATTTTCAAATTTTTATTTTTATTTATTTTTTATAATTTTATTTATTTATTTTTTTCCCCCAAAGCCCTAGTAGATAGTTGTATGTCATAGTTGCACATCCTTCTAGTTGCTGCATGTGGGACGTGGCCTCAGCATGGCCGGAGAAGTGGCGCGTCGGTGCGCGCCCAGGATCTGAACCCGGGCCGCCAGCAGGGGAGCGCACGCACTTAACCACTAAGCCATAGGGCCGGCCCCATAATATTCTCTTATAATCTGTATCTGCAGTTATAGTCTTTTTTTCATTTCTAATCATGTTTATTTTTCTCTTTTTTCTTGTTCAATCTCACCAGAGAGTTGTTAATATATTTAAATACTTTAAAAACTATTTTCTATTATACTTTTTGTTTTCAAGCTTCATCCATTTTGTAGTATGTGTTATACTTCATTTTTTTTGGTGTTGAATAATATTCCATTGTATGAACGCACCACATTTTATCCATTCATTAGTTGATGGACATTTGGGTTGTTTCTACTTTTTGGCTGTGAACATTGATGTACAAGTTTTTCTGTGGACATATTTCCATCTCTCGTGGGTATATACCCTGGAAAGGAATTGGTGGGTGATATGATAACTCTTTGTTTAACTTTGGGTTTTCCAAAGTGGTTGCACCATTTTATATTTCCACCAGCAATATATGCAGGTTCCAATTTCCTTGTCCTCACCAACACTTGTTATTATCTGTCTTTTTGATTATAATCATCCTAGTGGGTAGGAAGTGGTATCTCATTGTGGTTTTTTTTTTTTTGTGAGGAAGATCAGCCCTGAGCTAACATCTGTGCTAATCCTCCTCTTTTTGCTGAGGAAGACCGGCTCTGAGCTAACATCTATTGCCAATCTTCCTCCTTTTTTTTCCCCCCAAAGCCCCACTAGATAGTTGTATGTCATAGCTGCACATCCTTCTAGTTGCTGTATGTGGGACGTGGCCTCAGCATGGCCGGAGAAGCAGTGCGTCGGTGCGCGCCCGAGATGCGAACCCGGGCCGCCAGTATTGGAGCGCACGCACTTAACCGCTAAGCCACGGGGCCGGCCCCTCTCATTGTGGTTTTGCTTTGCATTTCTCTGATGGCTAATGATATTGAGCATCTTTTCATATGTTTACTGGCTATCTGTATGTCTTCTTTTGGAGAAATGTCTATTTGAGTGCTTTGCCCATTTTTTAATTGGGTTGTCTTTTTACCATTGAGTTGTAGGTTCTTTATATATTCTAGATAAAAGTCTCTTATCAGATAAATGATTTGTAAATATTTTCTCCCATTCTTTGGGTTGTCTTTTCACTTTCTTGGTGGTGTACTTTTTTTTTGGGTAAGGAAGATTGGCCCTGAGCTAACATCTGTGCCCATCTTCCTCTATTTTGTATGTGGGACGCTGCTACAGCACGGCTTGATGAGCCATGCATAGGTCTGCGCTCCAGGATTCGAACCTGCAAACCCTGGGCTGCTGAAGCAGAGCATGCGAACTTAAGCACTATGCCACCAGGCTGGCACCAGTCGTGTCCTTTGATGCACAGAAGTTTCAAATTTTGATGAAGTCCCATTTATCTGGTTTTTCTTTGGTTGCTTGTGCTTTTGGTGTCATATCTAGGAAATCAAGGTTACACCCCAAAATTGAGTGAGCTCCGTTTGACCATGGCAGGGGAGCTACCGATCCTCACAACCTGCCCCACCCTGCAGAATGTTCACATGGACCAAGCTAGGGGGCGGGGAAGGGTGCAGCCCTAGGCAAGAATACCGCCAAGCATAAATGTTTCTTTGATGATCTTTTGCCTTTGGTCAATTTCCGGAGCACTGAAATGGTTGCCTTGTGAGAGGAGGATGCGTCCACCACCTCACTCAGCCATAGTCAAGCCCCACTTCTATTATCCGTTTCTTTTAACATTGCTTTCAAATTTTTCACTCCTTGTCTCACTATACTTCTAGTTTACTAATTCTCTCTCTAGCTTTTTGGCTATGTTTAATCTGCTGTTTAACCTGTACATTACATTTTATTTCAAGAATGCTTTTTTTCATCTCTCATAGTTCAATTTTTTTTTCCCCAAATCTGCCCGTTTATTCCTGATGGTCCCTTTGTTGCATGCTCATCCTTTATTTCTTCAAATATCTTACACATAGCTGTGTTGTGTTCCCTACCTGACAATTCCAGTGTCTGCTCTGTGTTGTGTCTGCTGACTCCCGTTCTCAGTGGCCTGCCTTCGTGTGTTTTCTGATCTTTGTGTGTGAGCTCATGACCTGATCTCGATCTGTGGGAGTCTTGCACGCCTCAGTAGAGGAAGACTTCTTCCAGAGAGGACTTGCCTCTACTTTTGCCAGTAGCTAGAGGGCACCAACCACCCAGAGACCACTTCAGCCCTCTGGAAGAAAGTGTGCAAGGGTCACACTGCTGTATGGCTACCGAGCTTTGGGCCTTTGGTGAGCCGAGGGAGCAGAGCCTGGGACACTTGCTCCTTGTCCCAGGCCCCAGGCTCAGTAGCCACATAGCAGTGCTGTTCTCTTGTAACTGAACTCACTGGGTTCATCTCTTGGTGAGTGCAGAGCCAAAAAGCACAACCAAGGCAGAAGTAGGTGAAGGAAGGTTTATTGCTTGCACAAGCAATGAACACTGGGGACAACTCCCAAAGCAGTGTCTCCCCGAGCTCAGTGCTGTTAGAGACTTCATACAAAAGATTGGGGTTTATTTGTAACAGCTGTGTTCTTTTAAGGACTGTGTTCTTTTAAGGTGCATGCGTAGCACGTATACATGTTGCGTAGCACGTATATATGTTATTACATGCATTGCATGATCTAAAAATGTCTGTTTGGACCCTTCCAGAGGAGGAGAATTTAAGATGCTAATGAGTTAAGGTAACTTTAGGGCGTCTGATGCTGGAATAATTTGTGGGGATCTTTCTGTAAATGTGTGATTTTTCTGCAAGACAGCAACATCTATAAAACAGAACACATAGTTTCTTTTTGTCTTAAAAACACTTGACAGATTAGGTTAGTTGTTAACCAGATCCTTAGTAACTCTTTCTTTGCCTGGTTCCCTGGTCACACTCTCACCACCTTTCTGGTCCCAGTTCTTCCCTTTTTTGTAGATCTCCCCTACCTCTTGTAAGTCCAACAGTGCCTCAAATTTGTATCCCAAGCAGGATATAATTGTTTTCTAGTAGGAGGGCCCTACAGAGCACCTCATCAGCCATACTACAAGAAGCAGAGGTGAAAGTTGACATCTGCTGGGCTTTGACTATATGCCAAACCCTCTTCTAAGCACCTCACATGGATAAATCACTCAGACCTCACAACAAGCCTACAAGATGTGTACTATTGTTATCCATGCTTTATTGGTGAGAACACTGGGGCACAGAGGGGTTAAGTTACCTACTCAAGTTCTCACGCCACTGGCAAGTAATGGAGCAGGAATTCAAAGCCTGGTATCTGGCTGTAGGATCCATGCTCCTGCCCACTATGACACGCTGTCAGGAGACTTGTGTCTGTCTCTGTGTGTGATAATGTGTGTGTGACTAAATGCCAGCATGTGTGCATATGCCAGAGTGGCTATTCATGTGTCCATGGAGATGAATGCCACTGTGTGTGACTATGATGTCACCTTCTCAGTGTGGCCGCCTCTGACCACCCCATTTAAAATTATCCACTCCCCTGCTTATTCTTGCTCAATAAGAGTTAATAACTCTCGAACACACTACATAGTCTACTTCTTTTGTCTATGTCTGCTTCCCTCTCTCTGCTGCCATGGGAAGAACACACCATAGGCAGGGCGAGTGCAGCCAAAGCCCAGGTTAGAGGCTGTTGCAATTATCCAGGTGAAGATGGTGTTGACTTGATCTAGAGTGCTTAGTGGCAGAAGGGGTGACAAGTGGTTGGATTCAGGACATGTTTTGAAGGTACAGTGGACTGGATTTACTGATGGTTTGGATGTGAAGCATAAGGGAATAAAGAGGGTCAAGGATGACTCCTCATTTTGTTGTCTGAGCAAGTGGGTGAATGGGTGAGATGGGGACACTGGGAAACAGGCAGATTCAGGGGTCAAGGAGCTGGGAAACAAGAGATGAGTTTTGGGGGGCCGGCCCCGTGGCTTAGCGGTTAAGTGCACGTGCTCTGCTACTGGCAGCCTGGGTTCAGATCCCGGGCGTGAACCCACGCACTGCTTGTCCAGCCATGCTGAGGCGGCGCCCCACGTACAGCAACTAGAAGGATGTGCAACTATGACATACAGCTATCTACTGGGGCTTTGAGGAGAAAAAGGGAAAAAAGGAGGAGGATTGGCAATATCTATTGCCAATAGATATTGGCAGGGCCAGTCTTCCTCAGCAAAAAGAGGAGGATTGGCATGGATGTTAGCTCAGGGCTGATCTTCCTCACAAAAGAAAACAAAAAAGAGAGAGATAACTTTTGGATATGTGACGTGTGTGATGCCAATTAGCTCTCTTTCAAGTGGAAATATTGAGAGGACAGTCGGATATGAGTCTGGAGTTCAGGGAAGAGGCAGGGGCTAGAAATGAAAATTTGGGAGTCGTTGGCTTATTGATATTAATTAAACTTATAAGACTGGATGAGATCTCTTAGGGAGTAAATGAGATAGAGAAGACAAAGTTCAAGGGAGGGAGGATTGGAAGGGGGAAGGTTATTGCCGTGGTCCAGGAAAGAGATGGGAGCTGAACCAGGGAAGCAGCCATGGCCACTAAGCAGGGGACAGGTCTTAGAAAAGTATGGATAAAAACTGGCAGGAGGGGCCGGCCCCGTGGCTTAGCGGTTAAGTGCGCGCGCTCCCCTGCTGGCAGCCCGGGTTCGGATCCCGGCCGCGCACCGACGCACTGCTTCTCCGGCCATGCTGAGGCCGCGTCCCACATACAGCAACTAGAAGGACGCGCAACTATGACGTACGGCTATCTACTGGGGTTTTGGGGAAAAAAAGGAGGCGGACTGTCAATAGATGTTAGCTCAGAGCCAGTGTTCCTCAGCAAAAAGAGGAGGATTAGCATGGATGTTAGCCCAGGGCTGATCTTCCTCACAGACACACAAAAAAACAAGAAACAAAAAACTGGCAGGAGATGGAGGGAGCCATTTTCCCTACAAAGCTTTCCCTGACAACTGTCTGCTAGGTGTCCCTGGGGGGTGCTCCCACAGTTCACTATGCCCATGTGGCATGAGGTGTGGTCAGCTTCCCCAGAGCTCCCAGGAGGCAGAGGCAAATATGATTCATCTCCTGGCCCTAGTCCTCTGTGCACAGCACAGGGCCAGTGACTCTTAGATAGATGGATAAGTGAGTGAACGAATGCCACACTCCCCTCTCCCCTCTCAGCTCCTATTAAGGAACCAAAAAAGATGGTGCCCAAAACAGCCCTCCCTATAGTCAAGAAGCTGGTGACAGCCCCCACTGGGCCCAGCAAAGCCAAGTAAGGAGCAGGGTGGGGGTGGGAGGAGGAGGAGGGTACAAAGGCAATGCTGCTCCCTGCCCCCACCCTCTGGGTCTGATGGGGATATGTTCCAGGCCATCTTGGACACCCAGCAGGGACAGTCAGAAGCGCCCCTCTCGAGACAATGGTAAGTCTCACTGCCTCCCTCCAGTGGGCGAAGACGGGGGACAGGGATGGGGAGAGACTCAGGGTCTGAGTAGGCCTGGGCCCCTGAGGTTCTGCTCTCATAGGCTCCAGTGGCAGCTTCCTCAGTGGGGGTCCAGGCCACCCTGGCAGAAAGCGATCCAAAACCCAGACTTCCTGGCAACACTCCACAACCAGTCAGGTGAGAGGCCCGAGACATGGGAGAGCAGGGATACTGGGCAGAGTCTGGTTCCAGGGGTATGGTGTGCGAGGGTGAAGGTACCCAGGCCAAGGGGAACCAGACTCAAATGGTGAAGCTTCTCAGCCCTCAGATAAGACCTCACTCCCATCACCACAGGAGGAAGAGCAGAGCAGCCTAGCAAAGGCCCCTCATGTGAATAAAACCCCCACTCTGGACAAGACCCCCATGCCAAAGACCCCATCTCCACATGAGGCCCCCAGCCCAGAGAAGACTCGGTCTCCAGATAAGACCCCCACTCCAGAGGAAACCCTGACTCCAGATAAGGTCCCTACCCTAGAGGAGACCCCAACTCTGGAGGACAAGACCCCCACCCCAGAGGAGATCCCGTCTCTGGATAAGGCCCCCAGCCTAGAGAAGACCCCATCTCCAGATAAGAAACCCACTCCAGAGGAAACCCTGACTCCAGACAAGGTCCCTATCCTAGAGGAGACTCCAACTCTGGAGGACAAGGCCCCCAGCCCAGACAGGGTCTTTTCTGTGGATGAGGCCCTTGCCCCAGAAGTCCTACCTGAAGATGAAGCCCCCAGCCCAAAGATGGCCCCTCCTGGGGACGAGGCCCCCACCCTAGAAAAGTTCTTGACCCCAGAGCAGGTGCTCTCTGAAGAGGCGTCCACCCGACACAACACTCAGTTCCATCACTTCTCTCCGGAGGAAGCTGTGCCAAAGGTCAAGTCTCTTGTGGCCAGAGAGGCTCAATCCCAAGAGGAGGTCTGTATGCGAGAGGAGCCCCCCCTCTGTATGAAGAAACACGCCCTGGATAAGAAGGATAGCTCCCCACTCCAGTGTGAGTCCACACCAGGGTCCATGCCTGCCCTTGAGAAGGCCCACCCCCAGGAAGAGGCTACCACCCACCTCGAGGAGGCACCTGCGAAGGAAGAGACTATCCTGAAAGAGGAGGCGCCCCCCAAAGAGGCAGCCAGTGCTGAAAAGAATCCACATCCTATCAAGACAACTCCAGATCCCCAAGGGACTCCCACCCTCCATTCCCTGGTCCCGCAAAATCCTACGGACAACAAAAGTGACAGGGACGACGTAATGAGGCTACAGGACGAGGTGGCATCTTTAAGAAGGTCGCTGGAGACGATGGGGGTGCAGCTGGAGTAAGTGGGGAGGGGCAGGGAGGGGTGTGGGAGGAGAGGGACGGGGCTTCTAAGCCTGCCCGGCCCACCCCCTCCCCTCGGTCTCGCGTCCGCAGAAGGAAGCTGACCGACATCTGGGAGGAGCTGAAGAGCGAGAGGGAGAAGCGCCAGTTGCTGGAGGTGGGTGGGGCGCGGACCCCGGGCGGGGAGGGGGTTGGCGGCTGGCCTTCCCCTGACGCCCTCTCCCGACCAGGTTCAGATGAAGCGGAGGACCCGTGAGTCCGGGACCCGGGGCGCCATCCACGCGCAGACGCAGACGCTCTGAGGGTGGGCCCGGGAGGGACTACGGCGGGACTGGGAGGGAAGTCTGGCTCCGGCCACCCACGGCCTTGCACACCACTTTGGGAAATGCAAGAAAGTAAACTCGGCTGTGGACGCGCGCGGCGCCTGCCTGGTCCGTGCGGGGGCGGGGCCTGCGCGGCGGGGGCGGGGCCGGCCTGGCGCGGCCGGCCGTCCGCATTCCTGGCGGTCTCTCCCGGGCACATCTGGCCAACATGTGGCTCCCATTACCGTTCCCAAGGCCTGCGCGCGGCTATTTTTATCCACCGGATGGCTGGGGGCCGGGGGGGCTGAGAGGCCCCCTTCGGACGTCAGCCCCGCGCTGGAGATGGCGGACAGGAGGGGCCCCGGCGGGGTCGGTCTCTGCCCGCCGGCCCGGATTCCGGAATCCAGCTGTGCGTCAGGGGAGGGGCCGGGCGGGCCTGCTCTCGAGCCCGGACCCTCCCAGTTGGCTCCACTGTCCGCTCAGAAGTCACAGGAACGCACCTCGGCTCAGACACTCTACACCCCAGTTCAGGCACATATGGTTACACTGGGGCTAATAACGCCTTAGGGTCAAGGTCAGGGTCCCGGGGCCGGGGGTGTATGTGCATGTGATTGCAGTGATGCGTGAACCCAGGGCATTTGTAGGGACGGGCGACGTGTGCCCGCGTTTGCCGGTAAGGAATGCTTTGTGAGTAAGGAATGCGAGTGATGCTTGTTCTGTGTGTGAGGCTGTAGTGAGGTGGTGAAGCGGGTGCAGGCGTGTGTTTTTAGGCGTGTGTTTTTGCCATCTGTGAAGGGAACGCAAACGTGTGCTGAGGTGTCGGACGGTGGATGGAGGTGGTCAGCCTGGTAAAGGATCGAGTGGGGTCTCAGCCCTGGGGCCATTAGGGGCAGGGGTAACAGAGGGAGACTGAGTCACTGAGAATGCAGCTTTCATTGGTCACTTCACCTCTTAATCGTCCCCCAGAGAAGGGGTGGGGACCCTGCGTCCTGCTCTCCCCCCAGGGCCGTCTGGCAGGACTGGGAAAGGCTGCCTCCCAGAGGGTGGGGATCCATGCCCGATAGCACCGAGGGAGCCGTGGGGGCGGGGCCTCCGTAGCACCGTGCGCAGGGGCAGTCCGAAGGTCCTGGGGCAGCTCTGAGCTCGTGTGCACGTCCAGTGCCCAGAGCGCCTTGAAGCGGGAGCGGGGGCCGGTCAGTAATAGTGCATGCGGCCCAGGGTGCCCGTGGACGTGGGGCTGGGCCCCAGTGTGCCGGTGCCCAGCAGGTCCGGCTGTCCGGTGCGCCAGATCTCCCGCAGGATCCGTTCCCGCTCCTCCAGGCGCTGCGCCCGCTCCAGCTCCTCCGCCGACGTGAAGACGTTGACGCTCAGGGGCCCGTCCGGCTCCGCGGACAGCTCGGGGCCCGGCAGCGTATCGTCGGGGCCCAGCCGCGTCACCGTGTCCTCCTCGTCGTCGTCGTCGTCGTCGTCGTCGTCCTCGGGCTCCAGCGTGCTGCCGCGGGGGTCCCGGCGCAGAGCGGGGCCCCGGGGTCGCGGGCGGGGCGCGCAGGAGATGCTGATGACTAGTAGGCACAGCGTTAGCAGCAGGCCAAAGCAGACGCCCAGCACGAAGTAGAGGCCGAAGCTCTCGGGGTTAGCTGGGGGTCAGAGGGCAGAAGTCATGGAGGGGCCCTGGCGGGTAGGAGTCATTCCATCTGGAAAAGACTCCAGGTTCTTAGTTTGGGGGGCAAGGACAGTACCCCCTATTTGAAGGACATTAGGTAGCCGCTATCGGGCAATGGGGGGCAGTGAGGATGGAGGAATTGGGAGTAGGTGACTGGCTAAGGGGGGTTATAATGGCGGGGGGGGTAGGGGTTGAGAGCGGCAGGGAGGGGTGCATGGCCTCGGGGCCGCACTCACCGCGGATGTGTGCGTAGGCAGCCAGGCTGTTGCTGAGCAACTCCATGTCCCTTCGGGGGGCATCCATGCTGCTCTGGGGGGAGAGCGCCCCTATCAGCCTGCGAGGTCAGCAAGGTCAGATCCTCCTCCCCAGCCTAGAGCTGACCCTGACCCCGCTTCCTCCTCGGGGCAGCTCCTCTCTCTGGAAGAGTAGCCCCAGGTTCCACCCTGGAGAGAGCGGCTCTCTAACTTCGCTGTAGACCTGGGCCCTGTCTGGGGGATCCTTCTCCAGGGCGCGGATGCCCCTCCAACCTGGGGTCAGGGGAGTGGGCCGCAGAAGGCTCCGCCTCCTTGTGGGGTCCCCAGATAAGGCCCAGTTTCGCCATCCGGGGAGCAGGATGGGGGAGAGAGACGCGGGTGACCCCCCACTCCCTGGGCGGGCTCCGGGGAGGCCGCTTCCCTCTCTCATCCCGCCCGCCCCGCGGGGACCCACCGGCCGGGAGGCCCGGGCTCACTCACCGTCAGCGCCTCGCTTCCCAGCTGCCCGCCCCGGCGCGTCCGGCGTCCGTCCTGGCGGCCGCATACACCCGGGGGCCGGCTGCTCCCGCCCCGTCCGGTCCCGGCCGCCCCGCCCGCCCGGCTCGGCTCCCAGGCCGCGGCAGCGCGGGCCGGACACGGGCCGATGGACCAGCCGGCGGAAAGTTTCCTCCGAGGAAAGAGGAGGGGCGGGGCGGGGCGGGGAGGCGGGGAGGAAAAGGGCCGGGAGGGGAAGGGGAGAGGAGCGAGCGGCTGGGAGAGGGGGGAGCGCGGCCTGCGGGGCGTCTGCTCCCCCACAGGAAATCGCTGGGGAGGCCGGGTGCAGGGACCCGCCCCCAGGCTACTACTAACAACAATCATAATGACGATGAAGTTCTGCCTCGGTGCCAGGCAAGGGGCTAAACCCTTTACAATATTCTTTCATTTACTCTTTCTAACAACCCTATGATGTGGATGTCATTATATCCTCACTTGGCAGATAAATAGAGTCATGGAGAAATTGAATAACTACCAAACGGTCAGAAGTTGAACCCAGTGCTCTCTGACCCTAGAGCCTGGCTGGGCTCT
Organism: Ceratotherium simum simum; assembly: GCF_057802395.1. NCBI lineage: Eukaryota > Metazoa > Chordata > Mammalia > Perissodactyla > Rhinocerotidae > Ceratotherium > Ceratotherium simum. Next base: position 22,380,382 of record NC_141921.1, on the reverse strand, counting down.
TTCGCTGTCTATACCTTGCTCTTCCCTCCAGAAGGCCCCCTCACTCAGGGAAGACTGCTCCCCTTCCCCCCCTCCATGTCAACCCTCCTCCAGACCCTCAACCCACCCGGAGGGAGGAGGCGCTCATCCCCTCCTCCCGGTGAGTGTGTCCAGCTGGCGGAGCTCTGGTCAAGCAAGGTTAATGAATGTTGGACTCCGGCTTTGAGCCAGGGCCAGGCCAGCCTTGCAGAACGCTGCCTGGGGCCTCTGCTGGCCCCCATGCTGTGCTGCGGCAGAGATGCGTTCTGCTCCTGGCTAAACCTGCCCATGCACACGCATGCGTTTCCACCTGGGCTCAGGCTTGTTCATGCAACGTGTTGTGTGATCAGTGTGTGCAGCCCGGGTCTTCTTCCTGCCCAGACTCACAGGCCGCCCAGACTCACAGGCCACCCCGACTCCCACCCCCGCTTTGGGGCCCCCTTTCCTGGGCTAGGGTGAGGGGGAGGCCTTCTTGGCGGGAGCCTTAGAGAGGAGGAGGGAAGGAAGGGGGAGAGGAAATTGCAGACATAGCTGAAGGCGCAGCCCGAGGCCTGTGGGCCAGTGACCCCCCACTCTGTCCAGGCTGGAGACCCCCACTCCCAGTCCAGAGACTGGGTTCAGGCAGAGGGCAGAGCTAGCTGGGGAAAAGACTAGGACTGACTCTGATGGGGATGGGAAAGGGACTCTTGGGTGTTTAACCTGTGTTGTGAGCATGTGTGGAGGTATTTCTGCCCGTGTCTGTATATTTGTGTCTATGTTTGTGTTGTATCTGCTTGAGCGTTTTTGTGGTGTGGGTATATCTGTGTATAAATCCATACAGTGTCAGCTAATGCTAACTGAGAGCGTCTGCCCAGCACTGCCTAGTAATGGGGGTTCAGCAGTCAACCCAACAGACACAGATTGTGGAGCTGACCCAGAGTCGGAGAGACAATACACAAAGAAGATAATCTCGGAGGCTGCTGAGTGCTCAGAGGGTGATGGAGAACACCTGAGGGCGGCTCTCAGGAGGGACATCTGGGGTGAGACCTGAATCCTGACAGCGGGGAGCCAGGCTGGGGGTCTGGGGGATGGTGTCTGGCAGGAACAAGGGCTCCTGGGGTAGGAGCAGGCTTGGGGCACCTCTTTCCCCCGGGGGGGGGGGAGAGGCATGGGGGACAGTGATTGATTGCGAAGGGACTTGCAGACTCTGTGGAAGACCTTGGATGTTATTGTAAGTGTAGCGGGGCACCCCTGGAGGGTTAATCAGGGGAGTGTCATGGTTCGGTGACGGGCTTTGGAAAGATCCCTGTGGGGCTCATTCTAGGATAGGTCACAGCAAGAAGGGAAGCAGGGAGCAGTGAGCAGGCAGCGATGGCCTAGGGCTTGGCCTGGGATGGGGGAGGTGAGACAGGACCAGATTCAGGCGGTGTTCTGAAGAGGGGATCAGCAGGACTTCCTGCACTGGACGTGGAGGTGAGGGAAAGAGGAATGTAGGACAAGGGCCTGAGCACCTGAGGAAAGCTTAGTGGGGAGCGAGTTTCCTGTTAGATAGTTGGATTTGAGATCTCCATTAGCTATCTGGCTGGAAGTGCCAGACAGGCAGGCGGAGCTCTGAGGAGTCTGGGCTGGAAATGTGACTGAGGGTCCTCAACACACAAGATGGATTGAAACCCCCCGGGAGCGGGTGAGATCACCTGGAGGCAGGGAGAGAAGAGAAGCTATCTGAAGCCTGCGTTCTGGATGCACCAACATTGAGGGGTCTCAGGAAGGAGGAGTCAGCTAGGAGAGAGACTAGTGAGGTGGGAGGAAGACCCGGCCAGGACGAGGGCAGGATAAGCCGTGTTCAATCGGGCTGAGCGGTGCAGGTGAGACCAGAATCTGACCCTGGCTGTGATGTAGGGGGGTTTCCACAGGTTGCACTGACATGTCGATGCTTGCCATCCCTGTATTAGTGTGTGCTATGGCTGTGTTTGTGTGACCGACGCTGTGCGTGGAGGATGCTGTGCCCCAGGCTGTATGGCACACACCTGTGTCTCCGTGAGGGTCCCCTGGCATGCCTCTCCGTTTGTATGGGGGCTATAAGGTGTTGAATATGTTTGTGTTAAGCTCTTCCCGTGCATCTCTGTGCTATGCGGATCTCTGGGTAGCGCTACCTACAGACAAAGGTGTGTCTGCGTCTGGGTTGTGTCTGGTTTGTGACACATGTGTGTGGAGTGGGTGGGGTGTGACTCAGCCCTGGCGAATGAAGCAGGGGGCCACGCTGGAGCAGAGCGGCAGTTGAGAAGGTTGCCAGTCCCTTTGGAGAGAGACACGAAGTCCCCAGAGTGCTGCCTTCTCCAGGGATGTGTGTGGCCAAGCCAGGCCAGGTGCGAGGAGTGGCTGCCCTGCCCTGGAGGGGCTGAAGCTGCGGGCTGCTCCTGGAGGCCCTGGGGGAGGTGCCTAAGCCTTTGGCCATCCCCACAGTCCCTGGCCACCTGCCCGTCTGCTTTTCTGCCTGCTTCTCCCCACCCACCGGCCTGTCTGTAGGTCTGCCCAGCCACCTGCTTTCTGTAGTGCTGGCTAGGATCTCTCTGCGTATCTGTCACCTGCTCGCCTGGCTTACAGCCTACCTGTGCACCTGCTGATTTCCTCCCTGTCTGTTGGCCTGTGACTGACCTGCTGCCTGCCCACCTGCCCACTTGTTGGCCACCTCTCTGCCCTCCTGTCTGCCTGTGAGACTAGAGATTTGTCACGTTGGGAGGCACAAAGAGCGAAACACAGGAAAGACCAGTCTTGATGGGACATCCGGGAGCTGAGAGATCCAGAGCCTCTGGGAGGGGCCTCAGAGGCCTGGCATGTTCAGGGCCCAGTGCAAAGCCTGACTCTGCTCCCTTCCCCAGTGGCCATGCGGGGGGCTGGCCCTGGCTGCTCTGTTCCTTACGCCGGGGTCTCATCCCCCTGTGGGGTCAAGGGCTGCCCAGGCCTTGGATGGAGGGAAGAAGGGGACTCACTCAAGGCCTCCTGAGACCTGCCCCATCCTCTGAATGCCCTCTCAGCACCCAGGACAGCTGCTGGGAAGAGGGTACTGTGAAAGTTTGCAAAATGAATAATAATAGATGTGGATATTGAGTACCCTCCTGGTACCTAGCAACCTGCTAAATGCTGTGCACGCTTCAACCCTTCACATCCACCCAGTAACACTGTGTAATTTGTAGCGTCACTCCCATTTTACCGAGGAGGAAAGTGGGGCTCAGAGAGGTTAAGTAACGTTTGTGTGGTCACATGGATGTAAGTGGTGGGGCCTGGATTTGAACTTCAGAACCTGTGGCTCCCAACCAGTCTTCCACGGTGCTGCTCCCCGTCATGGTTCTCTACCCCGTCAGACCAAAGCTGCCTTTTCATGATACTTTGTATTGCTCCTTTTCTGCTCCTGAAATGAAATTTATGGCTAATATATCCACCTCCATTTCTTTTTTTTTTTTTTTCCTGTGAGGAAGATCAGCCCTGAGCTAACATCCATGCCAATCCTCCTCTTTTTGCTGAGGAAGACTGGCCCTGGGCTAACATCCGTGCCCATCTTCCTCCATTTTATGTGGGACGCCGCCACAGCATGGCCTGACAAGCGGTGCATCCGTGTGCACCCAGGATCAAAACCCAGGCCGCGGGGCCGGCCCGGTGGCGCAAGCGGTTAAGTGCGCGCGCTCCGCTGCGGCGGCCCGGGGTTCGCTGGTTCGGATCCCGGGCGCGCACCGACGAACTGCTTAGCAAGCCATGCTGTGGCGGCGTCCCATATAAAGTGGAGGAAGATGGGCACAGATGTTAGCCCAGGGTCGTCTTCCTCAGCAAAAAAAGAGGAGGATTGGCAGATGTTAGCACAGGGCTGATCTCCTCACAAAAAAAAAAACAAAAAAAAAAACCCCAGGCCGCCAGCAATGGAGCGTGCGCACTTAACCGCTATGCCACGGGGCCAGCCCCACCACCTCCATTTCTAATTAAAAAAAAAAAAAATGTATATATCTGTCCTACAATGTAAAAGAAATAAATAATAATGACACATATTTGTGATTGTGATGTGATCAATTGCCAGGAAGTTGACAGCTATGAGTGCAGACTGGTGCTGGCATATGTGGTGGTGTCAGTGTCTGAAACAGTGAACTCTCTTTTTTTTTTTTTTTGTGAGGAAGATCAGCCCTGAGCTAACATCCATGCTAATCCTCCTCTTTTTGCTGAGGAAGACCAGCTCTAAGCTAACATCTATTGCCTATCTTCCTCCTTTTTTTCCCCAAAGCCCCAGTAGATAGCTCTATGTCATAGTTGCACATCCTTCTAGTTGCTGTATGTGGGGCGCGGCCTCAGCATGGCCGGAGAAGCGGTGCGTCAGTGTGTGCCCGGGATCTGAACCTGGGCCGCCAGTAGCGGAGCGCACGCATTCAACCGCTAAGCCATGGGGCCGGCCCATGAAACAGTGAACTCTTGGTAAAATTCTGAACAAACTGTAAAATTCCTCCATTTTACACAGTAGTTGTGTTCCCAGAAAATTGAGTGTATATTATGTATACACAAATCCTTTGTGTTTATGTATAAAATGGAGTTAGAGTCTTGGCTCTGGTAATTATAAACACGTTTTTCACTCATGTCATGCAGGATGTAGGCTCTGCCTTCCTTGTGGGGTTGTCTGGAGTCCCTGCCCCCACCCTCTAAATGCCAGCAGGATCCCCCAGTCATTGTGACGACCAGCTCCCCCAGTTCCCACCCACCAACCCCCGCATGGACACACAGAAAAGATTCCTGCCCTCAAGGAGCTCAGCATTCCAGTAGGAGAAACAGAACAATCAAATATGTGCTATAGCGTCAGGCTGTGATAAGCGCAATGGAGAAAAATAAAGCCGAATAAGGGGTTAGTGAAGACCAGGTGGACGTGATCAGGGAAGGCATCTCTGAGGAGGTGACATTGTGAGCAAAGGGGAGTGAGAGGTGGAGCCATGCGAATAATCTGGGGGAAGAGCCTTCCAGAAAGAATAGCCAATGCAAAGGCCTGGTTGGCGCTTTCAGGATCTGCAAGGAGGCCTGTGTGGCTGGGACAGTGAGTGAGGGGTGAGGGCCGAGAGGTTAGAGAGGAGGCCAGTCTAGAGCCGTGTGACGTAGAGCTTCTAAGCCACAGGCCTCTGGGGGTTGTCCTGCCCCGGGGTGGAAGCCATCAGAGGGGTGTGAGCAGGAGAGTGACAAACTGGACTTGTAAAAGGCTCACTCTGGCTGCAGTGTGGCCACTGGGCTGTCGCAGGGGAGGAGTGGGAGCAGGGAGACAGGGAAGGGAGAGAAGCGGGTGGCAGGGAGCTGTGCAGGGAGCTGTGGGAAGTGCTCAGATTCTGCCTGGCCGGCGGGCAGGGTTAGCAGGATTGGACATGGGTCATGAGAGACAGAGAGAGACAAGAAGTCAAGGCTAACTTGGCTAACTCCATTTCCTCGCATCTTTTCCCACCTCAGACGGCTCTGCAGCTCCAGCCCGGCTTCTCTCTGAAGCGCTGGCTAAAATTGCTCAGTTCTTTGTGACTTCTGAGGAGCCCAGAAGGCTGTTGATCACACCCACCTTTCTGGTATTTTCCCCTTCCCTTGCTTCCAGGGCTCACAATAAGAACTGGTGAAGAGTGATCTAAGAAGTTTAGGTTAGGGCCAGCCCCGTGGCTTAGCGGTTAGGTGCACGCGCTCCGTTGCTGGCGGCCTGGGTTCGGATTCCAGGCGCGCACTGACGCACCGCTTCTCCGGCCATGCTGAGGCGGCGTCCCACATACAGCAACTAGAAGGATGTGCAGCTATGACATACAACTATCTACTGGGGCTTTGGGGGAAAAATAAATAAATAAATAAAAAAGAAGTTTAGGTTAAAAAACCAACAGTTCTGGCGTGTGAGCTGCCTGCCAGGCCAGTTCTGGGTGCTGAGGGCACACAAATGAGCAAAGTCCCTGTCTGCGTGCAACCTACTGCCTTGGGTATCGCTGAATGTAAGCCTGAGCGTGCAGGGCCTGGGTGATACCTGTGCATAGAACTGAGGCTGATCCGGGGGGCACAGGAGGGAAGCTGAAAATGGAGACGAGGCCCAGGGGTGGCAGCTGGTAGAGCCAGAGGGTGGCAGTGGGGGCCTGGGTCCCTTCTGGTGGCACATCTAGGACAGCTCGACAGATAAAGCATGAGCGAGATGAAAGGGGCAAACTTTGTCTAGACTTGGGGGAGTGGCCAGGAAGATGGCTGGCCCCCTGGCTGCTGGGGTAGGTGTGGAGCTGTGGGCTGGAGGGAGCCTGCTCTGAAGTAGTTGCAGGGAACCAGGGTCTCCTCACGTCTCAGAGGGGTGCCACCCCCTCCTGCTGTGTGGACACCTGACTAGGAAGGGGCTCCCCCTGCCTGAATCTCTGTTCCTTTTGTGACCTGGGCCTGCATGTGGGTTCCTGACCACAAAAGTGGGCCCGCTGTGCCCTGTGCCGTGCGGTGGGAGAGGCCAACTGACCTGTAGCTTCATTGCTCTGATCCTCAATCTGCAGTCTAAATTTAGGCAAAGGAAGGAAGGAAAGAGGAAAGGAAGGAAGGAACCCCCTTGGCTTCCTCTGGTGGGGAGGGGAGGGCAGGGAAGGGGAGGGCGGTGCAGGAAAAGGCTTGGCTCTTCTTACCCCAGCTGCCCTGGGTGGGCATGTGGGCACCTGGGCAGTCTCTGTCTGGCTAGGTTCCCCCCACTCCAGATGGGGCTTTGGCCAGGAGAGAGGATCAATACTCGGCCAGCGGCAGCTGCTCTGGGCCGCCTCCTGCCTGCACAGGTCTGGGGCTGAGCCAAGCCGAGCAGGGAGCTCCCCTTGGGCACTTAGCAGGAGGCTGGACCAACGGGTCTGGGAGAATGCTGGGTGGTTCTGGTGCCCTGGACCAATGGGTCTGGGAGAATGGGTCATGTGTCATTGGGTGGTTCTGGTCCCCCCCAGTTCAAGACAGCCTGCTGGCTCGGGGCTGAGGGGGCCTATCGAGTGCCCCTGGTGGTAGAGCCCAGAGCCGCAGGACTCCTGCACTGCCTGGCTGGGACTGAGGGAGACGGGGCTGGGTGGGGGAGATGCAGACGCAGGCGAGCAGGGCGAGCAGGGCAGACGATACAGACCACAGTGGCTCCAGATCAGGAAGTTTTATTGCTGACATGCAGGAAGAGTCCCCATGTAGTACAAAAATATGTCTTTATACAAACTTTTTTGTGACTTTTTCCATTTTGTTTTGTTTCTTTACAATAGGACTTCTCTCAGCGTGTGACACCCAGTGAGGACAGACCCAGTCTCCTCTCATTTGCTTTACCAGAACTGTAATCAGACACATGGGTTGACCTTGGAAGGGACCAGCCTGTCTGACAGGGCTTTGCAGACCCGGAGGATATTGCTTTGAAAAGGAGGAGAAAGACCACACGTGGCAAGCAGGCCTGGAGGGTCGGGCAGGCTGCTGGACAAGGGGCTCGGCTGAGACCCTCACAGGAGGACAGTCACAGGGGCTGGGAGCCCTAGGCCAGACTGCATTTCTACTCCCTTAGGAGACTTCTTTTTCAAATAAATATAGAAAAGAGGGCATCCCCCGCCCTCACGGTGCGAGACCCTGGCTCTCCGCGGCTGGACAGCTGACAGAGGCCGAGCTCAGGGCTCGGGGGAGTAAGTGCTAGGCTCAGGCGGGCTCCCAAGGCCCACTGAGGCAGAGGCACGAGACGCCCAAGTGTTGGGGTGGGGGCATGGGGAGGAAGGGGCGTGGGCGGCCCTGCTACTGCTGGCAAGAGGTGGCCCCATTTTTTCCAGATGGGGAAACTGAGGCACAAGGAGGTTTGGGAACTTGCCCAAGTCACTCACAGTGAGTCAGCTTTTGGGAAGGGGGCAGCTCACTCTGGGAAACAGTCACGCAGGCTTCCGTCACCTCCCCGCTGGGGAGCAAGGACAGGCAGGAAAGGCCTGCGGGCCCAGGGCTGCCTGGAGGGAACACTCGGCTTCCCAGGGCGGTCTGGGGAAGGCTGCAGGAAGGTCTTTGCTTGGCACTGAGCAGGGCCAAGTCCAGAGGGGGGAGCGTTCTGGTGAGAACAGCGTTTCTGGCAAGACAGGCATCCACTTCAAAATCTCGGCTCAAAAGGGGCAGCAGGGCTGTTCTCAAGCCAGGCAGGGCCCCTGATCCCTACAATTCTCCCCACGAGCCCCGTGGCCCCCAGGAAAGACCCTGGCCGGGGTCTGCTGGGAGAGACACCTCATCTATTATGAGGCGAGGGCAGGAGGCAGATGCCCCCACCGTTCTCTGAATACAGAGTGGGGCGTGGGGAGCAAGAGGGCGTGCAAGCAGGGCCCACCTGTCCACGGCCGGCCCAGCGCAGCCCTCCCCAGCCCGACCACAGGCACCCCTTTCACATCTATGTCAACGTTACCTCGGTACCACGGTGAGGGGCGGAGAAGGAAGCCGGGGTTAATGCGAGTGTACAGCACCTCAGAGAAGCTACTGAGATGGGAGAAAAAGAACCAAGTCTAGAAAGGCCTCCCCATCACCAGAAACAAGGAGGGACAGGTGGGCTGGGAGGTGGAGAGGGGCCGGCAAGAAGGGGCTTCTGGGCCTGGGGCGAGGGGAGGGCCCATCTGCGGGCTGTGGACTCCCTGCTGTCCAGCCAGGCTGGGGGCAGGGAGCGGCCACGGGCCGAGCGACCCAGAGACGGGAGAGAAGTTGGTTTCAGTACAAAAATAAATATATTTGAATTCTGCTTAAGATGAGGTGAAGGTTTTCCAAAGCTTAGACGGAGGGACCTGGGGTCAGAAGGGGAAGGAAACTGAGTGGGAGGGGGCCTGGGAGAGCTGTGGGGGTGGGCATTCATTTTGGGAGCCAGCAGCGAGCTGCACTTTCAGCTTATTTGGACTGTGGGGAGCAGCTGCCCCGGGCCAGTGGCCGGGTCAGGCTCTGGGCCGGGGGCGGGCTCCCTCCTCCTCCCTCTCACTCAGTCCAGAGACAGCATGGTTAAAGAGACAGAGGTAGATTAAAACGTCATGATTAAAAGCAGATTAGTTATCTAGGCTTCTCAGATTAAAAACACCAAACGATCAAGCAATCATTCCAAAAGGTAGCTTCGTGGTACCTCTGCTGACCCCATGTGTGACCTGGGCTGTCCCTGCCCTGTTCCCGCTGCAGCCTGGGAGAGAGTTCAGAACCACGGGGCCCGGCTCAGCCTGGGGGCCGGGAAGAGGTGGCAGGGCTGCTTGTGCCCCCGCCTGCCTAGGCTGCTATTTCCGCAGGTAGCGCTGTGCCAGGATGGCTGCGTCCAAGGGGTTCATGGGCTGTGCGTCATGGCCCAGCCGCCGCACGGGCGGCACGCTGCCGAACTGCCGCTTGGGCACCCAGCTCCGGGCCTCGTGCAGGGAGCTCTTCTCCTCGGCCAGGAGCAGCTGCTGCCGCATGTAGTTCTCGAACTCGTACTGGGAGCACTCCTCTGTCACCTTGGCCTGCCAGGCCCAGAGGGGAGAGGGAGAGCAGAGATGGAGAGGAGTGCGTGTCAGCCGCCCAGCTCCAGATGCCTGCCTCCCTCCCTCCCTCTCCGGGCCCAGTCTAGCTGCTGGCAGAGAATGTGGGTCCCTGAGGCCCTCCGGCCAACCTGGACCTTGCCTTGCTGGCCACCCTGGGTGTCGTCCAGCTGGACCCCCCTTCCTAACTCACTGACCTTGGCAGAGGTCACATTACCTCAGAAGCCTTAGCTTCCTCGCCTATGAAGGGGGCAGAAATCTCCCCTCACAGAGGTTTTGGAGAGCCCTGAGGGGCTGATGCAGGTCAAGTGTTAAGAGAGGGGCCTGGGGCCGGGGTGGGCAACCCTGTTTCTCTATGTCACCCCACGCTGAGCTCCCCGGAGCGGCCCGGCACAGTCACCAACTGAAGCGGTAGGTCCCTGCACTGATCAGAGGGGAAAGCAGGGCTTTGGAATCAGCCTTGGGTTCAAAGCTCAGCTCCACTACTTCCAAGTTGTGTGACTTTGGGAAAATTGTTCCACCTCTCTGAACCTCAGTTTCCTCTTTTGTGAAAAGAGGCTAAGAACACAGGCCCCACAGGCCTATAGTGAGGCTTGAAGGAGATGCACTGGGGTGGGCCCTCCTTGCATGCTAGTGATGATTATTTTTAGCTGCTGAACAGCCCTGGGAGGGGGTGGGAGCCAGAAGGTAGGGCCTGAAACTGTCTCTTCTCTCTGCTCCAGTCCCAGGCTGGCTCCTCCTGTTCCTGTCCGCCCAAGGCTTGTTGTGGAACCCCAGGGTGGGCCAGAGAGGGAAGGTCCTTACAGCACCCCTCCGAGACTCAGCCAAGCCCTGCCCTCCAGGGGGCACCCTAAGATCACCCGCCAGCTGCTGCCCAGATCTCTATCCCCATCCCGGGCCCAGCACTTTCTCCAGTGCAGGCAACAGGGGAGGAGAGAAAACTGGGAGAAAATGAATCATCCGAAAAACTCAAAGCAGGAAGGGAGAGAGAGAACCCTGTGAGTCAGGGGCAGAGAAATGTGACTGTTTAAAGGGCCAGCATGTGGTAGAGCCAGGGCTTGGGCAGGAAGAGGAAGCTGAGGGCCAGGCTGGGCCGCTGTGGGGCCTTCCCACTGAGGGGCCTCCACTTCAGCTGCCCGACAACCCTCTCTCAGGCCATGGAACCACCAGCAGAGCCAGACACAAGGCAAGCCCCAGGCCAAAGATTTGCTTCCCTTTCCCACCGCCCAGGGGAAGCAGAGGGCTGGGGACGTGGCCGAGAAGACCCTGCGGCCTGCTGGGGAACTGTCACCTCTGCCCCTGCCCTGCTCGCCCTCCCTGGAGGCTGGCCCCTCAGAACTGGGGTACGTCCTGTCTGCCCTCCTCAACTCACCTCCTGGGAGCTGTCCGCGTTGCTCATTTGGTCGTCGATGTCAGGAACCACTTGCAAAGGCCCACTCAGAGACGACAGGGACTGCCTACAGGGGAGGCAGACGAGTCAGGCGGGCTCCAGGCAGCCCCAGGCCTCTGCTCCCCAGGCCTGGCTGGCAGGAGCCCAGAAAGGCCAGGTCCCACTGCCCCAAGACTTGGCTGCAGTCAACAGAGCTGGGTTGGGACCCACCTCAGCCGCTTCCTGACACCACCGACTCTGCTCCGCTGAGCCTGTTTCCTCCTCCAACAAAGGGGGACAATTTCTACCTCGGCTGTGGGGAGCACTCAGTGAGGTAATGCCCATCCCACAGTTGGCATCGACTGGCATGCAGGAGATGCTCAACCCTGAGTTGTGCCTGCATCCTCCCAGCCCTACCCCGGGGAAAATCTGGCAATCCGACTGCCTGACAGAGAAACAGGCCCAGCCTCAGGCTGCTTTTCTGGGTAGGATGGGCAGTGCCCAAGGACTAGCAGAACCCAGCCTTGTGCCCGGCCCAGCGCCTGCCCGCTTACCATGATGCAATGATGGCACTGAGGGCCTCCAGCACGTCGGTGGCAGCGAGGCGCTGCTGGGGGTCAAGGACCAGCAGTTTCCGGATGAGACACACGGTGTTCTCAGAAACTCGCCCATCTCTGGTGCAGCAAGAGGGAGAGGGAGAGGGCTCAGACGGGGTAGGCTGGGGCTGGGTCTCGGACCCAGGACTCCCAGCCTCCCTGTGCTGTTTCCGCCCCTCGAGCCCGCAGGGCTGGGCCTCCCTCCCCTCCACCGCCAGGGAGGCAGGACTCACTCAGGGATGGTGTACTCGGCGGCCTTGATCTTGCGGAAGAGCTCCTGCGGGATGCTGTCGTAGAAGGGGAACTGGCCGTAGAGCATGGTAAAGAGCACCACGCCCAGGGCCCACATGTCGCTCGGCTTGCCCCGGTATGGCCGGCCTGTGGGGCACAGGGACATGTGCACGCTCAGCCCAGGGCCAGGAATGAGAACGGGCCTGGGATTCCCTCAGCTTACCAGCTATGTGCCTGAAATCCTACCCACAGGACCCCTCCCTCCACCTTGCCACCCTCACTTCCGGTCACCCTCCCCTCTTCTTTCCAGAGCTCAGTCCTCTGAGCTCTTGCCCACAGTCGTCCCTCCCCTGCTCCTCAGGCTGATCCCTGCTCATGCTCAATAGGACGATGCCCCACATCAGTGTGACCTCCAAGGAGGTGGGATCACACTTGGCCTTTTGCAGCCCACCCACCTGCGGCGTGCCTCCTCCTGGCAGCACCAGCCCTGCTCTGCCAGACTTCAAGCTCCTAAAGGCTAGGCCTGGGTCTACAGCCCCAGCGCCCAGCAGTGGCTCACAGAGCAGGTGGCCCACAGTGCGTGTGGAACAAAGATCTCACCGGCCCTGGACAAGTCAGCTTCTCCCCCCACAATCACTGTTCCCTCCTGGCACTCAGCACCATCTGTGAGCATCCCCTTCTTTGTCTGTTTACTCCCATCTCCCCCTCTGGAAGGTAAGTTCTCAGATGCAGGTGCCCCTCTGCTTTGCTCACTGCAGAGCCCCTATGCCCAGCATGGACTCATATATTTGCTAAATGAATGAGTATCCAGTTAAGTCACTCTCTGTGCTAGTTTCCTCATCTTTAAAACAGAAAGGAGCGAACATTTAACTGAGCACCCATGTGACAGCATTGGAATAAACACTTTTATTTTATTAAATCTCCACCACAACTCCATGAATTAGATACAGTTGGCCCTCGGTCTCCACGGGTTTCACATCCGTGGATTCAACCAACTGATCCGCAGTTCAAATTTCAATCTGCAGTGGTTTGAGTCTGCGGATGCAAAACCTGCAGATATGGGAGGGCCGACTGACCGTAACCATTGTCCTGCGCCATTTTATATAAGGGACTTGAGCATCCTCGGATTTTGGTATCCAAGGGGGGTTCCTGGAACCAATTCCCCAGGAATACCGAGAGACAACTGTATTTTCTCTATTTTTCCAAGGGCTGTTTTTGTCCAAGGTCACACAGCTGACTGTAAAAGCCCCCTCTTCCCATTTTCAGGACAATCTGTTCATCTACCCATCAGCAGGAGAGCTCCTCCCAGGTGCCAGCTTCTGCCTGACTTGCTCCCCGAAATGTAAAATATGAGATCAACTCAAGCCTTTCGAAAGCCCCTGGCTGCCCAGTCCCTGGGACAGCGCTCCCTCTGGCACAGTGGCAGGCTCCATGGCAGCTGGCATCCCAGAGCAAGACTCAGCTCCCCACGGGTGTGGAAGAGACGCTGCCGGGCACCTTGGTGTCATCTCCCTGGGCACTAGGCAGCGCCCAGACAACTCAAATCCTTTTGGGACTGAAAGCCTCCTTCCCGGGTGGCTGAACATGACTTTGGGGTGGGGACACTGGTTCTGAAGGTCTCATCAGGTCCACTGAGGTCAAGCAATGTAATGGGGTGGGAGTGTGCACATGTGCATGGAAGTGCCATTACAGGCCTTGGCTTGCACCTTCAGAAGGTACCACGGACCACCTTCAACGAGCCTGTTACTTCATCTGTAAAACACGATGACTAGAAGCCAAGGACTGCTGGGGGGAGCGAGCTTTGGCCCTGGCTGGTCCTGCAGGCAGATTTGTGGAGACGAGCCTCTGCCAAGCTTTCCCTGAGGCTGCATCGGCCCTGGCCCTTTCCACTCCCAATGTCAAAGAGCAGCCAGCTTGGGTGACCTTGTGCAGCTGACCCCATGGCCAACTCGAGGGCAGCCCCTTTCTCGCAGACCCTGCTCCACCAAGTGGGGCCACCGAGAGAGTCTACTGGGCCACTACTCTTAGCTCTGTATGGCTCCACAAAGGTACGGCCGCCCCTGCAGCAGCTGGAAGGCGGTTCCTGCCGAGGTGCCTGAGACATGGCGGGCCGAGCAGGGAGGGGTGCTGCTGCCAGGATCGGTGAGCTCTCAGCCGGAGCCAGTTGACTCGGAAAGACTCGGAAGTTCTGGCCAGAGCTGGAAGGGAGATGAACTCCCAGGAGCTCTAACCGTCAGGTGATCTTTCCCTGAGCTTTGGCTTTTGAGGGAATATTGAATGTCAAGCTTTGCTTTTAGTAATGATAATGCTTATGTTTATTGTTTATTGAGCCAGACACTAGGTAAAGGCCTTATTAAGTCCCACAGGGACCTAATGAAGTAGGGGCTATTATCACCCCAATTTTACAGATGAGAACATCGAAGCTCAGAGAGGTAACTTTTCCAGTGCCGTACAGTTATCTACCAGACTGTAAACTCTATGAGGGCCAGGCCATGTCTGCCTTTTCACAACTCCGTGCCCGACGCCCAGGGCTGTGTTTGGCACACAGAATCAATGAGGTGGCAGACCTGGGATGGGGGGTAACCCACCCGTAGGACTTATAATCATCCCACTTCATCCGCGTAACAACGGGGGAGGCAGGACCGTTTTCAGCTTTTTTTTTTTGTGAGGAAGATCGGCCCTGAGCTAACATCTGCCAATCCTCCTGTTTTTTTTGCTGAGGAAGACTGGCCCTGGGCTAACATCCATGCCCATCTTCCTCCACTTTATGTGGGACGCCGCCACAGCAAGGCTTGACAAGCGGTGCGTCGGTGCGCGCCAGGGATCCGAACTGGGGCGAACCCCGGGCCACTGCAGCGGAGCGCACGCACTTAACTGCTTGCACTACCGGGCCGGCTCCAACTGTTTTCAGCTTTTAACCTATGAGGAGACTGAGGCTCTGAGAGAGGGTTTGAAGGCCAAGTCACAGAGTGGTCAGTTAGCAAGGCCCCAGTCTCTGGAATCCCAGTCTCGGTCTCTCTCTGCAACAGCAGGTTCCTTTGTTTCTTCCTCCAAGACTGGTATGAGTCTGGAAGATCCAGAGAGAGAGGGTGCGGGCAGAGCAGGGAGTGACCACACACGGAGGCTGCCCTAGCTTGGCATTGCTCAGGAGGAGTCCTGCCCAGAGCCAGCCCTCCCACCTCCCACCCCAGGCCTGCACAGTCACAGACCCCACCTCACAGACCTGGGCTGAGGGAGGGGCCTGGTTCATCCTCCTGGCTCTGTCACCTCCAGGGATACTTTGAGGACTCTCATGGAGGGTACCCAAGCTGTGTTGCAGGGGAGGTGCCCAGGAAATTGGGGTGCACCCCTCGGCACCCAGATCCCTCCAGCAGAGGCTGCAATGACTCTAACCAAAACCCCCAGGCCTGGAAAGGGACACCATTACCCTCTGCATGTGGGTAGCCCTGGGAGAGGCCTGGCGTTCCAGCAGAAGCCTCAGCTGGGAGAAGGCCTCCAAGGCGACTGCAAATGCTTGTGGCAAGTTTTAGCAGCCTGCGCCTCAGGAAGACGTGGGACAACCTGGCAAGAGGCAGTTTCTGCCACCGGGAGGAGGGGCGCACACATGTGTGTGCTGGGGATAGCAGACCCTGGAGACAACCTTGAGACCTCCTTTTGGAGGGGTGGGAGCTGATGTAAGCCCTTGGTCCCCTAAGGGATCAGGACGGAGGGACCCCAATTTGGCAAAGGACAGTGGGAAAGGGAAAGAAAGCCTGCCACAGTGAAACAGGAGCGTGGGTTTGGGCAGGAGGTGGCCCGGCATGGAGCCTCAGTTTTCTGGTTTACTATTAGCTATGACTTTGGACAAGAGATCTGATCGCTCTGAACCTTGGTTTTCTCATCTGTAAAAAAATAGGACTTGGGATATTTACCTCACAGGGTGGCTGTGTGGTTTGAAACAGATAACGCATGTCAAGTGCTCAGCACAGCACCTGGTACCTAGAAATATGGTCAGTAGGTAATAACTACATAACTGACTGATTTATGTTGTGCAGTTATCTGTCTCAGTCCCACTAGAAAGCTCACCATCCATGGAGGCAGGGAGGTTTGTCTGCCTGTTCACTGCTGTATCCAAAGAGCCTAGAAAGAGCCTCTAAGGTAGGCCCTCGGTAAACACCAGCAGAATGAATGAAAGATCGAACAGAGGGAGTGATCTCTCTGAAATGCAAATCTCATCACGGCACCCCCAGTGAAGACCTGCTCCATGGCTTCCTTTCGCATTTGAAATCAAGAATGGTGTTTCGTAACAGGGTCTCCATCAGGCCTTGTGGGTCTGGCCCCGGCCCCTCTCTGGTTGTGAACCAGGCTCACTCTCTGAGCAGCAGCCCAAGGGCATTCTGTTGGTTCCTCAAATATGCTGTGCCCCCTCTGACGAGTCACACAAACCCAGTGGATTCCTATTTATCCTAACAATGATCTCAGCTCAAATGTCACTTCCTTGGGGAAGTCCTTCAAGTGCCTGTTTTTTGCACTCACAGAAATCGCATTTCTTTCCTTCCAAGCACTAATCTCAGAGAGTAATTAAACACGCCTCAGTGTGACGATTACCGTCTTCATCCTCTGTAAGACCCCAACTTTGTACCCAGAGGGACAGTACTGGTTTGGGCCACCAGTGAAGCCCCAGCACCTAGCCCAGGGCCCGCCCACAGATACGGTTTGTTGAATGAATGAGCTGCTGCAGAGCCTGGCTGTGTGAAGCCCCTGGAGCCCATTGCCTGGCACATGCACGTACCACTGAGCACGTCGGGACTGATGTAGGCGGGGCTCCCCCTCTGGTCCTTCAGCAGGTCCCCCTCACTCACGAGATGCTTCCCGAGGCAGAAGTTGGTGATGGTTATCCGATGCGTCCTAGAGCAGGAGGCAGAGTGAACACACCTTGGCGTCTGTACCCACGGGCACCCCCGCTGCCCCCATCCCCCCCCATCCAGGGAGCATCCTTTCCTGCTGCCCTGGCCCTGACTGCCTTCTCCATGGCTGCGTGGGACGTGCCACTGGGGGGCGACCAGTCACCCTCGGCTGCCCCCTGCTGAGCTGTCCAGCAGGGAGCTGCATCACTCCAACCAGGGGAGTGTTTCAGGAGTGCTCCCCCAAATCTGCACCCTGGCTGAGTCTCAGGGGTAGCGATTAGGGCTTGAACAGCTGGTGATTTCCCAAACCACCTCACATGATCTCTAGACTGACAGTAACAAGAAACTCAGTTCAAGTCCCTCATTTACACGTGAGAAAAAGGAAGCCCGGCAGAGCTTTGAGGTCCACGCTTGGTGGCCACTTCTGTCCACTCTGCTGATCCCTTTGGTCATCACCCTTGCCGTTACCAGTCAGCGTCACTGGCAGTGCTCAGAGCCAACGCTTACTGAGCACTGGTAAGTGCAGGCTCAAGGGCTGGATGGGGATTGTTTTTATGCACCCCTCACAACAGCCTACAAGGAGACCTTATCACTGCCCTACTTCGCAGATGATGCAATGAAAGCACAGAGAAGTCAAGGGACTTGCCTAGGGTCACACAGCTAGTGAGTGGTGGAGCAGGATCCAAACCCAGGTCTGTCTGACCCCAGAGCCTGCACTCTGCACTGACACCGGCCGGGTGCCCACTGTGTCCCCGGACAGTGCTCAGCCCCTGACTTTCCCTTCTTTTCCATCAAGGCTGACTCAGCTCTTGTCTTGTACTTCAGGCTCTGCCCTGACCTAGAAAACTGTATTCCTCCATCTGAGAGAGTCACGGGTGAGAGCAGCGTGGGCCCTGATCCTTTCAAGAAGATTCATGATGTGAACAAAGGAAGTGGCCCAGAGAGGATACCTTATACCACAACTGGGGATGCGGGGGGGGCAGAGGGGACCCTCCAAGACCCCAGGAAGGCTTCCTCACCCCGTAGGGGAGGGCCAGTGAGGAAGGGCACCTCTCTACCGACAGACGCAGGGGCCACCTGCCCGCCCCCGTGTCCACTGGCTGGCAGAGAAGCAGGGAGGATGGCAGGAAGGGAAGCCCCACGAGGGGTCTCAGGCTGCCTTTCAAGGGTTGAGAGGAGGTTGGCTCAGAGGCACGGGGTGTGTGGGGCTGAGGGTGGAATTCCCCAGGAGCCGCGTCCAGAAGGCCCCAAGAGCCCTTGAGCTATCTCGGGGAATTCTGCTGGCAAGGGGCTTGGTGCAAAACCAAGGCCAGTCTGCCCTCTGCACTCCAACCGGAAACGTGGACGCGTGCTCCGCACACGCCCGCCTGTCGGATGCCGCAGAAATCTGACTGGTGGCCCCCGGGGCAGCTAGAGCCTGAGAGCACAGGCAAAGGGTCTCGGCCAAGGACCATGACAAGAAGTGGACCTCTCCACTGGAACTGCTATATCACTGCCCTGCACCTGGGACTGCTTAGGCCTCTCATCTGCAAGGTCCCCACCAGGCAGAAGCACTGCATTTTCTCCCCTGGCTCTGAGACGGCCACTGCAGCTGGAGGCACGAGACACTGGGAGGAGGACGGCTCAGGGGAAAGTCTGGTGGACGTGGGAGCCAGATTCCCGGGTTCCGGTCCCAACTCTGCCACTGCCTGGCTGTGTAATCTTGGACATGTTATTTAATCTTTTGCTAAACCTCAATTTCCTCATCTGTGAGACAGGGAAAATATTAGCACCTAACTCCCAGAACGGTGTTAGGATTTAATAAGATAAGAAGATAATCCCAGGAAAGCACCACGCCCAGGGCCGGGCAAAAAGTAATCGATTACTAACAGCTGGCTCAAACCATCACCGCATCCTCAGACAGTGAGCACACTTGGCAGAGGCTACCGGCAGGAGACCCCAGGAAGGACACCATCTCTGCTGCAGCGGGAGAGGGTGCCACATTGTGTCCACAGGCCCTGAGGTGCACACACAAGTGTGGCCTGAGCTCTCCACTCAGCTCTGCTGGCAGACTCGTCAGCCCTCTGTGCGTGGGGCAAGGCAGGTGGGGCTCGAGGAAAACACGGCTGAGACACTGCAGGCAGGGCTGGGCAGCAGGGCCAACTCAGCCTGTGCTGCTCTGCCCGCTGAGGATCCTGGAGTCTCTCCCACAGGAAACCACACGGTCAGCTCCGAGACCTCTTGAAGCTTGGCAATGCTCCCCTGCCCTGCCACCACCACCCAACTTGGCTGGGTGGCGCACAGACCCCTGGGAGTCCCAGACCCCCCAGGTTCATCCTGGCAGGAGGGGGCGAGGGCAGCGAGGGATGGAGGGAGGGAGCTCTGCGTCAGCAAGATCTGCTCTGAGTGAGTCACTCTTTAGCTATGGCCCTTTGGGCTACCACAGTGTTTTTCTCCTTTTCTAGGAACTTGGTGTGCAACTTGCCTACCCAAAAAAAAAAGAGGAAGGAGAAAGAACCCACAGCAAACCTCACATAACCCCAAAAGGGGATTTCAGACTTCAACCTTTGCCTCCTACCAAAGCTGGGTGAACTTGTCGCTGTAGCTGCTTCGCAAACACTTCTCCCTGTCCCCTCCTCAGGGAGTGCAGATGAAGGCCTCCAACTTGTCCGCTGCCTCTGCAGCTGGAGGCAGGGCCTGGCCTGATGGGCAAGAAGGGGCTGGAGCTCTTCCAGGTTGACCCTCAACTTGGCAAGGATGAGAGTGAGGCCCAGGGAAGGGAGGGTGTGCCCATGGCCACATGCGGAGTGGGCCCTGGGCGTCCAGTGCAGGTTTCTCTGCACCACACCATCCTGCCCCTTTCCAGAGCACCTAGGACTCAAGTGAGAGGCAGCCAGAACTTCTGTTTGTCCCAAGACACAAAAAGGGGGATTATCAGATTAAAGGAAGTGCAGCCAAGACGCGGGGTCTGAATGAGGTATTGGTGCCCTGCAATCTGAGGAAAACACACACGTGCACACACATGTACGCACACACAGACACAGACAATCCTCACTACGTTCCCAGAACCTAGGAGGCGTGGAGAAGCGCAAGTCAGAAGCAGACCAACCATGGAGACAAAGAGGGCTGGAGAGCTGTGTGGTTAGCAGCGCCCGAGCCTGACTGCGCGGTCCCATCACAACCCCCCGGCGTGCTCATTTGGAAGGCTAGAGGATGTGGGCTCCACAGCTAGATTTGACTTAGCTGCTCAAAATATATGCCCTCTCTTTGCGAGCAGTGGGCCTCCAGCCCAGAGCAGGATGGTGACTGGCCCATGTCCCACAGGAGGCCGGGGCCCGAGGCTCCCTACACTAAGACAACGGGCTCTCAGGGCTGGATGGCCAGTGTTCTCCAACACCTGCCCTCCTCACGCAGTTCAGAGCTGGGGCCGTGCCACTGCTGGCCTCACCCTCGCGTCCTCATTAGCCACTTAGCACTCGGCGGGCCTCACCTCCAGAGGGAAGTGAGCGTGCGCACCCTCCAGTCCCTGGCTGGTCTGGCATGAGGGGGCACTTACGACAGGCCAAACCCTGCAGGCAGTTTCACATCTCAGGCTGATCTCTGCAGGGAGGTCTAGTCTCCTCCGCTTTCACAGATGAGGAAACGGGAGCTCAGAGAAGCGCCTGGTACCACGGCAGCGTCTCAATACGTGAATGAATTCATCAATGAATAAATAATCAAACAAACAAACTCTCCCGGTCTCAAGGGTAACTAAGAGGCAGTGCTGGGCTGGGGGCCAGGTCTGAGCCCCCAGTCCTGCTCCTACTCAGCTTCCCTAACTCTCTCACCCAGCCAGTCAAGGGTTCCAGCAGCCCTGGAATTTCCGTTTCCTTCCCTCCTCCCTGGGGAGCAGGACGGGGTCAGGTTTTCATCACTTCACTTTCTCAGGCTGGCAAATCCTTACTCATCCTTCGTGAACTGACTGAGACAGCCAGAGCCTCTGGCCCCCTCTGTTGGCCCCCAGCCCTCTGCACACTGGTCCTCAAAACAGTGCTATCTGCCTTCAGGACGGCGCCCCATCAGACGGTGAGTTCCCAGAGACTGTCTGTCCGCAGCGCTAGTGGTGTTGGCGGAAGAGTGGAGCCAGGCTGAGCCACTGAAGTGCAGCAGCATCCTCCTGATGGCATCTCAGGCTGGCATTGTGGGGTCTGGTGCCCCCATGATCCCCCCACAGGCTCATCTCCCTGCAGCTTCTTTTCCTGTGACTGCTGTGGCTTTGGCCACTTCATGGGGACAGTGGGCCCAGGAACCCTCCTGAGTGGGCAACCACATTAGGGAACAAATCATCCCCCACACAGCTTCTGCTGTGAGACTGGCGCTGCCTGCCATCTGCAAGTCCTCCAAACCACGTCACCACCTGGGGGTGAGAGGGAGGTGAGGGGGAGAGGTGATGGGAGAGCCGGTGAGGGAGGTGTGCCCTTCCCAGCCCTGTGTCTCTAGGATGGTGGTGGCACACAGTGCAGGCTCTCTTCCTCTCGGTCGCGGGCCCCTGCACAGTTGGTGTCCCTCTACCACTGCCCTAGATCACTTGGAAGGGGCCCAGACCCTTGGCCTGAGTGGGGCAACAGCCTGAGGCAGGGGCCTTGCATGATCTTCCTCTGCCAGCTCAGTTCACTGAGGATGCTGGAGTGAGCCACCCAGATCCCCTCCAAGATGGAAGCACTCTCTCCCCACTGCTGGGAGTGTAGGCTTCTGACCACTCGTGGCTGTATCCTTCTCTGGGAAGTCCCCTTAGCCAAAGGAAGCTGCCTTGCCCAAGGCTATGCCCCACCCTGTGCAGAACCCGCATTCAGTGGCTGGTCACAGTGTGGGTACAAGGCCATGTGCCCCTTTGCTTGGATTTGGGACATTTGAAGGGCCACCTGGCTCTCGAGCTTTCCAGCTGAGGTCCTGTTGTGACTGCACCACAGTTCAGCCTCTCTCTGCCCAATCCTTCCCCCTCCTCTCCTAGTAAATCTCCTGCACGTCCATCTCAGAGTCTGTCTCCTGGGAACCCGACCTCCGACGATGCCTCATTTGGCTCATCTGTCATTCCTTCCTCCATTTGTCCATTTCTTCTAGTCATTTCCTGATCACCCACTAGGCCTGACAAATGAATGGACCAAGGAGGACGTCTGAGATCCTTCCCAGAGCTCCTTTTCTGTGGTCTTTAAGGCTCCCCTTCTTAGCAAGCACTGTGTTCCCAGGCGGCAAAAGACAGAAGCAGCCATCCTGTCCTCCAGCCCGGGGGATTCCTGGGGGAAGTGGGCTGTTTGAGTCAGAATCCCCACAGGGACGCTGCAGGGCGCTGGGTAGTCACAGCACGTAGCCTGTGCCAACCCCAAGGTTACATCACGAAAGAAGAAAAGCGAATCTTACCTCTTATTGAGCACCATGTTCCCAAGCTTCAGGTCTCTGTGCACAATGTTTTTCTGGAAAACAACAGGCACATGGTTTGTACCGTGAAGGTGAGAGCCGGGGTTGGGCCCAGCCTGTAAGATGTGGGCTCTCCAGGTGTTGGGAAGGCAGGAAAAAGCTCTGTGACGTGTCTCTTTAGGCTCGGGCCTTGATTTGTAAGCCACAGACAGGTCAGGACCATTCCAAGGCCTCATAACCATGCATACCAGTGGGATGATACGCAAGCCAGGCAGACTCTGCCTACCCAGGGCAGTTCGCCCCGCTCTCTCTCCCCTTGGGGCAGCCCCCAGTGGGGAAAACTACTCCTCTCTCCACCTTCATCAAACATCAAAGCAAAAAAACCCAAACACCTGCGTGGATCTGAGGTCAGAGATGAGCTCTCAGGGTTCTGGTGACCAAGTAATACAGGCTTGGCCTGCAGAAGCTGTTGCCTGGAAGAGGCCCAGGCTCTCCTAACCTGTACCTCGGGGTATGTGACACTCCTAATCCTAGGAACAGCTCAGAGACGGGCTGTGGCTGCCCTGGCGGATATCTCACAGTTGTCACCGAGCTGGGAGACCACAGTTTAGCCTCTCGACTGACAGGGAAATACTGTGCTGGCTCTACTGGGTTGCCTGGGCAGCACCTCACAGGAACGTGGGCTGAGGCCTGCAGCACTGTGTCTCATCTGTGTATTGTCAGCCGGCTACTTTCCTTCTGGACACTCCCAGTGGCAAAGCACACCTGGGTGAGGGTGAGACAGAGCTTCCGCTGAGCAGCAGCAAGAAGGGTGGCCCCTGTGGCACATGGGGCCTAGGACGCTCTCACGCCAGAGAATGAGGGAGCTGAGAGGGGCAGCACGCACCTGGTGCAGGGCTTCCACCACGCGCACCACGTCGTAGAAGATCACCACGGTCTCCCGCTCGCTGAGCCGCTTCTCCTTGATGACATAGTGCTGCAGGTTGATGAGGTCGGCCGTCTTGTCGCTGAAGTCGTGTGCACAGAGACAGTCGAGGACGAGGCAGATGCGCTTCTTCATCTTCTTAACCATTCGGCTGGATTCTGTGTCCTCAACAATTTCACAGGTGCGATCCTGGGAGGCAAGGGGGCAGACTAGGCTTGGCTGTGGGCCCAGCAGGGCCAAGGCCTCTCCCCTGGAGCTGGATACACAAACCAATGAGAGAGCCTGGAACAAGCCTGCATGTGTGTGGCCGGTGGAGGCTTGAGGCCTAGGCAGCATGGAACTTGGGGCCGCTAAGCAATGCCCAGCTTCTAGTGTGCCAACGCCAGGCCCAGCCAGGGGCTGAGGTTTAGGCTCCAAGCTTTGATGCTAACACAAAGGGTTCAGATCAGGGCTGGGCACTGAAAGGCAAAGGGCCCTCTGAGCCCAGTGTACAGGCAGCAAACCCAGGGCTCTGGGGCATCTCCCCTCCATGGAACTCCCAGGGATTCCAGCAAGGACTAATGTCAACTTCCTTCCAATGCCCAAGATGATGGAAGTTAAGTGTTCTGTGTGTCCGAGACAACTGCTTTCACGTGGAAGCAGGACTCGTGGGCAGCCACGTAAGAGTATAGCTCTGGTCCCCAACGGCTGGGTCCGGGCCCCAGCTCCACCTTGTCCTAGCTGTGGGACCTGGGGCAGTTCTCCCAACCTGTCCCAGCTTCTGGGTCCTCATCTGCAAAGGGAGTTGGCAACCCCGACCTCGCAGGTTGTTGAGAACAGGACGACCCATGCTAAGTGCTTAGTTTGGACTCAGCCAGGGCTCAGTAAGTGGGTACTGCTACCACCACTGCAGCTGCAAGCTCTGGACCCATTTTCCTTGCTGAAAAAGGATTTCCAGTAAGATAAAAAAAAACAGGTACAACACAGGGACTTTTATCCTCCTAGCTCGAGGAGGCCCTCGGTGTCACCCCCAGCACACTGACGGTCGCCTCTGGGAACTCCTGGGGACTGAATATTCACATTTGTCCTTAATAGCAGGATCACACTTCTTATTCTCTCTTCGCCAGAGGCCCAGCACAGCGTCTGGCACACAGATGACTCTAGAAATACTTCTCATCACCTGGGTTCTCTTATCCAAAACGACAGAAACCATGGCCACGCTCTGGAAGCCATGAGAGAGAAAATACTAAGAAATCACAATCGCCCTCAGTTTGATCTCATGTTTAAGGGAAACTTGTTCATTTTCAGAGTTGCCTCTACTTGCACATCTAAGAATAAAGACCTCGGTGGGGTGTATGTGTGGGGGTGGGAGGCATTTTCCATTTATGTCATTTCAGGAAATCAAGCTGACAAGGAGTTCTTGTTGCCTGAAATAACAACCATGATGACGGTGTAGCAGGGGCCGCTGGGTGCTTCATGCTCTCTCATTCATCCTCCCAGCCCCCTTATGAGGTAGGTGCCATTATCATTATCCCCATTTTACGATGAGGAGTCTGAGGCTTGGGACCTGAAGTGATTCGCCCAAGGTCACACAACCTGAATCCAGGACTGCCAGCTC
Source organism: Ceratotherium simum simum (assembly GCF_057802395.1). Taxonomy (NCBI): domain Eukaryota; kingdom Metazoa; phylum Chordata; class Mammalia; order Perissodactyla; family Rhinocerotidae; genus Ceratotherium; species Ceratotherium simum. The sequence continues at coordinate 22,355,935 of NC_141921.1, read as the reverse complement.
CAAAACCTGTGTGCCCTCCCTGCACCAGGCTGCCTCTCAAGTGCCAGGTCCATCCTGGCCAGCATGGGCCCTGGCCAGTGCATCTGGCTGAGGCTCTGCAGAAGCTCTGCTGGGGGAGGCCTAAGCACAAGCCCCCTGGGCCTGCTGAACCTGGCTCTTCGTTTCTGGAGACACACTGCGGTCCTGCCCCGAGGAGGGCTCTTTAGGGGACAAGTTGCTAATTGGTACCTTTCCTAAGGGACCCGGAACATTTGAGCTCGGGGGCTCAGGGACACTTATGAACAAACTGAAATGCCTGGGCAGGCAAAAGGAATGTTGATACCAAAAACAACCGCAGAGATGTACAGTGGCCCCAAATGCCCAGTCTTCCTCATTGCCCTCCCTTCCACCAGGCCCTGGCCAGTTCCTGACAACACAACTAGAAACAGCTTGTGTGTCTTTAAATGACTTCCTGCTTTTCTCTTTTCTCGGAAAAGCAGCTCTTCAAAGACAGCCTGGAAGATGCAAACTGTGTGCATTCCCGCTAGGCTGTGACCATCACAGCAGGAGTGCTGGAGCAGCCAGTGTCACCCCAGCCTGACACCCAGCCCACCCGCCTAGCAAGTCCTGCCGCACCCAGCATGCAGGGAGACCAGGGGGTGGTGAGCTGCTCAAAGGAGAGATGTGGCCCCAGCAAGTGCCAGGCCTGGGAGCCTACTGGGGGGAGTGGGGCATCCGGGGGAAGAGGGGACAGGCAGCTCCCTCTGCCACTCACCTGGAAGAGCCCGTGGTGGTGAACCACGCCGTCCTGCGTGTGGAGGAGGGAAAGCAGAGAGTACTCGGTGTGTAACAGCATCTTGCCTTGCCTCTCCTCCTGGCTTTCTATTCCTTGGTCCCCCCTCTCCTCAAGGGTAAGGATCTTTAGGAAGGTGCACACACACACAAAAAACAAAAACCCAAAAAACTTTACTTTACAAAGCAGAACGACTAGAACAGGCAAAGCAAGGGTTCACGTTCTACCACGCAACCCTCGCACACACACTCACACATGCACATACAAAGTGAAACAGTTTTTCTTAATGTGATGGCAATGTAATTTATGCACAGATAAAGCTCTTTAAATCAGGAGCTGTTCAGAGCGAGACTGTGAACTTGATTGCTTCCTGGGAAGAAACGGCGCTATTCTTTTACACAAGGGTGTAGGTATGAAGGTGGAGAGGAAGGAGCCGGGCTGGCAGGACGGCCCCTGGGTCCCCAGCCTCCCCCACTCCTGGTGCCTCACTTACCTTCAGCTGATAGAAGTCATCTGTGCCATCTTTCCTCGCCAAACACTGCACAATGCTTGGCACCGGTGAATTGCCCAGACGGGGACCTATGGCACAGAGAGCCACTGGCTTACTTTTCAGAAGCCCTATCTATCGTGGCACCATGTCACCAAGTGGTCTTTTGGCTAGATCTTCTCTTCAGGGGAGCACCACAGTTCACAACCACTGAACTCACCCCTCAAAGTCTCCTGGTGGAGAGCTCTCACAGTCTTCCCCCTCAAAACGAAGGGGTATGCGTGCATCAGCCTAAGGTACACCTGGCTTTTACAGGTACATTTCTAAAAAAGAGGGGTGTTCAACGGTGGGTGCATGTTGGAATTTCTGAGGAGCATGTGTTAAAAAAAGAGATCCCAGCTGCAACCTGGACCCTCTGAATCAGCAACCCTAGGGCGAGGGTCCAGGAAATGATAGCTTTAACAGGTGCCCCTGGTGGTCTGATCCAGCCACCTGGCCCCTGTCCAATACCAACTTTTGGGAGCTCCTGTACTTCTGGAGATGTACACTGCTCGTTGTCCTGTGACAGCCTGCCATAGGTTTCAGAGCATAAATCAGATAATGTCACAGTGTCACTGCATTGCTAAAAACCCTTAACAGTGCTCCACTGCTCTTAATATATAATCGAAACTCCTTTTTTGGCCTCCAAGGTCTTGCATGATTTGGTTCCTGTCCACCTTTCTGATTATGTTTCCCCACACCCCTCACCATATTCTAGCTACACTGGGCTCTTAATTCCTAAGATGTTAAGCCCTTTCTTGCCTCTGGGCCTTTGCACTTGCTGTTCCTTCTGTCTGGAATGCTTTTCCCCTGCTTTTCACATGGCTGGCTCCTTCTCATCCTCCGCTGTCAGCTCAAATGTCACTTCCTCACATGGAACCTCCCTTGTCTACACTATCTCTAGGCCCTTCTGACTCTCACATCATCTTGTTTACTTTCATGGAGGCACTTACCGCCCCCGGTGATGATCTTGTGTATTGTTTACTCTGTTTCTTTTTCCAACTATAGTCATGCGTCACTTAATGACGGGGATACGTTTTAAGAAATGCGTTGTTAGGTGATTTCGTCGTTGTGCAAACATCACAGGGTGTACTAACACAAACCTAGATAGTATAGCCTACCACACACCTAGGCTCTATGGTACTAATCTTATGGGACCACCATTGTAGATGCTGTCCATCATTGACAGAGATGTCATTATGGGGCATGTGACTGGAGAATGTTAAGTTCCGTGAGGGCAGGAACCTGTCTTATTCACTGCTACATCCCTACAAACAGCACAGGCATGGCGCATAGTAGGCACCATCAACTAGTTGCTGAATGACTGGAGGTGGAACTATCCTGTGCCCATAAGTCCAAGATGTTGTCCCAAGGCAAAACTCACACCCCGACTCTGGCTGCTAGGAGAGTTGGGGTCCTCAGAGCCCAGTCCACCTGCAAAAACCCTGAGCACAGCAATCTGGACTTGCCAAGCCTCTACAACACTCAGAAAGGCCTGCTGCTCCCCTGGCCCACTAGGAACACCCAACTCGACAGGATTTCTGTGCTGATTTTACAGGAAGTTTGGGGGGCTATACTAAATGCTTTGTGAAATTAACCATGCCCTCCCAGAATGGTCACAGAAGTGCCTTGGATGATGGACCCTCTAATGCAGCTTGTGTACGTCGCAGGGGCAACATCCTGGGAGCACACAGGATTCTCTGGGGCAAGAGACAGCCTAGCTCTGAGCTGAGACTGATTAAAGGCTGGTGCAGCTACAACAAAATGACAGCTCTTGGTACAGAGTGACCTAAGTCTCCAGATCTTCCACTGGCACAAACAGACTACATTTAAAGTGGGAAAGCTGGGTCCAGGCCGAGGTTGGTCAGGACCCCACACTGTGGTGGGTGTGGCACTGTGCCTGTCCACAGGTCAGACTGTGCACGCTAAGGCACCCGCCCCTGCCCCCGGCACCCCCACTCACCCTGTGGTCAGAGGCTTACCCAGGATGAACGGTCCAGCTCTCTTTGCATTATTTCCGGAAATCCCACTTCCTAGAGCCTTCGCCCTGGCCGACGTTTCCCCAGCTCCTCTGTCTGATGCTCTCCGCTTCATTCTCAGCTCTAGACAAGACAGAAAGCTCTCTCTCACTGAGCAAGTCAGCGAGTTTCCTTACGTTAACCCAGCCTGCAAGTCTGTGACTCGAGGATGCGTCACACAGCTGCTGCTGCCGCCGCCTCCTCCCCCTCCCGGAGGAGCATCCAAGGTTCCCAGTGACAAAGAACCACGGCTCCTTTACTTGGGATTAATGAGGGACTAAAGGTAGATGTACTCTGAGGTAGCATGTACTGGCTATGGAAGGGGGAAGCCAGCCCGCCACAGAGACAGAGAGGAGAGCCAGCACTGAAGCGACTGCTTCCAAAGTGAGGCCTTCCTCCCAAACACCGACAGCCCAGTGGCCCAAGGTGCTGATTCCTGGGTCCCACGGTGCCCCTACTGATCTGATCTCTGGGGCGTGGTGGGGAGCAGGCCCTGGGAAATGGCATGGCGACCATGAGGCCCGGGGATTCTTATGCCCACGAAGCGTGAGGATGACTGTCCTGGGATCTCCTCTCAAACCCTCCTTGACTCATCGGTCCTCCAGGTGGAAGATCCCCCCAAAGCTGTCAATGAGGGGGTTACTTTCTCTTCTCTCTCTCCTATTTTCACATTTTTCTTTAATTACTTTAAAAATATATATATTGTACATTTAAGAGCCAGTTAAAAGACACCAATGGAGACTGCTGAGCACTTTGATTTGCCTGGTAATCCCTATCTGCTCCAGGGTTAAAATGAAAGGTGGACACAGGAGCCAGACTCTAGAAGACATTAACCTCTAGACATAGATTAAAAAAACAAAAGAGAGGGGTCGGGCCAGTGGCATAGTGGTTAAGCTTGCGCAGTCCGCTCTGGCGGCCCGGGTTAAGCGGACCTATGCACCACTTATCAAGCTATGCTGTGGCAGGCGTCCCACGTATAAAGCAGAGGAAGATGGGCATGTATGTTAGCCTAGGGCCAATCTTCCTCAGCAAAAAGAGGAGGATTGAAACGGATGTTAGCTCAGGGCTAATCTTCCTCACCAAACAAAAACAAAAACAAAAACGAGTTGCTCCTTCTAGCTCTCTACAGTTAACACCTGGGGAGCACAGTGTCCTGAAGGTGGGGCGAGGAGTCAGAAGTACACAGACGAGCTCCACACAGGGAAGACAGAGGGTCACAGGGATGCTCAGGGGCGGCCGGCTGCCCAGTCCCGAGGAGAGGCCCCCGGCCCAGTGTGGGTGAGGGGGCTTAGGGAAAACTTCCCTGAGGAGGTGATGCTGGAGCGGGCCGGGCAAGGGGCGAGGTCATTCCAGGCAGAGGGGCCTGGGTAAGCAAACGTACACAGGTAAGAAATGGCGCATAAGCAACGGACGCCAAGCAGCTGGTGGGGTTGGAGTGTGTGGCATGAGGCAGGGAGGGGCAAGAGGTGACCCAGACCTAGATGGCCTGAAGGCCACGTCAGGAGTGTAGCCTGTACCCTCCCACAGAAGGCTTAGGAACACTGCACCCTAGACTTCTGCATAATTTTTTCTTCATACAAAAGCAATTGCCATTTCCTGCAAAAACATTAGAAAATATACATATGCAAAAATAAGAAAATAATGTATCCATAATCTCACCACCCTGATGCATCTGCTGTTAACATTCAGCAGACTTTCCTGTGTGGACGTCTGTATGTGTGTGCACTTGTATATAGTTTGCATTATGACAAAAATTTTGAGCACACTGTGATACCATTTTGTAAGCTTCCTTTTCTCCCACCTAAAATACATTATGAAGGTGAATTTTATGGTAGGTGAACTATATCTCAGTACAAAACAAAATACCATAATTACCATCGCTGCATGACAATATTCTTCTGTAGCATCGCTTGAAATAGCTACAAGTAGTCTCCTTGGTAAGAATGTACAGTTATCATGATTTATTGGACCACATCCCTATTTATGGAATCCAGGTTCTTTCCATTTCTTATATTTTTTTATTAGCAGTTAATGCACCTACATCTTGGCATACTTGTCTCTCTCCCTCAGGATGAATTCCAGGAAGCAGAACTGCAGGGTCAAATGGGGTGCACATATTTAAAGGTGTTGAACATACACTGCTGGGCTGTTCTCAGGGACGCTGTGTCAACTGATATCCCATCAGCAGTGTGGGTGACTTAGTCCCAGAAACTGCACCAGAACTGAGTATTTCCTTATTTTTTAAAAACTGCCAATTTGATGGGTAATAAAAAGTATGTCATTGTTTAAATTCATAATTCTTTAATTATTCATGAAGTTGAACTTGTTTCATATGCATACTTGTTGGATGTATTATTCCTTTTATGAATTTCCAGTTCATATTAGTTTTTCCATTTTTGTTTTTTTAATGCTATGTATCAGTCATTGATTTTTAGGAACTCTTTATATATTCAGGCTATAACTGACATAGGATGTAGTTTTTTCTTAATCTTTTAACTTTTTAATTTAAAAAAACATTAAATTTTTTTTTAATTTTTATTTATTTATTTTTCCTCCAAAGCCCCAGTAGATAATTGTATGTCATAGTTGCACATCCTTCTAGATGCTGTATGTGGGACGCAGCCTCAGCATGGCCGGAGAAGCGGTGCATCGGTGCGAGCCCGGGATCCGAACCCGGGCTGCCAGCATTGGAGCGCACGCACTTAACCGCTAAGCCATGGGGCCGGCCCAAAAAAACATTAGATTTTTATGTAGTCAAATAGTTATCTTTTTCTTTAGTTTGTTTTTGCTGTTATTCCTGGAAGACCTCCCCTACTCTGAGAACAGGTCCATATTCACTAGTTAGGCTAAATCTTCACATGCTGTCATTCTGGCCCTTATTCTAATCCCCAGAAGACTGACTCCATGCAGTGAACTGAAAAGTAGAAGAGATGACCTGCTGCACATCTAGTCCAACCTGCCAGGCTCACCTCCCATCGAGCTCCAATTTGTTTTCAGAGCTGTGCCACTGAAGAGCAGACCCATGATTCCATTCTGAGAGTAACTAGGACCATGTAACTCAGTAGGTCCCGACAGTCCCCAGATGGAGCAGAAGCCATGGTGAGGCTTGGCCATGACTTCTGCCAAAAAGGCTCATGCTGGAAGCAGGTTAAAAGTCATTCACACAAAAGCAGGGAAGAATGAAACTGCTTCTAGAAAAATCTTAAAAACCTGGGCAGTAATGTGTCTGAACAGTGTTCCCAGTCTTTGCCTGGCAAACTTCTGTGCATCCTTCTCGATTTAAACACCACTTCCTCAGAGAAGTTTTCCTTGATATCCCCACCACCAGTGGGTCCCAATTGGTCTCACTTGGTATCCTGTAATTTTCCTTCACACTACTTTCCATTTTTTGTGATGATGTATTTATTTGTGTGTTTATATGCTTAATGTCTGCCCCCCACCACTAGACTAAAAATTCCACAAGAAAAAACAAATTGTACCCCCAGTGCCCGGCCCAGCAGATATTCTAAGAATGGCCAGACGTCTTCCCTCCAGTTGGTGATGGTTCTGACTGCGTCAGCAGCCCTGTGCTTGTGCGCCTCAGGCGGCTCCTGAGCTGGCCCTGCCCTGGTAGAGAAGTTGCTTTCACTACCATTCCGGCCCTGTTCTTCATCCTCCCTGGAGCACTAACTCTCTTCTTTCTTCCCTGTTCCCTGGAGAGCACCACGGAAGCATCCTCACGTCTGTGTAGACACTGCCTGGGCGCCTACGCACAGGCATGGTCTAGACAACAGTTTGCCGGGAGCAGCTGCAGCACAGACAATGAGTGGGCTCAGCCTGACCCCCCCCCCCCCCGACTCAGGATTCAGCTCAAGCAAATGGCATGGGAACTGCTCCAAAACATAGGCAGACAGAAGGATGGGAGCAGACAGGCAGAGAGAGGGAAAAGATGCTGGCAGGGGAAGTGGGAGCAAGGCTGCTTCCCTTCCTGAACATCCCTTCATGCCACCCAGAGCTGGCAAGCAAAGGAAGCAGCGTGAAGAGGAAGACCTGGAAAAGTGAAAGCTGCTGCAGGCTCACTGGTGAGATGAGCAAAGACAACCCCCCAGGACAGGCTCTCCTGTCCCCCGCCCACCTGCTGATGCACAGGGAGGATGTGCCCCAACCTCAAATCATCCTGACATGCCCCCTCCAGAGACACACCTGAGAATGGTCCACAAATGCTCCCCTGGGAAAGACCGCTTTGAAGGACCTGGCTTCACAGTGAGATCTGTGATGTGGAAGCTCTGGCTACCCTGGTTCCAGAAGGACTTGGGGCCAGGCCCCTCCAGAGACACTAGTTCCCAACCTAGCGTGAAGGGCCCTGGCCCAGCCTGGCTAAGGGGCAGCCATTTGCCTGGTGTTTCCTGGGCCACTGCTCAGCTCCCCAGGAACTCAGCAGTCATAGCTTAGAAGTCTCTGGAGTTCTAAATCTGTCAACTCTTCCGCATGCTATCCTCCCAAGTCAGCACCAGTTCCCTTAGAACCTGGACTCCACAGGAAGCTCAGTGAGGCAACAACGGGGGTGAGGGTGGAGGCCGGGAGGGGGGCATGGGAAAAGAACCCAGCCTGGCACCCCCACTGCCTGCAGGCTGTGGCTGTGCTCCTCAGTTCTTTTTTTTTCTTTTGTGAGGAAGATCAGCCCTGTGCTAATATCCGTGCCCATCTTCCTCCACTTTATACGGGATGCCACCACAGCATGGCTTGCCAAGCGGTGTGTCAGTGCGCGCCCGGGATCTGAACCGGTGAACCCCGGGCTGCCGCAGCGGAATGCGCGCACTTAACTGCTTGCACCACCGGGGCGGCCCCTGTGCTCCTCAGTTCTGAAAGCAGGGGGTTCCGTCTGCTTGGCCCAGCCTGGAGTGAGATGTGGGCCTCAGCATAAAAGGGTCCCAGCTCTGCGACAGCCACCATGGCATGCCCCGAGGAGGGGATGCCTGGCCAACCCTGTCAATTTGGGGTTAAGGTCATCTCATCTGAAGCTGCTGGGCAATGTGAGCCCAGCTCTCCTGGAAGGCAACGAAGGCTGGGTCTCTGGCAACACAGGAGGTTCTAAGGCCTATGATGCTGAGTCCAGGGGTGCAGGGTGACAGGGTACAGGACAGGTGGGTGGGGTACAGCCAGGGAGAGCACCCTACGGCAGGGCATGGTTCAACATGGTGGACATACCAGCAACCCCAAAAGGAGGCGGGCTGCAAAGAGAGATGGTACTGAGACCTCCCCAGCTCAGTCTTTCCTCATCTCCACCCAACTACAAAGCAGCTGGCCAAGGCAAGGAAGGGCCCATCACTCAGACCCAGAAGCATCCCCACAGGGCTCCACACAGGTGCGCAGACACATGGTCTCAGGACACTCACACATGCACAGAGTCAGAGCCAGCCCCTCGTCCCCTACAAATGTGAGGGGCAGTGACGGGGCCTCCCCACATGTGCAGAAAGTTCTGCACTTGACCTCTTCCTATGCTTCTTGCTGTAACCCCTGGGTTCCTGGAGAGATGAGTGACCCTGCAAACCAGAGCAGTGAAGGCAGAGCGCAAGGGCAGTCCCCGCGAGAGCAAACAGCAGGCCTCAGCCCTGGGCGCTACTCGCTGTGTGTGCATGCGTGTGACGACAACAGCAGCTGGTAGCCACAATATGTCAGCAGCTCCTCATGCCTGCTAGGAGCCAAAGGACTGTGTCTGCACTGCAGGATCAGGCTGAGCCGATGGCGTCAAGATCCAAGCTGTCCCTGTCAGCAGCCCCTATCCCCATCCCAGGGTTCCTGGCTCTGTCAAAACGAAACAAAACAAACAAAAAGTTCCTGAGCCGTGCAGGCCTCTGACTTCTGGACTGTACCTCTGGCAGTGTCTACTGAAGGCATGGACCCTGCACCTCTGTCCAGCCCACCTGCCACCTGGAGGTGAGCGCAGAGCTCCCACTCATTCCTGGCCTCGATCCTATTTGCCACGCACGTGTTAAGGGTCTGTGTCTAGATCTGCACCAGACTCCAGGAGGGAGGCAGAGGAGAGTCTCTGCCCCCAGGGCACTAAGGCAGCAGAACAATGTGGTAAGAGCAACGTGTCTTTTTCATGTCACAACACAAAGGGACACATTGGTATGGCACCTGGGAGTGGAAGGACTGGGGGACTCAGCTGTCCTATGTCTGGTCATCACCCTCAAGCTGAAGGGATCCCCATCTTGCCCACATGACCCACACTGGTTGGGAACCTCTGAGTCAGAGCAAGCGTTTTGGGGGAAGCCAGACCTGAGTTGAAAGCCCACCACCATCACTACCAGTGATGAGACCTTGGACAAGTTACTTATTCTCTATCTGCAAAGCACAGAGCACAATGACTACCTTACAAGGTTGCTCTGAGGATTAAGTGAGATGATCCACATAAAAGGTTTAGCAGAGTACGTACTGGCATATTGTAAGCATTTGATAAACTGTGCTATTACTAGCTTAAAAACAGTAGTCTTGAATTTCTCCTGCTCAAGGAGAAAGGGCTAGCTAGGCACTGAATGGGGGCGGGTGGCAGAAGAAGGAGGATAACAAGACTGAAGGCTTAAGAGACCCTGAACCTGCTGTCTGATGGCCAGCCTGAGTGACATGCTCAACTCAGTGTGGGGAAAGGGGGAGGCCTGGGGGTTAGCTGAGCAGCTGTGGAGGTAGAGGGTGCTGGGCAGTGCCAGGCGCACATTTGGTAGTGGTAGGCAGAGGACAGTTGTTCTGTGGGTCAAGGGGAGGGTCTGCTCTTCTAGGCAGAGGCACATAGCATCCCATCCTCTTGTTTTGTTCACTGGTCTACGGGGGAGCAGAGGCTGAGCACCAGCTGGCAATTATCAACTCAAGGCACAGGAAGGGATGGTCTAGGACAACGAGGCCACCCCAATGGGTCCTTCATCATGATCCAGTTGGGGGGCGAGGAGGAGTCTGGAACTAAGACCTAGAGCCTCTAGTCCAAGATCTCCTGGAGCAGGACTGGGGAAGGGGACAGAGCACATACACTGGGCTGTAAAACCTTTATGATCAAAGGACATAACTCTGGGAGTGTGTATCTGTCAAAACGACTGAATCGTATACTAAAAAGATCTGTGAAATTCACTGTGTGTAAATGTACCTCAATTTAAAAAAAAGCAGGCTGCAACTTTAACCAAATGGTCCAAGTTAACATCACTAATAACAGAACTGACATCATGGTACTGCTGATAAGATGCACTTAGAAGGATACAACATCACTTATGTTCTTATTTATTTTTTTTTGCCAAAAAGGCATAACCTGAATCTGATCATGAGACAAACCCAAATTGAGGGACATTCAACAAAATAGGCCTGTATGCTTCAAAAACATCAATGTCAGATAGTAAAAGAAAGGCTGAAGAACTAGTCTAGATCAAAGGAGACTAAAGACATATGACAAGTAAATGTGATGGGTGATCCTGGGAAGAAAAGTCATAAAGGATGTGCTTGGGCAACTGGCAAAATCTGAATATGGACTGTATATTAAATAACAGTATTATATCGATGTTGAATTTCCTGAATTTGAAAACTGTATTGTGGGGCCGGCCCTGTGGCTTAGCGGTTAAGTGCGCGCGCTCCGCCGTTGGTGGCCCGGGTTCGGATCCCGGGCGTGCACCGACGCACTGCTTCTCTGGCCATGCTGAGGCCGCGTCCCACATACAGCAACTAGAAGGCTGTGCAACTATGACATACAACTGTGTACTGGGGCTTTGGGGGAAATAAAAAATAATAATAATCATTTAAAAAAAAAAACTGCATTGTGGTTATATAGTAGAATGTCCTTGTTCTTAGGTGACAGATGCGGAAGTGTTTGGGGTAAAAGGTCACAATGTCTGCAATTTACCCTCAGGTCCTCAGAGACAGAGGAGAAAGTACAACCTGCTGGAATAGCTCCCAAGACCCTGGAGGAATCTGTTGTCCAGATTCACAGGTTCAAAGGGATTTCTTGTGGGTACACAGCCCACAGTGGAATCTCATACTTGTTGGGCAGAGCCATCCTGGCATGAACAGGAGTTCAGTCTTGAAAGCCCCCCTTCCTCCCTCCCAAACACTGTGCTAAAGGAATGGGAAAGAAATGAGGCCTTTGTACAGTCTCCAGGTCTGCCACCTGGTGGCGTCTTTCTGCAGCACATCTTCTTCAAAGTGTTTCTCTGCGACTGGTACAAGATGGTGGGGCACTGCTCTCCATGAGACTGATAAGGAAGGATGAAGGAATGACTCCATCAGAAGACCCCCCGCAGCCACCTGTGTAATTGGAGCTGGACAGATTTCAGCAGGCTGCCCTTTCTCCTCTGCTCGGGGACCTGGGCCTGCAGTATCTCTGTCTGTCTCTGCTGTGGGGGTCTTCCAATGTTCCCATGGTCTTCAGGAAGAAACCCAAACTCCTCAGTGAGCCTGGCCAGACCCAGGCTACCTCTCTGGCCTCCCTGCCCTTACATGCCCCCTACATCCAGCCACACCAAATGACTCACAACTCCCTGAGTATGCCATGAACACCCTTGCCCTGTCCTCCTCTTCCTGGTTGGTTCCTCCTCCCTCAGTCCTCACTGGTGTCACCTTTCCTCCTCCAACTCCCACAGCACCTGAGCATCCCTCTGTCTCCTCTTGCTGTGACTTCCCCTACCCCAGGCTGGGGGATCCCCTGAGGGAACAACCCCAATTCACCTCTACTTCCCTGCACTCTGCCCAGTGCCTGGCAAATTGCTGAATGAGAAAACAGAGTGTAGTAGTGCACCCAGAAGGCACTAAAGCCCATATTGGGACAGAGAGAGAGATCCCCCAACTAGAGGCAGAGGCTGCAGTGGGACTCAGGAGAAAGTACAGATGGTCCACCAGCTCATGGCAGGAGACAGAATCCAGGATCAGAGAGACGGCGGTCACAGCTGTAGGTAATGGGGCTACAGCAATGCTGGGAATAGTTTGTCCAGGAAAAGTTGCATGTCAGAAATGCCTAGATACCTGGGGCCAGCAAGTTCTAGGCTAGATGATCACCAGGGGTTGTGCTTCGACAGATTTTGCTGCTGGAGAGCACCCCCAACTGAGGAACGAGACCCACTCACGGCATGCCTGCAGCTTGGGCCCAACCCCTCACTGGCGAAGGGACAGACTACCTCCCTTTCTGCTGAATCCAGCAACAGGTCTGCTTTCCTACAGCAAGATGTGGGAGCATGTGAGTGACAGCTTGACCTGCCCCCTCACACCAGTGACAGGTCCTCCTGGACCCTCTACGTTTGTAGTGTGAAGGTCCTTCTGCTGGTCAGAAAAACCCCTATCACTCTTGCTTCCCCTAGAAGAGAGAAGTTCTGGCCCAGCTATGCATGTGGCTGACTACACCTGGAATGACATGATGAGACTTGAGGCGAGCAGTGTGAAATCTGAATACACGATCCAACTAAGATGATCTGTGGATTGGTGCTTTACAGGCCAGACACCCTCCACACCAGAGGGCTGCCAGTTCCCTTGAAAATTCCCTGGGCACCTTTCTGGATGGTGAATTTTGGACTCAGAATCCACATAGGAGGCCGACACCCTCACATTAACTATCACAACAACTAACTTTTGCACAGTTGTATAGCTTCCAAAGCACGTTCAAATACATGACTGTAACTGATCGCCCCTCATCCCCAAAACACATTTTCTAGAAAAAGATATTGCAGCTCAGAAATACTGAGAGACCTGCCTAAAGTCAGCCGGCTACTTGTTGAAAGAGTTTACCCATGTGAACACAGGTTCTCCTATCTGAATGCCATACTCCTTCTCCTTGACCACACTGCCTCCTCAGCTGCTCCTTCTCCACCTGAGGTCAGCTGTGGTTCGAAGGAACGCCAACCAGAGAGAGGACAGCAGCCTCTGGACTTCCTTACAAGCAATCATTCTCCTGGAATCAGGGAGCTGCCAAGCGAGCAAGCTGCAGGTGAGCTGCAGGAGAGAGGGGCCTGGAGAAGGAGGTGTTTCAGGGCCCCTGAGCAGGGTCTCTCTGGAGAAAAGGGCTGAGTCTGAGGCTGGGTTACTGAGACATCCTCCCACCAGCCAACAAGACAGTGACCCCCACCCTCCCTGACCCAAGCACCCCCACTGCACCTCATTACTCACGTGTAGGTACCTCTACCAGTGCCACCAACTTCTCTACAGACCTATTCTTCATCTATCAAGTCAACCCAGGGAAAGAAGAGGAATTTGCAGTGCACAGTTCAAACCATGGACCAGTTACCCAAATGTCAGTTGGGAGAGCAAGATGGATTTTGGGGTCAGGTGGGCCTGAGGTCAAATTCCAGCTTCCGTCACTCACTTGCTTTGTCACCCTGAACTAGTCACCTACCCTCTGTGAGGGTCACCTACTCTTTGTGGGGCTCAGTTTCCTCATCCGTAAAAGAGGGATGACTGAAGGATCAGACATGATCTTGTGGTTGGCAGTGTTGCGAGGTCTTTGCTGGAGGAATGGTGAGCATTCCTGGCTCCATGCTGAGGTACCCTCCCTGGTGACAAATTTCTCCAGGTGCATACCTTACTAATAATCCTTTTATGTGCACCTACTGCTTGCTAGGAACCATTCTTAGTGTTTCCTAGATTTCCTTTAATTCTCATAACTTTATGATGTAAACATTTCCCCTTTTTATTCCTGACAAACCAAAGCCTAGAGACCCTGGCCCAGCTTACCAGGCCCAGAGGAGGCTGCTTGCAGCCTATTTTCTTTGACTCCTGCTAGCTGCTGGCTGGAAGGGGCTCTGTTTGGTGGCTTTTCCTTTGAGTTTGAATGACAGCCATCCCTGAGGCCAGCATGAACCCTCTCCCTGGGAGCCTGAAGGCTACAAGCAATCTCCCCAGGAACCCACTGGAAGCCATTTGCTTCTGCACTCAGGATGGATGTTGGGAGGATGAGGAGACGGATTAGTAATCTCTCGGCTTTAGCCAGGACTCCCTGATGACAAAGATTCATGCATGTGCTGTCATCTTCACTGTTCCAAAACAGAGTGATGATTTTGTTCATTTTTAAAATGCAGGATATGTATAGCTCTAATTTGTCAAGAATACATAACATCACATCATTCTCCAAATGCCGTGCTTTCCTGCCTTGGGGGTAACGAATGAACTGGCTGCTTCCAACCAGAGCCCTCTGCACAGGGTGAACCCCACCTCTAAAGCCTGCTCTGCTCTGGGCATGTGGGAGAGTACCTGCAGCAGCCAGAGAGGAAGTGACTCAGCTCAGTGGGAAGTGGGAGGGGCGGTCAGAAAGAGGGCCCTGTGCCCAGCCTGCTCCCCCTCAGCACATCCGCCCCAGACCCGTCCTCTGTGGCTGCCTTTCCTACAACGCGCTGAGCACAGCAGTCCTGGGGGCCAACCGGGGGCTGGAGACCCCCCTGCTCACAGGAAGCCCAGTGTCTGCAGCATAGGGGTCCAGCTCCAGGCTCCTCCAGGAAGCAGGATTCACACACAAGGAGATTATGTAATCAGTGATGTCCCTCTTCACCCCACTGCCCTGCGGAAGTCCCCACTGGGCTCCTCTGTGGCCTCCATGAAGGCTGGGGGGAGAGACTGGAGGAGGCTAAAGGCTCCTGGCCAGGAGGAGGTGTCCCCGAGTGATTCTGGGGGGAAAGGCTCTGGGACTGTGCACACAGAGGGGGACCTGTAGCCCCTCTATGGAAAACAGAAATGAAGAAACCAGTCCCAGCAGACGGGGCTAAGGGCTTCCTCAGCAGCTGCTCTGAGAGCCACCAGAGCAGGATCCAGGGCAGCATCGCCAGCCCTGCCACCAGCTCACCCCTCCCAAGGGCCTCCGGAAGCAGCTGATGTGACAACAAATAATCCGTCACTGTGTGTGGGTGTCGGAGGAGGAAGGGATAGACTTAACATCGCTTTCTCCGGCGGTGCTGCCCTGGTATATCTCCCACCAAGAGAAGCAGCCTGGGGAAGCACCCTAGCACCCTGGCTTGGGAGACCTTCTTGGTGGCCCCTTGGGTCTGCGGGGGGCCTTCTGCCATAGGCAGTGATGGCAGACAAAGTACTGACAGCCATCCCCTGTCATGCCAGCCTCCTTGCAACTAGGGGGACCCTGGCATGAGCACGAGTAGGGGACCCCTCAGCTCAAACCATCAGTTACTGCTTTGTGCAGTGACTCAGCCCAGGAACGAGGCCTGCCACAGGGTCCCATGTGGAATTCAGGTTCCTGCCACCCACCATGGCCCAGATCAGGCAAGGAGAAAGCAGCAAGTGACTAAAGCAGGGCTGGCTGAGTCGGAGAGCCATCTTCGTGTCCACAGTATGACCTGGACACGTGTTTCTCTGCTCTGCAGTCTCCTCATCTAGAGGAGAGGAACAGCGCTGCCCCCGCACAGGGTTCCCTGAGGACTGCCGGGAGTCAGCATGTGGGAGGCACTAGACAAATGTTAAGTTTCCTTCCTTCCATCCCAGATTTCCAGAGCAACAGATGGGAAAGCCCGGGCCAGGCCCAGGTGCATGCAATTCTCTCTTTAAACTGTTTTTAACAGCAAAAATCACTACAATCATCCTGTGAGAAAGGCAATTTGGACCGGGGCCAGCAAACTGCCTTTCCTTAACTGCCTCTATCAAAAATTAAATTCAATTACATTTCACAACTTTGACGATAAACAGTACAGTTCACTTTCTGCAGTTTTATTGAATGCTACTGGCTGTGGCTGCTTGGAGGGGCAAGATTACAGAGGCAGACAGCAGGCTCTGCCATCAGAGTGGCCCCCAGCAGGCTGTTCAGATTCGTGGGCCCACGCGAGGGCCTCCCCTGCTCTGAGTCGCTGATAAGCCAGGCATGGCCAACCCCAAGGGCCATGAGCCACCACCAGCCAGCACACTGTCACGCATCGGCGAGAGCACGCTCATCGCTCAGCTGCTTGCCTGTGTCTCCAGAGAGGGTGAGCTCCTGGGGGCACGGCCTGGGACCTTGTCCACCTCAGAACCCCCGGGATAGGCCTGACAGGTGCGCAGATGACATGCGTGAAACCACAGCCAACAAAGTAAAAGAAAATGCACATTCCTCGGGCCCAGCACTTCCAGGTCTAGGAAGTTATCCTCCAGATACACTCTCACAAATCCACAGAGATAAATGTGATCGAGGGTCCCTGTAGAACCACATGTAGCAGCAAAAAATCACAAAAGACAAAACCACACTAAAATCAACACGCGCACACACAGACACACACACACACATGCCCCAGACAGGAAACAATTCAAATGTCCACCAAGAGAGGACTGGTTCCATCCAGACAATGGAGTGCTATGCAGTCTTTAAGACGAGGTCCACACCTGCTGATGAAGATGTCTAGGATACATTACATTAGAAAAACGCAAACTGTAGTACTATTTGTATAATATGATCCATTTGGGTAAAAAAAAAAGATTGTACACATCATTGAATATGCATAGGAAATTTCTAGAAGAAACTTAACAGTAGATACCTCCAGATAGTAGAACTAGGGGCCCAAAGAGGGGAGGGAGAGTTTTGTTTTCTATTCTTCCATATTTAACTATTTTACCATAGACTACTATAATAATTTTTAAAAACCTAAAAATTTTCTGAACCCATTACAATTGTTAGGAGAGGTAATGGAACTGGGGAAGGCTGAGCCTCAGAGAAGGCACACTTGAGGGCGTACGGCACAGGAACACGTGAGTGAGCGTACGTGCCCCGAATGTACGAGCCTGTGTGCTGACGCAAGGCTGCACGGCGGGGAGGGACACAACCATCACTCCCAGTACACTTAAGTTCTCCCAGGTAACTTGCAAACATGCCTATAAGGAACTTCCTGCTCGCTACCTGGCATCCATAAGGGCTGAGAGGACCACCAAACCATTCAAACTGGAGACCTGAAGATGGATTGTGGTGCTGCTTTTGGGACAATCACAGACCCGCCAGCAAAGAGCTCACCTGGGCCTCACCAGAGCCGGCCCCTGGGTCCTGACTGCCAGCCAGGCACTAGGCGTATAGACAATAACACCTCATGTCTAATCCTCATTGCTATCTCAGGAGCAAGGAAGGTCGTGTCCAGTTTATAGAGGAGGACACTGGGGTTGGAGATAGGAAGGAACTTGTTCAAGGCCACTCAGCTAGCAAGTGGCAGAACTGGGTTCTGAAGCCAGGTCTGATCTGAGCCTGGGCCCTTAACTGCTGGGTGACACGGCTGAAAGTCTCCTTACCCACTACTCACAGGGCAGGAGTGGGGGGATTTGTCTCAGGCAGTGGCAGTTTCCATTCTTCTGGCAAAGAAAGGACTGCTTCAGCTTTGTCAAGGTCCCTTCCTGCTCTATGGCTCTATGAGTCCAAGATTCCATGTGGGCTGGGCTCCCTGGGGCCAGAGCCTGGCCAGGATGGAGGAACGGGATGGCATGGGCTCTCAAGTCACACAAGCGTGGGCTGGAAATCCAGCTCTGCCCTTGCTGGCTGTGTAACAGTGGACAGGTCACTTAACCCCTGTGTGCCTAGGGCTTCTCTGTGAAACAGAGACAACTCTCCTTCCTTTGACTGCGAGAAGGATTCAATATGTATTGCAGAGGACTTAGCAAAGAACCTGGAAGGTGGTGGGGATCCTTCTTTTTTGGCTGGTTTCCTTCCAATTCCTTCAGGAGGGACCACCTTGGGAGAAGAGTCTAAAGAGAACACACCCCATGGAACTCACCCCAAACATGGTAACACCAGGAGCTCCGTATCTACTGCAAAAAGGAGCAAGACTTGCTCTCCAGAGTTGGCGGGTGCCAGCAGTGAGGTTCCAAAAGTCCCCCAGAATTTTGGGCTACACCAGCCCCAAAGTGTCCCAAGGGGATGACTCGAGCCTCTTCCTAGAAGCACCTGCTGCTCCCTTATCACACCTTAACCCAGCTTTCCTCAACCCAAAGACAGTGACACGCACGCCAGGCCGGCTCTTGCCAATTCCCACTACAACGTCCAGGCCACTTTCTCTTCCTTCTGGTCCCTGGGATCACAGACTCCCTAAAGGCTAAAGATCCTCTATCTCTTTTGCTAAGCAGGTGGCGGTCTGTAAACACATTCAGACGGGACAGCTTCATTCTGAATGACAAGATCCCTTCTCAGTTTTGCAACCTCTGTGCTTGCTAACAACTAGAGTACCTTTGAAATCACAGGCCTGTGCACTGCTATACTGGGGGGTCTAAACTCACCTCCAAGACAGGCTGCCATCAGCCAGAAGAGGATGACCACTTGTGGCCTCTCCAGGGAGAGGGGTTCTCAGTGCCCCCTCAGGAAGGGGAACCTCGACCCAGAAGAGTACCTTTGCTTGCTGGGGGAAAATTAAGCTGCTCCAGTCTATTAAAAGGGGGCCTAGAAATTCTTTAAAAATAAATAAATAAAAGTACTTTTTGAAGCAGCAATGGTCCTCTAGCAATTTATCCTACAAATACCTAAGGTAGGCAAAATCATATGTATGCAGAGTCACTTCAGCTTTGTTTGGAGAGCAGAAGACAGAAACTAACCTACGTTTATGGCTAGGGAGCTTGTTGGATCAATTACACACCTGGCGATGACACAATGTAGCCAAAAGTGACCCAGACGCGCATGTGCCAAAGTGGAACCAGCTCTAAGATGGTAAGTAAATCAAAGCAAGTAACATCATCCTTTCCCCTCTGGATCTTGAATACAGATCCCAAGAGGATATGCAGGGCTGCTGTGGGCCTGGGGCCACCTTCAAGGCCACGGTCTCACCTGAGCAGGTGGAGGAGGAAGAAATGTTCTTGTCTCAGGCCACTTTCTCTTCCACCTTCTTTACACCACAAATGCAAGGACACACCCTGTGAGAATCTCCCTAATGCCAAAGGGCCTATTTGAAGCCCCGGCCACCAGCACATCCCTCTCCACAGTCCCCTCAGGTGCACGTCTGGCTCCGCACTCCCTGCATCTCAGGGGGATAAGGGCCCCAGGGCAGCTCCCTCTCTCCTCTCTGATGGCTCTGAGGGAGTCCCAGGCGGCCTCCGTTAGACACCTCTCCTTCCAGACACCTCTCCTTCCTAAGAAGCGGGACTGAGTCGGCTGACCCAGCCTCCAGAGTAAATCCCATCTCAAAGTCTTTCTAGATGAGATCTCCAGGGAGCACTGGGAAAGCCACCTCTCCCCTGAGGGTGAGGTGCTGTCCACGACTCCATCAGGTGGTCACTTGCTGAATCAGTGCGGATAGCGCCAGACTGAAGGGCTGCTCTTCAGGGCCATTTGAAGGCTGAAAAAATTATAGGAGTTTTGCAGACTCAGCCACTTGAGTTTCTGAAACATTGAAGAAGTTCATCTCCCTGGGCAAATCTGGGCATAGGAAAGGTGAAGGAAGGGAAGCGGCCCTTCTCCCAGGTGCTGACTCAGGCAAAACCAGGGGGAAGCCCGGCTCAAAGCTGGACAGGGGGCCCAGATTTTGCAACTGATCCTCTCCCGGGAGCATGCGCTCAGGGCTGACTGAATGGAGCTGGCGGATTTCACTGGCCATTGTCTCCAGTCTCTTCTGCACTATCATTCACTCTGTCATCCAAACCAGGACCCTCAGGGTCACCTGCCACCGTTGTTCCTCCCTCAACCATCACTTCCAAACACTCCCAGGGTCCAGTTGATTTCCCCCCAAACAGCTCTGATCTCTGCCCTTCCTCTCCCTCCCCACTGCCTCTGCCCCGATCCAGGCCCCCACTCACCCTTGCTTTGATTATTGCAACAGCCTTCTACGGTGACTCCACACTCTCTCCCAAGTCCATCCTCCACCCGCAGCAGGAGGGCTCTTGGGAAGATGCTGGTCTAATGGTATTTCCTTCACTTAAAACAAAGCATCCCATCACCAACAGAATAAGAAGTTCAAGCATTTTGGCACTGGTGCCTACCTCTCCAGCATGTCCTATAGCCAGATCCCTTCACACCTTGTGCTAGAACCTCCAGTAGTTCCTCAAGTACACATTCATGCCTGTGCCATGCTGCTCCCCTGCCTGGAGTGCTTCATGAGCCTTCAGAAAGCTCTATTCAGGGCCCGCCCAGTGGTTAAGTTTGCGTGCTCCACTTTGGCGGCCTGGGGTTCGCAGGTTTGGATCCTGGGTGCTGACCTACACACGGCTCATCAAGCCATACTGTGGCAGCATCCCACATATAAAGTAGAGGAGGACTGGCACAGATGTTAGCTCAGCGACAATCTTCCTCAAGAAAAAAGAGGGGGATTGGCAACAGATGTTAGCTCAGGGCCAGTCTTCCTCACCAAAAAAAAAAAAAAAAGAAAGAAAGAAAAAAAGAAAAAGAAAAAAGAAAGCTCTATTCAGCCTTCAAGATCCAGTTTAAGCACCATGGGCTCTCCCAAGTTCTATCCAATCTCTTCTTCCTCCCCAGGGGAATCACTGCTTCCTCCCAGTTCCCACTACATGCTGTACAGACTACTGTGACAGACTTGCCAAATTCTATGCAAGTTTTAATTGGTTAGGAGCCTGCCCAGTCCCTGCTAGACCACAAGCTCCTCCAGGGCAGGGCCTGCCTCTCCATTCTCCTTCTGCCCCCAGTACCCAGCACATACCCAGCCACACATGGGAGCTCATGTGTGTGGAACTGGGGTTCTGGATTTTGAACCACCACACACATCACTGTGTGTGATGCTTCTTGATGATACTACATCAGGTACCAGACTAGGGTCACTAATAGGGACACACACAGAAGAAACTCTAAATACTTTTTCTCCCATGGATACTTTAAAATACGATTTTTTGCTCAGCAGTCCTACTTCTATTTTAAAAAATGGTTCTTTTAAAGAGCCAAGCTGAATCATCTGCATGGCTCCCATACAGACTGGGTAAACTCCCCACAGATTTCTTTTTCAGAAAGAATACAATAAAATTCTGTGATCTTGTGATCCCTCAAGACACTTCTGACAGCTCAATGGGACAGTTCTAGTTGCCACTAATGGCTTCAGCTAATTCTTGGAAGTTCTTTCCTGCAGCCTGTAATAACAGCTAACACTTACCAAGCATTTCTTACTCAGTGTGTGCTAAATGCTCAACCTGGAATATCTTACTTAATCTTCACAACTAACTTACTAGAGAGGGGCTCTTACTGTCCCCATTTTACAGATGAGAAGACTGGGCATGGAGAGAATAAGTAACTTCTAGTGACTGGCAGGGCTGGGATTAGAACCCAGATCTGTCTGACTGCAGAGCCATATAGGCTCTTAACCACTACAACCTGCCACCTTCCCAAAAGGTCAAACTAAAGGCCCAAGGGAGCAAGTGCAGACTCCCCGCCCGCAACAACTGGCCTTCTCAGAGGGCAGCCTCCCCTCCCCAGCTGCTCAAGCACCCGCAATCCCAGGAAGAGACGGGCACATGCACCAGGCACTTCTGTGCTAGGCAGAGAAGCCCAGGGCAATGCAGGGAGCTCGTCACCTGCCACCAGTTGCACACGGTGCGTTCCGAGCAGAGATCCACCACCCCGGCACCAACTCTCCTCTCTCAGGAGCCTGTAACAGTCTCTGAAGAGGTCTCCAGTCCTTTAGTCTCTCCTCTCCTCTGCCGGGACCCCAGGAAGAGAATTCTAAAACATAGATCCAATCATGTCACTTCTCTGCTTAAATCCTTTTCACTGGCTCCCCACTGCCTTTGGCATAAAGTCCCAAATTCTTAATGTGGCATTCCCTTGTCAACCTATACTGCCTTACCTCTCATCATGGCAACTTTCATACCATCATATTGAACAATGCGAGGTTTCTGCAATGAACTATGAGTTTACTTGTCTCTCTCTAAGTAGAACACCTTGTCCCCTCATTCTCACCTGGCTAAGCCTTCCCAACCTTCTTGATGCAGCTCATCATCGCTCCTGCCAAGCCTTCCCAGGACCCTTCTCCCACCCAGGCTGAGCTAGCAGCTTCCTCTGCTAGGCTCCCATAGCCCTCTATTCCTGCTGCTACCAGCTTTTTTGGACCACATTTCCACTATTTGTTTACAGGTCAGTCTCCCTTAACCAGACCATGAGCTTCTTGAAATAAGAATAATAGCTAACATTTATTGAACTCTTCTTATGTGGCAAATGTGGTTCTAGGTGTTTTACATGTGTTAACTTTTCGAATCTTCATAACAGCTCTATGTTATCACCCCTGTTTTATAGATGAGAACACTGAAGTACAGAGAGGTTAAACAACGTGCCCGAGGTTACACGGCTAGAAAGCTGCGGAGCCAGAATTTGAACTCAGGAAGTCTGGCTCCAAAGCCCACTCTTAACCACTATAATATGGGGTCCTTGCCTCTCCAGGCAAGGACACTACTGTCATGTGGGGAATGAATGAATGAAGACTATCTCCAGACTGTCTAGATCTAACCCACAAACTGGCAGAGCAGGGCCATTAAGGAGGGCTGAAGCAGCTCACAAGCACTGTTTACAAACAAAGATTCTTTTGGCTTTACAATTACATATGCTGCTCTTCCTTATCTCATGCAAAGCTAAGCCAAGAGGGAAACGGTGCCCAGCCCAGAGTGACTACCCTCTTCCCCACAGCTCTCAAAACCAAGCAAAGCCAACCAGTTTCCTCCTATGACTTAAAACAGAGCAAAGTCTATCCTGCCACCGAAGGCGGCTGTCATCTCTTCCTTCCGCCAAGAAACAGGCATCCTAGGGAGTGGGGGTGAACAGAAAAAAATAGGGTGTCGGGAATCTCAATGCCCCTTCCCACTCCCTGGAAGGTGGGGCCAAGTGGCGTGGGAATGGGCGGGCCTGACGGGGCAGAGCATGTGAAACACTGACCACAGCAGCAGGCTCTCCCCTTGGAAAAGGCCGGCCGAACGGAGCATGGCAAGCAGGCATCTCTGACCTGCACCTGAACGCCGCCCGGGATGCGAAAATTCCCCAGCAGCCATGATGCCCGTGCCAACGGGTGAGGGTTCCCGGAGGACGCCCCGGCTGGCCCTCCCTGGGGTCTCGTTCTAACTTTCAAGTCACTCTCGGGATCCGGAGGGAAGCATGGAGCGGAGGAGACTGTCTCCGGAGAAAAACCTGGCTGGTTCTAACGCCGGTGCCTTCACTCACTGGCCGAGGGACTCCGGGCAAGGCTGGCAGTGGCCCCCTCCCAGAGCTGCGGGGGGACCGAGGCTCCCAGTGGCCGCCCGGGACCCGGCCCGCAGCGGCCCCCGCCCCCGCTGCCCAGGAAGGGCAGACCCCAGCAGAGGACAGGGCATCCGCTGTTGCCATTTCTGCCGCACCCGGACGGCCTCGGGCTGTCACCCCGGTCCCACCGCCGCGGCCGCTGAGGCCCGCCCCGCCAGCCCGCACCCCCCGCCGGGCTCCCCGCTCCGGGACCCCCGCCCTCACCTTCCCCCGGGGCTCAGCGCTGCTCGCCCATAGTCCGTAGCCCGGAGACGGGGCTGCTCGGCGCTCCGTCCCGGGGGGCCGGGGCCGGGCCGGGGGCGTGGGAGCCGCTCACCGCCGCCTCCCAGCACAGCTACCCGAGCCGCCACCGCCGCCGCCGCCGCCTCCCTCCATGGCTGCAGCGCCGCCACCTGACAACGGAAGTGACGCACCGCCCCCTCCTCTCGGGAAGCGCCGCAGCCCCGCCCCTCTCCCCGGGCCCCGCCCCTCGCCCGCGGCCCCAAGGCGAGGGGACTGGGGAGCCATCTTGACGATGGGCGGAAGCCTTCAGGCAAGTGGCCAGAATCCGATGGGTGATTGGTTCAGGGCGGGGTCTGGGCCGAAACCTGTGAAACGATTGGAGGCTGAGACGCTAAAGGGGCGGTACTTACCGCTGATCTATGTCTCCGGTGAGGCTGGGCCGGACGCACCATCCCCGCCCCGGCTGCGCAGAACCTGTCGTGCCCTAAGCTCGCCCTGCCGGGTTTGGAGAAGTCTCCAGCGGTTGGAAGATGGGTTGTAGTGTATTGATCAGAAAAATGGCTCTTCTTTGATCCCCATTTCTCGGTTTCTGGAGCTCTATGCGGAGAGCGCTGCGATTAGGCTCAATAAATGACAGAATTCCTGTCGCAGCCCTCACAATTCATTTCCCTCTGGGCCCCTCGCTTTTGTAGAAACCCCGCTTCAACCTGAAGATCCCTGGAGTCTTGACTTGGGAGGGTTACAGTGAAGTGTTCCTATGAACGATTCCAGCCATCTGACCTCAGTCTCTCCTGCTGCAGTTTCGGTGCCTTTCTCCTCCTCCTCCAGCAACCACGCCCTCCATGAATCAGCTTCTTGCACCAGCAGATGAGCCCTTTAAAGGGATTGCATCAGGCCGGTGACTCACTGGGGCCCTCTGAGAGCCTGGCTTCCCTTCTCTGGCATGCAGAAGCAGCTAGAAGGACTCGGTGGCAGCTGCACCAGCGACCATGGCCCCACTCCTTTGTCTCAGAGGTGTGAGCCAGCGTGCTTGCTGCATAGGACTAACTCCCGGGTATCTTTCCAGCTGTCCCCTGGGTCACTGTATCCACGTGTGGGCACACGTGTCCAAGCCTGTGTGCACTGCTGGGTTTTCCTAGGGCTTGTGGCCAGGCACTTACGTGTATGCACG
The DNA here is from genome assembly GCF_057802395.1 of Ceratotherium simum simum. Taxonomy (NCBI): domain Eukaryota; kingdom Metazoa; phylum Chordata; class Mammalia; order Perissodactyla; family Rhinocerotidae; genus Ceratotherium; species Ceratotherium simum. The sequence goes on along the minus strand of NC_141921.1, from coordinate 22,331,128 downwards.
TTTGTCATCTCCACACAGGCAGTGCCAGGACATGAGAGTTAGTGTGGGTGAGTCTGGCTGCCTCCTCCTATGTCCATCTCTTTGTCTCTCTGAATGCCTGGTACCCACTGAGCTGATAGGGCTGGATAATAATAGTAACCAACACAGCACCCACTGTTGTGTCACACACTGCGTTAAGCACTTTAGAGACATCAGCGTTAGGAGTCTGTTTACAGATGAAAAGCCTAGAGCCCTGAGAGGGGAAGTGACTTGTCCAAAGACACAACTAATAATGGTAGGGCTGTGATTTGAACCGAATCTGGTAGATTCCCAAAAGGCTGGATTTGAATCCTTGCTGTGTCCCTTACAAGCTGGGTGACTATGTGCCACTTCCCTAACTTTACCCATCTGTCAAAATAGGGGTAACACGTGGTGGGATTCCTGTGAGGGTTCAGTGAGTCTGGAAACAGCTTCTCACAGGATCTGGGAGGAAGAGTGCTCATGCTCATCTCAGTGACAGAGCTTCAGTGAAGGCACAAAGAAGCCAGCCCCAGCCCCCCCCCCCCCCCAGCTCCTCTCTCTGACAAAGGGAAAAACCTAGGGATTCCGGAAGCCCTGACTCTGACAGGAATGAGTTTTGGGTTTTCCAGAGCTCTAATTATCAGCTAGATGAGTCACTTGGAGCTGACACCACCATCCCCGCCCCAGGAGACTCTCAGCTGATTCAAAATACAGGATTTTAACAAAGAAGAGGAGGAGGACCAGAAGGAGGGGAGGAGAAAAGGGAATGAATAGAAACTAAAGGTGCCAGCCAGAGGAAATGAAAAACTGTCATCAGGACACCAAAATGAGGAGACTACTGTGACACACACTTGCACACATACACAGACGCACACACACGGCAACGTACTCTGCTGCTGGCTCTCCAACTCTGGGCACACAGGCAGACGGTGCTGCCATAATGAGGTGACGCCTGTCACAACAGCGTGAGATGGTTGCTTGACAAGGTATAGGCAGATCTGCCCATCACAGAAGGAGAGGAGGAGACCTTCAACCCAGAGGAGCTTCCTCAGGCTTCTGAAACCCAGAAAACCCTACTTACTGGCTGGCTTCTGGCTTTGCTTTGTGGCCAAGCCCCAAGGCCTGGGTATGGCAAGTTTGCAGCGCTAGGCCCACACCTGGTGGCTGGGTACCACCACTGAGGTGAGCAGAGCACTGCTTATCTTTGTCATCTGTGTGATGTCAGGAGTGCCGGGAAGGAGAATAGTGTAGTGTAATAGTTAAGATCATGGAGTCTGAGTCATACAGACCTGAGTTCAAATCCCTACTCTGCCGTTCACTGGCTGTTTGACCCTGAGCTAGTCACTTAACCTCTCCGGGCCTGTTTGCTTATCTGCAAAGTGGGGCCATTAATATATACCTCCAGGGTTGTTGTAGTGATGAAATGAGAGGATTCTTTCATTCCACAAAGATGTATGGAGTGCTCACTATGTGCACAGCTCTGAGCTGGAGACCCAATGGGACCAGAGAGGCTGCAGCTCTGCTCTCCTGGACATGGAGAGCCCCTGGCACGGGCCTGGCGCGCAGTGAGATTCAACAAGCAGTAGCTATTTTTATGATGACCATTTTGGCATTCTGCCACTAACTTTGTCATGGGACCTGGGCAGAGCCCCTTCCTCTTTCCCCTGAGGAAACTGGGCCTCAGTTTCCTCAACCGTAAAACGATGGAGTTGGACTGCATCAGTGGTTCCCAACCTTCTCAACTTCAAAGCTTATTTTACTATTTTCCCTCCACAGGAGCCTCATATCTGGTAAGATTTTGTCTTCCAAGGGACCCCTGCTGCCCTGGAGGACCCTTCAGCCAGGAGGCCAGACTGGAACACACTGAACTGGACGTTCTCCTTCAAGCTGAGAGCTGGAGATGCCCCATCACTTGTATGGCCCCCAGGGAGATCTGAACTTTGGGCTGTATGCCCACTCGGCTCTCCTCAGAGCCCTGGTATTCCCCTCCCCGGAATGAGAGAGACCCCTGAACTCTTCTTTCCCGGAATGGGGGGGGTGGGGACATGCCATGCACCTGAGCACTCAGAATTCCCGGGGATTCAGTCATCAACTGGGACCCCCACATTGGCATATGTGCGCGCGTTAACAAAGGCCACAGTGAGGAGTAGCACATAACCCAAGCTCCGATGGGGCCATGACATTTTGAAATATGTTTTTCATCTTTTCCTGGGTGTCCCTCAGCCCTTCTCTTATGCAGATGGGTTACTTTGCATTCGTTATGTCAGGAAACAAATGATACAACAGAATGCAGAGTTCATTTTTAGCTTCTGAATTCCAAAAGCCTAGCCTTCAGGGAGGAATGGAAAGAATTTCTGTGCAGATATAAACTGAGAAAACTGTGCAACAAGGGGGATCTGGGAGACTGAGACTTGGAGGGTGGTCCCTGGGAGCAGAGAAGCTTCTCCTCAGCCTCTTAGCTGGAGGGCATCAGCGGGGTCTCAGGGAGTTGTGCTCCTTTTCCTGGTGGAGCACCAGGGAGTAACCAAACCCTCTGAAGAAACAGCTGTGTGCTGCATTTGGGCAAACAGGGCCTAACTAACCCAAGATCCTCAGAATCTCCTGGACCTGACTGGCCAGGGAAAAGTAGAATGAAAATCTGACCCCTGAGAGCGGTGGTCAGGGAGGAGCCACTCAGCAGCAGCCTGAGTGGGCTGACGACAAAAGACCAGAACAAAATGAGGACAGCTCAGTAGATGCTCATGTGACTGGATGACCCCCAGATCGGACTGCCCTTCCCAGGCTTTGGCATCTCGAAAGGAAGTGCCCTAGAATTCAACCAACTCCAAGGAAAGTTGGAGGAACTTTGAGTTGACTGCAATTAAGTTTCTGCCACTCAGGCTGAGTGAGGCAAAGTAGGAATTCAGTTGAGTTAGAGAAAATTCGCGTTATATTACTGCCACACCAGAAATTGGAACCAGCTACACTCCTTACCCACAAGGCCTGGTATCATTTGTCCCACCCCCTCCCATTTCTCCTGCCTCACCTGCCTCTCTCCCCTCCATCAATAGTGCTTCATTATTGCCCCCAACCCCTAAGCGTTCCCACCTCAGGACCTTTGCATTGGCAGTTTCCTCTGCCTTCTTTTGGCTCTTTAAATGGCAGGCCCCTTCTCACTTTAAATTTCACTTCTTCAGTGAAATTTTATTTTATTTCCAAAATAAAACCACTTCTGTATTCTCTCTCAAAGTGTCTTGTTTATTTCCTTTGTGACATCTGTTAAGTATTTTTACTATTTTTGTTTATGGTCAGTTACCCCCTCTACAACGTCAGCTCCTTGAGGGAAGGACCCTTGTCCATCTTTTTCTTTTTTTTTTTTTTGTGAGGAAGATTAGCCCTGAGCTAACATCTGTCGCCAATCCTCCTCTTTTTGTTGAGGAAGATTGGCCCTGGGCTAACATCTGTGGCCATCTTCCACTTTATATGGGATGTGGCCACAGCATGGCTTGACAATCGGTGAGTTGGTGAGTGCCCGGGATTCTGAACCCCAGGCTGCTGCAGCAGAGAGGGCACACTTAACCACTAAGCCACCGGGCCGGCCTTTTTTTTTTTTCTTTTGTGAGGAAGATCAGCCCTGAGCTAACATCTATGCCAATCCTCATCTTTTTTTTTGCTGAGGAAGACTGGCCCTGGGCTAACATCCGTGCTCATCTTCCTCCACTTTATATGGGACGCCGCCACAGCATGGCCTGACAAGCGGTGCGTCAGTACGCGCCCGGGATCTGAACCCAGGCCGCCAGCAGCGGAGCGTGAGCACTTAACCTCTACGCCACCGGGCAGGCCTGACCCTTGTCCATCTTGATGTTCCCTCAGAAGCTGGCATTGTGAGTAGAATTACTTGTGGAATGAATGATGGGTGGCAGTTAGGGAATTCCTGGCTTGCCATAGGCTAGTGGGCACTGAGCTTCCTCAACCCTACCTGGGCCCCTGACAGCCTTTCCCAGCAATTTGGGATCAGATGCCAAAAGACCCATCACCTTGGGGCTTGAAGACTTCGCTGTGCTCTACTCCAGGGATTCAGCAGGGGTGTGTCTCAGCAGGGCCTGGTTCCCCTCCTTCCCATCTATCCTCCCAGTGCCTTGCCTAGGAATGACAGAGGGCCCACTGGGTCTGGTGCCCGATGCTCATGGAATATGCCCTGAGCCTCTCTTCTCAGCAATCCATACTCACCCTACTGCTTCCCTCCCTGGCCTGAGGGCTCTCCCTTGCTCTGCTGAGGATGTAGACACCCCTGGCACACCATTTAAAAGCCTCAGAGCTAGACCTTTCCTCCATCCCTAGGCCAACCTCCCAGCATATGCCCTCTTCAAGTTTGGAAACATTTGCAGACCCGTGGGGAACCTCAGTAAGAGAGGCTGTGGCGGGGACTCCCTGCCAGTTCATCGTTCCAGACAGGGTGGCTCTCTCCCCACTTGCTACGAGTATGTGGGCATTTCCAAAGTGAGGACATCCCTTCTGTGCCTGCCTTCTGGTTTCTCTCACCAGCGGTCACCTTGTGGTGTCAGTTCCCTTAACTCTAGCTGAGAGAGGGGCCTGGAAACTCAGAGAAGTGGTTTTCTCCTTGCTGGGACCCACTGTTCTCTCTTGAAGGCAAAGGGCAGAGTCGAAGCAGCTTCCAGGACCTCTGGGCAATGAAATAAACACAGTGTGCAGAAGAATCATGGTGGGTGGGTGGGTGTTAATAATGCAGATTCCAGGGTTACAGATTCTGGTTCACGTCTGGGGAAAGGGGGCCCAGGAAAGTACCTTTTCTAGACATATCCCAGTTGGTTCTGATGGGGTGGTCCAAGGACATTTTGACCGAGACTGGGCTAGAAGGTGAATGCACGGACCTTGGGCTGCTCGCGCCCACACGAACACTCCTCTCAGATCTCCCTCAAGAAATGAAAGCGTCCGGGGGCCAGCCCAGTGGCGCAGCGGTTAAGCGCGCGCGCTCCGCTGCGGCAGCCCAGGGTTCGCCGGTTCGGATCCCGGGCGCGCACTGATGCACCGCTTGGCAAGCCCTGCTGTGGCGGCATCCCATATAAAGTGGAGGAAGATGGGCACAGATGTTAGCCCAGGGACAGTCTTCCTCAGCAAAAAGAGGAGGATTGGCATCGGATGTTAGCTCAGGGCTCATCTCCCTCACACACACACAAAAGAAATGAAAGCGCCTGAAGGTCAAGGGCCCTGCCTTATTTGATCCTCTGGCGCAGCAGCTCTCAGGCTGGATCTCATCTTGTGGTTCTTGACCACCTCCTCCACTAGATTATAAGCTCCTTTCCAGAAGGGACCAAGTTGCATTCAACAACGTGAGCTCAGCAGAAGGCCTGGCACCCGGCAGCTGCTCTGTGCATGTTTATTTGATAAAGACAAACTCTCTGGTTCCACATCTGGTTCCACCATCTCAGCTGCTTTCACTGAGATGGTAGTTTGCTGGTGGCAGGGGTGGTGCAGCTGCAAGGCAGCAACAAGGAAGACCTGGGTTCTAACCTGAGAACCCCTTCTTCCCTGAGGACCCAACAACTCTCAGAATCGGAGCCTGATTTCCTGCTGTTGGATGAGCTCCCACTCTAGGGGAGTGCCCAGGATTACTCCAGCCTCTCCATCTCAGGAAATAGCAGTGAGACTAAGAGCCCCTTGAACAGGGAATTGGAACAGAAAAGCCACTTTCCACCTAACCAGACTGAAGGACTCTCCTACTAGAGTCCTCAAACTTTGCTGGTATTAGTACCATCAGGGAACTTAAAAAAATCCCAATGCCCAGGCCACACCCCATACCAATTACATGCAAATAGCTGATGGTGGGACAGGTGATTTCAATGTGCAGCCAAGTCTGAGAGCCAGCGCCTTACTGCACGGAACCACCAAGGAGCCCAGCACACATCAGGGGAAGCAAGAGGCATGGACTTGTTTGTATCCAAATTTAGATTTATGAGAAAACAAACACAAGTGCAAGAGAAACCGGTGGACACCTAATTAGGGGTGGCTCAGGCTGAGCACATTTAATAACAGTCACTGAGACAGGGCCGAAGACTATTTGACAGATTCCCTAAATCAGTAAATCAGAGATGCAAATGATCAAAAGGGAGGTTTGTCACCTACCCCAAGGCCACAGACAAATAGAATTCTGGGTCCCGAGGTGAGTCTGGGAAGTGGGACCCTATGAAAAGCAGTGTGACAGGTGGTGTCCGTCAGAGACACCAGCTTCTGGGCTGGCCCCGCTCCCTCCCCAGGTTCTGGGCAGGGAGGGAGAGCAGGCAGCTGGCTCAGTACAACTCTGGAGGAACCTGAGAGGGGCTTGGGGCTTGCTGAGGGGACAGGCTCATTTGTACTTCTTGGAGGGAAATTCCCGCCGGCCCTGGCCCTTGCCGCCGAAGTTGCGCACCCGATGGATGACCTGCAGCTGCTGCTCGATGGTGGCGGTGATGTTCACGTCATCTGGGATGTGGACGTAACGGACGTTCCGGCCTGTCACGAAGAGGTCATCCAGTTCGACCTGATGCCCCCAGCGGTCAGTGTAGGTGACGTTGGCCAGGCGGATGTTCATGAAAGCATCGACATTGTCTATGCGTCCCCGGGCCACGCTCTCATCCCGCAGGTCCACCGTGGTTACCTGGCCCTGGAGACCCTGCAGCAGGATGATCAGGCTGTTCTCCGAGATGGTCCGCTCCTTCACCGAGTGGCTCACCGCCATTCTTCCCCACGGCCGGCAGCTCGCTGTGGGAGGAGCACACAGACGCGCGCTGTAGCAGTCTAGGGGGTGCAGCTGCCAACTCACCTCCACCGGGTTCTAGCACTAAATTCCCAGCACAGGCTTCCCCCAGTCTGCCTATCTCCCCAATTTATGTGTCAACAGAACACCCTTAAGAGCCAGGTACTCACGTGCACACCTCAGAATCCTCACACCACCTTGCAAGGATTACTTATACTCATTTTATAAATGAGGAAAATATGGCCAGGAGAAGTTAAGTAACTTGCCCAAGGTCACACAGTTGATAAGTGGAGGTGCTGGGATTCACATCCATGGCTGCCCGACTCCAAACCCCACATCGGTGGTTCTAACCCTCACTGTATACCAGAATCACCTGGTGAGTTTTTACCTGGCCACCACACCCTGGAGGTTCTGATTCATTTAGCCAGGGGCGGAGCCCAGGTATCCTATTTTTTAAAAGCTCCCCAGGTAATTCTAACGTGCATCCAAGTTTGGGAACCACTGATCTAAAGAGTAATTTACACCCTTGCTACTCAAAGTATGGTCTGTGGACCCGAAGTTTCAGCATCACCCAGGCACTTGTCAGAAATGCAGACTCGCTGGTCTCTCCCCAGACCTCCTGAAGAATCTGCATTTCAACATGACCCCTAGATGAATCACCAGTTCTCAAATGTTAGCGTGCATCAGAATCACCTGGCGGACTTGTCAAAACACAGATTGCTGGGCCCCACTCCCAGTTTTTAACTTAGTCGGTCTGAGGTGGGGCCCAAGACTGTGCACATCTAACATGTCCTTAGTTGATGCCGAACTTGCTGGTCTGGGGCCTACACTCTTCGAACCACTGGTCTACATCATGCTGCTATCCTATAAGCAGAAATTTAGGTAATTAATTGAAAAAAAATGGTAGCATATGAAGCACGTGGGTTTTGAAGGTAGAGAAACCTGGGCTGGAATCCCCACTCCACCCACAAACTCTTTAAACTTAAGACAGCTACTTAATGTCTCTGAAACTGTTTCCACATCTATTAAACCATAAGCTAAACAAGGCTTACAGAATCTTACTACACTGAAGGTACTTCCTTCTGTTTTCAACATGCCCTGATATTGTATTAATGTAATTTTGTCTTATCTATCCCCTATTTTCAGACCCTGAGTGGAAGGTGGTGGAATTTTCTTAAGACCTCATTCAGAATCCTGACAGGGGAGTGCAGGGTGACGTTAGGTGTGGCAAGCCAGCCCACACCACTGATGAGCGAGGCTGGGAGCTGGGCCGGAAGAGTCTAACGACCCCACCCAGGCTTCACCAGCAGTACGTGCCCAAGCAAGGGTTTGGGGCTGCAAAGAGGCAGGCCTGGGCTCTGGGACGGGCTCTGCCACTTCCTAGGAGGGACACCTCGAGCCAGCCACTTAGCTTCCGCAAGCCTGTTAGCCAATCGGTAAAACGGGGATGGGGACGACCCTTTACTCACAGAGCAGTGGGAATGGGCTTGGAGAGATGCACTATACTCAGCAAATAGAGAAGAAAACGTTTCCTCTGCTCCCCGCCGCCTTCTGGAGTTCCGAGGTACTGGGCTCCCCAGCGCCCCGACCCCGAGCTCCCCAAACCCACCGCGCTGGGTCCCTTCCGCTTTCCCGTTCCGCGTCGCCTCGGAAGCTAGCGGGCGCCTAGCTCGGCCGCCTCCCTCCAGCCGCGGGACTGAGAAGCCATGGCAACGGCGGGGCCGTTCTGTCCTTCCGGAGCATAGAGAGCGCGTCAGCACGCAGGGGCCGCGCCACCGCGGGGCGAGCTCCGAACTACAATTCCCAGAACGCCTCGCGGGCGCCGTGACTCTCGCTGTTGCAATCCCCGGCCTGCGTCATTGGATTCTCTCCTTCGAGTCATCCGTTCATTCAGCAGATAGTCATTGAGCCTTCCCTAATGTGTCCGGCTCCTTCTCAGGCTCTGGACGTAGAGCGTGACTAAGGAGACAAGCTGCCTGATCTGATGACCCTCTGATTTACTGGGTGGGATTGGGGGAGTCGTCTGTAAGAAAACAAACAAGAAAATTATGATAAAAGTTCTTCAGAGAATTAAAATAGGGTGATACGATAGTGGCTGGGTGGATTCTTAGGGACGTCCTGAGAAGGTGACATTTGAGCTGAGATGAATGACATGAAGCCAACCGTGTGAAAACTAGGAGAGAAATATTGCAATTAGAGGGAACAGTTTGCACAAAGGACCTGGTGCAAATGAGCTTCACAGGTTGGAAAAACAGGTCTAGCTGGATGACCTCTTTGTGACGGGCCGTAAAGTCCGTTATGTCCTTCACAGTGCTTGACCATATTGATCAGCCTCCTCATCCAGCCTCATTTTTTTCTGGGGCATTGTATCATTTGATTTCCCTCGTTTCTCTGATTGCTTCTTCTCCATCTCTCTCTCTCTTTTTTTTTTTGAGTAAGAGTGGCCCTGAGCTAACACCTGTTGCCAATCTCCCTCTTTTTTTTTCCCTCCCCAAAGCCCCCCAGTACATAGTTGTATATCTTAGTTGTAGGTCCTCTCTCTCTTTTTTTAAACCCCACTTCCTTCTCCTGCTCCCCAAACATGTGTGCTTTCTCTGGGGCTCTATTCCTAGCCCAGCTCTCTACTTGGTCGCATCTATCTCCATACCGTCTACTACATGTGCTGAGTCCCTTGTCTAGGTCTCCAGCCCAGACTGCTCTACAGAAATCCATTTTCCAACTGTCTGTTGCTTATTCCCACATGTTTTACTGGTACCTGAAACTCAGCATGTCTATGAGACAAATTCATCAAGTCCTTCCTAAATCACTTGCTGCTCTGAGTTTTTCTATTTCTGTGGTTGCTGCCACCATTTTTCAACTACCCAAGTTGGGCACCATGAATAAACTTGACAACCTCTATCATTTCTTGATTCCCCCACACCGGTCACAGTCACTGAGCCCTGCAAATTCTTTGAAGTGTGTCTCCCACCCTTCACGTGCTTTTTATTCTGACTGCTACCACCCAGCTGAGACCCTCTTTCTCTCATTTGGTTCGTTATAAAAACCATCTTACTGGCCTTTGTGTCTCATGATCCTTTGCCAACAGATTCAAAGTACAGTTGTGATCTTATTATTTACTTGCTAAGGAAACTTTCAACTCACTAGCAGAATAAAGGTTCCACTGCTAACATTGATTTAATTCCAACCTGTCTTCCAGTTGGATCTCCTTCAGGTTTTCTACCCAAACTCTCCAACCAGTGTTTCTTCAAGTGTGGTATGGGAACCAGCTGCCTTACTGTTATCTGGAATACTTGTTTAACCCAACCTCAGACCTACAGAATCAAAAGTGGAGCCCGGGAATCTGCACATCTAACAATGCACACTAAAATTTGAGACCCACTGCCCTCCTCTCTAGTCAGACTCAGCCACTCGGCAACAAGCTCTGCCCTCTTGTCTCTCCCTTTGCTATTCTGTTCTACCTGCCTAGATCCTCTCTTGTTTATCTGTGGATGTTAAGTCCAATCTCTCCCTCAAAGCCTAGCTCAATTGCTGTACCTTTCTGAAGTCTTCACTGATTCCCCCAATTGGGAGTGATGTCCCTCCTCTGACCCCTATACCATATTGCTCATTATATGTTTGCTTGCTGCATGCAGAATCACCATAGTGATTTACATAAATCTTACCTCCTCTACTAGTCTCCTGGGTGTTGAGCCAGGAAGAAGGCCTTAGGAGGCTCAAATGCTTCACACTGTAAACCACAGTTGCATGAGGAACACTGGTTTTATGCATGTGGTGAGAAAGTGATAGGAATCTGAATGAAGATGGTGGCAGTGGGACTGGAAAGAAGGGATGAATTTTAAAGACTCTGAAAAGAGCTAATCAGAATCCTTGGAGGCTGATTAAATCTGGAGCGTGGGTAGGAGAAGGAGGAATTAATCATTTAAATTTTAACACTGGGTACCCAGAGAGATATAGCCAGCCCTGGTGGTCTAGTGGTTAAAATTTGGCGCTCTCACTGCTGTGGCCCAGATTCGTTTCCGGTCAGGGAACCATACCACCCGTCTGTCAGTTTTCATCCTCTGGCGGCTGCTTGTTGCTGTGATGCTGAAAGCTATGCCACTGATATTTCAAATGCCCCCAGGATCACCCATGGTGGACAGGTTTCAGCAGAGCTTCCAGAGTAAGATAGACTAGGAAGAAGGACATGGCCACCCACTTCTGAAAAGATTGGCTGTGAAAGCCCTATGAATAGCAGCAGAGCATTGTCTGATACAGCGCCAGAAGATGAGAGGATGGAGCAAAAAGACTGGGCAGGGTTCCGCTCTGTTGTACACAGGGTTGCTAGGAGTCGGAATCAACTTGATTGTACTAACAACACATCTAGAGAGATGGTAGCCCATTGATAGGAATAAGAGGGTTGGGAGTGGGGATGGAGCTCATGCCTGTGGGGGATATCTCATTTTTTGGTTATTCAGCCACTGAACTCCTTTCTCCACATTTGGGGAAATCTGACATTCTATGAATTTTGGTGGGAGGTGGGGTTCTGCTTCCCACTACAGATGACTTAAAGGCCAGATATTGTCTCTGATCTTTGTCAGCTATAGCATGGGCTTGTGACCTAAACTCTAAGTCTGAAGCGAGTGACACAAGCTAGCAGGGACTGTTTAGGCTCCACCCTGGTGTCTGCGTCATCTAGCGCCTCATTCCTGGGGTGCTGCTGGTGCTGGAGTCCTTCCCTAGGCTGCCTACCCTTCCTCGTTCCCTGCCATTTCCTCATGGTTCTTCATGAGAGAGAACTGCCTGAAGCCCTTTCAGTAGATTCCTTCTCCACTTAAGTAGCCAGAATTGGTTTCAATTTTTTTGCAACCAAAAACCCAAACTAGTACAGGGCCCACTTGAATTGACTTCATTTCAGGAGACTTGAATTTCTCTGTTCGCTTTAGATGAGCTCTGTTGTGGTTCTGTTTTACAACCGTCAGAGGGTCACAGAATCCTTAGGGCGATTCCCAGGTCACCTGCTCCAACTTACCACTCAGTGCCCAAACCCCCTCGACAGAGACTCCAGGGACCAGCAACTCACTTCTTTGCCAGGTGTTCTACCCCATTGTTAGGAATGTTGATGTCACTAACGACACTGACAGGATGGCACTAACAACTAACGACAGGTGTTACGGTAAATATATATTTTTTTAAAATTTGCATTTCTCTTTCCATGGTTTCCTGTGGCTGAGTTGGTCTCTACACTGGACGTAAACCAGATGCAAGTAACTTTTACCCATCACTTCTAGTTCTTTTCTATGGAAAACTGTCCTATTTTGCATTATATTTAATTTTGAAAGTTTCTTCATGCCTTTTGAAGGTAAATGTACTAAGTAAATAAAAATGATGTCAGTGTTAGACACTAAATGTGAGGTGATGTGGAATGTCTCAGGGAAAGTGAGCCTGCAGCCCAGGTGAGGGGGGACACAGGGATTTGCGAGCCAGTAGTGATGGTTGAAAGTAATGGCCTCTCTAAAAAAAAAAAAAGTGATGCAAAACAATTTGCAGAAGAACGCAAACTAAGCACTGTAGGGCACACAAAACATTTGGTCAGCACTGTGAGAGTAAGGGATTGGGTGAGGGCGAGAAATGGAGTGAGAGTGAGGGATGAGATGAGAGTGAGCAATGGGGAAAAACAAGCCAGGGATGAAGCAGGATCAAGTGGCAATTGACCTGGCTGTTCTGACAGACTTAAAAATGGCTACATCGACACCTGTATCACACAGGGCAATCCTCAATCAGAAGCCACAGGGAGAGAGGGCAAGTGTGGTCAGAAAGTAGTATGATTTGAGCCACCCAGGCCAAAGGGTGAGGGAGTTTTCGGAAGGAAAGGGTGTTTAGCAGGGCCAAGAGCTTTCAAATAGCCAAGGAGAATGGGGAGGAGAAAAGGCTATTGGATCTAGCATAGTGGGGGCCTGGAGGTGGGAGAAGGGGTCTGTGGAGCGACAGGAGCTATGGGGGGTATAGACGTGAGGAAGGTGAAGCAGTAAGGAAACCTGGAGGGCTGGTGAGGGCATGGAGAGGGACATATGAGCAGCTGGACGAATTAAGTTGGAGAGAAGGAGCCTCTGGAGAAGCAGGGCGAAGGTGTGGGTGGGAGTGGTTTGGAGAGGAGGAGGAGATCCTCAGCAGCCATTTGGATAAACATCTGAGGTGCAGAAAGAGAGCTGGGTGCAGTTGAGGGAAGGAAGGGTATAGATAACAGACAGGCTGAGGTAGAGAGGAGAGATGAGGGAGAGCGTACAAACCAAGTACTAGCTTCTCAACAGTAACCAAAGCTGAGAGGCTTTTAGGATATCCAGAAAACCCAAGTCAAACGTCCTTGGCTGACACCATGACTTCTCCTTGAAAACCTGAAAAAACTTTGGCCCCAACATTTCAAAAGAAAGTTGGGAAGTTTTATAAGGAGAAAGGAGGGCAGAGGGATCTGGGGCAAATGTGCACATCTAGGATTTGGGAGTTCTGGGTCTGCTCCCAGCTCTTCTGGGGCTGTGCTAGTGGTGTGGCCTCACCGGGCTAATGCAACTGGGGTTTCATATAGTTTTGGGAACTAACAGAGAAGCTAGCGTTATTTTTGTCAGCAGAGGCACCACTGGTCAGAAATGAAAAAAATGCAGTGTATATAGGGGGAAAGTGTTAAGGTAATGAAATAATTCAAGATAATTTCCATTGACCCTTGGAATGCATCTTGACATTCTCCTTCGAAAGGGGGGTGAGTTATGATCTGAGAATTTCCTTCACACCGAGTCCTGAGGCTCTGCAGGGAAGATTCAACCGTGAAGGGGGTTCCCTAGCCTAAAAATACTCCCTTTAACTCCCTCTACTGTCAACTGTCCAGGAATTTAGCAGCTGAAAAGGAGTTATCCAGAGCATAATTTGAAGAGAGTAAGGGGTAAGTAAAGGTTGTATTAATTTTCAGATTTCAACTTGGGTCTTTATTATTAGGTATTATGGCAAATATATGTTTTTTCTAAAATTTGCATTTCTCTTTTTATGGTTTCCCATGGCTGAGTTGGTCTCTATACTGGCTGTAAACTAGATGCCAGGGGATGAGGGAATCTGATCCTGGTTAGACTTGGGGATCTCTGGGGTCTGGTTACCATGCTGAAGCTTGTTTCTGACCTATAGGATCTGGATCTAAGGAAAAAAGGGAGTTTACCTTTAAAAACTGTTAGTTATGTGACTACATGAGATGACTTTCCTCTTAGAACGGAGGGCTAAATACCGCCCCCCAACCCCCCCCATTTTTCTCTCCTTTGGGAGCCACTGAAGTGCTTTCGTTCAGAAGGCTTTTCTAGAGCCCTGCCTTGCATACTCTTGGGGCATTCTCACACTCTGATAAGAACAAGAGAGGAACAGTTTGAACTTAGTCGAGAAGAGGGTAGTCGCAGAAGAGCTGAGAGAGAGCAGATGTATACCCCCAAAGCATGGAGTCGGGGGCAGCATGGGTAAAAATTCCAATTCTTAGGTCCCACTGGGGCAGGGCCTAGGAATCAGTAAACTCAACAACTTATCTGGGCAAGCTGGCTTCGGGCCACTGAACTGTTCTTTCTCTCTCTGACAGTTGAGGGGGCTGAGGCTTGAGGATAACTGCCCAGGATGCCAGGGTCAATTTGGGGTGGGGATGGGACCAGAGCCCAGTGTTCTAGCTCTGACGGTGCTGTGCCTTTCCCTGAAGAGCACTGGGCACGGCTGTGTAACACCCTCGTCCCCGTGGCCTGGTTGAAATGAACACTGATGCGTTGTTAGTACTCGGTCCACATTCTTGCCAGAGTAATCCCTGTCTTCTTTTATCTTTGCCTGCTCCTGACTCCTGTGGTTTCCTTGGATGCCCTGAACTACCGTGCAAATAAACTTGTTTTTCTCAATATTTGTGCAAGTCTAGAGCACGAAACTCAAAGATTGCCTCATCCCGAAGCTGCCTTACCAGAGATCTGTATCTTGTTTATTTACCAAGAGGACAGATACGTTTGAAATCATCGGCATGGCTCTGGGATAGGTGGAGGGAGGCGGCCGCTTCTCGGCAGCTCGTGGCCCACCTCCAAGGCCCCAGGATGCGCTCAGAGCACACAGTGAAGCTTGAGTTTGTGGCAGTGCAGTGGGAGCCTGACACAACAGGACAGAACCTTTCCCTTCATCTCTCACCCAGTCAGGCCACCCCAATCGGTGGCCAGATTGCTTAAAACAGAAGGCACTTTGTAAGCCTGTAAGAAGTGGTTTATACCACGATATGCTTCTCCTCCCCAACGGACCTTTTGGGGGGTCTTTGTAGGTAAGGAAGCATAACTTCACGGGTAGGAAGCAACTTTATTTGGTGGTTTACCCTTCTGTATCCAAACCCCACATCTTGGGCAAGCTAAAGGACAGCTTCCCTGGCCCTCACATTCCAGAACTCTGTTTGCCTCCACTCTTGCCAGGGTGCGAGGGGCCCGAGTGGTCCCTGTGGTTGGTCCAATCTCAGGCAATGACCAGCTCAGCTACCCTCCTCCTACCCCTTCTCTCCTACCGTCTGCCATTCTGGATAGTCCTTCCATAGGACTGAAAGGACTTTGACCTCTGGATGTTGGTTGGTCCCAAGCCCACCAGTTAGTCCCAGGATGAGCACGCAGGGAAGGGCTGACATTCCTTCCTGAAGCAATCAGGGCAGCCCTGGCCTGAGACATTTTACATGGCTCCCAATTAGACTTGGCATCCTGTGGAAGGGCAAGTGGCACACCACACATGCCGCCCACGTCTCCAACTTAAGGCTCTGCTTGGCCACTGATGGTGAGGCAGAGGAGACAGATGTCACGACATATCATGCTGGGTGACCTTAGAAGGCAAGAACACGAAGTGGCAGAGGAAGACTCTGGGGATAAGGAGTACATATGCTGAAAGCAAAATATTTCCTTGGTACACCTCTCCATATGGGATAAGCCCACACCACATATGGATAGAGAGATGTGCAGAGAACTCAGACACCCACATGCCCTGCATGGGGCCCAGCTGAGTGTCCCCTGACACAGCCTTGCTTACTCTGCCTCTGAGGTTATAGTTCCCAGTGTACCAGGGAGAGGAGGGCTGTCTGAACTGGGCCCTAACTGTTTGAGGCAATTGTCTTTTCCACTCAGTTCAAACTCACTAACAAGGCAGAATACATCCCAGAAAGCTCTGAGGTTTCACGATGCTTTGCAGGCATCTGTGAGTTGTAGGTCCCCACAGGAAAGCTGTAATTGAAAGTGGCAGCAGGGGGCCAACCTGGTGGCGTAGTGGGTAAGTTCGTGCACTCTGCTTTGGCAGCCTGGGGTTCGCAGGATGGGTCCCGGATCTACACAGTGCTCATCAAGTCATGCTGTGGCAGCATCCCGCATACAAAATAGAGGAAGATTGGCATGGACGTTAGCTCAGGGACAATCTTCCTCAAGCAAAAAAAAAAAAAAAAATAAATAAATAAATAAAATAAAAAAGAAAGTGGCAACAGGAGTGCCCCCTTCCCTGCTCTGGGGCTTGAACCTACGGCCCAGGATGCCTTGGATGGTTGTCATAAAACCAGAAAGAAAATGGGAAAAGTCCAATTTAAAAGCCAGAATATATTCTGCTGAAAATATGTGCATGTGTGCGCCTTCCAGAGAGTGTGCTCCCAGAGGGAGACTTGCACAGTTCGTTACAACATAGACAGGAACAAGGGGTGACGGCTTCACCCAGTAGAAAACTAGCAGCATCGTTTTGCTCCCTGGGGCATCCCCCAGGGTCCTCATCAGGCAGCCTCTCCCATAGGGGAGGGGTGCGCCTGGTCAGCACAGCGATAACTCATCCATCATGGCAAGTAAATCATCTCCTTTGCTGGCGCTCCGCCTTGGTGGGTCCGAGATCTCAAACTCCCCCATGATCCGAGCCAGCTCTTCGTTCCTTTGCTGGTCCTGTTGGAGAAACGAGAGGTGAAAGGGAATGAAGAGGATGTGTTGGCACCACTGCCTCTTTGTGCAGTTGGTATTTAATTTTCGTCCCCCCACTGGGATGCATTTCAGTTCCTCACCTGTTTGTCAGAATAGGGACTATAGTTACATGCTGATTAGAGAGAAGGGGGGCCTTTGAAGTTCAAGGATATTACAGATGCGGAGGGGAATAAGATCTGACTTGTGTAATCCCCTGGACACACCTGAGTTGCTTGTATGTTGATAACTTCATAGGATAACTCTTCCGGCCTGGTTAGTGCTGCTTGTCTGCATGAGATGGTAGAGAAATGGGTCAAAGGTTAGGGTTTTCTCCCTGCTACGTGGCAAACTGGCACTTGATAATCTGGCAACCTATTTTTTCTGCCTCATCTTCTGCCATTTCCCTTCACCCTTCCACTATCCCCAACCAATGCTCTCTGTATTCCAGAAAGTCAAGTCCTTTTCTGTCTTTGTGCCTTTGCACATACTAAACTCTGCCAAGAATATTTTTCCCCTTCCTCTGCTTGGCAAACCCCAAGACTCAGCTCAGAGGCCAACTCCTTCAGTCGGCCAGTGCAAAGTCACTGCGTCCTCCGTTAGAACATTTATGACATGGCGCTGAAATAATTGATGAAATGTTCATTCTCTTGTTATGCTGGGAGCTCCTGAGGACAGGGTCTAGGTGTTACGCTCCATTTCTGTGTCCCCGGCACTTACTATAGTACCTGCCACACAGAAATGCACAGAAGAAGCTAATTTAATGGGTAGGGAAATAGAAGGCAAGCCCCACCCCAAATATTTGGTTGTGAGGAGGTCATGAGACAATGAATGCAAAAGTGCTCTGTAAACTGTAAAGCACTGTATAAATCTCGGTAAATTACTACTGCTATTGGTTTTGGGGGAGACTGTCCCTCTGGTTTCTTAACAGACTTTTCTTAATTTGATTATCTTAACCACTAATACCTCTTGTTCAGCTGTGCTTTGCTAAGTAAAACATTAGAACTATTTTTTGAACAAATCCAGAAGGTTCGGGCTATTTAATACTCGTGGATTCTTCTTTAACTAGGTTATTGAATTTGCTGATATCTCATTTATGATCTTTACACCTGTGTTTATAAGTGTCACTTATAAACACAGGTGTAAAGATTTTTCATTTTTTTGGTTCTTATCATCCTTAGGATTTTTATATATGTCTTTAAAGAAACAGATTTAAAACATACTCCTCCTCTTCATCAGTGGTGAAGAGATTCAACCGGAATCCTGGCTCAGGGTCACTGGGTTTCTTAATCTCCATCCCTCCCAGCAGCCTGGCCAAGAAATTCAGCTCTTCTTTAGCAAGAGGGTTTGGAGCAATGCTTTCCTGCAGAAACAATTTCATGATTTTTAGCCACATGAAGGTGATCACGTTTCCTGCTGAGATCCAGAGACCCAGGGTGGTATTATAAAACGAGGCAAAACAATAACTGTTTAAATTATTTCTGGGAAGAACTGGGTCCAAATGAAGCACAGAAAACAGGTTTAAACAAAAGGAGAATCAGAATCTGCGTCAGAAGCAGGACTCTAGTAAGGCAGCAAACCAGAGATTTTCACACTTGCAAGATGAGTGGGAGGCCCCAGGGATCCCGGCTCCTCTGACCACCTTCCTCCTTTAAGGAGAAGAACACTGCTTCCTCCTCAATCTAGTGCCCTCAGCATTTACCAGTCGCCTCAGTACAGGCGCCGGGTCAAGGGCACGCGCTCCGTAGCAGCTGCCACACTGCCCTCAGGTGGTGACCATCATGAACACACCCCTGAATCTGTTCCCTCCTCTCTCTCAGTCTCGCCCCACTTCAGCCTCCACCCCCCTCCTAAACCCGCTCTCTCTAATCCAGCCTTCCCCTCTCCGCCTCTTCGTCACTCTGCCGCCAGAGTTATCTAAAATATTGTTCTCAACTCACTTCTCCCCTGCTCGAGACAAACCCCTCTGCCTCCTGCCTACAGGACAAAGTCCAGATTGTTTCAGCCCCTTCTGAATCAGGCCCCAGTGTCCCTGTCCAGTTGAATCTCAGGCCACTTGTCTCAATTACGTTCTCATCCAGCATGTGGGAGAGACGCTGCCTCCCGGCTTCCCCCAACACTATGCTCTTTTGCGCCTCGGTGCCTTTGCTCACACTGTCACGTTGGTCTGAGGGCCCATTTCTCCTCCTCAGCTATGTAGTAGCCTACCCACTCTAGAGTCCCACTTGAATGTCACCTCCTCTCAAAAGCCTTCTTGATCCCTGTCCCCCACCCCACTGGTCAGAAGTGTGCTCTGGCACAGCACTTTGTTCAGAATACCCAGCAGGCTCTTCCACTGTGTTAGAGTTACTTGTTCCTACAGCCGTCTTTCCCGGAGGACTTCAGGCCCTTCAGGATGAGACCACAACTAAGCCAGCTTTGTGGCTCTGGGTACCCAGCCCATAGAAGTAGTTCAACTAACGTTTGCTGAATAACTGACTATTCCGTGATTTGTCCTATAACCTATAGCTGGCTGGTAGCTAGTTCAGTGAAAATTGGTCAAGACAGAATTCAGAAAACCTAAAAGCCCATTTCAAACTTAGCTACCACATTGTTATATAGGGAAGCGCTGAAAAGGGATGTTTTAATGATCGAAATACATACAGGTGCTGGACTCAGCAATGCCGGACCTAATGGCACTGGTACAATGCTATTTCACATATCCTGGTGTGTGGTTCCTGCTTAATCATGGTGGTTGAGCCAAGCCTAAAATTACCTAATTAGTCAGATCACTGGAAGTCTCCATGAGAAACTACAATTAAAAACCTATGTACACGGGCCGGCTCCGTGGCTTAGCGGTTAAGTGCGCGCGCTCTGATGCTGGCGGCCCGGGTTCGGATCCCGGGAGCGCCCTGAGGCACCACTTCTCCGTCCAACGTGAGGCCGAGTCCCACGTACAGCAACTGGAAGGATGTGAACCTATGACATACAACTGTCTACTGGGGCTTTGGGGGGAAAAAACTGAATAAATAAAATCTTAAAAAAAAAAAAAAAAAAAAAAACCTATGTACAGGGCCAGCCCCGTGGCTTAGCGGTTAAGTGCGTGCGCTCCAATGCTGGCGGCCGGGGTTCGGATCCTGGGCGCGCACCGACGCACCGCTTCTCCGGCCATGCTGAGGCTGCGTCCCGCATACAGCAACTAAAAGGATGTGCAACTATGACATACAACTATCTACTGGGGCTTTGGGGGAAAAATAAATAAATAAAAATTAAAAAAAAAAAAATTTAAAGAAACCTATGTACAGGGCCGGCCCCATGGCTTGGTGGTTAAGTGTGCGCGCTCCGCTGCTGGCGGCCCGGGTTCGGATCCCGGGCGCGCACTGACGCACCGCTTCACCGGCCACGCTGAGGCTGCGTCCCACATACAGCAACTAGAAAGATGTGCAGCTATGACATGCAACTATCTACTGGGGCTTTGGGGGGAATAAAAAAATAATAAAAAAAAAACCTATGTACTTGTAAGGCTGAATCAAGAAGGCTGCAAACAATGAGGGAAATGTGGCTAGCTTTGAAATCTAAAGAGTTCCCACCCTACTCCCCATCCAGATTTTTGTATGTAGAAATAAGCCTGAAGATAAATAAGGGAGGCAGAAGCTCACCTGTGTCCGCGAAGCTAAGTTCTCTGATGCTCCAGACATATGGGTTTCCACAGGCCGGTTCACGCTGTACCTGGTGTCAACAGAAAACCGTGAAAAAACTGTCCAGCCATTTACACTGAATTCCTTCTTACTCATAAATATAGCGCACAACTTTTGTTTGTTTATTGATTGATTGATTGAGGAAGATCAGCCCTGAGCTAACATCCATTGCCAATCTTCCTCTTTTTGCTGAGAAAGATTGTCCCTGGGCTAACATCTGTGCCCCCCCTCCTCTACTTTATATGGGATGCCACCACAGCATGGCTTGACAAGCGGTGTGTCAGTCTGCGCCTGGGATCCGAACCTGCGAACCCCGGGACGCTGAAGCGGAACGTGCGAACTCAACCACTACGCCACCAGGCCGGCCCCGCATAGCTTTTATTTTTGAGACATTAAAAAGCATCCAGAAAGGTGCTGGGAGTACAGAATACAACTAAGTGGCTGTCAACCACCAAATTTCACTTCTTCCCCCCAAAAATACCTGGGAAGCTGTGTGGAAATGCCTCCTCTTACAAAGGAATGAGTATCACTGAAAAAATGTGAATAATACATGAAGGCCAAGCCTTTCTGGATCTCCACTGCAACCAAGGTTTTAGCTAGTTGTCATCCATGCCTATTTACAATTATTTATCTTTTAAACCTGTTGAGTTACCTTATGTTTGGACATCTTAGGTGCCCTTTGAAAATGTCAGGGCTCTGCACTCATTGTATCTAAGTGGAAATGACTCCCTTGTCAGCAGAGATTTTCATGGCAGAAGTCGAGCTGGGCTTTTAAATGAAGTGACCTCCCTTGGACTTGAATTCACTCAGGGAGGGAGAATTTGCTTACATATTAGTTCCCAGTTTCAGGACTCGGTCTCCATAAAGCTCAAAAGAACCTTCTTTTGGTGCCGGGACATAGTTCCCACCGTGCTTGAATTCTACTGTCTTCACTTCTTCGCCTTTGTTGTTGAACATTCTACAATACAAAGTATGACATGATGGAATGTTCTCCAAGCTTGGGTAGTCCTGGAGGCTTCTTGATTCTTTGTACTATGGGACAAAAAGGAGTTCATGCACTCCTTCAAGATAAAGATGCTAGTGGAGGTAATAATAATCATACAATAAATAATAATATTTATTGAAAACATGTTATGTGCCAGGTGCTGTGTAAGCATTTAGAGCATTATTGTCTTATTCATCCTCACAGCAACCATTTAATAGATGAGGAAATGAATCCTGGAGAACTGGGTGGTTTGCTCAGGTGTCTGCTAAGTGTCAGAGCTGGGATTAGAACCTGACCACCTCCCTGCTGTGCTTTACTCAAGAAAGGGAGGGGCCCGGGATGCTGCATTCTCTGCCGTGGCCACATACTGGTTTCCTGGCACCCAAACACTGGTCTGACAGTTACTGTTGAGAATTCACCTGATGAGTCCTGGAACTTCAGTTCCCCAGGGAACAGGCCCAGACACGGGCAACACAAAGCGACCATTAGAATTCTGAACTCTGTCCTTTAGAAATATGGACACCTGGAAAACAATACACTTATTGTCATTCATCTCGGTGCATTTTCATAGACATAAGCATTCTGAGGATGGAAAGTGTACGATGGTTTGGAAATGTTACCTAGTGAGTTTATAACAATAAGAAGAGAGAAAAACTCACCGTTAACTAACACCTGCAGAGTTACGGTGTTTTTACAAACAGAACTTCTTTTGAACCGCACAGCAAATCTTCCAGGAAAGTTGTATTACCCTCATTTTAAAGATTAGGAAGCTGAGGTTTAGAGTGAAGTGACTTGCTCAAAGAGAACAAGAAGAGAGAGGGCTGGGAATCAAAACCAAAGCTGACTCTAAATTCCACACCCACTCCTTGGTGCCCTGCTCACTTTCCATACACCTGCAAGCCTTGAGCTTAAGAACCTCATTACTTCCATTTTACAGATGAGAAATCAGCAGCTCAGAGCTTAAGATACTTCCTCAAGGCCAGCTAGCTCATAGCAGGTAGAGCTGAAGATTCAAACCCGTGTGTTTCTGATTCTGGAGCCTGAGCTCTTAGCCATGTGCTGGGCTGGTGAGAAGGGGCTGGAGCAGGTGGATCCAGTTGGCATTAGAGTTTGAAGGTCTTTTATGTGACTGAAAACACCACATTATGCTTATTTCTACTCCCTGGCTTGTGCACTCGCTATTGAGGTCTTGATCAGATTAAGTCCCAAGAAGATTGTGGCAGTTAATCAGTTTTATTGGCTCTTAGCTTCCTCATCTGTAAAATGAGACAAACTTGAAGGTCCTTTCAAACTCTAAAATTGTACAAGATTATATTAGGAATACCATCAAAACTAAGCATGTGTTGTGTGCAAGGCAGTGAAAATGCAAAGTGATCAGAATTTGTAAGCTGGCAGCTTGGCATGCTGCTGTTACAGTCTAGGGTACCTCTCAGCTGGGCCACCCCTCGGCTCTCGGATTTTGGTATGTTACACAGCCTTTCTGGGCATCAATGTTCTCTTTGGTAAACGGGGTAATAACAGTATCTATTCAATGAGTAAGTATGACAACTAAGTCAGATAATGGACAAAAAGCACTATTCCAGAGCCTGACACATAGTATGTGCTCAATAAATGGTAGCAAATACTCTTAGTACTGCAGTCTAATTGGACACAGGAAACAAGCATAAAATGGGGGAAAAATGACACTATAAAGCCGGATATGCTGAATAGCATATGCATATTAGCCCACTGAGGAGAATGACTTCGGCATGGGAGGTGGGTAGGGGTGACTGTGGGTTTGGAGCTGGACCTGGAGGAAGAAGGTGGGTGTGAAGGCACTTCAGAAGCAAAGATGAGCAGGCACAAGGCATGTTTTGGGGGGTTGTGTAAACTGGTTTGGTCAGAGGGTTTGGCTAGATGAACTTGAAGGTATTTTTAACCTTGAGATTCTGTGACTGAGGGATGTAAATACTACAGGCATGGAGAAAGAAAATTTGGAGAGAGAAGTGGGAATATATATATGTGCTGGACCCTCTGTTAGCCTAATTCTGATAAGGTTGACTACGTCATAGTAGATCTGAAATGTACAAATTTAAGTCAAGTGCGTGTTTGTGTTTGACCTGAGAATCTGCCTGTGGCTCCACAGGATTGCTGGGTCCGTCTGCTTGCCCAGCCCCTCTGCTGGCCCTCAGCTGTAGGTGTGGCTCTCCCTCGCCCTTTTCCTCTCACTTCACTCCTTTTTTTCCCAGGTGATCTCATCTACTCCCACACACCAGTGTTCACCTCTGTGCTGATGGCTCCCAGATCTCGAGCTCTCCCCAAACCCGATCCTCCTCTGATGTTCCCAATCTCCGTGAATGACACCCCCAGGTCACCAAGTCAGCAATCTGAGTTGCCCCGCCCACCACCTTCCCATGGGTGTCTCTTCAGTGGCCCAGCCCTGCCAACCCAATGAGCACTCCTGTATCCGGCCCCCACTCTCTGCCCTGCTCCCTAGTGCAGACCTTCATCCTCTCTTGCCTGGCCACTGCAGGAGCCTCCTGACTGGCCTCCCTGCCTCCCCTCTCACTTGTTTTTGATCCATCCTCTCTTCTTCTGCTAAAGAGACTCTTCTAAACTCATATCTTACCATGTTCCTCTCCTGCTTCAGTGGCTCTCTGCTGCCTGCTAGATGATGTCCAGTTGGTCCTTGTTTCTCTCTGAGGCCATGTTCCTCCTTGAACCCTCTGTTCCAGCCACACTCTATTGTTTACAGCCTTCCGCCCCCCTGCACCACCAAATACATCAGGCAGTCACACGCCTCAAGCCTTTACTGAGATGGTGTCCTCTGCCCAGGTGTCATCCTAACCCCTCCCCTTGTGTTCCCATGGGCCTGGTGAAAACATATTTCTATTAAAAGATACCAGATCCTCTACGAAGGCTTTTCTGATTCTCTTAGGTAGAACCGACCACTCCCCCTTTGTGTCCTCTCTCTTCACATTCTTCTATTTCAGAACCAAACATCTGTAAGGCACTTAGTGCATTTTTTCCCCCTCTCTAATAAGTTCCTGAGGGCAAGAACCATGTTTTACGGAGAGAGGGAATGAAGGTCACTGAGCCGTGGGGCTGGAGTGCTGCATGAGACATCTCCAGGAGCATTTACATTCCCCAGGACGATGGCAGGACTCTGGTGGCTGGGAGCAGTGAGCCAGGGATTTAAATGCTCAGTGAATATGGGTGGGCGACTTGACAGTTTCAGCGGGGAGTGACGAGCATAGGGCTTTAGACAGTGTTATGGGTGATGGTTGGCCTTACAAGAGGAGGGCTAAGTTTGTGAGGGCAGGAGAATAATGATCTGAAAGTGAGGGGGAAGCTGGCAGAATGCCGACCCTGCTTCTCACATGCTGCCTGCGGGTGAGAAAGAATGACCAGCCTCCCCCAAGTGGCCAGAAGACTTCAAATGCCATCTCCGTGCCGTATGCTGAGGATTCCCACATTTACGTCTCCAGCCTGGATCTCTCCTTGGAGCTCTAGGCTTGGATAATCAACTGCACATTTGACATTGCTACTTGGATGTCTAACAGGCAAATCAAACTTAAATAGAATGAATTTTCCTACCCAAATATACTTCCCTTCAGTCTTTCCCCCTCTCAGTAAATGGCACCCCAGTTGCTCAGGACAAAACCTTAGTAGTAGCTGCTCTTCATTCTTCTTTCCCTCCTTCTCCACATCCACTCTCTTAGTAAGTCTTGTTGATCTTGCCCCGAGATCCTCAATGTGGCGGATCCCAGATGCGAACACTTCTCCCTATCTCCCCTGTAGCACCTAATCCAAGCACTTTCACTTTTTACCTAATTTCTACAAGAGTTTCCCACCTGCTGTCCTACCTCCACCCTTGTCCCATACAGTTCACCTTCCAGAACACAAATCAGATCGTGTTACCTCTCACCTTAAAATGCTTAAAATCTGTCCTTTAGTCTTAGAAGAAACTGCTTACTAGGGCCGAAAGCTAAGGGGCCTGGTAAGTAGCAGTTTATTTATGACTGGCATCTGTTCGCATTCGTCAGTGCCCACGCTGCATGGGTTGTTAACTTTATTCTGAGTATCGCTTCTGTCTAGGATGCGCCATTCACACTGGCGTTCTCTTTGTCCAAGGAACACATCATGCTTTTTCCCACTAAGGGCCTTTGAGCTTGCTGTCCCTTCTGTTTAGAATCTGTTCCCTGAGATCTTTGTTAGTTACCTTCTCAGCTAAAATGTCTGTCCTCGGAAAGGCTGTCCTTGACTCTAATTCTGTTACCTAAAGATGTGCCATCCAGGGCAGTAGCGATTAGTCAAATGTGGCTGTTAAAATTAAAATTAAATTAAAAGTTCTGTTTCTCAGTCACACTAGCCACATTTCAAGTGCTCAATAGCCACATGTGGCTGGTGGCTACCATACTGGACAGCACAGATACAGAACATTTCCATCATGACAGGAAGTTCCATTGGACAGTGCTGGTCTAGTGGAACATTCCATCCCAGTGGCCCTCTAGACTTGACCTAATATTGCCACCTTCCTAAAAGTTATCAGAACCAGAACATGACTTACTTGTCCTCTCTGTCTCCTCCTACTAGCATAGAGCCTCCTCAAGGCAGGGCCTCTGTCTGGTTCACTTACGTATCTCAACACTGA
This sequence comes from Ceratotherium simum simum, assembly GCF_057802395.1. Lineage (NCBI taxonomy): Eukaryota > Metazoa > Chordata > Mammalia > Perissodactyla > Rhinocerotidae > Ceratotherium > Ceratotherium simum. The sequence continues at coordinate 22,305,171 of NC_141921.1, read as the reverse complement.
AAGCAGTGCCTGGCTTAGAGTGGGCACTCAATAAATATTTGTTACACTGACCAGTTTTCTAGGGATGACATATTTCCAAGTGGAGTGGATAATGGAGCGGAGCTGTAAGGAACATCTATGAAGAGGCAAGGATGGAATGATGTTTTCCAACAAATGAAACAATGGACAGAACACGAGGAAAGTCCATGAAGGAAGGACGCATGAATGGAAATGAGAGTGTGGGAGGGGGTGGGTGACCTGAGGAGCCTAGTCTTTAGGAGGCAACTCTGGAGGAGTTCTGGAGGGCTGAAAGGGGGTGGGAATTGAGACGGCTGTCAATAACTGCTCAGGATCCTAAATGGAATTGGTCTTCGTGCAGCCTGGCCCAGTGCACAGGTCAGGGCCTTGAGCACATTAAGGCCACTTCAGGTTGTTTCATGATTTCTCAGAGAGCCTTGGATATCATGATGAGGAGTTTTGTATTCGCTTTGGTTAAACAATGAGCAAGCGAGTGTTAGATCAGAGCTGTGTTTTCTTGATTTAGTTGGTTTTGCTAACAAATCTAAAAACTATCATGACTGTTTTGAAAACAGAGAAAATCTGTATAGGCAATCACAAACTGCAGCTGAGCAGAACTACTATTAAAGATCTGACTTGGAAAACCAGGCAGATGTTACAGACCAGTGGTTGAACATTGTCAGGATATGTGATTCCTATTTCTCTTGATGAATATTCTGGTGTTTCATTGCCTGCCCATCTAGCAACTAAAGCTTAATATATTTTGTGGTTTAATATATTTTGATGATTTTGTTATAGACTTATTATTAGGAAAGTCTTTTCATTATAATGAATTTTATCTTATCAGAATTGAGAAATCAATATGACTGCTTATATTACTACAATCCATAAAATAATGTCCAAATATACACAGTCTTGATAACAATATGATGCAGTTTTTAATACTATAAAGCAATGCAAAACTTAATCTTAAAATTTGTACTTTCATATTTTTTATTTTAATCAATGACTATTAGAGATCTTAATTTATATTGATGTTATTATTGCTCTATTTGTAGCAAATAAAATTATTCATGACAGTTAAAAATAAAATTGGCCTCAGCGTTCAAATCTATTTGTCTTCCCTGGTCCAAGGAAGGGAAATAACAACCAGGCACTAAACCTATTCTATTTCTTCTTTTTCCTGAATTTTATTTTGTGACTCTGTTACACATGCACATGTACAAAATTCAGAAGGTTCAAGGGTATACGATGGAACATAAGTCTCTCTCCTATCCCTGTCCTTCATGCAGCTCTCCACTCCAGCAGGTGACCACTGCGACCACGTTCTTGTCTATCCTTCCAGAAGCACTCTACACTACACATATACAAGCAAATACATATGTTGCTTCAGTGAATCCTCCCAACACACTCAAATTAGGATCATCATTTCCATTTTTCAGATGAAGAAACTAAGGCTCAGGAGAAGCCATTTGCCCAGTTCATGGAGCTGTGCTGGAGCTGGGGTTTGAACACAAGAATCCCATTGGCTTCTCATTTTGCCCTATCATTCCAGCTCTCCCATACCAGTGTGTTACATGATGGGAAGGAACAAAGTTCTGTCCAAGAGAGACAGGCCTCAGATTCAGAAGCTCAGAAATGTGTTTTAAAAGTTAGGGTGTGGAACTACCTGGAGCAGGCACAACAGGAGGAGGCAGGGTCAGTTGGGAGGCAACAGCCAATAAGAACACGAGGGCCTGAGCTAGCCGGGCAGCAACAGGAATGGAAAGGAGGGTGTGGATATTGAAAAGGCAGACTCTACGGGCCTTAGAAGCATTTAGATGAAGGTCAGAGAAGGGGAATCAAAGGTGACGCTCTGGTTCTGAGCCAGGCAAGTGAAGGAATGGTGGTGCCCTCAAAACAAATCGGGAAGTTGGGGCAGGACTTGAATTTTGGAGGTTAGTTTAGTTACAGACATTAACTTGTAGGCACAGGTGGGCATCCTGGTGCAGAGTTTCAGCAAGCAGGTAGAGACGTGGGTCTGGATGGCAGGGCTGGGGCTAGGGTAGAGTAGAGCTTAGACTCAGGAGTCCTAGGTGAAGGAGCTGGAAAGGGGGGAGGAAAGTGAATTCCTAAACAGAAGGGGATGGGTGGAGGCAGAAGGAGGAAGGTTTGGGGACAGGAGGAGGGAGAGGAAGGAGTGAAAGGCATAGAGGCAAGGGAAGGCCAGGATGGTATGGCGCCATGGAAGTCCAGGAAAGGTGAGGGTCTCATGGAGCAGGAGGGCAGCCCCCCTGACATCATCAGATCCTGGAGAGGTCCAGGATGCTAAAGGTCAAGAAGAGGTTCTGGAATTGAGATCAGGCAGGTTGCCTTGAGAGCCCATTTCTTCTGGAGAAGCAAGGGCAGAAACCATATTTTAAAGAAACACAGAAGGTACCTGGGAAGGAATGGCAGCACCATTGTCTTCCTTGGTCCATTTCAAAACTGCTGAGACTTGTTATCAGAAAGTTTATCATCACGGAGCCAAACAGTGAGGACATCACTAACTGTGCCGAATTTCAGCCCTCGTCTACCTGACCACTCAGCACCCTCTTTCCCGAGGGCAGCAGCGGCAGGGCTGCCCATTCACTCACCCGGATGTGCAGGTCCTGGAAGAAGATGAGGAGCGTCTGCCGGATCAGCTGGAACTCCCCCGCGGAGAGACCCCCATATACCTGCCAGAGGCAAAGCAGAAGGACGTGAGACGAGAGTGTAGACAGGCGGGGGTAGGCGGGCGCTCAGGGATGCGAGCAGATAAGACGGGAGAGGACTCAGCTGCTGGGGCGGGAGGGACAGCAGGAGAGCCAGCACCGCTCCCTCACCAGAGTGACAACCCCATATGCCACACCTGAGCAGGGTACACCTCACCTCCCCTGGTCCCCACAGACCTGGAGAGGCTGTTCCTCAGGATTTAGCATAACATCCACCACCAACTCTCTTTCAGAAAAGTTAGGAGAAAATGGCTATGCTCAGTGTCATTGCTTTCCCAGTCTTGAAGAAGGCAACAGTAAGAGGGCATAAGATGATAACGCCAATTGTAGTACCAAAATGGATACTTGTAGATCTTTAGAATTTTCTGGGAGTGTGGCAGGCCTCATCCTGTTCTCTCTGCCATAGAATCTGCCTGTTCCTAACTGAGGAATGAGGACAAGTATTGGGACCAAGAGGTGATAAACTGAGGATACTCTTACTTCAGTCAGCTGCCGGAAAGTCTCATCCACTTGACGCAGGATGGTTGGGGAGTCGCGGATGAATCCCTTGATGGCATCTAAATGATTGAAAGTGACCAGCAACACATCCTTGGGACGGGGACACATCAATACTTGATATTTGAAAGCCACAGTCATCAGGTCATAGAGCTGCCAACCCATACACGAACAAAATAAATAGGATCATAAAAGCAGAATGTCAGAACCTCTGAACAATGATTCAGTCAAGCATTTACTGAATGAAAACCAGTTCTGGGCATATCATATAGCTCAGGTGACCATATCAATTATCAATCACACCAAGACACTTTTCAGAATAAAAGGGGGTGACATTAATAACTAAGCCAGGACACGGGAGTAAACCCGGACATTCCTAGGCGAACCAGGACTTTTGGTCAGCTTCTCTGTACTGCTGATGGAACTCATTTGAAACAATATTGGCAGCTGGGGACCCTGAACTGGGTGCTGGACTTGGAGAGCAAAAAGCCACATTTAAGCCCTCCATCACTGCTGATTTATTGGACGGCCCTGGCCAAGTCTCTCCATCTCTCTGAGCCTGAGTTTTCTCATCTATAAAAAATACTCCTGAATTTCCTATCATTGTGGAGCTGCTGAGAGGAGAAAATGAGATGATATGTGTGAAAGTGGCAAGTATAAAGCTCTACAACTGTATAAGAACAATTTTAAATGACGAACAATACTTAATAAGATATCAACAAGCCCCATGTATGGTATGACCGTCCATGAATGATAAGAGGTGAGAAATTGGTGAGGACCTAAGCAGTCAGGATAGGCTTTGTGGAAGAAGAAGGCAGTCATAGGGTTCAAACTAGCTGAGGGAGAGGAAAGGCATTCTAGTTGAGGGGAACAGCATGTGTGAGGGCCTAGAGGCAGCAATGAGTATGCTATTTTCCTGGAGAATGAGGAGAACAGCCTGACTAGAGAGGACAGCTCGTGTTGGGGATGGTGGGAAATAAAGTCGGATAAGTACGGCAAGGTTAGAACATTAAAGGTTTAGAAATATAGGCAAAATAATTTAGACTAGATAGGGTAGGAATTAGGGGCTACTGAAGTTTTCTGAGCTGACATGATAAAAGTGGTGATGAAGCAAGGTTAGTCAGTCTGGCAATGATGAGATGTGAGAGAGGGGAGAGACTGAAGCCAGGGAGATTAGCTAGTGCCTGGCTCCTAATAGGTTTGCAATAATATCTATTGATTGTATGAATGAAAAAAATTTTGTTGGCGTAATCCAGACTTAAGGCCTGGAATCAAGACAGCAAGAATGGAAAAGGCAGGAAAAAGAAGAGCATGTGATACTTAGAAGGAAAGGCTGTCAGTACCTGCTGATTATCTGACTAGATCTGGGGGATGAAGACGCGGCCTGTCCAAATGACTACAGTATTTTCACCTTAGTGCCTGGGAGAAGAATGGAGGCAGGGAAGTCTGGAGGATGCGGGACAGGAGCCCGTTTGGGAGAGAAGGTATGGACGCGTCTGAGGCAGGATTGAAAATATAACTACTACCATCTGTTGTACCATGTACTACCATCACGTACCAAGCACATTTATATACGTTACCTCATTTGATCCCATTTAATCTCCACAAGAACTCTGTGAAGTAGGTATTATCCCAAGTTTAAAAACGAAGAAACTTGCCTAATGTCACACAGCTGGTAGTAAGTGGCAGGGTGAGATGTGAACTCAGGACAGTCAGATCCTAAAGCATTTGCTAGAACTTTCTACATGATCCCATTTCTCAAATATGCAACTAAACATTTACTTAGAAAGTGGCATAAAACAGGAACAGCCTGTGTGTGTGTGCATACGTGCAGGGGCGTTTAATACTAGAGATATAGATTTGAGACTCTCTGCCACCAACATCAAACATTAAGTACTTGTCGTGTATAGGACACCATGCTAGGAATAAAGGAGACAAATGGGTATGAGATGAAGAAATGAAAGTTCAGAGTTATTCAGTAAATTGAGTTTTACAGCTAGTATTTGGTAGAGCTAAGACTTGAATCCAGGTTTTTTGATTTCAAATTCTGTGTCCTTTTTCTATGGAAACCTTAACCTTCTTAAAGGCAGAGGGAGAAGAGCAGGCATAGAAGATAATCAACATTTATCAAACATCTACTCTGTGCCAGGCCTCGGTGTGTCATTATATACACATGTTTCTCACTTAATCCTCCCAGCACTGATGAAGTAGCTATTATTATCCCCATTTTATAGATCAGAAAGTGGAGGCTCAGGGAGATACAGTGACTTTCCAGAGGTAAGTGGCAGGAGGTAAGAAGGCATAGTTAAAGGCAGTCTGTTTCCCTGAGGTTTCCAGCAATAAGTGAGCATTGATTTTGCACACCTAGCATCCACTGTCAGGCCTCACGATTTTTAAAAATTCATATAATGGAAAAACTTGAAAAGGAATTGTTATTATTATTTTAAAATTAACTGAAGTCTGTATTTTATTCAGATTTCATTAGTTTTCCCCAATGTCCTATTTCTGTTCCAGGATCTCACATTACATTTAGTTGTCATGTCTCCTTAGGATTCTCTTGGCTGTGACAGCTTCTCTGATTTTCCTTGTTTTTGGTGGTCGTTGAGTACTGGTCAGGAATTTTGTAACAAGACCTCCAAATGGTATTTGTCTGATGATTTTCTGATGATTAGACTGGTGTGGTGGGTTTTGGGAAGAAGATTACAGGGGTAAAGTGCTATCCTTATCACATCATACTAGGGCAAGTACCACCAACACAACTTATCTCTGTTGATATTGACCTTCATCACCTGGTTGAGGTCATGGTTGTCACTTTCTCCACTGTAAAGTTAACTGTTTTTGCCCCCTTTCCATTCTGTCCTCTTTGGAAGGAGGTTACTAAGGGCAGCGCACGCACATGGAGTGGGGGAGTTATGCTCTCCTTTCTGGAGGGCAGAATATCTACATAAATTATTTGGAATTCTTCTGAATAGGAGATTTGTCTATTCTCTGCCACTTACTTATTTGAAATTTTTATTTTAAAAATCAGAATGCCCTAATAATTTGTTTCCCAAAGAAATGGATATGTTCATGTTATAAGTAAAGACCTAGTAGTTTTGAATTTGCTTTAAAAAAAAGCCTGGTTTCCTCATTGCAGAGCTGACATTTGTTAAGAACGAAGCGGAATTCAAGTTTTCAGGGCTGAGTTCTTGTATTGGGTTAAGGTGTTCATAAACATGGGCATAAAAACCAGCTCTCCCCTTCGGGCAGGTGGTATGACACCAATAACAGAGCGGTTGGTGTGGATGACTTCTGAGGCCCTTCCCAATGCTGAAACCCACCAACAACTAATATTTACAAGTGCCTTTGTTTTGCAAGGCACCATTGCACACATCGTCTCATTTGACTCCAGTCTATGGTCATCCACATAGGCACCCATCTGCTCACCTTATCCATGCTGGCCTGGTTCAGTCTTATGATGGAGGCATGAGCCAGGCGGTCGTAGACAGTCCTCAGTGCCTTCTTGGAGTAGAGCTCTTGGGGTTTGAACAATTCCTCCATAAACTTTCGATTGAACATAGTTGAGATGATGTCATTCAGAACTGTAGAAACAAGGGAGAATACAGCTGAACATGAGGAAGTTTTTTTTGTTTTTAATTATGCCACAATCTTTTCTTTTCTTTTCTTTTTTTTTTTTGCAGGGAAAGATTTGCCCTGAGCTAACGTCTGTTGCCAATCTTCCTCTTTTTCTTCTTTCCCTCCCCAAAGCCCCAGTGCATGGTTGTATATCCTAGTTGTAAGTCATTCTAGTTCTTCTATGTGAGCCACCGCCATAGGATGGCAACTGACAGACAGGTGGTGTGGTTCCACAACAGGGAAGCAAACCCGGGCCACAGAGGTGGAGCCCACCGAACTTTACCCACTAGGCCATCAGGGCTGGCTCGGTACTGGCAGAAGCTTTCTTCAGGAAATGCTCTCTGTGTACGAATGGAATGGAGGAGCTGAGCCTATGCAGAGTGGGGATGCTGATGGGCTGGATGAGATCTGCTCCCTGGGGAGAAACCACACAGGTGCCCCAGTAGAAAGCAGGGTCCAGAGCGCTTTCTGAGACCATCTCAGAGCAAACGTAAATGTGACAAGGTACAAATGTGTTGTGCTCCAGGGGTTACAGATCACTTTTACATACAATATCTCTCACTTGATGATAGGGGAAATGTTCTTTCTTTCTTTAAAAAAGATCCCTGTGAGTATTTTAGATTAGAATCTTCCTTAAGATGAGAAAGAGTATCACTCTTTTCTGTTTGTTTAGCACATCTATAACATTTTTACTTAAAATTAAATTTTATAAAAATGGGACCAATAATGGTAATTGACTTTTTCTTTTTTTTCCGGAAAATATTTAATGAAAATAGACACTCAGAGATTAAAACATTTCTAATGTTTCTACAAGACGTGTACTTCAGATTAGCACCATTTTAGTATGCCTTAATTTCTACATTTGATCTATAATATTGATATTACACTGTAGTAGTGTCACTGTAGTGACATGTCTGATATTGTTGCTCAAATGGAAAATTTCAGTCTGGAGAGAATAAAAGGTCCTAAGGCATGTGCCAACAAAAGTCTTTATAATTCCACTTCTTCATTCACTCATTCAGATAGATTATTTAATAATAAATAATTATTTAAGATTTAGATATTTTGTGTTACTCAAATAACATTAGTTGAGGGCTAGGAAAACCTCTGGTACAAGGAATAGGAACAATAGAGAATTTTTTTTTTCTTTTAAAGAATCTTTTTTTTAAAAATTTTTCCCCCAAAACCCCAGTAGATAGTTGTATGTCATAGCTGCACGTCCTTCTAGTTGCTGTATGTGGGACACAGCCTCAACATGGCCGGAGAAGAAGTGCGTTGGTGTGCGCCTGGGATCCGAGCCCGGGATCCGAACCCGGGATCCGAACCCAGGTCGCCAGCAGCGGAGCGCGCGCACCTAACCGCTAAGCCACGGGGCTGGCCCCTGAGAAATCTTAATTAAGCCAGATATATTCTAGCCTAAAGGTGAGAGCATATGGATGCTGACACTATACATTCATAGCAATTAAAATTTGAAAGAAAACTGTTTACTTAAAGTAATTATACAAAATCAATTATGAAACATGAGTGATTATTACTAAGAAAAATAAATGCCTCTTTCTTTTGCCACACAAAGGACACACCAGGTGATTGGCTGTGGCCATGTATCTCAGAGAGTGAAGGCAGGGTGGAGCATTGTGGTCATGATTTCAGGCACTCTCTCTACCTTTAAAGTTTTTTTTTTCTTTTCTGTGAGGAAGATTAGCCCTGAGCTAACATCTGATGCCAATCCTCCTCTTTTTGCTGAGGAAGATTGGCCCTGGGCTAACATCCGTGCCTATCTTCTTCTACTTTTATATGGGACACTGCCACAGCATGGCTTGACAAGTGGTGCTTCGGTGCGAGCCCAGGATCCAAACCTTTGAACCCTGGGCTGCCAAAGCGGAGCGTGTGCACTTAACCGCTGCACCACTGGGCTGGCCCCCTCTACCTTTAAATAGTAATTGATAGAAGGACCGTGAAGGCTCAGGCCAGCATTTTAAAGCATCTCAAAGAGCATATTTTATTTTTTATTTATTTTTATTTTTTTTGCTGAGGAAGATTAGCCCTGAGCTAACATCTGTTGCCAATCTTCCTCTTTTTTTTGCTTGAGGAAGATTAGCCCTGAACTAACATCTGTGCCAATCTTCCTCTACTTTATATGTGGGTCACCGCCACAGCATGGCTGATGAGTGGGGTAGGTCCGTGCCCGGGAACTGAACCCACAAACTCGGGCTGCTGAAGCGGGATACACCGAACTTAACCACTAGGGCACAGGGCCAGCCCCTCAAAGAGCATCTTTTGGGGGAAGGAGGAGCTGAGGGCTGGTTGTACTTAAATCTTAAATGGAAGTGCTATGGTGGGGGGAGGGGAAACACTTTTTTCCTCCACATTGACACAAAAGAACTGACTGTGACTCCTTACAGAAGTGTTGAACTCACACTTGGCCTTTGAATTTTACTCTAGACTCCATGGTATTAGTGAGGAAGAACCAAATCCATTACCAACACAGGGTATCCCTCACATTTCACAATTTCACCCCAGTGCACCTTGCCCTTAATGTGCACTAACATTTCCCCAACGTGGGCCCCTTGGAGACGTATGAACTCTTCTGGGTTTGCCTCATGCATGGCCTTTTGCCTTCGACCTAAATAAGCAAGGACTTGCAATAAACTGGGTTTTCTAACGTTTTTCTTACCGCAGCCTGTATAAAATGCAGAATTTGCAAGGAAATAGGTACAACTGAAAAGTCACACATAAGGCCTCAAAAGAGAGAATTTGAAGAATTTTCCATAGATTTATATAGGCCAGGGAGGAGTGCCAGAGGGGAAGAATTCAAGTTAAACAAGCACATCAGCTCTGAGTCTGTTAACGCTTACAAATAGCTACTATTCACCTAGGTGCCGAGGCATTTCTCTAGAGTCTTTCAGCCCTTAGCAAGTTCTAGGAAAATAACTTAGAGCCAAATAAATCAGTTCTAAAAGAAAGAAAATCCCAAGCTGATTGTTAGCCACTCTGGCAAAGTAAAAAACAAAACGAAGCCTTTCCCCTGGGAAGTGAATAAGCTATATATCACCATGGCTCCCTGCACAAGAATGTCGACAAAGTTCACCTGTTGGGAAGAGAGTACAGCAGCCCGTGTCGCTGTAGGCAGACCCGTGAACACAAATGCCCCCAAAGAGGAAATGGCAGTTTTACGGCTGGGCCCCGGCACCCAGGGCTCCCACCTCTCACTTAATTCTTTTGAAAGAATATGGGGGCACAAATTAACATGCTTACATCTCACAGTGTGCTTCCCTAGCACTTGGTTGAGGCAGGCCTACTATGTACCAGACACTGAGAGAAAGGCCAGGGTGCAAAGAGAGAGGAAATGTCCTTGCCCTAGAGAAGCAGCCTATTTCCAAACCCGAGAAATGGTTTTAACCAGACCTGTTAGTCTGTCTTGGTGTTAGTTTTTGGCACTCACATGAGCTTTCCATAATTTCACGAGGCAGGAATGTACTAGGAGCCAGATTTTGTCAGGAAGAGTCCAAGGCCAGGAAGGGAAGCGATTTTTCACAGGTGCATCAGAAGGGTTACTAACTGAATTCTAAACATACCAGGCTTCTAGTCCTGGGTTCAGATTATGAAGTCAGTTTCTGCTCATTTTTGAATGCTTAAGTTAAAATACATTCCAGTGATTCAATTATGTATACAAAAAGCCTTCGAAATCTACACTACTCACCTGAAACTCTGCCATGAGTCAAGACGTGGGCCAAAAATTGCTCAAGAGAAGTGGTAAAAGATGGTTGTGAAATATAATAAAAGTGTATCATGCACTTCAATTGGGCTTTTCTTTGAGCCTGGCCTGATGAAATAATTCTCTTGATGAAATCAACTGAGTTTTTACCAACTACCTTTGCTGTAAATTTAATTGTTTATGGGAACATGCAATTTGGAACCAAGGATAAAAGAGAGAAGCTACTGCTTTTGGATGGTTACCATGTTTTGAATCCTTACTATGTTCTAGGCTCTGAGCTTAGAACTTTCCATGCACTATCTCCTTTAAACCCCAAGAGAGCTCTGAACTACTATCCTTATTCTATCAAGGAGGAAAACTGAGTCTTAGAGACGTTCAGGTCCAAGGTCACACAGGTGGTGGTGGAGATGAAATTAGAACGCTGTTGTTTGATTCTAATGCCCGGGCTCTTAAATATTACATATGTTATCGCCTCAGCATACTTGGTGTGATGAGAGCATTTAAAATATCGAGGAGGATGGCTGATGACATGCATAAACTGCACCCAAATGTCAAATGATGGGAGGTACTCGTGGCATTTAAAGGTGAGAAAGGCTAAGGTTTTATTCTGAGGAATTGGCAACTTTTTCAGGTTTGCTGCTAGTTGTAGGTGAAGGGGAAACTGAAGATCTGGCATGACAGGGTCACACTGCATGCATGAAATCATGCCTTTTGCCCACAGCCCTGGCAGCCATGCAGTCACATGCTTCCATTCTTCTCGGTTGCTCAACAGATATCTCAGTGTGCTAAGGAGAATGGCTAGGGAGGGTCACTCATGTTGAAACACAATTCTTTGGCTACATGACACTATCACAGAATTGTTTTAAGGACTACCAAATAGGACAACCTACCCAGAAGTGTAGCTTTGCTCTAGTTTTCCCTGCAAAACTTGGAACTGATGAAAAGAGACAAATCATTCAGGTGCAATTTGGTCCTTTTGCCAAAGTTTGCCTGGTTTTCATCTCTCACGCTGTATTTATTTAAGTAAAAGATTCAAATGTGTAACCAATGTCTTGCCTAAAGAGAAACTCGTGCCTATTTTTTTACTTTGAAATATGTCGAGTGGTCCCACTTGAAGCCCCATCGAGCAAGGACTGCGTAAACCTGTGGATGCAGCCTGAACACACGCAGCCCAGAGATAGCGTACCTCGTCCTCTGTCCATTTCTGTCCATTCATCTACATGAAGCATAGAAAAAGAAAACACCAGTTCATGAAGGAAGAACATTATTTTCAAGGAGGCTTTTAGAATGCCAATTAGCTGGTCTACGAAACTTTATTTTTCATGTTTGCAGTTAATGTCCAATGTGAATACTCTGCCTTCTATTCGAAACTTTTAAAGGATGATGGATAAACAACAAGTTCCAAAAAACCCCTAGAGAGGCAATATCTTACAGAGAGCGCCCTACGGAGAGAGGAAACTCAGGAGGACCAGCCACCCTGGGGTTTATCTTGACAGGCTCAAGAAGTCATCCTCTCTCATGCCGTGAGAATACACCTCATTCAAAAGAAGGCTTTTAAAAACACTAATCCCATGAGGAAGGATAATTCCAAGAACAAGTAGAGAAAGGATTTTCTTTTTGTAAAACCTGATGTTTTATTAATGTAAGATTTCCCTTTCTTTTCTTTTTTTTTTAGAATTTCCGTTCCATTTATTTATTTTTTTGTGAGGAAGATCAGCCCTGAGCTAACATCTGCCAATCCTCCTCTTTTTGCTGAAGAAGACTGGCCCTGGGTTAACATCCATGCCCATCTTCCTCCACTTTATATGGGATGCCACCACAGCATGGCCCGACAAGTGGTGCGTCGGTGCGGGCCTGGGATCTGAACCGGTGAACCCCAGGCTGCCGTAGTGGAGCGCGCGCACTTAACCACTTGTGCCACTGGGCCGGCCCCAAGATTTCTCTTTCTAGATAGAGTACAGATGGAACTTCTCAAATTAGAAAACTTGTAATGTGAATTAAAAGAGAAAAAAATGTCTGTTTCTGATTTAGTTTTATATATAGATGCACGACTTCCATGTAAAAAGAGGGAGGTAACGATGGGATCACTGTGAAGAAAGCTCCTGAGGACAGAGGCAGTCAGGGAGATGCCAAGAGGACACCAAACAAGGAAAAATGTACTTGCCTAGAGAAATCTGTGGGAAGCAAGACCCTTTATGGTTGAGACGTGGCTCTACCACTTCCTAGCTATATCACTTCAAGCAACTTGTTTAACCTCAGTGTCTTCATCTGTAAAATGGGCGTCATAATTGCACCCTCCTCATAGGCTTGCTGTGGGGCTGAGATCAAGCACTTAGCTGGCTTCTCTTCTAGTTCTGCTTTTTCTACTGCAGAACTCTTTGGACAACACCCATAAAGGATGAAAGACGACTTTTTTTCTTTCCTTAATTCTTTGGTGGAGATTTCAACCTAGAAAAATCACCCCCAGATAAAGTGTTTTACATACACCCACATTTTAAAAACATTTTGTAATGAATGGTCTCTTTTGGAAACCTCTGCACTAGATTGTTTCAGAGGTGATTTCTGAAGTTATAATCAAAGCATGTATGTGCCTTCAATAGACAATACCAACAGCTCCTAAGAGACGCCTGAAAGCACACTCCGTGCCCTGCTCTACTGGCTGCAAAGGGTTCCTGTTGTAAGGTCACACTCCTCTGGGGAAATTCACTATTTTTCTCCCACAAGAGTCACAAGCTTTTGGACAGAAAACATTGGGGAAGCAGCACCAAGAATCTGGCCTTCTTAAAGCAGATACTGGCTTCTTTGGCATAATGTCCACACCTTCTATCTTTTCATGGCATTTATTTTACAGGCAGTCTTGCCTGATAGGCTCATGGGAATTCAGAGGGATGGAGTTGCCACCTTCTTGAGGGTACATTTGGGAACAGTGGTGCTGCAAGGGGCTCACCTACTCCACGGGACAGCGACTACCCACTGCTGACAGAATGGAGCTGGCGAATGCATGCCCATGGGTACCAGCCCCGCCCACAGCCAGTGACGCTCAGTTCCAGCAGAGGTCTCTGCGGTGCTGTGTGCTCCAGGTCCCTTTTCTCCTGAGGATCCAGGGGAGGGTAAACGATGCCCTGTTCTTCTATTATTTCTCCAGATGACTTGTTTGGGACAATTCCACTTTAGTTATATTATGAGCGGGAGGCAGACCCAAGGCTATCCAGAGCTGCCTGTTAAATTGGAAGTAGAAAAATAAAAAGAGAACCTCACCACCATTTGGTTGCTCAGTATTCCACTGTGATCTGCCTGTCTTAGAAAAATCACTTAAAGGCTCTATGCCTCAGTTTCCCCTTCTGTAAAACGAGGAACATCAACAAAATGTAACAGGGTCTTATTTATGAATATTTTTAAGAGGACGGGAGTGAGGCAAAGGCAGCTTTTATTATTCTCGCTGTTGCTTAAAACGTGGGACATTTACTATGCAACACTTAAAAGTTGCCCCACAGAGAGAACACTTCCTTTCTGTTAAATGCTAAACTACAGGCTGCCTCGTGGGGAAAAGCTGCAATATGTGCTTTGGCCCTGCGGGAGCAGGAAGGCCTCCAGGAGACCAATTAGTTGTGTAAGATAATGAAAACATCTAGAAGAAATACGATTTCCATTCAAAGCTTCCATGAGGACTAGTTTAGCACGTCTCGTGTTTTACAGGCCTCTGCACAGGCACTCGTCACAGTGACTCTCGCTCCTGCAGTCACACCAGCTCTAAACGGTGGAATAGATAAATGTTTCTCAACTTTTTGAATCCCATGCCCTCTACCCTGCCTTCTCACTCTACCTTCTACAAATGCCCATCAGCCAAATACTTTCTGTCCTTCCTTTTATAAAATCAATGTGTATATTGGATATTTTTTTCAAACCTCTCCCCCTCCTCCTGACCTTCCAGCCCTCCCAAAGATTCTGACACAGTCTCCCCAGGTATGGAAGTCCAGTGCAGCAGGTAAGGACATATTGATTAAGAGTATGACCTCTGGAGACCAATGAACTGGGTTCAAATCCTTTACTCTTCCTCTTACCAGCTATGTACCCCTGGGTACATTAGCCTTAGTTTCTCCATCTATAAAATGGGGAGAGTAGTATTACCTACACGATAGGATAGTTGTGGGGATTAGGTGTTTAGAGAAGTCCTTGGTGCAGAGTAAGTGCTTAATAAATGTTTGTTGTTGCTGTCATTAGGAAGATATGTCCCCAGGTTTTAGATCCAGTTACTGGACTAGACTGGTCAAAAGCCCTCCCTCCAGTGAATGCGAAGAAGGGCTAGATCAGGCTCCACTCAGCATCTCATATGACGTCTGACACCCACCCAAACTGTGGATGGAGTGAGTGTGTGGATGTGAATTACTCAGGATGGCTCAAATTCCCTAAGGCTGAATCTAGCAAACCCAGAAGGACTACAGCTCCTGAAGACAAAGGAAGCTACTCCCCTAGTATTCACAAGTCTTGCCCAGACACCTCTTGAAAGATGGCACCTGCTGCTCATTGTGCCAAACATGTTAAATACATTATCTCATTCAATTCTTACAACTTCGCTAGAAGGTGTGTATTATTATTTCCACTTTACGGAAAAAGAAACAGGCTTATAGAGGTTATATTCCAAGGTCATACAACTAGTTAAATGGCAAAGCTGGAATTGGGACCCATATCTGTATGACTCCAGAGAGCACGCTCTTAATTGCTAATTTACACTGCCTTCTAAGATGCTGACTACCAGTCCAAGACCCACCTGTTAGCTCATTAGCCCAAATGAAATCACATAACCTAGGCACCAAGGAAAACAGAACCCTCTTGAGGAAGAAATGGCAACATCATATAAAACAGCCCGTTTAATAATTTTATTTATTTATTTTTCCCCCAAAGCCCCAGTAGATAGTTGTATGTCATAGTTGCACATCCTTCTAGTTGCTGTATGTGGGACGCAGCCTCAGCATGGCCGGAGAAGCAGTGCGTCGGTGTGCGCCCGGACCTGATCTCGGGCCGCCAGTAGCGGAGCGCGCACACTTAACTGCTAAGCCACGGGGCCGGCCCAAAAACAGCCTGTTTAGATCATCAGTTCAACAAACATTTACTTAGCACCAGTTTATCCTGGTCTAGGCATTATGCTAGGCGCTGGAGTACAAAGATGAGGGAGACAGACACATACACAGACCATATCCATATAATATAGCCAGTGATAAAGTAGAGAGAGGCACGCATGGGTGCCATGGGAGTATACGCAGGCCCTTTCCCCAGGTAGGGAGACTTCCTGAAGATGATTCTTAAGTTGAATAATGCAGGATGGAAGGAAAATGACTGGCATGTAAATGGGAGGTTTGTGGTAGCATGGAGATTACCAGCATGGAAACGTGAATGAACATGCTTTAAGTTGAGACCCACAAGCAGTTTGGTATTATTAAGATATAAAGTAGGAGGCAGGCAGTGGTGGAATACGGAACAGAGATCGGATCAGGAAGGGCCCTGAAACGTCCTGCCAAGGACTTGGCCTCCATCCAGACAGCAGTGAAAAGCTGACAAAGGGCTCTAAGCAGCAGGGAGTATGGACAGATTTGCATTTTAGAAAGCTCACTAGCAGCAGCGTACAGAATGAATGGAGCGGGTATGCTATGGGGAGTTCTTTTTATCTCATTATGCACGGACTGGGAAGCAATCGCACAGGCACAATAGTGAATATGTGAATATGTAAGCTTAACATCTGAATATGTATGTTTGACATCAGTTGAGCATACAGAGACTGTTGGAGAGAATATAAATGTTTTAATCAGTGGCCATGTCACTTACCTTTACACCAACTTTTCTTCCTCTACTTTGAAATATATTATTTCCTTTATACTTAACCCCTTGTAACTTGGTGAAAGCAGTTGTTGGTTGAGAAGAGAGGAAAAGGGTGCCAGAGAGTTCTAGGTGGTGATTTTTCTGGGGATTAGATGTGGTGTATATGGGAGACAGATTTTGCATTTTAGAAACTCAATTATTTCCACAACTACATTCTCTTCCAACAATTGTGAAGGGAAGGACTTATAACTTTCTTATGTTTTCTTATTTATCCACGGCATTTTTGAACCCTACCTGTCTAGAAATAGAAATGAGCAAGACTGGCTTCCCGTTTATGAAGAAGGATATTATTCAGAGGAACGGAGAATCAGAACCTGTTCCCTGGGGGGAAGAGAACGCTTGGACTAGCAAAGAGTATGTCGCCAGGTTGTGGGCAGCTGGGACTCCTACATTTGGGAGGGACTGGTTGTCAAGAGAGATTGGGAAATCATTTCTCCGATTTGAGGGGATGAGGACATTGGGGGGGATCAGGCACCCTAATAATATCCAATGGGGGTATTAAATCCCTCTGCTGTGAAAAGATCTTTTGGGGAATTTGAATCCTAAGGGACTTTGACTGGATGGGGCCGTGGCGTTGTAAGAAAGCTCCCTGGCTATCTGAGGGCAGGTGCAGGGGTGTCGATCAGTCTGTAAAGGGGCCTGACTGTGGAGGACTGGCTGTGGGGGCCGGGCTGCGGGGCAGGGGGCTGGCTGTGGGGGCCGGGCGCCTCTCACCTTTGCGGGCCTTGTCTCCCGGGACGTTCTGGGCTCGCAGCCGCTGATCCAGGATGTAAAGCATCTCCCCGCCCAAGTTCAAGAAGAGCAGCGGTAGCGTCCGCACCGACATGGTGCCGGAAGCGAGCAAGGCCGGCGAGGAGCCCCGGGCTTGCAGCCAGAGGCTCGGAGGCCCGGCCGCCGCGTCCCTATGGCCTGGTTGCTAGGGCAACGCGGCGGAGGCAAAGGGAGCCAATCAGCAGGCCTTTTGTTGGGAGGCGCCAGGGGGCGGACGCTCATTGGGCTGGGGGGTTGGTTCAAGCCGGAGCTGGGAGCGGTGGTTTTGAGTTTCCTAAGCCCGGAGGCAAGTGCGAGGGCCGGGTAGGGTCAGGGGCCAGGGTCTGGGGGCCGGCCGCAGCTCGGGCTGAGGCGCGGAGGAAGGGGCGGCCCCGCGCGGCCCAGCACCGTTCACACGACCACCGGCACCCCGTCCGGCCGCGTGCCCGTGAACAAGGCAAATCCGAGCAAAACTTCTTTAAGGCGCTCCGGGCGGACGGACCTGGTTGGAATCACGGCTCGCCTGTTTCCTAGCTGTGTGACTCTGGGCAGGTGTTTTGAGCTCGGGCTTCCTCTTACGTAAAATGAAGGTGACACCCACCTCATAGGGTTGCAGAGAGGAAACAATGAGACCATGCAAAGTGCCGCGAAAGCACTCAATAAAATGGGAACTGACTATTCGAAGTCCCTGAATTATTGCATTTCCTCCCTAAAAGTTACTTGGAGTGAAGCCCCACCTGGTCTCATACTCCATGAAGCAAACCAGGACCCTTCATGTCCGTCCCGCTCCCGGCAGATGCATGCTGGCGGCTCTCCTAAGTGCATTACTTCACGCTGTTAGGCAGGCCTCCCGTCCACTTCTCTGCTTTGAGGGCAGTGGCCCCTACTTCACCTCCATCTTGAGCTTCCAGATCGCCTTCCTTCCATCGGCTGTACATTTTTACGTTGATGAGCAACCATTTCTGTAAATTTCAATACTTCTAAAACCTACTAATCTTTCCTTCCAGCCGCTCAGACTTGAAACCTGAGCCTTGGCTTCCAACTGTCTCCCTGGGTCCTATTAATTATCAGTCACCAAATTCTGCTTTTTCCTCCAAAATCTTTCTTATATTTCTTATTTCTTTTTCTGTCTGCGTTCTGTGGTCCCCCATATTACTGCTCTTTTCTCTCGTCCACCTGCAACAGCTGGTAGGCTAAATTTCAGAATCACTTGCAATACGACACACCCCTTCAGTGGCTCCGTTTGACAGATCACAGTCTAGATGTCTGGCATGGCATTCAAGGCTCTCCACTCTGTCTCCGACTACCTTTCAGGAGACATCACCTGCACTCCCCTCCCCCAATCCAGCCGAACTCCTCTCACCAGTAAGTCACCCCCTCTAAGGAGCATCACCCTCTCTCTTCCTCATAACCACATCCACCACTGGAAAGTCTTGCCTGGATATACACCAAACTCAAGTCCTTCCCACACCTTCTCTAGTCCGTTTTCCTTCCTTTCACAGCCAAGTTTTTGAAAGAGTAGTCTATACTCACAACCTGAGTTTCCTTAACATCCTCACTCCTCACCTCACTGCAACTGGGATTCAGCTCTCTCCACCCCACTGGAACTCTTCACCATCAAGACTTTTTGGTCCTTAACTGACATCTCAGCATCAGACACTACCCAGTAGTTGAAAGTGGGCAGCCCAGGGCTTTGATTTGATTTTGCCTGGTCTCTGCACCATTTTAAAAGAGACTATAACTAGGATAGGAATGTAACCGGCAGCTTAGCATCACTATCTTACACCTGGCCTTCATGCATTTGTGTTCCTGCCTGGTTGCTCAAGGTATTTGAGTTTGCCATAGTGTAGATTCCTCCCACAGCTTCTTGGACCATTTTCTGCCCCAAGACAGTGTGGTATAATGAATAGAACCTGGGCTTTGGAGTCCAGACAGATGTGGGTTGAATCCTAGGCCTGCCTCTAACCAGCTGTGTGAATTTGGACAAGTTACCTAACATCTCTGAGCCTCAATTCTCTTATGGTAAACTGAGGATAATTATGCCAATATTGGTGGGGGAGGGTGGTAAAGGTGGCTTTCAAGATTAGATGAGATAATGTGCCTAAAAAGGCAGCCCTTAAAATGATGCCTTTCCTGCAGGGCCTGCTCCATTAATGTGTGTTCCTTTTCTCTCCTTCCTCTCCTCTAGCCCCCCTAAATGCTGGCAGCTGGCCCTCCAGCACAAGATCTCTAAGTACTGTGTCCACTCAGAGTCCTGTCCCGTAAAAGGCCTTCCCTACTGTTCCTGGAGGTGATATCTGAACAGTTCATCTTCAGTTCTGAGCCTCTCATCTCACTTCTGATTCTGCAGGACCCTGGGCTCTCTGTTGTACCCTCACTTCACCTTCCCCTCAACCTCAGCTGCTCCTCCTGACTCAGGCTATGCCCTCAGAGATCATCCTTCTCATCCCGACATGGCCCTTTTTTCTTCTTTTACAGTCCTTCCCCGGGCAATTTCACTCACAGCCGTGGCTTCAATCTAAACCTAACTCCCAAACCTCTTTAGCTCAGACCTGTCTAGAGTCCTGGATCTAAATTTCCAACTGCTCTTTGGACATCACTTTAACACATCTTTCTTCCTTTTTGGCTTTCCTCAGTGGCTCCCCTTCTCACTCAAAATGAAGTCCAGTTTTTTCCCCAGTGTTATGGACTGAAGGTTTGTATCCTCCCCAAATTCATATGTTGAAGTGCAAACTTCCAAGGTGATGATATTTGGAGATGGGGCCTCTAGGAGGTGATGAGGGTTAGATGAGGCCATGAGGCTGGGGCCCTCATGATGGGATTAGTGCCCTTATAAGAAGAGGAGAGATCTTTCTCCCTCTGCGTGTGAGGACACAGTCAAGGCTTTAAGGCCTTGGCATTTAACTTGGTGTAAATAGATGGGCTTTGTGGGGAAGTGGGTATCCATAACTCCCCAGAATTTATAAGCAGTTTTATACATGTGCAGTTTCCTGGGGATAGCACTTGTAGCTTTTATCAGATTCTCAGTCTGAACACTGATACCTCTGTCCCCAAAAAATACATTGCTCTGATCTCTCCCCCTCCCATCTACCCTCCATACTGCTGTTGCCTGTCTCAAACAGACTTGTTGCTATCAGAACTCTTTTGGTTTTAAAACCTTAACTGTCTCCCCACTCCCTGGAGGAAGTGTACCATCTCCTCAGCCTAGGACATAGAGCCTCTCACAGCCCAGCTTTGGCTTACTTGTAAGCTTTATTTCCAGTCCTCACCACTCTCTGAATACAGCATGCATCTGTACACTTCTCTGCCTTTGCAGTTGTAATTCCTTCTGCCCAGGAACCCTTCCCTCCCATTTCTGCTCAGTGAACTTCCACTCATCTTTCAGGGCCCAGTCTAGAAGGCAGTTCCTACAGCTGGCCTTCTCACCCAACAGCCAGCCAGCCACACCGCCTCTGTGCTGCTGTGTGCGCAGTCTCGCCTCCACTGAAATGCCGCCCGGACGACAGGGAGTTGTGTATGTGAGTGTGTGTGATGAGCATGTGTCCTCTGGTGTGTGAAGGCAGGGACTCTGCCTCAGACAACCCTGGGATCCCCGAGCTGAATGAAAGAATGAATTCCTCCTCCTCCTCAACCACAAAGAGCCCCACCTTCTCTCCTATTATTCTTCAAGGCAGAAAGACATGACTTTAACAGAATTTATTGGTTTTCTTTGATTGTCTCTGGTCCGCCTTTGGAAGGGCTCTCTGGGTTCCTCTGACTTTGTTTCCGGGCTGCTGCTGCAGCTTTTAAGGCCCTTCTTTGCTTCTTCAGCTTTTGAGCCTCTTGGAAAACCTGGGGATGAAAGGGAGCAGGAATGACTTTGTGATCCTAGGCAAAACCTCAGACTTGGAGCAGGTGGGGTGGGAAGTGACTCCCCCAGATGGGCACCCCAGCCTTTCTCCATGGGGTTGGTGGCCTGTGAGCCACCTCGACCAGAAGCAGACGACCCCTCCCTTCTGCTCTCTCTACCACAGTCCCAGAGTAGGGCCCACCAAAGCAGCAATTCTGACTCGCACCCGAATGCACAGAGCCTTCTTGGTCACCCAGCGGCGGTGGGCTTTTCGGTTGTACAGAGGCGGAATGGTGTACTCAATCTCTAGCTCCTTGCACACCTTCTCAAAGACACCATAGTTGGTCTTACGGAGGTTTTTCAGCATCTTTTTCCTCTGGTCGATGCTCATCAGCAGATAGCGCTTGTGGGCTTTGTCCTGTAAGAGTTGGTACTACTTTTAGTATTATAGGAATAACTGGTATGCTACTTCATAGTAGCAAAGGATGGTCATTTTATTATCTCATGGAAACCTCCCAACAACCTTACGCAAATATTAGTGCAAATATTAGCAGTAGGTATTGTCATTGTTATTCCCATTTTACAGACAGGAAATAAAGGCTCAAAGATGTTTATCTGATTCATGTAAGGTCCTGGAACTGTGCTGGGTAGGGACCTTGTGAGAGGTCAGGTCTTGAATCTGGGTCTACTGGTCTCACTCCAAATCGCATGCTTTTTCCCCTATACCACCTGCTTGGCCTCTCCACACTCAGCAAACTGTCAGCTGGGGCAGGGAGGAGGGAAGGCCTTGTGCTCCTCCTGGAGACCCCTACCTGCAGCCGGGTGCTGCTCTGTGAGGGACCCCTGCAGTGGGGCTGGTGTTCCACGCTCCAAATGAACAAAACTCTGACCTCCAAGGAGCAGGCTCAACCAGCTCCAGGGAACACTGGGGTTCCAGGCATGGAGCTGGACCAGTCTGTATTCGCAGCCATGGATTTTTAAAAAATACCAGCAACTGCCTAGTTATAGCAGCTCTGTGCCCAGCACTGCTGAGATATGGCATAATGGTTAAGAATATGGGCCCTGGAGTGAGATCACCTACTTTCAAGTCCTAACACATCATTTCCTAGTGATGTGCCTTAAGGAATAACTTAATTACTCCATGCCTAGATTCTTCTTCTGTAAAATGGGATAGAAAGATGGTTATAAGGATTAAATGAGCTGATGCATGTAAAGTATTTAGCATGAGGCCTAAATACTTTATATGCATCATATTGGCTGCCATTATTATTTCCTATAGTCCTTACAATCCTGTCAGCAGGTACTATGATGACCCCCTTTTATGGCTAGAACTGAGGCTCAGACATGTGAAGCATCTTCCTCAAAGTCACAGAGCTAGTAAAGTGGAAGTGGCAGGGCTGGGATTTGAACCCAGGGAAATCTGAGCCCATTCATGCATTCAACGAACATTTACCGAGCACTCAGTATCTGCTGACACTGTGACCATGCTCTAAAGTTTGTGTTCTTGACCTTGGAGACACTCAGCACAGCCCTGGAAGGCTCCCATTTCTCCACGGGAGGCAGGAGGGAGATGTTTTTCCCACTGCAGCTGAAGTGTGGGCACTCTGGGGCTGCAGCCACCTGGCTTCTCAAGCTGCTTCTCTGGACCCAGAGCCCTTCACCTCCCAGATGCCTGTCCCCCGGCTGCTACTGTTTAGCTGTGAGCAATGCCCAAGCTTTACCTTTCGATGTTTCTGCATGTGTTCTTCATAATTGCGTATCTTGACAGTCAAGGCAACAACTGAAACCACAAACCACAGAGGATGAGAGTCAGGCACAGAGGAAGGAAGGGCCCAGGCCTGGCTTATGTTTTAAGACCTCAAGGAATAACAATCACCAATGCTCTTGTATAGCTCTCTATAATTCCCAAAGCACTCTGAATTTCAAGATCTCAAAAGACTTTGGATTATTTTTCTTTTAAAAAGCAAAGCCTAAGGAAGGGAAGATCCTTAATCTTATAAAGGTACCATCCCCAGACCATAGCAAATAGCATTCTTTTTTGTTTTTTGTGAGGAAGATCAGCCCTGAGCTAACACCCGTGCTAATCCTCCTGTTTTTGCTGAGGAAGACCAGCTCTGAGCCAACATCTATTGCCAATCCTCCTCCTTTTTTCCCCTCAAAGCCCCAGTAGATAGCTCTATGTCATAGTTGTACATCCTTCTAGTTGCTGTGTGTGGAATGCGGCCTCAGCATGGCCGGAGAAGCGGTGCGTCGGTGTCCGCCCGGGATCTGAACCCGGGCCGCCAGTAGCGGAGCGCGCGCACTTAACCGCTAAGCCACGGGGCCGGCCCGCAAATAGCACTCTTAATGGTAAAACTTAAGAGCATTCCTATTAAATACAGGAATTAGTCTAGGATGCATGCTTCATGGTTAATGATTCAACACTGTAGTGGAGGTCCTAGCCAATGCAGTAAGATAAGATTCTAAAACTGTCAAGAGTCTACTCCTTGCCTCTCCTCTTCCAGCTGCCACCCTTATTTCTCTGTTTTCACTAATGAGTTTTCAGAATTACCAGCCCCCACTCATCTCCTAAAGCCCCAGAGTATCCTTCCTTCAGGTAACCTCTTGTTTGATTCCTGTCTGTATTGCAAAGGTGGGGCCAAGGGCAAAAGCAGAGGGTGACCTCAAGGAGAGGCTGTCACCACAGAAGGCACTTCCCATACACACACTGAGTTCTGGGAGCACTGCAGAGAGTGCAGTGGGAACCTTGGCCCTGACTACATGGCCTTTCACACTACCTTAGCTGCAGAGTGGAAAGAGACAGAGACACAAGCTTTGGTTTCTGAGGAACCTTGCCTGAGCTCACACAGAGGTATGAGGCAGGACCTGGGCGCTGACTCCAGCATCACAGAACTCAGGATAGAGTGCAGTTTTCACTGCCCTTGGTCCTTCCTGTCTCTCCCTCTATCAAGCCACATCTAATTCCTAGTGCACTTGCAGACAAGAGCCCTGGATCAAGCACCAGGTAGCAGACTCCCCTGAACCCCCACTCCCCAAGGGCACCCAGACCAACTTCGAGCCTCCAGGGAGCTGGTGTCCTCTGGGTTTGCCACGATCTTGTTCATCAACTGCTCTTGCTTGATTTTTAGCTTCTCCTTCTGTTGAAGATAGAGACAGAGAATCTGTGAGTCTGCCACCCCTTAAGAACTAGCCCTCATACCTCCAAGGCCATGGCTGCAGTCATGGCAACTAGGCCATAGCTCAGGGCCTGACTCTACTCTGCTCACCAGGGCATGGCCTCTGGCCAACCACATGGCTCACCACATCTAGGTGAGCCCAAGGCCAATGCCACTGACAGGAGAAATGGCTTGTTGGATGAGTGTCCCCAAAGCTTGCTCATTCATTCAGGCATTAGATCTTTATTGAGCACCTACTGTTTGTCAGGTGCTAGGGGTATAATGAGGGAACAAGACTATCCCAGCCCTTGAGATGCTCAGTCTAGGGTATTGACAAGTGGACATAGAAGGACGGTGGGATAAGTGCTATGACTTGAGAAGCATGGG
Organism: Ceratotherium simum simum; assembly: GCF_057802395.1. NCBI lineage: Eukaryota > Metazoa > Chordata > Mammalia > Perissodactyla > Rhinocerotidae > Ceratotherium > Ceratotherium simum. The sequence goes on along the minus strand of NC_141921.1, from coordinate 22,280,622 downwards.
ATGGGAGGTGTTACCAGGGTAGGAGGGAGTCCCGGAGGGGAGGACTGAGAGAGGATGAGGTTTGGCTCAGGCCACTCACCCGGTTGGCCATTTCCAAAGATAAGAGTCTTTTCACGACATCATCAACCCTGTGGAAAAACCATAGCAATGAGAGACAGGTGTGGGGGGAGGGGGAAAGGAGAAGCAATGCTGTTTTCATTTTAGTTTGAAAAGCAAGGATGACTGAAAATTTCTTTTACAACAAATGACTCTCTCTGGAAGTGGGGAGCCATTTCTCAGGGATTAAAAGTCAGCATGGATCTGATCTCAGCGTGGGCTAAGAACATGGAACGATGAGATAACTACAGAAAATCGAGGCTGTCAGCTTGAGTGTTCTAGACTTGTCATAGGGAGGGCAAAGGAAAGATTTTCATTTTAGCTAGAATATGGTTCAATCTGTCTTGAGACACTTCAATTCTATAATCATTGTTTCTTTCTCACATCTTACTGCACAGTGGGAGGGACTGGAGGGACTGCCCAGCTCCCATCGTGCAGGACAGGGGCTGAGCAGACGGATCCTGGTTTTGGTGTCTTTCAGCCGTCGATTCAAACCCCAGCTCTGCCCCTTAGAAGCTGTATGACATTGGGTAGCTTGGTAATTTATAAAATGGAGGCACTATTTCTTCCCTCACCGGGCTTTTGTAGATTCAAGAGATGAGAGATTTCCACAAAGACCCGTGAGGCATATTCCCTCATTGGTAGCTCATGGTATAAGGTCTTACCTAGAGTACAAAAAAAGCAAGAAGTTGAGCTCCATCTGCTCTGCTGCCCACTCACTCTCACCATGCCTGGGCTTCTGTAGTTCTCCCCATTCTATAAACAAGCTTCAGACGCAGCAGGCCAGGCCTCGAAGCCACTGTCCTCCCCAGTCTTCCCAAGACCCCTTGCCTCATCAAAGAGATTTCTTCCTGCTTACTTCTCAATTCCAGGGACGTTCTGGTAGTCTTTGAGCAGTGTGGAAGGGGGCGGGTCATCTTCTTGGCTGGGCTGGACTGTCAAGTGTAGGGATGGAAAACACCCAGAGTCAACTCTCACTGTCCATCCTCTCACAGTTGGCTCTTCTCACCAACTCTGTCAGAGACACCCAGGGTCTCAGGCAAGGTACTGGACATCTCTGGGCTCAGTTTCTCCTCCGCAAACCCCGTGGGCACCTGCCTTGATATTTCATGACGGCCTTTCCTAAGACCTCGTACTTGTGCTTTCATCTCGCACACACCTGTCTGGCTCTACAGTTATCAGATCCCCCATTCGGATGGGTCCTCCTGTGGAAGGGCTGAGTTTGACTCCCTCTGAATCTCCCACAGTCTGGTCCATGGCCCAGCATAGAACAGACACTCAACAAACGCTGGCTGACTGCGTGAATGAAAGAAGGGGATTGAGGAGAGACCCCTAGCTTTAGGATGCTGGAAATGTAAGCACCAAAGAGAGACCACAGGAAACCCTCAGCCTTGGTGTGTGCATTCCTGATCTCCCTTGGAGGTGAGGGAGAGGCATGGGAGACATCATTTGTCCTCTCCAGTCAGACCCTGCTCTGCTGCTATGGAAATAATGTTAATAGCAATACATACTAATATATACTACCGTTTACTGAGCACAGTGCTAAGGATGCTTTTCATGCGTTATCATTGAATCCTAACAACAAATATACACTCTTACACTCCTTTTAGAATGAGACTCAGAGAGAGGAAGTAACTTGCGCAATGTCATTTACCTCGTAGGAGAGATCTTAACCACTCTGCAGACTGCCTTGGAATGGGAAACCACGCACTCCAACTCAGAAAGGCAGACACAAAGTGCTCATTCTAGGGAAGCCTGGGTAGGGCCAGCCACGCATTCCCTCTGCCTAGCTCATTTCACTCATACCCAGTCCGGAGGCTCCCGCCCTCCACCTCCCCTCCCCTCGCCCTCCATGCAGGCTTCAGGCCTACAGCTCTGTGACAAAGTGGACGTGGGGTCTTCTGCTCGGGACCTCTGGCCCACCCCTTTGCCCACCCCTTCTAGTGGCTCTAACTAGCCACCTCTGTCCACTTGGCCACCCCGAGCCTTCCAGGCAGTCTCTTTCCGCTCCAAGAGCTCTCACCTGGTTTCCGGATGGCATATCCGCGGGCGGCCTGGAAGATGAGACCTGCATAGAAGAGAGTGGGCTGAGGCCCATCTCCTTGAACAGTCCAGCCTCGATTCTCTCCTACGGCTCTTGCATTACCCTTCCTCCACGGTCTGTGCACCTCTGCGCCTAACCGCCGCCCCATTTCTTCCCCACCCCGCCACCCCATGTCTCTCTCACCTCGTCTTACTTCTTCCCCACCCACCACCCTTTCTCCCTATCCTGCAGCTGCACTTCTCTCCTACCCTCGACCCCCGTATCTTCTATCGCCGCCGAACCCCACTTCCGTACTCCCGCTGCCCGGTTTCTCACTCCTCACCTCGAGGAGGTGAGAGAAGGCTCCATGGGTCGGAGGGAAGCCTGGCGCACCCTGCGCCCGGCAGCCCAAGGACCGGGGCCTGGGTGACTGCCTGGGTCCGAATCGAACTCAGCGCCCTCCACGCCGCCCTCAGCATGGTGACTTCTGACCCCCGCGGGGCCCGCGCTGCGGCCGCCGTCCCCTCCGCGGCACGGACTTGTTACATGGGCGCCGCCATGCTGGCTCAGGCTCGACCAATCGAGCGCAGGCGCGAGAGCGGAGCAGATGAGGACCGAGAGCGGGACTCAGTGGTGAGGCGGAATGGGCCGAGTGGAGAGATCTGGTTAGCGGTGTGGTCTAGATTGCCGGCTTGGTGGTTGCGTGGCCCCGTTGGTGGTGCGCGATGCTGTATAAATCCTAAGATGGCATTTTTCCTTGGGTATGCAATCCTACTCTGCCTTCCTGGCCTCAGGCCCCGGTTACTTTGGGGGCTTCCATGGGGGCTGCTGTAGCCTTTTTCCCCAGCCTAATATTTCCACCCCGGATTCCCCCGGAGTCCGGGATGGGGCCCTATAAGAACTACTGGGTTTCAGCCTCCTCTCTGGCAGCCCTGTAGCCTGGTGATTAAGGTCGCTGATTTTGGAATTTGACAGCCCTGGGCTGGAATCCATGCTCAGCCATTTACTCGCTGTGTGATTCTGTGGGCAAGTCACTCAACCTTTCTGGGCCACAGTGTATTCATCCATCAAATGGGGATGGTAATAACAGTATCTATCTTCTAAGTTGTTAGAGGATTAACTGAGGCAGTTGTGTGCAAAGCACCTGGTAAATAGTAAGCATTCAATAAATATTAGCTGTGATAATATTTGTGAAATGAAGGATGTAAGGACAAATACAAATTAAAAGTAGGAAAAATAAATTTTGGCCTAGTGGTTAAGTTCGGTGCACTCTGCTTCAGAGGCTGAGATTCAGTTCCTGGAGCAGACCTACACCACTTGTCTGTCAGTGGTCATGCTGTGGCTGTGGCTCACATACAAAAAGAGGAAGATTGGCAACAGATTTTAGCTCAGGCTGAATCTTCCTCAGCAAAAAATAAATTAATAAATAAATTTTAATTCTCCCTGGTGCAAAAAAGGGAAAAGACTCTCACCCCACACACATTTCTTAGAGCATTTACCTTAGAATGCTTGTAATTGTGAATTCTTTCTCTGCCCTTTTGAGATGTATGTAAATCTTTTTAAAAGCCAAATAAGCTTCTTGCCAGTTTTACAACCCAGGATTGTTTTTCTCAAGGACCTGGGAGACATCTCTTTGAAATGTAATCATTAAGGAAGATAGCGCTCCTATCTCCCAGTTTCTGCAGGAGGGTAGGAGCCTAACCAGCCGGTACCTAGCTCCAAGTTGCAAACCTACCTCCTCTCATAAAGATATGAGAAATTCATTTCTCCTTTGGATAAAGGCAATTAGCAAACACAGGTGGCTACCCCATTTACAAGGTGAATTTAGGATGAACCCGGTATGACAAACGGTGCTGTCAAGTCCTCTTGCTTGAGGACTAGTTATTGTTTACCTTGAGAAAATGTGTCCACTTGGCTGTATAAAAGGGGAGGATTTCTTTCTGTCTGTATGTTCTTGCCTGTGAAGTGCATTACATCCTGGTTTAATGCTCCTTCAATAATAAAACTGTTTTCTTCCTTCTCTCCCCTTTGTGGAGAAGTTTTCTAGGTTGGCAGAAGATTTTGTTTTTTTTTTTTTAAAGATTTTATTTATTTTATTTTTTCCCCCCAAAGCCCCAGTGGATAGTTGTGTGTCGTAGCTGCACATCCTTCTAGTTGCTGTATGTGGGACTCGGCCTCAGGATGAACGGAGAAGTGGTGCCTCGATGCGCACCCGGGATCCGAACCCGGGCCGCCAGCATAGCAGCGCGCGCACTTAACCACCAAGCCACAGGGCCGGCCCAGAAGATTTTGTTTTTAATTATATTTCCCTCTTTTCCGAGGTCTATTCCCCATGTCCCACAGTACTCTGTGGCTCCCTCTAGGTAACCCTGGCCTCTGCCCCAGCGGTCAGTTTTCAAGTCTCCACCACTAGAATGGGAGCCCTTTGAGGATGGACTGAGCCGAGTCATTTTTGAATCCCTGCTGCCAGCCCAGGGCCTAGATGCTATGTGAGGGCTGGTTGAATGAATGAATGAAGGAGAGAATAAACAAATGAACAATTCTGGAGAAGAACCCCCCTGATTGCTAGGGCCCTGAAAGGAAGAACAGAGACTCAGGCAAGCTCAAGAATTTCTCAAAACCAAATCAAACCGAACCACAAACCAGTTTAAGAGACTGATATTACAGGAAATGAGCACAAAAGGCTAGTGGGCAGGGCTGGACGAAGCATGCTCTGGCCTTTAAAGTGGGAGGCCCAGCCCATGGAGATTAGGGTCGTGGGGGTGGGATGTTGGGGGCCAGGGGTAGGGAGAGACTGGGAGCCTTTCTGCCATTCCTGGGGCCAGGTGGTTTTTAGTGATGGGTTTACTGACCTTCTCTTCTCTGGATGGCCCAGGCCTTTCAAGAGGCAGGCCCAGGTAGGGAGTCCCAGGAAACTCTAGAAGCCCCCCAGCCCCTCCACCCCATTGACCCGGAGCCCCTGCAGGAGGGGGAAGTCAAAGACACAATCGTCCTCTTGGTTTGGGACTAGGGGCTCTGAGGTCCCTAGGGGGCTGGTCTGGAACCAGAGGTTCTCGTAGGACTTGGGGCTGGGGGTGAGGCCCCCCAAGAGGGGCTGAGTGGAGTCGCAGCGGAGATAGTGCCCTGGCCCTGGGCCTGTGGGGCTGCCCAGCACTTGCCCATAAAGGACCTGGTCACTGGTGCCAGGCTGGGGCTGGGGCTGGGTGGAAGGTGCTCTTGGGTCCCCCTGGAGCACATAGGCCTGGACCAGGGTGGGGAGGCCACAGGTCCCTGAGCTATCACTGGACTCCCAGGGCCCTGGCTTCTTCTCTTCCTCCTCCAGCACTGTGATCTTGGTGATGGGTGGCATGCCGGTGTCCCAAAGGCTGGGCAGCTGGAAGGTCTCCTGGACACAAAGACGTGGGGTGAGGGCATGATTCATTTCAGATGTCTGTGCCAGCCCCTGTCCCTTCCTGAGCTGGGGCAGTTGTGGGGACATTCCTGCTGCTCTCTGCTAGAACTCAAAGGGTTACACTTGCAAAGCACCTTCCATGTTCCTGACATGTGCTCTGTAATGTTCAGACTTTGCTCAGTGAATCTCCCTAACGATTCTGTGTGGGATTGGCCCCATTTCACAGGGAGATGACTGAGGCTTTGAAATGGGTAGAACTGGGATTCAAACTCAGATTTGCTTTACTCCCAAGGGAGGGGATCTTGCTAGGAGGTGATGGGAAGGCCTGAGAACCCGTCTGCAGAGGGGTATCCCTTCACTTTGAGCCAACACACCCAGCCCCATTTCCCTCTCCCTCCAGGGTTCTCACCTCCGCCATAATGGTAGGCACCCAGGTGCCCAGGCTGCTGTGGGCGGGGTCTGGAACACTTGGCCAGAGGGGATTCTTCCTGCTGCAGAAGGAAACAGGTGAAGGCTGGGTCAGGCATGCCCTCCCATCTTTCCATCCTTTCTCCCACCCACTCCCAGCAACTGAAGGGATGGCCCCTTAGTGCAGAGAGGAGAAGGGGGAGGGCCTGACTCCCAGACGTGGGCCCTGAGGCCTGGGAAGGCTGGGAGGGACTCAGACTTGCCCACTTGGGCCTGCAGTGCCCTGTAGGCAGGGGTAGCTGGATGTCAGGTCTCTCAAGAGGACTCACCTCGGTCTGCAGCAGAGCCGGGCAGCCCCACAGAGGCAGATGAACAAGATCAGGAGGCCGAACAGACCCAGGAGGATGTGCAGCTCAGACTCCTCTGGGGTGAGGGGAAAGCCAGAAGAGGTTAGAGTGCAGGCAAGGAAGGCTGGCCTCCTCCCTCAGACTGGGATCCAAGGTCAGGGCTGGGCCTCCTCCCTCAGACCGGGCTCCATGAGCAGGGCTGGGCCTCCTCCCTCAGACCAGGGGACCCAGGCAAGGCCTGTCTACTCTCAAAATGGAGATCCTCTGAGTGAGGCACCCTCCCAACAGCCTTGTCTGGCCAGCCCCCTTACCTAGGGCCAAGGTCATCAGGGTGAGGCTTGTACTGTTGGTGGCCCCTGCCTGGCTGGCTGCCATGAGGTGGACGTGGTACAAGCTGCCGGGCTCCAGGCCGTGGAGGACAAAGCCATGGGAGGAGGCATTCAAGACAGTGGCTGAGAGCAAAAGAGAATGGTCAGCCTGGGTCCGGATGCTGAGGCTCCCTCCAAGGCTGCTGAGCACCCCCTCCTGGGCCTTCTGGGGCTGTGGGTGCTGAGGTTAGACTCACAGAAGGACTGGTCCTGAGCATTGGTCCAGAAGATGGTGTAGTGGGTAAGAGGGCTCTTCCCCAGCTCAGGGGCCTCGGGCACCCACTCCAGCTTGGCCCATGTCTTGCCGATGTGCTTTAGATGCAGCTCTGGGGCATGGGAGGGGGCTGCCGGGAGAGAGAGGTGCAGGGGCTGACAGGGAGCTGGGTGGAGAGCCCAGCTGGACTTCTTGTGGCTTCCCAGACCCGAGAACTGGGACACACTGCAGGGTGGGTGATATAAGAGAGTCCAAGGGGACTCGTGTCCAAGCCTCATTTCCCCGGGAACTTCGAATGAATTCCATCAACTACTGATAAGTGGCTGAGCCAGGATTTGAACCTGTTTCTCTTTGACTCCAAAGCCCCGATACCTGATTTCTGCCAGGCCTGATTTTGTCCGACTCACTATTTAATTTCTGCCACTCCCTCTCTCAATTTATGCCAAGCCCTCTGTCTAATTTCTATCACACTGGCACCTGACTTCTGTCAGGGCAATTGATTGATTTTTGCTAGACTTGCTCCCCAAATTCTGCAAACTCACTGCCCAATTTCTATCACCCCACCACTTGACTTCTGTCTGCCTGCAGGGGTCCAGTGTAAGGCAGGGGTAATTTAAGGCTTGGGAGGGACCCTCTTCTGGGCCAGAGATAGGGGAGGAAGGAAATGTTCCCGCATATTCCTGATTGTCGGGGCCCAGGCAGGCCTTGAGAGATGAGAGGATTGGGCCTGGTGGCTGACGAACCCGTCTCTTGGGAGTAGGCATAGATGAGCTGGGAGGGTCCCTTGGTGTCCTGGTACAGGGGGGTCACAGTGATCTCGTAGAGCTGAAAGGGCCTGATGTTCTCTGTAGAGAGAAATGGTGAAGGCTCTCTGGTTAGGGGCTAACCTCTGCTGCGGATCAGGAGCTAACCTCAGACCCCTAGTCAGGGATAACCTGGGCCTCATACTGCAGGGCTAGCCTCTGCAATCTCTTCCTCAGATCATTTGGTGGGGATAAAGGGAAAAAAGTGAAAGAGAGAGCTAGAAAGGTGGCAGGGTCAGGGCTGTAGAAAGAAAGGATACAGTTAGACTGTAGGAAGAACTTCCCGATTCTGAGGATATGAGATCAGAACAGTGAAAGACCAAGAAAGACTGGGGAATCTGCTTCTCTAGGGTGGTTCAGGTTGCCCTTTCCCCACTGTCAGACAAGCATTGCCTCCCCTTCTCCCCAGCCCTGCCCAGCCCCCAATGCCTGTCTCACCCTCCAGCAGGGTCCCTGTGATGCTTCCGTTATGCTCCATCCTCCAGGTCTTATGGCTGCCGCTGGGGCTGGGGGAACCCAGGCCCCACTCAATCACATAGCCCCGAGGCTGAGGGCTGGGGGGCTCCCAGCCCACCCAGAGGCTATGAGGGTCTCGGGCCATGGTATAGAGTCTGCCCAGGGGCGGGCCTGGAGACAGAGTAGGAGATGATGGAATGAAGGTGAAAGGCATGTAGGCCCCAGAGCCAGAAGCCTGGGTTCAAATCCTGGCTTTGCTACTTACAAGCTGGGTGACCTTGGGTAAATCAACATCTGGGCCTCAGTTTCCTCATCTGTAAGGTGGGAATGATGATAAAAGTTCCTATGTCAGAGGGTCTCGGTGCAGATTAAATGAGATGACTCATGAAACAAGCCTGGCATGGTGCCTGGTGTGGAGTGATGCTTGATAATGATAAAAGCTAACACTGGTATGTGCCAGGTGTAGTCCTTGGGATATAGTGATTCATTGAGTCTCCTAATTGTCTCATGAGGAGGACACTACTACTGTCCCCATTTTATCAATGAGAAAACTGAGACTCAGAGAGGTTAAGTAACTTGTCTAAGGTCACAGGGCTAGTAAGTGGGAATGTTAGCTATTGTTATTGTTAGTCTCACCTTGTGAGGACCTACGTGCAGGGGAACCTGGCGGAGGGCATGGTCGCTGATCCCCTGAGAATAAGCAGTTAAGTCAGGGGCTGTATTCCACCTGGAAAACTTAGGGCTTTCCCTCCCGTCTTCCTTGGCAGGATGGACTCCGTGTGTGTGTGTGTGTGTGTGTGTGTGTGTGTGTGTGTGCACCACCACCAGATTAACCTGGTTCTGGCTAATGATAATGATAGCTAACACATATTGAGCAATTACTCTGTGCCAGGCACATGTCTTAACTCCTGTAATCTTCACAACAACCCTTTGGGCTATGCACTGTATCATCCCCATTTGCTAGATGAGTAAACAGAGGCCAGGGAGGTTAAGTAACTTACCCAGGTCACACTGTTAGCAAGTGACAGGACTAGATTTGAACCCAGGGAGTCTAGGCTCAAAATTTGTAAGCTTAACCACCACTACTAGCTGCCAGCCCTCTTTACCTCTGCTCTCCAAGAAGACCACTGGCGTGGGACGAGAGGTCCCAGCTGTGTTATAGGCCGTAAGGACCACCTCCCGGGCTTCTGAAGGCAAGTGGAAGGTGCAGTTTAGCTCCGTGGTGTTGCAGAGGGGTGGAACTGCCCCAGCCTGGCCTGAGGGGCTCCAGGAGACCACATACCCTTGGATCTGCCCGCTGTCCTCCTCCAGGGGCATTGGCTGTGGTGGGCATAGGAGGAAAAAGATAAGGAGGATGCACAGGTCATCTTGAGTGGAGGAGGGCTTCCGGATGGGGTGGATAGATCCCAGAAACTGAGCCCACCAGGCTGGGAGCCAGCCTTCCTACCGCCCTCCTTTCTTCCCCTGTTCCCCTGTGCCAGGTCCTAGGAGGAGGGAAGGAAGAAGCAAGTCAGTGTGTGCAGCAGGCTCTTAATTATTCACTGAACCACCGTTTGCCGTAGGTGAGTCCTGCGTTGTAGTCTCTCCAGAAGGGCACTGCCCAGCTTCCTACGCACATGCAAAGTGCATGCACGTCACGTACAAATGCATCCAAGCCTCCCAGACCTGTTGGAGTCCTGAGCCCCAGTTCCCAAGGGTCTGTCTGGGTTGCAGGAGGTCTCAGGGGTGGAGGGATGGCCTTCAGAGGGGGTCACCTTCCAGAACAGCTGCACGTCCACCGTCCTGGGGTCCAGCTGCCTCTGCCGCCACCATGCGTCCAGTCTGACGATGGGGACTGTGTTTGGAGCGAGAGGAGAGGGTGCCGGTCAGGGAGGGCCCTGGAGGCTGGTCTGGGTCCTGCTGGCTGCTCCCAGCCCCTCACCACCTATTTACCCTGTTGTGTGGTGGTCAGCTCCAGGCTGGGGCTCCAGTCGCTCCAGAAGCCGGGCAGGGGCCAGCGGGTGCAGCGCATCTGCAGGGCGTAGGCTGTGGATGGGACGAGCCCACAGAGCTCATGCTGGAGGGTCTTGAAGGGCAGGGGGCCTACCTGGGGAGGTGGGGGAGCCGTGGCTCTGAGCTTGGATCCCTGTGCCCTTCAGGGCCAGCTCAACTTATCCTCCCCTCGGCACCCCCACCCCAGGCTCTTGAGGTTGCCCTCCGCCTCACCAGGGCCCAGCTGGCTGCTCCAAGCCGTGGCTGGTGGCGCAGCTCACACTTCTGTTCTATGTGCAGGCCTGGCTTCCATGGCTCCCAGCGCAGCCGCAGGCAGCCAGGCGGGGGTGGGGCCACCTCAGGCCTGGGGTCCAGGGCCCACAGTTTGGGGGGCTCCAGTTTCACTGCAAGGAGAAGGACTGTCAGAACCTTCCCCTGCCCCATCCTCAAGTGTTCTGCCTTAGCTCCCGCTCGTCTCCCTCTCTGTGGTTCCATTTTCCTCCCTGGGTCTCCATCCATGGGGTCTCTGTGTCTTTCTTTCCCTCTCTCTCTCTGTCTCCTCATCTCTATGCCATCATGTTTCTGCAGGTCTGTCTCTGGAGATGTGTCTGATTCTCTCTAGGTCTTTCTTTCATACTCTTGCCCCAGGGCCTTTGCACTGATTGTTCTCTCTCTCTGCAGCACTTTCCCTCCAGATAGCCAGCAGCTCGCTCCCTCGTTTCCTTCAAGGATCTTCTCAGATGTCACCTTCTCGGGGAGGCCTTCCCTGACCACCTTACCGAAATAGCAACTGCCCCACACCCCCAGCTCTCCCTATCCCCTTCCTTGCTTTAATTTCCCCATCACACTCATCATCATCTGATGTTCTATTTTATTTATTTTGCCCACTAGAATGTACCGTTCTAAGGGCAAGATTTTTGATATTTTGTTCACTGCTGTATCCTCAGCACCTAGAACAGTGCCTGGTACATAGTGTGCACTTCAAGAAATTTGTGGAAAGAATTAATGAATGTGTCTCCTTGCCTCTGTGTTTATTCCACGTCTGTGTGTCTGTGTCTCCAAGTGCACCCCCCTTTGTCTCTGTCTCTCTTCTCTTCTTCTATCTCTAGGTCTTCCAGTGTCTCCCTGTCTGTTGCTGGGTCTATGTTTCCCTCTCTGTACCTCTCTGGGTCTGCCCATTGTGGGGGCCTCTCCCCTCCCCTGCCCCCAGCGTCACCCACCGACATCCATGGGAACAAGGCACAGCTGTGGGGACGCTCTGGTCCCCAGCGCGTTCTCTGCCTGCACCCAGATGCTCATGTGCTGGTACAGCTGCAGGTGTTTGCGTGGGATGGAGCAGCGGCTCTGCCCGTTCTCAGGCACGCAGTTGGAGATGGAGTCCTCTTTGGTCTGGCAGCTGCCCCGGCTCCTGCCAAGAGGCCAGGCTTGGGTGTCTAGCAGAGGAAGAAAGCGAGGCTCCCTTCTCCCACCCATCTTTGCCTCTGGCTCCCCTGTCCCGGCGGGCCTACCCACGCCCTGCCCCAGGACCCAAAGGATTGGGGCTGGAGTAGAGACCTCTACTCACTTGAAACTCTTTAAGGTGAAGTTGGTGGACAGGTGGGTGTCGGGTCCTGGCTCCCACTGGCAGATGAGGCTGTTGGTTGTGAGGTTCATGAGGCAGGACAGATTGTGGGGTGTGGCGGGAGGGTCTGCACATAGAGGGGGGAGAGTGAGGGCTTTGGGTAGGCCCACTCAGAAAGTGCCCACTGGGACCAATTGGCTTTGTTTCCTTCCTCTGGGTCATTCCCTCTGGGGCTACCTTATATAGTCCCCTGTTTCCATGCAGGGTGACCTGGAGGGGCAGCCCTGGGGGAAGTCACATTACAGGCATGTACAGGGACGAGCATCCAGGGCCTCCAACCCCCTCAACTCCGCCCCTTTGACAGTGACAGTGTAGTGTCTGGGTTTTCCTCCTGGTTCTGCCAGTGATTAACTGTGTGATCTTCAAGTCACTTGACTGCTCTGTGCCTCAGTTTCCTCATCTGTAAAATGGAGGTGATGGTAATATACCTACCTCCCTGGGGTTATTGTGAGAGCTGAATGCCTTACTGTATATAAAGCGCTGAGAGCAGTGCCTGGCACATGGTAACGGATATGTAAGTGTTACCCGTACTATTATTGATTCTTAAACAAGAACCTTGGTCCTTGTTTTTTCTTCTGCATTGGCTTGGCACAAACTCCGTCCTTCTCAGTTTGAGCAGAAGGCTGAGACTGGGCTGGAGGAGGAACTGGGAGCAAGCCCAACTGGCAGGGAATGCCCTCCATGGACACACCCTTCTGTGGCCAGGGAGTTGGGCTTCCTTGGCAGCCAGCCAGAGTGGTGGTTACTGTGCTGGCTTTGGAGCCACACTGCCCGATACAAATCTTGGCTCTACCCTTATTAGTTTGTGGCCTTCAGCAAATCACTTACCCTCTCTGAGCCTCAGTTTCCTCATCTGCAAAATGGGGCTAAATAGCACTACCCACTGGTAGGGAAGATGACCTGATCTCATACCCATAAAGTGCTTATTGAGCAAGTGCTCACAAATAATAGCTCTTATCTGTATTGGCAGGAGGGCACTGGAGGCGGAGTGGGTGGACGGCTGCAGGGACTTACAGCCTGCCTGCAGCTCTGCCTGGTCCAGGATCTGCAGGCTGTTGCCCCAGCGCAGGCAGCAGGAGAGAAGGGCCCAAGAGTGATTGAGGTGGGGCAAGGTGATGGTAGACTCCTGGGTCCCATCTGCCAGACGCTGCTGCCTCCCTCCGGGTTGAAGCTCTGCTCCCAGTTTCCACAGAATCTGTGCCTCTGGGCCCAGGTGGCTGCAGCTCTGGTTGATGATGCAGGAGGCCGTGATGGGATCCCCCAGGCGGACGACAGGGGCTGAGACCTTGATGCGGCCGCACTCTTCCAGGCCTGCAGTGGGAGAGAATGGGCCATGAGTGACTCCGCGCCTGGCAGAGCTGGGCTTTAAGCTAGGCCTTTGTACTCCTAGACTCAGGGCTCTCACTTTCTTGCTCCAGCCCTCAGGACATGGGGGCTAGAATTGGGAGGTATGTATGGGGACTGTGAGAGGCTCGCAGGGGTGAGCTAGAGATAGCGATGTGCGGGTAAATGTGTATCAGTGGCTATACAGAGAAAACCAGATCCTGATTTGTAGTTTGAGCTACTTTCCCTGGTGTAAATATTCCCACCATGGCTGATTTCAACCTACCAGTGTGACATCACTGAATGTGAACTTGGGAAGAGATGAGCACAATCAGCTCTTGTAAGCCAGCTCCAGCATAGCACCAGATAGAGACTATGTGGGCGCTTCCCTCCCCAGCGTCCTCCCCACGGATGGTGAAAGCAATGATTAGAATGATAAGAACCCGCAGCCACAGCAGTCTTTTTGGAATTCAAATCTGGTCGTGTTACCCCATCTTGATCACAGAACTTTGGTGGCACGTTATTGCTCTGAAAGGCAGTGCGGTGTGACACATAAGAGCGTGGACGTTGGAACTAGCCTTGGTTCAGAGCCTGGTTTATTGCTAATTAATTATGTGACCCTGGTGTGTTACTGAGACCTTCTGTGCCTCAGTGTTCTCCTCTATAAAATGGAGATAAAAATAGTCCCTACCTTAGTGGTGCTGGGAGGATTCAATGTGCTAACATGTGCAAGGCACTCAGAACAGAGCCTGGCATGAAAGTCTTTGCCGCCGTGGTTAGGATAGACCCAGATCCTTCTCACCGCCCTTGTGGCCTGGCCCCTGCTTAACCCTCCCAGTTCTGGCTCAGATCATCCTCTCTCAGCCCCAGTCACTCTGGCCCTCTCGCTATTCCTTGAAAGCGCCATGCTGTCTCCAATCTCGGGATCTTTTACCTGCTGTTCTTTTTGGAGGTGTTCTTCTTCCCTCTCCCATCCCTCTTTCACCTGGCTAACTGACCAACCAGACCAGGCCAAGCCTCCTGAACTTTCCCAAAGCTCTCACTATCTTTCATAATTATAGAGTCATGTGATTATTTGCTTGTCTGTCTCCCCAGCTGGACCGTAGGTTCCGTGAGGCCAGAGACCTTGGCTGTTTTGCTCATTCCTGTATTTCCAGTGCCTAGCACAGAGTCGGCCCTGGTGAATTTTTACTGAATAAGTGAACAAACACTACGCTTTTCCCACAAAGCCTTCTCTCCTCTCTCAGCTGTTCTTAGGCCCATTTTGCTGATGGGGATGCTGAGGCTCCAAGAGGAAGAGCGATTGGCTCAGGGTCGCAGACCAAGTTCATGACTCTCAACATGGGGCTCCTATCACTTCACAGACTCAGAACTTCAGACTGGAAGGAACCTTGCAAAACTCTTTACTTCAAAACTCCACCTGATGCTGCGTCCTCTACAGCAGGGCTAGGGTTGCCTGCTTTGGTATGGCCTGCCAGCAAAAAATGGTTTTTACATTTTTAAAGAGTCAAAAACAAAGAAAACAAAAAAACAAGAACACGCAACAGAGACTGTAGTGGCCTGCAAAGCCTGAGTATAACTATCAAAGTTTGCCGACCCCTGCTGTGCAGCATCCCTGTCAATCCTGGCCTCAGCTTGCGTGCTCCCAGAGATGGGAGGCTCTCTACCTCTCAAGATAGAGTTTCCATAGTTGGAGAGCTCTGCCTGAGCTTCCTTATTTCAGGGTGAAACCTGCCTCCTTATGGCTTCTGCCCTGATCCCTTTGCTGCCCGTGAAGGATGCATAGGACTCAGAGGTTCCTTCCTTTTTTTTTTTTTTTGTGAGGAAGATCAGCCCTGAGATAACATCTGTGCTAATCCTCCTCTTTTTTGCTGAGGAAGACCGGCTCTGAGCTAACATCTATTGCCAGTCCTCCTCCTTTTTTCCCCCAAAGCCCCAGCAGATGGTTGTATGTCATAGTTGCGCATGCTTCTAGTTGCTGTATGTGGGATGCGGCCTCAGCATGGCCGGAGAAGCGGTGCGTCGGCGCGCGCCCGGGATCCGAACCCCGGCCGCCAGCAGCGGAGCGCACGCACTTAACCACTAAGCCACGGGGCCGGCCCTCAGAGGTTCCTTCTGACAGCCCAGCAGAGATTGGAGATAAGACCTGGGTCCTCCTGGTCTTTTCCAGGCTGACCATCCTGAGTAGTCTCACCATTCCTCACAGGTGGTGGTTTCCTACAGAGGGCTGGGGTGGGAGCCCGGCTACCCCACGTCCAGTCCTTTGGATTCTCTGGGAACCCCAGGAGCAGTGTGGCAGTGCAGGGAAATGATTCCCTCCTCCACCCCCATATCTCTCCCTGTAACTCTCCTCTCCCCACAGCACCTCCACCCCCAGCCACACTCACTTCCGGGGAGCAGCAGGATGATCAGGGCAGCTCTGATCAGGTTCTGGGTTCCCAGCCCCGCCATCGTGCCAACTTGGGGCTCACCTGGAGGCAGAGGGGGATGGTTAAGGTCATGGGCTTTGGAGAAGAGCTGAGCTTAATCTTCACTCTGCCACAGTGCGGCTTTGGCCAAGTTACTTGATTTTTCTGAGCTTCAGTTTCTTTGTCTGTAAAGTGGAGGTAACAACAGCCTATACTGCATGGGGCTTTGGGAGGAAGACATGAAATGATGCAAGTCAAGGGCTTCACACGGTGCCTGGCACCTAGGAAGTGACTCTGTAAGTGATGGCCCCTGTTAGTATTACACTTGCCTTCCAGGAGAGAGCAAGGAAGGGAGTAGCAGGGAACAGCATTCTTCCTGTTTCCTTTCTGTCTTAGCCAGGTTCCCCCCAGAAAGCAGAGCCTGAGATGAGAGCTTGCATGCAGGGAGTTTATTTTGGTAAGATCCAGGGAACAGAGGGAGGGAGTGGGGAGAATGAAACAGGTAAGGAGGGAAAGCCAACACAAGGGTGCGTCATTGAGCTGGTCACCTTTATAGACAGCTGGAGCTCGATCCTGCTGGAACCTTCTAAGGAGCTGTGTAGAACATGCCTCAGAACTGTCCAGGGGGCAGTTTGTCCTTGGCTGGAAGGGAACATTTATCCACCGACTCCTGTCCCCCATTGGTCAAGGAATATCCCTTTGGGTATTAACTTCCTAGCACATCCAGGTTGCACGTGCATGAGCATGAGGCAGGTTCTCCTGGGTGAGCTAGGCCAAAGGGTCAGAACTGCTCCCTGGCAGGAAGGGAGAACTCCCAGGAGCAGCTGAGGGAAGGGGCTGTCTGGTTACACCTGTGGGAAGCTGGCTGCTGCGGCCATGGCTGGAGGGAACGGTGGGCTGAGAGATATCAGGTGGGGCACACAGGGGATCCAATACAGCCCCAGTTCTGGGCACAGACCTCTGGAAGCCTTCTGGGGCAGGCGTCCTGTGGCCAGGGCAACATTGCCTGGATGGGGGATGATCAGTTCCAGTCTCAAGAGGTATGCAAATGTTTCTGCTGCCAGGGCAGACTTCTAGCCTAACCCTCCACTCTGTTCTCGTTGGGGTCTTGGGCCAGACATCTGATCGTCCAGCACTGAGTGGCACTCTTGGTGGCAGGTCAGTGGGAATTGCTGACCAGCCTGCATGTATGTACATGAACACATCCATGTGGGTGGTGTCCCAGCAGATCCCCTGTGCTCAGGAGGGAGAACGCTTCTCTCTCTTTTTTTTCCCCTCCCAGACAGAGGTGTGAATAAGGACTACCCAGAGACCCACGGCTGTTCCTGCTTGCAGGGCCCTTCCCCAAACCCCTGGTCTATCCATATATATTACAGTATCAGGACACCAGGTGACTGCTAGCCCATAAATCCACTTTTTGCAAATCAGAAAGAAGCACCCCTTCTTCTGGACGGGTACAGCCCCACGCTAGGACCTGGCAACTGGAGAACAGGCTGGATTTCAGCCTCCACTTGCCCCTCTGCAGGGCAGCTTTGTGCAGTGAGAAGCCTGCACAACTGTTCAGAGCACCCCAGTCTACCGATCAGTGGTTGGCAACCTTCTTACTACAGCATACCAGTTTGACTATCCCCCACGCACACTTGTTGGGGAAGATTTAGCCTCCTAGGCCCAGATTTTGGGACACTGGTTTCTATCTCCATGTGTTTTTGATCATACGCCAGCCCTGCTGCCCTAGCAAGGGTCAAATTCAGGCCTAGCTTATATCCAGTGAGGTACCACTTCATCCCTCTCCACTGGTTCCTGTCTAGAGTGGGCAACCAAACCCTAAAACCCAAGAGGCCCAGGCCCCCTCCCCCTGGGTTGCTGGGTGTTGGCGTGTTTGGCATCAGTCCCGGGTCCCCCACGGCAGCCCCGGGTGCCCCCTTCCCTAGTTGAGTGGGATCTGGGGCCTGTGGGGGCAGGGTCTCACTCTCTGGGGGCCTCTGTGGAGAGGCTGGGAGCCCCGCTCTGAGACCACCTGATCTGAACCCCGGCTCTGCCACTTACCAGCTGTGTGACCTTGGACAAATTACATCACCTTTCTGAGCCTCAGTTTCCCCATCTGTGGAAGGAATAACAATAGCACCCACCTCTTGGGTTGTGGTGAGGATGAAATGAGATCCGTGATAAAAGCACTGAGCACGGAGCCTGCATGGAGGAAGCACTCAATAACCATGTCACTTTCCCATGCCATAGAGCAGGACACCACCTCCTGGAATCCAGCGTGGTTTAGTGCCCCCTCCCCCCTTGCAGGCTGTGTGGTCACAGCCTCCTAGAACGGCCACCTAGCTTTTGTCTGAGTCATGCCGTACGGTTTCAAAGCCCCATTTCTGGGTCCCCTGCTTCTAGCTCCTTGGCCCCCCAGTCTCCCGTTCGCTGCAGCTGTCTCTGCTCGGCTCTCCTGACTCTGACCCAGCACACCGCACTGTCCCCTGGAGTCGCTGCCATCACCCTCTTTCTGATTTCCTGTCTTTTCCCTCCCCTCGCTCTCAACCTTTTCCCCTCCCTCTCACTTCTCCCAGTTCACACCCCTCTCCCCGTTTTTCTTTCCACCCTTAATCACGTGGAGATTCCTTCTATGGAAAGAGGGTCAGAGGAAGGAGGGGGCTGGAAATGAACAGAGGGAGAGCCCTTCCCACATGTGGTTCCGAGAAAGAGAGAGAGGCAGAAAGAGTAAGAAAGGGAGATACGCACACAGACTGAAACAATGGAGAGAGACACACGGAGATAAAGAGGGAGGCAGGAGAGACGTCGAGAGACAGACAGAGAAAAGAGCCTAAGAGACAAGGATGCTGACACCGAGAGACGGAGGCCGCAAGCCAGAGATACCCAAGAGATTCAAGAGACAGAGGGAAATGTGAGAGACAAAGAGAAAGGCACAGACAGACTCTGAGACAGATTGAGAGAAACTCAGAGCCAGGGAAAGCCAGCGAGAGACGGAGAGTAAACAGAGATCAAGAGAGGGAGAGGTTGAAACACACAGGTTAGAGATGCAGAGAGGGATGACGATTATGCCCTCCCTGAGCCCCCCTCGGTGCCCCCAGACAGATATAGGCTGTTTGTGACTTCCCTGATGCAAACCCCCGAGAAAGTGGGGGCATCCTTGGGAAAA
Source organism: Ceratotherium simum simum (assembly GCF_057802395.1). Lineage (NCBI taxonomy): Eukaryota > Metazoa > Chordata > Mammalia > Perissodactyla > Rhinocerotidae > Ceratotherium > Ceratotherium simum. The sequence goes on along the minus strand of NC_141921.1, from coordinate 22,262,042 downwards.
GAGACTCAGTGTCCAGGGCTCCTGGTCCCAAGGGAAGGCAGGAACCCTGGTCCCAGGCCTAGGCCCCTTGTGAATGAGCACTTGGCAGAGCTGGGGGGAGTGGACCTGGGACTCCAAGGCCGCATCAAGCCCGAGGCTCAGCCCTCCCTGTGGCTCCCCTACTCACGTTGGGGCTTGTGGTCCGGCACCCGCCTGGCCTCCCTGTTATCTGCTGTCCTCTTCAAGGCAAGTTCCTGAAAACAGCTGCAGTCCGGCCTCTCTCCCCAGCCCTGTCGTTAATGGCTCGGCCTCTGACAGGCTCAGGGCCTGTGGATTGCAACACCTGCCCAGCCTCCTTCCCTCCCTTGCACGGTCCCCGCGCATGGGCAGCCCCTTCCTCCCAGGAAGGAGCCTGGGAGGGAAGCTGGTGAGGCCCGGGCAGCCTTCCTGCCTCAGGGGTCTCAGAGGGGCTAGGGGATGTGGCAACGATGTCCTCCTCCTCTGCCTCCGGATTTCCTGACCTCAAAGCTTCGAGGCTGTCCAGGGCTCAGGCTCCAACCCGGCTGAGTGCCATTCCTATGCTCCCCCGCGGGGAGCATCACTTAGAGACAGACCCTGGCTCGAAGGGTCTCTCAGCCCTAAGCCTCTTTTTGGCACTAGCCTTGGGGCCCTGATCCTCCCAATACTCAGGGGGGCAGCCTCATGTTACAGGGAATTTTGTAACAGTACCTTCCGCACGGCTCCCCCACTCACTACCTGTTCTCCACCACTGCCCATAGGCCAGGCAGTTAGAGAAATGGGGATTCTGGGGACAAGACAGGGCGATGACCTGTGAGGCTCAGGGTCTTCACATGCTCACTAGAAATTAGTAACATTTACTCACAATGATTCTGCTAAATTGAATGTTTTTTAATTGAGTGAAATAGACTACATTTTATGTCTTTCATTGTCTGGATCCATGATTCCCCTGCAATTGTTTATAATTTTTTGTGCATTTTTCTGAAAAGGGTTCAGGTGGTTCATAGTTTATTAGATTTATGACCCAATAAAGGCTAGTTACCAACCAACTAGCAGAGTGTCCGTAACATATGATCCTTTTTAGAAAAAGTGGGCTTCTGAGTCTGGTGTGATGGGGCAGACCTGGGCCACAGTTCTGGTTCCAGATTGAAATACCCAGCTGTCTATGGCAACCTCCCCAAGATGTCCCATAGGCCCCATGTGCTCAGCAAATCCCAATGATTGTTCTTTCAAAATATAACCAGAATCCTGGGTAGACAGGTATTCGTTGTAAATTTCAACTTGGCTCTATATTTAAGTATTTCCATGATAAAAAGTTAGAAAATATAAATATCACTTAAACCCACACCAGCCAGCTCTAAACCACCCTTATGTCTTATTAGATCATTGCAATAGCCCCTCCCCGGTCTCCTACGTCAGTTCATCCTCATCTCCCCATCTGTTTTTCCTTCAGCAGCCAGCATGAAACTGATCAAACAGAAGTCAGTTCATGTCATCCTCTGCCCCCGACCCCCATTGGCTCTCATCTCACTCAGAGTCAAAGTTAAAGTCTTTCATTGATCTACCAGGCCCTCCTCAACCCAGGGCCCCTGTTCCCTCCCTGACCCCTCTCTGATATTCTCTCCCTTGCTGCTCTGCTCCAGTCACTCTGTCTTCCTTGAACTTGTTAGGCTCCCTCCTACCTCAGGGCCTTTGCACTTGCTGTTTCTTCTGCCTGGATTCTTTCCCCTCAAATAACTCCCTCCCCTTCTTCAAGTCTTTGCTCAAATGTCACCTTCTCATTGAGACCTTCTCTGACCACCCTTTTAAAGATTTTATTTATTTTATTTTTTGCCCCCAAAGCCCCAGTAGATAGTTGTATGCCATAGCTGCACACCCTTCTAGTTGCTGTATGTGGGACTCGGCCTCAGGATGGACAGAGAAGTGGTGCCTCGATGCGCACCCGGGATCCGAACCTGGGCCGCCAGCATCGTAGCGCGTGCACTTAACCACCAAGCCACAGGGCCGGCCCTGACCACCCTTTTAAAAAATTGCAACCCTCCCATCTCTATCTCTCTTTTCCCCCATTAACCTTTTCACCATCTGACGTTGGCTGTCCCCGCCCCCCACCTCCCACCCTCAGTACATATTTGTTGAATGAATGATTGGATGGATGAATCTTCCCCCCACTTCACCAAACCTGTCCTCAATCCTGAGTGCCTCATCCTGGTAAATTATAGCACCGTCTCCCCTCTTCCAGTCACCCAACCCAGGGACCCAGGAGTCATTCCTCACACCCCCTTCTCCACACTCCCACAGCCAGTCAGTTCATAATGAAGGTGAATGGGTCTTCATCACTCAGAAAACACGTTCCTCGAGCAGGTTCGGGGTACAATGGTGAGCAGAAGCAGCCTGAGTTCCTTCCTTTATGGAGCTCTCAGTCTTGTCAACAACTTGTCTTTTCTCCCTGCAGTGCTCGGGTCTCCCCAGCCCTCACCTGGACGCTCACAGCCTCCCTGCTGGGCTCCCTGCTCTGACTCTTTCCCTCTGTCAGTGCTGGGCAGAGCGAGCTTTCCTACCCAAGAGGCTGACCACGCTGGGCCCCTTTCTTCAGAGGCTCTTCCTTGCCTCCTAACTCCTTAACCAGACAATCAAGATACCCCATGATCTGGCCCCGCCTCCCTCTCCTGCCTTTTCTGCCTCCGTTTCCCCAGACGCACCACTTCGTGCTCTAGTCGTGCTGAATTTGCTCGTCTCTCCCTGCCTGCCCCAGGCTCTGGAACACCTCCGTGTGCCTGCTCTTGCTGATCCCCTGTCACCTCCGGCTGGCCGAGTCCTGCCTCTGTCCCAGCTCAGGCATCCAGCCTGCGCTGAGCGTCTTTTCAGGCTGAGTTGGGTGCCCGCCCTCCTCCTGTAGTACTGCAGTGGGCTGCTGGCTGGCTGCCTCCTCCCTTAGACTTTGAACTCCTTGATGGCAGAAACCATGTTCGCTTCTCTGCCTCGAGCCTCAGCACAGGGCCCACAGAAGATTCTCAGTGCGTATCTACTGGACTACAGAATCTTGGAGAAGTTGTTTACCCTCCCCAAGCCTCCGTTTCCTTATCTGCCACAGGGGTAATAACCCCTTCCAGGGATTTTGTGAGGATTAAACGAGCTGCGGAAGTTAACAGAGCCTAGCTCGTAACCAGCATGCAGTAGGTGTTCAATAAAATTCCTTTCTTTTTTCCCCGTCTGCATAGCTCATTATTTCAGAGCAAGATTTTACTGATCTCATCTGTGCTCCATTCTTTACCAAGGAGGACCTGCACCAGGAAATGGACCTGCAGCAGCTGAAATGAAAGTTAGACTTAAGGAAGGACTTACTTTCCTTTGGGAAGAGGCATTAGAGTGTAGAGAGGTGAAGAACAGGGGCTGAGCAGTCAGACTGCTTGGGTTTGCCACTTACTAGCTGTGTGACCCTGGGCAAGTTGTTTAACCTCTCTGAGCCTCAGTTTCATCATCTTTAAAATGGAAATAATAGTATCTGCTTCACAGGATTCTTGAGAGAAATCGATGAAATAATGTGGCTCTTGGAACAGTCAGGCATACAGTAAATGCTCGATAAGTGTTTACTCTGGTGAGCTGAAAACAGGAGACAGATGTGGAGTCATCTCCTCCACTCACACCCAGTGTCTGCTTTGTGAATACTTCCTCCTCCAGCTTTCCTGCCCCTTGCCCCCTCCTCCATCAGACAGGGTGGCCTCCCTGGGCTGGAAACCCCAGTCAGGGAGCCCTGAGGAGGGAGCTGCATTCTCGGAAGTCTGACTGAGGGTCAGATAATTTCAGTTTCTGTTACTGCCTGTGATGTGGGAGGCTGCTGGGTGGGTCAAGGAGCTACCTGTTCCAGAGGGGCCCAGGCCGGGGCCAGCCAGGGCGAGTGTCCGGAAGTGGAGGCTGTGCTGTCCACCAGGGGCTGGTTTGGCTGGAATACAGCAGTCGGCTGAGATTGTGCAAACAGGTCATTGTGCAAACACGCCCCTGTGTGTGACCTCGATTGTGCAAACAGGTGTTTACTGGAGGCTGCCTGGTTTGAGCCGCCTGCTTACAAAAAGCACCCGAGCTGTTGACTCAGAAAGAAACCAGAATCTGGACACTCATTCTTCCTTGGACACACCCCGAACTTTCTGCCTCCCAACCTGCACTCAGGCTGTTCTCTGTCTGGAGTGCCCTCTCTCGCCTCCATGTCTACTTTTGAAATTTTACCCATTCTTCACGGCTCAGAGAAGACGCCGCTAAGTCTTTCTCCGTAAACTTTTTCCTCATTTGCATACTCAGGGCATTTGATACGCCTCTAACGTCTCTGGTCGTGTTTTACCTTACGGCTCTTTCTAGACTGTGAGGTGCCTGAGGACGAGGACCTTTCCTTATTCACCTGTGAAAGGATGGGAAACGGAGGCCCAGAGAGGGAAAGTGACCTGCCCAATGTCACACGGCCAGTCTGCGGCAGAGCTGGGCTCTAAATCAGGTCTCTGCACTTTCTACCCTACTCACTACCTCTGTTTCGGACCCCACCTACCTCGGACCCTGGATCTTTGCTCTAGCCTCTGGGTTGAGGTGGGACTCCGTCTGGAACTTGCAGGGTAGGTGGGATTTGCACAGGGAGGGAAGAGTATTCTGCGCAGGAGGACGGCAAGAATAAAGGCAGGGAGGCCGGAATGGGAAGAGTGTGTATGGAGGCCATAAAAGGGGTAGGAGGAGGTAGCACAGGCCTGGGAATGGTGGGGGTGGGGCTGGGGGCGGGCCTGCATTCTAGGCCCGGAGATGACGTTGACTCGTTGACTCGGCACCACCTTGGGCAGCACCTCACAGTCCTGCCGCTCAGATCCCCTTCTCCCACTTGACACTCCATAGATACCCCAGACTAAACGTGCCCCCAGCTGGGTTCCTCCACGTTTTCTCCCGAAAACCTGCTTTTCTGTCCTGGTGACTGGCATCCAGAAACCTGGACTCAGCCTGGACTCCTCCCCGCCCCTTATGCCCCACATCCAGCCTGTCGCCCCTTCCAGAGGGTTCTGCCCATTCTCTCTCACCTCATGGCCATTGCTGGAGTCAGGTCACCACCGCTGCTCTTCGGGGCGACCGCGGCAGCCTCCTCCTGGTCTCCCTGCCTTCGTTTCTGAGATATAGCTCTTGCTATACTTAGCTGGAGGGCTTCTTCCAAAACACAAGTCCCAGCATGTCACTGCTCAACTGAGAACCATCCATTGGTTCCTCGCTGCCCATGGAATAAAGTTCCAAGTCTTCCTCATGGCCTCTGAGGCCCTTCAAAACCTGCCCCTCGTCCTCCCTGACACTGGAGCCTCATCTCTCCACACTTTCTTTCCCGACCTCCTCTTTCCCTTCACGGGCCTGACACCCCAGCCATAACATTGACCGTCACTGTCCGATCGTGTGCTGCTTTTTCAAGGCTCTAGGCCTTTCCCACATTGTTCCCTCTGCTTGGAATGCCCTTCTCCTTGTTTCTGTGTCTGAAGAAATAAATCCCTTTCATCCTTTAAAACCAAGCTGAAATGTCACCTCCTCTTTGAAGCCTCCCCAGATTTCCCAGGCTGGGTTAGGTGTTGCTCACCTTGGCTTCCAGGTGCTCCGTGAAGGCAGGAACTGGATCTGTGACCCCAGTACCCAGCATGGGGCCTGGCCTGGAGGAAGTGTCCGTGAAATGATGCTGAACAATTTGGATGTTAGGCGTGAGTCTTCAGGCCCAAGTGACCATTACGTTACCTGCCAAGAGGTCTGGAGGAGCCTCTTCTACCCAGTGGCAGCCACCCCTGTACTCTCCTGCTTCCCTGGTGCTCAGATTGGCAGGATTTTCTGCCTTTGATTGGCGGCCCAAAATGAGAAATGAATCAATTAGGATGTAATCGATGCTGAATGCTGGAGGGCAAAAGGCGGGGCCCCACGCTGCAAAGAGGCTGGGATGGTGCCCAGATGCTCTCTTGGGGCCTACTTCTAGGGAAGGAAGCAGAATTCTAGCTTCGAGTGGGCAAAAGGGAAGACCCACCCCCCCCATCCTCCGCTTGTGGTCTGCTGGCCAGGAGGCCTTATCTCCGCTCTCCATGGTGTGGCGGGGGAGGGGTATGGTCCTGGGGCTGGGAGTGGGGTGGGAATCAGAGGCTGAGGTGAGAGAACGCTCAGATGCTTATCTTGGCTTGGAGGAAACCTATCCCCTCTGCACCCTGTGGCGTGCAGACGGGGTGGTGGGCAGCCAGATAAAGGAGCGAGTCCCCAGGCCAGGCCCACTTCCATCCTAACCCTGGGCTTCCTTGGGTGAGGGAGCTGGATCCAGGCAGCTGGTTCATGTCCCCGTAGCACTGGTGTGGTCAGTAGAACGGAGAAGACGGGGACGTTTTTCCTAAAAATCCACCTGGGAAGATTGGCGGGGACAAGTCAATGACCTGTTTAAGGCTAGAGAGAGGTGAAGACAGGTCCATAACTTCTGTGATGAGAACCAGGTCTGCATTCTCCCCTGCTTCCCGGGCTGCCCGGCCTGGATCCTGAGAGGGAAGAGGGGTCCCCAGAGGTACCCAGCCTGCTCCCTTGGTCCCATGTCCTCTGCCCCTTTAGACCCAGGGGCCACAAACAGGGGCTTCCGCCCACAGAGAAGTCTTCGGGCTGGGCAGGCACCAGGGTGCAGAGGGCTGGTGGCTTCTGCAACCTCTTTGTGGTTATAGTTGTTCTTATGAGTGGTCTAGACTGCTGGGGCAGGGCCTGACATGCAATCTATCACCTCCCTGACCTCCCAGGCTGGTCTCCTATGTGTCCTGGAATGCCCAGTCTATTCGGTTCATTCATTTATTTATTCACCCACCGATGCCCCCCCTTCTCGCTCTTCTTTCCATTCATCCTCTCACCCACCCATCCCTCCACCCATCTATCTACCTACTCAGTCTATCCACCCACTCATCCATCCCTCCACCCATCTATCTACCTACTCAGTCTATCCACCCACTCACCCATCCCTCCACCCATCTATCTACCTACTCAGTCTATCCACCCACTCATCCATCCTTCCACCCATCTATCCATCACACCTACCATTCCTTCATCCACCCGCCACCCATGCACTCACCCATCTACCCACCCACTCATCAATCCAGCAAATATTTTCGAGCGCTTACTACCAACTAGGCCCTGCACTTGAGCCTGAGGATAGCGTGTGAATAAAGCACCAGGTTGTGTGGTCTTTGACGAGCCGACTTTCCATACCCTCAAGCTCTTCACAGCCCTCTGATTGCCTCCTATCCCTAAGGACACCACACCACCTCCTGGCAGCCCTTATGAGTGGAGGCAGCTCCTTCTCCCAAGCTCCGGTAGACAGGAGCCAGAAATGAGGTTGGATTTCCTCTTGATCCCAGTGTTGTATCTAGATGTGGCTCCTGGGTCCTCATTTGAAGCCTTTGCCCGTGAAGCTGTGTCACCCTCTACCTCCCCATCACTCTTTTCTACTGGCCTCTGGTCACTCGGCCTCCCTCTCTTGACTTGAGTGCCTGCCTCGTGGTCTTCCTCTCCACCACCATCCTGCCACTATCTGAGGGGGCCTTATTGGCCACATGGATGATGTACCCACACCCTGGCTGTTCAGTTCCTTGACCAGTTCATCTCCAGGGACTTGTCCACTTTAGCCACCAATACTGTGGTCACACCGTGGACCTTACCATCACCTGGAACTGATCAACCTCTAAGAGCTTACACTCCAACACCTCCCTCTTTGACCACAGCTCTCCTTCCATCTAGCTCTCACCACCTCACCCCCACAGCTCCTGCTTTCTGAGCTCAGAGAGGCCTGCAGGTCCCGGTTCCTCTATTCCTCGTCATCAGCCTCTTCCTCACCTCCCTTCCTTTCCTTTCCCCTCCGGAGCCCAACACTCACTCACTCATAATTACCTGTCCCCTCAGTACTTTTGCAGTCCTGTCCCTCTACCTCCCTGGCCAGAAGAGCCTCATGGATCTTCACGGCTGTCATCAGCTGTCTCCCCCTCCCCACCCCACACTGGCCTGGTGTGGGGCCTGTGAAGACCCTTCATGGAAGATCAGACAGGGGTGTGGTCCTGACTCCAATTTGTCCTGGGCCCTCAAACCATCCCTCAAACTCTGTTCTTGCCCTTTGCCCCCAAACTCTCCCGTCAGTGCTTTTGAGACCCTTGAGGCCCCTTCTCAAGAGTTCCCCTTAGCAAATCTCAATTGGCCAGTAAGAGAGACTACTCTCGATTTTCTGCCCCCGCAACATGCCTATCTTGGCCTTTTCCAAGGATGAGGAGTCCCTTCTATGGTCCAAGGCCAGCTTCTCCCTCTTCAAAGTTCCCCCATTTCTCAGCGACCTGCTTTTGTACTAATAATAACTATCATAACTTCCTCTACTAAGTGCTTCCTGGGTGCTATGCAGTGCTTTAAGCACTCGGCATTCATTAATTTATTTGATGTTTATGGCTGCTCTATATCACCATTACCCCATACCAAAGATGGGAAAACTGAGAATGCTGGCAAGTGGCAGAGCCAAGATCTGGTTCTGAACCCTGGCAACTTGACTCCAGATTCTGTGTGTGTAACTACTATGTCTGTACCGTGCTGCTTCTCGGCTTTTCCTGCTCCGTGCCTCTGCCAGCAGCATTTTATCATAATTCCAGTTCCATCCATTCCTTCAACATAATTTCCTTTTTGGTGCTCCCCTGTCTTTCTCTTCCCATTCACAGCTAACTTACTGGAAAGAGTTGTCAGCGTTTGCACTTTCCACTTCCCTACTGGCCAATCTAATCTGGGCTTCCAGCCCATCACTCCATAGGAATGTCTCTCTCCAGATTACTCATAAACTTCTGGTTACCGGATTCTTGTTAGTCCTCTCCTCACTCAGCTGGGCTGCTGCATTTACCAATGTCACCCTCCTATTCCTTTGGACTTAATGGGTTTTATTAAAGTAAACTTTTTGTTGAAGAATTTTATATATATATATATATATATAAAATTATATATATATTTAAAATTATATATTATATATAATATATATATAAAATTATATATTATATATATAATAATATATATATAATATTATATATATATAAAATTATATATAAATATATATATATATACACCATTGTAAAATTGTAATTTTTAGCCTTATTATAAGTGTATATAATTATATGTGTATGTGTTTTTAAGCTCTTAATTTTGAGATCATTTCAGGTTTGTAGAAAAGTTGCAAGAAAACTTCTGTCTTCCCTTCACACAAATCCTTAACATTTTACCAAATTTTCTTTCTTTCTTTCTTTGTTTCTGTCTCTTTCTCCCTCCCTCCCTTCTTTCCTCCCTTCTTTCCTCCTTTCTTTCCTTCCTCCCTCCCTCCCTCCCTCTCTCCCTTCCTTCCTTCCCTCCTTTCTTCCATCATTTATCTATCTATCGCTATCTATCTATCAATCATTCATCTATCCATGTGTTATGGGCTGAATTGTGTCCTCCCAAAATTCATATGTTGAAGTCTCAACCCCCAGCAGAATGTGACTGTATTTGGAGATAAGATCTTTAAAGAGGTGATTAAATTAATGTGAGGCCATTAATATAGGGTTCTAATCCAATATGACTGGTGTTCTTAAGAGGAAGAGACTCCCGGGATGTGCACATACAGTGAAAGGACCATGCGGGGACACAGGGAGAAGGTGGCCGTCTGCAAGCCAAGGAGACAGGCCTCAGAAGAAATCATCCCTGCCAACACCTTGATCTTAGACTTCTAGCCTCCAGAACTATGAGAAAATAAATTTCCATTGTTTAAGCCACCTAATCTGTGGTTTTTTATTATGGCAGCCTTAGCAAACTAATACAATATGTGTGTGTGTGTGTATACATATGCATATGCATACATATATATATAAAATTTTTTTCTGAATCATTTGAATGTAAGTTGCACATGTGATCCTCCATTACCCCTAAGTACTTCCATTGTATATTTCCTAATCACAAGGACATCCTCTTGTATTACCACAGTACAATGATAAAAGTCAGGAAATTAACATTGCTACGATAATATTGTCTAATCTATAGATCTTATTTAGCTTTCACCAATTGTCCCTAGATATGTATTTTAAGCTGTATTATATAATATTTAATATATAAAAGGGCTTGAAAATTATGAGGCATAATAATAAAATGATCATCTGTCAACCAATCACCCAACTTTAGATCTAGAACAGTGGTCAACAAACTATGGCTTGTAGGCCAAATCCAGCCCACTGTCTACTTTGGTAAATAAAGATTTATTGGAACACAATCACATCCCATTCATTTACATATTGTCTGTGGCTGTTTTTGAGGTACAACAGCAGAGCTGAGTAGTTGTGACAGAGATCTTAGGTTTTACAAAGCCAAAAAGTTTACCGTCTGGCCCTTTATAAAAAAGTTTGCCAGGGGCGGCCAGGTCGCGCAGGCGGTTAAGTGTGTGTGCGCTCTGCTGTGGCGGCCCAGGGTCCACCGGTTCGGATCCTGGGCGCACACAAACGCACCACTTGTCAGGCCATGCTGTGGCAGGCGTCCCATATAAAGTGGAGGAAGATGGGCACAGATGTTAGCCCACGGCCAGTCTTCCTCAGCAAAAAGAGGAGGATTGGCAGATGTTAGCTCAGGGCGGATCTTGCTCACAAAAAAAAAAAGAAAAAAAAGTTTGCCAACCTCTGGTCTAGAACAGAGCTGTCCAATAGAACTTTCTGTGATGCTGGAAATGTTCTATATATCTGTGCTGTCCAGTAGAGTAGCCACTGGCCACATGTGGCTATTGAGCACTTGAAATTTGGCTAGCGTGACTGAGAAACTGAATTTTAAATATTTTTAAATTTTAATTAAATGCAAATCAGAATAGCCACATGTGGCTAATGGTTACCCAATTGGAAAGCACAGATCTAGAACATCACCCATATCTTTTCATCCACTAGTAAACTCCTTCCTATTTCACCTCCCTGTCTCCTCAGCCCCCAGAGGTAACAACTATCTTGGGTTTTGTGTTTCTTATTCCCTTTCTATTTAAAAATATAATGATCACTTATGTATGTGTCTGTAAACAATATACCGTTTGGTTTGCTGTTTTTGAACTTCATAGTCATGCTGTCATACTGAATGCATGCTTGATTTTTTTCGTTCAGCATTATGTTTCTGCCATGTTGCTGTGCTAGAAGCTTATTCATTTTTATCTCTGTATAGTTCATTGTGTAGCTATGCCCCAGATTAGTTTTATCTATTTCTTATGAATAGATATTGCAGTAGTTTCCTTTTTTTCTTTGCTACTAGGGACATTCTTGTACATCTTTCCTGATGCATGAGTTCATGACTTTCTTTAGAAGAAGAATTGCTGGGCAAGTAGGATATGCACATGTTGAAACTTAAAAATGACACATCTTCTTTTCCAAAACTCTTGCACTAATTTACATTCCCGCCAGCTGAGTGTAACAGTTCCTGTTGATCCAGATCCTAACCAAGTGTTGGTAGCCTCAGACTTCTTTATTTTTGCCAACACGCTGCAAAATGGTAGCTTATGTTGTCTTACTTCGCATTTATTGATGATTAATGAGGTTGATCTTCTTTTCACATGTTGATTAGTCTTTCATGTTCCGCTTCTGAGAAATGCCTGTTCGTGTCTTTGGCTCGTGTTTTCACTGGGCTGTCAGTTGTGTATGTTGAAAATAACTTCTCCCAGTTGGTGGCTTGTCTTTTCGTTGTAGATGTGATGTCTCAATGGATAAATATGCTTAATTTTAATGTGATTGAGTTTATGAATATTTTCTTTTATGGTTGGTACTTTTTATCTTGTTGAAGAAAGCCTTTCCTGGTCTGAGGTCAGAAAGATATTCTCCTGTATTTTCTTCTATGAGTTTAAAAGTTTTGCCTTTCATATTTAAGGCTTTAATCCACCTGGGATGGCTGTCGTTTATGGTTTGGGGAAGGGATCCAATTTCATTTTTTTCTGTGTTCATATCCATTATTCACTTATTGAATAGCTTTTCCTTTTCCCAGTGATCTGCAATATTACTTCCATGTCATATATCAAATTTCCATATATTTGTGTTTTGTTTTAAGCCTCTCCATTCTGTTCCCTTGGTCTACTCGACCATCCCTGTGTCAGTACCATACTATCTCAATTACTTTACCTTTATAAGTCTTGATATTGGGTAGAGCAAGTCCCCTCACCTTATTTTTCTTTGCCAGTAGTGTCTGTTCTTGAGCTTTGCTCTTCTAAGATATTTTAGAATTAGCTTGTCTAGATGCACAAAAATTCTGTTGTAATTTTGATTGGAGTTGCATTGATTTTATAGATCAATTTAGAAGAAATCGACATCTTTATTTAAATACTGAGTTTCCTTATGCATGAAGGATTTTTAAAAAGATTTTATTAACTGTCTTTAAGTTTTATGATTCTTTCCATCCAGGTCTTACTCATCTTTTGTTAGATTTGTTCCTGGTTACCTTATGTTGCAATTGTAAATGCTATATATTTTAAAATTACACCTTCTAAATGCAATTGTTTTTTTTCCCCTGCGGGAAAAGATATCTTTCTGCTTCTGTTTTAAAAATCTAGCAACTCTTATTGTAACACCTTATTTGTAGATTTTTGGGTTTTCTATGTAAATAAACATACAATCTATGAATGATACACATTTCTTCCCTTCTGATCTTTGTGTTTTATTTCATTTTCTTGTCTTACTGCACTGGCTAGGACTACCAGTTTGGTTTTGAAGAGAAGCAGTGGCAGTGAGCGTCTTTGTTCATTTTGTTCATTATTTTAAGGGAATCTTTTGTTCATTATTTTAAAGGAAATGCTAATGTTTCCCATTAAGAATAAAGTTTTCTGGGGGCCAGCCTGGTAGCGCAAGTGGTTAAGTGCGCACGCTCCACTGCGGCGGCCCGGGGTTTGCTGGTTCGGATCTCGGGCGCGCACCGACCCACCGCTTGGCAAGCCATGCTGTGGTGGCGTCCCATATAAAGTGGAGGAAGATGGGCACAGATGTTAGCCCAGGGCCAGTCTTCCTCAGCAAAAAAAAAAAAGAGAGGAGGATTGGCAGATGGTAGCACAGGGCTGATCTTCCTCACACACACACAAAAAAGAATAAAGTTTTCTAAAGGTTTTGGGTAGATAACTTTTATTTTTTAAGAAATTTCTTGGGGCCGGTCCCATGGCATAGCAGTTAAGTGCACGTGCTCTGCTACTGGCACCCGAGTTCGGATCCTGGGCATGCACCCACCCACCACTTGTCCGGCCATGCTGAGGCAGTGTCCCACATACAGCAAGTAGAAGGATGTGCAACTATGACATACAACTATCTACTGGGGCTTTGGGGAGAAAAAGGGAAAAAGAGGAGGATTGGCAATAGATGTTAGCTCAGGGCCGGTCTTCCTCAGCAAAAAGAGGAGGATTGGCATGGATGTTAGCTCAGGGCTGATCTTCCTCAAAAAAAAAAAAAAAGAAATTTCTCTTCTAGTTCTAGTTTGTTAAGAATTTAAAAAAATCATGAATAAGTGTTGAATCATATCAAATGCTTCTTCTGCATCTATAGAAAAGATAATATTTTTTCTCGATTAATTTGTTAATTTGATAAATAACATTTCTAGATTTATAGCATTAAAACATCCTTGCAATTCTAGGATAAACCCAACTTGGCCATAATATATTATCATTTTTATACACTGCTGGATCAGGTTGTTTTTACCTTGTTTAGGATTTTTGCATCAATACCCTTGAGTAAAATTGTCCTATATATTTCTCTTCTCATACTCTCCTTGTTAGATTTTGGAATCAAGGTTATACCGTCCTCATGGAATGGGCTGGGAAGTACTCTGTCTGTGTCTATTCTCTGTAAGAGTTTGTATAACTTGGAATGATCTGTTCCTTGACATAGAATTGTTCATTGTGTTCACTTTCTGTCTTTCTAATCTCTTCTGCATGTATTTTCCTTAAAAATTTTTTTAAGACAAAATTTGGTGACTTGTCTCCTTTGTTTTTTGATTAAATTTCACCATAGATTTGTCTTTTTATTAGTCGTCTTGAGAAACCAATTTTTGACTTTGTTGACTTTTTATTGCCTCTTTGCTTTGATTTAATTAATTTCTTAGCTTTATTATTGTTTCTTTTTGTTTGTTTTCTTTGAGTTTATCCTACAGTTCTTTTTATAACTTCTTAAATTGGGTGCTTACTCATTAATTTTTTGGCTTTTCATCTGTTCTAACAGAAACTTTCAAAGCTTTCCATTTTATTAGAAATACTACTTTGGCTCTATCTCATACTTTTGATAGGCACTATTTTCATTATCATTCTGTTCTAAGTATCTTTAAATTTCCATTATGATTTCTTATTTGACTTACAAAATGCTCAGAAGAAAACTTTAAAATTTACGAATGTATGGGAATTTAAAATGTATCTGATTCTTACCGAGTTCTAATTTAAATGCACTGTACTCAGAGAACACGATCTGTGTGATGATGATTCTTTGGAATTGAGACTTGCTTTATAGCCTAGTACAAGGCCTACTAAAATACAGTCATGCACGCATAATGATGTTTCAGTCAACGATGGACCACATATATGATGGTGGTCCCATAAGACTAGTACCATATATCCTAGGTGTGTAGTAGGCTATACCATCTAGGTTTGTGTAATACACTCTATGATGTTCGCACAACAATGACATTGCCTAATGACACATTTCTCAGACTGTATCCCTGTCATTAAGCAACACATAACTGTAATTTAAAAAAAAGTGTGCTTGGGAAGTTTAGTCTCTAATTGTTGGATGGAAAGTCCCATAAACTTCCATTAAACTTAGCTTGTTATGTTGTACAAATCCTCTTGACTAATTTTCTGTCTGCTGGACCTAACAATAATGGAGAGATGAGTATTCAAACCTACCGCCATGATAGTGGGTTTTTCTATTTTCCCCTGCAGTCTGTCAATTTTTGCTTTCTAATTTTCGAGGCTATTTTATTAGGCACATGCAGATTTAAAATTGCTGTTTCTTCCAGGAAAAGTGAACTTTTAATGTTCGTGTACTGACTTTTCCTATCCCTAATAATGCTTTTTGTCTTGAAGTCTGTTTTTTTCCTTCTGATTTTAGTGTTCCAGCTTTCTTTCAACTTGTGTTTTATAGTTTTTCACCCCATCTCCTTGTGTTTTAGATGTGCCACTATAAACAGCAAAGAGCTGGATTAAAAAAATCCAATCTAACACTGTCTTTTAAATGACACGTTTAGTCTTTTTAAATTTATTGCAATTATTGATATCTTTTGACTTTTATTTTCTAACATCCTATTTTTTCCCTTATGCTTTCTCCCCCTTCTTTCTTCCTTCTCCCCACTTTGGATTTATTAAGTTTGTTTATTTTCTTATTCTATCTTTTGCTATCTCTTTCATTGACTGGGAATTTATATACTCTACTTCTGTATTTCTAGTGGTTGCTTTTGAAATTCCATCTTGCATACCTAATGAAGTCTAAGGTTATTAGTATCTTAAAACCCCTTCCCAAATAATACAATGCACTTTGAACCCTTTCACTTTGATCTACTACAAATTTACATATCATGTTTGTGCAGTATTTTAGTTCTTTTTATTCCCACATGATGTTATATTTTATACAATGTTTGTGTAGATTTATCTACATGTTTATCAATTTCTTTGCTCCTCAGTCTTTCTTGCATACCAGACCTTCCTTCTGGGACAATTTCCTTTTTTTTTAATAGCACATCCTTCAGAGGTTCCTTTAGTAAAGATTTATTGATGGCTGTAAGAAAAACCATCAAGTTTTTCCTCTTATATAGGTAAAAACCCAGTTCCTTCCCCTTCCTGTGTCTTTCTTTCCTATTCACATGAAACACTTCACTTCTGACACTTCTGGTCACCAAATGTGTGGAGATTTCCCCCCACCAACCAATTCTGGGAGATCTAGAATTTAACTCAATTCTAACACTATCTACCTGGAGATGGTGTCAGATCCCACGGGTTAAGGGCTCAGTCCTACAAGACTGCTCCCACTCTAGATGCCAGTCATGAGGAGTAGGTCCCCAAGTTACCCACAACTTCAGTCTGACTTGGCTACAAATCGGAGGTTCCCATGACCTCCTACTCAGGTTCAATTAATTTGCTAGGGTGGCTCACCGAACTCAGGGGAACACTTACTTAGGTTTATCAGTTTATTAAAGGATATGATAAAGGATACAGATGAACAACTAGGTGAAGAGACACAAAGGGCAAGGTCTGGAGAGGCCTGAGCATGGGAACTCCTGTTCCCATGGAGTTGGAGTGTCACCCTCCGGGTATGTGAATGTGTTTACTTACCTGGAAGCTCTCCAAACCCCATGATTGGGGATTTTATGGAGGCATCATCATGTAGGCATGATCGATCATTAACTCCATTTTCAGCCCTTCTCCTTTCTCAAGGGAATGGGGGGGTGGGGCTGAAAATTCCAAGCTTCTAATCATGGCTTGGTCTTTTCAGTGGCCAGCCGTCATCCAGGAGCCATCCAGGAGTCCACCCAGAGTCACCTCATTGGAGCAAAGGACGCTGCTATCACCCAGGAAATTACAAGGGATTTCATACTGTGTGTCAGGAACCAGGGTCAAAGATCAAATATTAGGACAAAAGGTGCTCCTAGTGCCCTTATCACTTACGAATTTACAGCAGAGACCAAAGTATATATATATATTTTCTATTATCTCGTAACGGCAAACTCTTTTTGTTTATCTGAAAAAACATCTCCATTTCATTCTCAGTCTTTTTTTGTTGTTGTTGTTGTGAGGAAGATCAGCCCTGAGCTAACATCCATGCCAATCCTCCTCTTTTTGCTGAGGAAGACTGGCGCTGAGCTAACATCCATGCCCATCTTCTTCCACTTTATGTGGGACGCCGCCACAGCATGGCCTGACAAGCAGTGCGTCAGTGCATGCCCGGGATCTGAACCCAGGCCGCCAGCAGCAGAGTGCATGCACTTAACCGCTATGCCACAGGGCTGGCCCCACACCCTCAATCTTGTAAGATAGTTTTGCTAAGTTCATAATTCTAGATTGACAGTTATTTTCTCCCAGTGCTTTGAAGATATTCCCTGACTTCTGGCTTCATGGTTGCTTTTGAGAGGTGTGTTGTCATCTAATCTTCCTTTCTTTATAGGTGGTATGTCTTTTCTTTGTTGCTGCTTTTAAGATCTTGTCTTTGGTATTATGTGTTTCACCACACTGTGACTAGATGTGGATTTCTTTTTATTTATCTTGTTAGATATACGTTAAGCTCTCAGTATCTGTAGAGTCATGCCTTTCATCAGTTCCGGAAAATTCTCAGCCATTTTCTCTTCAAATATTGCCTCTTCCCTTTCTCTCTCTGGGATTTTCATTCTGTCCACCACAGCTTTTCACTTCTTTCATATTTTCCATCTGCTTGTCTCTGTGCTGCCATCTGTGTAATTTCTTCTGTTCTATCTTTTAGCTCGCTCTTTGTCTCTTCAGTTGTGTCCAAGACACTGTTTAACCCATCTGTTGAGTTTTCAGTTTCAACAGTGATTGTTTTCATTTCTAGAAGTTCTGTTTTGTTCTTTTCCAGATCTGACTAGTCATTTTTTTATTGTCTCTTATTACTTGATCATGCTTATGATTTCATCTTTTATTTTTTTTTTAAATTTCAACCGTAGTTATTTCATATATTGTAATTATTGTTATTAATTTTTTTTGTGAGGAAGATCAGCCCTGAGCTAACATCTGTGCTAATCCTCCTCTTTTTGCTGAGGAATACCGGCTCTGAGCTAACATCTATTGCCAATCCTCCTCCTTTTTTTTCCCCAAAGCCCCAGTAGATAGTTGTATGTCATAGTTGCACATCCTTCTAGTTGCTGTATGTGGGACGCGGCCTCAGCATGGCTGGAGAAGCAGTGCATCGGTGCGCACCTGGGATCCGAACCCAGGGTGCCAGTAGCAGAGCGTGCACACTTAACTGCTAAGCCAGAGGGCCGGCCCTATATATATTGTAATTAAAACAATTACAATTTCTGATGTCCTTAGGGATCTAAATCTATTGTTCGTTGTTTCTGCTCACTGTCACCTCCTTGTGTGTTTGATTTTTTTTTAAAAAACTCGGTTTATGGGCATGTTCTTTGGGAATCCTGAGTGCCTAAATTGGGGGTGCTGTCCTCCAGAGATGATTCATTTGCTTTCGTTAGGGTTCAAGGGACACCACTGACCCGGGATCATCTTAGCCTCTGTTGAGGGTCCTGAGTTAATGTTAGGGTGATGGCCTCTACCTTGCTTCTAGCCCGCCCTTGGTCTCCTGACAGCAGAATTTGCCCTCACTCCTTTGTTTTCTTTCTTTTTTTTTTTTTTAAAGATTTTATTTATTTTATTTTTTCCCCCCAAAGCCCCAGTAGATAGTTGTATGTCATAGCTGCACATCCTTCTAGTTGCTGTATGTGGGACTCGGCCTCAGGATGGACGGAGAAGTGGTGCCTCGGTGCACACCCGGGATCCGAACCCGGGCCACCAGCATTGCAGCGCGCGCACTTAACCACCAAGCCACAGGGCCGGCCCACTCCTTTGTTTTCTTACAGCTCCCTTCCTGTCCAGATGTCAATTCTCACTTTTTTCCATCCCTTTGCTGATCGTGCTGGTGGCCTTGGAGCAACCCATTATTCCCGCATGCCTAGCAATGCTTTAAAAGCCACTTTCTTTCAAGGATCTGGTTGATTTGTAATAAGAGGGCCCAGTATCCACAATGTCGTTGGAAGAGGAGTCCTCCTTTTCGTGCAACTCACTACTCTCTCTTGTGACTTGTATGTTCTTCTTGTCTCCAGGCTGTTAAACCTTCTTTCATACTGATGCTCGAGAGAAGTTCCCAAAGAACAAATGTGATCAAGTCACTTCCCTGGTTAAAACCTGCCAGCAATCCCGTTGCCCTCAGGAAAAAGGCCAAGCTCCTCAAGGCCTGGCCCCTGCTAGTCTTTCTAGTCTCATCCCCATGGCTCCTAGCCTCAAACTGTATACTCTAGCAATTCCTAACTTCTTTGTGGCTCCTACCCTCTCCCTTTGAGTCCCATTCCGTGTTATTTGTCTATTTCCTTGCCTTTGCCCAAGCTGTTCCTACTGCCTGAAATTCTTTATCAACTGTCTCCCCCACTCCCATTTTTTTCCACCTGGATAAATCTTATTCATCCTATAAGACTTATCTCTTGTGCTGCCTCCTCCAGGAAGCCTTCCCTGATCTTCCTCCAGGTTGCAGGACTCCTCTGTCCTCCAGAGAAGACTCCTCTGTCTTCCCAAAGCCCCCTGGGCTTATCTTACTCTTAGCAGTCATCAAATCACATTGAAAGTTACCATTTATGCATTTGCTTCTCCACTAGACTGAGAGGCTCCTTGAGGTCAGGAATGGTTTCTCACTGTTTAAGTTTTCACACTGCCTGGCACAGGTCCTGGCATGGAGAAGTTACTCCATAAATATTTGTTGAATTGAACAGAGGCCCTTTTTCCCACCCTGAAATTTCTGTTGCCTGAAATTATTTGTTGATTAGGAGCATTTTTATACATGAGGACATCATTTGACATTGTTGACGTGGAGTTCCCCACCAGGACTCTGGATAAGAAAACTCCTTCAACCAGATGAAGTCTGTTGGACACAGACAGGCTGATGGTTCTCTGGCCTCCTTGTTGGGCGTGTCCCATTGTGGGGCTCAGTACTGTGGGGTTCAGTTTCTGTCTGGTCCTCTACTGTGGCTAGCAATAATAATACTTATTGTATAGGTTTGTTAGAAATATTAAATGAGATGCTATGTGCAAAGCACCCAGCTCAGTGCTTGACACATAGTAGGTGCTCAAAAAAAAAAAAGTAGGTTCTTTTACCTGTTAATGATTGAATTCCTTGAGCTTAGGAACCCTGTGTATTTATTTCATTTGTTCCTACTCCACCTAGTGCAAAACCTGGCACAAAAAGGACAGAATAAATATCTGATAAATGAATGTGTGCATTATCTCAACTTTCAGAACAGAACTACCCTTCCTGAAGCATCTCTGGTTTCCATAGCCTGGGGCTCTGCCCCACCCCCACCCCGCAGTACATTGGGACCTATCAGAAAACCAACTACAGCTTTCTGTTCTCAAAAGACAAAACCCAGCAAGAGCTGAGACACCTGGGGAGAATTCTAGCTTTTCTGAGCTCTAGCCTATAGGCAATCCACATGCTGGGGCCACTGAGTCTGTTGTTTCCAAAATTGCATGATGCCCCCTCTGCTTATACTGAAAGTTCTCCATCTGCTCTTGCCGTCAAATCGTTTAGAAAATTGCTTTTTTGTTATGTCACAGCATGTTCCTGACATGAGGCCCCATGTGAGAAGCCTCTTTCAGAATTAGTTCCTGGAAATATTTGTCCCTGTGGAGGAAATGATCTGTTTCCTTCTTTCTGACAATAAGAGTGTCAGAACTTAGTGTTTCGTTTTTTGCCTTGGCTCCCAGGAAGCTCAAAGCCAAATTTCAGGATCAATCACAGCAACTATGGCAATGCTTCAGATTGTTATTTTTTTCCTGAGCAATATGAATCTGTTGAATGAATTAATCTTTTTTGTTGTAAAGCCATCTTATGTCCTTTTGGGAAAAAGATGAAGCACATATTAGCTTTAAAACTATGACAGCAGCAGCAGTGGCAGCAGCAGTAGCAACACAACAACAATAAGAGGATGTGGGGGAGCAGGGGAAGAATTGGCCGTCAATCGAGCCATGTAGGATGCTGGTGAGGAGCTCGGGCTCTGCAGCCAGACTGCCTCTATGCAAATCCTACTCTGCCTGTCACTCGCCCAGGGCTCTTGTGCATATTACATAACTTTTCTGAGTTTCTCCAGCTGTAAATTGGGCTCTTCAATGTCTCTACTTTAAAAGGTCACCATGAGGACTAATGGACATAATTCCTGTGAACTACTAAACATGGGGTCTGCCATGGGGTAAATATTCAACACATGTGAGCTTTGAAGACAGCACTGGGCATTTGAGCCTGGGTGGCTGGATGAAGAGACAGAAGCCAGAGAGAAGGATTCGGTGACAAGGGCATCGTGATGTTGGCACTTTGTCTAGAGTTTCCCCAAAGCCTCACCAGCCCGGGACAGGTACCAGTGGGATCACAGTGACAGTCACGACCTGTCCTTGGCTGGCTTCTACCCCCATCTGTTCACCAGGATTTCCAGAAGCCTGAAGGTCTCGTCCAGTTATTTCTGGGAGCCTCTGGGAGGTTTTGCTTGGCGTTCAGGAAGGAGCTGACCAGCTGGGGTGGCCTCGTGGTGTCCACCGTGTTCTTCGGCTCCTGCTCCTGATTCCTGTCCCCTTGATGTCCACCGTCCGTGAGCTTGCGTGAGGCTGCCTCCCCACGCCACAGCTGCCAGGGCGATCCGCGGGGGCACCTGTGCCTGCCACACACGGGGCTTCCTCTGCACACTCCCCAAAGCCCGAGTGGCATCGGGTTCCTGCAGACTTCAAGGCATCAAAGTTATGCTGAGTTCCTTGGAGAGGAGGGGAGCCTGGCCCTTGTCCCCAGTCTGGGTGACACTTTGTTGTGTGGGTACTGAAGCTAGGCTGCTTCTGCCCCCGTATATCACGGAAATCCTGGTGCAAGTTGGTCTGTTAGTAACTAACCCTTGTGGCCCCTCTCAGCCCTGACGTGAGACCCGGGGCTGGACCCGGGGACTGGCAGACTCAGCACGACCCTCCTTTTGGAGGGCAGATCCCCTGCCCCCGCCAGCACAGCCTCCTTTTGCTTCCTGCGTGTCCACTGGCGGCTGCCCCCCTGCCCTCCCCTCCTGGGTACCCTCTCTTCCATGTAAGAGGAGAGCCCCAGGGGAGGACAGAGCTCAGACAGAAGCTGGGGTTGTGTACTACTAACAACCCCAAGGTCAGGAAGAGACGACCTCGGGAAGGACCCAGAGTCAGGGGGGTAAAGGACTGGAGATGGGCTTTGGGGGCCCTTTGCCCAGAGGGAAGGGCTGCAGGGGAGGAAGTGGATGAAATCATCGAGAGAGAAAGTGGAGGGTGGATCCATGATCCTTGGGCTAGACCCTTGTTTAGAAAACTGGAGAAGGAGAAGTCCGTGAAGAAGACAGAGTCTGAGCAGCAGGGGAGGAGGGAGGAAACCGAGGGAGCGCTGACCTCCTGAAGGCCAGGGAGGAGAGGATTTGGAGGAAAAGGAGGGGGTCATGTCGTCCCGTCCGATGGATAAAGCACTCGGCTGGGGGTGTGCAAGTGTCCGGTGGAGCCCAGCTCTTCAGCTAGTGAACCAGGGGACCTGGGACGAGTCGTGGCCCTCTCTGGGCTCAGTTATTACCTCTGTAAAAGAAGGGCATAGAATTGTGAAGAGAAGCCTAGGAGGATAAAGTCTGAGAGAAAGCCTTTGGTGAGGAGCGGGTGACCTGGGCAAGGGCTGTTTCTGGGCAGTAAGAGGAGAGGAATCAGAGGCCAGGGTGCTGACCTCTAGGGTAGGGGAGGAAGGAAAGAGGAGAGGGAGGAGAGAGATCCGGAGCTCCTGCTAGGCGCGGCGGAGGGGAGGGGGTGCCCTCAGAATGACCTGTACCTCCCAGTCGTGCCCTTCAGTCCCCCTGGGCCTCCTGCTGGGCCTTTCTCTTGGAGGAGGTGGGGCTCCTAGTGGTGGAAGACCCACCCAGAGTCACACCTTCCATCTTGTCCTGTGTCTGGTCTTGGGTGCTCCTGTGGCTGCACCAATGGCTTGTTCAGCAGTGTGGCGGAGATTCATGGAGGTGAGGGTGGACAGGATGGATTTGGGAAAGCAGATATGTAAGAAGGTAGAAGACAGTTGTCACCCTTGAGGGCAATCAGTGGGTGATCTCATTGGGTGACCCAGACAGTCACAGGAGAAACAAACATCAGTTGCCATAGGCGAGTCCTTAAGTGTCCAGGGGATTTGGGGGAGAGGAGGCAACCGAGCAGAGCTGGCTTTCTCGAGGAAGCCTTCTGGGGGAGATGACTTTGGAGTGGGAAAGGACAATGGGGAAGTAGAGCTAAGGAGAGTGGTCCATGCCTGCCTTGGAGGGAACAGTGAAGCTGTGGGTGATGAGGATTGCTGGCTTGTTTCAAGGGGAGTTTGGGGTGTGCACCCAGTGCAGTGGTCCCCTCTCCCCCCATGTGTGTGGTCCAGACTAGGCCCTCTGCAAACCCGGCTGAGCGCTGAGATGGAGGATGAGCCCCAGGAGCTGGCTCATTTTGAAGGATTACTGGAAGTTTCCGGGACCCAATTCCAATGGGGGAGGATGTCCGGGAGGGTTCCCACATCAATAAGCAACTCAATTCTGGCACTCTGTACCCGGAGATAGCATCAGATCCCACAAGTTAAGGGCTCAGTCCCACAGGACTGCCCACCTCCCGACTTCAGATGCCAATCACAAGCCCAGGTTGTCACCTGCTCTCCTGACGCACGAGTTATAGATTGGAGATTCCAATGATCCGTCCTCAGGTTCGATTAATTTGCCAGAGCAGCTCACAGAAACATTTTACTTACTATATTATCAGTTCATTATAAAAGCATATGACTCGGACAGCTAGATGGAAGAGACGCATAGGGCAAGGTATGAGGAAAGGGGGCGGAGCTTCCTTGCCCTCTTTGAGCCCCACTCTCCCCAAATCTCCACATACTCATCAACCTGGAAGCTCTCTGAACCTCATCCTTTTACGTTTTTATAGAGGCTTCATTACACAGCCATGATTGATTACATCATTGGCCGTTGGTGATGGAGCTCAATCTCTAGCCCTTCTTCCATCCCTGGAGGTCAGGGGGTCTGGCTGAAAGCTCCAACCTTCTAATCACATGGTTGGTTCTCCTGGCAACCAGCCCCCACCATTAGGTGCTTCCCAAAAGTCACCTCATTAACATAAACCAAGTTGTGGTGGAAAGGGGCTCGTTATAAATAAGAAGACACTCATTTCACCTGTATGGCTCTGAAGCCATTTCAGGAGCTGAGACAAGAGGCCAAATTTTATAACAAAAGGTGTTCCCATTGCTCTCATCACTCAGGAAATTCCAAGGGTTTTGGGAGCTGTGAGCTAGGAACCGCGAAGGAAGACCAAATGTATATGAGACATACATTTTGGTATCTAATGACTAAATATATATTTCTTATAAATCACAATGTCACAGCCGGTGTTGGGGAGGGGGCGCTGTGGGCTGATAGAGAGGGTCGGGGTGCCCACATCTTTCTGCTTCTGCTTCAGCAGCACCCAGCCCTACTGTAATGCCAATGTCTCAGCAGCACTGGACAGCCAGGTGTTCACTACCATGCCCCAAACCTTCAGTGGCTCTCCATTGCTGCAGAGCTCTTTATGGTCCTACGGCTGGATGGGGCTCAGGAAACCAGCACCAGCCACTGCTGTCACTGGCAGTCATGGGGACTTTGAAAAATCCAGCATAGGGTAAGGAGTCCCTTTAGGGCCACCCCTAATACTTAGGAGGCAGAATTTTTCCAACAGGTGACATGTGGGGAACAATACAATCAGAGAGGTCCCTGCTGGGGCAGAGATTGGGTGCTCCAGGGCTGGATACAAGAGGAGAAGAAAAAGGTGTCAGAGTGGATCTGAGCAGAAAGGCCAGCGTCAGCCACTACACTGTGGAAAGGGTATGTGGATGTGGGGAAGGGTATGTAATAAAAGGGGGACTTTGGTCCCTGGACCTGCCCAGAGAAATGTGGCAACAGGGATAGCATAAGAGCTCAGAGCCCTCTGCTACAGTTCTGTTTGGAATTTTCCATAATAAAAGCTTTTTGAAAAGACGTGCACAGTTATTTTGCTACAATCACTAAAGCATCATTGCTGGGCCCCTGAGGCCTTCCATCAGCTTCCAGAATGTCCTGGGGTAGCCCCGCCTGCAGTATCTTGGTAACCTCTCTGCCCCAGACAGGGTTCAAGTGCCTCCTCTGGACCTGGAGTGACAATTCTTGAGAAATGTCTCCTTGGGACAGAGAAGGCACGCAAGACTAAGCAAAGCACACAACTTGAAAGTTGTAAAGGAAAACATTGTCAGGTTTGACCTCATAAAAATAAAAATCTCCTGCAAGACAAATGACACCATAAACAAAGTTAAAAGACAAGCAACAGACTAAGATGTGAAGGGGAAAAAAGAAAATAGTCTCAAAGTGTCTCAGTATTAGGAGGGAAAGTAGGAGAATGATTTCTGAGTGTACATCTTGGTGCTGGGGTCTACCCATTGGGCCGACTCTGAATTAACATAACAAAACCTTCTCTATCAGCAGAAACGAGATCACCCTTTTAAATTTAAGAGGACTGCCTTGACAGGGGAGGGTTTGTAGTTCGCTTCTCCTGGCTTCATATTAAACAGATTCCTGGGTGGGCCAGTAGCCTGACACACCTCCCATAAAGCCACATGAGTCACTAATTTCTGGCACATCCTGCCACAAACTGCACAAGCTCCCCTGGGTTCCAGTTGAGGTTTTGAACTGTCTCTACCCTCTTCCAGCCCTGATCCTACCCAGTTGATTCCCCTCCATCAGCACAGCGTGAACGGTGCCATCCCCATTCCCTGCCCCAGTCTTCTAGTGTGCAGGAGGTGAGGAGGATGGGAGATCCATGGCTGGGTCTCTGCTAGGGATGCTAATGGGCGGGGTATGGGGTTGCAGCAAGATCTGCATGTTCATGGTAGTTTGGATGGGTCCAGGTAACGGAGGCATCCAGCCTCTCACCTGGCTCAGGTGCACTAAGTCTGGGGCCAGTGATGGATCCAAGGGAACCTCCCCCATAAGCACCCTGCCAAGCGGCTGCTGCTGATACCCTTAGGGTTATGAGTGCCCTGGGAGGAGGGGTGTCCTCTAGGGAAGCCAAAGAGCTTAAGAAGCAGGGATGTGTCAAACGCAGAGAGTGTGGGTTCCACTCAGGAAGGACTAGAATGATGAGTGGGTAAGGAAGGGTGAAGGCCCACTCACAAGATGGGCAGCCTGGGACCGAGGTTGGTTCTAAGTCCACCAAGTTCTGGGCTTTCAAACATGTCAAAACGTGTTCAGGAATGAGAATGCTTTGTCTGCCAGACTTGTTCACAGACCACTGAAGTGATCCCCAGGGTAAATGGGACTCTTAAAAGAGTGAGAGTTTCACAGCCGGTGAGAGACAGCAGCTGCTCACCGTGTGGTGCCAGAGCCCTCGTCTCCACCTTCCTTCTGAGAGGAGGAGGGAGAAGTGGGCTGGTCAAGCCCCTGGCTGAGAGTGGGGATGAAAGGGAAGAACAGGGGGCCTGGCTGGAAGGATCAGGACCTTCCCCAAAGGCTCTTCTATGCTATTGTGGGGACTGGGGTAGACAAATTCACCAGAGAGAAGCTGCCAAGGGCAGCGGGAACAATCGGGAAAGACCTGATTGCCCCAAATTCTGCCTTTTGACCTTATGAGCCCTGCAGGATGGCTCTGACCACCTGAAGAGAGACAGAATTCTAGCTAGAGGGGCTCAGTTTTTCTGGCCCAAGATGGCAGAGGATGTCAAGGACAAATGCAAAACCTGACTTCTGATGGAAGACTCCCACATGAGAAACTTATCTGGAGATCCTTCCAGGCACCAAGCCTCAGAAGTCAACGTACTTATATTTCTTGTCTGAGAGTCAAAACCTCTTGGCTGGGGTTGACTGGTTATCTACAGTGCCTGGGCTTGTCCTGCTGGGTGGGGATCAGAAGGCACCCTCAGTGGCCTCAGGGATGTGAGCGAGGCATCCGTCATCATGTGGGTTCCCTGCTGGACCTGACTTGAACTGGGAGATTTTTGAAGGTTTTTGACTGTGAGAAATGCTTTTGCAGCTGGAATGCCCAAGTCCAAGGCCCCCATTTCCATCTACGTGGCAACTAGGAGAGTGTATTTGTTTGTTTGGAGGCTTAAACAAGGGAGAGGTTTCTTTCTCTGGCACGCAGAAGTCCAGGGCTGGTGAGGGGCTCTGGAGTGTCCGTGGATGCAGGCTCCTTGCAGCTTAGTGATCCCCATCCCCAGGGTGCAGCTCTCGTCCTCATGGTCCAAGATGTCAGATTCACGTTTTAGGAAACAGGTTAGAAGACGGGATGAAGAAGACGTGCAAAGGGCAAGCTCCAGCTTTCTTTTAATTTATTTTATTTTATTTATTTTTTTTCTCCCCAAAGCCCCAATAGATAGTTGTATGTCATAGTTGCACATCCTTCTAGTTGCTGTATGTGGGACACGGCCTCAGCATGGCCGGAGAAGCGGTGCGTCGGTGCGCGCCCGGGATCTGAACCCGGGCCGCCAGCAGCGGAGCGCACACACTTAACCGCTAAGCCACGGGGCCGGCACTCCAGCTTTCTTTTAAGTTACGGTCCCAGAAGCTGCCACACAACGCTTCAGAGCCAGGGCATAGTGACACACCAGACCTAGCTGCAAGTGAGGCTGGGCCATGTGGGTTTTAGTTGGGGGGAGGGGACATGTGTCAAGCCATTAATGGAATCTGGATACATATGTGGAGGATGTCTCGACTTGAACAAAAAGACAGTGGAACCAACTGGCAGCATTTTTAAAAATTTATTTTTATCTTATTGAGGTCATAATAGTTTATAACACTGTGAAATTTCAGTTGTACACTATTATTTGTCAGTCACCATATACATGTGCCCCTTTACCCCTTATGCCCACTCACCAACCTCCTTCCCCTCTGGTAACCACTAATCAGTTCTCTTTGTCCATGTGTTTATCTTCTACATAGGAGTGAAATCATGCAGTGTTTGTCTTTCTCTGTCTTAACATAATACCCTCAAGGTCCATCCATGTTGTTGCAAATGGGACCATCTTGTCTTTTTTTTTATGCCTGAGTAGTATTTCATTGCATATATATACCACGTCTTCCTTATCTATTCCTCAGTTGATGGGCACTTGTGTAACTTCCATGTCTTGGCTATTGTGAATAATGCTGCAATGAACATAGGGGTGCATAAGTCTCTTTGAATTATTGATTTCAAGTTCTTTGGATAAATACCCAGTAGTGGGATAGCTGGGTCTTATGGTATTTCTATTTTTTATTTTTTTGAGAACTCTCCATACTGTTTTCCATAGTGGCTGCACCAGTTTGCATTCCCACCAGCAGTGTATGAGAGTTCCCTTTTCTGCACATCCTCTCCAACATTTGCTGTTTTTTGTCTTGGTAATTATAGCCATTCTAACAGGTGTAAGGTGATATCTCATTGTAGTTTTGATTTGCATTTCCCTAATGATTAGTGATGTTGAACATCTTTTCATGTGTTTGTTGGCCATCTGTATATCTTCTTTGGAAAAATGTCTGTTCATATCTTCTGCACATTTTTTGATCTGGTTGTTTGTTTTTTTGTTATTGAGTTGTATGAGTTCTTTATATATTTTGGAGATTAACCCCTTGTCGTATATATGATTTGCAAATATTTTCTCCCAGTTGGTGTGTTGTTTTTTTGTTTTGTTCTTGATTTCCTTTGCCTTGCAGAAGCTCTTTACTCTGATGAAGTCCCATTTGTTCATTTTTTCCTTTGTTTCCCTTGCCCGAGTAGAAACAGTATTTGAAAAGATCCTTCTAAGACTGATGTCAAAGAGTGTACTGCCTATATTTTCTTCTAGGAGTTTTATGGTTTCACGTCTAATCTTCAAGTCTTTAATCCATTTTGACTTAATTTTTGTGTGTGGTGTAAGATGGTGGTCTACTTTCATTCTTTTGCACGTGGCTGTCCAGTTTTCCCAACACCATTTATTGAAGAGACTTTCCTTTCTCCATTGTATGTTCTCAGCTCCTTTGTCAAAGATTAGCTGTCCGTTGACGTGTGGTTTTATTTCTGGGCTTTCAATTCTGTTCCATTGATTTGTGTGTGTGTTTTTGTACCAGTACCATGCTGTTTTGATTACTATCGCTTCGTATTATGTTTTGAAGTCAGGGATAGTGATGCCTCCAGCTTTGTTCTTTTTTCTCAGGCTTGCTTTAGCTATTTGGGGTCTTTTGTTGCCCCATATGAATTTTAGGATTCTTTGTTCTATTTCCATGAAGAATGTCATTGGGATTCTGATTGTGATTGCATTGAATCTGTCGTTTACTTTAGGTAGTATGGACATTATAACTATGTTTATTCTTCCAATCCTTGTGCATGGGGTATCTTTCCATTTCTTTGTGTCATCATCGGTTTCTTTCAATAATGTCATATAGTTTTCATTGTATAGGTCTTTCACCACCTTAGTTAAATTTATTCCTAGGTATTTTATTCTTTTTATTGTGATTGTAAATGGGATTATATTTGTGAGTTCTCTTTCTGTTAGTTCTTTATTAGAGTATAGAAATGCAACTGATTTTGGTAAGCTGATTTTGTACCCTGCAACTTTGCTGTAGTTGTTGATTAGTTCTAATAGTTTTCTGATGGATTCTTTAGGGTTTTCTACATATAAAATTATGTTGTCTGGGCCGGCCCCGCGGCTTAGTGGTTAAGTGCGTGTGCTCTACTGCTGGCGGCCCGGGTTCAGATCCCGGGCTCGCACCGACGCGCCGCTTCTCCAGCCATGCTGAGGCCGCGTCCCACATACAGCAACTAGAAGGATGTGCAGCTATGACACACATTTTCTGATGGATTCTTTAGGGTTTTCTACATATAAAATTATGTTGTCTGCAAACAGCGTGAGTTTCACTTCATCAATTGGCAGCATTTTTGATTCATGTGATGTTTATACGTGGCTTTCTATGTGCCCGTCACTATTCTAACTAAGCTTTTACATATATTAACTTATTTAGTCCTTATAAGAATCGATGTGGCAGCTACCAGAAGCATCCCTATTTTATAGATGAACAAGAGAGGTTAAGTAACCAACTTGAGGTTACCCAGTAAGTGACTGAGCCAGGATGCGAACCCAGGCAACCTAGCTTTAAAGTTCGTGCCCTCAGCTCCTATGCTATTCTGTCTGTGGCCCACACGGGAAAGCTACTGTGGGCTTCTCCCTCTGCTTCCTTTCACTCGGCTGTGGGGTGGCTCAGCAGGGCCACCAGCCTCAGGGGTAAGTTAAGGGATTGAGCTAGCTGGCCGCGAGTGCCCTTTGCTGCAAAGTGAACAGGACAAACCCTGGGTGACACTGGTCACTGCAAGAATGGGCGTGAGCGTGGCCTCAGGCGTGGGGCTGCCCAGGAAGCAGAGAGCAGCCCAGCGCTGGAAGCTGCCCCTTGTCTCACAGTGGGGAGACCTGGGATTTTGCCTGTGTTCAAGTGGGAGGCAGGTTGGGGCAGTCCCCAGAAAAAGTGCCCGACTGCTCTGGGGATGAGAAAGTGCCCTTGTGTGGCTCCAGGTGGATGCGGACCATGATGGGGGACATCAGGGGTACCCCTAGATAGAACCTGAGGATGTGTGGGCAGGAACTTCTTAGGCAGGACTCCTAATTCTGCTCCCCTTTAGAATTACCCACCTACGGGGACTGGGAAATGAGGAAACGTGGGTCTTTCCACACAGTGGAGGACCCGGGGGCATGAGGAAATACCTCCAGACCAGGGCACCAAGCGAGGAGTTAGCAAGGATCAGCCTTCCCAGGTCCTCTGAGCAGGATGGCCACCATACGAGGTCCTCTTTCTCAGGAGGCAGTGATTGTCTTTGGGGACTCAGCCGAGAACAGGAACTCTGGGGTCCAGGCTGGCCAACCACCCCGTGTCCCTCCTCCTCTAGGGGCCGATGGGAGAGGAGGTCAACGCTCTTTGCAGCTGTAGCCTGCAGATGGCCTCGCAGGGTGGGAGCTTTCTTTCTTCTTTTCTGAAGCCCTTCCACCTGTCCAGGATCAGCAGGAAGAAATGAAAAGACATTCCCTCTCCTCCGTGGAGGGCCAGGTCCCTTTGTGTTTCTAAGGGTTGGCTCCTCCTCACTACTCGGGAGTGAGTGTGTGTGTGTGTGTGAGTGTGTGTGTGTGTGTGCACGCATGTTGGGAGGGCTGGGGGCCGTGGGGGTTTCTGATGGTCCTTTAAGCTCCATCAAGCACTGCTGTGGGAGAAAAGAAGCAGAGCCAGGGCTTTGCGTGGGGCAGCCCTACAGAGAGAAGGGCCAACAGGAAGTGGAAACCCTCCAGAGTATTTAAATAGGGGGAATTTGACACAGAGAATTGGCTACTTGGCTAATAGAAGGGGCTGAGAAGCCAACCAGGGGACAGTGAGGCAAACCCAGAGACTCTGAACAGCTGGCAACCATTACCGCTCTTAGGAAGGAGAGGCAAAGGGAGGAGGCAGGGTTCCTGGAACACAGGGGCTGGGTCAGCCCCATGGTGGGCCTCCCAGGCATGGGCGGGAGCCATGGAAGGAGATGCAGCCACCCGAGGCAGGAGGGCAGCTGAGAAATGCCCTGGCTTTCTCTTCCTCTGCCCTCCAGTCTCCCCTCAAAGCCTCTTGTTGTCCCAGGGGCCTGGGACATGCAGCCTGCAGGGGTCAGCCCCTGGGTGTGCAGAGTATGGGAAGGGCAAGGAGGGCTCTGAGGGCCAGCAGATCCGGGACTGACACCGGGGGAAACTGGAGGCGGAGCTGGTGGGGAGGTGGATCCTGAGGCTGGGACCCTGCCTGACCCCCGACAGTGGTTTGGGAACAGGGCATTGCTCTCGGGCTGCTGCGGCATCTCGCCAAGGCCTGGGACCCGAGAACCGACCCCAGGACTGTGTCAGGGTGCCCTGTTGGAGTGCTCTGCTCCCTGGTGAGGGGACAATCACTCTGCTGCTCCTGCGTCCTCCAGGTGGGCCTGGGAGAGGTGGCAGAGTTGCTCCTGGAGCTGTCCTTGGTGGCTGGAGAGGGGCACATTGGTTGGAAGGGACCTCTCATTGTACTGGTGTGGAGGGAGGCAGGGGATACCACGCAGAGGCTGTTGTAGATGGCCCAGGTGACAGGGGTATGAGAAAAGCAGGGACTTGAGATATTTCAAGGAGGGAGAATCAAGAGGACTTGGACACTCATTGGATGTGACCCGGGCCACATGACACGGGGTATGTTTTCTCTCCAATGGGAGGAGGAAATAACGATGATCCCAAGTGTGATATCAGTGGCCGGCCACATCTTATGGGGGCGTTCTAAGGGCAGGTCCCCACGTTACAAACCATGCCCTCGTTCAGAGAAGGCTTCCGGGAGAGGCAGGGAATGAGCAGGCTCTGTGGGGGGTTAGTGGGGCTATGGAGACTGCCTCCCGCCCTCTTCCAGACTGCCGGACCCCTGGAGTTGGGGGGGTGGGTGGGGTACCCAGAGGAGCCCCACACCAGGCGAAGGGTCTGGGGGAGTCCTTGGAGCTCTGGGGCCCAAGTCTGATAAGAGTGAGGCCTCCCAGTCAAGTCTGAGCCTGAGGACAAAGATCTCAGCTGGCTACTGGCCTGTCTTCCAGGCTGGTCCTGGAGGCTCTCCAGGGTCTTGGGACACCCTGACCCATGCTCCTCAGTCACAGAGAGCAGAGCCCGCTGGTCTGTAGGCTGTGAGCCTTTGCTTCGCGGCCTGAGGATATGCTGGTCAGTTCTTCCTGCCCCTGCTCAAGCCCCGGGCCGATGGACACCAGTGCCCCCTCTTCCTGCCCAAGTTCTGAGCTCACTGCTGGGCTCGCCCGCCATTTCTGGGAAAGAGGAATTACCAGCAGGTCTCAGAATAGCACGGCTTCCTCCTGGACATGAGAAAGCAGAATCAGAGGTGGCACCATTGGGCTGTGAGCCCTGGGCCCAGAACACAGACCTGGGTTCCCCCTCCTCGTCCCATTTTACAGATGGGGAAACACAGAGGCCCAGAGAGGGGACGATACTTACCGTCACTGGACAGAGCTGGGAATCACCCAGTCCGTGGGCCTGGCCCTTGGAGGAACTGAGTCTCATTGAGTTAATGGCAGTCATGATGGGTTCCTCTTACTTCTAGAACCCCCAATGCACCCCGTGCTCGCCCACAGCCTGGGCTCTTTCTCACCTGCAGACCTTTGCTGTGCGTCCCCAGCCCGCATGCCCCACAACTCCCACCCCACTGCAGGTCTGCCTTCATCCCCGTTACCCCAACCAGCGTGTGGCTCCCCCAGGTCAGGAACTGGATTCCCTCTTCTCTGAGACCCCCCAGTCCACAGCAGTCTCGCAGACTTGAATTGAAGATGTGCTTTCCCAGTGCTGGGCCCAAGCCCTGGGGCTTGGAGGGAAACATGCCAGTTAGACAATGGAGCTGCCGTTGCTGTAACTCCCAACTTGAAGAGCTATGACCTGGTCACCACCCTCTCCTGGGCCTGTCCAGGAGATCTGGGTGGGCCCTGAGGCAGGGAGAAGGACCCAGGGACCCAATCTGGTGCCTTCCTGGGCAGGCCCCCAAAGCTGAGAAGCCCCAGCCATCCCGCTTCCACAGGTCTTTGTGTCTTTCCCTCAATGGCCAGCAGGTGGCGCTGCGTCTCCAGCTTTGCCCACCTCAGGTCTTGGCTCTGCAATTCTGCTCTGCCGGTGCTGGGGGCTGGGCTGCAGCCCTGGAGGGTCCCATAGATCCTGCCAGTTCCCCTTTGTGGCTCTCTTTCTGCCTTTGCTGGTGGTTTCTGGTGGGGTGGGATGTCTCCCAGGGCTGGCAGAGCCAGGCCTCGAGAAGTCTGAATGCAAGTTCATGGCATGCCCCTTGTCCTAGCTCCTTGCTACCCCTAAGGGCCTCTCTGCTGCCCAGGCTGTCTGTTCTCTGTGGCCTGGGCATTTCATTTCCCACCTATTTCTATGTGCCATGCACTGCGTTGGGTGCAGCACACACATCAGCTCATGCACTCATCACACAACTGTGTGAAGTAGGTACCCATTGTACAGATGAGGACATCCAGGTCAGAGAAGGCCAGCGAGGCCACTCAGCTAGCATGTGGCAGAGCTGGGCCTGCAGCCTGGCATCTGTCAGACTCAGACCTGTGTTCTTAACCCCTGCGCTGGACTGGAGTAGCCACGTCCGGAAGAATTACTGCTCTTAGGCAAAGGGCTCCAAACCAGGGACCTCCTTTCATCCTCCTGCACCCCAACCATGGGGCGTTTTGACCATCCACGCAAGGCCCTAAGCAGAGCCAGAAGGAACAGCCCAAGAGAGCAGCCTGCCTGATCAGGGGGCGTCTAATCCTGACAGCTCCACCCCTGCTGTTGGTTGGTGCAGGAGTTGGGGGTCAGGACGAGGGAGCAACAGAGGGAACCAGAGGGCAGAAGGGGTGTCTACCCTAGCCCCCTCTCACGCTGCTTCTTCCTGCCCTTGCTTCTCTCTCGCTCTGCCTCTCCCTCTTCCTGACAGTATTTCCCCTCCTCAGCTTCTGGCTGCCTCTCTTTCCCCGACTCTCCGTCCCTAATTCTCCCTTTACTCCGTCTGTCTCTGCAGCTCTGTCAGCTTGTCTTTCTCCCCTTTCGTGTCTCTGTCTCTCTCCAACAGAATCGGAGTTAAGTGACAAAAGAAAAATGATCCCCTCCTGCCAGGGTTATTAAAATCGTGTTCTACAATTGAGCCGCCAGAAGAGCCCGGTTAATGACGGATGATGAGGCCACAGCTTCCCCACAGCTGGGAGTGAGGCGATAGGCCCGGCTGCGGGATTACCACCAATTACTCTGGGCGGAGAGCGAGCACTCCTCTCCTCTCCTTCAAATCACCTCCCTCCTGCTCCCGGGAGATAAAGTCTTACCCTTGGCAGGGAGGCTGGAGCCGGGGTGTGGGGGAGGAGGGGATGGGTCTGTGAGAGCCAGGCATCCCTCAGATCTGCAGGGATTATCTCAGTATACCCAGGGCTCCCACATCTTCTCGTAGCAGCCTTGGAGGCAGACGTGGCACTGTTCTGAGCCCTATGGAGATGGCGGCTCAGAGAAGTTAGGTAACTCGTCCAAGGTCACACAGCTAGTAAGTGGCAGAGCTGGTACTTGAACTCCAAACTCCAATGTCTTTTTTATTCCTTAGTGAGCCTCGGTCTCCATGAAAGGAACATTGGAAAAGAAAGATTTTGTTTGGCAGGAAATGATAGACCTTGGTAAAACAGGCTTCTATCTTATTGGGACCATAATAAGAGTAAGCAAGTACATGGCAGCAAAGTGGTTTCGAGTTAGACACTGGAAGGACTTCCCCAAGGAGTGGGTACTAGCATGATGAATGAAAATCTGTGGTTTTGCCTTCTTTGATGGTCTTTCAGAACAAGAGGGGCCATCTTGGCAGTCTTTCTAAGCTAGGCAGGGTGCTGGAGCTATGGAAATCCATCCAATGGGGTTAGAGGGTCTGGGAAGGGGTTGTGGCAGTCAGGGAGACTTGACAGGGTACACTGCAGAAGAGATAAGGAAGCCCATCTGTTAGGCCCAGCCCTGAGGCCCAGAGCCCTGGGAGTGTGGGTGGGGGAAGCCAGGGCCCTCCAGGATACGTTGTTGCTTGTGTGGGTGGGGGTCGCATCTCATGAAGCTCTCCCATGCGAGCTCGTCTAAATCTCCCATCCTCTCTTTGGATAGACAACCGAGGAGTTATTATCCCCATTTTGCGGATGAGGAAAATGAGTCTCCAAGAGGGGAGTGAGTTAGCTAAGGTCACGCAGTGAGATAAGACCTTGGTGTCCCAGCTCCACACTCCAGCTCTTTCCATGCCACCAGGCTGTGAGGAGGCCAGCGGGGACTGCGAGCTGCCCCTGCCTGATCTCCTATCCTGCTTGGGCCTGACCACTCGCTCCCCAGCAGCCCCCCAGGGGTGGGGGGGCTGGTGCAGGCAGCATAGTCTGTGCAGGACGAATGACTATCTTTCCCATCTGGGTTCTATTATTTTTCAGTTTATCCTGGTCAAAAAGCACAAGATGAACGTCTGGAGGAAAAAAATATAATCTTTGAGAAAACTGAAAATGTGTATCATTGTTTGGGGTTAGGGGCTCGGGGGCCCTGGAGGCTGGTTCTCCAGGCTGATCGCTCGGCGCCGGGCTCAGCCCATCATTGCACACGTGGTTTCTCTGTCTATGAGATCCCCGGGGATCTCCCTCCAGCCCTTGGGGCTCCGTCCAGGACCTGGTCTCCAGGGTGTGTGTGGCTGGGGGCTGAGGAGGGGAGGACAGGTGAAGCCCCAGGCCCTCAACTTCCTTCCCTAGGGACATGGGCCTGTTCTGGATAGTTCTGGGACCTCCAGACTGTTTCCCATAGGAGAAGTACCCACCTGAGCGATCATAGCTAGGGTGTATTGAGCCCTTACCATGGACCAGGTGCTCTTCCAAGCACTCTTCATGTTTTCTAAGGACTTTTCATCTTCTTTGTTCCTCCCACCAACCCTTTGTGCTAGGTACCATTGCCTCCATCTTATAGATGAGGAAGCGGAGGCACAGAGAGCTTAAGGAACCTGTCCAAGTTCACATAGCTAGAAAATGGCAGGACCGTTCAAATCCAAGTGGTTGACCTCCAGAGTTCACTTCTCAACCACAAAGCTATGAAGCCTCGTTTCACTGGAAAGAGAAAGGGAAGAAGAGAGGGAGAGGGAGAGAGAACATGAACATAAGTGAGTATATGAGTGATTATAATGTTTGTCCCTGTGTAGGACTGTGTATAGTACCTGGCTATGTACTTTGTGTACATGGTTCTTTGTGTACTTGATTGTATGTAACTATATTTGTTCATTCATCCATTGATTTACCACCCACCTACCCACTCACATCTCTCTCTCTCTCCTCCCCCCACCCACCCATCCCTCCACCATCCATCTATTATCTATTTATCCATCCATCCATTCGTCTATTTATTATCTATCTATTCATCTGTCTATTCATCCATCCACCCATCCATCCATCCATCTATTGTCTATCCATCCATTCTCTATCCTTCCATCCATCCATTTATTATCTATCTATTATCTATATCTATCTATCTATCTATCTATCTATCTATCTATCTATCTATCTATCTATCTGTTTTTAAGTGTGGGGTCATATGTATGTGGGGATGCTTCCGAGCATGTCTGTACTTACGTGTGCATACATCTGAATGTGTATGATAGGTGTCAGTATATATCTGGGTGTCCAGACATGTGACCCCCTCCACTCCCTCACTGGAGACCCTTCCCCCACACCTGGACAGCCACATGAGGGAGGAGAGAGAGGCCCAGCCTCAGCAAGCCTGCCCTGGGCCCTGGCTCCCCTCTGAGCCCCAGCAGAGAGTTAATTAAATCCCTTTCCCAACAAGTGTGGTAATTAGTGCTAATGGTTGGGCTTCAACTCTGCAGCTGAAGAGGTTCCTGCTGAGTGTGTGTGTGTATGTGTGTGTGTTTGTGGAGAGTGGGGTGGGGGTGTGTAGCAGGGCCTTCTCAGCTCCAGAAACTCATGGAGTAAGGAGAGGGGGTCTTCGGAGAGCTCCCTGCTCTTCTCGCCTCCATGTCATCTGATCCTGGGGGCTCAGAAGGCTGAGTGTGGTGGGTCTCCTGCCAGCCTACCTGGAAAGGGCCTGGCTGTAGTACCCTCGGCCTGAGGACTCTGGTGCTCTGGGTGTCTGTGTTTGACAGAGGATGTGCTTCTGTGTGTGTGTGTGTCCATGTGTGTGCCCCTGCAGGAACACAGGACGCTATATCTATGTGCCTTGCTGTGTGCACATACATGATCATACATGAGAGTAACAATGATATGAAGGGTGCCCCTGGTGTTGTGCAACGTGGTGGTGCCGATTCATGGACCCCCAGTCTGCGTGTCCATGACACGTGGACGATTGTGTTTCTGGCTGTCCTCTGTGTGTCTCCAGGTATACCTGATGCGGGTTCTGGCGAGTGTGTGCCTATGTGTGCAACAAAGAGTGAGGAGCAGCGGGGCAGCCGACTTCCGGGGCCTGACTGACACCCCTTGCAAATAAATGTGACAATGAAATATAGTCCTGGAATTGCTTTGGATGCTCCGTCAAGCAGGCACGCAGAATAGGTGAAGTTGTAAAATGTTCCCTGGGGAGCTGCGCGGCTGAGTGACAGCCTGCTCCCGGCTCCCGCCTCCGCCTGGCTCCCCCTCCGCGGGCCAGGGCTGACGGCGCTCAGCCTGGCCCAGAGCCCGCGAGAAGCGGGGGGCCCCGTTGCCACGGCCTGTTGGAGGGGTGTAGGGTGGAGTTGACCTGTCAGGGCTTCTTCGCTTCGTGTTTGTCTCATCACTCTCTTCAGAATGGAGAACCCCAGGACATGTCCGGGCCCCCATGTCTCCCTCCTCACACTGGGCTCTCTGAGGTGGGCCACATCCCCCCCTCAGGCTGGAGCTCCAGGGCACAGCTCTGCTTCCCTCTCTGGTGACTCCCTTGAGGGTGGAGACGTTTCCCCTGGGATTGGGAGACTCCCCCCCCAAGAGAGTGTCGAGTGTCCTAGATGGCCTCTGGCTTGCACGTTGTACGTGCGTATCTCATGTGCGATGGGCACGCTTGTGCATTTGGAAGCTGAAGAGCAAAGTTCCTGTGAGGTTTGGCTTTGAAGACCTGGGTTCAAATCCCACATCTGCTAATCTACCAGCTGTGACCTCAGTGAGGTCCCCCCTTCTCCTCATCCCTTGGGGTGGAGTGGAGGGAGAAACAGCCCCCCACAAAGCCAGGGTGCCGCTCACGGCTCAGGCTGGATGGGCTGCCTTTTTTTATATCACAAAGATGTCTTCTGCTCTCTAAGCCAAGTGCCCTCCTCAGCAGCACCTGGTTCTAATCCATTAGCCCAAGGCGGGGGGCCTTGTTAAAATTCACCCCCAAACACTGACGCAGGCTGCAGTGGCCGTGAGACAGAGAGAGAGGAGAGAGAGAGGAGAGAGAGAGGAGAGGAAGGGAGAGAGGGAGGAAGGAGAGAGAGAAGGGCCACAGAAGAAGACAGGGAGACTCTTCCTTTCCCCTCAAGCCAAGTCCTCTCAATCGTCCGTCAGGGACATCATCTGGGATTCACTGCCCATTCTAGGAATTCCTGCGTCTCTCTCTCTGTGCCCAAGGATTCCAGGCTGTGTTGAGACTCCACACAGGGGGAAGCTCTTGCCACTTGTCCTCCTTGCCACTAGCTGGGAGTGGCTGTGGCCTGGGCCAGAGCCCATCTCTGCTCCTAAGCAGGCCATAGCCTGTCCCTGGACCGTGGCTTCTTCACAGCAACATCCTCAGCTGCTGGCACATAATAGCTGCTCAATAAATATTCATTTCATGAGCGTGTTTTGATACCAGGATCCACCCTCCCATAGATGTGGCTTCCAGCATTGTGCCTGGCATGACAAAAATTAAGACTGAGATTGCTTGGCTGGCAGAATGTTCTGGAGGTTTTTTGGACAGGTAGCATATTCCACAGGATGAGGGTCAGCAAAGTCCTGGGTCCAGCCTGACTCAGAGAGAAAGGTTTTCGCGCAGCCTTTATAAGCCCTGAAGGGACTATAACTTCCACACCTCCTTCTACTAATTTCATCTCCATCTCAATCTGGCCTCCCAGCCTGGGCAGGAGAGACAATTTGCGGCTGTGACTTTTGCTCTTCGTCCTGGAGGCTCTTAGCCCAATCTTTAATCTTCCCCATAGGCCACCAATTGACCCCTTCAGCCAAACTTGAAAATTCCCGAATTCTAGACTGTGCATCCCAGACAGAGGGAAACTAACATTTCCACCTTTTCCATCTGTACCCTCATTTACAGGTGACTGTTAGATCCCAGTCCAGAGGCCTCTGGGTTTAACAGAGGTGTGTATTTTGGCAGATTTAGTTGGGAAGAAAAAGAACAAAGGGAAACCATTATGCAGATGTGTGATCGTTTAAAACCACCCTGGCTTTCCCGGAAGGGGGAAGAGAACTGGGGGGAGAGCCACAGTTTGATACTGTCTACCCACGCCTGGGTTGTTACTAATTTCATTTTAATATTAGACCATTGTATGACGAATAATTATATACCTCCACAGAGCGGATGAAAGATGGAACGATGGTGCGCGCGGGGAGGCACGGAGCGGAGGGGTCGAAAGCGCGGGGTTTGGCTCTTCTGCCTCACAGTGGGGTGACTTCGGATAACTCACTTAGCCACTCTGTGCCTCAGTTTCCTCGTCTGTCAGATAAGAATGGCACTTACTTTACAAGGTTTTTGTGAGTATGAAGTGAGATTATGCATATAAGATGCCAAGTCTATTGTTGAGCAAAATATTAGCTATTATTATATCATTACATTCAGGGATCTGCATGTATGTGTGTGTGATGGACACCTGTGTGTGTGATGGACACCCAGGAGTGTGTGTGTATGTGGTGAATCCTGTGTATGTGTGCGTTGCGACAGACAACTGTGTGTGTATATGATGGACACCTGTGTGTGTGTGTGTGTGTATATGATAGATACATGTATGCGTGTTGTGATGGACACCCCTGTATGTGTGTATATGTGATAAACACTTGTGGGTATGTGATGGACACTGTATGTGTGTGTGTGTGATGGACACCTGTGTATAAGTGTGTGTGTGATGGCACCCATGTGCGTGTC
Source organism: Ceratotherium simum simum (assembly GCF_057802395.1). Classification (NCBI taxonomy): domain Eukaryota; kingdom Metazoa; phylum Chordata; class Mammalia; order Perissodactyla; family Rhinocerotidae; genus Ceratotherium; species Ceratotherium simum. Next base: position 22,221,699 of record NC_141921.1, on the reverse strand, counting down.
TGTGTGTGATGAAAGAGCAGAATGTAGGAGAAAAACACTTGACTGGGAATTGGATTCTGTGAGTCGGGTTTCCATTTCTACCAAATACTTACTACGTATATGACATTGAGCTGGCCATTTTACCTGTTTCCTCACTTGTAAAATTGTGATAAAAATGATAATGATGATTATAGTGATGTTCAATGAGTGCTTACTATGCGCCAGGCTAACAGACCTGGTCCTGGTTACCGCACGGGGTTGGCATGAGGTGCAGTGCAGAAATGTTTTACCAACCAAGATGCCCTGGGCACTCAGGAGGGAGGTCATCGTGGATGTACATACGGGAGTGTGTGTGCACTGAGTCTGTTCCAGGCTGGGTGAATGAGCACACACCTGTGTACAGACAATTCCACCCACTGGGTGTACACGCATCTCCACCCATGGGGCCACACCTGTGGTTTCACGCATGCAGTCACGCACGTGCCCCCAAGTCAGTGCATGCTCACCTACATACCCCACAAAGGTGTATGCACACACATACACACCCACTGTGGCGCTGGCCCTGTTCCATCCACATACTCACTCACACCTGCTCGCTAGCACAGGCACACACGCCCCTATGAGCAACAGAGACTAAACAACATGCTATTCCCCGGATAACTGTTTATAACTAAACAGTATATTTGTTTGCTAGGGCTGCCATAACAAGGTACCACAGCCTGGGAGGCTTCAACAACAGAAATGTATTATCTCACAGTTCTGGAGGCTGGAAGTCCAAGATCAAGGGGTCGGCAGGGCTGGTTTCCTCTTAGGCCTCTCTCCTTGGCTTGGAGGTGGCCGTCTTCTCCCTGTGTCCTCACACGGTCTTCCCTCTGTATGTGCCTGTGTCCTAATCTCCTCTTCTTATAAGGACACCAGTCATATTAGATTAGGGCCCACCTATATGACTTCATTTTACCTTAATTACCTCTTTAAAGACACTGTCTTCAAATATGTTCACATTCTGAGGCACTGGGGGTTATAAAAGATATAAATTTTGGAGGGACACAATTCAGCCCGTAACATTGGGAGAGAGAAACTCTCTAGCCTAGCGTTCTCTGCAGACAACACCTTGGCCTGGCCCTGCTTCAGTTTCCTCCTCTGTAAAGTGGGGATAATACTGTACCTACCTGATAGAGTTGTTCTGAAATGAAATCAGTTAATCCACGGAAGTGCTTAGGGTAATGCCTGGCACACAGTGAGTGCTCAAAAGACATGAGCTGTTTATATGATCATTTATTATTACATAATAGTAAGAGTTTTCCATTTGCTGCATTACGGATGATGCTGCGCCTGTAATGAATGGTAGGTCCAGACAGCCAGGGACTGTGGGCAAGGCCCAGACCCCTGAGGTGGGCTTCCTGCTTAGCACCGATGGCTTTAGACAACTGTACCCCTGAGATCTGACCTTGAACCCCATAGCTCCTAGACTCCAACTCCTTTGCTAAGTGGAAATTCTCTCTGTAAGCCCCTGACAAACACTTCAGGGTTTTTTGCATGCCTCCAGTGACGGGGAGCTCATTTCCTCCCAGAACAAACTTGCCAGAAAGTTCTTTCTGGCTGCTGCCCTGAGCGGCAGTGTGTCATTCTGCCTCCGCTTCCTCCTTCTGCGGCCACACAGCAAGCCTGCTCCCCTTTCTAAACGGTTTCCCTTGAGCTGCACGCCTCCAATATTTCTTTTGTCACATGAGTTGTGGCCCAGTCAGGTCCTCAGCCTCTATCAGGGAGGCAGACTTTTAAAGAAAATATTAATAGTTCTATTATTTTTCTTGATTTAAAAATGTAATACATGGTCATTAAAAAAGCTTAGACAATACAGGAAAATATGAAGAGGAAAGTAAAACCACCCATCACCACAGCAACCAGAGATAACCAGTGTTAACATTCTTTAATTTAATTTTTGAATAGGCAATATATTCACAGGGCTCAAAATTAAAAATTAGAAAAGGGTGTTATTCAGGGAAAAATTACCCTCCCACACCCTCGTCCTCTGGCCTTCGCTCTCCTCCCCAGGGACTGAAAAAAGTTATTAATTTCTTATATATATTTCCAGAGATATTTTAAGATATATCAGGCTATTTTAAGATCTTTTAAGATATTGTAAGGCTATTTTAAACGATTTTAAAGGGCATTTTAAGATATATAAGGATACACACAACAGACGCATACACTTTTTTCTCTCTGTCCCTTATTTCTATTTACCGCTTTGTTTGCTAAACAGCATACTGTTTTACTGGTGGAACCTTCAGTTTTCAAGAGCATTCATCTTTTTGGCCTGAACGCACTGTTTTGGACTTTAGGAGTCATTTGACATTTTCCTGTTGGCCCTTCCAGCTTTATGACGTCTTGTCATCTTCAGATGTATTTGCAACGACCCTCTCCAATGACATGGCCTCCGAACCATTTAATCAACACTCAGCACGGCCTCAATCGACATATGACAGTATTTTACATGGCCCACATTTTACAGAATCAATGTGGCTCTCTCAAGAGAGCATCAAATGTGTTTCTGAAATATCTTCAGTGCTCTTCGACTCCTCATCTCAGAAATGCTTTTCGATGCGGAGGTTAGTTAGCAGGACATAACTTTTTATTTATTTTTTTATTTTATTTATTTTTAAAAATTTTTTTGTTTATTGCAGTAACATTGGTTTATAACATTGTATAAATTTCAGGTGTACATCATTATACTTCTATTTCTGCGTAGATACATCATGTTCACCACCCAAATACTAATTACAACCCATCACCACACACATGCGCCTAATCATCCCTTTCGCCCTCCTCCCTCTCCCCTTCCCCTCTGATAACCACCAATCCAATCTCTGTCTCTATGTGTTTGTTTGTTGTTGTTATTATCTACTACTTAATGAGTGAGATCATACGGTATTTGACCTTCTCCCTCTGACTTATTTCACTTTGCATAATACCCTCAATGTGCATCCATGTTGTCACAAATGGCTGGATTTCATCGTTTCTTATGGCTAAGTAGTATTCCATTGTGTATATATACCATATCTTCTTTATCCATTTGTCCCTTGATGGGCACTTGGGTTGCTTCCAAGTCTTGGCTATTGTGAATAACGCTGTAATGAACACAGGGGTGCATGTATCTTTATGCATTGGTGTTTTCAAGTTCTTTGGATAAATACCCAGCAGTGGAATAGCTGGATCATATGGTAGTTCTATCCTTGATTTTTTGAGGAATCTCCATACTGTTTTCCATAGTGGCTGCACCAGTTTGCACTCCCACCAGCAGTGTATGAGAGTTCCCTTCTCTCCACATCCTCTCCAACACTTGTTGTTTCCTGTCTTGTTAATTATAGCCATTCTGACGGGCGTGAGGTGATATCTTATCGTAGTTTTGATTTGCATTTCCATGATAGTTAATGATGTTGAACATCTTTTCATGTGTCTGTTGGCCATCTGTATATCTTCTTTGGCGAAATGTCTGTTCAGGTCTTTTGCCCATTTTTTAATTGGGTTGTTAGTTTTTTTGTTGTTGAGATGCATCAGCTCTTTATATATTTTGGAGATTAAGCCCTTATCAGATGTATGGTTTGCAAATATCTTCTTCCAATTGTCAGGTTGTCTTTTCGTTTTGTTGATGGTTTCCTTTGCTGTGCAGAAGCTTTTTAGTTTGATGTAGTCCCATTTGTTTATTTTTTCTATTGTTTCTCTTGCCCAGTCAGACATGGTGCTTGAAAATATGTTGCTAAGACCGATGTCAAAGAGCGTACTGCCTATGTTTTCATCTAGAAGTTTCATAGTTTCAGGTCTTACATTCAAGTCTTTAATCCATTTGGAGTTAATTTTTGTGTATGGTGTAAGGTAAGGGTCTACTTTCATTTTTTTGCATGTGGCTGTCCAGTTTTCCCAACACCATTTGTTGAAGAGACTTTCTATTCTCCATTGTATGTTCTTGGCTCCTTTGTTGAAGATTAGCTGTCCATAGATGTGTGGGTTTATTTCTGGGCTTTCGATTCTATTCCATTGATCTGTGTGAGGTCATAACTTTTTAAAGTGAACCATTGTTGGCTCCTGGTGACGTCTCTTTTCTTCCTGAAATGTTGACAAGTGACCATGACCACCAGGTGACTCTCCACCTGTCAGGCATGGTTATGAACTCTTTACATACATTATGTCATTTACTCCCCCAAAGAACCTTATAAGGAAGGTACTATTACCACCTCCAACTTAAAGGTAAGGAAGCAGTCTCAGAGAGGTGAAATAACCTGCCTGAGGCCACACAGCTTATGGGAGGCAGAGCCGTGCATGGAGCCCAGATCTGTTGGCCTTCAGATTCCACCATCTCGGCGTCCCCGCTCTGCTGCCAGTGTTATCCCGTCAGCTGAATAATGTGCTGGGGAGTTTTGCCAGGGATTGGCAACAAGTTTCTGCCCCTGCATTGCCACCATCTTATTGGGCCTGCTTGGCACAGTGGTCCAGGTTTCTTCATGGGGTCTCTTCTTCAACAGGCTCTAGAGGGGGCTTCATTCATTGGGTGACCCATGCTCTACCCTTGTGAATTTCCTTAATGCAGTTTTGTGGAAAGAGTTTTAATTCACAGGAACTTGTAGTGAACCAGCAGCAAGTGTGGGCCGGCCGTCCCACAGGGCCAGCAGGACTGAAGGGCCTTGGGCGCAGTGTAGTAAAGGGTAATGATTCAGACCACTTGAATTTCAGCCGGGTTCCACTTGTTACTGCGGTGTAACCTTGGACAAGTTACTTAATCTCTCTGGACCTCAGTCTCCACATCTGTAAAGTGGGGAGAATTACTGAGACGATGCGTGAAAAATGCTCAGTGTCAAGGAGGCCCTCAGTAAATTCACCATCATCGTTATTGTGGCCAACCCAACCTCATCTGTCCGACTTCTGTCACCTGGGCCCTCCTCTCTCTCCTCAGTTACTCCTTCTCCAGTGCTGCAGTTCAGATCCTAGGCTGAGCAGGGACTATAGAGATCAACAATCTTGGTCCCACCATTAAGGTTCCCAGTGTGTGGATGGGGCAGCCAGGCCTGGAGAAGGAACCAGGGACTGGCTCTCTGTCCTCTCCCCCACTCTGCCTGTCCCTTCCCCATCAGCCTCCAAGGAAATGCCGGTTCCCTGGTCCCTCCTGAGGGAGGGTGATTCCAGGCACACCCTTCCCCCACCCTGTGACTGCTCAGTCTCTCTGGGTTTCTGGGTCTCTCCTATGGAGACCCTGGTCTTGTGCCCTGTCTTCCCTCGTGGATCAGGGGTTCTCCTGGGAAGGGACCATGTAACCTGCCTCAGACAGACTCCCCACAGCCTTGGCTACGTCTCCCCCTTCAGACTGAGCCTCCAATGATGGGTGTGTGTCTTTCCCCTCCACTGAGGCCCCCAGAACAGGAGCGAGGCTGTCCCCCTCCGACTGCTGTCTTGTCCCTCTCAGAATTGGGATACTCAAAGAGAGAAGCTGTGCCTCCCCAGACCAGGGCCCCCCGGGGACATGAGTTGAGTCTTCCCCCTTAGGAAGATCCTTAGGGGTAAGAAATATATCTCTCCTCGCACACTTGGAGGTGTTCAAAGATGGAGGCTATGTCTTCCCCCTCAGTCTGGCGCCCTGGGGACCAAGGGTTGGCTTTCTGCTCAGATTAGGACTCTTCTGGGACAGGCCTGTCTCCTCCCTCAGACTGGGGCTCTCGGGCTGGGCATTTGTCACTCCTGCCACTGCCCACTCCATCCCTACGCCCTGGCCAGGAATTCAGTGCCAGGCAAGTAATTGAATTCCTGCACGTTAACAAGTCAATCATGGAGTCTTAATGAGTCCTGAGTAATCTCAGACATGCATGTTAATTAAATAGCTGTCCTGGTTCTAATCCGCTGGATGTTAATCATCGGGGAATTAGGAGGTGTCAGCTGGGGAACTTCATTAAGGCAGTGAGGGTGGGGCCTGGCCAGGGGAGGGAGGGAGCCAGGGATGGAGGACGGGAGTGTCCTGTCCTGGTGGGTGGGAGTCCTAGGACCAGGTGGCTCATCAGAGGGGTGGGGGTGGGGGCACACAGCTGCAGGGGTCCCAACTTCCTCTGGGCATCAGAGTCAGGAGCGTCCCTGTCCTCAGTCCTTGCCAGCCCCTTCAGCCTGGGCAGAAGCCCAAGGTCCCTTCACCCCTCAGCCCCAGCCTGGCCCAGCCCACGCCTGCCCTGCCCCTGCCCTGCCTCAGTCTCCAGCCCAGGACAGCTCAGGAAGAGGCGACAGCATACAGAAAGTGCTGGGCACACAGTAGGGAGAACATAGAAGTGCCCTGCAGACACGGGTTCTCTCCATCCTGTTGGTGTTTGCCCATCCCCCACCCCGCCTCCAACCCTCCACCCTCCTCTGTGCCCTGGGAGACAGAACTTCTATGGAGGGCATCACCTGCCCACCTTCTGTGGCTGCCAGTTGGGTCTGTCCAACTGGAGGCTTCTGTTGGGTGGCAGCCTGTTGGTCTCTCTAACCCTGCACGCACCTCTGCAAATAGTCTGGTCATTAAACCATCTCTTGGAGCTCTTTGAACGAGCAATCTGTTTCCTGTGTGAGCCCTGACTGAGGTTTTGAACAACCACCCCAGGCTTAGAGTGTGGCCCCATCAAATGTTTTGGTCTCTATGGTGGGTTAAAGATGGCCACACCACACATTCTTTGCCACTCTTCCCACTGAGGGTTGGGGTATATTTTCTCTCCTCTTGGATTTAAGCTGGCCCCCAACAGCTTTTACGAATGGCAGAAGTGACACTGTGTAACTTCCAAGGCCAAATCTTCAAGAGGTCTGCAACTTCCACTTTTCTTGCTTATCCCACTCCCCCTTGGAAGCTGGCTTACCTTACCAAGTCAGGTAAGAAGTCTCACCACCCGAGACCACCAGACCATGAGGGAGCCCAAGCTAGCCACGTGGAGAGGGAGGGGCCACGCAGAGCAGCATCGGGGCTCCAGACAGGTGAGAGAGGTTTTCGACTTTCCAGCCTGATCCACTTGTCAGCTGAACCCACACAGAGCAGAAAAACCATCCAGCTCACTCCTGTCTGGCCCACAGAATCACAGAAATAATACGTTGTTATTGTTTTAAACCACTAAGTTTGGGGTAGTTGGTTATGCTGCCCTAGATAACTGTAATGGTCACCAAATGTATTAGTTTCTCAGGTCTGTTGTTACAAATGACCACAAACGTGGTGGCTTACAACAACAGAAACTTATTCTCCCACAGTCCTGGAGGCCAGAGCTCCAAAATCAAGGTGTCAGCAGGGTTGGTCCCCTCCAGGGTTGGAGGCTCTGAGGGAGAGTCCATTCTGTGCCTCTTATCTGCCCCTGGTGGGGGCCGGCAACCCCTAAGCTTCCTTGGCTTGGGCCTGCCTAGCTCCCACCTCTGCCTCCGTCTCTACATGGCCTTCTTCTCTCCGTGTCTCTCTGTTTTCTCATTTTCTGTCTCTTCTGAGGATGCTCGTCATTGGATTTAGGGCCCACCTAATCCAGGATGATCTCATTTTGAGATCCTTACCTTAATTACACCTGCAAAGACCCTTACTTCAAATAAGGCCACCTTCTGGGGATCTGGGTGGGCATGTCTTTTGGGGGCCACAATTCAACCCACTACACTGGATAACATGGCCCGCTGGGACTTCTGTGAGGTCTATGCTGGCGATTCCACCAGGGACGTGGCGATCGCAGCCAATAGCGATTCTCTGACCACTGCCAACCTGCGTTGTTGCTCTTGGCATCTTTTTTCTCTCCGCTGGAGACAGAATCTTCTCTGGCTATACCCAAGCCATGGCCATACGTGCTGACCCACACAGCCGGACCCACGCACAGGCCACTTCACTAGACAGACGGTCATCAAAGTTCCCCTTTCTCTGCCGCCTCTGCTTCGTGTGTGCAGGTCCTGTAGGAGAGCACGGGGTTTTGTGTAAAAGGCTCTCTGCAATCCATACCCCCAGAGATGTCAGCCTTCCCTGATGGCTGGGTCACTCCAAGACAGCAAATGGAGGTCGCCAGGTGAGATGTGATCACACCTTCTCTGAGTTCTCACAGTCCAGCTCTTTGATAATCTCCCCTGGAGTCTTCTAGGGCTCTGCGGGATTAACTCCTCTCTCTTCCAGCTCCCACAAGGCTCTGTGGGAGCATGGCAAAACTGCTTGTTTTATCCTCTGCTCTTCTCCTATCGACTCGGAAGTCCCACATCTGGCCCTGAGCCGGGAGGACGGGGTGACGGCTGGCTGGCTTCAGTGGGGGATTCTGAGCTGAATTCTGGTACCTAGATGTTGGGAGGGACCTTACCCTGCTCCCAGCCAGATGGCAGAGGTGGCTATTTCCCTGGATCAGCTCACTATCTCAAAAGCTTCTAAAGCTGAGCTCTCGTTCTGTAGGGTTTCCCCACTGGCCATGGTCCACAGCCATGGCTGTATCCGTGTTTGGGTTTGGTTTGTCCTGGTTGACGGCCTCCAAGGCTGTCAGCACTGCCTCTAGGTCCCCATCACACCCGTGGTCTCGCCTCTAAAGCCCGCTCCTAAAGCCCCCAGCACGCTCTGGGTCTATGCAATGTCTAGGTCTATGTGAGGTGGCAAATGCGCAGGGGGCGTGGTGATGCCGATGGAGCTGAGGACCGTGAGCCCCTGACCTACGGTTTCTAGAATCCACGTCCCTCTGGGAGAGCTGGAATTGCATTTGCTGCCACACACGTGGACGCCGCTGCCCGTTCCAGGCTGGAGTCCTCCCATTGCTGACAGCACACTCGAGCCTGCATGCACCCCGGGACTGCATTCATCTGGCCTGGGGACAGCGGCTCATTTCCTATCTGTGCTCCATCTCTCCTTGCTCCTAGCTGAGTTTGTTCTGCCCCGTCTGCGCACTTGTAGATCAGCCGATATGGCAGCTGGGAGCCGGACAGAGGCGGAGTGGCTTTTACTCTGTTGGGGAGGATGAATACACCAGCCTAGAGCACAGCTGCCTTCCCGGACCTGGTGGGATGCCACAGCCCCTTTATCATCTCCACCTCCAAGTCCAGGCCCCTCACTCACCAGTCCCCAGTGGTACGTCCCTCTGGGAGACCAGCCCAGCCCAGCCCAGAGTGGCTTCCCAGTGAATGGACCTGCTGCCCGAGGGGTGGAGAGATCTCAGTTCTTTAACTTTTTAAAAGAAATCTGCCTTTCAAGAGGCAGTTGAGAGCAGTGACGAAAGCACAGGCTCTCATCAAATTTCCCAAGTTTGAATTCATCTCTGTCTCTCCCTGGCTGTGTGATTTCAGACAAGTCAACCTCTCTGTGCCGCAATCTCCTTCTCTGTGTAACAGGGAGAATGACAGCACCTGCTTCATAGGACTGGCAGTATGAACAGTGCCCGGCAGGTAAGTTCTCGATGTCAGCTGTTATTCCAGAAGGCCAAGGCCCAGGTCTGGCTATGTCCAGAGCTGTTTCTCTCCCTCTTCTCTTCTTTTCTTTCTCATGCAACCATTTACTAAGGACGATTCTGTACCTTGTCCCTGCTGCCAGCTGGGCTTCCTGGGGCGAAGAGAACCAGGTCCCTGCCCTCGCAGACTCACAGGCCCATGACAGGCAGTCCCCCGCGGAGGAGTCAATGATGTGCCCGGGGCAGGCGGAGCACAAAGGCCGCGCCTGCGGGCTGCGGAGGTTAGGAATCTGAAGGAGACTTCTGACTGCATGGTTTACAGAAGACTTCTGACCGCATGGTTTACAGAAGGCTCCGCGAGGCAGCAGATTTTGAGCCTGATCTTAAGGGATTGATCAGGTCAGGGTGGGAGGGGACATGACAGGTGGCTCCAGGCAGAAAGAACAGGGGGTGGGGAACTGTGGCATGTATTGAGGCTACACTGGCCGTGAAGACACCAGCGCTGGCCACGCAGGTTGGGATCAGATCCGAAGAGCCTTGAATACGAGGTTAAAGATTTTGGCTTGTATCCCCACTCTTTGGGTAGCCCGTGGAGGCTTCTGAGTAGACAGGTGACAAGGTTACATTGGGATCTGAGAAGACAAATCTGACACTGTGGGAAGGATGGAGGTGGGCTGGAAAAGAGTTTGATCCAGTGTCCTCAGTGCTGGAATAGACATCCCAGGGGTTGGCTGAGAGGGACCCCACCTTTGCTGCTTCACTTGTATGTGGGGGCTGTTTTGGAGCCATTCTGCCCTGGAAGGGAAGCTGGGTGGTCAGACCCTGGGGTGGAGGTAGGGGATTCCGGCAATGGTGCTCGGGGAAGGGCCCATAGGATAGCTTGCCCTGTGCACTGGGTCTCCCCAGGCTGACAGGGGACGAATGCTGCCATGCCCGGAGGAATGCCTCCCCCTTGCCTTCTTGCATTGGGGGTGTGCAGATGCACTGGGTTTTGATGACACCTGTGTCCATGTGTATTTGCACATGTCTGCATACCTGTGAGAGTGCACGTGGGCGGGTGAGGGGTTAGATTTTTGCTCCTCTGCAAGAGCCTGTGTGAATATGTACAATAATAGCAGCTCACACTTACGGTTATGTGCTGGGTACTGTTCTAGGTACCGCTATCCAGGTTAACTTGTTTCATCCTCACAAAAACCCATGATGAGGAAACTGAGGCTCGGAGAGGAGAAGTCACCCGTCCAAGATCACGTAGCAGTGAGTGGCAGGGTTGGGATTTGAACCCAGCAGTCTGGCTTCAGAGGCTTCACTCTTCGCTAGCAGACTTTCTTGTCTCTCAGGTGCAAGGGTGTTTGTGTGGGCTTCTGGTGTGTGTGTGTGTGTGTGTGTGTGTGCAGATCAAAGAGAGCCAAGAGGAGGGGAAGGGCAGGAACCCTAATCAGGGAACAGCCCCTCCAGCCCCCAAGGGAACACTCCCGGGTCCAATCTCCATCTAGGTGTGGGGGAGGAGCAGACATTGGGAAATGCCCCTCCCCATCCCTTGCCTAATACATACCTACACCTGGGGTGGGGGTGGGGAGCAGACTGCTCAGATCACTTGGATGACCTTGGGCAAGGTCACATGACCTTGGCCCCCATCTGGCTGGGGTGCTCTCTAAGTAACTGGAGAATGCCAGCCTCCTGGGCCCTTGGGCTCCCTCCCCCAGTCCATGCTCACCCCTACCCTCCCTGTCTGTCTCTAAGGCCTCTCACTCTTCTTCGTCCTCCTCTTCTGTCTCCCCCACCTCTAATGCTCTACATAAGGCAAAGGGAATCTGGCATTTGGAGTTCCAGCAACTTCCATCTTGCCTAATGTCTGGGTTGACTGAGACTGCCTCTGCCCTCAACACTGTTTGATTCCCTGTTGCAAACAGCTTTTAATGCCTGGAAGATAACTCTTTATCTTCCTTCCATCCTGAGGCTGCCTTTAGGGGAGCGAGATTAGGAGAGAGTGTGGTATGGGGGTGGGGGTAGGATGGGAAGGAGAGCAATTGATTGATTTCATGGAAACACTTATCGGTTTGTATTTTCCCAGATTTCTGTCTCCATCTCCACAGTATATATGGACTCAGCACCTGCCCGTAACCCCACCCTCCCTTAGTCACCATCATCATCGTCAACACCATCATCGCGGTCATCACCGTGATCATTGGCATCATGGTGAACATCTACTGAGCACTTGTGTACCAGGCATTTTGTGTCGTCTGGATGTACGGTGGTTTAGACACCACACAAAACCCTTGGGTGGCTTCCCGTCTCACCTGCTGTGAAATCTGAAGTCCTTATCATGGCCACAGGCACCCCTCTGGGTGAATCTCCTGGCATGCTTCTTGCTTACTTGCTCCAGCCATGCTGGCCTCTTTGCTGGCATGCTCCTGCCTCAGGGCCTTTGCACTTACCTCTCCTGCTGGCTGAACATTTCTGCCTGATACCCACGTGGCTCTCTCTTTACTTCATTTAGGTCTCTGTTCCAGTGTCACTTTACAGAGGTATCTGCTCTGGATAAGATAGCACTTCCCATCCCTCTCTCTCCCCTTCCCCTGCTTAATTTTTTTTCACAGCACTTATTACCCCCTGCGAATCTGTGTGCTATTTGTTGTTGGTTTATTCATTGCCTGTCTCAAGAGAAGATAAACTCCTTGGGGGAAGGGGCTTTGTTTGGGTCACCTCTGTATCCCCAGCATCTGTAGGGGTGTCTGCCGTATGGTTGTCAAATGGAGGGAGGAATATTGACTTATTTAACCCGCCCAACAGCCCCCGGAGGTAGCTATTCTTAATTATCCCAACCTAGAGAGAGAAACAGAGGCACAGAGACGCAGAGTAATTTTCTCAAGGTCACGGAAACGGTAAATGGCTTCATTGGTTCATAAACCCAGGCGGTCTCACTCCAGAACCTCATTTTTACCACATTCGTTCCCTGCTTTCCTATCTCCATCTGACCTATGGGGGTGGGCTAATCCCATGCTGCTCTCTATTGCTGACAAGTCAGGGGTCCGCTGAGTGGGCTTCAAAGGGCCGAATGTCTCACGGACCCCGCTCCTGTGCCTCCCACGCCTTTGCAGGAAGAGGGGACCTGGCCCAGCCTTCCCGGGGTCCACGCGGCTCTGGGTGAGGAGCCCAGGACGAGCTGGAGGTGGCTGCCTTGCAGGTAAGAGGGGAGCTGTCCCCAGCCCACCGCCTGGCCCTCCTCTTTGTCTTCACTGCACAGAGGCAAAACGATTCTTTCTTAAGAAAAGCCACACCACGGTGGGTGAACGTGGGACCCGTGCAAGTCACAGGAGGATCCCATTCAGATTTCTCTTGCCAAAGGAGAGCGTCTGTGACTTTTACCCGTTCCTTTCTGTTGCAGACATTCCTAGTGTTTATGCAGATCAGGTTTGCCTCTCCTGCGCGTGTGGAAGACCACACTTTGCAGCCTCCATGCAGCTAGGCAGGGCCGCACGACAGTTCTAGCTGAGGTATGAGCAGAAGTGATGCGGGTCACTTGGAGCCGAGGCATTTAAGAACCTGGGCGCTCACTCTTCCTATTCTGGGCAACCTTGGAGGGCCGGTGTCCCAGATGGTGCAGCTACAAGGTGGTGGAGACTTTCTATCAGCCTGGGTCCCTGAATTGCTCTGTGCCGGGCAGAGACTCGCCTGCTGCTGATCCAGCTTGAGCCTGCAATGTGGGCCAGAAATAAATCTTCGTTATGTTATGCCACTGAGATTTGGGTTAATTTGTTACTGCAGCTTGGCCTAGCCTCTCCTGACTAATGTACCATTTCTGATCTATTTTGTATATCTTCAATATTAGTGGCCCATGTCTCATTCACCACCGGTGGGAGTGTAAATTGGTACAACCTTTCTGGGAGACAACCTGGCAGTACGTATATATGAACAGCCCTAAATAAGTGTATTGTTTTGACTCAGAAATTTCACTTCTAGGAATTTATCCTAAGGAAATAATTGGACAAGTTCAGAAAGTTGTATGGAGAAGGAGGATATTCATCACATAAAATGGTGAGAAATTGGATCAGCCTAAATATCCCACAACAGCAAATTGGTTAAATAAATTGTGATTCGCCTCTACAATAGAATACTAGCTGCTGCCAGTGGCACGGATTTATTGACATAGAAAGAGAGCCACACTCCACTGCAGAGCAGTGTGTGCATAATGTGAGCCCAGCTTTGTTAAAAAATATATATATATTTGCATGAAGAATGTCTACATGATAGTCTGCAAGCGCTTAGCAATGGAGATTTCTGAGTGTGGAGTCTCAGGTGGTTTTATCTTGACTGTTCTTATTCTGCTTCTTTCTATTTAAAATTTTTCTTCTGTGATCATGCATAATTAAAAATTAAAGAGGAGGAAACAATGACTGTGTGATCCTGGACACGTTAACCTCTAAGAGTCATGACTTCCTTATCTGTGAAATGGGAGTAAAGATACCCGCTTCACTGGGTTGTTGTGAGGACTCAGCTAGATCTTGTGTTACGAGGCACCTGGCACTTGCCGGGCTCTCAAAACCCATAGTCATTGTCATCAGTTATCAGTGAACTAAGGAATCTCAGAGGTTGGTCGGTTCATTAATTAGTCCATCCATCCATCCGTTCATTCAATAAGCATGCCCTGAAACCTTCTGTTTGCAATGATAACAATAACAGCAAATACTTATATGGCACTTTTTGGGGCCAGGCACCATTGTAAGCACTTTACATTTATTAACTAATTTAATCTACACCATAACCCTACGAAGGAATACCATTCTGAGCCCCATTTTAAAGATTATGAAACTGAGGCGCAGAGAGGTCAAGTGAGCTGCCTGAAGTCACAGAGCTGGGAGAAGGCAGAGCCAGGCACTGGGTCTCCAGAGTCTCTGCTCAGTTGCTAGGCTACACTGCCTGAGGGAGACAGAAGGAGTCTGTTCCTCTGCTGGGTCCCACCTTGCTCACAAGCCGGGAACAGCAGGGAGAGGAGCAGCAGCTGGGCTGGGGACCTCAGAGCTACTCCAGACACCAGAGAGGTAGTTAACAGGCGTAGGGGACTTCTATTACTGTGAAGCCCCTGGCTGAGCTGAGGGATGGGGGTGTGACTGTGTTAGGGGAGGGAGCATCATTGGACCCTGCCCCTCCCTGCTCTCTGAATGCGGGCTCACAGGAACCTCAGACTGCAGGTGAGTGGGGGACACCAGCCTCCTGCTGAGCTGGGCCCATGGGTACCGTTTTCACCATGGGCACGTACTGGGTGAAGCATATTTATGCATTATCTCATTTAATCCTCATGCCCACTCCGAAGTAGATGCTGTGTTATAGAACAGGAAACTGAGGCTCGGGGAGGTGAAGTGACTTACCCAGGGTCTCACAGCTAGTAAGTGGGAAGTCTAGATTCAAACTAGGGTCCTGAGCTGCAGTCTTAACTACTTTGCTAAACATCCCCTGGGATGGGGCTCACCATCTCCCATGTGCCCTCACAGATGCCCAGGAGACCCTGGGGAGCCAGGAGACTTCCTCTGTCCGGCACACCCTCGGCAGCTATTGCTATCTCTGCAGCCGCACAAGTTTGCTGGCCCCAGCCATGGGACACTGTTGCATCAGGGCAGGAACTGGAGACCCCTGGGGCCAAATGGGGCCCCAAAACGGGAGTAAGCTATGGGGAGAAGGAGAGCCCCCTGTTCCTGGAACTACAGGGAGCAGGCTGGAAGGAACAGGACTAAAGCCCATCCCTTGGACCACCCTCTGTGCCTGGAGCGCACATGTATCTCCTACCATCCTCCCCACCGTGCTGGGAGGAAGGGATTATTCTCCCCATTTTACAGAAGAGGAAATGGAGGCTGGGGGTGGCGGATGGGACTTGCCCCGGGTCCCGTAGTGAGAATGGAGCTGATGCTGGAGCCCAGGCCTGTTGACTCTGAAGCCAGAGTTCTTTTCTCTGCACCAGCCGCCTCCGCTGGGATCCCACTGCCCCTGGAGGGCAAGTTCCTAAAGGAGGATCTACTGTTTCACCAGAGGGCGGAGCGTGAGCTGAGGCTGGAGTGGGGTGGGGGACAGTGGCCCCTAAGCAGTGGCTGGGGGACTGGGGCTCTTCTGGGGCAGGGAAACATGTAACATTCCTATTGGGGCTCCCAATAATTTCTCACTGAGTGTGGCCCAAGCCCCAGGCCGTCACTCTGGCCCCAGAAATGAGGGCTTTGCACTATTTTCTGAGACCTGCCTGTCTGACCTCCACCAGGGTTTTCCTGGGGCCAGGGGCTCACCCTCAGAGCTGCAGTACTACTGGCTCATTTCCCTCATTAAACAGACAAGTAGTGATTAATTCTGTTGTAAAAAAAAAAAAATCCCTTGACAGACACTGCCGTGTGCATCTTTTCCCCTTCACGGCGGAATTTCTGAAGAGCCTCGTCTGTCCTCGCCACCACCAACCTCCTTCCTCCCTCTCTCTCTTGAACCCACCCCAGACCTTGCCCCCACCAGTGCACTGAAGGAGCTCTTGTCGAGGTTACCAGTGCCCCCTGCATTGCCAGTTCAGCAGTCAGTTCTCAGTCCTCAGTGGCGTTTGAGAGTTAATTGTCGTCTCCTCTTCTGCTTGCGACACTGCACTGAGCTTCCAGGCTCCGCACACCCGGGGTCGCCTGCCACCTCACTAGCCGCCCTTCTCAGTCTCCTGTGCTGGGTCCTGCTCTTCCCAGCTTCTGCCTGTTGGGAAGACTGACATCAGACTCTTCTCTTTTGGGGGTTTGGGTACCAGATTTTCTGGGTGCGGGGGTCTGGACCAAGTGACAGTTCATCCTTATAGATACTCGTTAAGCAAACATGGAGTGATTAATTCCATCTTAAAAAAATCCTGGACAGCTGCTGCCCTCAATCCCTAGGAGTTCCTCCTCTCCCCTGACTTTATTTTTCTTGCAATAATGTTTTTTTTTTAAATTAAGGTGTAATTGGTATACACTAAACTACACAATTACGTAAGTTTTGGCTATATTTACATCCTTGAAGCCATTGCCACAATCAAGAGAGTGAACATATCCATCACCCCCAAAGCTTCCTCCTTCTCTTTTGTAATTCTTTCTTCCCATAGCTCCCTGCCTGCCCCATCCCCAGGCAACCACTCATCTGCTTCCCATCATTAGAGATAAGTTGAGGTTTCCTAGAATTTTACGTAAATGGGATCATTTAGTATGTACTCTTTTTTTTTGTCTGGCTTCTTTCATGATTATTTTGAGATTCATCCATGCTGTGTCCTGTATCCATAGTTCATTCCTTTTATTTCTGGGCAGTATTCTATTGTATGGATATACCACAGTTTGTTGATCCATTCACCCATTGATGGACATTTGGGCTATTTCCAGGTTTTGGCTATTACAAATAAATCTGCTATGAGTATTTGTGTGCAGGCATTTTTATGGACATATGCTTTCTTTTCTCTTGAGTAAATACCTAGGAGAGAAACGGCTGAACTATATGGTTGGTATATGTTTAACTTTTTATATGCTACTGCCAAACTGTTTTCAAAAGTGTTTGTACCATTTTACCTTCCAACCAGCAGCGTATGAGAATTTCAGTTGCTCCACAGTCTTAACAACGCATGATATAACCATTCTTTCAAATTTCAGCCATTCTAATAGGTATGTGGTATTATCTCATAGTGATTTTAGTTTGTAGTTGTTGAATGAATAATGATATTCAGCATCTTTTATGGACTTATTTGTCATCTCTATATCTTCTTTGGTGAAGTGTCTGTTCAAATATTTTGCCCATTTCCTCATTGGATTGTTTGATTTTTATTATTGAGTTTTGAGAGTTCTTTATATATTCTCGATACGAGTTCTCTAACAGATACATGCTTAGCAAACTTTTTCTCCCAGTCTGTATTTGTCTTTTAATTCTCTTAAACGCGTCTCTCAAATAGCAGAACTTTTGAATATGAACTTCAATTTGGCAATTTTTTCTTTTATAGATTGTGTTTTGGTGTTGTAACTAAGAAATCTTTGCCTAACTCAAGGTCACAAAGATTTTTTCCTAGCTTATTCTCTAAAAGTTCTATAGTTTTACATTTAGGTCTGTGATATATTTTGAGTCAATTTTTGTATATGATGTGAGGCATGGATTAAAGTTCATTTTATTTTTCATATAGATAATCCAAAGACTAGACTTTTTTATTGAAAAGACTAGACTTTCTCTACTAAATTGACTTTAAACATTTGTTGAAAATCATATATATATATATTTACATCTATGTTCGTGAGGAATATTGGTATATATAAATTTGGACTCTATTCTGTTCTATTGGTCTATATATCTGTCTTTACGCCAATACTGTACTATCTTAATTACTGTAGCTTTACAATCAGTTTTGAAATCAGGTAGTGTTAGTCCTTCAACTTTGTTCTTCTTTTTCAAAATTGTTTTTACTATTCTAGATTCTTTGTATTTTCCATATAATCAGTTTTTCAAGTTATACAAAAACTGTTGTGATTGTGATTGTGTTGAATCTATAGATCAATTTGAAGAGAATTGCCATCTTAACAATACTGAGTCTTCCAACCCATGACAACATATATCTATATATTTAGGCTCTCTATGATTTCTCTCAGCCATATTTTGTATTTTCATGGTTCAGGTTTTACACATCTTTTGTCAGATTTATCCCTAAGTATTTACTAATTTTTAAATACTATTGTAAGTGGTATTGATTTTTGAATTTCAGTTTCCAATAGTTAATTGCTAGTATGTAAAAATATAATCAATTTTTGTATATTTTTCTTTTATCCTGTAACCTTGCTAAAGTCACTTAATAGTTCTAATAGCCTTTTTTGTAAGATTCCATTGGATTTTCTATATAGATAATCATGTCATCTGTGAATAAAGACAATTTTACCTCTTCCTTTCCCATCTGAATGCTTTTATTTCTTTTTATTCTTTTATTGCATTGGCTAGAATCTCTAGTACATTGCTGATTTGTAGTGGTGAGAGTGGACACACCTACCTTGTTCCCAATATTAGAAAGAAATTATGAGCCTTTAACCATTAATTATAATAGTAGCTGTAGGTTTTTTGTAGATGCCTTTTATCTGGTTGAGGAAGGTCCCTTCTATTCTTAATTTGCTCCATTTTCAAAAAAATTATAAATGAATATTAGATTATGTCAAATTCTTTTTCTGTGTGGTAGGCAAAATAATGCCCCCCCAAAGATGTCCATTTTTTCTAATCCTTGAAACCTGTGAATGTATTACCTTACATGACAAAAAGGACTTTGCAGACATGATCAATTTAAGATTATATTAGATTACCCAGGTGGGCCCAATGTAATCACAAGAGTCCTTAAAAGATGAAAGAGTCAGAGAAGAAGACGTGATGGCAGCAACAGACGAGAGAGAGAGAGAGAAAGAGAGAGAGAGAGAGAAAGAGAGAGAGAGAGAGAGAGAGATTGGAGGTGTTATGCTGCTGCTACTTTGAGGGTGAAGGAAGGGGCCATGATCCAAGGAAAGCAGGCAGCCTCCAGAAGCCAGAAAAGATGAAGAAGAGTTTTCTCCCCTAGAGCCTCCAGAATAAGCGCAATCCTGCTGTCACCTTGATTTTAGCCTAGGGAAGCCCCTTTGGAATTCTGACCTCCAGAACTCTGAGATAGTAAGTTTATGTTGTTTTAAGCCACGAAGATTGTGGTAATTTGTTATAGCAGCAACAGGACATTAATACTTTCTGTTAATATGATGAATTACATTGGTTTATTTTTGAATGTTAAACCAACTTTGTGTTCCTGGGATAAACCTCACTTGGTCATGATATATTATCCATTTTATATATGGTCAGATTCAATTTGCTAAAATTTTGTTTATAATTTTACATCTATATTCATGAGGGATATTGGTTTGTGGTTTTCTTTTCTTGTAATGGCTTTGCTTGGCTTTGTTATTAGGGTAATGATGGCCTCGTAGAATGCGTTGGAAAGTATTCTTTCCTCTTTAATTTTCTGTAAGAGTTTTTGTTGAATTGGTATCATGGCTTCCTTAAATGTTTGATAGTTTTCTCCACTGAAATCATCTGGCCCTACAGTTTTTTTGTTGGAAAGGTTTATACTACAAATTCAATTTGTTTAATAGATATAGGGCTATTCAGGTTATCTGTTTCTTTTTGAGTGAGCTTGGGTAGTTTGTGTTTCAAAGAATTTGTCCATTTCATCTAAGTTGTCAAATTTATTTGCAGAAAGCTGCTCATAATATTCCCTTACTCCTTTCAATATTTGTGGAATCTGCAGTGATGCCATTTCTTTCATTCCTGATATTGATAATTTGTGTCTTCTCTCTTTTTTCCTTATTGGCCTAGCTAGAGATTGATCAATTTTATTGCTTTCTTCAAAGAACCACTTTTTGGCTTTATTAATTTTCTTTATTATTTTTCTGTTTTTTATTTCCTTGATTTCTGCTCTAATTTTTATTATTTCCTTTCTTGTTCTTACTTTGGGTTTAGTTTGCTTTCCTTCTAGTTTTTTTTCTTTTTAAAATTTTTTTTAAATTTAAAAAAAAATTGACATATAACATTATATTATTTTCAGGTGTACAACATAATGAATAGATATTTCTATATTTTGCAAAATGACACCACAATAAGTCTAGTTAACCACACACAGTTACAATTTTTTTCTCGTGATGAGAACTTTTAAGATTCACTCTCTTAGCGACTTTCAAATATGCAATACAATATTATTAACTATAGTGTCCATGCTGTACATTACATACGCAGGACTTATTTTATAGCTGAAAATTTGTACATTTTGGCCTCCTTCACCCGTTCCCGTCCTCTCCCATGCAGTTTCTTAAGGTGGAAGCTGAAATCAATGATTTGAGACCTTTCTTCTTTTCTAATATTGGCATTTAGTGCTATAAATTTTCCCTTAAGTACTTTTATAGCGGCATTCCACTAATTTTGTTTTATTTTGTGTTGTGTTTTTATTTTCATTCAGTTCAAAATACTTTATAATTTTCCTTTTGATTTCTTCTTTGACTCATGACTCACAGCTTATTAAAATTGTCTTATTTAGTTTCAAGGCATTTGGTGACTTTCCTCATATCTTTCTGTTATTGATGTCTAATTTAATTCCATTGTGGTCAGAGAACATTCTTTGCAAGACTTAAATCCTTTTAAATTTATTCAGACTTGTTTTGTGGCCATATCTTTTAAAATATTCCATGTATATTTGAAAATAATGTATATTCTGATGTTGAGTGGAGCGTTCTATAAATGTCCATTAGGTCAAGTTGTTTTTCAGTGTTGTTCAAGTCTTCTATATCCTTAGTGATTTTCTGTCCACTTGTTCTATCAAATATTGAGAGAAGAGTATTGAAATCTCCAACTATAATTGTGGATTTGTCTATTTCTCCTTGCAGTTCTATCTGTTTTTGCATCATGTATTTTGCATAAACATTTTGGGTTGTTATGACCTCTGTATTAATTAACCCCTTCATAGTTATGAAATAAACTTCTTTATCCCTGGCAATATTTTTCGACCTGATATCTACTTTGTCTTCTATTAATATAGCTATTGCAGCTTTCTTTTGTTTAGTGTTATCATGGCATACTTTTGTGTACCCTTTTACTTTTAATCTATTTTTGTCTTTATATTTAATGTGTCTTTTTTGAGATAGCGTATAGTTGGTTCTTGCTTTTTTATCCAATCTGACAATCTCTGCCTTTTAATTGATGTGTTTGGATCGTTTACATGTAATGTGATTATTAATATGGTTAAGCTTAAGTCTATCATCTTGTTATTTGTTTTATATTTGTGCCATCCATCTGTTCTTTGTTTTCTTTTTCATATATTTCAGAATATTTCATATTTCTGTCTTCTTTTGGCTTGAGTATTTTTTTATGATTCCAGTTTATCTCTATTGGTTTATTAGCTGTAACTTTTAGTTTTGTTATTTTAGTCATTATTTCAGGGTTTATCATATATATCTTTAACTTATAACTGTCTACTTTCAAATGATATTGTACCACTACATGTAGAGCATAAGACTCTTGCAATAGTATGCTCCCATTTCCCATCTCTCAGTCTATTGTCATATATTTTACTTATATATATGTTATAAACTCCACAATATACATTGTTATTCTTTTTGTTTACATAGTCAATTTTTTAAAAAGTGGTTTAAACAATAAAATTCTTATATTTACCTGTGTAGTTACCATTTCTGGTGTTTTTCATTTCTTGAATTCATATTTCTATCTCGTATCATTTTTCTTCTGACTGAAGGACTTCCTTTAACATTTCTTATGGTGAAAGTCTGTTGTTGATGAATTCTTTAAACTTGTATGTCTGAAATAGTCTTTATTTTGTCTTTGTTTTGAAAGATATTTTTACTGGGTTTGGAATTACAGATTAACCCCCCACCCCAACTTCCTTTGGGCACTCCAATTACACATATATTGGGCTCTTTAAGTTGTCCCACAGATAATTGATGCCCCCTTTTAAGAAATTCTGATTTTCTCTTTGTGTTTCGTTTTGGGTAGTTTCTATTCCTATGTCTTCAAGTTCACTAATCTTTTCTTCTGCAATGTCTAATCTGCCATTAATCCCATCCAGTGCATTTTTCATTTTAGATTGTGGTTTTCATCTGTATGAGTTTGATTTAGGTCTTTTTTATATCTTAAATGCCTCCACCTAACTATGTGAATATATGGAATATGATTATAACAATGTCTTTTTTTTGTGTGTGTGAGGAAGATGGTCCCTGAGCTAACACCTGTGCCAATCTTCCTCTACTTTGTATATGGTAAGCTGCCACAGCATGGCTTCATGGGTGGTGTGTAGGTCTGTGTCCAGGATCCAAACCCATGAACCCTGGGCTGCCGAAGCAGAGCACATGAGCTTAACCACTATGCCAGTGGGCTGGCCCCTATAATAATGATTTTAATGTCCTTGTCTGATAATTCTAACATCTGTGTGAGTTCTGGGTCAGTTTTGATTGATCGATTTTTCTCTTCATTATGGATCATATTTTCCTGCTTCTTTGTATGCCTGGTAATCTTTGATTAGATGCCTGACCTTGTGATTTTTACCTTTTAGGTATTTTTGCATCTCTTTGGGTACTCCAATTACACACACATTAGGTGTTTTTATATTCCTGGTTATTTTTGTATTTCTATAAATATTCTGAATTCTGTTCTGGAATGCAATTTATTTGCAGGAAGAGTTTGATCCTTTTGAGTTTTGCTTTTAAGATTTGGTAGGTGGGACCAGAGTGGCATTTAGTCTAGGGATAATTATTTCTCACTATTGAGGCAAGACTCTTCTGCATATTTTACTCAATGCTGCATGAATTATGAGGTTTTCTGGTCTTGGTGAGAACAGACGTTAGAGTGATGTCTGGGCACTATTCCCTCTAATACCTTTGGATTGTTATTGGCCTGGCCTTGCTTATTTTCCTTACACATATGATGATCAGTAGTCTGACGGATACTTGAAGGGGGTGCTCTGCAGATCTCCAGGGTCCTCTCTCTCTATATAGGGCTCTCCTCTCAAGTATTCTATCCTGCAAATTCTAGTTGTTTTGGTTTCCCTGAACTCTCAGCTTCACCTCCTCAACTCAGAGCTTTGCGGCTCCACCTCCATTCCTACTTTTTCTGCTGCATCTTGGAAACTTTCTCAATGCAGTAAGCGAAGATGACTTGTTTCCTGTCTCTCAGGGATACTGTCCTTTGTTGTATGATGTCCAATGTCTTGAAAACCATTGTTTCATATATTCTGTACGGTTTATTTTTGTGTTTCAGGTAGGAGGATAAACTTGGTCTCTGTTACTTCATCTTGGATGGAAGCAGAAGTCTCTCCATGGCTTTAAACACCATCTATATACTAATGACTCCCACATTCGCCCCTGAACTTCAGGCTCCTATATCTAATATGGAATGTCATGGCCAGCACCTCAAACCCACCGTGTCCAAAATGGAACTCTTGATTCTCTTCTTGCCAAATCTCTCCTTCCTGTTTTCCCCATCCCAGGAAATATTCACCCAGATGTTCAGGCAAAAAACTCTGGCCTCATCCTCTTTTCCTCTCTTTCCCTCAAATCCTGTGTCAGTACCTCGGCAACCCCTTTTGGCTTGACCTCAAAAGTGTATCTCAAATCTGAGACCTTTTCATTCCCCCAACTGCTGCTAAAGCCACCATCATTACTCATCTGGAATCTTACATTAGCCTCCTAATTCCAAACTAACTGCTTTCATTCCTCATCCTCCTACAGTCTATTTTTTCTTCGGCAACCAGTGAGCCCTTAAAGATGTTCGATGCATCAGGATTGTTCAAAACCCTCCAATGACTTCGTAACACAACTTAGAACAAAGGCCAAGGGCCGGCCCCGTGGCTTAGTGGTTAAGTGAGCGCGCTCCACTGCTGGCGACCCGGGTTCGGATCCCGGGCGTGCACCGACGCGCTGCTTCTCCGGCCATGCTGAGGCCGCGTCCCACATACAGCAACTAGAAGGATGTGCAGCTATGACACACAACTATCTACTGGGGCTTTGGGGGGAAAAATAAATAAATAAAATCTTAAAAAAAAAAAAAAAGAACAAAGGCCAAGGTCCTCATCATGGTGCACAGGACCCTATGTGATATGGCCTCCCCCACCTCTCTCACCTCATCTTTTCCCTTCTCTTCCTTGCTCACTCCGTTCCATCCACCCAGGCATTCTTGCTATTACTGGAACATGCCAGGGACCACTCTGCTTCAGGGCATAGTTCCTCTTTCCATTGCCTGGAGTGCTCTCCCCCTAGATATTTCCCTGTCAACCTCTTCATTGGGTCTCAGCTCAAATGTCACCTCCTCATAGAGCCCTTCCATGACTATCTGACCTAAGATGGCCCCCTGCTGCTTCTCCCCCTACTCTGCTTTATTTTTCATCATAGAACTTATCCGCACCTGACAGCCTGCATATTTATTTGTTCATGTGCTTATCATCTCTTCCCCTCAGTAGAATGCAGGCTCACGAGGGCAGGGACTTTGTCTTGCTCACTCTTGGGTTATCTATGCTTAGAACAGTGCCTGGCACATCATAGATGCTCAACGAAGCAGATGGAATGAATGAACGAATGAATGAATGAAAGAATGACTGCTCTTCTTGGCCACTAGGTACAATCTACTTGCTGTGTGACTGTGGACAAGTTCTGTGACATCTCAGGGCATGTGCTTTTCTAGTGGGCACTGGCTGAAAGTCAAGCCCCTCCCACCCCACTGTGCACTGTGCCAGACGAGCCATGGGCTTTGCTGTTCAGTTCCCCGCCATACTGGAGGGGGCTGGGCCAGATGTTCTCCATCCAGATGATCTCCATTGCTTGGTGGCTCCAGGCTTTGGATTGTCATGATCACCACCAGGGGGCGCTCGATGCTTAGATTCTGGACCAGGGGCTCTGTGCCCTCGCTAGTCTTTGGTTGATAGAAGTCACTGTGATTGACTATCATTTAGGACCCGTGTATGCAGGTGGTGCAAATGCATGTGGGAAATGGGAAGGTGTTTCTAGGAGCACTGACTCTGGGGCTCGGGGCGTGGGGTCTCAGCTCTTGCTGCTTACTCTCCCGTGGCTCCCTACCCAGAGACAGACCCTGGAAATGGTTCACCTGTGTCTTCCTGGGGAAGGGAAGAAGTGGGCCCACTAGGATGGCAACTCCATGGGGGTGCTCAGTGGCTTCTCACATGTCCTGGACCCCAAAATCACCTTGTGGCTTTGGACAAGTAAAGCATTTGGCATCACTGAGCCGGGTGACCCTATTATCCTTGAGGTCCCTCCAAGGAGCCAGAAACCTGGCAAACCTGTCCCAGTCCCTTGGCCTCCTTCAGGGCTGAGCCCTTCACTGCCCCTCCTCAGGTCAGGGAAGGCCCACACCCCGGACTGCAGATGGTCCCTCAGACTCCTGGGCCCTAGCAGGCCATCCCAGGAGGAGTGGGGAGACGCCTTCTGAGCGGAGAGACTCACACATACGCAAGCTCATTTCATTTTCTCTATAAGTTGGAAGGTTTTTGCTATCTACCCATAGACGGATGGGGAAACTGAGGCCCAGAGAGTAGGAAGGACAGTTTGAAGTCACATATCAGCACCTGGTGTGCATGGTTCTACTGCACTCTCTGTTTTGGGCATGTCCAGTGCTCCCTCGGGCCGTGCTCTTTCCGGAGGGTTACCTCTTCCAGCTCAAACAGAGCCTCCGAGCCTTTGCACTTGCTGTTCCCTCTGCCTGGAACATCTTTCCCTCAGGTCTTCATGTGGCTGGTTCCTTTCTGTCATTGGGCAATAAGCCAGATGTTACCTCTCAGAGATGCCTTCCGTGAACAACCTGTTCCCTCTCTATCTCACCAGCCAGTTTTATTCCTTCTAGAGCACTTATCACCATCCGAAATTAGTTCGTGGTTTATGCTGCATCTCCCCTGTCAGAACGAAAGCACCTCTAGAGCAGGGACCTTGCTGACTTGTTCCGCGATGGGCCCGGTCTCGCACATGGCACACAGTAGGAGGCACCCCACGGGTATTATGGAATGAGTGAACGGGGAAGATGGAGAGTTGCCTGTCACTCACGCAGGTCTCCAGAGAACAGTGTGGAGTCACACTGGCCCCTCCCTAGGGGCCCCAGGCTCTGGGACGCTCTGGGGCTGCCTGCCCCTCCCTCTCTGGGCTTCTCACTCCCTCCTCTGCTCCCCCATGAGCGGCATGCTCCTCAGACAGGAAGCAAAGCCAAGGTGTAGGCAGAGGCAGCAGGGGAGCAGTGGACCCCGAGCATGGGAGGAGGCCCTGTGTTCTAGGGAGGGGAGCCCAGGGAGTGCAGAGATGCCTTTGCTTTTCCCAACTCAGGCTGAGTGTGTGGATGGGGTTTCTGGCCATGACGACCGCCCTGTGTGAGGATGCGGGCTCCCTGTCAGAGGACAGTCTCGTCAGGAGGATGCAGAGGGCACCCCCCTCACCGTGCGTGAGCGCTAAGTGCTCCTGAGACCCTTCCCAGTGCCGTGAGTGCCGCCCTGCAGGACGGCGTGGTGACGGGGTGCAGAACAGACAACGCAGCACAGCAGGCGATTGAATCATGATTTGGGCCCAGAAGATCTGAATTAGAATCCTGGCTGAGTCACTTCCATGCTGTGTGACCTTGGACATGTGACTTCCTCTCTCTGAGCTAAGAAGAAATGAACTCTGCTTTCTAGGACTGGCTCTGGAATGTTATCCTCCAGGCCCAGTCTTTTCTGTCTGGGGTTCCTGGCCATCTTTCAACTCCCAGCGTAAAAGGTACCTCCTCTGGGAAGCCATCCCCCACCCCCCGGGGTCGCCTAGTTCTGTCTATACCGATAGCATGATGGCATTGTCTGTCCAGATTCTGTCCCCTCCCACTAGACTGGAGCCCTTGCAGGCAGGCCTGGGCGTTCTTCATTTCTGCATCCCCCATGCCTGGCATGGGGACAGGCCCACTGCAGATATGGTGATGATACCGAGTGAGTTGGGTCCCCGAGACTGGGTTGATTTCTGTTCTCAAGGATCCCTCGGGACAAACTTACCATCCACATCACCCCCACCTGATACTCATCCAGCATTCCCCGCCCTCCTCTACCTCCTCAATAGGGCCGCCCAGAGTGAGGTAACGTGATCATCAACAGCAGCACCTCACTTCCCACGTGTCAGGCGTGGTGCTGAACACACCTGTTATCCCATTGATTCCTCATAGCCACTCTTTGATACTATTTTAAACCCATTTTAGACATGAACACACTGAGGCTCAGAGAGGTCGATAGCTCATAAGTGGCAACAGTGTTTCGCCAAACAAAAAAAGCCGCAATGTTTGTCAATTTCTGTTGTGTAAATACTCCCACAGAGTTTCGAGCTACCAATGTGACATCACTGAACTTGAAGTTGGGAAGGGATGCTCACAATTGGCTCTTGTGAGCAGGTAGGAACCAGCTTCAGCATAGCGTGGGGCTAGGCTGAGATGCAAACCCAGGCCCGTTGGATGCTGGATGAGTTGGGTGGACCAGTCAGCATTCTACTCTAGAGTCCTAAGATCTGGTATTAAGCAGAAAAAGCAAGGTACATAAGAGTGCATATCAAGGGGGAAAAGAATACACACACATACGTACGAAAGAATAGACATGTAGGTATTATATATTTTTCTTGTGTGTATGGATCTTGAAAGATTTGCCAGAAACTGATAACATCACTGTTTTTTTCCAGGGAGGAGGACTTGGTGGCTGGGGGATAGGGTGGGAGAGAGATTTACTCTGGGCATCCTTTACACTCTTTGAATTTTGAACCATGTGAGTGTACTAACTATTCAAAAAAATGAACGGACAACAAATCCAGACAACCAACCAACCACAAATGGACGCTGGGTCTGTGGCTCTGTGCCAGGCTGGTCTGTGGGTCTGGAGCTGGGCAGGGTGTGCTGACTGGCTTGGTTGGGGCTGCCCACTGACCACACTGTCTGTTGGCAGCCCTTGGCCTGTGTAGCCAGGCTGGTGGGAGCGGTGGGAGGCGCGACGGGGAGGCCACCGTCTTCCCAGAGCGTGAGGGATGGGTGCACTTGTTTTAATTCTCGTCCATGCTGCTTGGTCACTGAGACCATGGCCCTGCACTCTAAACTCAATTAGAGATTTAACAAACCTCATAAATCCTCCCCAGCCTGAGACTTGTGAATCTCCAGAGTGGGCCGGCTTAGCGCTTATCCATCTCCGGCTTAATAACCCCGCGGCCCGGCCTGGGAATGATTCAGGACCGGGATGGGTCTAATTAGTGAGCACAAACCGCAGCCCCAGCAAGGTGAGGAGAGAGAGCCAGCTTGCTCCCCGCCCCGGGGCGTTGGGAGGTGAGTCCTGGCCTTGTCTAGTCTGGACCTGGGGGGCTCTGGCACATGGGAGGAGGGGTCAAGGAGGGTGTGGCAAGTGCCCTATTGACTGTCACCGTTAATGTAGCCCTGTTGGTGGTGTCTCAAACATATCGTTCTTTGGGGAAGGCTGTTTATGGCGTGCCTCTTGTAATATTATTGCGTCGAGGGCTAAGTGGGACCCCACTCATCTCCTAGCGAGGCAGCAAGATCATGGGCAGATTCGAAGCTGTGTTGATAGCCTGTGTGGTGGGCATGGGAGAGTTTTGAGGGTGGGTTCTGATCTCCCAGTACCTGAGGGTATTGCCTTCCAGAGCAACACATGTGAAATCAGAGGGGGTCCAGATAGCCCCATTTTCAAGGGTGTAGGGTTCAGGTTTAGTAAGAAGATGAATTTTCCAACCAAGCTGACTATCTTTATGAGGTAGTGAGCTCCCCGTCGGTGGATAGACAGCCCAGGGTCCTCTACCATTAATGGAGCCCCAGCTGTGTGCCTGGCCCTTTACACATTGTTGGTGTGATCTTCAGGCCCCTATTTTACAGAGGAGGAAACTGACGTTCAGAGAGGTTACATAACATGTCCAAGGTCATTGAGAA
Source organism: Ceratotherium simum simum (assembly GCF_057802395.1). Taxonomy (NCBI): domain Eukaryota; kingdom Metazoa; phylum Chordata; class Mammalia; order Perissodactyla; family Rhinocerotidae; genus Ceratotherium; species Ceratotherium simum. The sequence continues at coordinate 22,192,894 of NC_141921.1, read as the reverse complement.
CCAGGATTTGAGTGCTAGGCTGCCTGGCTTCAGAAATTGCGGCTACTCTGCCGCGCCTCCCCGCTCTCTGCTGCAGATGCACCGTTCAGGCTGTCACTTAAGAGGACGTTCATGATGATTCTGGGCACAAGATGATTAAAGGCCCCAGAGCCAAGAGCCACAATCTCTTTAGCCATATGGGCCACCTTTACAGGCTGTTGCACCATGTTCCATGCTAGGGTGGGAAGATGTGGGTTCTTTCTCTCTGCTCTCTCTCCCTCCTCTCTTTCGATCATTCTCTGGTCTCATTTTCCTGTCCTCCCCCAGCCTCCTTCTGGCTCTCTCTCTGGTCCTGATCTCCAGCTCCCTCTGAGTTATTTGCCAGAGAGTTTGGAGTGGGGTGGGCCTGAGCCCTTCTACCTGTCACCCCCTTGCTCAGATGCAGGAGGCAGAGCTGACACTGTTGCCTGGGGTGACAAACACCAGATCTGCCCCACCAGCCCCTCTGCCCTCCCCCTGCCCCTGACCCCAGGCAGTCACCAGGAGGAGGCCTGGGTAATTGGTTCCATCCAGGCCTCATCTTCAGTGGCGCAAAAGAGAAAGTTATAAATATTTTTGTCTATAACTCAAGACGAATAAAAATTTAATTACACTGAAAAATTTAAATTTCATAAGAAATAAATATTAATCCTGGAGAGTGTCTTTTGTGAGAAGTTAACTTTCAAATGTCGTCAGTCTGGAGGTACCTGTGGTCTGGGAGGGAGGGGGAAGCCCCCAGCTCAGGCTCCTGGTCTGGGATGAGGGTCTCCATCCCGAGACTGAGGCCCAGGGACCCAGATCTCCACCCAGGAAGAGCCGCCCTCAGCCCCCTCCCTCTCTTCAGTGATAATTGATCACCTACTGTGTGCAGACATTTTCTAGGAGTGTGGGTGCTGCAGGAAAGGAGACCGACATTGTTCTTGAGTGCGTGGAGCGTAAGGGCATGTAGTGGCAGACACCAAATGAATAACCACCAATACCACTGACTGCTTAGTACCCCTCTCCTGGGCATGAACCCTCCCCTTGCTTGGTTTTATTTGATTATTATTATTTTACTTAAAAAAAATTCAAGTATAACAACAGAAAGATGCACCAGATAGAAGCAAGCAGCTAAGTGAATGATGATCATGCATGGGAAGGTGCACTGCCCCGGTCAGGGAATCCGACGTCGGCTCCCATGCTGGGCATTTGGGGGAGGGGAGGGCCATGCCTTGTGGACCTTCGCAGGCTGCTTGGTGATTGATTCTTGCTTCCCGACCAGGGAGAGAGCGTTTAGGGTAGGGTGGCCTGATGTTAGTAACAACATCTCAGTACACACAGAACGTTTATCCTGTGCCAGGCCTGATTCTCAGTGCTTTATGGGCATTAGCTCATTTAACCCTGACAAAACCCCACCAAGTGGGTGCAGTTATCACTTCATTTTATTGATGAAAAACAGACACACAGAGAGGCTAAGTAACAAGTCCAAAGTCACACAGCTGGTGGGAGGCAGAGCCCCGTTAAACCTGAGTCCCCTGGCTTGGAGCCCCCAGGCTCTTCTGAGATAAGAGAGCCCAGGTCTTGGCCCCAGGTGACCTGGGTTCCAGTGCCCTCTGGAACCTCTGCAAACCTTTTGATGTTTCACACCTGCTGTGTGGCCTCAGGCAAGTCTCTCAACCTCTCTGAGCTTCAGGTTCCTCTTTGGAGAAACAAGGATAAAAATCCCCACTCTGTGCCTCCCAGGGTTTGTATGGGGCTGGGAAGAGGTGGCAGAGGTGGATGTTATAACCCTAATCACAGTGATAAAGTGAATCCTAACAGTGTGCTGTTCTGGCCCATGTGTTGATGGGGGTACCCCGAGTGCTCACTGCAAGCTGCCTGCCTGTGAGGCAGGCCTTGTCGTTATTCCCATCTGATGGTGAGGACACTGACGTCTCCAGAGGAGCCTGGGGAGGGTAGGGTGGTCAGATAAGCTGCCTGTGGGGAGTGGTGGGGTGATGCTCCGGGCATGGAAGTGAGGGCAGGATTTGGGACCTGCGTTCCAGGAGGGGTCCCGCATGAGCAGAGATGAGGAGGTCGATGTGTGCATGTAGTGCTGGGGGGCTGGGAGGGCAGGCTGGGTTCTAAGCTGTCCGCCTCAACGGCTTCTCCATTCCACAGATGCTAAAGCTGAGGCTGTCCTGGGCGGGGACTGCAGAGCTGGGTATGGGTCTGTGCTGCACCTGGGTGGAGGAAGGGGGCAGTGGGCGTGGGAACTTGGACTTGAGCCTGGTAAGCAATGTCCTTGGCTCTTGAGCCTGAGACCAAGGTGAAGGGGGCAGCTGGGCCTAAATGTCCGCTTGGGGCAGTCAGGTGGTGCCCAGAAGGCCTTGTCCTGCAGCTGTCAGTGATGTGGCTGGCTGGGACAATTGTGGCCCAGGAGTGGAAGAATGCCCAGAGGAGGCTGGAGCCCAGGGATCTAATTTCCCCTTTTATGCCCCTCCATGGAGGTGAGTGACAGAGACCTACAATTCTCCAGGTACCGAATGGACCAGGTCCCCTTTAGCACTGGAAAAACACCCTGAATTCTTATTTGGCTGGCCCAGGACCCTGAATGGGGGTACTTTAGGCAGCAGGTAGGAAATCCACCTTCTGTAGCAAATACATGGGACTGCTCCCTCTCCCCCCAGAGGCAGACACACGTCTCACATATCCAGACATGGACATGTATGCTGACATGCATGCACTCAGACACGTGTGCTCACGTGCATACGTATGCACACACAGATGCTCGTACACAGGCGCCCACACAACCACAGACAGATGCCCGGGTGCTCGTGTAGCCTGGAAGGCCCCCTCCCGGCAGCATTCCGCTGATGGAATGCTGTAATATTTTTCTATTAAATGTTGCATTTGTTGTGCCTTTTAGTAGCTTCCCTCGTTAAAAACGATATTATCCCCATAAATAAGCCGGCGCCCGAGAAGAGTGCCCAACTCCATTTCTCTTCCTAATTGAGACACTTAGCTTTGATTTGCACTTCGGCACGTACCGAGCGGATTAATTTTCAATTAATGCTCCTGGGCGGGTGGCTGCAGGCAGTGTGGGCTTGCAGCCCAGTGGCCTGGGAGCAGGGCCGGGCGGGGACCAGGAGGCCCTGGCGAGGGTGTCGCTCTGTTTCCTGGCTACGTGAAAGAGAACACCGGGGACTGTCTGGAGTTTTGTGGTTTTGTTCTTCGTGGGAAAGTGGACCCTTGGGGCCTCTCCGTGGGAAGCATCCTTTTCCTATACTAGGTACTATGGACCAAATGTCTGTATCCCCCCCCCCCCCCCCCCCAGTTCACATGTTGAAGCCCTAACTCCCCATGTGAGGGTGTTTGGAGATGGAGCCTTTGGGAGGTAATTAGGTCATGAGGTTGCAGCCCTCGTGATGGGCTTAGTGCCCTTATAAGAAGAGACACGAAAGAGTTTGTTTCCTCTCTTGTTCTCCACCATGTGAGATACAGGATGCCATCTGCAAACCGGGAATTGGGCTCTCACCAGGCTGGATCTGCCGGCACGTTGATCTTGGACCTCCCAGCCTCCAGAACTGTGAGAAATAAATGCTTGTTTAAGCCACACAGTCCATGGTAATTTGTTAGAGCAGCCTGAGCTGACTAAGCCACCAGGAAAGAGCCTCCAGACTCTGGCGTGAGCCTAGGTTCTGCGACCAGACAGGCCTGGAATCACAGTGCTGCTGGACCACTTCCTGGCAGGATGCCTTTGGACCACTCATGTTTATCTTCTCAAGACTTAGTTTCCTCATCTGCAAAGTGGGGATAATGAGATTAAGGACCTTGAAGGGTTGTTGTGGGGATTAGATAAGATGCTAGCAGTGCCTGGAGCTCAAAGAAGTCAGTCCTCCTCTCCTCTTCCTCTGCCTCCTACATGTCTGTTCATAGGGTTGGTTTCCCACCTGTACCCTGCCCCTCTATCTGCCCAGACCCTTTGCCTTGGACCTACATCTGTGAACAGGAGCCTGCCCCATCTGGGAGCAGTTGCTTTGTGGTATTTCCAGCGGCCACTTGTATTCTGTACCAATGGCCTCTTCCCCCTGGTGCCTGTGGGTCTTTAGTGGCTCAGGGTACAGGATGTACTTGTTGGCACCCCAGGAAACCCTCCACTCCAAGTAGAATGGGTAGGACATGGTCTCACCCGCTCAGCCCAGGATGTCTGCTCAAGGCATTGGCAGCCACTTCCTGGTCCTGCCTTCAGCCCCTGGCTGGCAGGTCCCCTGGGCTTCAGCCTCCTGTGGGTTTGGCCTTCCTTGTGGGACCTGTATAAAACCAAGCAGCCGCATGGCTCAGTCTCTGCCTGTTGTCACAGTCAAAGACACACCAGTCTGGGAGCCAGAAAAAATGGAAAAACCACTTGAACATTTATTGAAGTTCTTTTGAAGAACACTAAAGAAGATTCTATTCACAACAGCATTGCATCTTAAAACTCAAGTTTCTGTTATCTATCTATCTATCATCTATCTATCTATCTATCTATCTATCTATCTATCTATCTATCTATCTATCATCAAACAGGCATGACTGCTGTCCCTCAAACTTCTCTCAGGACTCCCCACACTCTCCCCCATACCCAGTCTATGCTGGCTCTGGTCCGGAGGTTGCAAAATGGTGACCCAAGGGCATATCTTGCTCGTAGACTGATATTATTAGGTCTGCACAATATTGCATATATATTTTTTGCAATAGTGGGTAACATTTAAAAAGTGGGGATTTCACATAAATATCTGCATTTCCAGCTTCACTTGAAAAATCGGCTCTGGCCACACTGGGCCCTGATGGAGCCAAGTGCTTTCCGGCTCCCCTCATTGCCCACCTCACTCCCTCCTGACACCCATCTGGCCCTTGTTGGCGTTTGAGCGCATGACTTGCTCTCATCTCTTCCTTCCCCCTTCTGAGGCTTACCGATTTCTCTCTGACAGTGACTCTGCTTTACTTCCTTGGCCAGCCGGTTCCTGGGGCCTCTCAGTTCTCCCCCTCACTGTAACCACAGACACTGAGGAACTGGGCAGGCAAGGACCCCTCCTGGGATGTGAGCAGGAGGGAAGGGCGTGAGCATTTTCACGTTTGTATTTTTTCTCCTGTGACACTTGCAAGGTCATCCCCTAAGCCCAAGGCCAGGCCAAGTCCTCCCAGCTCCTGGTCCCTGAGGGTGAGGATTCCTTCTCATTCTGGCTCCAGAGCCTCTTCCCACACCAGTTAAAAATTTCTCTCTTCAAAGCAAACCATCCCCAGCTTGAAGCTCTCCCATTAAAGGAGGAGAATTTTCCAGAACCAGCATCTCTTTCCTGGATACAGCAGCACCTGCTTTCCAAACTGCAACTTCCTCCCGGGCTGAGGTCAAGGATTCTCTTGAAGATCCCAACTCCTTCCAACACCACCTGCTGTTGCATCCTCGGAGCTGCTCCGCTCATCCTCAGAGCCTCACCCTGGGGTGGCTCAGACGATTCCAGGTCATTGACTTTTCAGACAAACGTCAGGGAGATGGTCAAGCTCTGGGGCTAAGTGGGCAGACTCAGGCCAGGCGACCTGGGTTCAGATCCTGGTTCTTCTGCTTAACTCTGTGACCTGATCAAGTTATCCCGTCTCCCTAGGCCTCAGTTCCCTCTGCAAAACAAGGATGATGATGAGTCCCTGTTTCATAGCAGTGTTGTGCCAATTAAATGAGATAAAGCATTTAGCGCCTTGATACTCAAAGTACGGTTTTTGGACCAGCAGCATCGATATCTCCTGGAGCTTATTAGAGATGCAGACTCTCAGGCCCCACCCGAGACCTGCTGAACCTGAATCCGCATTTCAGCAAGATGCCCAGGGCTTCCTTGTGCACTCAAGTTTGAGAAGCTCTCCTTTAGCACAACTCTTGGCACAAGGTGGGCACTCTCAAGTGGTGGCTGTTACGATTATTGGTCTAACAAGGATCCCGTATATTAAGGCAGGTTCTGGCGTTGGAGAGAAGACTGGGGCCTCAAATCTTGGCTCTGCAAATGAGTGTCACGCGCCCACTTCAGTTGTGCTCCCTGCCTCGCGTTCCCCATCTGTAAAACTGGAGCACTTGACGCTTCTCCTGGAGCTGAATGCAGAGCGAAATAAGAGTACGCACAAGGTGTCTCAGAGAGTGGTGGAAAGTGGTTCTGAGATATCGAAGCTCCAAAAGCATTTTTGCGTGTTTTATGTACTCCTCTTGCTATCGTTCCCATTTTAAATGTGAGAAATCGAGGCATTTCAAAACCAAGTGATTAGTCCAAGCTCATTTAGTGAATCAGCTACAGGACTGGGTCTAGTCCCAGGACCTGGGCCCGTGAGCAGTGTAAGGCCCCTTAGAGAGCCTACATCAGCCAGATCGGGCCACAGCCAGTCCCTGGACCCGCTTATCTGCCACTCTCACGACTGAAACCCTCCGGCGCCTCTCGCTGTATTGTGCTGTTGGCTGATTGCTTCTTTTTTGTGTGTTAGGGTGGAGGTGGCTGCAGACCAGGGAGGGAGGCTGGGACAGGAAGGATGGGGAAGCTCTGGGAGCTGACGGTTAATTAAAATGTCCTCAGAGCTGATCAATCCACAGCCCATGGCTTGAATCCGCAATGACCCAGCTCCTCTCTGGCCGGGCATGTGGTCTTCCTGGGGGTGGCGGGCAGGAGGCCAGGCTGTCCTCCTTCTGGTCCTCGGAGGCCCTGCACAGGGCTGCGCTGTCGATGCTGCCTCCAAAATATTCCCGTCTTGTTTCCATAATAGCTTCTGTCACCACTCTTGACAGGCCAGCCATTAAGTCTTGGGCAAAATTGTAAGAATTATTAACATATGAGGTTTTATATTATTTGACAGCTGTCGGCTCCTTTGGAAGACACATCATCCTGTCCCCTCTTTTCCATCCCACCCTCCCCCTTGGCATCACTCCTCCCTACCCCAGAAGGATGGGAGGGGCCTTCCTGTCACTGGGGAACCAAGAGGAGATGAGCCAATGTCAAGCTTCACTCACAGTCGCTCCTGGGCATCTGTGGGATGTTTCCTGAGGCCCCGCACACTCCATCTCTGGTCCTAATCTGGATCCTTCCTTAGCATGGACCTGCCTCATCCACACCCCCGGCTTCAATGGCTTCAATGACAACTCCTAACTCTCCATTTAACTCCAAACTCTGCTCCAGACCCCCACATCCATCTGCATCCTGGACATCTCCTGTCTGATGCTCCAAAGTCTCCATCCTGGCTCTTCCTCTCGAGTATCCCATCTAGATGCATCCCTCCATCATCTATCCTGTCTCCCAGGCCAGAAATCCCCTAGTCTCTTCTCCCTCCCACCCCCTCATGGTCTCGGTCCCCAAGCTCTGTCCATTCTGCTTCCTAAAAGCCTCCTGACTCTCCCCTCTTCCCCCCACACTCATTACCTTTGCCCTCGTCTGTGTCTTGTCCTCTCTTACTGGGCCACCACATCTGTTCCCTCACTGGTTGGTGCCCTGCCCAGATGCCCTTGGGCCTCCCCGTGTATTTCATGCTCATCCTACTTCCAAAGCCTGCAGCATCCTCTGGGGCTATAGCCTGCTCCCTCCAACCAGGCCGGCAGGAAGTGCTAGAGAAGTAATGGTCCTCCCTGCGTCTCAGGGCCACTCTCAGCCAATCGCTGAGGGGAGTTGGTGTATCAACGCCCCAGCTCCTTCCCCCATGGGAGGGGTAACTGAAGCCCACGGTCTACATGAGTCTCCGAGGACCCCAGTGGAATGAGGCTCCATTCCCCCATTGTAGTAACTGGCTTGACAAAGGTACGATTCTCGGCTGCCTCCCTTTCCCTGCCTCACTCCCCACTCCCCTGCTGGGGTTTCCTGGGCTCACATCCCAAGGAAACTGTTTTTATACAAATCCTTGTCTTGAAGATGGCTTCTAGGGGGACCCAAAACAAGACAGGACTCATGATCTGTCCATCCTGCACACCCAGGGGCACATCTGGATGGATACGCACATCTGATTCTCCCACTCCCTTCTCGGGGTTGCATGGGAGTCCTCTGTGCTTCAACTCTTGTTCCGTCAGGCTGCCAGCGGCCCCGGATCCACAAAATCTGAATCTACACAGTGTCTGGGGCTACTTACATTTCAAAAGCAGTCGCCACAGGCTTCAAATAGTATGCTTTTCTGGTACCTTCATTAGATAAAGTTTAGCACTTACATGGCTATAAAATAATACAGATATAGGGCCATCAATGTTAAAGAGACATGCATTCCCACCTATCAAAATATGTCATGAAGCTAACCTAAATAAAACTTGTGTTGGTTAGCACAAGCATTAACAAATTAACCGAAATGTCCCAAATAGGACCCTAATATAAATGATAAAAGTGGCATTTCAAATTAGTGTAGAAAAGATAAGATAGTCAGGAAATGGAGATGGCTAATTAGTTAACCATTTGGGAAAAATAAACATGCGTCCTTCCTGAAAATTCCAGATGGATAAAAATGTTAATAGAAAAAATGAAATCCTAAAAGAACCGGAAGAAACAAAGGTGATTATTTCGGGATGAGGGGGGCCTTCCCAATGAAACAGGAAAGAAATCACAGACAAGACTGGGAGAACTGACAAAATAAAAGTAAAGAATCCCAAAGTTAAAAAGCAGACCAACTGGGAAAATATATTGGCAGTATGTACTACAGCAGGAAGAAAAAAAAAAGAAATTGAGTACAGTTTAATTGAATCAAGCTCCATTTTAGTTTGCTCCTGACACCTCGTATTGAAAAACAAAAGCTAGAAAAAGTCCTGAAAATGCGAACATATGGTCATCTGCTCGTGAAAGTGCTCACCCTAGTGATCAGGAAGTTCTTCCTGGTCTCCAACCTGCATCCTTCTTGCTGCAATAGGAGCCTTTTCTGTTCCTCAGGCCTAAGGGGAATGGGAAGGCCTTTCCTTGAAGTGACTTCACACACTATATGTGGCTCCCGGGCAGCCAGGCCAGGAGGCTTAAGGGCATCCATGCATTGGCAGACATTGTTCAGCCACAACCGAAGTCTGGGGGGTTCAGGCTTCTCAGAGGGTTCATGGGATCTTCAGCCTGGACACACAGGCCCACAGCTGGCCCTCCTCTCTGTCCCCATCTCCACCCTGAGCTCACTCTGATCTTACCTGGGCCTTGTCCTGAGCCCCATTCTGAACCCCATCTGGACCCCAGTCTTGAACTATCTCTGACCCCCACTCCACCCCTCCCAGGCCTTGGCCGGAGCCCCCACAGCCAGGTCCTGTTGGGCCGTGTGGCTGCTCGGAGCCCGGCTGGCTGTGCAGGGAGCAGATGGGCTCCTGCGGACGCGGCAGCAGCGCAGAAGCTAATCCACTTTTATCTCGTTATGGTGACAGCCACCCTGTTAAATGGAATGGACTATCGATTCGGGGCTCACTTCCAGCCCGAGGATTTTCCATCACAGGCCTGAGTAGAATAGGAGAAAAGCAACACTTATTAACTCGGGTGCCAGTCAGGGAGAGGCTGGGGTGGGGGCAGGGGCTGGGCGGGCGCAGGAGCTTGGGCTGGCACACCAGGCTCACAGGGGCTCTGGGGATCCAGGCTCGGACCCAGGGTCTAAAGGGGCCTCTCCCTACCTACCCCCCTCAAGGCAGACAGGGGATGAGGGGGCAGAGACCCACGTACACACTCACTGCTGTGCATACATGTTGAGTGCTGGCACATGTGCACACAACACTGACACACATATGCATCCAAAGCTGACACACACCTACACATACACCCAACCCTGTAACACATATATGTACAGTCACAGGTACACTCACATACACACACTCAACACTGACACACGCATACACACAATGCTGCCACATATGTACACCCATCCTTGACACGCATATATACACAACACTGATGCACACATACACAACATGCTGACACACATACATACTCATTGCGGATGCAGACAGACACATGTATGCTGACATACAGAAACACACACACCCATCACTGAACACATATGAACCCACCATTGACACACATCTACACAAATACTCAACACTGACACACATACCCATCACTGACACACACATACTCCAAATGCTGACACACAGAAATGCCCAATCCTGACTTACATATATGCTCAGTGCTGACACACACATACACACAACCCTGGCACACGCACTCACGCAATGCTGCCACATACACGTGCATACATACACTGACATCACGTACACACATGCTGACATATTCTTGCTCACGGTGCTGAAACATGCCCAACACTGATACACACACACTCACACTCACTGACCTGTGGTCTACAGACACACCCAGTACCCACCAGCACCCACACCCAAGTGACACATATGCACCACACTAGTAGCCTAATACTGACAGACACAAACACAGTAGTGATGGTTGCGTATATATTTGCCATCTCCACTGACACAGAAGTTAATGATGCACATGTATATAACACGCACACACCTATACACAATCTTGACACACACACTCATACACCCACTGGCTGTTCCCTTTGTTCAGATCCCCGGTCATTATGCAACACCCTTCCTGCTATGTCCTGGGCAGGTGCTGGGCTCGAAAGAAGACTAGGACTTGGTGCCTGTCCCCAAGGAGCTTTGCCTCTAATGGAGGGATGGACGCACGGTGATTACAGCTAACTCACACTTAGCACTTATCAGACGCCCCTCACTCTTCTAAGCACTTTACATGTATAAACTTTTAAAATCTTCACAATAAGATAGGTTTTATTATTAGCCTCAGTTTGTAGATGAAGGACCTGAGCACAGAGAGGCTAAGTGACTCTTAGCCCAAGGTCACACAGCTCTGGAGTGGTAGAGCTGGGATTTGAACTGAGGCCATCAGACTCCTAAGTATGAGTAACCTCTATGTACACTGTTTCCTCACATCTGCATCCAGCCAAAAACCCCCCATGCCACCACTGTCACAGACCCAGATCCGTCTGCACACACAGACACACACAACCACGGTACCGGCATGGCTCATTTGGAATGACCTGCCTGGGGAATCCGCCTACTTCCAGGGAGGGCTGTGTGCAGGGAGGGTGCAGGTCAGGGACTTCACGGTGGCCTGCTTCCGAGAGGAGGGGCAGTTCACACTGGAAAATGCCCTGGAGAGGAGTCCTGGGGGCTGGCTTGGGGTGGGCTTCTCTGGGGGTCCTGTCTGAGCAGGGCAGCTCTCCTGCCTCTTGTCTCTCCAGTCCCTGAGGCTCTTCCTCCGCCTGTGTCCTAGATCTCCCCTGCACGTCACGAGCAATAGCTGCTTTACACAGCTGGGCTCTCCTAGGGCTGGCGGGGCCTGGAGGAAGAAGGCTGCCAGGCAGGGAGTGGCAGCCGGAGAACTGGTTTTCACCAACATGGAAGAGGGGGTGAGTCAGGAACCGGGACAGCGGCGAGTGGGGCCTGGAGGCTTTGCTCCCTGGGACAAGTTCTGGAAAGGTACTTTGGGCTGCAGCCTAGTGACGAAGAGCCTGGAACCGGACTGGCCACGTTCAGCCCCTGACTGCTTTTGTCTGACCCACCCCCGTGTGCAGGTCCCTTAACCTAATCCTCAGGTTTTTCGTCGGCAACATGGAGTTCACAAGACTGCGTGACACACAGGTCACTGGGAGGATTAAGTAAAATGACACATGTAAAGTGCCTGGCACATTGAGGTGGGACATACGGCTCCCCTGTCCCCTTGGCTGCTGAGTTCTTGGCACCTTCACCGAGGGCAACTCCGTATATTCGTGGTTAGGTCTGGAATCTGGAGAGGGGCTCAGCTCTCCTTCTGGGAGGGAGTTTCAGATCAAGGCAGTGCCCCAGTGGCCCGGGTGGGGAGTCGAGTGGGCTGGGGGATTGCTATGGACTGAATTGTGTCCCCTCCAAATTCATATGTTGAAGCCCTAACCCCCAATGTGGCGGTATTTGGAGGTGGGGCCTTTGGGAGGTAATTAGGTTTGATGAGATCATGAGTGTGGGGCCCTCATGATGGGATTAGTGGCCTTGTGAAAAGAGACCCAGAGAGCCCTCTCTCTCGCTCTCCCCCTCCTTCCCCTCAGCATAACAGGAGGTCGTGTTAGCACACAGCGGGGTGGCAGCCGGCTACCAGCCGGGAAGGGGGTCCTCACCAGAACCCAGCCACGCTGGCACCCTGATCTTGGACTTCAGCCTCCAGATCTGTGAGGAAGCAAATGTCTGTTGTTTAAGCCCCCCAGTCTGTGGTACTTTGTCTGGGCAGCCTGAGCTGCCTAAGACAGGGATGGGAGGCTGCTGGAGCGGGCTGGTCTGAGGCGGCGCCAACACCTGGCCCTCTCGTGACCACCCTGTAGCCCAGGACTTGTCTCAGGTCTCTTTTCTCCCTTGGAAAATGGGGGCCTGGGTTGGACTCGCTCCAAAGACCTCCTGCATTCTGACACCGTCTGGCCCTGGAATTGGGGTCTTTCCCAGCTCCTGGGTCGGTCCCTGGAGGGGAGTGGGAGGCACACTCAAATGCCCCCGCTGCCCGCCCTCCCATCCTGTTTCCTGAAGCTGTGGTTTGTGGCAGTGGGAGGGGGGGTAAGGGGGTGGGGGAGGATGCCCCACCTGTGACCCTCCCCTGTCTGTGGCCTGGAGCATCAGGGTGACACTCTGGCCAGGTGTTCCCAAAGCATTTCTAGAAAGTAGGATGTGGGCCGGAACACCGAGGACAGTGGTTGATAGCCGGGGTCTCCAGAACCTGGGGACTCACTGACACTGCTCTGTGGCTCTGCTCTGTCCCCTTCAGCCAAGGTGTCCTTCTCCCTACCTCTGACTAGCTGTCCCCCACCTCTGCCCAGCTGTCCCTCACCTCAGTCCAGCTGTCCCCCCACCTCTGCCCAGCTGTCCCTTCACCTCAGTCTAGCTGTTCCTTCACCTCAGTCTAGCTGTCACCCCACCTCTGCCCAGATGTTCCCTCACATTGGCCCAGCTGTTGCCCCACTTCAGCCAACTACTCTCCCAGCATCAGCCTAGCTGTCCCCCAATGTTAGTCAAGATGACCTTCCCACATCAGCCCAGCTGCATCCCAGCACGTTTGTTGTTCTCTCACCTCTGCTACCTGTTCCCCTGTATCAGTCCAGATGTTCCCCGTGTCACCCAGCTGTTCCACCTTATTAGACCAGTGGTTCTGCCCTCACATCGGCCAGGTGTCCCACCCATCTGCTCAGCTATTTTCCCCCAACATCAGTCCAGCTGTTTCCCATTTATTCAACATCTTTCCCCATCACCTCAGCCCAGCTGCGCCCCCATCAGCTGGCTCCTCTCTCCTCATGTGGGTTCAGTGGTTCTCTTTTTTGAGCACCTTCTCAGGGCGTGGGAGGAGTGAATGTACCGGGGTCCCCCAGGGCAGCTTCTCTGGCATTGCTAGAGGGTCCCCTCGCTCTGCTCCAACTTCCCTCACCCACATGGGGAGCAGAGCATGGCTTGTGGTGTCTGATCCTAGGGCCATAGCTTACTCTTCCCTGACAGGGGCAGGGTAGGGAGGGGGAAGCACTGGAGACTGGAAGAAGATAGAGAGGAGTCAGGCACCCCCATCTCCTGATTGACAGGAGGGACCCTGGCATCATCTCCAGCCCCTCCCAGCGCCAGGGGGAGTACCTAGCGTTACCCTATCCCCAGAGAGCCAGGAGGAACCCCGAGCATTCCACAGTCACCCCAGCTCCGGATAGGAGAGACACCCCCTCATCATCCCCTTCCCCATGAAGACAGGAGCAACCTCTGGAGTGATCTTCCTCACCCTTGTCTGAACCCCAGAGGAGAAAAGACAGATCCTGATTAAATATGCAAATGCAAACAGATGGCGGAGCACCGTGATGGACGGGCTGTCAGGAGAGCATGTCACCATGTGATGTGTGTGCCCGTGTGTAAGTGTGTGTCTCTGCGATTAGTGTGGGGGGTACTGCACGGGGGAGGGTAGGAGCTGTGGCGGGCGGGCTGCCTCTGGCCAATGGGGCTGGACGTCGAGGGGCAGGGAGCCTGTGGGAGGGGGAGGAGGGAATGAGATGACCTTCCACGGTGTGCCGGCCTGGGACCTCCCCATGTCCAGCTCCCCAGGCCTCTCCAAGCCAGGATGCTAATTCCACAGATCAGAGCTGGATGGGGCGAGGGGGGTGGGGTTCATTAGTGTAATCTGCACCTGTCTCTTTGCTCTTGCCATCGGCCAAACAATAAAAGACACAATATTTACACAACTTACTGGGGGAAGCAATATTGGGCCATTGATTTTGTGTCCCTCGGATTTTCACGGTCTAAACCTTAATGATTTTTAATCATAAAATATTAGCACCGCAGGGCACTTAGCACCGGCAACTCACTGGTGAGGGATGGCCCCCCACCCCCTCCATGGCTCCAAGGGGAGCGCCCCATGGAGGATGGGCCCATATCCCCCTTCACACATGCACACCCAGGGCAGCAGAGCCTCCAGGAGCCCGCTGTGCTATTGGCCCAAGCCTGGGCACATGTCAGGGAGCCCTCCAAGAACAGGGCCTCCTATGATCAGTGCCCCCCCGGTTCTAGAGGCAGAGCAGGAGTGAGGAAATCAACTCATCCTCAGAAAATAGAGATCTGCCTTCGTCAAGGGTGTTTAAAATAAAAGCTTTTGCCCTTGTCTTTTCCTCCTGCAGGTACACCCTTCACGCTGCCTCAGTTTGGGGACCCCTACCCATCTGTTGAATCTCCTGGGTGGGGTGGTCCACAGGGACGGGATCAGGTCGCATTCATTTCTGTATCTTCAGCACCTGGCCCAGTGCCTGGAGCATCACTGGCACTCAGTATTGGTTGAATGAATGAATGAGTGAATGTGCTAGACTCTGAAGGCAGGTTTCAAAGAGAGGCTTGACATTCGTTCACTCATTCATTCATTCAACAAATATTTACTGATGACCTACTATGTGCTGGTCTCGGAGATGAAACTGTCCCTGGCCCTGCCCTCACCATAGTGAGTACTGTCTGCTGGGGGTGGGCTCAGGGAAGGGAGCCTGGAGAATGAGCTAGAAAGGGCTTTTCAGCAATGAGTTTGAAACTCCTGAATGAAGCTCAGCCTCCTAAAGGGACCACTTTGAAGAACCAAACTTGTGCGATGTTGACATCCGAACACGTCACATCTCAGTCCCTTCTTGCCTCGGCCGGGGAGGGCTTCCAGATGGGGCTCCCTTGGAGAATGAGATTTGGCTGTTGTGTATGTGTGTGTATGTGTGTGTACGTGTGCACGCGCAGGAAGCCTTGCTGACTGCATGGGAGATGCTGGTTTCTCTGGTGCAGAGGAAAACGTGGGTGAGGGTGGTTGTTGCTGTTGTTTATTTTTTCTGAAAATGAATACACTCCCCCTCCCCACCACAACTCCCCTCCCCAACGCCTGCAGGGAAGTCGATAGCAATGGATTAAACGGCGAGGAGAAGGCTGAGAGCACAATTGGAAGAAAGATAAAGATAATTAAAACTAATTCCAACTGTTCCCAGAGAAATCAATTTCATAACTTCAGCGTGTTCCTAAACTTGTTCCTGAGGCTCTGCGGCGCTGGGCAGCGGGCACGAGTCGGAGCAGGCGGTGTGCAGACGCAGGTGTGTGTACGCGGGCGCTTGGACATGCATATGTGTGTGCATGTGGCTCCATGCACATATGTGTATGCTTGTACACATGTGTGTGCTTTGTGTATGTGGGGGGCACACACAAGTGTATCCAGCAGCAATTCCTCTGAGTCTCCATGGGCACCAGTTCACAGCCTCACCTTCGACCCGGGTGAGGAGGTATGGAAGGGACAAGAGAGGCAGGGTGGCTGGGTGGGCTTAGCCCTCCTCCCCTATACCAAGCCCTTCCTCTTGCCTGCTTTAGAGGCCTCCTGCCTAGTCCAATTTCCCTTTACACACGTGGGGAAACTGAGGCCCAGAGAGTGGAGTCTTGCCATGGGTCACATAGCAAGAGAGAAGCAGAACTGGGACTAGAATGCTGTTCTCCTGGGTTTCCTCTACTCTAGGGACTTCACTGGCCATTGGGGGGAGGGCAGCCAGGGGTGGAGGGGGAGGTAGATCTGACCTTATATGGCCAGGAGCTCCCATGTGAACAGCCCCTAACTCACTCCCTAATTCTTCAAACATTGGCCGAGCACCTACCGTGTGCCAGGCTCTGTGGGTTCTCCAGCGTGGCTAGGGGGCTGAGGGTTGGTCACAGGTGCCTCTGGGAGAAGCTGGGTCCTCTGGAGAAGAGGACTGGTGGATGGTGGCCTCTCCTTGTCCCTCACTGGGTGGCCTCTGAAGGAGAGCCCAGGACAGAGCATTCCTAAGAAGGATGAGCTGCAAAGGGTCCACCCTGGCCGTGGATGATTCTGTTAGCATTGCTGTCCCAGAGGGTGACTTCTCACAAGGACCTCATGGCTCGTGGCTCAGGTGACTTCCTGGTGAGTGGGCCAGGCTAGAGGTCCTGCTCCCACCCTTCCCCCCATGGTGAGCATGCCCAAGGCAAGGGCGAGGGCAGGGTCTGTAATGTCTCTGGGTCTGTCCCAGGACCTGGCACAGACCCTGGCAAACGGTAGGTACTCTTCCAGCACAGGACCAGCATATCAGCGAAGCTCTGAGTACTGAAGTGAACCCGAAAAAACAAACCAGGAAACTGCTCATGTTGAGGCGCAGACGTCAATGGCTCTGAAGGGATGGTTCCCTCCAGCTGCCTGAGCCTGTGTCCTCGTTCATAAAATGGAGCAATATTATCCACATGGCAGCTGCTGCGATTCTCCGGTGACATATAACAAGTGCCCAGCGAATAGTTTTGTCTTCCTGTGGTCCTAGGTTTCCTAGACAGGGTCAACCAGTGAGCAAGGAGCCAGGGGACAGCTCATGGCCACGTGGCTGCCTGGAAGCAGGGGGATGGATGAGATTACTTCTCCTGGTGCATCCAGGGAAAGGTGTCTGGGCATCCCCATCCTTGGTCTATCCTTCCATGGTGTGCCTGGGAGCGAAGGACCACGGGGCTCCTGGGCCACGCACCAGTTCCTGCAGAGCCCCATCTCACCTCTAGATGGCAGCATTGGCGAGCAGGAGTCGAGAAGGAGATGACAGGAGGGGGCTGGGCTGGGCTGGGCTGGGCAGGACCGGCTAAGACAGAAGTTGGTGGTGGGGGGGCGGCAAGGGGAGGATGGGATAGGAGATACCTTGGGAATTCCTGGATTGGAGAGGAAGGCTTGTCCCTTCTCTTCTTGAGACAGTCCCTGTGGGAGCTAAAGATTTCTCGCTGTTGGGTCTGGGGGTCCAGGCAGGACAGGAAGTGGCTGCAACATCTTCTCTCAAAGACCCTCTCACCTTTAGGAGTGGCGCCTCCAGGGGTGTGGGTGAGCAGGTCTCTGGCAGCAGGGCAGGGGGCACCCATGCAGGCTGGAGATGCCCAGCAGCACCCCAGCATGAGATGGGGCGCAGCTGAGGATCGGAAGCCCACCCTGCTCTCTCTGCGCCACCTTTCTTGGCATCCCCTCCTCTCTCTCCCTTTCCCCAGGAAGCCAGAGAGGAGCAGATGGGAACTGTCAGCAGCTCATTAGGGTTACCGATGGGGAGCTGGGGGTGGGAGAGGGAGGAAGGGAGTTGGAGGGGGCAGAGTTCTTGGCCAGGCCCCTGTGGAGCCCCAGGCAGGGGCTGGCAGGGGCTGCAGTGGCCCAATGTGGGGGCCCCATATTCTCTTCTCTCAGTCCCTCCCAACCCCAGAAGAGATGCAGAAGTCCCAGGCTCTCCGGGCAGCTGAATCTGGTAGTAACCTGGAGGTGAGCATGGGGGCTGAGGAGCTGTAACCCTCCTGGTTTCCTGGAGACGGCTGGATGGGAGTGCCCCTCCTTACTCCCGTCATCTCAGCACATCTCGGAACTTCCCAGGGTTGGGGGCTGGGAGGCAGCCCCAGATCACAGAGGAGAGGCGACTAAGGGCCACCCTCAATCTGTGGGTGCTCTGGGGAGGGAACGGTAGGTGAGTCTAGACTATGGGGCTCTCAGTTGCTTGCTGCACCCCGGGGTGCTGGGGAGGCAGCTGCTTAGAGATGGAGAACATTCAAGGATGTGTCGCTGAGCCCTGACTGCCCAGCCAGCCACCAGCGTCTTGGCCATGAAGCAGGAGAGCAGCTGGGCAGTGGGTAGTGCCCGGGGCCAGGGCACAGGAGCCCCGAGTATGGGCATCTGTCTGGTCTGCCACACGTCACTTTCTCTCTCTCAGCCTTAATTGCACCACCTGACAAATAATAATAATAATAGTAAAAGAATGGCTCCCATCATTAACATTTACACAGGACACAACATCACATGCGCTCTTTTATTTAATGCTCACAACCAGTCTATGGGGACTCAGAAGGGTAAGTGACTTGACTAAGGAGACACAACAAGGAGCAAGAACTCAGACCCTGTCTAGGTCAATGCCTAGGTCCTCCCAAGTCCTTTCCATCGGGTCATCAGCTCTTTCCCTGGAGGGGTGAGGGGCTGACACTCCTTTCCTGATGTCTCCCCAGGAGGGTTAGGAGTAGGTGAGTGGGAGGGGGAGGTCATTGTAGGGTTCCAGATGTAGCCAATAAAATTACAGGGTGCCTTGTTAAATTTGAATATCAAATGACAAATGAGTTTTTAAGTACATTTCATGCATTATTTGGGACATTCCTATACTAAAAAATTACTTGTTGTTTATCTAGCCACCCTGGTCAGAAGAATGCATTTTATTGTGCACTTACTAATTTCCAGGCATTGAGAGTCTGGGTAGAAGCAAGCAGACGTGTGTGTGGGTCATGCCCAAGCTTCACTCACTGCTGGGGGCGACTCTTTGGGCTCTGTTTCCTCATCTGTAAAATGGGCAAGAAGAACCTCTCCTCCTCCCTCCTGATGATGATGTGAGCATCTAATGCCCAGGGGCACGTGGTGGCTTTGAAGAGTCCAGGGAGCTTTGCCAAGACTGGTTAGTAGTGGGTGCCGCCTTGTCTCCAGCCTCCTCCCCATCTCCTGGGCATCCACCGGTGGGCGTCCCTGCCTACCCCCACCCGCAGCTCCATATAAGCCCAGGAGGAGCAGGCTGGTGTCCATGATAGGGTTCATCAATGCTTCACAGGACATCAGTGGTCTCTTAAACCTTTTGGGGAGGTGTCCTGGTCAGTGATGGGCGTGTGTTTGCAGCATAATGCCACCCCTGTCTAGCCCAGGAAGCCTGTCCTCTCTTAGAGTCTCAATTTCCTCATCTGCCATGGGGAAGAAAAGGATTTCCATCTCACCAGCTGTTGGGAGGGTGCACAGAAATGGCAGCGAGGGGATGCTTCAGGACACGCGGGCTCTGCCCCATTCTCAGCTGTATCTTGTTGCCAGGGACACAGATCATGTCTCCAACAGCCCGGGCCCAGCTCACTTAAGAAGAGGACCTGGCCACCACCACTGTCACTGTCACCCGCCATAGACAGATGATAGGGTGGATAACTCTGGTTCCCAGAGGTCTGAGCTAGGACTTGTCTGCTGGGGGTAAGCGACAGGGACACGCAGATGTGCTCCCACCAACACCTGGGCACATATACTCTCCCACACGCACACATGCACACACAGACACACACACTCAGCACACTCACACAGATAGGAGGCTCCTCTGATTCATCTCCCCTCCACTGTTTGCCTGGGGTTCGCCTTTTTCTCTATAAAACCTAGAGCCTGACACCTACCCCACATGGACCTTGCCCATCGGCAAGGCTTGTGTCTAATATACTAGTCCATGGGCTTCTGCTTCCACAGGCTGAATTACAGGCTTACCAAGGGTCATTTGCATTTATTTCCAAATTCAATTTATGACAGTGGCAGTTGTTATTGAAGTTGTGTAATTCAATTAAATAATAAGTAAACCAAAATATTGTGAACACACAAAAAGTTGTTGTTTGTATAAAACTAAATCGAAGTCTTTAGAAAGATTCTATCAAGGTGAATTGCTAAAAAAATTGCTGTCAAATTAGGTGTGGAAAAGCAACTGTAAGACAAGATTGGGAACAGGATTATAAAAATCTAGAAGATTCGGCACTCACATCACTTTACAAGTGTCTTTTAGGTTCATGCTCCACTTTAGAGAAATTGAAATTGGAAATCGAGAATGATGTGTTGTGGGTTTAGTTTACCCAAGACAGATGACACAGCTCCCATCAGCAGACCCACAGGCAAAGGAAAGACTTTGGTCTTGCACTAAAGAAAATTAAAAAGGCAAAAAACTTATATGCTTTTATTTTTATTGAGATAAAATGTTTGAGTTGTGAAGGTGTGTAATTTTTTAATGATTTCTCCCAGAACTAACCTTTGATTAACCCACTACCCCAAACTAATGGAATTTAACCAGAAGGCTTTTCCTGTCCTAAGGGACATGTCTGAACACACTCACTGTCACACACCCTCCTAAGCGTATCCATGTACACACACACCCATGATACACACAGATACATGCATTCACCACAAACCATATACTTACAACAGACACTTGGTACACATGCTCTCATGCCCCGGCTCCAGTGGACACATGGATGCTCACATATATCTATTCACAGGCACCCCCCCCACCCCCAATCAGTAACTCACACACACACACCTGAGCACACATGTGCATGCACACACGAGCTGATCTTTTTTCTCCTGCAAGAACAGCTAAGGCAATAAGCAGAGGTGGTTTTTAATCAGAAATTCATACTTGGGTGTTTTTCTTTCTTGGCCCAGTGGGAGGTTGGGGAGGACCGTGGAGGGAGGAGGAGGGAGGATGGGGAGGGACCCGGTGGGAGGAGTCAGGCCTCCAGGCTAGATTCATCTAGCTGGCACCTGGCTGGGGAGACATGTGGCGGTGCAGGTGAGCTAGGTCCCAGCTGCATTACTGAGTGCCCCGTTCTGCTTTTATCTAAAATGTAGCCTGAGGAGGCCACCCTTCCAGAGCTCCAGGGGGGAGGTGGAGGTGATGACTCCCGAAAAAAAGAAGGGCAGAGGGCTCTGTGGGGATCCAGGGCTGGGTGTGTCCTGTTCAGTCCAGCCTATCTGTTGCCAGACTTGGGGAGATCATTGGGGTTCTCTGGTCTGGAGCTTCCCAAACCTGGCCTCAGAGGCGCCACGTCAGACCTCCTGCGTCTGAATCTCTGGGAGTTGGGCTAAGGAATCTGCATTTTTAAAGTTCCCCAGGTGATTCTGATGAGCAGCAAGATTCGGAACCCCTGACGGAGAACATCCCACTTCCATAGAAAGACCACCCTCTGGGGATCCCTGGAGATGTGCTGCCTCCCCGGCCCCTTCAGGACCCTGCGTGATCTTGGCCAGGGGTGGGGAGATTTCTAAGACAAGGGTAGAGAGTCTTGGAATTCTGGGAGCT
Source organism: Ceratotherium simum simum (assembly GCF_057802395.1). Classification (NCBI taxonomy): domain Eukaryota; kingdom Metazoa; phylum Chordata; class Mammalia; order Perissodactyla; family Rhinocerotidae; genus Ceratotherium; species Ceratotherium simum. The sequence goes on along the minus strand of NC_141921.1, from coordinate 22,171,576 downwards.
GGAAAGAATCTCATTCATGGATCCTCCATTTTTTTTTTTTTTTGGTGGAGAAGATTAGTCCTGAGCTAACATCCGATGCCAATCCTCCTCTTTTTGCTGAGGAAGATTGGCCCTGGGCTACCATTTGTGCCCATCTTCCTCTACTTTACATGTGATGCTGCCACAGCATGGCTTGACAAGTGGTGCCTTGGTGTGTGCCCAGGATCTGAACCTATGAACCCTGGACCGCCAAGGAGGAGCGCATGCACTTACCTGCTATGCAACCAGGCAGGCCCCGCGCCTTCATTTTTATAAAAGGGGAGACAGAAAACCAGAGGGAAAAGGACTTGCCCAAGGCCACTCAGAGAGTCAGTGGAGTTGTGGGATTAGAACCCGGGCCATCTGGTTCCAAAGCTCGTGTTTTGTGTATCAGTCAGCATAGGCTGGGTGGTGCTGCCATAACAAACAATCCCCAAGTCTCAGTGGCTAAAAACAACAGACGCATTTCTCATTTCTGCTACATGACCAACAAGACTCAACAGAGCCTCAGTTCATCTTGGTCACTCTATTCACCTTAGCCACCTGGCTGACAGAGTGGCTGCCATCTTAGATTTTGCCAGTTGCTGGGCAGAGGGCAAGAGAGCTCTGGAGGATGTGTTGGCACTTAAATGCTCTGTCCCAGGGGAGACCACACCACTCACAGAAGTGGCCAGAACTAGCTGCACGCCTCACTTCCAATGACAGGGAGTGCAATCCTACCACCTGCTGGGAAGGGGGAAGAATTGGAGATATTCAGTGAGCAGCGCCTGTCATGTCTACTCTCTGCCAACTGCCCGTGACATGGAGCCCAGGAGCTCCACTGGGTCCCCAGCAGGGGCCCTCTACAGTGCCAGCCTGGGGCAGCCCTTCTCCTCCCCTCTTCTCCAGAGTCCCAGCCTCTGTGGCTCTGTCTCTGCAACTCCTGGTCTCCCCACCTCTCCCTTCCCTACCCTCCTCCCTTCCTAGGCCCACGGTCTTCTATTCATATTCCAATCCGGAAGTTTCAGGTTCCAGTCCTGGTTTTGCCTCTAACCCTCTGTACAGGGTGATCCAGACTCCATCCTTTTTCACCCAGGGGGCCTCAGTTTGCCCATCTGTAAGCTGGGACTCTGCCTCCTGTGGGAAGTGTTTCTGGAGGCCTCTGCATGTTGAGACAACAGACCTGGGGGAACAGACTTTATTTTTCCTCCTTTCCTGTCCCTGTTTTTGGAAGATCCCACATATGTTGGGCCTGAAGGCATCCCACGCGTCCTGGGAGCTGAAGGGGCTGCTGCTTCTGCCAGGAAAATCCCTTCTTGGAGGTGGGAGCTGGCTCCAGAGTGGGGCCAGGCCAAATCCGTCCCCTCCTGCTCTGTACTTCCATGGGGCGGGGTGTGTGTGTGTGTGTGGCTCCCGAGGCAGCAGGTGTGGGAGGGGAGGGGGTGATGGCTAGTGCTCAGGCTGTGGCTGGGGAGAGCATTCTGCCAGCTCCTCTTCCTCTCTCCTGGAGACAGCCCAAGAAGTGAGCTCTACATCTCGAAGGATTTAGGCTTGATGTCTGGAAGGACTTCCCGGCAAGGATAGTTACTGGATGGGGTAACGGAGGACGAGGGAATCTTCTCTGATATAGATTTAATTACATTTAATTTTTAATTCATCTACAAAGCTTAAACATTTCTTTCGTTTTAAAAATTGTTCTTAAAGTTACAAAAGTAATACATCCTCACTATAAAAAATAAAATAGGGACGTTAATAGAGTACAGGGTGCACATCCTTCCCTCTTCCAGGCCCGCTCTCCAGGGGCAACCACGGTCTGCAGTTTGGAGTGTATTCTTCCAGACCCTTCCCCGTATACATACAAATAAGGCCACACGGCTTTAGGATTGTTCTTTACAAAAATGGGATCATGTTTTTGCTTACAAATACAGTTCTGTCACCTACTTACCCACTCTCTCTTCAAACCCGTGCTGAGCCGCTGCTGTGAGTCTGGCCCTGCACTGGCCCCCGGGGTCTTGCACAGACCTCCGAGGGGGAGGCCACTGCCGACTCTGGGAGAGGCTGGGTCCTTTGGAGAATGCCACTGGGCTGTGGCCTGGTGGACAGCGGCCTCACCAGACAGGCTCTGAAGCAGAGATGGGGGTCAAGAGGTTGTGCCGGCCTCGTCACAGGGCCATGAGGTGATACTTGTCCCTCCTCGGATGGATCGGAGGTGTGCACAGGGACAGGGTCCAGGCCAGATGGGGTCTGGGGCAGCCAAGATCTTCCCTTCTCTAGCTATGCGGGATTGAGTCCACTTCCTGGACTCCTGAAGCCAGCCGCCTTGGGTTTCTGGGTTGGGGAGGAGGTGGAGTCACAACATTTATTGAGTGCCCACTGTATACTAGATGCTTCTTGCAGGTTAGTGGATCTTCTAGGCTGCCTTCGCCCATTCTAGAGCTACCTGGATTAAATGCCACCTCCTCCAGGAGGCCTTCCCTGGGGAGGGGTGGGAGTCTTTCTCTTGCTGCTGTGACCCCCCCGTGCTTTTTTCATTCCTCTAGGTACCCTCTTCAGAGCAATGACCTGTTTGTAGGTCCCCCCAATCCACCCCACTGGACTGTAAACAGCTCCCTGAGGGCAAAGACTGTGGTCAAGTTCAAGGCTATATCCACCATTTCTAGCACATGGAAGACACTGGCTCTGAAAATGACTGCAGCTTCCTCCTGGCCCCACATAGATCAGGACTCTGGGTGGAACCTGGGGTGGGGCTCTCCCTCCCCAAGCCTTTCCTTTCCCTTTTCTAGAATGCGGACAACTCTTCCCGCCCTCCCCACTCTCCATCCTGCCCCAACCATCAGATTCTGCTTAAGTATCTGGGGGTGGAGTTGAACCTTGCCAGAGAGAGCAGTGAGTCTCTGCACATCCTTGTCACAGTTTGAATACCTTCTTTGATGGGGGACTCACCACCACTCACAGAGCCTCTTCCTGTCTGCTGAGAAGTCCTTCCTTACAAGGAGCTGGAGTCTGTCCCTGAGACTAAGAATCACAGCCAATCAGCCCAGGATGGGCCTGGACGCAAGCCAACCAGCTCACCCCACCTTCTACAGATGAAGGAACTGCCTCCAGAGAGGTTAAGTGACTTACTCAAAGTCACACAGCCAGTGAATAGAGGATTGAAACCCCTGCTCGTGACTCCTAGTCACGCGCTCCTTCCCCCACCCAAGGGTCCTGGTTCTGATCTCTGGGCCTCACCGACCAGGGAGCTTCCGGTGTCTCAGGGATTCCATGACTGAGGCCACGACGCTGGCGTCTTCCCCATCCTGACCACTTCCCCCACACTGTCCGTGTGTCCCATCCCTGGGACAGAGCTGACTGAGCCTGGAAAGGTGGCAGATTGCCCCCGCCCTGCGCCCCCTGCCTCCTCCTTCCCCGGCTCCTCTCATTTTTCCTCTGAAAGGAAAAAATTAATAGAAAATGTAAGTGAGCAGTCTTGCGGCCGAGGTGGGTTTTCATTATTTGCGGCTGGGGAAGGCAGGCTGGGGCGAGGATCCCAGTGAAGCATGGATTCTGCCAGGAGCCTCGGGAGATAATTGAGCGGCAGCGGCAGAGGCGGCGGGCGCGGGGCGGCGCGGGCGCGGGAGCTGTATTATCATTAGAATTTACATGACACATTAGCCAGAAGTGGCAGCGTTCATCTTTCTAACCAAATCCCAGCTACCAAATGAGCAGCGGACGCTTGTTTTATCAGCCTGCTCTGTTCTCCACGCAGCTTCCTGCTCGGAGCCTCAGAGTGGGCTACTGCCCCCTGGGGCACGGGAAGGAGAGGCCACTAACATTTACCAAGTGCCCACTGTGCGCCAGATGCTGTGTTACATGTGACTGGGTCCTCCTAATACCCCTGTGGGCAGGCAGTGTTATCACACCCATTTTATGGACAGGGAAACTGAGGCTTAGAGAGGTAAGCCTGGGCTTTGGTTTAGTCTTGCATTGCACTGGCAAAAATAACCGTAAACTTAAGAGGGTGGATTCTGAAGCCAGACTTCCTGGGTTTGAATCTTGGCTCTTTCACTTGCCAGCTCCGTGGCCTTGGGCAAGTTCCTTAACCTCTCTGGATCCCGCTGTCGTCACCTGCGAAATGGTATTAATCATAGCACCTCTATCAGGGCTGTTGTGAAGACTAAATACAACCCTGAGTAAGCTCTTGATATCTATTAGTTATGACTATTATTATTTTTATTGCTAGCATTTATAGGGCCCCCACCAGATGCTAGGCGTGTTCTAGCCACTCTCCATTCACAACAGCATTTGATCTTCCCCATTACACTGTGTTTTTTCCAATGGGAGACCTGAGGCTCAGAGCGGTGAATTGGCTCGCCTAAGGTCACTCAGCTCCAGAGTGGTGAGGCTGTTTCCTGAGCTGGAGTCAGGTCTTTTGGAGACCAAGACCTGTGACTTTCTGGCTGCCCCGCTGCTTTGCCGCCCAAGAAGGGAGCTTTCCCTCAGGGCAGGACGGTAAGTCCTTGACAATGCTGGTCCTCTTTGAGCTACTCCTCCCAGCCTCCCCTCTGTGACTTGCCCCCTTTCCGCTCCTTCCCTCTGCCCAGAGACCTGCGAGGGTCGGGGAGGGGGCTGTCTGCTCAGCCCCGCTGCTCCCGCCCTCAGGAGTGTCTGTTGCCTGCTGCCGAGCCCATCACTCACGCGAGGGAGATGGTGAGGGCTAATGACAGGGAACCCCTGATGGAGCACCTACTATGCGCCGGGCCCTGGGGCAAGACAGAGATGGATGAGATGCAGCCTCCAATGACAACACAAAGGGTACCACCGACAGAACATGATTAATTGCAGAAAGAACTACACAGACAAATGCCGGGGCTGGGATTTGCAGGCCGAGAGCCCGGCTCTGAACAGGGAGCTCGACTCTCAACCGCTGTGATGAAGGGCCTGTTCATTCATTTGGCAGATATTTACTGAGTGCCTACTATGTGCCGGGCACCTTCCTAGGTGCTTGGGGCTATCTCTGGGCACAAGCCAGACAGGGGCTCTGCTCCCACGGAGTTTAATATTCTAAGCAGACAACAAAGAATAATGACGTAAAACCATAACAAACTAATTTCAGATGGTAAATGCTCTGAAGACAATGAAAAAGGCTGATGGGGCAGAGGGAGGCGTTGTTAGATATTGAGGTCAGAGGAGGCCCTCCCGGAGCAGGTGACATTAAACGGTGACCTGCATTGGGAGAAGGAGCCAGCCACCCGAGGATCTGCGGGAAGGGTGTTCCAGGCAAGGGAAATGGGGGGGCAAAGGTTCTGGGGAGACAATGAGCTTGGCAGGCTGTGCAAACAGACGGAAGGTGAGTGTGTCTGGGGGTGGTGTGCGAGGGGAGGGTGGAAGGAGACAGGTGGGAGTGCAGGCCCCAGCCAGGGAGAGGAGGGAGGAGGGGACCTTCAGGTCTCCACAGTGACCCTATCTCTTCTCTGAGGGCCTCTCTCCTCTCCCAGTTGGCCTCTTTGCCTCTCTTTGTCCCCCATCAATGTCCCTTTCTGCTTGAAGGCCCTCTGGACACACCTCAAGGGTCACAGCTAGCTCCTGGAGATGGGGCCTCCCTAATCCCTGCCCATCCCCCAGCCTCACCTCCTGCTTCTCCGTCTGGCTTGGCACACTCGACACTTCAGCCTCCTTCACACCTCTGTGCCTTTGCCCACGCTGTGCCCTGCATATGGAATTCCTTTCTCTCTTTCAGCTTGGCAAGGGAAGGCCGACATCCTCTCCTCTGAGTCCCTCGGTCCTCACGCTCCCTACCTTAGAGCACAGGACACACCGAATTAGAGACACCTGGAGCGGGGAGCGGGGAGGGGGCTTGTTCATAAATGTCTGTGGAGGAATCAAAGACCAGATCCCCTTTTTTGTCTGTGGCTGTGTAACTCCCCGACTACGGTTGCAGCTGTGGCCTCTGGGGCCTCCCTCTGACTCCCTCTGAGGTGGGAAGGGGCTCAAAGGGCATCTCCCCACCTTGTTCTCTCCCCTCCCCCATGGGGGGAACCCAACCTGGTGACCTAAGCTGGGGGGCGGAGCAGCCCCCTGGGCTCAGGAGTCTGTACTTCTGTGCGCCAGGAAATGACTTGGAGATGCTCTGTCAAGCACAAGATATAAATTGCAGGCAGTTTTTAAACGTTTGGAGAGATTGCTTTTTGAGTGGCAACCTGCATCTGTGCGTAGCGGGAGGGGGCGGGGCAGGGAATCATTTACTTTTCTCTATTCTCTCTCCTCTCTGGGGCTCAGTCACTTCTTGGCCCAGCAGGACCCCAGCTCAGGCCTGGAGTAAGAGGTAGGGGGCTCTAGACAAAGGGGGGTGTCGACTGGAGGGGGGTCTCCAGCATTAGCCCCTGACCTCCCACTGCTGGGAGCTGGGCAGAGGCTGCCAGGCCCTGGCCAGGGAGTTGGTGGACAGGCTGGCAGAGCATATAACAGGCTTACCTGCTGGTGGGCAGAGCCCCCCCCCCCCCATCCCAAATGAGAGAGGCTCAGGGGCCTGGCTTTCAATTCTTCTCTGCTCTACTGACTTTCAGGGCATCGATTTGACTGCATTTTCTTCCGTCTCAGCCACACTCATCAAATCCCACGGAGGCCCCGGCTCGGAATGGGTGTCCTCATTTTCTGGACCTTCCAGGACTGTGGGCTGGGCCTCTGTGTTCCGGCTGTGGGGGCTGCTGGGGGTCAGGGCTGATGGGAGACAATCTGTCAGCCAGCATGAGTGCAGTGGGGCCGACTGCAGACCCCAGAAGCAGTTATTCATTTGTTTCTTCATTTGCTCATTCATTCATACAAGAACATTTTTGAGTGTTTCTTCAATATTAGGTATGGTTGTGAGCCTGGGGGTACCGGAGTGAATTACACTGAGAAATATCTGCCTTCGTGGAGTTTACACAGGCATTTGTTCCCTAACCTCAGCTTAAGCTTTCTCATTGTTTTATGGTGACAAAATAGTGCTCACCGCATGGGGAGGTTTGAGGAATCAGTGATGCTAAGGCTGTAAACGCCCCATAAGGCTCCGTCAGGATTTCCTAGATGGGGACCATACTCCCGTCCTGGTGCTGCTCTTGTTAGCCCTGGGCCCCTGGGAAGCTGGCTGAACTTTCTGTGCTTCTGTCGTAACACAGCAGTGGTAGGAATGAGGTATGAACTCGGAGGATTGCTGGGAGGATTGAAGAAGCCCCCGGCCCGGCCCATGTGAGGGCCCCGGGGTGTTTGCTGCTCTTTTACCCTGTGCTGCTGGTCTTGGTGAGGGAGGAGCTCACGAGTGGGGATTCCCGCTGCTCCCGAGCCCTGTGACTGGCCCAGGGAGGTGGACGGTGGGGCAGCAGTCAGGGACACGAGGGCCCCAGGGAGCTGGTTACTAGGGAAATCCTTGTTTCCACCCCAGGAGGAGGACAGGGAAGTGGGGGCTCCCGGGCAGGCGTCAAGGATCTGTGGTCAAACTCATAGGGAATCCGTTTGCCGGGAGGTTGAGGGCTGCTTCCAACCCTGGGAAGGGAAGAGGCTTCGGGCCATAGTATGGTACCTGCCCAGGTGGCCCTGCAGCCATTTCTCCCTCACGGGAAACCAGCCCTGCCAGGTGGACTCAGCTGGCAGCAGGGCAGGCGGCCTCTGAGGGGTAGCAGTCTCCTGGGAACGCATGGGGCTGGGTTGGGGGCCTCTGCCAAGCGATTCCCACTTCCGAGCTGGAATACGAGCCTGCTAACTCCTCTGTGGCAGTCAGGAGGGCTCCCCGAGGACCTGGCCTCCCCGCAGGCGCGGAGAGCTGCTTACGGTTTGAGTTAATGCTCCTTAGAAGGAGACGATGGGTCCCTCCGGGGCCTTTTGGGAGATTACAGATCACATTCAAACCAATCCACCCTGGAGAGAGAGAGCGGAGGGAAGTACACTACACCAGCCCTCTGAGCCCAGGAAGCCAGGAAAGTGGGCGAGGGCTGGAGTCAGCACTAGGACTGGGGGCAAACACGTGCTAGCTAGCCATTGTCCTGTTAGCTCACTCACTGCCCCCTGTCAGGTAGGTTCTATTATCACACCTATGGTACGACATGCTTATGATACGATCTATCCCGACAGATGAGGGAATTGGCAGCAGGGAGGTTAAGTAACTTGCATAAGGTCACAGGGCTACTAAGTGGTAGATCAGAGATCTGAACCCAGGCAGCCTGGTTCCAGAGCATGGTTCTAGAGCAGGAACTGGAGCGACAACCGGAGGTGGATCCTCCCTGGAGCTGGTGCTGATGTTGAGACCTGGGCTGAAGCTGGGTGGCTGGGGGCAGGCTGGAGCTCTTGCCCACAGAGAACACTCTCTGTTCTCCTTTGTGTCCAACAGGTCTGTGGGGGAGATGCCAGGCTCACCTTTCTCTCCTTGGAGTCTCAAGGGATATGGGCTCCGGGAGATGTGCCACCTTCATCCCTCCTGGTTCACCCTGCCTGGATGGCTGGCCACCCTGTCTGTCCCTAAGGCCCAGGCAAAGACTGCATCTCAGGCATATTGGGAGATGCTCTGGTCGGGACTGTGGTTCTCCTGTTCTGGGCTGGGACGTCTCAGGGGCTGGAAGCAGCAAGGGCAGCTGCATCAGGTATAGCATGCGTGGGGCCCTGGGCAGCTCTATCTCCTGTTCCTGGGTCCCGGGAGCTCCAGATCCAACTAAAGTTTTGCTGTGGGAGGTTACAAAAGCTCTTAACGTGGAGCCAGAAGGTGAGTGGGTGGGTGTGGCCCAGAAGCAGCCAGAAGCCATTCCCCTGAGATATCAAGGCCCCCTCTCTAGCCCTCTTGACCCCTGGGGTCTTGGGTACCTGAAGTCCCAGGCTACCTTCTTGCTTAAACATTTCCAATGATTTACAATTGCCTGCAGAATCAGACTCAGTTGAGGCATTATATAAATTCCAAAGTTCTTTTGTCTCAGCCTCCTGCAGCTAGTGACAGGTAGAAGAAGTCTCAAGGAAAGAACCAGGCTGGGCTGGGAGTGTGCAGCCTCCCCGGTCCCCCTGACAGAGTTGCTATTGACATGGTTTGAGGGTTACCACTGTTACTTCTCCTGACACACCCCAGCCAAGGGCCTGGCACAAGAAACCTGTCTAATCAGCATGTTTCCATTAGGAAATGAATCCTGTTGGTCCCTTTGCTCTGGGCTGGAGTTCAGAATCTCTTTCTCTGTACTTTGGCTGCTCATCCCACAGAATCCTGGATTTGGCAGGTGTAACCAATACATTGAAAAATTACAATTTGTGAGATGTAAACAAAATGTAACTTTATTTGTATCTCCCATGATCCTTTTAAATTTCATCCCCATGGCCCATTGGCTCACTTTTAGGAAATAAGTCCATTTAAGAAAGTCACTTTCAGGCATAAAACAGGTTTCAGTTCCAAAATTGGAATGTATAGTCCCAAATATTAATCTCCATGTCAAATTTGATTCAATACCAAATCGTTCCTCTCCCCAAGCCAGAGCGGCTGATGGGTTGTAGGGGACACGACCCCTCCAGGGTTGCGGAAGGGGATGGAGGAGGGGAAGGGGGGCAGTGAAATGCCTTCCTTGCTCTGGTCTGAGTAAGGCTTGGCACTCTTGGGGCTGGCTGGTGTGCATCTCCTTCTGCTTCCCCTCGGCTCCCGGGGTCCTCTCCACACAGACTTTTGCTGTTGAGTCCTTGCTCTGCCTGGCAGGACTTAACGTGTCCCCAAGCTCTTCTCTCTCCCTTGGCTCTGCAGTAAACAATTGCACAGCCTTTGGCCCCACATGCTCTGGACATGCAGGCCACCCCCAGGGCAGCTGCTTCCTCTCCGCCATAGTCTTTTCCAGTTAGATTTCCCAGGCGGGAGTTAGACCCCAGGATCGAGTCTTGGTCAGACCCCTCACGTGGGGTAGGCAGCATCTGTTGTATCTTGGTGCCTCTGTGAAAAGTTTTTAAACTCCCCGTTTCATGTGCAAGAGGACAGTCCTGCCTCCTGCCTATTGCTACGAGTCAGCAACAGGGTGTGCAGAGCCAGCCATGTCCAGCTGCCCACAGGTCCCAGCTCAGCCGTCCCCGTCCACTGGCCATCAGAGTGACAGGAAATGGTCAGTCTGGGTAAACTATAGAATACTGAATCCCAGCTCCATTCCTCACTCCTGTGTAGCTGACTTAACCTCTTCATGCTTCAGTTTTGTCATCTGTGAAATGGGGACGCTAGTACTTACCTCAGAGGTTGTTGAATAAATGAGATAACCAAAACCACTTAGAGCAGGCACACAGTAAGCACTCAACAAATTTCAATTCATTATCAGTCTTAGTAGCTATGGGCTCTGGAACTCTGGAGGCAACAGGGGAATGGTGAAGAGCACAGGCTGTGGAATTTGGGGTGAGATAGATCTGGTTAGACTCTGGCTCAAGTTTTGTGACTGTCAGCAAATTACTAACCTTCTCTGAGCCTCAGTTTCCACAGCTGTAAAATGGAGCTTTCATTGTCCCCATTTTGCCTCAGGGCTGTTGGGGAGATCTATTGAGATAAAGTCTCTGATGCCCTGAGTTCAGGGTTTAGCGTACACCAGACACTTGGGAAAGGGCAGCCATTGCATCCTATTCCTGAGGGAGACAGATTTTCTGGAGGTCTGGGAAGTGGCCGTCCTCACCAATGCCCCTTTAAATCAGCCGCCCTGCCCTGACATATTTGTGCTGCTTTAATCGCCAAAGAAACAGGGAAGGGCCCCGATATTACGGAGAAGCCCTTGATTTGTAATTACTGCACCTCACAGGCAGCCGTGGCTCCTCCCCCACCCCCTCCTGGTCCTGCAGGTTGGACTGCGGCTCTCCACGGTCAAAAGCTGGGAACTTCAGCCTCAAATTAAATGCAAACAGATGAATCTCTCTCATCTGTGTTTTAGTTCTCGTCTCCAAGATGTCCCGGAGAACAGGGCGGGGGGGTGGTGAAGGGGAGACATCTCGGGTGGCCTTGCTAACGAGCAGTCTCATTTTCCTTGTCCTCCTCCCGCTGTAAGGACAGAAGAATTGTTTTCCTGTTTGGCAAGCCAGTATCAATATTTCCAGAGTGAGCGGAGGAAGAAAACAACCCCAGGCTTTATTCGTCCTCTGGTGGCTCCGGGGACACGTGCTGGGAGGATCGCTGGGGACGTGGCTCCCCTCCCACCTGGCCTCACCCCCACCCCACAGAGCGGCCTAGGGAGTCGAGCTGGACCAGAGACCCGCAGGGGGCAATGCCGCTTGAAGGAAAGCTCCTTTGTGCAGGCCTCTGCACACGGAGGGAGGGTTGTGTGCAAGGTCACGGGCTTTCAGCTGCCTGCTTCTTGCTTTTCCCACTAAATGGGGAGTCGCAAACTTCTAAAAAGCTACCGAATCTTTTAGAAAGTGGCATCTCATATGGACACCCCAAACATAAAACAGATAAAGTGGAGATGTTCTGTTTGAGGTGTGGTCGGGGGGGGAAAGGGGGTCACGAGCCCAGTTTAGTGACATCATACACCTGGTTGACCCTTAAAACTCCTTCAAGGAACCCTAGGGTTCTACGGCACCCAGTTTGAAAACCCCTGAGGCAAACTCTGCTGTCTTGCTTCCCAACATCTGCATTCGGGGGAGAAAATTTGGAGCTTTGCACTCCAGTTTTTTGAAACCGACCAGAGATTTGGGATGCTGCTTTGTTGCCTCTCCTCCCAGTGTGGGCATTGAGCAAGAATGGACAGAGGGCACCTGCCCGCCTGTTTCACAAGAAACTGTCAATGAGAGACCAAGCTTCTGAGTGGGTTGAAATCCACTCCTGGGAAGTGCCTTCTTTCTAGCTGGGTATGGTCAGTGTTTCCCCTTGGCGAGTGGTGGGGTCCAGCCTGTGAGAAACCATCACCTCTCCCTTCTGGACCCTGGAAGGGGAAGGACCCAGGGGGTCTCCGCCCTGGGCTGTTGGGGGCAGCTGTGTGTCTGCTGTCAAGACAATTAACTACTCTAAGGCAAGTCTCCTCACCTCTGAAACAGGGACCATAACCTGACCTAGGGTTGTCGTGAGATTGAATCAAATCATTTTTTTTTTAAAGCAAGAAAATGTTTTTTAAGAAGAAATAATAATGATGGAATTCTTGCTATGTGCTCAGAACTGTCTCAGCGCCTGACAATCCTGTGATTCTATTACTATGCCCATTTTGCAGCTGAGGCAATTGAGACAAGGAAGTTAAATAATGTATCTAATGTCACAGAGTTAACATGAAATTCCAGTATACAAAGAAGGTCTAATGGGCCTTGAAGAAGGAATTGGGGCCCCAGCTTCTCCTCTTACCCCTCTCTGCCACATAGTCCTTGCACATAGTCCAAATGCCATGGATGCAGGTCAACCCTCTCAATTGATGAAAAGGGAAACTGAGGACCAGAGAGGCGTAGACTTGATCAAGGTCATTCAGCTAGCCGGTGGCAGAGCTGGTACGTACACCCAGGTCTCTGGACTCCCAGCTCAGGGTCTTGTCCTTAGCTGCACTGGGCAACATGGAACATCATTCTGGCCACATGAGATGATCTCCTTCCAGAACATTCCTGAGTCTTCTCTCTCCCCTTGGTGGGGCTGGGCTGGGCTGGGCTCTCCCGTCAGGGGTGTTGAGCAGAACCCTCCTTGAGGGGAGAAATGGACCGCGAGACAGCCCCCAGCTCAGACTTCTTTTCTTTTCTCTTTGAACTTCCTCAAGTTACAAACCACACTATTAAGGGCTCGCTAATAAGCCATCCGTCTTGTCCCACAAAGAGAGAACTGCAGGCCTCCTGCGGCTTCCTCCTCCTCTGGAGGGGACCAGCGCCTTATCTCAGCCCGGCCTGTGTGGAGAGGAAGGAGGGAAATGAAAGCACTTCATTAAGGCGCAGAGGAGCGGAAAGGGAACACCGCGTCCTCCCCGGCTCCTTGCTCTGCCTTCGCCTCCCCCACCTCCCCTCCGAGGGCAGTGGGCAGAGTCCACCCAGACCCAGTCTGCTCGGGAAGCAGAGGAGGAGGTGGTGAAGATGAGAAAGATTCCAGAGGGGGCCCTGCTGTCTGGGCCTGAGCTAGAGTTTGCCCCAAACGGAAATGCCCCATTCTTTACCGGCCACCCGCCCCCATCCAAGCAGGCCTGGCCTTGGCCGTGGGTAGTGGGGAGGGTGGTAAGCAGCAAGAACTCTGCCCAAAAAATGCCCTCCCTGGGCCTGAATTTCTCCCACTAAAGTGTATTCTTTCAGGTAAGGAAAGCGTTCTTGGCTCTCTCTACGTGACTGTAAATGCTTACAGAAGGGAGCTCATCTCACGTGCTTCGGGGGGAAGAGTCTGGACTCCATGGTCCACACTTTCCCTTCTCTCGGGCCCTGGGCGGTGCCTGAAAAACCAGTCCTCAGTGTAGCCAGAAAGGTGAGCGCCCACATGTACAAGCTTCCACACACTTGGAAGACCCCGTCGCCAGAGTTTTCTGGGCTGTCAGCATTTTCCCCCTGAAGTTCTTCTCTACTATCTCATGTGCCTCTCTCCTCTGTGAACTTGGCTGTTGACACCTGGACATCTCTTGCTCCCTTGGCTCCTGGCACCTTCTATCCTGACTGATGTGCAGCTATCGACCTTCACAACCCCTATGGCCTCCTGGCCTGAGTGTGACCCTTGCCTCTGGCTTTTCTGAACGTGTCCTGTCCACACCTCTAGTCTTTCACACCCAGCTCCAAGACAGCAGGTGGCACCTTTGAGGTTCTATGACTCTGGTGGTGGCCCTTCCTGCCCACAGTGGGAGGACAGATGAGGTGAGAGCCATTCTCAGAGGATCCTGGGCCTGGATGGAGGAGCATTGCTCTCCACCCTGGAGGATCCCCCAATAAAGCAGTTGCTACAGACTGAATGGTTGTGTCTCCCCAAATTCTCTGAGTGTTGAAATCTAATCCCCAATGTGATGGTCTTTGAAGGTGGTGGTGGGGCCTTTGGGAGGTGACTGGGTGATAAGGATGGAGCTCTCACGAAAGGGGTTAGTACCCTTATAAGAGAAACCCTAGAGGCTCCCTTGTGCCTTCTGCCATATAAGGACACAGGGAGAAGATGGCCATCTGTGAACCAGGGAGTGGGCCCTCACCAGACAGTGGAACTGCTGGCAGATTTGTCTTGGACTTCCAGCCACCAGAATTTGCGAGAAATACATGTCTGTTGTTTATAAGCCACCCAGTCTGCGGTCTTCTGTTACAATATCCTGAATGGACCAAGACAGCAGTCCTGTTCTGCCCTGTCCTGGGGTGCCTGAGGAGGGCTGGATTTTGCCCACCGTCCCTCCTGAACTGCTAAGGGGATTCAGGGATGGAAACTTCAGCAACAGCCTGGGGAAAGTTGACTATGCCCACGGGGTGAGCCCTGCTTCCTCACCCCAAGAGGCGCTCTGTTCAATGGGACCAATGCTGGCACCTCATTGAGAGCAAGGATTTTTTAAGACAATTTAGTAATTCAATGAATGTTCATTGCGGTAACAAAAGGGGGAGTGGAGAATGGATCCCACCCCAGGGGATGAGCCATGTCGAGTTCTTGAGTTACCTTGAGTATATACAGAGCTGTTGTCCCCTGCTGGTCCCCTGCGGGTGTAACTACCGTGTTGTCCTGGCCGTAACCACCAGCCCCTCCTCATGGGGTAGTGACCCTGGTGACCATCTTAGCCTCCCCTCCTCTTGTCTCCTGGGTCTGGGTTTCTCACTCACATCGTTCACTCTTGAGGCCCACCCGACATGGCCTGGTGGCTTCCTGAGAAACTCACCAGGGTCCTTGCCGCCCCTCTGCCTGTTCTTGCTCAGGGTGTAACCTTGTGTTGGGCAACTCCTGTGCTTTCCTTGAGATCTCTCGGCCCACCTTTCACCCCAGCCATTGCTCCCATCACCTGCTTCAAGCGGGTGTCCCTGAGGCCCCTCGTGCAGCTGTACCATGTATCTTTCACTTCCTGCCCTAGCGCCTCCCTGTGCTGGGGCTGGAGGTTCCCATGTGGACACACTCAGCACACACAGGTGTGCAAAACTGAGAGTGTGAGTGAGGGATGTGCTGGAGTCAGCTTGAATCGGCTTGAAAGAGCCAATTGTTACATATTCAGAAAATTTGCCAGATGTTAAACCATCGGCCTTGGTTTAAACCATCGGTTAAAACTTGGTTAAACCATCGGCTTGACATCAGCCTTGGTGGGAGTATTTCTACCATGGGAGTTGACAAATCAGGACTCCTCCCCACCCCACCCAGAGCCAATTTATCAGCATACACTACCAGAGGGAGTTAACACCCACCCCATGGGGCAACCCTTGACCAGTGGGGGTCAGGAGCTGGTGGCTAAATACTCTGCCCTTCCATCTTCAGATGGACAATTCTTTGATGTGTTTGACACAGCTCCTGTCCTCAAAAGGTCCCAGCAGGGTAGAGCCCCAGATGCCCATGGCTAGTCTGATAATGTACCTTCATGCTGGATTTTCATCCTTCTCTCCAGCCCCCCTACTCCTATTCTCTGGGATACTTGACAAAATAAATGACTTGCACGCACACCCTTGTCTCAGATTTTACTTTCATGGGGCGGAGAGGAGGGGTCAGGGGGTGGGAGGTGCAGAAGACTGTTCCTTTAAGTACAGACTATATTTGCTTCCCCATCCCAGAGCATACCATTTCTGTGCTTTTATTCCTGCGTTTTTTATTCCCGTGTCTCGCTGTGATTGTACAGAGTCTTCCCAAGGCAACGACTCCTGATTTGCCTTAGAACATCTTTTGTAGCAGTGGAAAGGATTTAAAATATTCAGTTGATTTAGGCAGCAAAAAAAAAATCTTCCGGCCTGAGTTCTGTCTGCAAATCTCGTGCCTCTTACTCTGACTTTCCTCTATGACTGATTTCAGTTTCTATTTGCAAGTATAACCACCACCTGTGTCTTCTCCTCGTGATTGGATTTCTCCATCATATCCCTGCATCACAGCTGCCCAGAAACCTTAAAGCTGGGGGTTCCATCCTCAAATCATTTAGCCGGCTCTCCCCCCAAAAGGATTTATATGTTTTCATTTTGTTTCCAGTTTCTAACCCAAATCATTTGCCCTGATCTGCCCACTGATATGTTGCTGATGATTGAATGTGCTTAACCATGACTCAGTTCCCCATTTTTTAGCAGAGTTCTATGGGTTGCACTTAGCTAAGCAGGTTGGGCGATGGTTGGAGAGCTTTCTAGTTAACTGGGTCATGCATAATAGCTATGGTGATTCTTGTGCATGTCTCTTTGAGACAGTCATGTCCCAAGAAAACCAGGTCAGGTCAGAATGCAAGAGGATTGGGCATTCGTTTCCTCCCTGTCCCTCTGCTAAAGGATGTCAACCCTGGGCTGCAGAGAAGCATTTCCCCACGTCAGTTCCATTTGGTCCATGCACCTCCTTGAGATGTGGGCCTCTTGTCATCAGTCTTTAGGGGGGAGGGGGGTGGTGGTGGTGGTGGTAGGAAGGATGAAAAGAGAAGAGGTCATGGTCATCAAGACCCTGGGCAGGGCACTGGGAAGAGAAAAGAAGTGATCATGGTCAACAGAACAACCCTCCATAGCAGTGCCAGGCTGACTCTCTGTTGGGCTCCTTGGGGGTTCGTATGTCAGCAACCTCCAAGGTACCCTACAGTAGGTGCTCCCAAGGAGGTCCTCACAACTCTGTCTTGTATCCTGGATGTGGTCCTCAGTTTGCAAGTCTCTCGTATTCCATCTCCTGAACTCAGGAGTGGATGGTGATGCACATGGTGGCCTCGCTTCCCTTCATCTCAGGATCTTTGGCCCATGGGCAGACTGACATACTTTTATAGAGCCCACTGGGAGGCCCTGGAAAGGAGAACCCCAGACTGAGGTTCTGAGACACAGTTTCCTGCTACTTCTCCTTGTAAAGAACCAAGATGGCAGGCTCTTCTCTTCCTCCCAATCTTCTGCCTTTTGAGTCCTTAGAGCTTGGGCCCTATGATAGAGACCTATTGTGAGCTATCATGTGCACACATATCCATGTGCTCCTGTATGTTTCTCAGCCTTCCTTGCAGTTAGGTTGGGGCCATACGACTGGTTCTAGCCAATGAGATGTGGGCAGAACTGATGTAAGTTACTTCCAGGATGGCACTTGAAAATATCCCATGAAATTATCCAGCCCTTTCTTTTCCTTCTGTGGCAACAATGGGGACCACAACTTGAGGATGGCAGAGTTGCATGACAGAGGAGCCTGGATCCCTGAGTCACCACTAGAGGAGAGCCACTTGACCCAGTGGGGTAGGCAGAGTTTTGGCCCCCATGACCTTTGCCCCTAATGTTCCGCCCATAAATATATTACATTACATGGCAAAAGGGACTTTCCAGGCATAATTAAGATTACTAATCAGATGATCTTAGATGGGGAGATTATCCTGGATTATCTGGGTAAACCCAATGTAATCACATAAGTCCTTAAGAGCAGAAGATGAAGGCAGAGAGATGGGGGGAGAAGTCAGAGAGACTTGTAGTGTGAGAAGGACTTGATGAGCCCTTCCTGGCTTTGAAGAAGGAAGAGGCCATGAAAGTGGGAATGTGAGAATGTGGGCAGCCTCTAGAAGCTGAAAATGACTCCTGGCCAACCACCAGCAAGGAAATGGAGACCTCAGTCCTATAATCTGCCAACAACCTGAATGAGCTTGGAAGCGATTCTTCTCTGAGCCTTCTGATGAAGAGCCCTGATGGCCAACACTTTGATTGTTGCCTTGTGATACCCTAAGTAGAGGACCCAGTCAAATCCCAGCTTGGACATTTCACCTATTATGAGATAATAAGTTGTATTTTAAGGAACCTGCTAATTTTGTGGTAATTTGCTATGGCAGTAACAGAAAACTAATATACCCACATAGGATTTTGTGTGCATAAGAAAAAAATCCGTCAAGCCAGTGAGATTTCAGAGCCTGCCTCTTGTAGCAGCTAATGATGCCTATTCAGAATAATACAGGCCCTGTTAGCCTCAGTGTGCAAGAACCTCCGTGCTAGCTGTGGGGCAGAGTGGAGAAGAAACTGTGTCCTAAGGCATCTAAGTGTCTGCTTAAGTCTCCTGGGGAACTGACACTCTCAGCAGGGATGGGTGCTCAGCCAGGAGTGAGCTCAGGCCTCATGAGCCGTTGGGAGCAGGAATGCGGTCCAAGAAGAGGAGCCTAGAGGGGAGAAAGGCAGGTTTCCAAGATCACACAGCAAACTATTGGCAGAGCTGAAGCTAGAACCCAGGCCTCTTGACTCGAAGCCCTGGGCTCTTTGCCCGAGCTGGGTGCCAGTGAGGTTTTGCCTGTGAGCGTGCAAGTGTGAGCTCCAAGTGCACGTGCACGGGCTCCACGTGTGCCTGCCCTGCAGGATTCCTCTTCGCCAGCTCCTGGGTCTCCAGGGTTAATGCTCTGCTCAGGAGGCTGAGAAGTGCAGCCTGTCCATTTTGGTAATTGAAATCAATTTCTCAGCCTTATCTTTAGGAAACCTATATAGTCTAGACTGTCATCTGAAAGCTGGGGCTTGGGCAACTTTTAAATGAAAACCCCTCTGCGAAGGGGGAGAGGGAGAAAAGAACAAGCGGCTCGTCTCTTTCCACAATTTCTCAAGGAGCGTGTGAGTGTGTAGGTGACGTCTCTCTTTTTCTCTGGGTATTTGGCTTCTGAGTATGTGAGGATGTGTTTGAAGATGTGTGAGCATATATGTGAATGTGTGATGCTGTGGAGTACGTTAGCATGTGTGTGTTAGGATGGGGGAAGGTGCGTGTGTGTGTCTGTGTCTGTGTGACTGGACACGTGTGATGGCGTTCTTTCTGTGTGTATTTTTGCCTCTGAGCTTGTGAGCACCTGGATGTAGGAGATAGGTGAGAGTGTGTTCATGAGCATGAATGTGTGTGTGCAGGTGCCTGGAGTAAATTCATGGGCTTGGAAATATGTGTGAGATCAGAGTATACACATTTATGTGTCTCATTTCAGAAGGCACTTCCTGGTGGGCCTTACCTCTGAATTCCCCTGGGCCCAGGAACAGTTTCTTTTAATGCCTGGAGTCGCCTGACTGCACTGCCACCGACCCCTCCACACCTTTCTCCTAACCCTCCAGCTTTCCCCTGTGCATCCAGGGAGGAGAGGCCCTCAACTGTCTCCTCTGGAGAGGTGTCTCCAGCATTCCTCCTCTTCCTTAAGTGTGTCCAGGTTCTCTCAGGACGCCTCCTCTCTGAGGGCTGATGTGCCTGTGGGCAGGGGGCCTGGCTTGGCGAGATCTCACAGCCTGCAGGTGAGGCCTCCAGGTATCAACCCAGCAGGTAGATGTTCCCCTGCCGAAGCTGTGGTTTTAGACACAGAGGCCCATGCAGGTGAGGGAGGCTTCCTCCCTGCCCCTCCCCCCAGCCAAGAGGCCCCCCGCCTGCCCAGAATCCCCATGGATTTCTCATTTGGAGTCAATCAGCCTTCAAATCCCTGCCAGTGCCTGCGGGGTAATTATGGGCCTGGTAATCAATGCCAGACTCTCAGCTGCCCAGGGCGGGGGTGGCAGAGGCACAGCTTTCCCTGGGGTCCTGGAAAGACTGGAAGTGGTAGTAAGAGGTGGGATCAGGAGGGCCTGGGCTAGAAATAGCCTCCAACTCAGGGGAGAAGTTGGGAGGGAGGGAGTTTGGTGTTTGAGCAATTGCCTCCCAGAAAGGCATAGGGGCAAAGAGTGACTGTGGCATCAGAAAGGACAGGCATTTTCTTAGCTTGAGGACATAGAGGAGGCCTAGGGGACTGTGGAAAAGTGTTGAGGATGGAGGTAAGGACAGTACAGGTGTGGGCAAACTAATCTTGGGTCAGTGAGAAATTAGCATCAGCCCATGGAGTGTCTGAGATTGGGACCTCTGTCTTTCTAACTTAGTTCAATTCCCAATTAAGATATCTGGGCCCGGATTAAGTGCTTAATAAAGGCTTTGGTAAGTGAAAATGATGGTGGTGATGGTGGTGGCAGTGACGGATATAGTAAGAGTGGCGATGATGAGGATGTGAATTGTGGTGTGGGGATTATGCTGTTGTTAGAGGTGATATGAAGAAAGGGAGTTGGTGATGGTTAAGATGGAGTTAGAGGCAATGGTGTTGATGGTTTTGGGGGATTGTGATGAAAGTGACGATTTTGTTGTGGGTGATGACTAAGGTGATGGCAGCAGTGGTGGTGATGTGAGATGTGTGATAGTAATTATGCTGTGATAATGGTGATGGATAGTGTAGTGAAGGATGTGGATACCTTTTGAAAAAGTAATCAGAATTAGGAGTGTGGACATAGGACTGGACAAGACCCACAAGAATGAGGTTGAGGAGATAAGGGAGGAAAACTGAATCAGGAGATGAGGTCTGCAGGTGATGGCCAAGGCAGAGCAATTTGAACCAAGTGAGCTGTCCATAGCGGGAGCAGATGTGGTAAGGTGCCAGTGGCTAAAGTTAGGCAGAAGGTCACGAATTCAGCAGCCAAGTGGTCCTATGGGCCCCCTTGGGGCATGAAAGTCTGTGAAGGCAAAGCTTGGATACCAGAGAAATAGACAGCTCAGCTGGAATCAGGAATCCAAGCACGGAGACAGGCAGGTGATGGGGGGATAAGCAGGAATTCCAAAGGCCAATTGTGTAGGACGCTGGAAGCTAGATTTCTGCACTATATCCAAGGGTCAAGAAGATGTTCTAGTTGGGCTTTGACAGTTGGAGAAATACAGATTAGCACCATGGGCAGAGACCAATGATGAAGGATGGGGACTTGGGTACAAACTATGCGTTGGTTGGCTTAAAGTAGAGTGTATGTAGGAATCCTACCCCATGGAGACAAACTCAAGTTCCCCCAAAATGGTGGATAAGTGCATGGGAGGCTGGGTATGGGGAAGGGATCCCATAGATTAGAATAGCATTGAACCCTGCCCTAAATAAGTCAGAAAGAACAAGAGCCCTGAACCTGGATGGAGAGGCCAAGAAGGAGATGAGAGGAGCCTCAAAGAGAGGTGCCTGCCAGAGTAGAATGAGCACCGGTTTGGTAACCAGACAGACCTGGGTATGAGTCCTGATTCTGCCACTTATTGGCCATAAGACCTGGGCAAGTGACTTACCTCAAGATTCAGTTTCCTTCTACATAGACTGGAAATAATTATATCTACCTTGAAAGGTTATTGAGAGGATTAAATAAGCTAATGTGTGTCAAAGCACAAAAATAAGTGCCCAGTAGAGGTGATGTATCCTCTGTCTCTTCAAGGCAAACTTCCTTTGCAAATGTCCTCAAACCTATCCAGGGGAGGAAAAGGGGGTCTGCTATGAGATCCAAAATGCAGGTAGGCAGGCAGCAGCCAAGGCATAGACTCATAATCTTGTTCCTGGGAAGAGCTGGCAAGAAGAGCCCCAAGTCAGCAAAATTAACAGGCGCCCATCCTTGCAGCTATGGTCAAGATGCCAGCCTGAGAATGGGGTGAAAACGTCCCCTGGGTTTGGGGACTTGCCATATATGGGCCTTGGCATCCCCTATAGCCCCTACCCTGGTACTCTGGGCTTTTCTAGTTCTTTGCACTCTTTGCTCCTCCAGAGAAGTTTAGTGTCAAGGTCAGATCAATTACCAAGGACCTGGGTGCCTCTTTTGCTGCCCGAACAGACTCAGTGTCCTAGAGAAGGCTGGGGGTGCTACACTGTCCCTGTGTGAAGGGCCCAGACTCCTGCCAAGGAGGTCGGCTTGGGATTACATGTGGTTTCTCCTTCATAGTATTGTCTTGTGGTGGAGCCCGGGTTGTGGAAGCAAACAGACCAGGTTTCAAGTCCTAGACTTGTCTCTTTACACTATTGTACTTGGGTGACCTTAGACAATGTCCTTAATGTTGATAAGGTTCAGTCTCCTCAACTGTAAAATGGGTGTGGTGTTACTAACATCATAGGTTGCTATGAGGATTGTGTGGCAGACACTCACTGAGGTGGCCCCGGCAACCCAGCCCTCTTAGAATTCATTCCCTTGCATAAACTCCTCCCCTTGAGTGTGGGTGGGGCCTGTGACTTGCTTCTAACCAATAGAACCATCTTTTTTTTTTTTTTTTTTTTTGCGAGGAAGATCAGCCCTGAGCTAACATCCGTGCTAATCCTCCTCTTTTTTGCTGAGGAAGACCAGCTCTGAGCTAATATCCAATAGAACCATCTTATGTTGTCACAGAAGTGACATCCTGTCACCTTTGCCATATCGTATTGCTTAGAAGCAACACTTGTTTTGTCAAAGCCAGCAAGGGAGAGAGAGCCTCAGAGCCAGATGGGAAGGATTCGAAGGAGGGGCAGGATGAAGGAGAGAAGGTGAGGTGTGGGGTCAGTGTGTGCCTTTCCACGGCTGCCAGTGGCTGCCATGATAGCCCCGTTGCTCCTCTGCCCCCAAGCGTGGCCCAGGCATGAATGTTTTGTGTTCTCCCCAACCCCACCACATTCCACCTGAGACTCTCCAGAGGCCACGTTACCCAGAAACGAGGCCTCTGGGTGACCCCCAGGGCAAGCCTCAGTGCTCACGCACAGAAACAGCACCTTGGGGGGGGCCAGTGTCAGGCTTAGGGTGACTCTGTAAATCAGAGCATTTTGATGCATAAAATCTGGAAACACGAGTCTATGAATTGTAATCGAGCATGACGAAATCTCATCAACAGAAGTAAATATGAAATTCAAGATGACAGGGTGATGCACAGATGTGTTCCTGTGTTCCCGACCCCCGCACCCCCGGCTCTAGCTCGACATTCCACCCCAAGATTTATTCTCTGCACGCAACAAATTAACCCTAAGTGCCTCTGATGGCTCAGCTCAGCCACTGCATCCCTCCCCTCCCCTTTCTGTCCCACGAGGAGCCGGCATGTCCTCCTGCCCTACGCCTTCATGGCAGGAGCTGCCTCACCTTTGCTGTTCATTTTGGCGTGGACTCTTGGTTGGAAGAGTCTGGAGAAGCCAACTTCTCTAACACCTGCAGACCTGGAGCTAGTAATAGCGGGCACTTATTTACTAAATGGGTCTGTGTGAATGTCATTCCTGCCCTACCTGGAGCCAAACCACCTGAGTATGAATCCCAGCTCTGCCACTTGCTAGCTTTGTAACCTTGGACAAGTGACCTAACCTCTTTGTGCCTCAGTTTCTTCGTCTGTAGAATGGGGATAATCACAGTATTAACTTACGGAGTTGTCGCTAGGATTAAATGAGTTAGCACAGATAAACGCTTGGGCCAGCGCCCAGCACATAGAAAACGCAATAAGTTATTACTGTCTTTTTAAACCTCATGACGTGTGAGCCAGCCATCCCTTTGAAGATGGAAGGACTGAAGCTCAGGAAGGTCAAACAGTTTGCCTACAATCACACAGCTCATAAGCAGTAGATCTGAGAATCAAAGTCAGTTGCTTTGACAAAGTTTGTCCTGACCACTAAACTATATTTTTTAGGGTGCTCCCCAGTCCTACGATCTCAGACTGTGGCCTCCAGTTTGCGTCCTGGGTTTGGAGGGACAAGCCTCCCTTGTGAGCCTCCGCTTTCCTCTGAATCCAGGGTGTCTGTGGGATCCAGGAGTCCCCGTGTCCACTGCCCCATTGCCTCTGGACTGAGCACCCACCTCCACCTGCAGCGGAATCATCTCCAGAGGCTCCTTGCTTCTCCTTCCAGAAGGCCCATTCCACACCAGGTCAGGCTGGCTGCACAGCAGCACCTCCTAATCCTTACCATCACCCCCAAAGGCCTGCATGAGGCTTCCAGGAGCCGAAGAAGAGCTTACAACCATGTTGCCCAAAGTGTGTTCTGCTGAACGTATTTAGAGAAAAATAGGTGTATGGACAAATCCATTGGGCAGTGCTTGTTAAACCAAGGCAGACAGGTTTCCTCCTTGCAGGCCTTCTCAGAGCCTTTGCTGTGCTAATGAGTAACACAAAATTCCAAGAGGGAGTGGGAGCAGGCAGGGTTTCAAACACTTACTTGGCCACAGGCAACTTCCTAGCCACAGCTCACCCTGGTTCCAGCATCTCCTGGCTCCATATCACTCCCACGATTAGGTTATGTTTTATGTAAAAGCGAAGGGATTTTTCAGATGTAATTAAGGTCCCTAATCAGCTGACTGTGAGTGAATCAAAAGGGAGATTATCCTGGGTGGGGCTGACCTAATCAGGTGAGCTCCCAAAAGAAGTTCTAGAGGTCAGAGAGAGAGAGATTCTCCTGCTGACCTTGAATAAGCAGGCTGCCATGAATTACAAGGAACCACATCCTGCCAACAAGAGAACCCCGAGACCCAGATGAGAGCACAGCCCTGGTCAACACGTTCATTGCAGCCTTGTGAGGCCTTATGCAGAGGACCAGCTGGGCTGTGCCTGAATTTCTGACCCACGGAAATTGTGAGATAATAACTGGGTTTTGTTTAAGCTGTCAAGTTTGTGGTAATTTGTAGTATTGCTATGCAGCAATAGAAAACGAATACACAGGCACTCCACTCAATGAAGGTGCAAATATACCTAAAGACAACCATATGTACATAGACACACATATATGCAGACATATAAACACACATGCTCCTCATTTACAGGTACACCTTGCTCACAGACATAAAAACATATTTATATCCACAAACATATATACATGCATAAGCAAATACACATTCTTAGGTGCACACATATACACATCCTTGCATCCATGAACAAAGATATAGGCATGTAAACAATCTACACATCCACATTTACGTGAACACTCAGACACAGTATATGCACATGCACACACATAATAATAATGATAACAAACATTTATTAAATGCCAGGCACTGGTCTAAGTTCTTCATACATACTAACCCACTTAATCAATAACTTCATAGACATACAGAAGCACATACACGATATACGCACACAGACCCACCTACCACCGATTTCTATAAAGGACCACACATACTGCTGTATACTACAGGGGCACAGAGTGAAGACGCGCTCAGCTGGAGCTGTTTCTCAGAGAGGGTTCTGGCGGAGTGTTTTTTCCCCCCTCCCAGTGCCCGGCAGGTGGATAAGTTAAAAGCACCTTTGCTCCTTTTCCCTCCCCAAGGAGGGGCCCAGAAGCCACCCTCACGCTGGCTTCAGTCTTTCCACTAGGTGGTGCTAGACTAGCATCTTTGGGTTTGATGGGCAGACTCCTGGCCAGCTCTGGCGAGCAGAGCTTACATCTTGGGTAAGGAGAGACAGACACGAGAAAGAAAAAACTTCTCTTGGCCACATGTCCCATCTCCATCTGCTCCCTTTTTGTCCAGCATAGCCCAATATGTCCTTGGGGCCCCAGGACCATTGGTGCCCTCCTCCGCTGGGAGCCACGGCTCAGGTGACCATGCTGGCTGGGCCCTGGCCTTGTCTGACGCCCCCCTGAGGACATCCAGACACCTAAGCCCCTGATCATCTCTC
The DNA here is from genome assembly GCF_057802395.1 of Ceratotherium simum simum. Taxonomy (NCBI): domain Eukaryota; kingdom Metazoa; phylum Chordata; class Mammalia; order Perissodactyla; family Rhinocerotidae; genus Ceratotherium; species Ceratotherium simum. The sequence goes on along the minus strand of NC_141921.1, from coordinate 22,146,237 downwards.
ATCTCAAGACTCTATTGATTTATTTAACAAACTCTACGCACCATTTACTATGACCTAGGCACTGTCCTGAGTTCTTACAAATATTGACTCATGGAATCCTCATAACAACCCTAGGAGGTAGGTACTATTATTGTTGTCATTTACAGATGAGGAAACTGAGGCACAGAGAGGTTAGGTAACTTGCCCAAGCTCACACAGCTAGTAAATGGTGAGAAGGAAGGAGAGAGACTAAGGAATCTTCACCCCATTTTAGAGATGGGGAAAGGGTAGCCCAGCACCAAGGCCAGAGAATCAGTGGAGGAGCCTGACCTTGAACTCAGAACTCAAGCCCAGTGCTGGGCTTTTCGTCCTGGACCCTGGGTTGCAGGATGATTAAGGCTGAGGCTGCAGCCGAGTGGGGGGTTGTGACAAGAGCGGGAGAGACCCTTCTTTGCACGCTCCAATGACCCCTCACTAGGGTTTGGCGTCCAGGAAGCAACTTCCTGGCCAAGCTGGGCTCTCTTCGGGATTTTTACGTGGATTCCGCACAAAGGCATAAAAAGTAGTGCCAGTTCCCAGCTGATGCCCAGCCGTGGGCGAGTCTATAGACTCAGACACTGGAACGGGCCTTTTACAAGATACACAACCCATTCTACACTCAATTGCGTCCCATAAATCAGGTTAACCTTTTCAACGCGGCTCGGAGAAAATTAATTACTCATATCGAAGCACATGACCTTTTTCCTGGGCAGGATGAGCAGAGCAGCTCCCAAGTGCCTGGCTCTCTGTTCTCTACACTGCGGCATCCCAGCCCTTAGGAACCCACCCGGTGGCCCACGCATTCAACCAAGAACAGCCCGTTACCTAGGTGCTTCACAGGGGTGACCATGTTGGGCTACTCAATGCCCCTCCTAGTGACCGGGTCCTCTGCTCTGGGCCATTTGGGGCTGATGATGGGGAAGGAGAACCACCCTGATCCTCCTTGCAAGTCCTGGCTTGGCTGGGCAGGAGAAAGGAAGAAAGGAAGGGAAAAGCATTTGAGGATTCGATATTCCCTCCTGGGGAGAGTTTTGCTAGCCTAAGAGAACCCCCACTGGGATCAAATGGTAAGTTTCCCCGCTCAGGGAACACCTCCTGGCCTCACCCCACTCTCTGACACCATCCAAGAGCTCATCAACATCTGAATAGTTGACCATCCCACCATCCAAGCAACCAACCAACAATCCATGCTAACAAGCCATCCACCACCCACCTAACCAACCAGTAGACAACCACGCAGAAAGTTTGTGCTGAATTCTCACTTTGTGCAGCCCTGGGGAATGTGGGTGAAAATGAAAACACAGATCCTGCCCTCTAGAGGCTTCCAGTTTAGTTGGGGACACAAGACTTGGAGCAGGAACAAGACAGTGCAGAATTATTTGAGTATGTGAGGACAGACTCTGGATTAATGCGGGAACTTTTTTGTTCTTGTAGGGGTTGGTTAGCTTTCATCTTTTCAGTACCTGTAGTTGTCAGCTGCTGGCAGCAGAGGGCAGGCCATTCAGTCACATGCAGTTATTCCTTGACCATTGTCCCAACCACACATGCGTGTCCTGGTACTGAGGACAGGGCAGAGATCCTGAGTTCTGGCTTTGAGGTTGGATAGACTTTCTGTCTGAATCCTGGTTCTGCCACTAATTAGCTGGTGGTCCTTGGGCAAATTATCTAACCTTCGAGCCTTCATTTTCTTGCCCCAAAAATGGGTATAATAAGAACTACCTTACAGGGAGGCTGTGAGAATCCAGTGAGTTGATGCCTGCAGAGTGGTTAGCACAGTGCCTGGCACACAGTAAGTGCTCAGTAAGTGTCAGCTATGATCATTATTGTCAGCTGCCAGGATGGTTCCTGGCAAACCAGTGAACTCAGTTCATATGGATCTATGAATGCAAGAAGACCTTCTTCCCATTTTTCCATGGTTTGGAGCTCTGGATCCCACTAACAGGATCACCTACCTGGGAAGGAACTGGTGCTATGTGCGTACTGCTGTCTGTGGCCTCCAATCTGGGGGATTTCTTAAATGGTGATGTGCAGGAGGGTGGGGCCAGGACAGGCAGAGGTGAGAACGAAGCCAGGAAGAGGTGACATGGCACGCAGGGGCCAGCCTGCACAGTGTGGTGGGAAGGTGGGAGGTGTTCACCTAGAAGGGAGAGGCAGACGGAGGAGGGTGGTGCTGCTGGGGGCAGAGTCCAAGGCTGCCACTAAACTGGGGCTTGGTGTCTGAGGAGAGTGCGGATCCAATCAGAAACTAAAGGTGTTATTGGGGACTAGGCTCATAATGTGGGCTACCCCCAGGTCCCATCCTCAGCCTCACATGATCTTATGGGCTCCTGTAGCTTCAACATCCCTTACATTTTGATGACTCCTATATGGACGAACCCTCTATGGTAGTCAGCTCAGGCTGCCATGACAAAATACCACAGACTACGTGGCTTAAACAACAGAAATTTATTTTCTCACAGTTCAGGAGGCTAGAAGGCCAAGATCAAGGTTCTTGCCAATTTGGTTTCTGGTGAAGACTCTCTTCCTGGTTTGCAGACAGCTGCTTGCCAGCTGTGTCCTTACATGGCCATTCCTCGGTGCATGCACACAGAGAAAGCCAGCACAGGAGCTCCGTGTTGTCACTTTTTATAATCCTATCAGAGAAGGATTATGACTTCATTTAACCTTAATTACTTCCTTAGAGGTTCATCTTCAAATACAGCCACACTGGGGGTTAGGGCTTCAACATATGAGTTTGGGGCAAGCACAGTTCAGTCCATAACACTCACTGGCATCTGCACTCTTGAGTTCCAGGCCTGCACACCCAGATGCCAGCAGGATTCCTTACCTGGCAGACCCTGGACACCTCCCTTACGTGGCCTGGCCCTGAACTTCTTGCCTTAGACCTTTTGTCTGAGAACTGCTGGGCATGCCCAAGGGGTGAGTCTTGGCAGCCATGTTTCTGCATGACTCTGCCCCCAGCCATTGTTGATTGGACCAGAGGTGGACAACTGACCCAAGCTTGGCCACTCAGATTTTCTCTCTCAAAGTCTTGGAACTGATTCGTGCTGGTCAGTCTGGGCTGGTCTTTGGGCCTGAGGCACTTTAACTCAGGAGTGGCTGGGCAGCCATCTGTGGCTAGTCGTGTGCATGGAGAAGCTGAAAGAGAAGGAAGAGGGGACAGAGAGAAGATGACAGAGAAGGTTCTGGGCTCCCCTCAGCTTTACAGTCCTTTTGAGGTTGGGCTCTAGTTCTGCCCTTGGGTTTCACAAGACACCCCTATATCCTTATAACAGCCTGCTTTTAAAAAATTCCGTGCTTGTCTACTGGGCTGTTACTAGCACTCCAAAAACCTTTACCACAGCTGTTAGGATAAGACCTTGCCCTTGTCAACCCCGGGAGGGGAAGGAGGATGAGGGGATGGGGAAGAAAGAGGATAATGGAGACTCAACCAAATGCATGTGCCAGACTACTTCACAAGGATTATGAGTAGGACAGAGACCAATGGTCTGTGGGTTGTGTGTCTGTGTGTGTGAGATATGGACACACACACTGCCAGGGAAAGAATGAATGAGAGAGAGGCATAAAGTTGATGGATGACACACACATACGTGCAGCGAGAGAGAATGAGAGTCAAGGGGAGGAGCTGCCATGAATGAGAGGGGCCAGGAAGGAGACCCACAGAAGAGGCTAGGGAGGCCTGCAGAGAACAAAGTGTAAGTTCCCCCATTGCCCCTTGGCCTGCTGGGGGTGAGAGGCCTCAGAGACACAGACCTATCCCCATGCTTTTCTGCCTCTGTGGCCACACTGCATGGTTAGGGAGAGGCCCACTTCTGGTCCAGGAAGCTCCCTTCTCTCTGGCTGTCCCCATCCCCCCAACCTGATGCCTGGGCCTGGATGGAGCTGGAGCTGGAGTTGGAGAGAAACCAGAGATCAGGCCCCGACACTGCCTCCTGCCTTGGCCCTGGCCCCCAGCACATGTACACACATGCACACACACACACACACACTGACATACACACAGCCATGCTCTCTCTCGCACACACACACACACACACACAGACACACTGACACACACAGGCACAGACACACTTATATATGTACAAAAGCACAGAGACACACATATGCAGACATACACCAACACACATAGCTTTGTAGATTCGTGCAAATGTCTAAGAACACTTACAGACAAAAGGACACACAATGACTCAGAAACACACAGGCACAGACGTATAAACACACAGACACTCTTACAAATGCAGATAACAGGAATACATATAGACCCCCACAGACAGTCACAGAATATGCAGCTAGACATGCAGCCACTCACCGACATGCAAAGGCAGACACGGGCAGTGCAGATACAGGAACATAAGCACACACATGTACATACAGACACACAGCCCCGTAGCTCCATGCACATGTGCCCCGGGCTGTGGTGGCACTGGCTGGACCCTCAGGTGTTGTTGTCTAGTTGACCCTCTCACTTTAGAATCGAGGAAAGGATAACTCAGGGGGGACAGAGGTGACTGTTCCCCCTGCACCTGCCTCTGAGCATAGGGTCTGTGGTGAGGAGGCTCCTGGGAGCAGAGAGGGGAACTCTTCACATGAGGAATGGGCTGTGATAAGGCTCTTGAGCAGAGCCAGACAGGGGGAGGGAACAGGGCAGGGGCAGGTGGGAGGCAATGGGAAGCCGGTCTCCCACTCCAGGCTGTAGGTCAGGCTTGGCTTTCACTAGCTTGAATCTGGGCACAGAGAGCAGGGGTCACAGGGGCCTCCTTGGGGCTGTGGCCCTCCCAAGCTTCAGCCTAGACCCGGGAGCCCTTAGCTCAGTCATGGTGATGTGGCCATGCTTGCATATGTGTGCAAGTGTGTGTGTCTAAGTCCGTGTGTTTGTGGGTGCATGTAGGCAGGCCCACACGATAGAGGTTCATGTGTATATGCACGTGTATTAACACACATGTGCACATGCATACAGCCATACACACATGTATATGGTGTGTTGGTATACGTGCACGGGCACATGCGTGCACATACGTTTGTGCGTGTGCATGCAGACGTGCATGTGTGTGCACAGTCTGCAAGTGTCTGTGGATGTGTGGACATGCGCACCAGGAGAGTGCTGTGTTCTGGGCTGTCACCACTGCCACTGCTGCTCTGTGCGCCTCAGCCTGGGGCATCTCCAGATGTTGTTCCGACATTCCTCCTTCGCTGCAGAAAATCAAACAAACAAATGAAAAATTAATGTCATTGTTAGCCAGGGCTGGCCCGAGCTGATGAAGCCGCCCAGCTGGAGCAGATGGTGGAGGCTGCAGGGCTCACCTTGGGCCTTGGCTCTGGTGTAGACAGGATCATCAGGAGGCTGGCAAGAGGCAGGCTGCTGTGGGTTTGGGCCTTGACATGACCCCAGTAGGCTGTTGGGGTCTCGGAGCAGTGTCTGTCTCTCCTATTCACCCCTACGCCCCATCTCACGAGTCCCCTAAGTTGTGTGGCCCAGGACAGGAGAGGAGGGGAAAGAGGAGGAAATGCACATGCATTGGGCACCCAGTATATAGTAGGTGCTCATGGAACACTGTTGCCTGAACTTTACATACAAGTCCTCCCAACAACGGCCTCTGACAGATCAGGAAACTGAGGCTCAGAGGAGTTATTTAGGTTGTCCAAGGCCATGTAGCTAGTGAGTTGAGGTGCTGGGATTCAAACCGATCTTGAATGCTCTCTTAAATGCAGCTTCTTCCCACCACCCTGTAACGACTTCTGGAGTGTGATACATACAGTGGTGCATGAAAGACGGCTGCAAAATTTCTACCACTTTTCCTATTGAGAGGTGTGGAGTCTAATTCCCTTCACCATGAGTCTGGAGGGGCCTAGAGACTTACTTGATCAATAGAATGTGATGGACATAGTGTTCTGGGACTTCCAAGACTAGGCCATAAGAAGCCTGGCAGCTTCCACCCCATAAGGAAACTCTCTGGGAGCTCAGAGCCACCATGCAAGAAGTCCGAGACCCTGTCCTGGTGGGGAGGCCACGCGTAGAGTTGTAGTTGAAAGTGCTGGTGGAGTCCAGCTTTCCTCATCTCTGCCAAGGCACCACACCTGTGAATGAAGCTGTCTTGGACCCTCCAGACCATCCCCATTCTCTGAATATCACCATTCCTGTGAATATCATCAACACCATTCCTGTTCATACTCCGTGGAAAGGGAGAATTACCCAGCTGAGCCCAGCCTGGATTTCTGATTCACAAAATTATGAGCGATGATAAAATGAATGTTGTTTTCAGCCAGTAAGTTTTGGGGTACTTTGTTACACAGCAATAGGAAAGCGAAATAGACACACACACGCATGGGCACATATTCACATCAGCATACACACACAACACAAACGCCCATGCTTCCGGACACACACTCAGAACAGGAAATTCACACACACACACACGCACACACGCTCTCACATGGATGTAGGTCCCTTCTGATCCCAGTTCTTCCAGCACCCCCATAGCAATGCCAGGCTCCTGTGTGTAATTCAGTTCCTGTCGTCTGGGGTGGGAAGTACTCAGATTCTGAGAAATGACAATGGCTCCTCATTACCCAGCCAGTTTCAGTGTTTGTGGGGTTTTCTCATTTGAATTCTTCCCAAGAATCAGAGTAATTTTATATGGAAATGCATAAAAAAAGTGTGAGAGCAAATAATTACCAGTAGTTGTGTAGTAGTAAATAGTTCTGCTGGGCGGGTCCTGTCTACCCTTGGTCATGCCTCCCACATCTGCTCCAGCCTTGAACCTACAGTCTGGGAGCCAGGACGGATGGCACTGGTGGGCAGATGGCCAAGGGAGGGGGCAGACTGTGCTAGAAGGGAGTAGAAGGCTTCTGGGGGGCCCTGGGATGAGATTCACATCCAGGAGATGAGATGGGTTGTCTCAGCCCTGGGGCTCCTCTAGACATCACTCAAAACTGGGTTGTCTGTGTACTAGTGTGCGTGGGTGGGCAGGGGAGCAACTGGGGGAGGTGTGCCCTCCTGTATGTGCCTGTGTCTATGGGTGTGAGACTATGTAGGTGGCGCTGTATGCTATGTTTGGCTATGTGTGTGCCAGTGTCTCCATGTGAGTCTGTGACTATGGTTGTAGGGGCATGACCACCTGCATGACAATGTATGGCAGTGTGCACATGTGACACCTGCAGTGACTTCACATGTCTGTGTATGTGCACGTCTATGAGTGTGTGAGCACGTGGGCTGGGCGGGCTGCATTGCTTTATGTGTCTGTGTCTGACCGTGTGGCTCTGTATGCCTGTGTGTGCCTGTGAAATGGTGTGTGTGTGTGTGTGTACATGTGCATGTCACCAGGCGCCTGTGTGGGACTGCTGGTGTGTGTTTTGGTGAGAAGCCACACTGGTTGAGGCGGAGTGGTGGGGGTGGAATTCACCTGTAGTTGGAGGTCATTTCTGATGTCAGGCACTGCAGTGTTCAATAACTGTCATTCGAAACATAACTTTTGAGCATGGGTGATGCAGATACAGTGAGGAACCAGGCAGGCAAAGACTCTGCACTCATGGAGCTGATAGTCATGTGAGAAGACAGAGAGGGGGCAAATAATTATCCTAGGAATTATATCATCATAATTTTTGATAGTTGCTATGAAGGCAAAGAACCCAAGGCTGTGTGAGACCAACATAAGGGTCCTGATTTAGCCTGGGGATCAAGGTTAAGGGGAGCTTCTTTGGGGAAGTGACAATTAGGCTGAGGTCTAAAGAATGAGTAGGAACTGGCCAGGCAAAGGGGTGTTGGGGATGGGCGTGGGGAGGGCCAGGCAGAGGGAACAATATTTGCGAAGACTCTGAGTCACAATAGAGCAAGTTCCTCGGAGAAACTTCAAGAAAGCCAGGGGTGGAGGTATATAAAGGAGGCTGGAAAAGTGGCAGGCATCAGATTTCTGGGGCCTTCTGGGCCATGGTAAAGGCTTTGGACTTTATCCTACAAGCAGTGGAAGGCCAGGGAAAGTTTTGACGTGATCACGCCTGCTGTGTTGAGACCTGATTGTCAGGCTGCAAAGAATGGATGCCAAGAAGTTGGAGGGGAGGCTGGTGCAGCGGTCCAGGCAAAGGATGGTGTTGGCTTGGCCTGGAGGATGACAGTGGTGAAGATGGAAAGAAGGGAAGAGACTCAAGAATTATCTCCAGGTTGGAACTGACCAGCCTTGGTGGTAGGTGGTGCATACGAGAGAGAGCAGCAGAGGGGAGGTGTCCAGGATGATGCCCAGGATTTTGCTTCAAGCTTCAGGCTTGTCGGAAGTGCCAGCGACTGAGATGGTGATGCAGAGGGAGGAGGCACATGCCTGGAGGAGGGTGGACTGAAAGTTCTAATTTGGACATGTTGGGTTTGAGATGCCTGTGAGACACCGAGGTGGAGAAGTCTGGGAGGCAGCTGTGATAAGAGCCTGGAGTTAAGGAGGGTTTAAGCCGGAGACAGGGATTTATGGAGAGTGGAAGCCAGAAGTGGGAGGGAAGCCGGCTGGGGTGAGTAGATCTGGGGAGAGGGGGTGGCTTTCTTTGCCGTGGTCACAAAGTCTACTCTCTAGGGAAAATTGAGCACAGTACTTAAGATTCCAGACTCTGTTTCTGGGTATACACCCAAAGATTTGAAAGCGGGGACTTGAACAGATATTTGTACACCAATGTTCACAGACGCATTATTCACAATAGCCAAAAGGTGGAAACAACCCACATGTCCATCAACAGATGAACGGATAAACAAAACATAGTATATCCACACGACGTAATATCATTCAGCCTCAAAAAGGAAGGAAATTCTGACACATGATACAACATAGTAAAATGTCCTCCAAGTTCATCTAAGTGAAATAAGTCAGACACAAAAGGACAAATACCGTATGATTCCACTCATATGAGGTCCTTAGAATAGTCAAATTCATAGAGATGGAAAACAGACTAGAGATTACCAGGGGCTGGGGGTGGGGGAGGGAATAGGGGTGAATGTTTAATGGGTAAGGAGCTTCATTTGGGAAGATATAAAAGCTCTGGAGATGGGTGGTGGTGATGGTTGCACAACAATGTGAACGTACTTAATTCTATTAAATTGTACATTTAAAAATGGTTAAAATGGTAAATTGTATGTTATGTATGTTTTACCACAATTAGAAAAAAGATCATAGACTCTGGAGCCAGCCAGACTGCTGGGTTTGAACCCCAGCTCTCTCACTTACAAGCTGTGTGGCTTTGGGCAAGTTGCTGAACCTCTCTGTGACTCGGTTATCTCATTTGTAAAATGGATATCAGAATAAAGCTATCCTGAGGGTTGTTGAGGGGATTAAATGAGCTAATATGTGTGATGTCTTAAGAACATAATTTTAAAACACAATAGCTTTGTGCGGCTGTTATCTTTATCAGCAGCAGACCAGAACCGGGATGTGGGGGCTCTTGGTCAGGAGCCTGTGAAGCTGGGCCAGCTTGGGGCCGGTGGGATGGACCAGACTTGCCTCTGCTTCTTGTGCCTTGCCCCCGTTGTGCGCCATCACCGGACAGTCAGTGTTGGAGACCACAGGCCACAATTGGGCAGACGTCCCTGGGGCCATGTGGTGGAGCAGAGGGAACCCAAGGGAGAAATTAGAAGGGGAAAGGGAACCTCATGGGAGACAGGAGGGCTTGGTTCAACACCCTTGAGCTGCTGCTTGCAAAGCCCCCTGCCAGACTAGCGGTTTGGGTGAGCTTCTGTGAAGGGAACTATATTAGGGTTCTCCAGAGAAACAGAGTGTACATCTATCTATCTATCTATCTATCTATCTATCTATCTATCTATCTATCTATCTATCTATCTATCTATCTAATAATCTATAAAGATATTTATTATAAGGATTTGGCTCGTGCAATTATGGAGACTGGTAAGTCTAAATCTGCAGGGCTGGCAGGCTCAAGAACTAGGAGGGCCGATGGTGCATTTCCAGTCTGAAGGCCATCTGCTGAAGAATTCTCTCTTGCTCTAGGAGGCCGGTCTTTTTGTTCTATTCCAGTCTTCAACTGACTGGATGAGGCCCACCCACATTATGGGGGGCAATCTGCTTTACTCAAGTCCACAGATTTAAATGCTAATCTCATCCCAAAACACCTTCACAGAAATGTCCAGAATGTTTGACCAACTATCTGGGCATCCTGGGGCCCAGCCAAGTTGACACATAAAATTAACCATCACAGGAACTGATTTCCTCGTGGTCTTGACTGGGGACATGCAGGAATGTTTAGCAGGTCTCCTTGCATCGCTGGCCACTCCTTGATCTATTTCCCACAAAGAACCATGGAGGTCTCTCCAAGTGTCAGTCTGATCATGCCACTCCCCTTTGCTCCAGGGATAAATATCACATACTTATTATTCCTTACAAGGTCCTGCTTAGCTCTCTGCCTGCTTCCCAGTTCACCTGCTCACCTCCTTGTATTTCAGCCCTGCTTTTTGCTCTCCAGCCATATTGGTCTCCAGTCTGTTATCAGCTCCTTCCTTCCACATGGTCTTTGAAGATGCTGGTTCTCACTTCTTGGGAAGATCTTCATCTCTTATTCAGAAATCTTGATTCCCGTATCCCACAACCTGCCCTCATCCTGCGTCTCTTCTGCATCTGGGCCGTGCCCTGGGCTGGACACTGAGGATGTGAAGGTAGGTTAGACATGGGCCAGGATGAGGCAAAAGGAAAGAGTGAGACAGGGATGAACAAGGCACTGTGGGGGCAGAGCAGAGAACTGTAGGGTAGGGATCATGTCTCATCCCCAACACCGCTTCCCCCAAAGGAGGGCTGATTTGGCCAGACTGAGGATGGTGGGTCCTGTGTACTAGCAGGCGGGGTCCTTGTGAGTGAAAGGCCATGCTGTCACTCACCCAGTCCTTGTGGTGGAACTAAAAGCTGAGCCAAGCAGGGTCAGTATTAAGGGGTGGTTTGGGGGACTTCAGCCCCCCACAACCTCCATTAGCATTTCTGCTCCAAAATGAAACAAAATTTCATAAATGAAATAAAAACAATGTGCTTGCTATTCAAATGAGCTTTCAAGACAAGTCCCCCAGCCACCTCTTTCTATTGGGTTGTCAACTCTAAGCCCATGCATAAATTCTGGAACCAAGACTGGAACCAGGCATTAAGCCTCATTCTCTTTTTAATTCTTCTAGAGTCTCCACTGCTTTGGGGTTGGCCACTGTTTTAGTTATCTCTTGCTGCATAACAAATGCCCCTAAAACCTGCTGCCCTTAAAACAGCAAACAATTATTATCTCACAGTCTCTGAGGGTCATGAATTTGGGAGTGGCTTAGCTGGTGTGGCTCTGGGCCAAGGTCTCTCACGTGGCTGCAGTCAGGATGACTGGGGCAGCAGTCATCCGAAGGCTTGACTGAGGCTGGAAGATCTGCTTCCAAGATGGCGCACCACATGGCTGTGGGCAAGAGGCCAGAGTTCTTCACTGGCTATCGGTAGGGAGCCTTAGTTCCTCACCCTGTAAGCCTCTCTGTGTTCTCCTTGAGTGTCCTCACGACATGGGAGCTAACTTCTCCTAGAATGAGCCATCCAAGACAGAGAGAGCAAGGGGGAAGCCACGGTACTGTTGGACCTAGTCTCCAAGGTTGTGCAGTGTCACTTTTGCTTCATTCTGTTCGTTAGGTGCAAGTCACTAAGCCCAGCCACATTCAAGGGGAGGGGAATTAGGCTCCATCTAATTCCACAGCCACCAATGGTGGTAAGGTTTGGATTTAGAGTTGTGGGCAGGACTTATGCTCTGGGGACATCAGACACTGACCAGCTAATAGTAAGTGGCAATTTTTCTGTTATTCTTTGGGTGTGTAGCTTAAGGAGGAGGCATAATTAGCAAAACAAACACAGGCATTCCTGGGCCTCCCAGTCAAATGCCACTTACTAAATCAGAACTTCATTTAGAATTCTAATAAGAATGACTAACCCTGCCTGGGTGAGGTGGAGAGAGAGAATGAGGGAGGGCTTCACATAGGGAAGAACACTGTAACGTTGGGTTTTGAAGGATGAATAGAAATTTTTGAGAAAGACAGTTCATGAGGAAAGTGGAACAAAGCAGAAAAAAGAGGCTTTGAAGTCAGAATGAAATAGGTTCAAATCCTGATTCAGTTACTAGCTGTGTGAGCCTTAGCAAGTCACTTGTCCCCTTTGCATCTGTTTCTTTACCTATAAATTAGGGATAACACAACAAATGATGCCCCAGGGTTATCGTAGAGATTGGCGATGGTGCATATGAGGTATGTGGCAGACTGTAGGTGTTCAATAAATAAGCAAAAATTCTTGTTTGTGGGCATCCATGCACTTCTGCATTTCAGAAGTCTGAGGCCCGAAAACGTTCCATTGTGTGTGGAGCGTAGAGGGAAATTCTGCAGGCTCGGTCATGTTCACGGGGCTCTAGTGCTTTCCTGTCTCTTGCCCCAGCTCGGTCCAGTTCACTGCACTCATAGACTCGATCAGCCGATAATAATTAATTATAAATGGAAGAATCTGGGTCCCAGCCAGGCTCAGTCTGAGGCTGGGCTGAGAGAGCAGGTGAGGAGGGAAGGGCCGGGTGAGTCTCCCCGGCCTGCCGTTCCCAAGGCAGCTCCATGGGCAACTGACTTTGCCCAGAGGGAGACGCAGAACTGCAGAGGTGAATTTTGTCTGAGGTGCCTTCCTGCCAGCCCCCTGTCACTGGCCCTGTTCACCTGTTCTGCTGGCCCTGGTGACATTAACATTCTGTAGGCAGCTGTTTCAGTGTAAGAGATCAAGGAATTACATAACTCATGGGCAGGGCCAGTAAACAGAGGGGGAGGTAGGTAGTTGGAGGGGAAATTGCCTGGGTTTGCTGGGCAGGTTCCGTGCTGATTCAGCATCAGCCTCGCTCCCTGGCTTAATGTGACTCCATGGCCTGGCTGGGGGTATGGGGAGCAGACCATGGCTTGGGCTTTTCTTGACAGTCAATTATGGGTCTTAGAGGGACAAGGCAGTAAGAATTGGAAGCTCCGTTCTTTTGGCTTGTTGCTATTCCTGCAACTTTTTTTGTGCCATATTTCATCATTAAACTTACACCTCTCTGAACCCTCCACAGGACTTCATTGTATGTTGTCTTTTTCCTGTGGGACGAAGCAGGAAGCTCATTGGAAAGCGGGCTGGAGACCTGAGTTAGGATCCCAGCTCTCCTTGGGTGACCTCAGGTGCATCACTTCACCTCTCTGTGCCTTAGTTTCCTCATCTGTCAGATGTGGGGGGTGATGCTGGGCTGCCAGGGCTGGGTGAGGGCAGAAGGGCTAACGGCTGTGGACGAGCTTCAGCCACTGCATGGGGACAGGACATCAAGGTGAGGCGGGGTCTCGTTCTTGCTGGGATCCTGGGGGCGGGGGTTAATTCTACTTGGTGTGATGGGCCCTGCCTTGTCAAAGGCAGGATCTGGAGTCTTGGGCGTCTCCCCTGGTTCACTGAAGCTCTGTAACTGCATGAGTCCCAGCCAGGCACTTAGAGAAGAGGCTGCAATTAGATGCCTCTAAGGCAGGAGTTCTCAGAGTGCGGTCTCTGGACCAGCAGCAGCATCACCAGGGAGGGTGTTAGAAATGCAGATTCTCAGGCTCCATTCCAACTTTGTGAATCAAACTCAGGGAGTGGGGCTCAGCACCCCGGCTGACCCTGACGCTATTTGGGAATCGCTGCTCTAAGGCACTGCCCCTTCCACACGGTGGCCCCCTTCCACTGTCCCCCCCATCCCAGCTGGAGGCCCCTTGGAGTAGCGGAGGCTGCAAGACCTGCACTGAGTCTCCCTGCCATGGAGAGAACCCTGGAGGGGGCGTCTCTTCCCTCTGACTGCAGCTCAAGACATCCCTGAACCTCACCAGTGGGGCCGATGCCAGGGTATTTGAATAGCTCATTAGCTCTGCTCTGGGCTTCAATCCCTCTTAATTAGTTTTGCAAAAGATATTCATAAAAAAAAAAAACCAAACTCATCACAAATCAACACACAGGGGCTTGCTAAGTTGGTGGATGTGGGTATATACGAGTGTGTCTCTGTGCTTGTGTGTGCCTGTGAGTGAGAACATATTTGTGAGCATGTAGGTGAATGTGAGTGTGAGTGGGCGTGCTTGTGCATGCAGGCTTCAGCGAATGTGCACGTGTGAGAATGTCCGTGAGCGGAGGGGGCCCGTGAGCAAGTGCTGTGTTGTTGTGTGCGTGTTCACATGTTCACTTCATCTACAGGAGTCCCCACCAAGCAGATTATTCCTCCTCTGAAATCATTATTCCTAATGGACCCACACTGCAGGGAAACACACTTTTCAACCCACATCTGTCCTGGTTGTTTTGCTTGCCCAGTGGCCCCAGCTCTGGGTCCAGCGGCAAGGATGGCCCATGAAAGCCCTGCCCTGGACAGCTGAGCAGTCAGGGGGACAGCAGTGGCCTCACTGCTGGGCCCATCCGTTGGGTCCTGTCTGAGGATTTGAAGAGACTGCTCTGTGTCCCTTTATGCATGTGCTGTCCCCCGAGGCCTGGAGCCTCCGCCCCTCCATGTACCACTTGGTGTTGCTCTGGTCCTCCGGGCTGCTCCCGCTGCAGATCCTCAGCCCTCCCTCCCAGGGAGAGTCAGCCAGCATCAGGGCTGCCTGTGGGGCTGGGAGAGAAGGCCAGTTTTGGAGTGAAGGGGCTGGGGGTGTTCCAAGTTGCTTAGGCCTAGAGTCCGGGGGCACTCCCCTCCCCCTCCCACCCGGGGCCTATTCCTCTACTGCATCCCCTGCTGCGAGCGTCCCTGTTTGGAGCCAAGTAAATTTATGGCATAATCCCGCATGGAAATGTGTGGAAATGCTGCCAATTACCACCATCAAGCCAAGAGAGAGGCTGCGTCCCTGGCGCCCTCCGCGGTCTGCTGTCTGCCGGCTCCCAGCCTTCCAGAAACCACAGGGAGCTAGAAGCCAGCCAGGATGGCCCAGATTGGCGGAGCGGGGCCATTTGTATAAAACCGTTTATTCGTTTCACCTGGCCTTGAAGGTTTGCGGCAGGAACATCTCCTTCACGTTAAACCTGAGCAAACAGGGAAATGTCATTCCCCGAGTCTCAGCAAAGCTGACAGCTGATGTGATTTATCTAACTGAGATCAGTTCATCAAACTTGGGCAGAGCTGAGCCGCTGGAAAGACCAGAGATCTGATACGATCGCGTCCGCATAAAATGCAAAGGCTCGTTGAGATTTTGGAAACACTCTAAGGAGAGTCGCAGTGAAGCGGAGAGGAACGTTAATGGGCCCTGAGGTGGAGCTGGGGGAGGAGGCGGGTGGGGTGGAGGTTCCTGCTCTGGTGAGGCGAGGGCCCAGGAACCGGCAGGAGGAGGATGGAGCCGGGCAGTCGCGGCTCTGGGTCTTGTTGGACTGAGACCAACACAGGAGCAATGGCGCTTACTGTGTGCAGAGCCAAGACTGGCCTCCGGGGGCTTGGGCTGGAGGTGATGTGAGGGATGTGAGACACGGCCCTGCTCTTGAAAACCTCACAGTCTAATGGGGGAGGCAGACAGAGCTGCGGCAACCTGTAACATAACAGAGCCCATGAGCAGGGTCTATATCAGAGGTTCAAGGTGCTCATACGAGGACAAGGTGGGAGAAAGTCGTGGTGAAGCACTCAGTTGGGCCTGAGTTCAAACTCTGGTCTTGCCACCTATATACCAGCTGTGTGTCCTTGGGTGAGTCACTTAACCTCTCTGAGCCTCACTTTCCTTACTTGGGGAATGGGTGTAACAATTCCTACTTCTCAAGGAGTTGTGGGGATTGCTGAGATACTGCATATCAAATATAGCATTGGGCTTGGCATACAGTAAGTGCTCAGTAGTGGAGCTGGCATCCAACTGGGAGGATCTGGGAAGGCTTCTGGGAGGAGGGGAGAAAACCAGTTAGGCCTTGAAGGATGGGAAGGACTTTAGTTGGTGGAAAGGGCAAGAGAATGCCACATATTTATGAAAAGAGAAATCAAGCTGGCTGTCTGCTCATCGCTGTCCCCCACTCCCGGTTCCCCTAGAGGCCAAGGGCTAGAGTGAGGGGGGCTTGTCTCAGCAGAGCAGCTCCCCTCCCCTCCCCCCCATCAGGGACCCATCCAGCCCTCCCCTCACTCCATCTTGTTCCCCTCCTCATGAGGATTTATCTGTCCTCCTGAGATGAGCTCAGGAGGGGACCAATTTCCTGCCATCGGTCAGGAGTGGTGGCATTTGTAGGGCAGTGCAAGGGAGGAGGGGGAGGGGACACGTGTGCCTTCCCTCTGGGACTGGAGTGCTCTGTCCTGCCCTCCGCTGGCTGCCCTCCCTCAGTCTGCCTGCTCCTCCCTCTTGTTGGGGCTCCACCCCTCTTAGGATGGAGGAGAAATGGGATTCTGGTTCCTAGAGAGGAGGGAGGAGCCAGGGCTGGGCTGCAGGGAGGAGCTGAGCCTGGGGAGGAGGGGGCAGTACGCTGGGGCCATCAGTCAAAAGCGCACTGAGTTTTGTGTGGGTGGGCCCTCCCAAAGTAGGTCATCCACATTCTGGACTCATTCAACTGTGTGACACTAGGTGATTCAGAACAGGAATATGGGGTTTGTGGCAGACTCCAGCCTCAATGGGAAACTGAGGCAGCAGCTCAGGGGCCCAGGAGGTGGGGTGGGTGGAGGCTATGACTCAGGCAGTACAGAGGTCCAGGCTTTCCCCAGGCTCAGGGACCCAGGCAGTGGGGTCATTTCAGACCAGGGAAGCACATTCTTGATTTAGAGCTCTGGGCTGGCCTCTGGCCTGCAGCTGGCCACTGCTGACAGCCTCCTCCAGGAAGCTTACCTGGATGCAGCCAGGCCACCAAGCCCTCCCTTTGGGCCTGGAGTCACACCTGGATCTGCAGGGCCTCCTCAAGTCCCTGCTTCCTTAGCTGGACACAGAGCTACAATTTATTGAGCACGATTCCATGCCAGGCCCTGGGCCAAGGGCTTGATGTACATTAACTCATTTAATTCCTTATCAACCTAGAGAGACAGGCATGATTCAAATTACCCCAGGTTTTTAGGAAGTGGGTTCCGAGAGGCTGGATCATTGCTCAAGGTCTTGTTTCAAATGCCACGTCCTCAGAGAATCCTTCCCTGACCACCCATTTTATTCTTTTCCTCCCCCACCCCCACCCGGGGTCTTCTCCATCTTATCACTTGATTTTGTTGTCTCCTTGTTTATTGCCTGCCTCCCCCACTACAGTGTGAAAGCTCCAGGAGAGCAGAAGCCTTGTCTGGCTTCTTCCCCTCTGTGTCTCCAGACCTAGCTCAGTGTCTAGAACTATGCTTTGAACAATCAATATTTGTTGAGTAAATAAAGAATGAATGAATGAATGCATGAGTGCCCCATGGCAGTAATAGCAGAGCAAGGACTCCATCCAGGAACCAGGTTCAAAAAACACACTCTGCTGGCAGCCCCCGCACCAGCACCGCCTGTCGCTGTCAAAGGGAAGCAGCCTATAGGGGGAGGGGTCGTTACATGCGGTGGGCACCTCGAGTCTGGGGTCCCAGCAGACCCGTCTCAGCCCGATTGCAGCTCTGGAATGAACAGCATGAAGTGAAAGACGCTACAATTCAGCCCAGCCCCTCTCGTGGTGAGTGGATAGAGATAGACACCAGTTTTGAGTTGCTGGGGCAGAGGCGGGAGGCTGGGGGAGGAGTGGCGACTTTCTTTGCACTGGTGGACTGGGCCCCTCACCTTTTCCAGGCCCGGAGAGCCAGATGTGGACAGATCTGCCACCTAAAGCCAGCACAGTGGGGGCGGGCTGGGGGCTCTGCAGGGCTGTGTGCTGCTCCCTGAGCTCAGACGTTTATTAGGATTTGGGGCTGGGGAGGTTGTCTATTTGTCTGGGAATGACAGGGCCGGGGAGAAGAGCTTCGGGAGATGAGTGGCAGGAGAGATAAGCCTGATGTGTGACTTTCTGACTCTTGGTTGGTTCGAAAATAAGTGCTGGGCCCAGATACAGGATTGACAGGGGGATCAGAGTTTGCTTTCTGCCTTCTGACTTTGAAAAGGACCCAAGAGTCAGGAGAGTGGGTCCTAGTGCTGGAGGAGGGGGTGGCCGTGCCACAGGTCACCTTGGCCAGGCTGCTGGGGAGGGTCGGGTTCCCAGGCTGGCGTGTATTGGGATCAGCCCCAGGGACTCTGAGTTTCTGGGCTTGCCTTGGCTCCTGTTCTGGGAAGAAGCCTAGTGTTTGGAGCTTGCAGACAAAGGACTGCGGACGCGTTGGACGTCTTCCGTGAGCATCTGCAGATCCTCTGATCGGTGCAGACACTTCAACAGGCTCCTTTGTTCTTCGGCTGGTCGGTTGGGTCAATGGGAGGCGTTAGCAGGGAGGAGAATGGGGTCATGGCTTATCCCTCCTCTCACCCTTCCCTCTGCTCCTTCCATGTCATGCGGTTGGGGGTTGCTTACGACCCTCTATGAGGCCACAGCTCCTGCCATGCAGCCCTCTTCCTACAATTACCTTCAGGTTCCCTCCCCTTACCGTTGCAGGCCTGGGGCTCCTATAACGCCCCTTGTTGATTTCCCTACATCCTGCCCGCACCCTGTACATAGCCCCTTTATTAATTTCTGTTTTGTTTGAATGTGTCATCTCTTTCCTGCTGGGCTCTGGACAGACACACCAGCCTTCATCACAAGAGGGTGCTCCCAAGTGCCCCTGACGGCCCTGCGGATCTGTCTCTTGCTTCAATAGTGCTTGGAAGGAACAGGCCCGGGATTCCCCCTACTCCAGCCTCTGATCCCCCTCCAACCTTATCTCCATTTGCAACCTCTGGGATCAACTTCTCAGCCACGCCCTGCTTCTGGGACCAGCCAACACCATTTTTTGTGCTTAGCTCCTTATTGCCAACAAACTGTGAACTCCCAGATTTGCCAGAATTCTTCCACAGCCTGGTCAACCAGCATATGTGGGCTTCCTACACCTACCTCTCCCTGGGCTTCTATTCTGACCGCCATGATGTGGCTGTCGCTGTGAAGGGCGTGGGCCGCTTCTTCCTCAAGTTGGCTAACGAGAAGCCTGAGGGCGTGGAGCATCTTTTGAAGATGCAAAACCAGTGTGGTGGCCGTGCCCTCTTCCAGGACGTGCAGAAGCTGCCCATGAGGAGTGGGGTAAAACCCTGGACACCATGAGAGTGTCAGTGGCCCTGGAAAAGAACCTCAACCAGGCCCTTTGGGATTAGCCCCTCATCTCCGTGACTTCCTTGAGAGCCATTCCTAGATGAGGAGGTGAAACCCATCAAGATGGGCGACCACCTGACCAACCTCCAGCAGGGCTGGGTGGGTGTCTCTTTGAAGACTCACACGACTCAAGCTGTAGACCAAATGGAAACAATAAAGCTTTTTGCAGAAACAAAACAAAAACAAAAATGGTGCTCCTGTGGATATTCCCCAAAGTGGCCATCAGCATAGGGATCCTGGAAAGGGGCTTATTGTCTGGGTTTCCAAAGGCTGCTTTCCTGTCTCTGCAAGTTGGCCCAAGCTTGGGGCAGAAGGAGAGCCTCACCACTGGGGGTCAGAGGACATGGGTGGCAGACTCTACCTTTCCCTTCTTTCTGCTCAGGACCTCAGGTTTCTCACCTGTAAAATGAGGTAATGATAACCGTGGTGACCACTAGGTGCCAGGCACTGAATTAACGGTGTGTATGCAGGGTCTCACTAGTTTTCCCAGAAGCCCTTGTGAGATGCTGTCTCTTAGAATCCCTATTTGACAGATGGGGAAACAGCCTCAGGGGTGAAGTTCACAGTCTGAATATGGTAGCCTGGGATTCAAACCCTGGTCTCTCTGTGCTCTTAATCCCTGTGCCTTCTCTGCCCACCTTCTTGGGGCGTTTGAGACAAAGTCAGGCCCAGTGGTCAGCTCTGCAGTGGGGCCTTGGAATCAGCAAAGGGTAATTTTCATGATGCCTGCTGCTCAGCATGGGGACAGGCCTGGGTTGGGGCTGCCTTTCTCCCCTTTCCTTCCCTGTCACTCCAAGGAGAACTAGGCAGAAGTAGATTTGAAGAACATCACAGGCCCCCATCTTCCCCTACTTCTTACCTGGGCACAGGTGCTATTTTTTCTTGCTTTGCACTGTAAGAAATCCATTGCCTTCATGGCCCCAGTTGATGATCTACCTGTATCCACATGGGTGTCCTGCAACTTTGCAGCCCCTCCTTCTGTGGCTCTGGGCTTGGCCATGTGACTGGCTTTGGGCAATGGGACAGTAGCCAACTTGGTGTAAGCAGTTTGAGAAAGTATTCTTTTGGACCCCTCCCGCTACCATGAGAGCGATCCAGAGCCAGCCTCCTGGGAGATGAGAGACCAGGCGGAGCGGGGCTGAGCCATCTCAGGCGAGGCCTCCCTAGACCAGCCAGTGTCCAACAGATCTGCCAAAGATACAGTCGCCAGGTGAGATCAGCCAAGCCAGACTCATGAGAAATGATAAATGGTTTTTTTTTTTGAGCCTTTCAACTTCCGGGACTCTGGAAGTTTCTCTCTTTGAGGTGTCTCTTTCTCCACCAGTGCCAGGCCACATCTGGGCCTTCGGGTCTGGGAGGTAGGACGGGGTAGGAGGGTTTCTACTTATATCCAGTGCACGGACAATGTTCTCTGTCTCCCTGGGACCCTCATCCCTGGGCATCTTAGCATCCTTTTCCTGAAGGCTTCCCCTGGTTCCCCAAGTCCCTGGGCTGACCGTGGATGGGGTCCTCTTTCTGGCTGAAAGAAAGAAGCACAGGAGACATGGAGCCCAAAGCAATATGGCCCAGGGACTTCCCACTGCCACCCCCCACCCCCACCCCACTGGAAAAGGGAGAAGAGTTTTTACACCCCAGGGCACTGAGGCGCCCAATGTCCTTGGGTGTCAAACTAAGGTTGCCGCCAGCTTGTTTCCCTTCCCCTTCCAAGCAGGTCATTCTCAGCCCTGGATGTTGCAGATTGGAACCCAGCACAACCTCATTTCAAGGCTGGGAGCACCATCTCATTGTCCATGGGGGGACTTTGGGGACAAGCTACAGGCAGATCTCAGCCCTCAGAAACCACTGGACTAGAGGCTTCTGGAAGGTGGGGACCATGTCTAATCCATCTCTGTATCCCACGCCCTGCACAGCTGGGCACATGCATTTTACTGCCACTGCCATAGGCAGCCTCAGCTGGTTCAGCAAACGGCCCTCCAACCGTTTTCTCTCTTTGCCCCTCTCTGCCCGCCATCCTTATCCAGGCCATTGCTATTCCTACAGCCCTGAGCAGCTGGCTCCTGTCTCCAGGAAAAAGCACGGGAGTCCTCTTCTGTCCCCCAGGGACCCCTCTGTCCCTGGCTCCCTTCTTCGTGGATCCTGTTGGGCTTTGCCAGAGTTCCTGCCCATCTTGGGACCTCTCCCTGCTGCAAGTGACCACGCAGGCCCCAGGATGCTGGACAGGGCTGCCCAGGGTTTGTCTTTCTAAAGCTTTCCAAAGCCATCCATGGCAGCCCCACTTTCATTGCAATGACTTCTGGCCCACCTCTAACAGACAGAGGGGTCACTTTCATTTAAAAATTTAATTCAATTTAATATTTGAGGAGGTAATAAATTCTCATGGTTCAAGGGTGTCTACAGAGAAGAGCCCCGCTCCCACCCCATCCCCAGCGCCCCACTCCCTCCATGGAGGCAGTGTGCCCAGTTTCTCATATGTCCTTCCTGGGACAGTTTAGACATATACAGGCAAATATATGGATAGACATACGCATTTTTTATGAAGTATACTGTCCCCCTCTTTCGTCCACAAATAGTCCCATATGATCCTCAGGGTTCTGTGCTTCATTTTGTCACTTTACACTGTGACACCCTCTAGCGAAACAGAAAGAGCCTCCTCATTCTTTTTTTTTTTTGAGATATAATTCATATACCATAAAATTCACCCTTTTAAAGAGTCAAGTTCAGTGATTTTTAATATATTCACAAAGTTGTGCAACCATCACCCCTATCTAATTCTGGAACAGTTCCATGACCCCAAAAAGAAACCCCATACCCATTGGCAGTCACTCCCCAATTTCTTCTCCCCCTAGCCTCTCACAACCACTAGTCTATTTTCTGTCTTTATGGAATTTGCCGATTCTGGACATTTATTATAAATGGAATCATACGATAGGTGGCCTTTTGTGTCTGGATTCTTTCACTTAGCATCATGTTTTCAAGGTCCGTCCATGTCATAGCATGCATCAGTACTTCATTCCTTTTTATTGCTGAACAATATTCTGTTGTACAGATATACCATGTTTTGTTTATCTATTCATCGGTTGATGGATGTTTGGGTCGTTTCTACTTTTTCGCTATGATGAATGGTGCTTCTATGAACTTTTGTGTACAAGTTGTTGTGTGGACGTAGGTCTTCAATTCTTCCAGGTACGTACTTAGGAGTGGAACTGCTGAGCCTCTCTTCATTCTTATTAATGGCCCACTAGTATCTCATTGTATGCATGTACCACACTTTATTTAAGCAATTACCTGTTGATGGACCTTTAGTCCCCCACCTTTTTCCTTACTATTTTAAGCAATGATATAAGCAATAATTTTATTCATTCACCAATTCACACATGTCCATATAGTTCCCAGAAGTGTAATTGCTGTGCCAAAGGGCATATGCATTTGTAATTTTGATAGATGTTGCTAAATTGCCTGCCCGCCCACAGAGATTGCACCAGCAGCCATGTATGAGATGTCAATTTCCTCTCAACCTCACCCACACAGCGAGTTAGCAAGCTTTTTGATCTTCGCCAATCTGATCTGTAAAGGTATACCATATCGTTTTATTTTGCGTTTTTCTTATTACCCGTGAGGTTGAGTGTCTTTTCAAATGTCAAGAACTGTCTCTATTTCCTTTGCTGTGAGCTCTCTTCACATCTGTTGCCCATTTTTCTATTGTTATTGGTCTTTTTCCTATTGATTTGTAAGAGCTTTTTATACAAATGGGAAATTAATGCTTTGTCTGTGATAAGCACCAGGTATTTCTCTAGTCTGCTGTTTTTTTTGACTTTGCTAATGGTGATTTCTGCCATGAAGAGGTTTTCTATTTTTACATAGCCAAATTTATCAGTGTTTTCCTTTTTGGCTTCCGGGTGTCTTGTCAAAGGCCTTTCCTACATTTAGATTATTTTTAAAAATTCCCTCATTGTTTCTTCTAGGCCACTTATTATCTCATTCAAAAATATTTAAGTCTTTGATCCATCTGGAATTTACTTTGGGATAGGTGTGAGGTATGGATTTAATTTAATATTTTCTCAATGGCTTCCCAGCTGTCCCAATAATATTACTGAAT
The DNA here is from genome assembly GCF_057802395.1 of Ceratotherium simum simum. Lineage (NCBI taxonomy): Eukaryota > Metazoa > Chordata > Mammalia > Perissodactyla > Rhinocerotidae > Ceratotherium > Ceratotherium simum. Next base: position 22,122,960 of record NC_141921.1, on the reverse strand, counting down.
AGTTCATCTCCTCAAAGACTTAAATGCTACCTTTATCATAGACTAAGTGCTCACGTTTTTGGATTATTTTTGTGCTTCTATTCTGTTCCATTGATGTGGTTGTCTACTCCTAAGGCACTGCCATATTACTCTAATTACTGCAGTTCTAGAATGTATTTGACTATCTGATGAGGCTGGCCTCCCCTCTTTACTCTTCTTTTCCGAATTTTCATGGCTATTTTGCATGCTTATTTTTCCATAGGAACTTCAGAGTAGTCTCATTTCATTAAAAATTATCATTGGCATTTTCATTGAAATAAGTAAATGTTATAGATTAACTATGGGAAAACTGAAATAGATTTATGATGTCAATTCTTCCTATCCATGAACATGGTATGCCTTTCCATTTGTTTAAGTCATCTTTTGGGTCCGTCAGTAGCATTTTAGGGTTGTCTTTATAAATGTTTTGTGCACACTTTTAGGCATTTCATTTTTTTATTGCAATTGTAAATATCATATGTTCTTCCATTATATGCCCCACTGGTTGTCATTTTTAAGCATGAAGGCCATTGATATTTGCATATTAATTTTCTAACTGGACATATTATTTAATTTCTTTATTGTTGGCAATAGTTTTTCAGAGAATCAATAGATTCTCTTTGTTGTACCAGGTATACATACATATCTTCTGCAAACATCGCAGAGTGTACTTACTCAAACCTAGATGGTATAGCGTAGGCTATACCTAGGCTATATGGTACTAACCTTCTGGGACCATTGTCGTATATGTGGTCTGTCGTTGACTGAAACGTCGTTATGCGGCTCGTGACTGTAGTGAAGATATTGGATGTCCTGGTCTTCTTCCTGACTTTAATGAGAATGCTTTTAGAATTTCCTCTTTTGTGATTAAGATGGGTATAGTTTATCATGGTAAGGAGTAGCTGTTTGTTCTTATTTCATTAAGAATTTAAAAAAATTAAGAATGGTTGCTGATTTATAGAGATAATTTATGCTTAAATTCTCTAATGTGGTAAATTATGTAAATAGATGTCCTGACACTAACCACCACTTGATCATGATATATTGTTCTTTTTCTGTGTTGCCGGATTCTGTATGCTATTCTTTTATTCAGAACTGTTGTGGGGAAATTCATAAGTGAGATTGATCTGTCATTTTCTGTGTTCTTCCAGTTGGGTATTGGTATTAATACTAGTGCTCTGCTCACTTCATAAAAGTAATCGAGAAGTTTCCTTCTTTTTCTACATCCTGGAACAGTTTAAATAGCACTGGAGAGATCTATCCCTTAAAGATTTGGTAGAATTTGAGGGGGCCAACCTCATCCTGCTGCTGGAACCTGGGAAGAGGGTCTTGGTGACGCAGATGGTTCTGTACCTCTGCAGTTGGTCCAGCAGAAGCATCTCAGTGGTGCTGAGCATAGGCCTCAGAGATGCAGACTTCCAGGTCCTCTGGGTGGGACCCTCCCTCCCCCCATCCTAGATGTCCATGCTGGACACGCCTGTAAGATTTGGGAGATGCGTGGATCCTGAGGAAAGTCTTAGAAGACGCCAGCACCTCTTTGACAGCCAAACTACATCTTAAGCATAGACATGTATAGTGGGTTTGCTTGAAGTGATCAGACTTTGCTGGACCTTATTGATTTAAAGTACTGTTTCCAGATAGTGTGAAAGAATGATTTTTTAAAACTGATATATCTGGAATCAAAGTAGAAGTTTTAGGAATACAAAAGAACACATCTTGCAAATAGGGAGTGATTAAGTAAGTTTCATCGCCCGTCTGGCACGCTTTTTCTGGTGACCTCAGTTTTGGTAAGGAGACAGTTTTGTTTAGTTATGGCAAGTCCATGCAAGCAAAACCGAGTCATAACCCATGAGAAATGCGGACAGGACTTCTATCTGGATAAGGTCCTATAGGTCCTTCTGAAATAAAGATAAACATTTCTAAGTGAACAACAAAAAAAGTCACAGCAAAGTGGGGCAGGCAGAGAGGCCCCAGGGCGAAGAGGGCTGGATTTGGAAGGATTTCTTTGGGCTGGGCTTGGAGAGGTGTTGGCTGCTGAGGTTGGGCTGGGCTCCAGGCACTCCCTCCCTCTCCTCCGTCTCTCTCAGAGCCTGCCAGACAGGAGTACACATGTCGGGGTGTGTGTGTCTGTGTGTCTGGGTAGCTGGGCCTGCCCCTAACCCACCCTCCATGACACTGGTTTGCTGTTCTCTGTTTTGGGTCTCCAGTGGCCGTGGCACTTCTGCTGGCCCCTGGTCACTTCACCCTCCGCTGTAGCACCCTGTGTCCAGTGGCCAGCAGTGGACGGGCAGCCTCCAATGATTCCTGTGTGTCGGCCAAGGACGCTGCTTCCCGACATCCGATAAACACCACTTTATAAGCTGCAGGGACTTCTCCCACCCCATCCCCTCCATCCTGCTCCCAGCCCTTCAGGCGTGCTGGCACACTTTAATTTCCAGCCTGGTATTTCTCCCCACCCGTGACAACCTCAGGTGGAAGCAATTTCACCGTCTTGTAACTCACCGGGTCATTATAATTAGTATCCGGGCAACTGGGGCGAGGGCAGGAGGAGGGAAACAGCTGATCCAGCCAGGCGGAGAGCAGCCTTGGTGGGCTGGGGCACCCCTTTATCTTGCTTCAGCTTGTAACTCATCTTTTCTCAGGGCTCTGATTCCACTACACCTCCCCTCTCTGTGTGTAGGGTGGGAGGCGGGTGGGGAGTCAGGAATTGTTAAGCCTGGCTCCTGAGTTTACACAGAGGAATCTCTGAGTGAGACCTGAGTGAGGGGCCCGAGAGCCTGTATCAGAGGCCAGGATGGGGTGAGGGCCCTGGAGGGAGAGGAGGTGCAGTACCCTCCATATCCCCTTGTCCTAGGGACCTGGGATCCCAGCACGCCGCCTCTCCCTGCCTCTGGGTCCCTGCAACCTCAGAGTCAGAGCCCAGCAGAGCTGGTGACAGACCTGGGTACAGCCCCAGGCACAGTCAGGAGTGGGTGTGACGTCAAGAGAAGCAGCCAGGTGAGGGAAGAGGACTTATCAGGGTGCAGAATTTCTCATCATGTTAGTGGGGGCTTTTTGGTTGCAAGCAATGGAAATAGACTTAAACCAGAAAGGGAGTTTATGGTCAGGGCGTTGGACCATCTCAAAGTTAACAAGAGGAGCACTAGCAGCTTTGGGAAGTCAGGACCAGGGCAGGCCCAAGGACCCTGGCAGCCGGAAGAGGTGGGTCTTCCCTCCAGGGAGCAGCTCATGTGCTCATTAGCTCATGCAGCTAACGTGACTCAGGTCCACAACTCCCAGTCTCTGTGTTTCCGTTAAAAATTCCTGATTCCCCATAGAGGCTCATCCATTCATCCGTTTGTTGGTTGGTTCATTTGTTCAATAAATATTTATTGAGCCCCTCCTGGGTGGCAGGCAGAATTCCAGGCACTGAGGAGACAGCAGCGATCAAATGCGACAAAAGTACTTCTCTCGCCTCTTGCACTGTGGTGGGCACAGGATCTGAATGTCTCTGTTTGGATTTCGGTGTCCTCCCTAAGCCAATCAGCTGTGGCCAAGTGGAGTTTGTGAGCCAGGAGGCCACCCCAAATGGTTCTCCTGCGATGACCAAATAGCCCTTTAAGACACACATCAGCTCTTGATGACATTGCAGAAATCAGGCAGCGGGCTTAAAAGACGCAAGGCTTCATGGAACTTGTTCTTACACCCTAGGTAGCAAGCCTTTGCTCTGGGCAGACTGGGCATTCTCAAGGAGCATTCTGTCCATGCCGCACCCCCAGGATCTCAGATCCTCCCCTTCTAGCAGGAGGGGCAGGGGTCTGGAGAAGGGCCACCGGCACCTACAGCTTTCTCTGTGCACCAGACCTGACTCAGCCGGGGGCTGTGGGTGAGGGTCCGGCCTCTCCTCTTTTCTTCTCTTCTGCCCCTGCCCTGGCCGGAAGCTTCCATGGACAGGGACCAGGCTTGCTTCTTCTGGGATCCACCATGGCAGGAGCCAGCCCAGGGCTCAGGGAAGTCTTGTGAGGGCTGTGACATGTCTGGCCCCCACACCCCATCTCTGAGCACCCCACACTCCCTAGGGACCGAGTCTGTCCTGTTCACTGCCGCTCCCTCCATTCCACACTCAGCTCAGGAAAAAAGCTCACGAGACCCCCTCACTTTCCTTCCTCTTCCAACCCCCTGGATTTTCTGGCCTGAGCCCTGGGACACCTAGCCGTGCCCACTCTCAGCAGAAAGTGCCCGGATGCCTGTGCGGGCTCCTCAGGAAATTCCCAAATCAATCACTCAGGGCTTCCCACTTTAGACCTAATTAGTAAGGTCCCGGGTGGCCACCCCTCCTGGGTCACAGCCTTATAAGGGGACTGCTTATAATAATACCATTATTCTCCTTAGCCGGGGGCAGGCTGAGCCCTCAGTGAAGCGGGCCTGCCATTAGAACCCTGCAGAAACAAAGTAATAGCCTGCGCAGAAAGCCATTTGTAATGTTGCTATAATTCCCATGATTCATTAAACAGGAATGGAAAATGATAACATTTCCCCTGGAAAATAACTCCTCCTGGAGTCGCATGCTGAGTTCACTTGGCTCAACTATTTTATTGACTAAGCATCTTGTTGTGCTGATGTGAAGAGCACGCAGGCCCAGCGCCATTTAGTTTTATATCAGCTGAGGTGGAAGCGGGGGTGGGGTGTCCTGCCGGGGCCGGGGCTTGACCTTGGAAATGGAGCAGCTGCCCCCACTTGGGTGGCCCAGGCCAGCATCTCCTGCAGGCCTGGGGTCCTCTGGGGCTGAGGGTCCATTTGACCAAGGCCTGTCCTGCATCCCCCTTCTGGGAGGGGGGCAGTGTGGAAGGGCTTGTTCTGCCCGTGCCTGAGCCCTGAGCTGGCATCGCTCAGCCCTGTGGGGTGCCCACTTAGGGCCTTTCCCCAGCCCTCCTGACACGTGATCTGTGACCCCCAGACGCTTGTCCATCTCCCCTTTCCCTTTATATGATCTCAGACCACTCACCTCTCAGTCCCCCAGTTAGGAACTGGGTGACACCTTCCTTCCCTCACACACCGGTCGGCTACCAGGCCACCACCAGGAGTCTCCAGCAGAGGCCTCCACCACCACTGCCCGAGTTCAGGCCTCACCATCTCCTGCCCGCTCAGCCATGCCGTGGTTGGCTACCCAGCTGTGTCCCTGTCTCCAGCCTCCTCCTCCCCAGTGAAGCCTCCACAGTGTGATGGTTCTAAAAAATAACTCAGACCCTCTTTACTCTCTTGCTCAGAACTTTCCAGGCTCCCCATTGCTTATGGGATTAATCCAGAATGCCATTGTGTGGCACTCAGGGCCCTTCCCAAGCTGGCCTCTGCCTGCCTTTCCAGCTCTACCTCCAGCCACCCGCGCCGTGCGGTCCAGGTTTTAGCATCCTTGCGATTATGTGGAGTCTCTAGGCCACGGCATGTGTGTTCGTGCCTTTCCTATGCTGTCCCCTCAGCCTGAAATGCTCTTGCCTTTCTTCATTCCTCGAGGAGTCCTGACTTCCTCCTCCAGCAAGCTGCTCCTGCGTCTTCCCCAGCGTGGCTCACGGTGTCCCACCCTCCGGGCTGTTCAACCCCAAACCTTGGAGTCATCCTCGTCTCCTCCCTTTCTCTCATTCCCTACGTCCCCGTGTCTGATCTGTCACCAAATCCTGTTGCCTCTGACTTCAAAATACAGCAAGAATCTGACCACTTCCCACCACCCACTTCCCCTGGGGGCTTGCCTGTGTTATTGGTTATTGTGGTAGCCTCGTTACAGGTCTCCTCGCCTCTGTCCTTCCTCGCCCCGTTCCCGTTCTATTCTCCACGAGGCTCAGCATGTTGCTCCTCTGCTGAAAAACCCTTCACTGGCTTCCCATTTCACTGAGAGAGCTACTGCCCCCACCACAGCCTCGAAGATCTCACACAATCTGGTCACCCATGACCTCCCTGACCTCACCTCCTACTGCTTACTCGGCTTTAGTTGTAGTGGCTTCCTTGCTATTTCTTGGCCATGACAAGCACACGCCTGCCTCAGGGCCTTTGCACTTGCTGTTCCCTCTATCCTGCACCACCCCCCAGTTGTCTGCAATGTCACTTTCTCAGTGACGCCTTTCCTGAACTTCTTCTTCTTTAAAGTTGCAAGCTTCCTCTTCCTCTGGCACTTCCTTGTCCCTCCTTTCCACTTTTTCTCCATAGCATGCATCACCAACACACTGTATATTTTATTTTATTATTTTAGGTTTTTTTTTAATTTTAATTTTTTAGTTTGTTTCCCTTCACCAGACTACAAGCTCCATGAGGACAGGGACTTTTTGGGGGGTCTTTTTTGTTTATTTCTATATCCCCAAAACTGTGCTTGCATGCAGTAGACAGGCAAAAAAACATCTGTTGAGTGAATGAGTGATGACGACTTCCTGCTGACTCAGTTTTCCCTGACCCGCTCCTGGCCCATCCAGACTGAAGAGGTCACCCACTCCTCTGAGTTCCTGTAGCACCTCGTTCCGCCCTCTGTTAGAGCTATGGGGCATTTATTGTGTTTGTTTTGGGCTTGGTTTCCCGCAAATGGAGGACTCTGTGAGGACAGGGCTGTGTCTATTTATGTCTAGATTTGAGCCCCCAGCACGGGCTTGGCCTGTAGCAGGTTTTCTCAGTACACACTTAGGGAACTGATTTTTATCACTTTGGCCCTTCTCACCAGTCCTACCCAGCCCAGCAGAGCCAGGACTGTCCCCATGAAGACACTGAGGCCTGGAGGGGAGGAGACTTGCTCAGGGTCAGTGGCAGGGTCAGGAGGAAACCCTCGGTCTCTCAGGTGATGGGGAGCAGGACCCACAGGGACTGGTCCTGGCCCCTGCTGCCTATGGGACGGAGCTCCCACGGCCTCCAACAGAGCCTGGCACATTCCAGCCGTCAGACCACTGCGGGTCCAGCCACTGGGGCCATAGTGTTCCCAACAATGTCCTGACTCAGAAACTGCTTTGAAATTCTCACAACCCACTCTGCCGAGTGATCTTCCAGAAATGGAACTGAGCAGAAGCTCTCGAGGAATGAGTTGGCCCAGAGTTGCCTCCTCACACCCGCTCTAATGTGAGCTGAGGCCTGCTCACCTGGCGTGGGGCGCAGGACTCAGAAGTGGGACTCCAGGCCTTGCTGCCCACAGGAGCAGAGACGGTGGACAGTCACCCCTCCTCTGTTGTCACCACTCCCAACACCCTTGTGCTGGACTCTGTGTCAGCACTGCCCAGAGAACACCCGGGACCCAGTGTCCTGACCCTTGTCTCAGCCATGAGCCCTGGGCATGTGTGCAGGGCCCAGGTTCTCCCAGCAGAGCCAAGCATGCCCTGGCTAGGTGTTTAGAAAATGTTTGATGAATTTGCAAGAATAGAAGCTGGTCTTCTCCCAGTGTTGGAGTGAGCCCTTCTTTGTGATCCTGCAGGGAAAGTTGTTTAGCTGCTACTTGAATACTTCCTGTGACGGGGAGGTCACTACCTAATCAAGTTCCAGATCTAACTTTGGGTTTTCTAGAAGCAGACCCTGAGACAAGGATTCAAGTGCAGCTAGCTTACTGGGGAGGTGACCCGGGAAACACTGTAGGGGAGAGGGAAAGTGAGACAGCAAAGGGGAGGAAGCCAGTACAGAATGTGACATGAACAAGCTGCCACCATGGGCAACTAGAGTGTAATTCTGCCGCAGACAGCAGATCCTGGAGTTACACCCGTCAAGGGGGGAAGAAGCTGGGTGTTTATTCACCACCTCCCATCAGTCATTGGCTGTCACTGACTTGGGGCACTTCCAGCCTGTCCTGTGTAAGCTCTGAGCGTCCTCCCGCCATCAGAAAGAGTCACAGGTGTGGGCAGTGAGCTGGGAGCTGTGACGGGACTCTTGCAGAATAGTGCCTTCTGACTTTTGCGTTTCTTCTCAGGGCACTGGTACCCCGGAGCTGTGTATCACTCATTCCCTCATCTTCTCCTCCCCACCCCATAGCATTGATTCTTTCACCAGCGCTCCTCTCCCTTCTCTCTGGCCTGCTGCCCCACGCCGGCCCGGTTTGCGGTCACCGCTCACCCAGATCCAGCTCCCAGCAGTGCTCTTGCCTCCTGTCTCGGCTCACTCCTGTCTGTCTCTTTCCCTTCACAGCTGCCAGCCTGAGCTTCCTAAACTCCCCTGTCACTGCGCTTTCCACACTGCACATGCGTTCTTATGTGCTGACGTGACCTGCTGTCCAGTGGGTGTTCCGTGTATGGAGACGGTGAGCTCAGGGGATGAGATCTGGGCACCCGCCCCAGACATCTAGTAGGTACTTGGCAAATGTTGGTTGAACTGAACTGATTATGAGCTCAATCACATCCCTCCCCTGCTCGACAACCCTCACTTGTCCCTCCAGTGTCTTGAGGGGAGAGCCCAAGCTCCTCAGCTCAACATATAAGGCCCAGCATGAGCTGCGTCTGCTGACTTCTTCAGCTTTGGGTTCTAGAATCTTCTCTCCCACGCCTCCATCTGGTTATGCAGGAGCCTCCAGGAGCTTTGTGCATCCCTTCCTTTCCTTGACTCCAGCATGGTTACAAACTCAAAGCCAGCAGAGGCCAGACTAGAAGGCCATGAGTGAAGCAGGCTGGGTATGGGGCAGCAGAGAGTGGTGGCAACTGTGGGAAACTACCGAGAGCTTGCGTCCCTCCTATGAGCATTTATGTCCAATTGCTCAGAAAACTTGGTGTCTGACCACCCCAAGCAGGATCTGGCTGGAGGAATGCAGCGTGGACCATGCAGCTCTCTTTGTTTGCAGCGCCCTCCTTCTGCCTTCCCCTAGTGACATCTAGCTCCTCCTTCAGAGTCCAGTTCTGATGTCACCTCCTCCATGAATTCTGCAAGGATTCTCCCAGCTAGAAGGGCTCTTTGTCTACTCTGTGCGGTCACAACTTTTGGAACTTCTAATAGTATTTGTGTTCCTATCAAAAAAATTGAGCACTTACTCTGTACCAGGCCCCATGCCAGGGGCCTGCTACATACTTTATCTCATTTAATATATATTTTAAAAATTTAATATTTTGTTATTCTTGTTGAGCAACGTAACATATCCATGGAAAAGTACATAAAATATAAATGTACAATATAACAGTAATTATAAAGCAATCATCCAGGTAAATACTACTCAGGTCAAAAAATGGAATTTATTTCATTGATGAGGTAACACTGGCCCAGAGAGATTAAGTGATTGACCCCTGGTCACACAGTCATAAGTGGGAGAATTGGAATTTGAACTTGAGACTGTCTGACCCAGGTGCACGTTTCTATCACACCACAGCTGCCTCGCCTACTACTAGTGTTGTCAGATTTAGCAAATAAAAATATAGGATTCCCAGTTTATTGTGAATGTCAGATGAACAATGAGTAAGATTTCAGTATAAATATGTCGCAAAAATTTATACTAAAAAGTTATTTCTCACTTATTTAAAATTCAAATTTAACTGGGCATCCTGAATTTTATCTGGCAACTGCATCTCTTGGTCTTTCTTGTGTGATGGTCATTTGAGCCTGCGTCTCTCTCCTCTCTTTTTGGGATGTTTTTACACACAGGGCAGACGTTTGCCTTGTTCCGGGCTCAGAAGGTGCTCAGTAAATCCACTTGTATGGGGTGAGTATAAATTGTCACCCTCAGGCAAGACTCTGGGGCCATTTCTGCTGAACTTGGCCCTGCCTCCTTCCTGAGAAGACCTTGGATGCTTTGGAGAAAGGAGATGAAAAGCAGTTGGGCCCTTTCTCTTCCACCCCAACTTCTGCTCCAGCTCTGGCTGCCTGCTCCTGAGATTCAATTCCACCTCGGGAAGACCAGCTGGGATGTCAGGAAGGACCTGGAGTGCCCGAGCTGACTGTGGCCCTTCTGTCTCAGGAGCATGGAGGGTCTGAGAAGTAAAGCGTACTGTTCCCATTTTACAGACGAGGAAACTGAGGTTCAGCAAGGCTAAGTGACTTGCCAGAGGCCACACAGCTGGTTTGTTTGTGTTTATTTATATTCTATAAGGATTTTCACAGCTTGATGGAAGTGGGGTTTAGATCAGGTCTTTCTGACTCCAGTTCTGTCCAGTTCCCTCCCCCACCCCAGGACTGAGTATCCCAGCCTTCAGGGCCCTTCCTGGTGAGGGGGCGAGTCTTGGGCAGGTGGAGGTGGTGGTGGGGGTAGAAATAAAGGCCCCCCCTTGCAGACATAGGTGGGGAGGGTCTGGGTACATTAGGCTGACACTTCAGTCACCGACACTCCTGGGCAGGCACTCTGGGGGCCATCCTGTCCCTCCCTCTGCTTCAAGGAGGACCGTGTCTGCCAGAAGAGGCAAGGTGCTGGTTAGAGGGTTGGCTCTCCTGCTGTAGGTGATTCAGAGCAGACCCCAGGCTCAGGTTGTCATTGCTTCACTCCTATTTCACCTCATTAGCCAAAAAGCAAGTCATTCATCAGCTGCTGCTGAATGTAGAGCCTGGCCAATTGCAACCAAGGTCTTGTCTCTTGGCTTTCCAGCTCTGTCGGAGCTGAAGACCCTCAGGAGCTTGTGTCTCTTTCCCAGGACAGGCTCAGGGCTCCAGGCATCCACCAGCCCCAGCCCCAATATCAACCTCAGTCTCAGCTCCAAGGTCAGCTCAGTCAAGCTCCACCACCAGTCACAACCTCAGTTCCGCCCCAGCTCCATCCAAGTCCTAGCCCACCCCAGCCTCAGCCTCAATCCCTCCCCAGCCTCTGGGATCTGAAGGCAACAGAATCTCTGGCCACAGTATCCTCAGGGCCCTGGGCCCGGGCTTTGCTTTCTCTAGGTTCCCTTGAGTACTGACTCCACCGCTCAGCCCCACCAGCCCGGCAGCCACGCCTGCAACAGGAGACTGCTGGGTCATCCCTGAAAGGGTCAGTCTGTGAACACTGAGACTGTGTCCAGCCAGCTTTACCAGGGAGCTCTCAGATTCATGATCTTCTCTGGGGGCCGAGGGCCTGGACCTGATCCAGGCATCCTCCTGGTGTGAAGGCTAACCCTCCTCCCCAGTGGTCTGCCCTTTGACATTGCTCTGAGGACGTGTGCCTCGATGGTGTGTGTGTACATATGTGTGAAACTAAATACGTGCTTGTACATGTGCATCTGCACAGGTGTGTCCACGTGTGCCCCTGCCCCTGCACCGCTCAGGGCACACCTGGAGTTGTGTCTGCTCCGGAGCCCTGGCTATAGAGTGTGTCCAGAGGAGGGGTGACTCGGGTTGGGAGGGGACTCATCGTGTCAAAGGCGTGAGGAAGGGACAGAGGGAAGACACTCAGTACCATGGACAGCAGCCCAGTGGTCACCGGCCCCAGGTACAGAGGACAGCGTTCTCTACCCAGCTTGGGGCCAGGGTCAGGGATGGGGGTGGGTCCTGGATGGACGTCACTGGGGCCTCCCATCCTGGGCTATCCCTGGTAATCAGAGGCTGTGAAAGGAGGCTTTTCAGTTCCCTGAGCCAGAAATGGGCAAACCGCAGAGAGGATGGTTTGCTTATCAGATACAGCTGCTCCAGCTGGAGGCTTCACACCTGAGCAGCTGCTTCTCTTTGTCACTGCAAGGCTGGCTGGCCTGACCCAAGGAGGCCTGGACAGGGCTGGGGTCACAGCCCCCTGACCATCCTTAATCCCCAGGAAAAGACAGGACAGGAGTGCCACCCCATCTCCCCTGCTCCCACGGACCCTACAGCTGGCTGTGTCCTGCAGCCCCTGCCCCACGGGATCAGCACCTCACTCAACTCACTCAGGTGATAAGTCTGTATTAAGCATTTCTTCTGATTTAGGTATTTTTCTAGGTGCTGGGGAGCACAATATAAAAATCTTTGCATTCCCAGAACCACCCTTCTCGAGGGGGCAGATGGACCACAAACAATAATAAAGTAGAATAGAGAGTACGCGAGATGTGACAAGTTCCATGAGGAAAATGAAGCTGGGACGCTGGATGGGGAATGCTCAGGTTGCGATTTTAATTAGCCTGGTCCGGGGAGGAGACGTACGAGCGAGACCTCAAGGAGGGGAGGAGTGACTTGTGAGGATTCCTGGGGAAGGAGAGGGCCAGGCAGCGCTGGCAGTCTCCCCTGGTTAGGGGGTACGTGGTGAGGGGGGACCCCTCTGTCAGGGCTTGGGTCTGGGGAGGGAGTTATAAAATCAAAGACCTGCAGATTCATCATCTGGCTGCCGTTTACTGAGCCCTGTTACTGGCCAAGTTCCTTTCTAGGTTTCTCCACAATGTCATCTCAACCATCCCAGATGACCATGGGGGGCTGGCACTAGGATCATTCCCACTGAATTGACGAGGAAACTGAGGCTTGGGGATGTCACATGACTGTTTGAGGTGACACAGACCACGACAGAGCCCTGATTGGAATCTGGACTGGTCAGATCCCAAATCCCACGCTCTGAAAACTGCAAAGTCTCTCAAAAATGGAAAAAAAGCTGTTATTTATTAAACCTAGCCCTACTCTGGGGAGATTTGAATTTAGTCCCTTAGGGTTTCCTCTGAAAGGTAGCCCCTAGGTCAGCGCTTTCTGGGTGGTTGCTTCTTCCTGAATTTTCTCTGTCTCTACATTAGGGGTTCTCTGTTTTTGTGGGCCTAGGCACCCTTGGGTGGCTTGGAGTCTCCATGGGGTCACACCAAGTTCTGTCTACCATTCATCATCCCCTAGGAAGTCTTCCCTGATTGAGCCCTCGACACCTGGTGGCCATCTCTCTCTCCTCAGTCCTGACGTTGAATAGCTCCTTAACCCTGTTTCCCTAATTGCCTCCTATTATGGGCTGAATTGTGTCTCCCCCAACACCCCCAATTCATACCTCGAAGTCCCAACCCCCAGGACCTCAGGGTGTGACTGTATTTGGAGACAGGGCCTTTCAGCAGTGGTTAAGGTAAAAAGGGGTCATCTAGCTGGGCCCTAATCTAATCTGATTGGTGTCCTTATAAGAAGAGGAGATTAGGCCAGAGATACACACAGAGGGAAGACCTTGTGAAGACACAGAGGGAAACGGCCATCTACAAGCAAAGGAGAGAGGACTTGAAGAAACCAGCCCTACCGACACCTTGATCTCAGACTTCCAGCCTCCAGAACTGCGAGATAATACATTTCTGTTGAAGCCCCCAGCTTGTGGTACTTTGTTATAGCAGCCCTGGCAAACTAATACACCTCCTTTTCCATTTTCCAAATCCCTGTTCTGGTGGGGAGAGCAGTGCCTCCTGGACTCTCTCTCCCCTGCCAGGAGCACAGCAAGCCCCCATCTCCTGGTGTTATGTGGCCTGGGCCCCAGGGAATAGAGGTCAAGGTTACCAGCTCGATGCAGCCGGGGCCTTGCTGACATTCCCATCTACCACCAGCCCAGCCCCTCACAGCAGCATCACTGCCCACCCCCCACTACTCCAGTGCTCGGCCATGCCGCCACGCTGCCCTTCTGACACACCGGCATTCTGCACCCGTCATTCTGACGTGTCAGCCGTCTGCCTCGCTGACACTTTGCTTCAGCAAATTTCCACTGACACTTGGAACATCGACTTTGACCACAGCTGGGCTCCTCCCTGGCCACGTTCTGCCACACTGCCTTCGCGCCCAGTGGACATTCGTGGCACTCTGGTACACCGACCCCTCCATATACGGACTTCCCTGTCAGAATGTCAGGGCTGGTCAGCCTTCCCAGTTCACAGGCTAACGAGGGTTCTGTGCATTTATCTCTTGCTCTGTGTGTGGCTAACCTGGTCCTCCAGCCTGCCCTCCACCCCAAAGCTTCATTCTGCTCATCCTCACCTGTGACCTCTGGGGTTGTCACATAGCTTCTCCCTGATCGGCCCTCCCTCCCCCATGACGTCCTATACTAACTGCTTCTCTTTAACCCAAATACACTACACACACTTCAGGCAGCTCAGCACCTTCTGGGGAAGCCCTTGCCGCATCCCTTGCTGAGTCTACAGAAGACCATGTGAGCTGCCCCCGATACAACTGATCAGAAACGGATGCTTTACCCAAGGAAGGCCTTTCCCTAGGTTGGCCATGACCCCTTGAACTGTTTTTACTCACAACGCTTCTGACACCAAATATGTGGGGTCTTCCAACATCAACAACCAATTATCTGAATCTCCAACACTAGCTGGGTGTCCAACCATTCAGTGCCATTCTGACACTAAATACCCAGAGTTAGTGCAGGACCCCTCAAGTTGAAGGGATCCATCCTACAAGACTGCCCCCCACTTCAGACGCCAGTTGTAAGTTCTGAGCTTCCTGTACTTCTGACTGACTGGCTGTAAATTACGGGTTCCCATGATCCCCCCTCAGGTTTGATAATTTGCTAGAACAGGTCACAGAATTCAAGAAGGTGATTTATTTACATTTACTGGTTTATTATAAAGGATACAACTCAGAACAGCCAGATGGAAGAGACACACAGGGCATGGTATGGGGGAGGGGCTTGGAGCTTCTGTGTCCTCTCAGGATGCATGGCTCTCTCAGCACCTCGATGTGCTTACCAACTCGGAAGCTCTCCAAATCCAGTCATTTAGGGTTTTTTATGGGAGTTTCATTACACAGACATGACTGATTGAATCATTGGCCATTGGTGATTAATTCAATCTCCAGCCCCTCTCTTCTCCCTGGAGAGTGAGAAGTGGGACTTTGCGGGTGGGGCTGAAAGTTTCAACCCTCTAATCAAGCCTTGGTCTTTCAGGTGACCAGCCCCCTCCTGAAGCTATCTAGGGGTCCTAGCCACCAGCCATCTCATTAGCATACAAAAGACACTCTTAATACTCTGGAGATTCCAATGGTTTTAGGAGCCGTGTGCCAGGAATCAGGGACAAAGACCAAATATTTACTTTCTGTTGTATCACACCCATGCACATGTGTAATTTCAGCAAATCTCTTTTTCCCTAATGTAAGGAATGAGTCCATCTGTTGCCACTGAAATATCCCCAAGAGGCCCCTTTTCCTGGGCTGACTTCCAATAGTCCCCTTAGCCTTTTCTTACTCCCTCTACCCTCCCCTGCAACTCTGGAGTCCTGGGTTCTAAACTCAGCTGCTCTACGGACTAGCTGTGTGTTGGACAGGTCCCACCCTCTCTCCCGGTCTCAGTTTCTTCATCTACAAAATAGAAATGGTACTAACAGTACCCACCCCATACGGCTGTTGTGAGAAGTTAATGGGCCATGCATGTAAAGCACTGAGCAAGGACATGGCATAAAGTAGGTGCTCAATAACAGGGAGGTGGTTTGGGCTCTGGATCCAGACTTGCACTCCACTGCCTGGGTTTAGATCTAGGTACCACCACTTACTAGCTGTGTGACCTTGGGAAAGTTGCTTAACATCTCTGGGCTTAATGTGAAATGGATATACCAGTGATATTCATCTCCTAGAAGTGCTGTAAGAATTAAATGGCTTAAGAGGAAGAGGGCTTAGATCAGTGTCCGGCATAGAGTAAATTCTATACAAGTGTTAGCTATTAGTGGTCATATTATCCTTAGTTACATTAATGTCATATACACTGTCAGTTATAGTTACATGAGCGTTAGCTACTATTACTCACTATATTTCCTTGTTATGACACCACATCAGTGGAATCCTCCCACTTGTGACGTCAGGGTAACGGCTCTTTGTCAATCCCAGAACCCCCATCCTGCCGTGGTGTCCCACCACGTCGCCCCTGCCCCTCTGCCTGGGGGCTCTGCCCATTTTCACTTGGACAATCTCCCTGTGCTTGCCATCTCAGGCCACAAGCTGCTTCCTTAGGAAAGCCTCTCTGAGCTCTTGGTGAGTCAGTCCTTGTTATATGTGCCCGTAAGACCATGTGTCTCTTGTACTAACCCTGACAATGATCACTGTTTTACTTCTGTTTCTGTGACTCAAGTCTGTCTCCTTCCTTCCCTTGACCATGAACTCCCTGAGATCACTGACCTGTCTGCCTTTTCTGCTCGTCTTTTTACTCCCAGTGCTAATACTTCGTAGATTCCCCATAAATATTGGTTGAACAAAGAAGTGAATGCATGAATGTGTTGGGGAAGAGGGAGAATCCCCCTCCACCCTTTCCCTTAACGTTCTTACGGCTGGCCAAATAATTAAAAGATGGGTTAGCAGGAGAAAATAAAACAAAGTTTAATAACATGTATACATGGGAGAAACTAGGGAAACTGAACACATTGCTCAACACAATGGCAGCAATTCTCATCTTAAATACCATCTTCAGCTAAAGACAAAGGAGGGTGTTGAGGGGGGTGGAGGTTTGGGATTTCAGAGGGGAAGAAGACAATTCACATGGAGAGAGAAATGTGAATGTTTGTCAGACAATTCTTTGCAGGGCCACCTATAGAGGATGTGGCCAGAGAGACAGAAATTATAGTGTTCAAGAGTACGTAGATTTAAGTCATCTCCTTCCGTCCTGATAAGAGTTTCCACAGATAAGGTCATCCCCCCTCTTCCCAGTACACAGAGGGAGATACCTTTACAAATGTAAATATTTGGTAAACAGAACTTTGGTAAGAATGGGCTTAGTGAGGACCCTGCCAGTCTGTCTATACCCAGAGTTAAATTCCTTTAGGCAGTTAGTGGGGGAGGTCAAATGTCCATCAGAGAAAATAATCAAGGTAAAGAGATATATTTCAGGGTGGCCAATTTTGATCTCTCACAAATGAATGAATGAATTAGTGTATGAAGGTCCAGTCTACCTTCTTCCTTCCTTGTCTTCTCCAGCCCCTGGGCTGGCTCCCTCTCCTCGGGGGCTGTATTGGAGCTGGGCTCCTCAGTCCATTCCTCGATCTCATTCTCTGAGCTCTAGAGCCAGGGAAGGGGGGAGAGGAGCATTGACACGGGGTCTGGGGGACCAGAGGAGCAAGTGGGACTCACAGCTGGACACATAGGCAGGAAGCAGCACCTCCAGGAAGATCCCAGGATCAGTGTTTTCAGCCTCATGTGCACAGGAGACTTTCTTACCCGAAGGTGGTGCCTCATCATTCCTTTTATTTCTGGGCTCCCTACCATCCTCACCCACTTCCTGGCTTAATCTTCTGATTTGAGACACTCTCAAGTATGGCTATGTTTTCTTGGAAGCGTCTCTTGGCCTGTCTGGGGGTGGGAGGAGGCCTCTGGAGGCCCTGGTCCCACCTATCAGTCTTGCATTGAAATTCTGAGCATGGCTGGATGATCCGCCCATCACCAGCTTGGGAGGTGCTGTGCTTGAGAGGAGTCGATTCCGGAGACCCTGCAACCTCTCCTGCTGATGGACTGGCTCAAGCTCTGACTGCAGTGTCCCTCCAGCTTGTTTGACCTTGGGCTCTGGTCTACGCAGCCACCCACCTCATGGGGCTGAATCCCTGCGCAGGGCCTGACATGGGTCAGAGTCACCTTTGTGGAACAGGTACGTTAGAGTCCCAGCTCCGCCGCCGACTTTCTGAACTTTGCAAATTGTGTGACCTCATCAAACCTCTGTTGTTTCACTTCAACTTTTAGTTGGTTATGAGGATTTATCTAGTAGGAGAGTGTACCAAGGACATTTGTAAATGGTGAATATTCAAGCCATTTGCTTCCAACCTGCCACCTGCCCCCAGGTCCTGTGACACCTTACTGGCCTCCGGGTCACCATCCACCTTCTCCTCCTTCTCTCCTGGGCCTGGCCCAGCCCCCACCCCTGTCCTGGGTCCTGCCTCCTCCATCAGTTGAGCCCCCACACATTAGTGCAGTTCTGGTCTGTTATTTTATGCATAAACACCTACCTTTATGGTTCCTCCCACCATAAAGTCCCCTGAACACAGCACCTCCCTCTTCACACACATGGTTTACCTTCCCTTCAAGGTCGGATTTCTAGAAGGAATAGTCTAGAGGTAGGTGATTCAGATCCTGGCTCTACTTGCAGCTGTATGCCTTGGGCAAGTTCCTATATTTCTCTGTGCCTCAGTTTCCTCATCTGTAAAGTGGGGCTCATAATATTTACCTTACAGGGATTTTGGAGGATTAAGTGAGATAATCCACGTTGAGCACAGGGCATAGTCTGGCACATAGTAAGAGCTAATTAAATAATTAGTTGCTATTATTACTGTTATTGTTTTTATATCCCCGTCGCCCATGTTATCTTCCATCAGCTTGACTTCCTTCCCCATCTGAACAAAAACCTTTCAAGGTTGAATCACCTATGACCGTCCAGTGGCCATTCCCCATCTCTGCTCCCAGGCACTCTGCCAACTTTTCTGTAGTCTTTGACACTGCCATGGGAATTATCAGGGTGGAAGGCTCCAGAAGTCCTGCAGGGGATGTCAACCTGTGGTTGGTGGGATGCTCATGGGACAGCCTCACAAAGTATGAAGGGCTGATACAGGGCTTATCACGTCCTTGGTGCTCAGTATTTGTTGAATGAGTAGAAGGCCCTGCCAGGAGGGGCTCTGAAAGTGTAAGGAACAGAACTACCACGAGCTCCAACATGTCTGGAAATTCTGCTGGGCTAAGGATCGGTCATTTCAAAGACATTCAAAGGGAGTTTCAACGGGCAGCCCCTTGAGGGCAGGGACCATGTTTTATTAGACTAGCACAGAGTAGTATCCACAATTCTCTGTTGAATGCACAGGAACAGGGGCGAATGTGCCCATGAAACCAGCTCACAGCCCAGTCTGTGCAGCTATGACGAGGAACAGGGGGTTAATGCTTCATGGGGTGCTGTCTCTGCAGTTCTGAGGAGGAATCTTTTTGCTTTTTAGCTCAGGCAGCCTGGCTCCTGCATTGCACAGAGGGCTGGTTTGATTTCTTATTTATTACAGAGAATATTCTCTGTCATGGTGAGTGTAGGGAATGGAGTTTCAGGAGCCTGAGTTTTCACTGACTGTGCCAGCCAGCCTGCTGGGGCCCCTGGCACCTCCAATGGCCCCTCTGATACTGCATTCATTCTCTCACTCATTCATTCTTTCACTCGTCAGTGTACTGAACACCCATCTCGTGCCAGGGCCTGAGCCAGGGGGAGGAGGGACCAGGTAAAGAAACATGGAAACTGTCTGTGGCTCCCAAGAGACCAGGTCCTAATCCCCGGACCCTGTGATTGTCACCTGAGATGGCAAAATCAACTTAGCAGATGTGATTAAGGATCTTGAGATGGGGAGATTATCCAGGTAAGCCCTAAATGCAATCCCAAGTGTCCTCCTAAGATGGAGGCAGAGGGAGATTTGGCACAGAAGAAGAGAAGGTGACGAGAGCCAAGGCTGAAGGCATGCTCTTGCTCTCTGAGGATAGAGGTGGGGGCCACAAGCCGAGGAATCTAGGGGACCACTAGAAGTTGAAGAAGGCAAGAAAACTGATTCTTCCCTCTGAGGATCCAAAAGGAAACAGCTCTGAGGACACCTTGACTTTAGTCCAGTGAAACTGATTTTGGACTTCTGATCTCCAGAACAGTAAAAGAATAAATTTGTGTTGTTTAAATCACTAAGTTTGTGACAATTTGTTACAGTAGTAACAGCAAACTAATATACTGTCCTAAGGTATTGAACACCTAGGGGAGGAAATGGACACCTTTGCCCAGGGGTGAGTGCCATAATAGGGTACAAAGGGAGGGGGAGGGGTGTAACAGAGGCTGTTACCCACCCTGTGGGGTGGGGAAGAGGGCCTGGGAGGGCTTCCCTAAGGAGGAGCTGCTTGCTGAGCTAGATCTTGAAGAAAGGGTAAGTATTCTCCAGGAGGACATTGGTGGGAGAGGATAGGAATGAAAAACAGCACACGCCCAGGCAAACCTGGAGTGTGAAATAACAAGGCATATCTGGGGAGCTGTGGAAGTTGGGGAGTGGATGGAAGCTCAGAGCAATAGGATATGGGGCTGGAGAGGTGGCTGGGTCAGCCCCTGGAGGGTCTCCATGTCAGGAAGTTGTGACTTGACCTGTAGGCAATGGGAAGCTAGCATGGTGAGTTGCATTAATGGCCTCGTACTTCATCCCTCCCTGTACTCATGCCCATTGCTATGTGACTTTGCATATCCTCCCATCCAAAGGAGAGTATATTTTCCTGCCTCTTGATACTATTTCAACTGCGCGTCTTGCTTTGGACAATGGAATGACACAAATTGACCGCATGTCAATTCTGAGCCCGCGTCTCAAGAAGACTTGCATATTTCTGCTGGTCCCAGGGAAGGATGTGCCCCAGTGAAGTCAGGCCAGAGTTGAGTCCCTAGCTAACCTGCAGACCACGAGTGACCCCAGCCAACCCACAGATGCCTGAGTTACAACAAATGACAATTATTCTAAGCCATCACGTTTTGGGGTAACGCAGCAACAGCTAATTGAGACACCAATGAAGGGTTCAGAGGAAAAGAATGACATGGACAGATCTAGATTTCAGAAAAACCTCTTCGGTGCGGTGACACTGGAGGGTGGATTGGAGGAGGTGAGCCTGTAGGTAGCAATCCAGGTGGGAGGTGCTGAGGGCCTTCCGTGAGGCAGAGCAGTAGAAGGAGGAGAGAGACACAAGTGCTATTAAGGAGGAAGATTAGACCACAAAGCTAAGTTACAAATTAGGCATAGGGGTGGAGGGAGAGAGGAGATTTGGGTGATGCCAACATTTCTGGCATTGGAAATTGGATTCGAATAGGGTCCACGTATGGATAAAGTGATAAGACAATGGCGAGCTTTGCTGTGTTGGCTTGTGGTGCTGTGACCAGGACAAAGTTATAATTATAGGTCCGGGGCTGGAGTCTGGGCTGAAGACCTAGACTAGGGAAACTTCAGAGAATTAGTGACGGTGAATTAGTGAAAATGGAAGGTATTTACAATAAGCAGAAAAGAGGCCAAGTTTTGAACCCTGGAACCACCACCATTTATGTAACGGCTGGAGGGAGTCTGAGAGACGATGGAGGAGCAGTCAGAGAGGAGAGAGGAGAACGAGGGCATTGCTGGGGTCCAGAAACCCCAGGGATGGGACCCTAGGAGGAGGAGGAGGAAATGCAGTGTCGTGGGCAGAATGTCACGGCTGATGAAGACCGGAGGCTGTGGAGTGAGCCTAGGATCTGGCCACTGGACGGTCATGAGTCACCTCGGTGAGAGCAGTTTCGGAGGCAGATGGCAGTGGCTGTGATGGGACTGGGAGGTGAAGGAGTGGAGAGAGTGAGTAAAGGAAAACCCTTTCAAGACAGCTGATGTAGAGGGGGACAGAGAGAGAGGGCGTGGGACTGGGGCTTTACTTTCTCCCAGGCTGCAGGGCCTGGAACATGATTTGTGGTTGAGGGTTCTGAGCAGGGGAGAAAAAAAGTCTGATTTATTTTTTTAAAAAATCACTCAGGCAACAACAGGGGTACAGACTCTAGGGTGGTGAGTTATGGGAAGCAAGCAGACCAGTGAGGAGACTGGTTTAACGGTTCAGGAGACAGACGATGGTGGCTTTGAGCAGGGTGGTGGCTGTCTAAGTAGTAAGAAGTGGTCACATTTGGGATATTTATGTGTGTATGACCTTAGGACCAGAAGGACTTGGCTATGGATTACATTGTGTGCCTGTGTGTGTGTGTGTGTGCGCGCGCGTGTGTGCATGCACAATGACAGGAATGTAACGTGACTTCCAGGTTTTTGCCCGAGTAACTGGGAAGGCTGGAGGAGAAGCAGGAACAGGTTTTGTGGAGGGGGAAGGTGTGGAATCATTTTCTTAGAGACGTTGACTTTAAAATACTTGATAGAAATGCCAATGTAGATATCAAGGGAGCCATGGAAAACGTGCATCTGGTGCTCTGGGGAGAGGACTGGGCTGGAGACGCAGATTCAGGAGTCATCCAGAACATGGAGCATTTACATCCCTGTGACCGGGAGAGAGAGTGGAGCTGGAAACACTAGCTCAGCGTTGTCTTCTCTGTTAGACTCTCAAGGCTGTGAAGGCAGAGCCTCATCTGCCCTGTGCGTGGCTGTATGCCAGTGTCTAGAACAGTGCCTGGCATACAGTAGGTGCTGAATAAGTGCTCATCTGAGGAATGAGGTAGGTGAGTGTTGTGGGGGTTGGTTAGGTCAAGGAAGTGAGCGGTGTGAGTGTGGTGAGGGCCATCCTGTGGGCGGGAAGTGATGTGCTTACTGTTCAGGAAGGAATGATCACCAGCCCTGTCTGAGTCTCCCTCCGCCGTGCCTTTGTCTGCTGTTCCCTCTGCCTGGAATTCCCTGCCACTCCCAGGCCCCAGACCCACAAGGGCAAATCCTGCTCACTCTTCCCTCCCAGGCATTACGAATCCCTCGAGCAGCTCTGCCATCCAGCTCCCTTTCACTTCTCCACAAAGAAGCTGAGAGACTTCTTGAAGCCCCCTGAGTTTCGCTAGGTTGACAGGTCACTTGACAGAGTGGAAATGTTGGGAGGATGCGTGCTGGGCTCTGGTGATCACGAACATGACTTGCCTTCCATGTGTGCACAAACTGGATGTCCTAGGCCCTTGTCAGGTGGAGGTCAAGTTAGAAAAATGCACTTTCTCATTTTGCAAAATGAAGACATTTGGCTTGTCTGGAATTTTCTCTCCTCATCTGTTCTCCAGGATTTCGTGGCTTTCTCATCTTCCTGGATGGAAATTTTTCTGGGGTTTGAGATGCATCTTAAGCTCTTTCCTGTTATGTTTCAGTCCCCTTGGCAGTTTTGGCGGCCTTGGCAATCCCGTGCTCTGGCAGGTCCCGTGGGTCTGTGGGGCTCTCTGCCCTGGTCCCTGCCTTCTGCACAAATCCCCTTTAAATCTGGACCTCCCCTGCCTCCCTAGACACCTTCAGACCTCCTTCTCCTTCTTTACCAGGATCACTCCAGGTCCCGGTTCACTGTAGGTCCCCATTTCTCCCTCTGGGGCCATCTTCCCCTTTGAAGCCCCAGACAGGGGCTTGCATCTCTCTATGAGGAAAATGCTTTAACACTTGCCTTTTCCTAGAGGAGGGGCATCTGTCAGCCCAAGTTCTTCTCTTCTCTTGTCTGGCCCACAGGGGCTGGTACAGCCAAGTCCATTTGTGGCTCTCGCTTCTGCTTCCCTGGCAGTGACTTACTGGTCAAAGTCTGTCCAGAAAAGTAATTACTCCTGTCAGTTCTTTAACTAATCTGAGCCTGGGTTTCTTCATTTATACAATGGGAATGATAATCTGCCTGCTAGGGTTGTTCCAAGGGTTAAATGAGATTATATATCTGGACGCTCCCAGCACACTTCCGGATACCTGCAGGCACTGGATGGTGAGCATCTGGCTCCTCCCTTTCAAGCCTCTTATTCTCGTCCCCTCTTCCTCCGCCTTCTGGTTATGAAACTGTCAGAAGGAGTCGCCTTAGCTGCGCCCATGCTGCTGGGTGGAGGATGGAAGGTGGATGACCTCCCTCCCGTGGACAGCCTCAGCTAGCTCATCTTTAGGGGGACCCACCATCTGGGTTTGCCTAGAGCTGAGGGGTCTCTGAGACAGGAGGTCCTTCATGCTAACACCAGAAGCCGGCCCTACCTGCGCTGTCTATCTCTGACCCCATCTGGGATGAGTATGCAGGGCTGGCACGTTCTAAATCTCATGGTTCCAGCCTTGGCCAGGGGCACCAGATCTTGGCTCTGCCAGCCGGGTTGCTGTGTTCCTCTCTGTCTCCCTCCTTGGTCAGGGCCCTTCCATCTCCAGCCCTGGGAATGGTTCAGAGCTGCAGGCCAGGGGCCCCGAAACTCTCAGGCCCCAGTGTTGGCTCCTTCACACGCACTGGGCCTGCCCTCAGGATGCCGTCACGGGCTCCCTTTTCTACTGGTGAGCTGCTGTCTTGGGAGGAGCCCCTGGGTTTTCCTGGGCTTCCGTGTCGTCGTTGGTAAATTGGGGATATTAATGTCTACCTAGTTGGGGTTTTGGGGGGCTCCAACAAGATAGTGAGCACAAACACTCGTCGCAAAAAGCAAAGTGCTGAGTGCACGGAGGTGTGACTGTGGTTATGATGCGGCCCTTTAGGGAAAGGCCTTTTCCTTACAGCCATTTCCAGGGCATGGATGGGACACAGGAGGGCTCAGTTTTGATGGCAGATGGTGGGGGTAGGATAAGAGTGGGGTGGACCCGTGAGGGCCCTGGGAGGAGGGGCGGGGGGCGTGGGTAGACAAAAGGCCCGCTGTCCCGTCGTCTGGGGCCCGGCTTGTCTCTCCCTGCCTCGCCCGCTCTGCCTGGCTGCATTGATTTACTTGAAAGTTTTTAACGGGTTATAATTGGAAAAGGCCTGGGTGAGATTTGCATATTGATTTGACATTTAAGTATATGATTAAATAAAAGCTGACTGAGGTCATCACTTCACTAAATTGGCTTAATGAGTGTTGATTACCCTGCGCGTGTTAATTCCATTCACCCTGATTACTCCATCTATCTTTCTCAGGGATCTATTAGCACCTTTGACTCAATTGTACTTGATGGGACAAGCAGCAGGATAGGGGCCAGTGGGGCGTGGTCCCTGGTCTGTCTGCCTGTCCACCCAGCTGTTCACTGAGCCCCAGAGGTTCTAATGCGCGGTAGCTTCTTCTTTCTCTCTCTGTCTCCCACCCTCTTCCTCCTAATCACGGAATCTGATCACTAACTCTTTCTGAACAGGAGTGTCGCCTCTCCGGCGCCAGAGAGAAATCAGGTGCTGCGGGAGGAAGAGGAATGGGGGTGAGCTGTGAGACCGAAGAGAAGTGCCTCCTCTTCCCCCACGTTACACTCTCCCCTTCTGACACATGAGAAATCACAACTTTGTTGTCTGAGTCCTCTGGGGCCACAAGAGCTAGCCTGCTCCTTCTTCCACAGGTAGCAGAGCATTTCTGAAGATGGAGATCCCTACAGCTGGCTTCCATGTCTTCCGTTTGCCCCTCCCTATCTACTCTTCACCTGTCTCCAGCCTGCTGTCCCATAGGGACCCATAAATGGGCTCCTTTGCCCCCTGGCTTCCTGTTGGCTTCAGCCAATGGGGACTCCCGGCAGGAGCCTGGAGGGAGGGAGGAGAGTGAGGTTGGGGTATTTGTTTCCCTGGCTCCTCCCTGCTGGCTGACCAAAGGGCTCAGTCTCTGTTGGCTCGCCCACTTCAGGGCTCTCTCTCTGGGTGACTTTGCCACCCCTGCCCGGGCCCCTGGAGCACTGGGGTGGTAACACAGTTCCAGCTTCCCCCAACCAGCCTGAGTGAACTGTGGTTCCCCTATGCTCTGCCCACACCTTGGTAAATAGACCCTTCATAAACTCTCCTTAAATTACCCAATTTGAGTGTGCCATCTGTTTCCTGCTGAGACCCTAACTGAGACAGCAGGCAACATATTTTCCCACTCAAAAATCTGGACACACGATCTGACAGTCCAAGCGCGACTGTAGGACACCAGACCCACCCCATCAGTCCAGCGTTACCTCTCTGCCCGGCACCCTGGGTCCCACGCACTGGTGGAGAATTCACCCCCTCGGGACCTCCACCATCATGGTCCTACTGCCTCCTCCTGGCAGCCCCTTCTCCTCACTGGCTACACCAACCACTTTCACCTTCCTGGAGCCCTGACCCCACCGACCCCCTCACTCTCAACAGACACAGCTCTAGCTTCATTACAAAAAGAGGCCATTAGTTGAGAATGTTCCTTAATGCTATGCCCTTTCTCACTAGACACAGTCCATCTTTTGGGGATCAAATTTTCTGAATCCTTCTGTTCAAGGTAAATATCTTCACCTTTGCCCAGTATCCTTTCCCATCCATTTTTTGGGAGCAGGGCCCGCTGTGGTAACTTCCCTGCTATTGTCTCTTTCCCTTCAGTCTGAGAACATGCACAGATTTCTCCCTCAGCCCCTTATCCTCTTCTCATTGTAGGCAAACTTCTTGACCGAGCCGTCTGCACTCGCTCTCTCTGCTTCTTCAGCCCTTCTGTCCCCGTTCCTCCGCATAAGGCTGCTCTTGCCAGCTTACCAATGACCTCCAGGATGACAGCTCCAAAGCATCCATCTCAGATTCGGTTTCCCAGACTGAGGGTGACCAAAAGCAAACCACATCTCTCCTTTCCTGGGCCAGCGTGAAGATTATCTCCCCAAACTGCCCACTGTGAGAGTCTTTGGACCTTGGAAGCTGGGAAAAGATGTGATGTTGTTCCGACACACCCGCCTGGGCCAGTCAAAATCAACGCCAATCAGCAGACATCCCTGCCTGGAGCCCACCTTCATCCCACTAGGTTTTGCCCCCAGCTCCTCATTGTCTTCCTTGCCATTAGAGAATGTCCCCCTCTGGTGTCTAAGAGGCCATACATTCGATTGAATCAGTCCCTTCCTCTCCAACCCGGACAACACACCCTAGTTCTGGCCTCATCATCTGTTACCTGGCCTGTTATTACAGACCCTTCGCAGCTCTCCCTGTCTCCCAATGCTCCCTCCACTCCATCCTCCACTCCAGCAGCCAGAGAGATCGTTCTGAAGCACAAATCTAGTCCTGTTATTACCTCTCTGCTTGAAGCCCTCAGTGGGTCCCCATCACCTACCAGTGCCAGGCCAAACATTTTTAGCATGGCAGAGTGTGGTCCCAGGGAACTCCTATTCATCCTTCAAGGCCCATTCAATGGTCTCCTCAGTGGAGCTGTCCTGACCCCCATCTCCAGCAGAGTTCCCATTCCCTCCTCCTGGCCCACACCACTTTGCTCTTTTCTCTGTTTCTACGTCAGCTTCTCCCACTGTCTGGGAGCCTGAGACCATGCCTAATGCGTCTTTGTAGCCCTAGGGCCCAGGACAAGGCCTGGCAGAGGGAGTCATCCATCCACTTAAAAAATATTTACTTGGGCTTCCTATATGCCCTCCATCATTATGGGATAAGGCACTGAGTACAGCAGAGAACAAGAACAGACAGAAATTGCTGCCCTCCTGATCTTCCATCCTACGTGGGTGGAGTGGAGGGAGACAGATAATGAACAAACAAAAAGATGGTTCTCAAGAGAGGAGAGTGCTATGTGACTTTCCCTAGGTCACAGCAAATGAGCAGAAAAAGTGGAACTTGAACTCGGTTCTTCGATTCAAGTCCATTGCTCATTCCCCCTCCCCCGGGCCGTTAGGAGACCCCGGTTGTCCACTTCCCTGGAGGATGTGACCTTGGGGACCTCCCCTAGCCTCTGTTTGTCCATCAGTAAAGGAGGGGAAGTCATGCTTGTCTGCTTCCCTTGGGGGTTGGAGTTGGTGGGTGCAGTGGTGTCCCTCGGCCGCCATAATGGATGGCCACAAACTGGGTGACTTAAAGTAACAAACATTTATCTTGTCACAGTTTTGGAGGCTAGCAGTCTGGAATCAAAGTGTCGGCAGGGCCACGCTCCCTCTGAGGGCTCGAGGAAGAATCTTCCCTTGCCTCTCCCCTAGCTTCTGGTTACTCCTGACAACCCTTGGAATTCCTTGGCTTGTAGCTGTGTCACTCCAATCTCTGCCTCGGTCGTCACATGACCTTCTCCCTGTGTGTTTCTGTGTCTCTTCTCTTTTTATGAGGACATCAGTCATATTGGATTAAGGGCCCACCTACTCCAGTATGACCTCATCTGCAAAGACCCTATTTCCAAATAAGGTCACATGTACTGGTACTAGGGGGTTGGGACTTCTACATGTCTTTTTGGGGGACACCATTCAACCCACTGTGGTTGGTATGAGAAAGGAGAACAGACAGGAAAGGGCTTGGAACTGAAGACAGGGAGGAAACACTAGACCCATCTGGGACTGGGGCCAGGCAAAATCTGTCCTCTTGTTTTGAGGCCTTGAACCTGGGGAGGGGACTAGGGCTTCCGGCTCAGAGCCTGCGGAGGTAGTCCAGGGCTCCCAGCTCAATCCCACTTCATTGGGCTGTAGGTGGGTGACTCAGACATGGGGCTGTTGAGCTTGAGGGTGTCCTAGACAGGCAATCCTGTGCTTCTGGCATATTTCCCTCACCTTATGGGGCCAAGAAATATAACACTTCTGGAAACTTGGAAAGCCTAGGTTAAAAAAAAAATGACCCGAACCTTTTATTTTTCTTTATGGGGAAAAATTGAAATTTTGGGAAAATTTGAAACATATGCAATACTTATTTTTGTAGCACCCTTTTCATATCTAAAGTCACTCTCTTAATTTAGGAGTGCAAAGGCAACCTTACATAATTTGGTTTGCTCAATAAAATTATCATGTTTGGCAAATTCAATAAAAAACTACAGCTTTCTCAGACAATAATGACAAATTTGCTAATTCAGTGAAGTTTTCAGTGTTTTAGACTTTGTTTAAAATGGAACTCTGTCAGCTGAGGTTCAAGTATGAGTTCCTCTAGGGTGAGCAGAAAAAATATCTGCGGATAGGAGGAAGGACTAACACGTGGAACAACACAACACATGTTGTGTATAATTAAAATGTTATATATAATATAATATTAATAATATTAAACAACAACAGCTATGACTTACTGTATGCTGTACTGTCTCATTTCACTTAATGCTATGAGACAGGGCCCTTCCCATTTTACAGATGAGGAAACTGAGGTTCAGAGAGGTTAAGCCACTCACATAAGGTTCTACAACCAGTAACTGGTTATGGTTTCAGATGCAGTAGGAGCTGAGCCTCAGTTGATTTATCAATAAAGACCTCCTTCTTTCATGACACCGTAAAGCCACCTACACTGGCCAGACCATAGAGTTTCTGTTTCTTAGATTAGTGTATCTACTGTGTGAGACAGATTTGGGTGTCTTCTGCGTTAGGAAGTAATCTGAGAACATGAGGGCACCTTGGGACGCTACAGGATATGGGGCAGGAACAAGGCAAGGGTCTTGGGCCCTGGGGGGCAGTTTGAAGACGTAAGACAAGAGAAGCCAGGCTCAGGTGATGAGCAGGGCCCTAGGGCAGGTACCCATGGGGAAGGCAGCTGGAAGGGAGTGACACAGGAGGTGCCAGCACCCCTGGGCCAGGGGCTGCCTGTGTTGGTCTATACGAAGACAAGGATGATGCTGGAACGTGTACCAGAGATGAGCTGGGAAGGAGCTATTTTTGAAAGTCCACTCCAAGCTTAGGAGATGCCTGGGCTCTCCAGAGAGATAGAGCCAGGTACAGGAGAAAGTAGAGAGTGGAGTCCCCAAGGAAGCCAGACACGAAACCTAGAAAGGGCACTAAGCAAAGCAGACCAGAGTCTTGAGCACACTTTTGCCCCTGGACATTGTCCAAATCAGCCTCATTTCTGACCCATCACTGTCAGCAGTTTCTGTTCCTGGACCTTTATTATTTCATTTCATAGTATCTCCAGTGGCTTCTAAGGACAGTGGGTCTCCAGGATCCCTGCCTCCTCTTCACCTAGATTTTCCTGCCCTCTTGCCTGGCAGTGACCGGCAGAGCTGACTTTTTCCTGGGCTGCCCTGCACCCGCCCCGGCCTCACGACTCCCCTTCCACGTTCTCTCCACCCTCCATCACCCAGTTCTCTGGCCCCAGGCGGCCCTTCCTCCAGGAGGAGGAGGGAGCCGGTTTCCTGGGCGACGACTGGTGGGGAATGGGAGAGAGGGGGAGGAGGCTGGTATTCCTGCTGGTGAGGGCTTAGAGGAAGCATATGCCATCCCGCCTGCCCTGTGAATTATTCAGCGGCCGTGAGAACGACTCTCCCCAAACCTTCCTGCTGTTTCCTCTCCAGCAAGACGTCTCTGCTTCTATCTTGGGGGCTTAAACCCCTGTCCTGGGCCTCTATCCTCAGGATGTTTGTCTCTGGGTATCTTTGAATCTCTCCCCGCTTATGTATTGTTATTTATTCTTTGGCTCTCTCCTTTGAGCCCCTATCTGGCTGTTTCCTTGGGACCAACTACCACGCCAAGTGCACAGATGTGGAAACTGATACTCAGGCAGGTGAAATAACCTCTCCAAGATCATACAGTTACAAGTGAGAGTCAGAATTTCAACTTGGGTCTGGCTCCAGAGCCCGTGTTCTTGGGTCTCGAAATGGTGTTTGGAGCGATGGAGAAGATTCTCTGCAGAGTCTGCCCTGAGGCTGCCTTGGGGGCCGCCAGAGGGTGTCGGATGGAGCAGGTGAGGCCAGTGCAGGGGTTGTCCATCTCAACTGTGGACCGTGCTGCCTGAATCCAGAGCTGCCCGCCCATCTGCCCAGGCACCTGGTTCCAGGGCCCCCAGAGAGGGGTGCAGCCACCTCCTTCAGGCGTGGCCAGAGCAGAGGCTCCTTAGGGGTCTTCTGGTCTGGCCACCTCATCCTCCAGAGGAGCAGAGGCAGGCCCATGGCCAGATTTAGATGCCTGACGAGGAGCCCGCAGACCTCTCTCCCCTGCACCCTGGCAGTTCTGAGGAGAGGAACCCCTTCTCTAAGTGGGGGATCCCAGTATGAGAATAAAGGCTGCTCAAGGAGGGAACAGAAAGGCTTAGAGAGGCCCCAGGGAGAGCTGGGGAAAAAGTCCAAGAGCTGTGACCCAAGATGGCAGCAGCTGTGCAGGCCCAGTGGCAGGGCTCTGTCGGCCCCTGATGCCAGCAGCAGTGCTTCAGCATCCAAATGTGGACCCCAGTGGCCTGGCTCCCCGTGAGGGCTCCAAGGGCTGTGACGCCTCAGGGACAGGGGTTCTGAGGTGTGGGCAGATACGTCATGCTCGGAGGCCAGGAAGAGGCTGCCCTTTCTCCGGCTCACTCAGTTCAACCCAAACACACGCTGGAATCTTCCTTCTGGTTGGTGGGGCTCCTGTAACCAGGGAGACCCCTCTGAGCTACATGCTGGAGGCTCCAGCGGGACAAGGCTCCTGGGTTTACCGTGCCCCCTGCTCCGAGTTCCTTACATGGTTGGTGCTATAACTTCTTCTCCTGTTATGCTCCCATGCTCTTGGGACTCATCCAGAGTTGCCAGTGGGGATGTTTTCCTGCTGTTGGACCCACTTCAGGGATCAAGTCAGGGGAGGTCATCTGCACTGAAATAAAAAATCGAGCCCCCACGTGAGAATAAGATTTGGGTGTGTTAGTAGCATCCACAGGAAGACATTTCCAGGCCCCCCGAGACTGTGCC
Organism: Ceratotherium simum simum; assembly: GCF_057802395.1. Taxonomy (NCBI): domain Eukaryota; kingdom Metazoa; phylum Chordata; class Mammalia; order Perissodactyla; family Rhinocerotidae; genus Ceratotherium; species Ceratotherium simum. The sequence continues at coordinate 22,092,071 of NC_141921.1, read as the reverse complement.
CTTTGCCAGAGTTCGGCTGTGACCAGGTTTGGATCTACTGCCGGCTGAGGGAAGGTGCGGAGGTTGGATGCTCTGAGCAGAGGGGTTCGCTTGCTCAGGTATGTCATCTGCTCTCTTTAACACGGTGGCTGCGGGGCCCCCCATTTATCTATGTGCTGAGCCCAGGCCCGTGTTTTGAATGATTGAGGTCAGTAGGAACTTGCTTTCCTCCACCTTCCACTTGCCCTGGCCTTGCTCAGAACATTTTCCTGCTCCTCCCGGGAGGTCCTCCTTGTGTCTCTCCTCCTCCCTCTGGCTCCTCAGCGGTCCTCCTTGAGATGCAATTCCCTTACACTCGCTCTGAGGTCTCCTGGCTGTTCTCTTCCTTCCTGCACCTGGGCGCAGGGAAGGGAGCCGTTCTTGGTTTGGGGTGGCTTCTTTGCCTCTGATTTCTTCCAGTCACTAAGATTCCCTGGCCTCCAAGAACCCCCGACTACCAACCATGAAGCAGTCATGCCCCCCTCCTCCCCCCAAGTATAGGGCTTATCCCATGTTAGATCAGGAAACTGATGCCTTCCCCTTTTCCTGTCTCTTGTACACATTCCCCATTTGAAACTGTTCATGAGTTCCTGGTCTCATGCTGCAGTTTGGATGGCTGCCACTAGGGGGACTGCGGGGTCCGGGCTAGAGTCAGCCTGAACAAAAGGCCCCTCCATGGTAGAGGATAATTGTGGACATTCAATGTTTTCCCAATTCTATGCATTGCAATAACAAAACAAAAGAAAACAAAACCAATGCTGTATGTGTGTGTGTGTATACATAAAATGTGTATGTGCAGTAGAATTTATTAAATAACATAGCATAACAACTAACTCATCTCTAATGACTACATGTAGTGATAGCTAATTTAGAGCACGATGTAGAAATAGCCAAACATTTAGGTAAATCAGGCATCCTCATTAGCCCTTAACTGCTAATAATTAAGCTTAATTTTTCTTCGACTCTTCCCTTTTCTCATTCTCAAGGCAATTTAATTTTGGCTTCTCTGAGTCTCGTCTGAGCCCCTGAGACCTCTGGTCAGCTAGCTGAGGTGTTAAACCCCACGCCTTTGCTTTCTGCGGCTTTAAGGCTTTAACTGCCCCGGTGGAAGAAGCTTATCTGTGATTGCTTTCTGCAAATCCCCGGGAGGCCTCTGGTCTCCTTTGTCTGTGCTCCCAGCCTCGACATCTTCCCCTTTCACGGTGAAAACCAGACGAGAGTGGGATCACGCCACACGTGTGCTACGTTTTCCTGAGGCTGTCTTTTTTCCAATTAAGAAAAGCATTTCCTCACCCTGATCCCTTCTCCTGGCCAAACTTCTCAATATTTGCAGATGGGTCTTGTCTAAAATCTCAGCCTGCTTCTGATGCTCGAGGTCATCCATTAACCTCCCGTCTTTGTAGCGCTTTGGCTCGTGTAACCTCTTCTCGGTGGAACGCTGCTCCCTGTTACCAAGGTTTAAAGTTAGGGCAATTCCAAATTATCTCAGACTTAGCTTTTTGAAACATGGTGAAAACTGTATAATGACAGTTTAAAATGAAAATGTGTGCTTTCCGCACAGGGAGATGTGCCATAGGGGGTCCCTGATCTGATAGAGGATGTGCTGTAGTCTATGGGGTCTTGGGACTATGGAGGATGCGGGCCATATGCCCCCACTCCCTTCTGCCCCAGGCACCAAACCACACAAGCTGCTCTTGTTGCTTTCTGCCCTGAACCTGGCGACCTCTAGGTCCCAGGTCAGAAGGAAAGTAGGGAAGGGGTCAGGAGCAAGAGAGGAGAGCAAGAGGAACAGAGGCCCCAAACTCAGTTCAAGTCAGTTTAGTTCAGTATTCACCAGACTTAGTACAAAGTGGTGGAAATTCAGAGCATAACCAGCTATGTAACTTGTGGGGTGCAGTGCAAAATGAAAATCTGTGGTCCCTTGTTCAAAAATCATTGAAAATTTCACGATGGTGACAATAGAGCATTAAAGCAAATGCAGGCGAGAGAGGGGTTGGACACATCCTAAGGTGGTTGGGTGTCTTGGGGAATACAGTGGTAAAAACACGGCAAGGAGAGCCTGAGGCAAGGACCTGGGTGCAGGGATTTATTTGGGGGACGATCCCAGGGAGCAGGGGTGGGAGAACAGGGAGACTGAGGCAGGGAGGGAGGAGAAGCCAAAGGAGGAGTAAGTTATCAAGGTTGCTTCTGGAGGTGATAGGAGCATGACCCCACCAAACGTCCTGTGAATGCCCCGGAATCCTCCGCCTCAAAGACCGAGAGCTGAGGCATTTCTCCACCAGCTCCCATCCCCATTGGTTGAAGGGTGCCCCTGGGGACACTTGCTTTTCTGAGTTGAGCTTTCCCTACAACCAAGTGAGCCCTCAAGCTCCTGGAATGTTTGAGAAGGTCCTGGGGCAGAAGTGGAAAGATGCCTGGAATGCCCCTTTGAGGTGGGACTTGTCCGTGCCAGCTGGATCTGAGCTTATGGAGACCCATCCACCACAGGCATGGCTGCAATCAGAAGTGGGCTGAGTGGAGGTGACACTGAGCTAGTGGAGGTGACACTCGGCTGAGAGGCATCTGCTGCAAAGACTTTTGAGCCGGGGAGGGTCACAGTCCCTCTGAATATTGGAGACTTCTCTCTGGCAGCTGGTAAGGACTGGGCCAGAGACAACCCCAGGAAAAGGGGGCAGGGGCTTCCTTCTTTGAACCTCCAAGCCCCTAGAAGTCCATGTCCCTCCCCTTCCCTGCTCTAATAATTAGTTCCAGACCCTTATCCTTGTGGGTTATTTCCTCCACTGCCACAGCAATCAGGGGCCAGGCCCGGACTTGGGCTCATTAGATCTCTGGGGCCAGCGGCCGGTGGGCTGGGTTGTCTGAAGTCGCTGCCTAAGCAGCCTGGCACCTTCCCATTTGTCACCGGCATTAGCACACACACAATGACCTGCCCAGAGTTCAGGAGAACGGGTCCCGGATGGCCAATGTGGATTTCCAATTTAGAATTTCCGTCCATTTACCAGGGAATCACCCCTAAAGAACACCACTTATGGAGCTGACAAAGGCCAAATTAGATTTCAGATTCCGCTGCTGTGTGTCGGTGACAGGCCGAGGGTAATGAAATAGTGGGGCGGAAACTGCCAACACCGCGTTTGCAGGTGGACGCAATGGCTCGTCCTCTCTCCCACGGCCCCTCTGGGGCTTATTTCTCTGCAACAGCTGCTGCCACTGGCTCCGTGGACTTTCTTAGCTGTCTCCTTCTGTGCCTCCCTTGGCCGGTGTCTGTCACTCTGCATCCTAGGCATCTTCCTTTTGTCCCCTCACCCTTCTGTCTCTCTGCCTTTGTTTCTCTTCTTGTTTGTCCTTGTCCCTAACTCTTAGATCTCCTTCTTGGGGGTTCTGCCTCATTCTCTGTCCACTTTTGGTGGTCGTCTCATTCAGCTGAGGGAGGCCTTTATTCTACGTGATCAGAGGGCTGTGGCAGGGATAATGCCACATGTTCACCAAATCTTGTTCTATTCCCTCCCTGGGCAAACTGGAAGATCTTAAAAGGGATAATGTTAAGTTGAGGCTCAAAAGATGAACAGAGCCAGCCACGAGATGAATGGGAGAGGGTGGGAGAGAGCATCCTAGGTGGAGGGAACAGCTGGGATAAAGGCTTTAAGGCGACAACAGCTGGACCTGGGCACTGACAGAGGCTGAGATGACTGCATTTGGTAGACAGAATTATTGGTCCCAACTCCTCACTCCGCTGTAGTTGTATTATACATCCACACACTGCTGTGGCCTTGTGGGGCAGGAGCCCATTTCTCTACTGTTTTAATTTAGGGATTGGTCATGTAACTTGCTTTGGCCAATGGGATGCTAGTAGACATGATACAAGTAGAGGCTTGAATTGTGCTTGTGTGATTGGGCTTGTGCTCTGCCATTGCTAAGAGAAGGACATACCCCAGAATGCCCGAGAAGAATAAGAGACACGTAGAGGAGACCTGAACTCAATTCATGGCCTGGAGCCAAGTTCAGCCAAGCCCAGACTAGATCAGTAAAACTCCAGCTAACTCACAGATGTGTTGTTGTAGGCCACTGAGTTTGGGGCTGGTTTGTTACGCAGCACTAACTGATTGTGGTGCTAACTGATACACTGAAGCAGAGTGAGTGATAGGGATGGTGGGCTGGGATGGAGCTGGAGAGGTGGGTAAGGCCAATTTATGCAGCAACTGTCAGGCATGGTAGGGAGTTTGGATGGGAAGCCTTTGAAGGGTTTTGCTTTATAGGTACAGGGTGTAGATAGGGGCTATTGATCCCATTGTATAGATGAGAGAAAATATGGCCCAGAGAATTTAAGCAAGTTGACCAACGTCACAGAGATAGTAAAATGTCAGAGTGGTATCAGACCCCAGATCTCTCTGAGCCACTAAATCGTTGTCTGAATTCCTCCCCTTTGGGTCAAGTCCATTTACCTGAGTTTGCAGTGTGATGTTCTTTGATCCTGTCTCCAAGGTCTTTAGTGTTGCCTACTTCTCATTCCCTCCCTCCTACCCTTCCCTCCACACTCCATGTGGCCACAGGCCCTTCTGCTCTTCTCTGTCCTCATGGTTCCTTGTAGTCCACCAGCACCACCCCACCTCCCCCCTGGCCCAGACCCCCGGGCGGCCGTTCGCTCCTGATCTCCCCACCTCTCTGGTCTCCTGGCCCCATGACACCACTGGCCAGCACAGCCCCCAGCCCTGAGCAGGTCCACACCCTCTGTCTCCCCTCCCACTCCTGTCAGCCAAATGATGCTGAGGATAATTACAGAGTTTGACTCACAGGTCAGAAAAAAGAGCAAGGGGCTTGGCATCTAACTGTCTTAAGTTCAAATTCCAGCTCTGCTGCATAGCAGCTGTGTTACCTTGGACAAGTCACTCAATTTCTCTGAGCCTCAGTTACTTTGTTTCTACATAAAGGATAATGAGGCCTTTCTTGCTGGGCTCTTATGAGAGTGAAATAACTTACATGGAGGCACTCAACAAATAGGAGCTATCGTAGTTTGTTGTGGGTATCGAGACTGGTTTCCAGCGTCATCTGGGCCCTTGTTGCTCTGTCTTACTGTCACATGCCCCCAGCTGCTCACCAAATCTTTCCGCCCTCCTCCCAACTCTACTCTCCTTCTATCACCGTCACACTCTGCAGACAACCTCAACTTGACCTGTGCTGTGCAGGTCAAGGTCATCAGACGTGGGCTCCCTCTATTTCCCTCCATTCACCCTCGGTGTTCTCACCCCCACCCTATCTCAGAGGGAAGGGTCCACCTCTTGGTCAGGCCCCCCGCCGTCTCCGTGAGAGCCTTGGATCATATTCCCTCCAACCAGCTCTAAGACCTGCCTCCATCAATTAGCTCCTTAAGCCTGTATTCCTTCATCCACTTGGTCGTTCATTCAACATCTCCACCTCTTTCTCCAGCTCTGGATTAAGCCCTCAGCTGACACATTTGCTCAAGCTTTTGGCAACTGGAAAGCCCTTTAAGTGTCTCCTAAGGAATTGTCCCATTTCTCACCTTCCCTTCACAACAACACTCTTAAAAGGCTCGTTCGCATTCCCTGCTTCCTCTCCTTCGCACTCTCCTCACCTACTCCGTTCTGGCTTCTGTCTCCCGCTAAGCCACTCTTGCCAAAGCCACCAGTGATTCACTTACCAAATCCAATGACACAGCTCAGTCCTTATCTTACTAGATCTCTTGGCAGCAGCTGACACTGTCAATTCTTTTGCTTTCGGCAAATTATCTCTTTCCCTCTGTTGAAACATCTCCTTTTTCCAGGTTCTCCCCTCCTCTCTCATCAGCCCCTTTCTCTGGTTCCTGCAGCTTCCCTCAGGGATCAGTCCTAGGCTTCCTTTCGTCTCCTTCTAGAAGTGGCATCTAACCACACAACATTAACTACTGTGTGACCTCTATACTGTCTTCCAAATCTATGTCTTCATCCCAGACTGAGCTCCTGTGCCCCGGGCCCATCCAGCCAACTTCCCACTGGGCACCTCATTGGTGCCCAACCTCATCGTCTTGCCTTCTCCAAATCTCTTCTGCCATTTGTGCTCTGCACGTAGGTCAGCGGTGCATTCCATCATATCCCCTGGGTCAGAATCTCACCTGCCCCTCCAACATGTTGCCTTAGTCCTATCAAGTTGACCTAGCTAAGAGACCTGGCTGAGACCCTACCTCCCCCTCCTAGACCTCCCAGGAACCTCCTCTGACTCTCTAGAGAGAAAGAGCCTCTGTCTATGCATTTATGGTTCTCTGTACTTCTCATGGGCAGCATTAATCACACTTGGAATTAAGTGAATCATCATATATTTAGCTGTTTAGTCTATCTTCCTGCCAGAGCGTGGGGGCAGGGGCTGTTTCTGTCCTGGTTGTCTCTGTATCCCCAGTACCTGGCATGGTGACTGGTGTATGTTAGGAGCTCAATAAATACACGTGGGGGGCATGGGCAGCAAGGGGAGGGGTTCTACATTGGGGAGGGTATTTGGCGCCTACGTAGGAAAGCGCAACATAGAGCCAGGAGCAGACCCCTGAACCCCTTTGCCCATACCCCTCCCCCCAAAGCCTCTGAAAACTGCGGCTACTGAGCCTTTTGTTCTATTGACAGGAGGCGAAGCAGCTACAAGCTCCTTAATCACCTCTCCACAAATATGGGGAAGCCTCATTAATCCCGGTGAACGGATGATCTATTGTTTCCAGCTCAGGTCTCTGGCGGACTGGCCTTCCTCTGCAGAGAAACCCCCCTGAGCAGGAGCCGTCCTCCCCCTTCCCTCCTGAGGTTGACGCACCAAGACTTGGAATGGTACCCCTGGTGAGGCTCTTGGCCCAGGTGAGACCTGGATGAAGACCAGGATGAATCCTCCACGGATGGCCACTGCTCACCTACCAGATGGGCAAAATTGAACCATTTAATAATATCTGGTGGCTGCCGCAGGGGAGATGGGCACTCACATGCACTGTTGGCAGAGGTAGATGTGTGTGCGTGTGTGTGCGTGTGTGTGTGTGTGTGTGTGCGTGCAGTCTGGTAGCCTGAGTGGTTAAGTTCATCAACTCTGGAGCCAGACTGAGTTAAAGTCCCAACGTCGGCACTTGGCAGCTGTGTGAGCTTGGACAAGTCACTGATGGTCTCTTCATGCCTCAGTTTGCTCTTGTAAAGCAGGGACAGTAGCAGTACCTTCTCGTAGGGTTATTGTGAGAACAGATAATTTAATGTATGTAAAGGCTTGGTTTAGGTCATCTTCTATCTGAATCAAAACACTTCAGAAGCCTTGCTCCTTCTTCCCATCCCAAACCAGGGGCCAGAGGGTTGCTATGGAAACCACGGGGCGGAGGAGCATGGCTCTCATTGGCTCCTCTTTGGTCAGTGTTTGGGGCATCCTTAGATGTGAGACTCAAATCTCCCCAGCTCTGCCCCACTGTGTAGCCACATCTTCCGCCCTCATGGCTGGAATTAGAGGCCAGGATCTCTGGATTCTTATCTTGATTTTGTTTCTGACGTGTGTAAACCTGGGCAATTTGTTTTTCCTTTGGGCCTCAGTTTCTCCATCTGCACAGTGAAGGAGTTGGCCTAGAAGAGAAATGAATTTTATTTCATGTGCCACTTTAGGTCAATTGGTGGTAGCTGGAGATGTAGATTGAGAAGGGTTCTGAAGCTGTGTCCAGGCTCTGTAGGAAAGAGTGTCTGTGATTGATTAGTGATGTCTGGAATGGATATGGGATGGAGGAGTGGTGCTCTGTGTGTCTTGTATTTACCATTCCTAAGCTAGACGCTTGATTTGCAAGGGAGCCACCTTCTTGATCTAAAGCTGTTCAGTACTATGAATGTTCAAAATGAGGCTCACTAACAATCCAGACATAATCTAGGCATTAGTCTCAGGAAGCCCTAGTCACCATGCTGCAATATTATTTGGGTTTGAGGGGGATGGGGTCTTCTAAAGCTCTGTCCCACTTACTTATAAATATAGGTGGTGGTCACCATGAAAGGAAGAGAGACTTCAGTTCTGAGGAATGGAGCCCATAAAGGGGATGGAAAGCCTGTGAGGGGGGCAATGACCTGCCTTGGGAGGGGGTCAGGGCAGCAAGCATCATTGGATTCCGTGGAGCAGGCAGGCCTGGGAGAGTTACCTGCGAGTTTTAAGGCCTGGATCAGAGGGGGAGTAGGCAGTGAGACCAAGGGAGCCGACCTTACAGGTATGCCTGGTGCCGGCTCTGCTCAGAGCAGGGCCGGTGGTGGGGCTGGGTCACTGGAGGCCTCTCTGAGAACTTCTTCCTGTAGACTCCAGCTCAAGGCCCTGGCCCTACTGGCCTCATTCCTAACAGAACTCACTCCTGGACTTAGGAACTGGGCAGGAAGCAAAGGCCAAGAGGACTTGGCAGGGGTTGGGGCTGCAGCCTTGAGATTGGAAGCTCTGAGAGTAGAGGGGAATTTTCTGGAGCCTCCTTGGAAGCTTGAGGTCATTACAGGTTGCAAGGTTGGAGGAGGTGAGTAAGGGGCTCGGTTCTTGGTGGTGGCAGTTTTGTTGGAGGACATCTGTCATTTCCCAGCCTGCAGGCAATTTTAGAATCAATAAAGTTCATAAGCACAGAGCTCATCAACAATTAAGCTCATGTAACCATCTCTCTCTTTATAAATTCATTGAACGTTAGGAGAATGAATTTCAATGTTCTTTAAATTTATTGTCTTCTAACTCAATCAAAGTTCTTTTAGTAACTTAATTGTTTCTGAATTCAGGAACTCCTAATTCAACAGAAGTGTCACAAAATGAAGTTGATAGTTTAAAAAACTTTATTCTACACCCAGCAAGTGCCTTTTCATATCTTTGGACAATGAGCCATTTTCTGCACTTAGGCCTTAAACATACAAGTACAGTGCAAGAGTTATATAGCTGCTGTCACAAATAGCTACAGTAGTCAGGCAGACTTGGGTACAAAGTTCCTCCCTGAGCTCCACTGCCACATACTGGTTGTGTACCTTGGGCAATTAACTTAACCTCTTGCACCTCAGTTTCCTCATCTGTAAAATGGGTGTAATAATATCTGCCTTGCTGGGCTATTGTATGATTTAGTAAGGTAATTGTACTTAAAGCATGCAGCTGAAGAGGGCCTGACACAGAGAAGTTGCTTAACAAATGGTAGCTATTATTATTTTATTGGAGTAAATGCAAATTCATAGTAATATTTAGTTGCAGTAAAGCATGACTTCAGTAATAAATGCAGTAACATCTAGATACAATAACATAAATACAGTAACATGTAGATAGAGTAATACAATTACAGTCCTACACACAGTAACAGAATTAGTTACATAGATATAGTAACATATAGAAGTAGTAATGTAATTGCAGTAACACGCAGTCACAATTACGTATACACATAATAACTTTTAGCTACATTAAGGTAGATAAATAACAAATAAAGTAACAGAATTACAGTATCGAGATATAGTATCACACAGCCACAGCAATAAATATGTTACAGTAATATATAGATACATTAAGTTAGATACAGTAAAAATAGCTACCATAAGTCATAATTGGAGTGACATTTCCTATACGGGATAGATAACTATAGTAATACATGGATCCTATAACATGGTTGCAATTTCTTATAGGAATTGTAATGTGTACGTACAATAATATGTAGACAAAGTAATACACAGTTACGAATCTGCAGAAACACTGATATAGACAGGCAATGTTGCATCCTGCATTCTCTCTGCAGTTGGAATTCTTATTCTTTTTGGGTCATAGCTTTTCTGAGAATCTTATAAAAGCCATGGACACTCTTCTTAGGAAAAAAACCTCTAAATCTTCCCAAATGCATTTGTAAGTGGCAAAATTCTGTACCCATGCAGCCCTAGCCCTAGTCTGATATTTAATGATTATGTGTCCCCGATTCAAATACTTGAGAATCAGAGCAAGAAGACATAATCTCTCGAGAGATCAGACTTCAGTCCACAGGCAGGCATAATCCAGGCTGATGCCTCAGTCCTCTTCCTGCTTTCTGGACTATGATTTGATTCGGCATTTAGATGGTCCAGACTTCCATCCTGCTGGAGCAAACAGAGACCTATCTCTCTTTCTCTCTGATCATAGTTTTGACGTCCAGCTACTCTTGTTTACTAATCTCACCTCTGCTGAGGAGATCAACTTTGTCTGAGCAAAAGTCTCCTTTGGCCAACATCCTGTAAAGCCCAAGAGGTCATTTCCGAGTAGCCCAAATACAAGCTGCTTGGTTCTTTTGTACGGGGATGTTGGCAGCTCCTGCAACCTGGCTGGTGTATGGGGCAGCAGTGGAAGAGAAGTAACTACTTAGGGGCAGATCTTGTCCATTGGAGCAAGACAGACAGAGTTTTTCATAATCACACTTCCCTGGACCAGTTGGGGGACTCAAGTCCTGACTTGCTGTACCAGTTAGCTATTGCTGCGTAACAAAATATTCCAAAACTTTGTTTAAAACAACACACATTTATTATTGCTCATGAGCTTACAGGTCAAGTGTATGGTTCTTCTGATCTGGGCCAGGCCTGGCTGATTTTGGCTGGACATGCTCATGTATCTATGGTCAATTGGCTAGTCTAGGATGGCCTTTGTTGGGGGAACTGGCCCAAATAGGGGCTCTTTCCATGTGTCTTTCACATCCCTCCAGCAGTCTTGTTCACACGGCAGCATCAGGATTCTGATATAAATGGAGTAGGGGAGAGAGACAGAGAGAGAGGGGGAGAGAGAGAGAGAGAGAGAGATGGTATGCAAGCTTTTCAAGGTCTAAGCTTAAAACTTGTTCAATTTCACTTCTACTACATTCTATTCATCAAAACAAGTTACAAGGCCAGCCCAGGCGCATGGAGTGAGAAAACAGACTCCACTTCTTGATGGAGGGAGCTGCAAAGTCACATTGCAAGGGTGTTGATATTGAGAGGAGTAGAGGATGGGGGCATTTTTGTAATCGCTCAACCACACTCACTTTTCAGGGGTCATTGCTGGGGCCTCTCTCAAGCCCTCCTTTGGATCATTGAACAAAGCCAAAGCTGCATCTTGGGGGAGATTTCCAACCCTGCATGCATGACGCCTGGCTCTGTGTGGGCAGCAGGGCATGTTGTCTGGCCCTGAACCTCATAACCCCCCACCTCCCTTGGCTGATTGGCCCATGGTTACCCCATTCCGACGAGTGACCTAGTGACCTGTGCCTTGCAGGCTTTTCCCCAAGCAATGAGCTGGGCCACATTTCTCTACTGGGAGTTTGAAATCTGGACCCAGGGGTCTTGGAATAGTCAATGGTGAGTGGAAGCTGAGGGATCAGGATGGAGAGTCAGGACTTGGGGAGAGAGCAGAGCAGATTCTCAGAGAAGTGTGGAGACGAGAGAGGCCACGTGAGCCCAGAGGGAGGTGGAGAGAGGGGTGACCGGTTCCTGTGCCCTCCTGCTTCCCCATAACTTGGGTGACGTTTGTTTTCTGTCCTTGAATCCAGTGAAACCTCTGTTTCCTTATAATATACTCCTCATTTTTGCTTGAGAAAGTCTGATGGGGGTTCTATTCTTTGCAACCCAACACTGTTGATTATAGGACCCCCTTTGGGAGAGAAGGCAGGCCAGACAGCTTCCAGGGCCAACCTGGAGTCCACCCAGCAGGGACCCCCAGCTCATAGGTATACTTCCACTGATGCCAGAGCATCTGCCCTCCTGGGTCACACTGAGAGCTCAGCCCTGAAAGGACTAGCTCTCTATATCCAGCTTCTGCCCCAAGTCAGAGAGACAACTGATACCTGAGAGAGAGGATGAGAGCGTCACTGACATTTGCTTCTGAACATGCTAGAAGCTCCATCTTAGGGAGAGAGCCACATAACTCACTCGCCACAAAGAGGATTTCCCTAAACTCAGTTTGAACGTTTTGCTTTTTACCTTTGTATAGGGCTGATTGAGAAACAGACACCTGAAAAGAAATTCTACACTTTCTTTTAAACTCTCATTGAAAGCATTGCCCATTAAATATCCTCTATATAAAAGATAGGTCTGATCAATTCCTTGAAGAATTCACTGATAGATAAAATTTACGAAGAACATTTTATGAGAGAGACTTCTAAGACACAGTCTTTTCTCTTTTTGCCATGGTTGCCAGGAAGCCCACACGCAAATTTACCACTCAATCACTTGCAGAGAATTCCTGATGGTTTCCCATGTCTCTCTGTCTGAAAACATTCTCTGGCTGTGGGAATGTGCTTCGCAACTTTCAATCAATGAAGGATGTGAGTTGATTAATTAGAAACCAACTATATACATGTATTATATAACCAACTACATCTCTATATATTTCCTATTGCTGTTGTAATACATTACCACAAATTTAATGTTTTAAAACAACACAAATTTATTATTTTACAATTCTAGAGGTCATAAATCTGAAATGAGTCTTAAAGGCTAAAATTAAGCTGTTGTCAGAGCTGTATCCCTTCTGGAGGCTCTAGGGGAAAATCCGTTTTCTTGCCTTTTCCAGCTTCTAGAAGCTACCTGCTTTCCTTGGCTCATGGCCCCTTCCTTCACCTTCAAAGTCAGTAATGCAGTATCTTCCAATTCCTCTCTCTGACTCTGACCCGCCTGCCTCCCTCTCATAAGAACACTTGTGATTAAATTGGGCCCACCGACATAATCCAGAATAATCTCCCCATCTCAAGATCCTTAACTTACCTACATCTGCAAAGTCCCTTTTGCTATATAAGGTAACACATTCACAGGTTCTGGGGATTAGGGTGTGGACATCATTGAGGGGCCATTATTCAGTTTACCACAATAAATATATCTCAGCTTCCCTGCCCCATTGATGGGACAATTCTGAGGTGTGTGCTACAGCCTCACAGAGGACCCCCAGGAAGACTGAATCCAGCTGCCCACAGCAGTGGGCTCCATCTTTATTGCTTCTCTTCCTTTCTTGTGTTCCCACTTCCTCACATGTTCCCTGGGATCACCTCTCAAATAAACTCCTTGCACCAAAGCCTTGTCTCAGGGTCTGTTTGGAGGACTCTCCAACTGAATCAGGGACCGTATGAGCCTAGATTTGTTGGTATCATTGCCTCACCATCCTTCTTTGCAGTCCTCTGAATTTTCTATTTTCAGCAGTTGTATTATTTTTAAAAACCCAGCATAATGTAGAAAAAGAACAGGAGCTTTGGAGCTAGAAAGACATAGGTTCAAATGTTACCTCAATTTCTTATGAATTGTGTGTTTTAAAGCATTACACTCTGAAGTGTCTTCTGAATCATGCAAAATACAGTGCCCTCTGACCCAGTTAGTGCAGTACTAGAGCAAAGTGCATTTCATTTTCCTCTGAGTTCTTTAAAATTGATAATCCATGTGTATACTCTATACTGTGCAGGACATTTGCATCACCAGAGCATTTATTTCATGATCAGTTGGGATACCAGAGATCTACCGATGTGTGTATGTTGTTTAATGAGAACCCCTAGTTTTGCATTATTGAAGCCCATGTTTTCCCATATTTAAAATTATCAGAGCATCTGTGCTAGGCCTCTGAGAGACTTGCTGGGTAGGGTGTGGCCCTCATTACACGCTGACTGAGCAGGGTGGGGAGGATCTGGTCTTTAGAGTGTGTGCCTCTCATCACCGGGCTCCATAGGCCCCATCCATGTCCTGATGAGGGCTTAGAACCAAGGAACAGCTGTCTCCAAAGTGGGGTTTTCAAGACAATTCTTTGGAAGTGGGAAGAAAATATTAGAACTGCAATTTATGTTGATTTTTCTGCCTAAAAATAAGAGACAAGTTGATCTTTACTAACAGTTAATATATGGATTGACACTGGTGTCCTGTTACGTGTCAAGTGGTCGTGGGGCATGGAGGGGCCGAGGTACACCGAGGGAGGAGGGGGGTTCCACAGGCAACAGGGTTAACGGCAGTGCCTGCCCTCATTTGTCACTTCTGGCTATGTATTTCCAGTTTATATGTGGCTGGTTAAGGGATCTATGGATTATGTAGTTTTGTTTGACTTTAAGTAAACTTTTAATCGAAGTGTAATTTATACATAGAAAAAGTGTACAAATTATAAGGATACGGATCAATGGATTTTTATGAAGTGAGCACATCCAATTAACCAGCACCCAGATTAAGAAACATAAAGTTGCCAGTACACCAGAGGCCACTTTTATGCCCCCTTCCTGTCATTACCTACCCCTTGGTAACAGCTATCCTGATTTTTAGCATCACGTATTAGTTTTGCATGTTTTTGAACTTTGTACAAATGAGATAATATATTTTAATCACTTCTTTCATTCAGCGTTACATTTATGAGACTCCTTCAAGTCACTTTGTTATCGTAGTTCATTCATTCTCGCAGCCGTGTAACATTCCATGGCATGCATGCATCTATTCTCCTGTTAATGGACATTTTTGGTGCTTCCAGTTTTGGGATACAATAAGCAATGCCACTAAAAACATTTTTATATATGTCCTTTTATAAGATAATCCAATTTTAATTAAAGTAATCCTCACAAAACGGGCATGTGGCTTTAACATTTAAAATTATGATTACTAATAAATGCAAGTACAAGCAAACAGCTAGAAAATGGAAAGGCTTATACTTCTACTCCGAATAGAAAGTTTTGGATCACTAATGATGATTTAATCATTTTCAACAAGAAATTAGACAAAAAAGGAGGAAGAGTTTAAGAAGACTTTGTAAGTCTTCTTAATTTATGCACATGACCATTAAAGATAAACCTTGAGATATTCACTAATGAGAGTGTGAAGTGTCTGCTGTTAACAAGCATGGACATCATTGGTGCCGTGTGCCACATAGCTCTGATGCTCTTCTCAGGCGCATGATATAGGATTGGCCTCCTGGCTGGTTGGAGTTAAGTGTGCCCGTATGACTTGTTTTGGCCATTGAAATGTGAGCAGAAGTGACAGACATCGCTTCCAGGTAGAAGCTTTAAGAGCCAGTGTGTGATCCATCACACTCTCTTTTCTTTTTGCTACAAGGGCTGGGAATGTTCTGGAAAGAAGCTGCTTAGTCAGTCTGGGTCCCAGGGTGAGGACACTGTGGCTCAGAGCCACAGCTGACCTGTGATGTGCCTGTGGCATGCGATAAACCTGTATTGCTTTAAGCCACAGATGTTGGGAATGTTTATTATCACAGCATAACCTAGCCTCTCCAGACTGATACGATAGACTTAAAAGCAAAGACCCAGGGGTCGGCCCCGTGGCCTAGTGGTGAAGTTAGGCACCTCTGCTTCGGCAGCCCGGGTTCAGTTCCTGGGTGCAGAGCTATACCACTTGTTGGGGGCCATGCTGTGGTGGCGAGCCACATACCAATTAGAAGAGCATTGGCACAGATGTTAGCTCAGGGCAAATCTTCCTCAGCAAAAAACAAAACAAAACAAAAAATCCCAAAAAACAAAACCAAGACCCAGAACACAGAGACAAACCTGTAATATTTTTTCTACAGTGATGTCTAAAGTTATGTGATGCTCCCTCTGGTTCTTTACATAAGTTCTGAGATCTTGTGACAAATATTTAGATGCCTCTTTTGAGATTTTTCTTACTTAATAGTAAAAGTTAAAAAGCTACATATCATCAAGAAAATGCTTTTGTTCCTTCCTCAGGCAAAATGGATGAAATAATCCACAGAAAACAATTCATGGACAAACTAAAGTGCATTTCTTTGTCAGCAAATGTGGTTGGAAGATGCAAAGACAGCACCACTGAAGATGTGAAGTAACAAGTACGAGAACAAATTGTGCAGTCGGGGAGAATCGCTCTACAATTGGATGAAAGTACAGATGTTTCTAACGTTTCAGTTTATAGTATGTGCTAGATTTGGGTTTCAATAATGAAATATACAAAGAATTACTTTTTTATGAGATGGACCAGAGAAGATATAGTTTCAATAACCAGTGACTTATTTAATAAAAACAATGTTTTATGGAAAAACAGTATAAACATAACTCTCTATAGAGTAGATCCTTAACCGCAATACATGAAGGATTCCAGGTTAAAGTTATAGAGATTCCTGCAAAGATGAAATTCACTCAAAGACTAGCTGTTGAAATAAAGAGGTTAAGGCTAGATGGGCACAAAATGATGCAGGATGCCATCGATGTGGTTTGTATTATAAAACTAAGATCTTTAATAGATAGTAGAATCCTTACAGTATTTTGCAACAAGGATATAGAGGTTTGGTTATTTTGTAATGAGATACAGGGGCTTGGTGGTTATCTTGTGGCAAAATACTTTAATAAGATGGGGAACTTAAAGAGGGGTTATGCATTTTTCTCTTAAAAAAGAAAAGTGTTTCAAACTTGCTGTCTATTCTTATAATGACAACTTGCTATCAATAGCATGCTATACAATCAAATTAAAAAAATTTCAATTTTGAAATAACTTGAGGTTTACAGAAGAGTTGCAAAGATAATACACAGACTTCTTGTTTACTCTTTTCCCAGTTTCCGTGACGTAACTTCTTACATGACCAAGGTACATTTGTCGAAACTAAGAAATTAACATTGGTGCATTACCATTAACGAAACCCCACACTCCAGATTGCACCAGTTTTTCTACTAATGTCCTTTTTTCTGTTCCAGACTCCAATCCAGGATACTGCATTGCATTTAGGGAACAGATATTTTGAAAGGAACACACAAACACACACACACACACACACACACACACATTCTTTCTGTCCCTCCAGGGTATGTTGACATGTAAACAATAACTGAAAGATAAATTGCTTTCTGAAAGAAACTAGTGCTATGGAGAGAGCATTTTTAAAACAAATATTTGGAAATGTTTCCATTGTTGTGATTTTTGTGATAGAAAATGCTGTACATATATCACCTATAACGGCTCCCATGTATATAAGCTTTAAAAACTTGGAAACAGGATTTTTTAACCTGTTTAAAAAATCTGTCAAACAAAATGTTTCAGAACCTATTTGCTAAAAATATAAAAATGTAGCACCTTTTGATTAGTTTGCAAGAACCACTGATTGACATTAGGGAAGATGGAAATTTGCTTGCTGAATTTCAACAAAAAACTTTGCATAATTGGTGGATGGGAATGAAAAGCACCTATGAGGATTTAGAAGCACAGCCAGCATTGCTGTTTTCCCAGTTGGATCAATGCGTCTGTGCATGGTATCTTTTTTTTCCCCCAGCCATAACAGCAATTAAAACCAAGTATCAAAATGATCTGAATTAAGAATCAGACCTTTGAGCTGCTGTATCACAAAGCTTTGTTTTCTTTAAAATGAAACATTTTCAATCACATGGCTCTCATTAAAATTTTTACTGTGAGAAAAAATTCTTTGAACCTTAATAAATACAATACAATCAAATAATTTAAAATATTTTATCTTTATCTTATCATTTTTACTCTAAATAATTTTAATTATGTCTTACAATGTGTGTCAAATATTAGCGCAGTGATACAGGAATATGCTCTATCAATAAACGTGACAAGTGTAGGCATGTGCTCATTTAAAAAAAACTGATAAGGGTGGCTGGATAAAACAGTTTGGGATGGTGATGCCCATGTTGCTGGCGCCTGGTGGATGCTGATGAGGGGCTGCTCTGTGGAGGCTTGGAGGGCTGCCCGGGACAGAAGGGGTCAGAACCACCAGGCTGGGCCGGCCCTGTGGCTTAGTGGTTAAGTGTGTGAGCTCCGCTGCTGGCGGCCTGGGGTTCGGATCCCGGGCGCGCACCGACGCACCGCTTCTCCGGCCATGCTGAGGCCGCGTCCCACATACAGCAACTAGAAGGATGTGCAACTATGACACACAACTATCTACTGGGGCTTTGGGGGATAAATAAATAAATAAATAAATAAATAAATAAATAAATAAATAAATAAATAAATAAAATTATTAAAAAAAAAGAACCACCAGGCTTCCATGGCATGAGCCAGATGTCAGGCTCTGTACAGGGAGGCAGCCAGGACTAGCATGAGAGCAGAGGTCCAATCCCATTCCAGATTCAGGGAAAGGAGAGGAGTCTGGCATTAGCCTGTTGCCCTAAACTTAGCAACATCAGTGTCCAAAGAAATCTCTTGGGCACTCATGTGCCTACCAAGTTTCAGCCCTCTGTGATCCCATCTCTCATAACCAGTCTGGATGGGGGATCCCTGCTGATTTGGGCAACAGCGCCCACTGACTTCTCTGGATCCTGGAACCTCGGGCTGCTTGCCTCTGTGTTGACTCTGCCCAGGCCAGGCGAGCTCCTCCTCATCCTGAATCTCCTCTCACATGGCACTTCCCATTGTCTGTGCGGGTCCTATCATTTGCAGCCTTATCTTGCTCCCCTTTGCCTGGCAGACTCCCACTGTAGTGGGTTGAATGGTGACCCCTAAAATGATATGTCCACATCCTAACCCCCAGAACTTGTGAACATGACCTTATTTGGAAAAAGGGTCTTTGCAGATATAATTAAGTTAAAGATCTTGAGATGAGATCATCCAGGATTGCCTGGGCAGACCCTATATCCGATGACAAATGTCCTTATAAGAGACAGAAGAGGAGACGACACACACACAGAGGAGAGGGGAAGGCCGTGTGAAGATGGACGCAGAGATGGGAGTGATGCAACCACAAGGAACACCACCAGCACCAGCCTCTGGAAGAGACAAGGAATGGGTAGAGGAGGTGCAGCCCTGCCCACACCTTGATTTGGGGCTTCTGGTCTCCAAAGTACGAGAGAATAAATTTCTGTAGTAAGCCACCCAGTGGCAAATTATGGCAGCCCCAGGAAACTAATACATCCACTAACTTTTTAGTCCTGGCTTGCACATCTGGGAGGTCTTGTCTGGCCTCTGCAGTCTAGGTTCTTGTCCCTTCTTTGGGTTTCTGACCCCTCCCCGTGCCCGGTTTCTCCTATTAGCACTGATTCCTGCGTATTAGGAGTACATCTGATCTATCTGATTAGCCATGCCATTCTTAATAACCATCGTTCTCTGGGGCCCACAAAAAAGCCCAGAACGTGGAAAAAATGATGATAATAGCTCACATTCGTTGAGAATTTACAAAGTAAAAGGCACTGTTCTAGGAGCATTAAGCACAGTATCTTATTTGTTCCTTGCACCACCCCTATGTGGAAGGTACTTTTATTAGTTCCATTATATAGATGAGGGTAATTGAGGCTTGCAGAGGTAATCCGTCCAGGTTTGTACCATTAGTAAATAGAGCCAGAATTTGAACTCAGGTCTTTGGCTCCCAAGCTTGCATTCTTAGCCTCTACTGCCCCGATTAGTAGGTGCCCAGGGAATATTTGTTAAATAAATGGATGATCCTTTCTTTAGGGTGGGAGCCCGGACTCCCTCACCTGGGGTCTAGCCCCCTTACAGCAGTGCCCAGGTCAGGGCTCATTGCAAGAATCCATTTTGCACACCCGAGTCTAGGAGACGGGTGATCTGGCTTCACAGCCCGGAACTGAGAAATCCATCCAAGCTGAGGAGGGCTACAAGAGGTGGTCGGTCACTCTGTGACAGCTGGCATCTTGACGGAAAGTGGCTGGGAGGGGTGTGACTCTGGAAATCAGAGCAAGACCCTGCAACCTCCCACCTCTGCTAGCCGCAGGGCAATGCTGGGCGGCCCCTCACTTTGGCGAAAGAGTTCACTGGTGAGCACAGTATCCGAGCCAGATTTCATTAATTCTCCTCAGCATCCTCTGAGTGTGTGCCTGTGTGTGTGTGAGTGTGTGTGTGTGTGTGTGTGTGTGTGTGTGTTGGGGGGATGTAGAGAGAAAGGAGAGATGGATGGGAGCATGATACATTATGGACGATCTTTTAAAATTTAAAACAGTTAAAATCAAAATAATATTTTGGCTCCTAAAGGGGGTAAACTTCAATTTCCTTGAAAATTTCCTTCTGAGCAAAATCTCGTTGCTGATAATGTTGAATAAATGAGGTGTTACGGTATTAATACTGTCGATAATGACAAACATTTGCACAATTATTTTCAGGCTACAAGACACATTCATTCACTCATTCGTTCACTCACTGGTCACTGTGTCAGACAGAAATGTTCACAGCTGCAAGCATCTGCATACTAAACTAGAAGCGGCTTGAACCTAGCGGGCATTTCTTGTTAATTAATAAGGAATATCATGGTAGGAGGTTCCAGGATTGATTTGGCAGCTCAGTGGTATCATTGAGGATCCATTTTGTTCTCTTTCTCTTCTGCCATCCTCAGATAATGGTGACATTTCCACTTGTGGTGGCCAGTTGTCATCTCCACACACCTTACTCCCCAAAGCAGCCTGGAAAGCACGAGGAAGAAGTCAGGCACCGGAGCAGGAGCGCTCTCCCCATGACACACCTGCTTCCTTTATCAAGAAACTTTCCCAGAATCCCCAGCCAACTTTCCCTTCTATCTCCTTGGCTAGAACTGGATCACATGCCCACTCCTTCACCAATTACCACCCACCAATCACCATAATAGGGAACAAGCTTGCCATGACTTGTTTAGAGCAATCAGATGCAATTGTCATCTGGTCTGAACTGGGACTCTGTTCACAAGAAAGGAGTTGGAATGGCTATTAGGTTGGCTGCACTCATTCATTCCACAAACATCTCTCCTGTGCCCTGTTTTAAGTATAAGGGATACGCAGACGAGGATACCATCCAACGAGGGTGAATTCAGAATTCACATCATTCCCACATCCTTCCACAGCCCACTCTCCTTCCACCACATGTGGTTGCCTTTTTGCACTGATCTCTCTGGAGCAGCCCGGGTGGTGTAGCCTGTGTCCTCCCAGGCGGGACACTAACGGGGCTGTGGTTTGTGGCCCTGCTCTCTCGCTGGCAAGTACTGTCCTGCTCCTCCTGGGATTTATGGAGTCCCAGGATGCTCCTGTGGGATGCAGATGGGAGATACCTCCTGTCTAGCAAGCGGCAGGCTCCCTGCAGATGGGCCCCAGATGGTGGCATTATCTGGGCAGAGGGCTGGAGCCGGGGAAGGGGTGCTGGGAAAGGGTGGGGGCCAGGCCTGGTCAGCCAAGTGTTCAGTGGGGAGCAGGCCCAGGCTGCAGGGACGGAGCCTCACAGGTTTAGAGCTCCTGGCCTGAGATAGGTTTGGTCGAGGTCGGCACAGGGGCCCCCACCCTAGCACTAGACATTTTGCAGGGATCAGGGATCAGTGCCTGGCAGGGCGTGGCGCAGACCTGAGCTCACCGGAGCTTCTGAGAGATGCTGCACCTGGAGTCAGAGATGTGCGGGCTCCTGGCTGTGACCACGTCTACAGAGCCAGGGTCAGGCTCAGGGGGCACTCTGCTCGGGGAGCGCTGCGTGGCTCTCTCTCGCATGCACCCCTCCTCATCCACCCTTCGTGCCCCTTGAGGCAATAAGGGTAGTGGCTGAACACGTGGATCTGGAGCCTGACTTTGTGGGTCTGCCTCCCAGCCTCACCGATGAGCTGTGTGACTTTAGGCAGGTCATCTAACCTTTCTGTTCCCAGGTCTTCTCATCTGTAAAATGGAACTAATAATGGTGCCAATGCCACAGGACTGTTTTGCGGATTGAATACATGAATGTGTGTAAAATGCTTTGCCCAGGGCCTGGCGCAGAGTGAGCACTCCATGGGTATCAGCTGGTATTATTATCACCACCAACCGCTTGGTGCTGTATGAACCTCCCTAGTTTGTCTAACCCAGATCTTGGCTGGAAGCCTTCCCCTTCTTGCATTTGAGTGAAAATTTGGAGGAACTTCCCAATTTCTATGACTTGGGGAAGTCCAGTGCCTTCTCCAGGGTTGCTATGACATCTCGGGGGACTTGAGGTCTCTGGTCCCCACCACTTCACCTCGAGTCCACTTGGCTAAAGAATTCGGGCGTTACTTTGCTGGTTTTCACAACAAATCCAGTCTCGCAAGCATTTCAGGAGCGACGGCGAGGGGGGACAGGGACGCCACAGGTACAGCTCACCCTGCGGTCCTCCTCTCCCCATCGCTCATCTTCTCGCCTTTCTGGATCCCTCCAACTGTTTCTCCCTCTGGTAAGCAGAGGGGCCTTTCCCTGAACCACGCCAGGAGCTACCGTCTATCGAGCACTTGCGACGGGCCAGGAACTGTTCTAAGCACTTCGAAGAGTCACCTTGTTTAAACCTCACAAGATGTCTGTGAGTATGTGCTTTTGCTATCTCCACTTTGGGGACAAGGAACTGGTGACACATTCGATACAGGCAGTCTGGCCCTGAGCCCAGGGTTCCACCATCTGCTGCCCCTCTTGGCTTTTCTGAAACGTTAGCTCCCAGCTCTGGGGCTAAACCGATATCCAGCTGAGTTTGTAAAACAATCTTTTCCCAACAAACATGGATCTCTCCTTATAAGGAATCCTGTTCTAATTGTTCCTCTACGTTGTCTCTCGGTACACATAGGGAGGCAGGGAGAAGTAGAAGGAAGAGGTGAGCTTTGATGCTGCTCAGACTGGAATCCAGGCTGGGCTGTGGGGCCAGGCACTTCACCTCTCTGAGGCTCAGTTTCCTCTTCTCTGAAATGGGGAATAACAGTACACGAGTCATTGGGAGGCTCAGCGGTGGTCAATAGCAGGTCTCTGTTTCTCTGTCCCCAGCTCCCAGCGTGGGCCCACCATGGGGACATCAGAAAGGGCTTGTCGGGTTGCTTTTCTGTGTCTTCAGGGGTGACTTCTGTCTGTATAGTTGGCCTAAGGTGCAGTCTTTCTTTGTTCCATCTGTTCATGTTTCTGCCTCTGCTGGGTCCTCTCCCACTTGAAGCCCCTCTTCCTGTCTTCCATGTCTCCAGGGGCAGAGGGGCTGCTCTTTCCCATACCTCCTGATCCCCTATAGAGCCAGCTCTAGGGCAGAACTGACCCAGGCTTGTGGGGGACAGACAGTCCCTGAGTGGATGGATGTGCTTCCTGCTCGCCCAGCCCTTCTAGTGGTGACAGCCTCACCCAGGCCAGAGGATGCCTGGCCTGACCTGCCAGAGGCCGAGAGGAGAGGGGTACGCTGAGCTCTTCTCAGGATACCATGTATCCAGCTCCACCTCTGAGAGCAGCTTTGGGCTGGGGCCGTGACAGAGAGCAGCCCGGTTGGGCAAAGAGGCTTCTCCTGGTGGTGCGAGAGGCACAGAAATCTCCCATGCCCGCAATCACCCCGTTCCCACTGTCATCCCCGAGGCTGCTCCCCTGAGTGGAGCTGCAGAGCCAGATGGAGGCCGGAGCCAGGAGTCCTGGGTTCCCATCCCAGATCCATGCAGCTGGGCTGAGGCCCTGGGCAGGTCCCTTCCCCGTGATCTGGCCTCCCTCTCCTCTGCCCCACAAGGCTTGGGGGCAACTCCACTGTGATGGGTGCTTAGACTCTGATTGGTGTGAAACTGCTGGGTTGAGGGCGCCCCCTGTGCCCTATGTAGACACACTCACCCCCTAAGGGATGGGGGAGCATGGGCTGATCTGGCCTCTCTTAACTCTGTGGGGCTTTGGGGGAGAAGAAACTCCCCTGCCCCAACACACCATGGACCATGGACCCACTGTGTGTTTATGTATGTGCGTGTCTATATTTGCGCGTATGCATGTGTGTGCGTGTCTGTGTGTGTCTATGTCTGTATGCATGTGTGTGCGTGTCTGTGTGTGTCTATGTCTGTATGCATGTGTGTGCGTGTCTGTGTGTGTCTATGTCTGTATGCATGTGTGTATATCTGCGTGTATGTGTGTGTCTATGTCTGTATGCATGTGTGTATATCTGCGTGTCTGTGTGTGTGTCTATGTCTGTATGCATGTGTGTATATCTGCGTGTATGTGTGTGTCTATGTCTGTATGCATGTGTGTATATCTGCGTGTATGTGTGTGTGTCTATGTCTGTATGCATGTGTGTATATCTGCGTATATGTGTGTGTGTCTATGTCTGTATGCATGTGTGTATATCTGTGTGTATGTGTGTGTGCCTGTATTTGTGCCCCCCCTGTGCTAAGCTTTAAACGCTTCCCCACCTCCAGCCCAGGGGCACTGTGAACGCTGTGTGAGCCCAGGCCTCCTCCAGCACACACTCCAGGCCATCTTTTCCTTGACTCCTCAGCACAGAGTGTGAACAAGCCTGCGTTTCTGTTTCTGAGTCACTTCTCCACCTGGCAGGAATGGACTTCTGCGGTGAGTTGGAGCTTCCTCTTCTCTCTCAGGTCTGCCTTCTGCCTCTTGCCCCAGCCTCTCACCTTCTCTCTGTCTTCCCTCAGCTGTCTGATCCTCTCCTACTTCCCCCTCACGGCAGTCTCTGACTCTCCCTCGCCCTTCCTGGTCTCTGGCTCTGCTTCCTCTCTCAGTCTTCCCCTCTCTGCCTCTCCCTTCCCTGCACCGTGTCTCTCTCTGTCTCTGTCTCTCCCATCCCTGCCACCAGAACGTGCTGACAGCTGCTCTTCTGGGAGGCGTGAAGACAGACTTGGCAGCCAAGGAGCTGCAGAGGGTGCAGAGCCAGCAGCCTGGGTGGGGCTGTTCTGCGTTCAGGATGGGGAACAGTGGTGTCCGCGGGCGAAGAGGAGCTCCAGGAAGTACCAGGAAGAGCTGTGGGGTTGGGTCAGGTCAGCCCTAGGAGGGGCCTGAGGTCTGCAGGGAGTTGGAGATGGGGTGGACGGGGGATGAGGTTCTGAGGATGGTGTATGTTGGGGGAGGGGTAGGGGTGAAGCCCGGAAGCTCTCAGAAAAGAAAATTCTTTTCTGGGTCTCGTCCTGCCCATTCTAACCCAGCATAGGCCTGGGCACTGACACACAGAGCCATAGCAGATGGCACGGGAGCACAATTCCTATGAGCTGGGGTGGCGGCAGACCCAGAAGGCCTGGCGGTTTGGGAGCAGAAGGTGCCTAGCATACATTACTGCACCAGCAGCGAGGCCAAGGGCTGTGGAGGAAAACTGGGAGGCAGTAAGCAGGAGTGACATCCATGGGTCCCTTGCTCTCCAGTGCCCTGACAACGCTACACAGCATTGAAGGTGAACTAAGGGTCAAGAACTCAGAGTCGCCTTGCACTCTTCAGTGCCAGGAAGCTCACGGCTCACAGAAGCAACCCAGTCTGTTTTTGGAAACCAGGGTCTCCTAGAAAGAACAAACAAACAAACAAGGTGACAAACTCCTATTCATCCCTCAAAGCCTGGCTCAGATGTTACCTTCTCATGGGAAGCCCTTCATGACTTCACCTAGAGACACTCCCCTCTGAGGCATCTCTCTACCTTGAACTTGCTTCTGTCACAGCACTGAGTCCACCATTTGGTAATATTTGTGCACCTGTGTGTCTTCCTCATGAAACTTGGAACTCCTTGAGGGTAGGGCAAATGTCTGATTTATCTCCATGTCCCCCAAGTCCAGCATGGGGTGGACCCAGAGTGGGTTCTGAGATCCTTGGGTGACTTAGACTGGACCTAAGGGGTGGCGTTGGGCAGACAACCTGCTCCAAGTCCGGGGGTCTCCAGGGCACTGGATCTCAGTCAGTCAGTTGGTGAGCAGTATGGGCTGAGGGTCCACTCTAGGTACAGGTTGTCCTGGGACCCTGGGGCGGAGAACAATATGCAGGTGTCGGGAACCCCACTCTGAAGGAGAGACATGGCGCTGACCAGGAGACCCCAGTCAGAGGAGGACAGTCATGCTCGTAGAGGGAGTGTGTCTCCTCACCCTCCAGGCTGGCTTGTCACCACCAGCCTGGACAATATCTGTCTGTCTGTCCCATCTTTAATTCAGTTTTAAAGCGATTCCTCCACCCCCAATCCTATGTCTAATGAACCTGACATTCAGAGAAAATGTCTTCGGTAAAGGTCACAAGAGGAGGTGGCATTCTCGCTGACAGACCTGTCTTTCCTGCACGAGCACTCGCTCCTTCAGGACGAGGTGCCAGCGCTCGTGTCCCTCAGAGCTGCCCCTCCCCCATCACCCGCCACCTCCATGTGGCTTTTTCCCAGCCTCTCAGTCTATCTAGAAGGACACAGCTCAGGACCTGCCTCATTCATGTGTTCATTCTCCCTGCTGGTCATGGAAGACTCAGGGATGACTCAGATCCCAGCCCTACCTGGCAGGGCACCTGGGAGGCAGATCCAGGGACAGCTACCCCGGAATCATGGCTCAGGGGTGTATCTGCAGGGGCGGGCAAGAGATGAGGCAGGCACAGGGGGCAGACCTGGGTAGTGAGAAGTCACGTACCCCATGCTCAGAAGTTTGGCCTCGGTCCTGAGGAAAGTGGTGAGTCACTGAGAGTTCAAGCAGGGAGATGTGGGTCATAGACGTGTCTTAGGAAGATCGCTCCTCTGGACGGAGGAGGGTGCAGGTGGAGGCAGGAGATGATGGTGGCCTGGTCCAGGACAGTGGTGGACTTGAGAGGTTCCCTGGCCCGTGCAGAGGGAGTAGTGGAGATGCAGCTGTGGCCGTGGCCGTGGGGACCGAGTGAGAGGTGATGCTGTCTACCGAGACGGGAGGGGCAGGGTGGGAAAACAGATGAGAGTTGGCACCTGCTGAGTTTGAGGTGCCTGGGAGAGGAAGATGTCCAGGGGACAGGTGGAAAGGGATCTGGAGCTCAAGGAGGAGGTCTGTGCAGGGACAGGAGCTTGGCAGACCCCTGCAGCTAAAGTTGGTAACCGAGACCCTGGGTGTGGATGTGGTTTCTGATGGGCAGCGTGCAGACAGAGCGCGAGAGAGGCCCAGGACGGCGCCATCAGGCCTGCTGATGTTGAGAGGCGGTCCTGAGGAGGAGGCCGTGCTGGAGCCTGATAAGGAGCAGTCAGAGAGGGCTTCGCAGGGGCAGCTCAATTCTAAGTCATGTGCTGTGCTGTGTAACCACTGCCATTTTCCTCAGACCTTCTGGAAAACTCACTCATGTGGAATAGCACTGTGCTCATGGTTGCTTTGGAGGGTCGAAGGACAGGCTGCAGAGTTCCTGGGGTTAGCCCAGGGCAGTGAGGAGACTCCAGTGGCAGGAGGCAAGACCCAGACGAGGTGGACAATTCTGCTGAGTGATCTCTAGGAGAAACATAAGGCCCTGCAGCTATTGTTGGGGTTGCAGGGTCTCCTACCGTATGTGGGGGGCATGCTGGGGCCATTTTACTTATATGTTAAAAGAAAGGTGAACCCACAAAACTGAACAATGTGGGGACATCCAGATGCCGGCAATGTAAGGTTATGTGTGTGAAACACGCAGCACAGTGCTTGGATCACACATCGCTCGGGAGATGGTGGGGAGGGTCCCTTCCGAGGAAGGAGGTTTCCTGTGCTAACCACTCGCTCACAGGACTCGATGCTTGGCCTCGTAGAGCTGGATTTGAAACAGTTGGGCTTACTAGACAGGCTGAACCCCATCTTATCCCCCCAGCCTCACCAGGCCCCAGTGAGCCCTCTCCACTCCTCACTTTCTCTTTTGTTAAGCAAGAAGCTCCAGTGCAGGCTGCTTGTTCCTCTGGTCAATTTTCTGGACATCCTTCATTCCAGAGCATCCAAATCTCAGACTCTGGGGTCATTTTATTTCTAAATCGTGGCCAGACATATATAGCCATAAACAGGACTGCAAATAAAAGTTGCTGAATGATCAGGAAGCAATCATTTTTCACCTTCCCTTTTGTCTTGGAGCTGCAGTATTTTCCTTCCTGCCACAGGGCCTCTGCACATGTTGTTCCCTCTGCTCAGAATGCCATTCCCCCAACACCACCCTTCCTTGCCTAGTTAATTCCTACTTATCCTTCAAATCTCAGCCCAGTATGGCTTACTAAGGAAAATCCTCCTGAATTCTAGGTTCCTTTCTTACAGACTGTATTCTCTTCCTGCAAATCTCAACCTACGTAACTATGCGAATAGTGTCTGAAAGCCTGTAGGCACCATGAGGCAGGGATCATGTCTGATTTTTCCCCCTGTTGTACTGCCAGCACCAGCACAGCTGGCCCAGAGAAGGTGCTCACTACACATTTGCTGAAGAAATAAGTGAAGATATGTTTAGTCCCAGGATAAAGGGGTCAGCTTGGACCCCATCGGGGCTAGTGGGGTCCTTAGTAGCCATCTCTCCACCTCCTGCCTCCAGGTGAAGCATTTACCTGCTAAAATGCAAACATTCCCAAACCCTGGCTCAGCTTTTCCCTCTGTGGGACTGAGGAGTATTAACTGTGGGAGGGGGGATGCCAGGATGCTTCATGAACAAAGGGTGGTCTGGGACATACATGTAGAAAATTAGAAGGTACGTTCTCTTTGGTTTTTTCCTTTCTCTCTCTCTCTCTTTCTTTCTCCTTTCCTCTCTCCCTCTCTCCTTTTCTCCCTCTGTCTCCATCCTTCTTCTTTCTTCTTTTTACTGTTGGCTTTCTCTGAGATTTTAAATGCTAATGAACATAGCAGATCTCCAAGACAAGAGTCTACTCTGCAGCGAGTCCCAAATGTGTTTGATCCCAGAGTTTATTGATTCATTGATTTTGCAGAGCAAATTCAAGATTCGTGTTTCAAAGGAAATTCTTGGGGAAATGCTGACCTACAGAGCAAAGTCCAAGTTTCTTAGCTTCGCGTTTAAGATCCTTAAAGACCGGGGCACTGTACCTCCCCAGGTCCCCTCATTTACTCTTTGTTGCAGCCCACCAGTGAAGGATGGTCTTCCAGTCAGCACATCCTCTCTCGTGCCTCCATTCCCTCTGTTGGGATGTAGGTAATCCTATTGTCTGCTGGCTGAGCTCCCGTTCATCCTTCAAGGCCAAGACCAAGCGTCACCTCCTCTGTGGAGCTCTCCCTGACCCTTCAACTGTGTTCCCCAGACCTTTCTCGGGGTCTTCCACCAGGACATGTCCATGGCCTGCTGTAGGGAGCTGTTGACACTGCTTCCGACCCCTTTAAACTCCCCAAGTTCAAGGTCAAAGCCAAAGTCAATTCTTATTCACGGCTGTGTCTCCAGTGACTGACACAGAATCTATCACAAAGTAGAAGAGCATAAATATTTATTTAGTGACTAATGGCATGAATGAGGGTTGAAATAGAAATGTTTCCAGTCTTAAAAATGGTAGTGAGAGAGACAGCCCAGCCTCCTTTGCCAAGATCTGCGGTGAAAATCTCCATCCCTCCATCCTTGTCTTCTGCTTCTGCGGTCAACCCCATCCTGAGCAGCTAGAGGTGGTATATGACATGCTGGTGGGTTTTGATTCTCAAAAATCCATTAAGTCTTTGGCTTTCTTTATCATGCCAATGAAGAGTGCATGAGAGGATGAGGGACGGGGTGAAAATGGGGATGGGTGAGGCTCAGGTGCCGCACGCGGTATTTGCCCCAAACGAGGTCATTGGCCAGACTCCATTGGTCACTTCTGGTCTCATCTCACTCAGCCTCTCATGGACATTGAACAGAGCTGTCCACTCTCTCCTTCTTGAAACATTGTCTCCCCATGGCTACCAGGACACCACCTTCCAGCTCCCTGCTCCTTCCCCCTGCCCCCATTGGATCTCCAAATGTTGGAGGGCCCAGGGGCTCAATCCTGGGCCTCTTCTCTATAGTTATCTCCTCCAGGAGACCTCATCTCATCCACTGGCTCTAAGCATCATCTCTTTGCTGATATCGACTGTCCTGCCCTCGCCACTGAGATCCACGTGCACTTACCCAAAGTTCCACTTAGATGTGTATTAGGCATCCAACCCACCAAGGCCGAAGCAGGATCCTTGATTCTCTCCTCCCCCAAATGGGTTTCTTCTCGAGTCTTCCCGTTTCAGAACATGGTGCCATTACCCATCAGTCGCTCAAGTCAAAAACCCTTCAGCAAGTCAGTCCGTCAATAAGTCCTGTATGCTCTATTCCTAAATGTAGCCTAAGTCTACCCCTTTCTGGCCATCTCCTCTGCTATCACGCCACCATCGTCTCTCACCTGGACCATTGCAGCAGCATCCGAACTGGTGTCTCCACTTCCTTGCTTGCCCCCACGCTCCTTCCCATTGCCACAGACCAAACTTGTGAGAGTTATTGAGAGAGTGAGCGCTTTGGAGTCAGACAGACGTGGGTTTATAGCCTGGTTCTACCACATATCATCTGTGTGGCCTTGAAGGAATGGCTTAGTTTCTCTGAGCCCCAGCTTTTCATCTGTGAGATGAGGATTAAAGCAATCCACTTGCTTTGGAGATGAGGTCCCTAGGGTCTTCTCTCCTGTGGTTAGAATGACAAGATGGGGCTACGGGGTGGACCCCTTGGATTTGATTTCATCAGGAAAACACAAGATCAGACTAAACATCGTGGGAGAATTGCTTTTGGAAATACACATGTGCTAAGTTTTGTGACCATTATAATTGTATCTACTAAGCATCAAGCCCTCCTTTGGGTGGTTTACATACACTGACGTATGATGTTTAAAATGACCCCATGAGATACACTCACGTGGAAGACACAGAGTAGTTAAGTAACCTGTCAAAAGGCACACAGCTTGTAAAAAGCAGGGTCCACATTTTGAATATCAGTTCTGTTTCTTGACCCCAAAGAAGCCTATGCTTCCACTTTGTGTGACTAGATCAACACAGAAACAGCCCCACCCACATGGAGGTGGTCTCATTCAGCAGAGAGCGCCCTGGCCTTGGGTGGCCCTTGGGTTCAAGTCTTGGCTCTGCTGTTTGAGAGGTTGCCTCAGTCAAGCCACTAAATCTCTATTATCCTGTGAGAAAAAGCATGAAGACAATAGCAGTTACCTGTCAGGCGGTGTGAAATCGGATGCCGCATTATGTGCTAAAGTGTTCTGTAAACTGTAGACACACGAATTATTCTTTCCTCCCTCAGTGTTGTGGGCAAGATGGATCCAGAGAGGCTGCTCGGCTTCTGGGGGCTCAGCCCCGCTTCTTGGAGAGCTCTCAGGCACCCGAATTCCTCGGGTGTCCCCGCCTTTCTCAGTCTACACTGGCTTCTGCTCACTCTCCCCTTAGCTCCTACTGTTTCCTTGACTCAGTTTCTCTCTGGAGCTCCTCAAACTCCCTCCTTGGCTCTCCGTCTTTATGCTCCCCTCTTCCAGCCTTCTGGGAAACCTGCCTGGAGGTTCTCACTTGGAAGAAGACACCCGCATAGCCAACCCCCATTTATACTACTGTGCTATTCCCACCTCGGGGAAGACAGGAGTATTCTCAGCCCACATGAGAGGATTTTTTTGAGCTCCCACTTCCAGAGATAAGTTTCTTATTGGGATGGAGCGGGGAGGGGCTGCCTCTGTTCATACCTGTGCCTTCTTCTGCTTCCTAATTTGGGTCCCTGTCATGTACTAACCCCAACCCACCTTGGGCCTGAGGAGTTGAGCACATGACGGCCTGTGGCCAGTCGGGGGCAGCAGAGGGCAGCAGAGTATGGACTAGCAGGGAGGGCAGAGGGGGCAGGTGGCTCTGCAGCTGTTGGGCGAGGGGCCCTGGTGGAAGGGTCTGGTCACTGGGTCTGTCCTGCTCCAAGTCTCTAGGCCACCCCCTCTGGAGCGGTCTGGAGTAGACAGCAAAGATGTGGGAGTTGTCTCCAGAAGGCCAGCGGAGAGAACGCATCTGCAATAGTGTGATAGGATGCCGGTTGCAAGTGACAGAGACTCCATTGGAACCAGTTAAGGCACAAAGGGGCACTTTATTGGCTCACAGAACCTGGGTCTCAGGGACAATTGTAACCAGGAACTCAAAAGCCATCAGGACCATCTCCCCCCTCTCTCCGTCCTCTTTCTTCTGTGGGTTGGCTTTATTCTTTTATATATTTTTATTCTCTTGCAGATTGGCTCCTTCTAGGGACCAGAACCATGACCACCAGCAACTCCTGCCTCACTGTGCTCCAATTCACTGTCTTCCTTTGGTTCTGCCTGGACAAACCTCAGGGGAAGACTTTTCATTGTTCTGGGTTGGGTGATGCCCTGCCCTGTGGCGGGGGGTGGAGTCCTTTGATTGACAGCGAGGACTGCATGTTGGTGTGGGGGAAGGAGCTTGCTCCAGAAGAAGGCCTTTCTCTTATGGAGGAATAGATGGGTGCTGAGCAGACACAACAATAGCATCTACCACAGCCCACAGCGGTGTGTGACACTTTCCCTTTGACTCAAAGGCACCGACCTGTTTCTCAGATTCATGAGCTGACCTTCAGGCCCAGGAGGCACCTCCCACCCCCAGCCCCTTCCTGAAATGAGGGGCTAGCATCCCAGGAGGACTGCTGCTCATCTCTCCACCTTAAATTCACCTCTCCCCTGGTTCCTTGGTGAAGATGGACTCTCAGGTGGATGTAGTGACGGGGTCATCGTGAGCTGGTGTCTGAGCTGGAGGGCGGGAGAGGAGAGGAGGGGTCTGACCTCAGTGAGGTCTCAATTAAGATCAGCAAATAAGGCATCATTACAGATGTTCTGCCCAAGACGCACTGTAAGGAGCAGTTCACTCTGTGCCTGACATTTCCCGTAGCCCTGAGAGCCGAGCAGGGCTGCCTGGTGCTGCCATAATGTCACCATTTGAGCATTACTAGTGGTGTCTTCTGGCCTGCGGGGTCATCTGGTGAAGCATGGATAGTGGGGGGGCGGTCTATGGAGGCTTTAGGAGATACGAGCAGTGTCCCAGAGCCCCCCAGGAGGAGGAGGCAGCAAAGGATGGGGACCGCGTGCCCCACACACCTGGCGCAGGTTCTACCGTGGGTCCAGTGGTGGGCTGGGGGGTGGGAAGAAAGGACTGGGGGCACCTGGCCAGACCTTTGGGCAGTTTTCACCCAAATTCCTTACATGTGTAAAGTATCTGCATGCACTGCCTTGTTTGACCCTAGCGGTCTTTGATCCCATTTTACAGTTGAGGAAACTGAGGCTGAGAGAGAAAGTGACTTGTTTCGATTCCCGAAGTCAGTCGGCAGAGCTCCGACTGGGACTCAGGGCTCCTGATGCCCAGACCAGGTCACTCTCTGTCGCCTGGAGCGGAGACAGCTGGAACGGGGAAAGAGAAGGCAGCTGATGGGACACAGTCGCAGACATCTGGGGATGGAGGTTCATCCACACAGCAGCACCCGGGCAGGGTGCACAGGGGGATTCTGTAAAGTGAGTCATCGGGGTTGCTGTACTGATAACGCCCCGCTGCCGAATGCTATTGGAGCAAACAGGTGTGCGCTGACTCTTCCCGTGGATGATTGCATTCCACTTTCTGGTACCTTCTGCATGCCCAGACCTCTCTCCTGAGCTTTCAACCTGCTTGTGATTACAGGACATCCCCATGAGGAGCCCACAGTCATCGCAGGCTCCCTAGATCTCAAGCTCTCATCTCTTTCTCCTTCCCCAACTGCTCCTTCTCTGAATCTCCACCTCAGTGAACAGGACCACGTTCCCCAAATCATTTAAGTCAGAAATCTGAGCATCACTTCAACTTCTGCCCTCCCTCCTCCCACGTCCAGTCAAGCTTCCAGCCCCCTGGACTCCCCTTCCTTGGTGTCACTCAAATATGTCCTGGCGCAGCTCCCATCCCACGCCAGATAACCCAGACCACGGAAGCTGGACTGGCTTCTCCACGCACACTTCCTCCGGGAGGTGGTGTGTCTCCGCCTGCCAGTGCTGAGGGCGAGGCACGACAGGAGATGCTCCCATTGAGGGAGGGGACAGCAGCCTTGGCATCCTTGGGGAGGGGAAGTGGGCATGGAACAGAACTGTTGACAGACTCTGGGCTGCTATATTGGGAAGATTTGACAACACACACAAGGAGAGAGTGAGGGCGCGTTGACGGCTCGTGAGAGGCGTGGGGGCTGGCTGGGGACGTGCCGCCACCACCCACGCAGGAGGAAGTTGGGAACAGATTGCTTGGGACCCGTGCCAGCCTCTTGAAGAAGCATCCGCTCCCTCTCTCCTGATTCTGGCACCTGCTGAGGATTCGGGGAAGGGGCTGCCTGGTTGCAGCCAGGTTGGCTAGGAACGTGGGCTGCAAGGGTGCGTCCTGGGATGAGAGCTTAGCTCTGCACAGAGGGCCCTCTCTGCCACTGGTTCTTGGTTCCCCCATCCCATCCCATCCCATCCCATCCCAGACAGTCCAATCCTAATCTCACCCTACACCTTCATATTCTCATCCTGTCTCACTCCTATTCCATCTCATACCCTTTCCTGTCTCCAAACCCTCCACCATCGTATCCCACCCCATACTCATCAGTATAGGACATGTCTTCAAGTTTTGTTTGTTATTATCTCACCTTGAGTGGATGAGCAAACAAGAGAATGAGTTTTATTTATTCTTGGGGGGTTTGGGGCAACAATCAGACTCTGCTGATTCCAAACCCCAAGCTGGTTTGGAACCATCTGAATAGCAAGTCAAGAGTTGGGCAGAGAGAGCCATAGAGAATGTGGCTTGGAAGTGTGGCCACGACTGGGCGTCCCAGGCCCCCTTCTCCACACCTGCCCTCAGGCACAGGCAGAACTGGACAACCGCAGGCCTATC
The DNA here is from genome assembly GCF_057802395.1 of Ceratotherium simum simum. Lineage (NCBI taxonomy): Eukaryota > Metazoa > Chordata > Mammalia > Perissodactyla > Rhinocerotidae > Ceratotherium > Ceratotherium simum. The sequence continues at coordinate 22,057,754 of NC_141921.1, read as the reverse complement.
TTCCAGGGGCAGCCTCAAGGGATCCACCCGCCCTCCATGTTCCTTCTCCCCAACCTCCCACCAGATGGATCACTCCCTAGGGAGTCAACAGGGATGTTTCCAGTTCAGCACCCCGGGGCACATGATGGGACTGCATTCTTGGCCCCTCCTCGTTGAGCAAAACCTGGCTGTAAGAGTGAAAATGTCAATACATTCTAAATACTAGTGTATTCTCCCCTGCTCCCGCCCCAGGTGATATAGAGGAGTTGAGAGAACAGAGAGTAGACTCCCACATCGCTGACTAGATCTTAGGAGGAAATAAGAAAACGAGACATAACCTTCTTCTAAAGTGCCTGATGTGAGTACTCAATTCATTGAACAAATGCTGGTGTGCGCGGGAGCATTGAAACCGGCCATCTTTAATTGGTCTAATTATTTCAGGGGCTGTTCTGCTCTGCCACTTCATCTTTCTGTCACCCCATCTTCCGGTCCTCCGAAACGGGATCCCCACTCCCACTGGATCTGTTGTCCTTCCTAAGGCGGGGGGCGTGGGAGAAGACAGTGGATTCCGAGAGACTGGCACGTCTCCCCCCCCATCTTCTCCTCCCCTCAGTGAAGAGCACCCAGCACCTCGTATAGCTGAATCCACGTGCCGCCCCCGCCTGCTTCTTCCCTGGGCTCCTTTTCCGCCTCCTTGCCTCAGCTCCCTCTCTCTTTCTTGCATAGCCCTCCACATCGGATTCCCACCCCCTTCCTGTGCCCCTTCCTGTGCCGGCTGGAATCTGGGCGTATTCCAATGACTCTTATTCTCTGGGAAACTGCTAGTGGGGGCTGGCGATCACCCTCCTTCCTGACCCAGACACCTGGCTTCCCACACGCCTCTCAAGGGGTCTTGAATGCAGTTCAGAGACTTGGGACAAAGCCAGTGATTAATGAATTCTTGAGCAGGAGGACTTGACAGCACTTGTTGAAGGAACACATGTGTGTTTGTGTGAGTGTGTATGTGCCTGTGCGCACGTGCTGAGGGGGGCACAGTCTGTGAAGGACCCTAAACCGACCAGTTCATAACATCTAGAAGCATCTGGGCAACGAGAGGGGAACCTGGGCTTAGAGTCAGTCATCTGTTGGAGTTTTGGCTCTGACCATCAGTAACTGTGTGGCCTTGGGCAAGTCAATTCACCTGCAACTTCATTGTCCCCACTGCACAGTGGGTGCCTGCAGTAGACGGGACTCCTGGCTGGGGGCAACCAGTGAGATCAGGACTGAGCAGGAGCGCTGGAGAGCCAGGTGCTCTGATTGCCATTGTCATCTTCAACTGGCAATCTGCACTGGTCATCACCGCCGACATTCTGCAAGACAGCTGAACCAGGTGTCCAGGGCAAGGAAGGGGCTTCAGGCTGGGGATGTCCTGGACGGTTTTGGTGAGAGACTCCACCCACCGACTGGGCCACGGAGGAGGGCCAGGACTTCAGCAAGCAGAGCTGAGGGTGGCTGGGAGGGCATTTCACACCAGGGCAGAGGCTGACCCCGAGGTTTGAGGGTTGATGGGGGCGCCACCTAGTGGTAGGGGTGTGTGTGTGTGTGTGTGTGTGTGTGTGTGTGTGTGTGTGTGTGCGCGCGCGCGCGTGCTGACTCAAGAGAGGTCAGCAGATTTGCAGAACCACTGGTATTTCAGGCTGAGGAGGATGGGGCGCTCAAACTGGGCAGCCCATCATTGTTATGGACTGGCAAGCAGAGATTTGGAGAGGGGCAGGGGCATCGGTGCTGCAAACGGAATTGGGCAGCTCAGGGCTGAGACCCGTGTCTCTGGGTTCCTCCAATTCCGGGGGCCCTGAATGTCCAGCTAAAGCCCTGGATCGACCTGGCTGCCCCAGGAAGTCACCGTTGCCTTTCGCATGGAGGAGTGTGGCCAAGAGATAAGAGCAGACGGACTGGTCTGTCTTTCCCTTGTCTTGTTGCCACTTGGATGAAGTTGGGAGCTTTCAGCCAATGACACGGACATGCCGGGGTCTGCCAGGTGCTGTGGGTCTGGATGCTGGGCTGAACCATCACCCTGATGGTTCAGCCCAGCATCCAGACAGGAGGTTCCCCGTCCTGGCTGCAGGTGAGAGAGACCTGGAGAGCAGAACAAAAGAACGGTGCCCAGCCCACCACAGGCTCTCCGAAGCCCTCTCTATAGGTGGTTCTCTCACGGCCAAGCTGGTCTTCGGGTCTCCATGGGGAGATCACAAAGTCCCCATCAGAGTGATTTGAGGAGTGAGTTTTCCCGAGAAGAACACGCTGGAAGTGTGACGACTTGTAGCCGTATTTCCATGGGAACACCACCGGGGCAGGGATGGGAAACGCGTGCCAAATGCTCCAGCTGCTCCCTCCCTCCTGCACATTTCTAATCACATCCCGTTGACCTGTCGGAAGCGCCTCACCCTTGGGCTGATTCCAATGATGCAGTGGGCCCTGCCACTGCCATGTGCCTTGAATTCCTAACTATCGCTGCCTCCAGTATGGTCGTTAGCAACTCAACATTAATATCTCCCATGTCCATCACCGCAGTGATTAGGATCCGCGACTTGCCGGCCATCTCACGGGAGAGGGGGTGTGATGTGGGTCCCCGGGGCCTGGCCACCCTGCCCCGAGTGGGTGGGGGAGGGAGGGTGACAGGCCAGCTTGTTAAATCTAATTACCTGGCTGCAGACTGCGGTCCTGAGCTCGTCTGAGAGCCGGCTCAGCCCACCGCGTAATCCTCTGCCAGCCTTGCCACCATAACGAGCCGGCCCGCCACCAGCCACCACGCGCCTAGATGGGACTGAGTTTAATTGCTACCCAAAATGTCAGCCCTTTCAAACCCACAGTATTTCATCACTTACCTTTAAAGAAGAGGGGGAAAAAAAATCAATTTGGACCGTGAGTTTCGGCAGCAAAGCCTGCAGAAAGGGCTGCCCAGTTCTTCAGGGGAGCTGTTCTTTTCATTAAAATAGCTATTTTTAAAACTCTCTCTCCCTCTCTCTCTCTTTAACACGAGATGAAAAATCCCGGTTACAAGAAGAAACCCTTTCATGAGGGAATAATAATGTAAAAAAAAAGAGTTTAAAAAAGTCCACTTCTAAAATGGGTCCCTTTTTTTTAACCTCTCAAAGGTTAAAAAAGGAAAAGAAAAGGGTTTTGTTCTCAAAAGGCTTTTACATGTGTGATCTCATCTCACGCTTGCGGAAGCTTGGGGTGCTGGGGGAGGGCAGAAGTCATTGTCCCCATTTTATGGATGAAGGAATGTCCCTAGAGGCTAAGGGCTCTGCTGGAAGGGGGTCACACAACGATTCAGGAGGCAGGAAAGAGGATCCCCATTTGCTGCTCCCCAGACGGGTCTCTCCCTGTGGGTTCATGCATCCTGTCGCGGGATACACCCACCTCCCAAATTCAAGCTATTTACCTACTAGTCAGAAAGTGAAAGTAGAGGCATTAAAAAAAAAAAAAAACCACAGAGGCCCATTAGAGTTTAACATTCATTTAACTCTCCGTGAGATCACAGCCGTCCTTTCTTCCCTAGGGAGAATTTTTTCCCCTTTCTTTCAGAAGAAAGGAATGTAATTCTTTTGGAGATTACATTCCCTGGAAACTGGTTTCTTAAGCTCCTGCCTGAAGAAGCGTTCCAGAGTCTGCAGACTAATTAACCCCATTGTTCAGAATTAATCACCTCAGGACTATTTGGAGTCAACAAGAAATGTATCAATTGGGCTCTTAATAAACCTAATGAAACAACTCAACATAAAGGCATATGAAATAGACTTTTAAAACATTAGCATAAGCCAGCAACCTCCTCGAGCTCTCCGCAGCACAATCAATCTTAATTGACACTTTATTAGCACCAAGAATTGCTATCAATTTGGCAGATCCCCCCACATGGCCTAATGAAATGATAGACAAAGTTTTTTAAAAGGAAAAAAAGAAGAAAGAGGAGACTTGGAGCTCTTGCTGAATGAAGATAGAGGAGAAACTGAATCAGAGTCCCAGGGTGGACACGGAAGTGGCTGGGTCTAAAGCGTCCTCCCCACTCCCTGGAGTCCAGTAGAGGCTGGGGTCTCCTCCACCGTGTCCTTCAGGGTTGAGGAATTCTCCTTGACACATAGCTAGAAGTCGGCCCCAACGGTTTGCTCCAACTGGGTTTACCAACAGAGGCGGGACTGAAGTGCTGGGGTGGGAAGTCAGGGCACAGACGGAAATGAAGGAAATGCGTGAGCCACGAGGAGGTGCTGGGGATCCTTCTTGTGTTTTGGTTTCTATTGTGAGGAAACATTTGCTTCCAAAGGTTGGGGACTGTTTCCGATCATGCATTCTCTAGTCCCTCTTAATTTCTCATAATTCTGCTCTAAGTTTGGAGTAAATGTCAGAGGGCCCCCAGATATTGCTTAGCAATCTCAAATCACCCATGGGCCAGGAAATAAGGTCCTCTGGGGTTTATTTCAAGGGACTTCACACGATTGGGCTGTCCGTCCTGAGTGTGTGTGACCAGTCTGACATCACTGTCCTCCCTCTCCCCTTCCTCCTCTTTCTCCTTTCCCTATTCTTCCTTCTATAATTCCTAGGGACACAGTTTTAGGGCTCAGCTCAGGAAAGCAAGGTGGCCCCACACTTTCTGGAGCGGCTCCTGCTTGCTTGGAGCAGCCAGAGAGGAAGACGTTTTGGGAAGAACACAGTGCTGTCCCAGAGAAGCCATGGATAGCTGCAGTGTGTCCAGCCCATGGACGGCGAGTCTGTGAAACGAAAGGGAGGCAGCTCATGCTTGATTTGAGACTGACAGAGGCGTCTGGAGTTTCCTGTCATCTGCCTCCAACTTGGATTCGAGTTCTGCATTTTGCAGCTATTATGTGCACAGGCTCTGGGGCCAGATGCCTGGGTTTGGATCCTGGCTCTGGTGTATCTTAGCTGTGTGACTTTGCATGCCTTAGTTTCCTCATCTGTAAAATGGGATAATAATAGTGGGTCCTAAAAGGACTCTGATAAAGATTGAGTAAATTAATGTAAAGTTCTTAGAACTATGCCCATCATAAACACTATATAAATCCTTTGCTCTTATTATTTAAAAAGGAAACTAGAAGAAAGTAATAGCTAATGCTTATTGATCATCCACTATGTGGTATCATGAAAGCCGAGGGCAGAAGGGATTGTGAGAGGGAAGAGTCAACAGGTCAAGCACTCTAGATGGATAAGATACTGCCCAAGAATCTCCCACTGAGCTGCTGGTGACCAACGGATCCAGACCTATGGGGATCTGATGTCAGAGTGATCTCAAGACCAGGCACAGTTCTAAGCCCTTCACGTGCATTATCTTATTTCATCCTCACAGAATCTTATGACTCCATAGGTACAATACTTACCCTCATTTTACATGCAAGGGAACTGAAACAGAATGGGTAAGTATTTTGCCCAAGATCATATAGGTAGTAAGTGACAGAACTAGGAGTCAAACCAGACAGTCTGGATCCAACATCTGTAACCTCAGCCAGGTAGCCATGCACTGGTTGGGACTTAGGGCTTCAACTTTGAAAGCCACATCAAAGAGTACAACCACAATTGTTTCTCCAGAAATCATGCCAAAGCTCAAATCTGGGAGCAGAAGACACTGGGTCTTTCTCTGAAGGCTGTTTAGGTTGTTCTTCTAGAGTAAATGAACTCAAGCAAATCTTTCTGTAAAGTATTACATCAATTTTGGTCAAGCAAATGATAGTCAGCTCTTAGTCTTCTTTGGATCACTGTGACGGGTGTGCAGGTAGGTTTCTAGAATGCCATAGCACTTTCCTCTCAGGTGCACTTGCCCTGCTTTGCCCAGGCCAAATGAGCTCTCCCTGCTGACACTCTTAGTGTGACATACCAAAACTTTGCTGCATTTCTTTTTGCCTGAGTATTTAGTGTGTCTAATAGAGTTAGGATGTAGTGTTGTACTCTGCCAGTAGGTGTCACCGTCCAATATATGCAATCGTCTACCCTGATGTCTCCTTAAATCTAGCATTTGGGTTTTGTAAAACGGTCATTTATTCAACACATGCTCAGTGACTGGCTGAACCTCTTATGTGATGGAGAATATAGGAAGAGGATGCGTTTCAGGGAGGAAGATGGTATGTTCAGTCTAAGAATCTCCAGGCAATCTGAGCAGGGATATGTTTGCCCACCTGGATCACCCAGGGAGCTTTTAAAAGTTAGACATGATCAATACCATTATAATTACCTGTGAATTTCTCTCAGGGCTCATTCCGTGGCCCCTCCCTCTGCAAAGAACCTGCTCTTATGAAATTTCTCTTTGTTACTCTCCTGCTTTCTTGTGTTAAATGTGATCCATAAATAATATATCCATAAATAGTATATTGTTTAGTTTGACTTTATAAAAATAGTACAGTTGAATGGTCTTCTCAAAATGCAAACGTGATCAATCAGTGCAATACACCATATTAATAGAATAAAGAACAAAAACCACATGATCATCTCCATAGACAGAAAAAGCATCTGACAAAATCCAACGCCCTTTCATAATGAAAATGCACAGGAAGCTAGAAATAGAAGAGAACTTTCTCAACCTGATGAAGAGCATCTATTAAAAACCCACAGTGAACATCATACTTGATGGTGAGAGACTGTATATTTCTCCCTAAGATCAGAAACAGACAAAGGATGTCTGCTCTTACTGCTTCTGTTCAACATTAGATGGAACTTCTAGCCAGGGCAATTAAGCAAGAAAATGAAAAAATGAAATAAAAGGCATTCAGATTGGAAAGAAAGAAGTAAAACTACCTCAATTTGCATATGACATGATCTTATATGTAGAAAATCCTCAAGAATCTGCAGAATAGCTGTTACAGCATATGAGCAAGTTCAGCAAAGTTGCAGGATACAAGATCAATATACAAAAATCAGTTGTATTTCTATATACTAGCAATGAGTGATTCGAAAATTAAGAAAACAATTCAGTTTACAATAGCATAAAAAGATACTTAGTAATAAATGTAACCAAGGAAGTGCTCGAGTTGTGCTTTGAAAACTACAAAGCATTGTGGAAAGAAATTAAAGAAGACCTGAATAAATGGAAAGACATTTATGTTCATGAGTTGGAAGATGTAGTATTGTTAAGATGACATTACCACCCAAAGCAAACTACAGAGTCAATGCAGTTCCTATTAAAATTCCAACTGCAGAGGCTAGCCTGGAGGCATAGTGGTTAAGTTCGTATGCTCCGCTTTGGCTTCCCGGGGTCCGTGGGTTCAGATATTGGACGTGGACCTACACACCACTCAAGCCATGCTGTGGCAGCGTCCCACATACAAAATAGAGGAAGATTGGCACAGATGTTAACTTAGGGGCAATCTTTCTCACCAAAAAAAAAAACACAAAAAAACAAAAAACTTCCAACTTCATCTTCTTTCTCTCTCTCTCTTTCTTTCCAGAAATGGAGAAACTGGTCCTAAAACTCCTATGGAAATTCAAGGCATCCCAAATAGCCAAAACAATCTTGAAAAAGAATAACGAAGTTGGAGGACGCAGTTCCCAATTTCAAAACTTCCTACAAAGCTACAGTAGTCAAAACATTGTGGTACTGGCATAAGAATAGACATAGATCAATGGAATAGAATTGAGAGTCCAGAAATAATCTTATACATCTATGATTTTTGACAAGGATGCCAAGATCATTCAATGGGGAAAGAACAGTCTTTTCAATAAATGGTGCTGGGACAACTGGTTATCTACATGAAAAAGAAGAAATTTGGACTCTTATTTCACATAATATTAAAAAATTAACTCAAAGTGGATCAAAGACTTAAATGTAAGAGCCAAAACTATAAAACTCTTAAAGGAAAAAAGATGTAAATCTCAGTGACCTTGGATTAGACAAGTTTCTCAAATATTACACCAAAAATATAAGCAATATAAAAAAATAGATAAACTGTATTTCAACAAATTAAAAACATTTGGGCATCAGAGGGCAATCAAGAGAGTGGATATACAATCTACAGAATGAGAGAAGATATTTGCAAATCATATATCTGATCAATATCTGTGATCAAGAATATACAAAGAATTCCTACAATTCAATAACAAAAAGACTCAATTAAAAAGCTCAATTAAAAAATGGACAAAAGATTTGACTAGACATTCTCCAAAAAAAGACATACAAATGTCCAATAAGCACATGAAAATATGCTCAACATTGTTAGTCAGTAGGACAATGAAAATCAAAACCACAGTAAGATACTACCTTAGACGTACTAGGATGGCTACGTAAGAAACAAAATGGACAATAGCAAGTGTTGGCAAGGATGTGGGGGAATTGGCACCCTCATACATTGCTGGTGGGAATGTGAAAATTGTGCAGCTGCTGTGGAAAACGTTTGGCAGTTCCTCAAAAAGTTAAACATAGAATTACCGTATGACCCAGCAATTCCACTCCTAGGTCTACACCCAAGAGAACTGAAAACATGTTTCCAAGAAAACTCATACAGGACTGTTCATAGCAGCAATAGTTATAATAGCCAAAAAGTAGAAACAACCCAAATGTCCATCAACTGATGAATGGATAAACAAAATGTGGTATATCCACACAATGGGATACTATTTGGCCATAAACACGAATGAAATACTGATCCGTGCTACAATGTGGATGAACCTTGAAAACGTTCTGCTGGGGCCGGCCCCGTGGCGTAGCAGTTAAGTGCGTGCGCTCCGCTGCTGGCGGCCCGGGTTCGGATCCCGGGCGTGCACCGACGCACTGCTTGTCAAGCTGTGCTGTGGCGGCGTCCCACATAAAGTGGAGGAAGATGGCACGGATGTTAGCTCAGGGCCAGTCTTCCTCAGCAAAAAGAGGAGGATTGGCATGGATGTTGGCTCAGGACTGATCTTCCTCACACACACACACAAAAACCAAAAAACGTTCTGCTAAGTGAAAGAAGCTACACACACAAGGCTACATGTTTTCTGCTTCCACTTATAGGGTATGGCCAGAATAAGCGAATTCAGAGAGACGGAAAGTAGATTAGTGGTTGCCAGGAGATGTGGGAAGAGGGGAATTGGGAGTGACTACTAACAGGTACAGCGTTTCTTTTTGGGGTGATGGGAATGTTCTGGAATCGGTTAGTGATGATGGTTGCACAACACCGTAAATATATTAAAACCACTGAATTATACATTTTTAAAATGGTGAGCTTTGTATTATGTGAGTTTTATCTCAATAAAAAAGTTGCAAAAGAAAAATGCAAACCTGATCATGTCAGTTCCTGGCATAAGATCCTTCACAGATTTCCTATCACTCTTGAGGCCTGCCTGAGCTGCTCGCTGCCATCTCCTCGACCTCATTTCAGGCCACTTTGCCCTTTCACTTTTGGTTTCCAGCCTTCTTTCCTCCAATCCCTTAAGAGAATGTGCCAGGCTTCCTGCACCCCCTTGGGCCTGTGCACAGGCTGCTCCCTCCACATCAAATGCTCTTGTTCCACATTCTGCATCTTACATGGAACCTTCCATGACCTTCCGAATCATGTCAAGACTCACATAGCCCTTGTTTCACCTCGTGAGCATTTGCCCTTATGCCACAGAGTTTATTTGACTAATGTCCACCTCCCCCACCAGACTCCAAGCCTCATTCCCTATTTTATCCCTGATCCTTAGCACAGCTCTCGGCACACGTCTTCTAAGTGAAGCCTCGGTTGGTCTCTTCCACTGCGGCTCACGTGGCCTAACTTTACCTGCCTCTGGTTCTTCTCGGCAGCTCCATTTCATTCCTCTAGCCCAGAAATTCTCAATCCTGGCTACCCTCTTGAATTACTCAGGGGAGTTTTTTTTTTAAAAGAACCCATGCCCAGGCTTCAACCAAACCATTGAGTCAGAATTTCTGGGGGTGGGACCCGAGCAAATGTGGTTTAAAAACTGCTCAGTGATCCTATTGTGCAGCCTGGGTTGAGAACTGTTGCTCTAGTCTCACCCCCTCCCTGCTCAACTCAACCCCACCTGCATTTTTCCTGAGCCCCTGTGATGCGTCAAGGCCTGTGCAAGTCCCTGGAGAGCAGGGAGGCCTCAGACACCATTCCTGGAGAGAACAGACCCCTTTTCTGAGTTTTCCTAAGGGCTTTTTAGTACCAGCTACTACCAAGAAACAGAGTAGAGCAAAGAAAGCAGGGGAACATTTCTGAGTTAGCAGGAGGCTCAGAAGTTTCCAGCTCAAAGTCAGCGCTGGGGACTCTCCCAAATATGGCTGTGACATCTCTTGGCCTGAAGTCTCCCCCAGCCCTCGACCAAGCTCCTTGACCCTACCTCACTTTTGCCCATGGCTGGGGGCTTCTCCAACCTTCTTTTTGTGTCAGTCCTGGTTGGGTAGGACAGAAAACCCCTAGGGGTGGCTTCAGACGTTCCAAGTCTAGGTTAATACACATCTTCAACTCTATCCTGGTTCTGCTCGGCTGGCTTCCATCTCCGGCAGAAACCCTACAGGGGTGGCTCTGAGCTTCTTGGAATTCCAAGTGGGAGGGATTAGGGTAACAACTTGGTTGAAAGCATTTTGGGGTAGGGCTAGGGGATTTGTGTTGAAGTCACATTTGCCTAGAAAGCATGCAATTTTAACTTAGGTTGGATGCTACAGATCAAAATAATTAGCAAAAATTTTATAAAGATGACTTTAGTTATAATTTACACAAGACTGAAAACACCGCTTGCTTGTATCGAAGAACATTAATATACTATTTTTTTTACAGTAGCTCTGGAGGTGAGATGTTGGTGAAGATTTTGATGGGGCCACGGGATGGGGCTATCTCTTGGTGCTGCCTCTGAAGAGACGTCTCCAAACTTCCTGGGAAATGCTCTAGTTGTTCTCTGAGTTTAAAATGAGAGCAATACTCACATCCTTCAAAATAAGGGTATGGCTTTGGCATGTGAGCCAAGGAGCAAAGGGTTTTGGCTTCAGTTTCCACTCTGCTGTTGACTTGCTGTGGGATCTAAGGCAACTAAGCACCTCAGTCTCTTCTTCTATAAAATGGGAATAATATTGGAATTGACCTCATAGCATTTGGGGAGACTCAGTGAGATGATACAATGTAAACCAGTTCTCACAATGCCTGGCACAGAATAAACTCGCAAGAAACTTTATGATGATGAAACGTATGAGCTACACGTGGATGTGGACATCTGTGTGCATATGTGTATGAGGTCCCAGTACCGTATTTCTGGGTCTGTCCCTCATGCACCATATCATCTAACGTACATAATCTCATGAATAATTGAAGAAAAATAACCCGTTAATATTTAAACTGTGCTCTACCTTGCTGATGTTTCATAATGTGGGGTTGGTGTGGAAATTATCTTTTGGTCTGTGGATCAACACGGCGGCAAACATTTTATCAATGGATCCAACTGCTTGTTTACGTGTTTCTTCCAACGTGCACCCACCTGAGAGGCAGCTTTTGATGAATCTAGACTGTTATGAGGTCAGGCCACAGGCCTGGGTCTCTGAACCTGTTTTAAGCTTCTCATTGCTGCTGGGGGTGGGCCTAGTCTCTGGGATGATAGAAGAGCGCTCGCAGAGGAGAGGCAGGGCTGGAATGGGTAAGATCGCGAGCTTTGCAGTCAGGGAGATGTGGGTCTTGATCCTTGCTCTGCCACGCCAAGCCAAGCAGAGGTTGTTGGTTATTGGAGATCAGCAAAATATGTAGCCAGTGCCTAGCACCCAGCGAGCCCCTACAAATGGTGGCAGTTACTAGTGTCACTGAGTTTTGGCTCTTTTGCAGCATTAGGGAGCAAATCTTCCCAACATCACAAGGACACAGCAGCCCCCTCTCCATGCACAGAGGCCCCCACCCCCCAGCCCTGAGGGCTCGAGGCTCCGGAGAGAGATGGTGTAGGTGCTGATGGTGGAGAAGGGACCCCTCAGGGCTTCTCCCTGAGCCTTGCCCTTCTGGGATGGGGCACCACACCACACCCGCCAAGGTGTGTGGTTGCCCCTCTCCTTGTCCTCATCAGCAGAGCAGAGGCATGCTATTTTCCATAGGAACTCAGCTCAATGCAGAGGGAGATGATCACAAACAACCTCCTAGAGAGGACACAACCCCCATCATGAGGCAGAATCTCAGAGGGATCTGGCGTGGACTCTGGAGCTGGACTACCACTTGGCTAGTTCTTCAGCTCTCTGGGCCTCAGTTTCCTCATCTGTAATATGGGGATAATCATAGTACCTTACTCTTGAGGTTGTTGCGAGGCTTAGAATGGTGCCGGGCATGTATTAAATGCTTACTAAATGTTATAATTAGTACAAAGCCCAAGTCCTCATGGACGCAGGGCACAGCTTCCTGGGCCCCCAGGCGTCCTCCAAAGGCCCCCACAAGAGACTGGGCGTTCTAGAATGAAGGGACCATGGCTTGTTCATCTTTGAATTCCAAGTCCCCATCACAGCCTGGCACACAGCAGGTGCCCAATAAATAAGTGATTTTAGGTCTCTAAACAGTCCTATGGTGTTGGGATTGTGAGTCCCACTTTACAGAGAAGGACCCTGAGACTCACAGAGGAGAATGGACCTGCCCTAAGCCTCATGAGGTTGCCAGTGAAGTGTCTGGGTTTGACTCCAAGCCCCCTGCTCTTTGCTGTCTACCAGGAGGGTGACCCAGGCTTTCCCACCCAACCCTGAAACACCTACACTCTGGGACTGCTCCCTGGGCCTCGACTGGGGAAACGGGCCTGGCAGAGCATACCCTACTCAGGGGCCCAGCGTGGCAATTCCATAGAAACCGAAAAGTGCAGCACTGGGATGGGGAGCTGGGAGAGGATGGGGGAGCTCCCTCCCTTAGGGATGTGGAGGCGGCCAATAGGATGGAGAGGAGGTAGAGGGGATAAGGTGTAGATACAGGCCTCTGGGGGGGAGGGGCATATTCCTGGCCATGAGTGGTTCTCCTCTGCCTTTCACAATGTGTGGTCGCAGAGGGGATGGGGAGGTGGGTGGCAGGCGGCCCCGAGGCCTTGCGTAGAAGCCTGGGAAGCTAGGAGGGCAGGAATGGTGAGCAAAGGCTGCTGACCTGCTGCTGGGCTGGTCAGAGGGACAGAGAGGGAAAGAAGGAAGGAGGGCGCTTCCTGCAGGGGGTGGCCTCAGGGATCCTCTCTCTCAGAGGTCCCTGCCACTGCCAGCGGGCTGCTGCTGTCCCTGCAGTGTATCCTGGTGACAGCGACTCATGTGGGCAGAGCACCCCTGCTGTCTTCTGTGCCTGGAGGCCTGCCCTTCAGTCGGGCTGTGTGTGTCTTTAAGGACTGCTCTTCCTCGCCTGGAAAGAACCCAGGTGACCTCCACCATCAGCTCTGAGTGCAAATACGGGCACTGCCAGCTAGAGAGACAGCCTGGTGGAGAGAGAGGAGCCTGGCCTGCGAGTTCCATCAGCAACCTCCTGTGTGACCTTGGACAGGCCCCTTCCTCTCTCTGGGCCTCAGTCTTCCCATCTGTAAAGTGGGGAGATTGCATTTGACGACCTCTGAGGTCCCTCCTTGCTCTGACCGTGACTGTGCCTAGTAGACACCTAATCAATATTTGTTGAATAAAAGGAGGAGTAAACGTGATTCCGGATTGGTAACAGGAATGGGCAGGAGGTGACTTTTGAAAGACAAATGAGGCTGTTTTAACCTGGGAAGTTAACAATCACTGTGAACATTTATCTACTGCTTACTCTGCCAGACACTGTGCTAAGCACTTCCCATCTGTTGTTTAATTAAACATTCATAACCACCTCATGACGTAGGCTTGATTATTTTTCCCATTTCACAGATGGGAAAATTGAGGCACAGAGAGGTACCTTGTCCAATAGCACCCAGCCAGAGTGACGATATTACTCAGGACCCTTTCAGCTGCTTGTGACAGAAATGCAACTCTTATAGGCTTAAGGATAAAAGAGAATTTATTGTTTACATGTCTGCAAAGTGCAGGGCAGCTGGACCCAAGGGCTCAAATGATGATTTCAGGAATTCCTCTCTCCCTGCTGACTTCAGCGTAGCTATTGAGGGTGTGGACTCCACTCCAAGAGGAAAAATAGTATAGAAGCCAAAGGCTTCATTTCTGAAGTCAGAGTACCTGGGTCAGACTCTGGCCTTGCTGTGTGGCCCTGGGCAAGTCAATAGCTTCTCTGGCCTCAGTTTCCTTGTCTGTGAGATGGGGATGAGAGTAGTACTTACCTTGTGGGGCTACTGTGAAGACTAGATGAGTTCATAGTGTGGAGTGCTTGACAATTAGTAGGTGTGCACTGCTGCTACTGCCTTCAGAAATGCAGGATGAAGAGAGGGCCTCACCTACCCCAACCCGAAAAAAGCCGCATGTTTGTCCATAGTGGACTGACTTGGGTCCTGTGCTGCCTCTTAAACCAATCACTGTGGCTGGAGGAGGGAATACATTGATTAGATCTGGTCACAAGCCTACCCCAGAGCACAGAGATGACCGGTCCTCCCCCCGGAGCACGAGGATGGCCAGTCCTCCCCTGGAGCACAGAGATGGCCGGTCCTCCCCTGGGGCACAGAGATGGCCGGTTCTCCCCCCGGAGCACGGGGATGGCCGGTCCTTCCCTTGGAGCACAGAGATGGCCGGTCCTCCCCTGGAGCACAGAGATGGCTGGTCCTCCTCCTGGAGCATGGGGATGGGCAGTCCTCCCCAATGCCATGGACTTGAGAGTGGTGGAGGACTGACTTGCCAGAGGAAAATCTCCAGAGAGAGAATGGATGCTGAGCAGGAACCAACCAACAGATGACTGTTACTGTAGCCAACCTGGGCCTTGAGCCCAGGCCGTTCACCTTCCAAGCATGCCGGCATGGATGCTTTTTTTTTTTTTAAAGGTAATTTTCCATTTATTTAAAAAATTTTAACATATACAGTAAAATTGACTTTAAAATTTTCTGTTCAATTCTATACATTTTAACTCATGCATGGTCTTGGAACCACAACCACAAACAGGATACAGAACAATTCCAATGCCTCAAAGAATTCCTTCTTGCTGGCCTGTTATAACCAGTCCTTCCCTGACCCCAACCCCCGGCAACCACAAATCTGTTCTCTGTCCCTACAGTTTTGCCTTTTCCAGAATGTTCTACAAATAGAATCATCAGTCTAGAATCTTCTGAGACTGACTTCTTTCACTGAACATAATGCATTTGAGATTCATCCATGGTGTTGCGTGTATCAATAGTTCATTCCTGTTTATCGCTGAGTAATATTCCACTGTACGCCTGAACCACATTTTGTTTATCCATTCACTGTGAAAGGATATTTGAGTTGTTCCCAGTTTTGGTAATTATGAATAATGCTGCTATAAACATCTGTGCACAGGTTTTTGTGTGAACATAAGTTTTCACTTCTTTGTAAATAAATACCCAGGAGTCAGGTTGCTGAGTCATATGATAAACTTATAAGAAACTGCAAGACTGTTTTCTAGGGTGGCTGATCCACTTTGCATTTCCACCAGCAATGTGGGAGGATTCTAGTTGCTCCACATCCTCTCCAGGAATTGGGAATTGCCAGTATTTTTTATTTTTGCCATTCCTTTTTTTTTTTGTGGCTGAGGAAGATTTACCCTGAGCTTACATCTGTTGCCAATCTTCCTCTTTTTGCTTGAGGAAGATTCACCCTGAGCTAACATCTGTGTCCATCTTCTATTTTGTATGTGGGTTGCTCCCACAGCATGGCCACCAACGGGTGGTGTAGGTCCACACTTGGGAACTGAACCTGGGCTGCCAAAGCAGAGCACACCAAGGCTATGTGGCCGTCCCCATACTTTTGCCATTCTTTATAGGTCTGCAATCCAAGCATGGAACCTTAATCAAAAATGTTAATAACTGGTGTTAAGAGCTGCAGAAGTCAACAAAAGGATTGCCAGAGTGAACTGGAGCCTAATCACTGCATGCCAGATACTAGAATGGTGAAGGGGTGGTGGTGGCGGGCTTCCTTTGAGCATGTGAAGGAACTGGGTTGTTGAAGACAAATTGATGATGGACCTGGGAGAGCGGAACAGCTCTCCAGTGTCAGGGCCATAAAGGCCCTCAGACATCACTCTGTGACATCCCTCCACTGTACCAAGGAGACCGAGGTCTGGGTGCAAGGGAAGGGTCTTGACCAGCCACCCGACGGACATGCACTAAATTCTCAATAAATGAGTGAATGACAAAGGGGACATTCTTCTCCAGGATTCCACTGGGGCTGGGATGTAGAGTTGCTCTTGTGCTGGAGGTAGAGGTGGACTGACCCACCTTCCTTGGGTTCTTTGAACTGAGGGGGTCTTAGTGAGGGACACAGCTCAGAACCAGCTCTGTGTGGCCTTGCTTGGCCTGGGGAAGCTGTGCCCACTATGTAAGGAGGAGGGCAGAGTGGGGGTAGGGATGGGTGGCAGCTGTCCAGCGTGCAGATATTAATTGAGCCTGTGGTGTGAAAAGTGGGCCATTGTCCTGCCCCTGTGTGACCATGGGCAGCAGCTCTGGTCACCCAGACCTGGGGACTCTGGATCCTCATTAAAGCCACTAGGCTGGTCCCACATGGGACAGAAGAGTGCTGATGCTGAGGGATCCAGGCTGTAGCTCCCCCAGGCCCGGACCTGCCCAGGCAGAGCTCCACTCGCTCCTCCTGTATCTGATGCTCAGAGAAAACCACAGGGAGGCAGGGCTGAGCGGGTGGACGCAGCCCTGGCTTCTGGGGACGAGAATTAGAGAAGGACCAACGATCACCTGTGTGCTGGGCCAGGGTGTGACTTGGTCCCCACCTCAGCTCCTGCGGGGGGTTGGGGGCGCTTTCTGACTCACATCTGAAGAACTCACATGAGGGAAGGAGGGGAGGCGGAGAAAAACCCTGTGCAAGAAGCTCAAGGCCATATACCCTGGTCAAGGAGGAGGCCCCCGGGCAACTACGATTGTAGCGGCACCGACTGTCTGCCCCTCCCCACTTCTCCCTCCCCTGCTCGGCCGTGTACTGGAATTCCACCGTTAGGGTCACTCCTTTGATTAAAGCTTTGACTCTAGAAGAACCTCTTGAAAATGTCCATATTACCTGCGGAGGGCAGGCGGCATTTTGTGTTGCCACTTGGAAAGTGCCTAAGGCAGGGCTTTGAGGGGCTGGGACGTGAGAGGGGTAAGGTTTGGTGGGCTGGGAAGGGAATGGAAGAGGGAGGGTTGGTCTGAGCAACAGGCATGGCCCAGCTGGGGTAGGAGGGCGTGTGTGTAGGGGCGGGAGGGATGTCAGAGGCACCTCAAGTGGGGAGGGCCAAGTGAGGAGGCTGGTGGGGGAAGCAGATGATGGGGCCTCCAGGGCAGAGGTACGGGCTCTGGAGGAGGGAGGTGCGGCGATGGCCTGAAGGCATCCTTTTCATCTGCTGTTTTCTGAATGACACACACACACCTTGGGAGTCTCTGTGCTCCTGCAACCTTCAGATGCTGCTATGGGGCTGCTCTTTGGGGCTTCTGGGAGAGTCCTCAAGGACCCCTGCTG
The DNA here is from genome assembly GCF_057802395.1 of Ceratotherium simum simum. Taxonomy (NCBI): domain Eukaryota; kingdom Metazoa; phylum Chordata; class Mammalia; order Perissodactyla; family Rhinocerotidae; genus Ceratotherium; species Ceratotherium simum. The sequence continues at coordinate 22,040,323 of NC_141921.1, read as the reverse complement.
ACCCCATTACGTTCCTTCAGAGCAGCCTCCTCTACAGGAGCTTGTGAAGGAAGATGAGTCCTGCCTCTTAGCCTCCTTTCCCCGCTGGCATCTTCAAAGGTGCCACCTCCTCGCAGTGAATGCATTTTGGGCTGAGAACACCGATAATGACAACAACAACGTCTCAGCAATGACAGCAGCAAATGCCATTTTGGGGGGCTTACTTCCCGCCACGCACTGTGTAAGCCCTTCACACGCATTTCTTGTAATCCTCACGAAGACCCCATTAATACCTCATTTTACAAATGACAAGATGGAGGTGCAACTTGTTCAGGGTCATGTGGTGAGTATAGAAAGGATCAGGAATTCGTATGCAGATCAGTCTCCCTCCAAAGTAGATGCTCCTCACCACCACTCAAGGTCAAATGAAGTGGAAGTGGTCCGCTCCTTAAGTCAGGTCAACTGGGGAGCATGGCATGAGGCGCCCCTGGGGGTCTAGGTCTGTGTTGGGTAGGGGTAGGGGATCTGGGCCATGATCCAGACCCTGCCCAGAAGAGCCCCTAGTCCATCCGGGGGAGACAGGGTGGCACTATTGGAGAGTGGTGCTGATGCTCCCTGCTGGGGCAGCCCCTGCCCTTGGCTGGCATTCACAGTAGGACTTCCCTGTCTTGTCTCCAGCAAAGTTTATCCAAGGAGAAGTTGGCTGTAAATTTTTTCCATCTCTGCCGCCATCCGGCCCTGGCCACAGCCTCGGTCAGTGGATGCTGCCGAGCAGACAACAGATCCGTCACTGGGCGCGTCCTGAGCCAGCATAGCCGTCAGCGGGAAGAGGGGCTCTTTGCCACAGCCCTGGCGAGTTTACCCTTGAGCATGACAGGTGCAGAAAGAGACTTCAGAATTTGTGGCTCTTCCCTCTGAGTGATGGATGGACTGGCTCCTTGAGCCTCTGCTCCACCACCTGCTGTCAAAGGAGGCGACTCTGGCTCGGGGGGAGTGAAGCAGAGGGTAGGATGTGCCTGCTGTATGCCTTTGGGGCAACTGGATGGGTAGGCAAGTTGGGCATTGGTGCAGGGCCCTGGCCAGACTGGAAGAAGGGACTTAGAGGCTGGGAGTGTGATGTCCACTGCTTCCCCACCCTCCCAACAGTCTGCACCACCCCCCACACAGTGCGGGCCAGCAGGGCATGACTCTTCCTCACTTGCTCTCCTGCCAACCATCCATCCATTCAGCAAATACTTACAGAACACCCGCCATTTGCAGGCACTGGGCCAGGTGAGGGGGACGGAGCAGTGAACAGGACCCCCAAGATGCCTGCCCTACAGAGCTTCGAGTCTAGTGAGGGCAGAAGCCAACAAAATCAAGAAAGAAATGAGAACAAAGGGAATGATGAGGGCTACAAAGAGAATTCAAAGAGCGTGGTGAGAGTGACCAAGGGGCCACTGGAGTGTCGGTGACCAGGAAGGTGTCTCTTAGGCGGTGACATTGAATGAGAAGGGAGTGGCCAGGTGTAGTCTAGAGTAAGAGCCCCAGGCAGAGTGAATGGCTGGTGCAAAGTGTGTAAGGTGGGAGTGAGGCAGGGTGCTCAAGGAACAGAGAAAGGCCATTTTGGCTGGAGCGGAGCATGTGGTGGGGACGTGGTGCAGGGTGGAGGCTGGCGAGCCAGGCCAAGGGCTGCCTCTTCACAGGGCCTTTAAGTTAGCACGAGGAATTTGGCTTTTATCCTAAGTGGGATGGGAAACTAGTGGGGTTTAAAGTAGGGGAGAGGCACGATCTGATTTATATTTTGAAAAGATTACTCTGGTTTTGTTAGAGCAGATGCCATTAGCAAAATCCAAACTCGCCACAGTTCTCCAGCTGCCAAAACACACAGCCTGCCCGGAATACCCAATGCTGTTTGTCCTGGTGCCATTCCAACCATATCGAACGCCTTGTGTCTAAGATGATTTTAAACGTGTAAAGTTTTGTAGTCGTGTCATTATACACAGACACATACCTCATGGGTATTTCTTTATGAGACATGTGGACAAGGTCCAATCTTATCCAAGGAAGAGCCTTGAGTAAAATTGGCACCGTTACAAACCATCCCAAGTCCATCAGTTACAAAAATTGCTCTTAATAAATTGAGTGATGTAGGGACGTTAAATGCAAGAGCCTTAGAAGCGTGGGCCCATTGGCCCAAAGGGATATTAACAGATTGGCGTTTGTGTTGATGTTTCTCAAGCTTTGGGCAGCATCATAATTCAACACATGGTTTGGCGTGACAACGTTTAGTGTGATATGTTGCATCTGGGATGAGTATGTCATATATAAAAGACAGGGGAAGAGCTGGGGGCTCAGAAAGGAAAGGGAGACTAGAAATTGAGAAAGCTGTATTAGAGCACGAGAGGAAAGAATTTAGAAGCAGTAGTGGAATTGGCAAGAACAGCATGAACGTACTCCTTTAACATTCTGCTCTATCACTGAGCTGTCCCAGGCTGCCTGTGGGTTGATGCACCGGCCCCAGGTGTCGTGTGATAACCGTGCAGCCCCACTGACAGTGGGTTAGTCTTTTAGATCACTTTGCACCAAAAGGAAGCAGGGATTCCCTGAAGGATAAGCGGTGCTGGATCTTGGGCTGGAGATGGCTTGGTATTGGAAGGCAATGATGCTTTCAAAGATGTTTGCGGGAAAACCGGAATGTGCACTGAGGCCAACCCAAAGAGAGTCTCCTCTACCCCCCATTAGGACAATCAAGCAGGGACAATCTGAGCGTAAAAATCAGTAATTATGGGCAAGCAGCTCAAACTAAGTTCATAAAAGAGTTTAAGTCCATAAGGCTATTGAAAAATGGAAACGAAGAGGAAGCACGCCAGGGGAAGCTGGAATGCGCACCATCAGTCTTCAGTCTGGTTACAGAGGGATATAGAGCAAGTCGCGCGGTAGAGGCTCACACTTCAGTTGTGGCCAGCAACCAGGTCTCCAATCCAAATTTTTGTTGACTTTGCTTAAAGGATTAAACTGCGTGCAGAATTGTGCTGTTCCTTATGGTGTGTCTTTGGTTGTGCTCAGGTTCGGTGTTTGTAATAAGCACGGGGTGGAATGTAGTGATCTGCAAGACTTGTTTCACATACTCAGAGAGCACACACACACACTCAGACCCAAAAATCCAGATTCTGTCATTATAGAGTTGTGGATGGCATGTCCACACTGCCCTTTGCCCAAATAGGCCTTTGTCATCAGGGAAAGTGTTTTATCAAAAAGAAATCAAGTTGTCTCGAGAAAAGGTATTGTCCCTAGGCCAGGGTGACTGACTCCCCAGGGCCGTATTTAGCCAACAGATACGTGTGTACAAGTGTGTATATTGACCCATATAGGGCCCCAAAATGTGAATTATTGTAATGACTCAGCATACGCATCATCACAGGAGGCTGGGGTTGAATAGAGACCTCCCGTTTTAGACAGCTCACCACTCCAGTTAGCCCCAGTCCCTACCACTCCCAATTGCCTCTTATCTAAATTACTTTCTTGAGCTCTGTAGACAGTTGAATTTTTGACCCCAGTGGTGATACCAATCAGCAACAACAATAATAAAGGGCCATTATTACCATTTTACAGGTGAGAAAACTGAGGTCCAGAGGGTTCAAATAAATTATCTTAGAGCCACAGGCTGTGGAAGGGACTGCTAGTTGATTACCCTACCATTCTTTCTCCCCTTCCTCACTACTAACAGAGCCCTATTTTATTTGGACTGACAATGTGCCCAGATAAAAGAGTACATTTCCCAGCATCCTTTGTAGTTAGATGTGGCTATGTGATTAAATTCTGGCCAATGACATATAAGCAGAAGTGTTATAAGGACCATTTTAAAAAGTATCCCTAAAATGGAGAGCAAAGTCCTTTTTTCCTCTCTTGTGCTCATTCCTGATGCCTGAAATGCAGATGTAATGGCTGGAGCTCTTTCTGCCATATCGGACCATGAAGAGACCTTAAGGATGTCAGAACAGAAGGATAGGAACTGGATTTTGTGATGAACGTGTAGATCCACCATACCAGTCCTGACCCACGTTCTCTTAGATTTCTTTTATGACGGTTAATAAACCACAGGTGTTGAAGTCAGGTCTCCATTCCTGTCGCTGATGCGGTTGTGGGGTCAGGATCCACACTCATCTGCCTGACAGCAGAGCAGGGGCTCTTAGTTCATTCCCCTACGCGGCCTTCCAGTCTGTGCTGCAGTTACGGCCAATCCCAGGCTTGCTCTGTCGCCTGAAGCTGCTGTCAACACTCCCTCCTTGCTCCTGGCGTTGGAGGAGAAACTGTACCTCACGCGTGGCCTGGCTAGTGAGCAAGTGGCCATCTTCCAGTTCTGCAGAAAGTGCAAAACCGACCCAAACGAGGGCAACTCGGGAGTTCCTTGGTCGGGGACTGCAGTTCCAAATGTCACCTCACTCTGAGAACTGTAGCCTCTGAGCATCCTTTCCGGGCTGCCCTCCAAGGCCAAACGACAGATAAACAACGCTGCAGCAAAGCCCAAATGGAGGGGGCTCTCCGGGAGAACCCAAAAGTCTGCCAGGCTGTCACCAGCTGGTGTCCTATTTTTCTCACGTGCAGGGTGTTCCTGTAGCGACAAGTGTGCTTTTGGTTCAAAGTAATGGATCCTTCGTTAAGTGGTTGGGATTAATTTTGTTTTTGGTGAAAGAAAAACCCACATGGTCACGTATTGAGACTACTCTGGGGCCAAGAACAGAGACAGCCTTCTGGCTGGAAAATTCTCAAGGTTTGTGCTCAAGTCTCTCCAATCTTAAAAACAATGATGAGGATCCTAATAATCATAATAACATCACTGCTAGCCATTGCGCTGTCTTTCTTCTTGCTTCTACTTCTCCAAAGAATCGTCTAAGTCCCTTCCCCTGTGGCTTCCCCCCCTCTTCCTGCTCACCCCAGTGGCACCTGCTTCTACCCCCATCCTTCTGGGGACTGCTCTGGCAAAGGTCATCAGCCACCTCCTGTCAAGCCAATGACTTTTCTTTTGCTTTTATTTTATTGGACCTCTCTGTGGAGTTTGAAAACTCTGTGAGTTTTTCCTTGAAATTTTCTACTCTTTTGACTTGCGGACAATATGATCTTTTGGTTTTTCCCTCCATCTCTCAGACCGATCCTTCTTTGGTCTGAGGTCCACCAATCCTTGTTCCTTGGAGGTTTGTCTTTGGTCCCCTCCCGTCTATCCTCTCTCCTTCTCTTCCTTTCTCCTCTCCCTGCACACGCTGTTATCAGGCTTTCTCTTTACTCCCCTACATTTATCTAATGTTAGTCATTGATGATGCCTGTCTTAGGTCCAGGTCCTCAGAAACAGGCTCTAAGATGCAGAACTGCTGGCAGAAAGCTTCCCGAGAAGTGCTCCTGGGCACTTCTCACAACAACAGCTGAGGGGCATGAAGGACGGGGAGTGCGCGGAAGGAGGGATTGAACTGGGGTGCAACCAAGGCCTCATCCTATCCCATGGGGGCTCTGGACCTGGGATGGCCCTTCAGAGTTATCCTGAATTGAGGTAAGGGAGACCAGCCCTTGCGGCCCTGCAGTGGCAAGTCAGTGGATGTGAGCCACCCTGGGGAGGGGGCGTTGCAGGTGGGGAAATGAGGGCCTCGTCCTGAAGGGGGATCTGGGCAACACCACAGCATCCACAGCACAATTCCAAGTCTAAATTTATAGTCCTGACCTTTTATGAGCAACTACCATGCTTACGTAGCCAACTACTGCCCACTGCACTCAGCCGTACTGTACTGTTCCCCAAATGCAACGTGCCTTGTACCCCGCTGCTCCTATGCCTAGAATGCGCTCTCCTCATCTGTACTCGTTCATTCCACACACGCATACTGAGCGCCCACTCTGTCAGGCAGTGCTGGGCCTGGGGCACTGGCCAGAGGCTTAATGGAAGCGCTTGGGCCTGGAATTAGCCTGCAGGGTCCAGGGGGGCTGATTGGGCAGCCCCAGCCAGCAGAAGGGTGGGCAGCGTGGAGCCCACCAGGACCTGGGCAGTGCCACACTCACCCACTCTGGAAGCTCCTAGTAGCCAAGCAGTGGGATGAAGAAAAATGAGCCCCAGCAGGATGGTGGCAAGAGTGAGTCTGGGGGCCTGGGGCAGGCGGGGGCTCAGATGAGAGGCCAGATGTTCATGGGGTTTGGGGAAAGTGGAACAGGGTACCCCCATCCCATGTAACCCCTGCCTGGCCCCTGGCCCTCACAGGCACCTACCTGCTGGGCCAGCTCCCTGCCTTGGGAAGCGGCCTGCAGTCCACTCCCAGTCCGCCCAATGAAGTCGCAATCACACACCCATCCTGTGCACATATATGTGCCCACCAACAGACCTGTGCCCCTTGTGCACAAACACACGATCGTGCCTCCAATTCCCCCATAGGTGTGCACACAAGCACATCCATGTTCCCACCTACATGCACATACAAGTGGGCATGCCATCCTCCCAGTACACCCCACAGCCCTGTATTCACACTCACAATCCCCACCTGCCCGTGCCCACACAGACGGGGCCCCTTTTCCTGCTGGCACCTGCGCACACATGCAAGGACCCTCACGGACATTCTCACGAGCTGGTGTAAGCACACATCCGCGCACGCGAGTGTGGGGTGACTGAGTGACAGCTGTTAGGCTGCAGCGTTACTGGGCCTCTGCCAAGTCCCTGCTGCAGGCCAGGGGGAATTATGGTTCCGGCCACTGCGTCAGCCTCTGGGGAGGAGAGGTGAGCCTTTTCTCTTTTCTGCTTTTGGCGCCAGCCTTCTGAAGTGCCATGAATAAGCATTCAGTTCCCTTCCCTCCCCAGAGGCCAGGTTGCTCTCTAAATATCAAGGCAGGAAAGTGGAGACTTAAAAATGTCATTACCAAATATCGAGAGGGTGGTATTTAGCTAGAGAAGTGGCTCCTGGAGGGAAACCTCAGACCTCAGCAGGGAGCCTTTGTTAAAAGCCCCATTTGTTGCCCTGCATCCCTGTCATTGGAGTGGGAGCACGAGGTGGGGAGGAACAGCAAGGCTCCACCCTCCAGGGCAGGGAGCCCCCTCAGCTGGGGACAGACCCCCAAGGCTAAGCGGGCTATTTGGGGTCATGGCCGGCTCTGGGTGGGTGAGAATGGTAGCTCTGTAGGTGGAGATCCTGGAGATGGGGGGGTCCAAAGGAGCTCCCCACTTTTTCTGAGGAGCAGATGAGAGGAAGTAGGGCTTCAGTCACCACCCAGGACCATGGGGGCCTGGCAGGAGCCAGAAAGCCCATCCCTCTGCTTCCAGACTTAGCAGAGAGGTTTCTGGGACAGGATGGTAACCCCTCCTGTAGGGAATACCTCTGTCTCTTCCTCTACCCTTTTATGTAATTAAGGTGGAAAAAAATGATTACCTAACAGCTTGAGGGCACAATTCCTCTTAGGGTCCTTGTTTAGGGAGATTCCTTGATAAGCTGCTGGGGCAGGAAGGTGGGATCCTGAGGGCAGGATGTTGACTGGAGCCAAGGCAATAAGAACATCAGACTGGCCCAACTGCTCTGCAGGAGAAAGTGAAAGTTTTTCTCCAGAGAGGAAAGGAGAGAGAAGAAAGGCCTGCGGGAGGGGCGGGAGAGCCAGGGCAGAGCGGGAGGCTGTCCACGCTGGATCTCCTCCATCCGCCTTCCGCATCTGTCCCCTTCCTTCTCCACCCTGCTCTGGGCCCCAGCCTGACCCACAGGAACATCTCTGACCTCCAGGCCTCCTCTCCTCTGGCTGCTGATTGGGTTTGGCCCACGGGAGGTGCTGATGGGAGAGCAGAGGGCGAGAGAGAGAGGCTGGCGTATTTACTCCCTGGCTCCCTTCCGGCCTCTGCCTGAGCTCACACGTCCTGTGGGGAGGCCCCCTCCACCACGGCTACATGTACAGCCCTGCTTCTTTCCTCCCAGCTCAGCCAGACCTGATCGCTGGGTGCTGGGATGACCTCACTAAAGCTGAGGGGACACTTGGGGACAGGAGGCTACCATCTGCTTCTAGCTTGGGATCTCCACAAAGAGAGTGTTCTAGACTGAATGTTGTGTCCCCCAAATTCTTGTGTTGAAATCCTAACCCCCAAGGTGATGGTATTAGGAGGTGGGGCCTTTGGGAGGTGACTAGGTCATGAAGGTAGAGCCCTCACGAATGGGATTAATATCATAATAGAGACCCCACAGTGCTCCTTCGCCCCTTGTGCCATGTGAGGACACATCAAGGAGTTGGCAGTCTGCAACGCAAAAGAGGCCCCTCCCCAGAACCCGACCAGGCTGGCACCCTGATCTCGGACTTCCAGCCCCCACAACTGTGAGAAATAAACGTCTGTTGTTTATAAGCCACCCCGTCTGTGGTACTTTATTATAGCAGCCTGAGATGACTAAGGCAGAGAGGAAGGGCTGGCACAGATGATGGTGACGGAGGCCATGTCTGGGGCATGTGCTGGGGGAGGGGTTAGAAGAAGGAAGCTCATGACCCTGCAGAGGGACCCTCTGTGTGAAAAAACACCCGGGCGTCACGAGGCCCCACTGCCTGTGACTAGTGAACACCCCCAACCCCCTTCCCCTCGCCGCGCCAGCAGCTCAGGAGGTGGTGGCAGGTCCTGGACTGCATGTGGCTGCCAGGAGAGCTGGGTGGGCTGAGGGTGGGGGACAAGGAAGCTACGGGAGCTGAGACTTAGGGATGGATTTGTTTTTCTGGCTCCTACAAGGCAGGGAGGGAGGAGGAACAGGCAGAGGGGGGCCTTTCAGGACTCGTTTTTTCCAATTCTACTCGTGACGCATCATGCAATCAGATGACATTTAAATATTCATAAAAAAAGGATGCAGATGCGAGTGTGAGGCTGGTGGGCTGGTGGGGGAGGGAAGGAGGGAGAGAAAAAGGGAGATTGGGATCCACTTGCTGCATTTTATGGGAAACAGGATCTCAGAGGGAGGAAGGGCATTTGGGATCATTTTGTTTGATCTTTAACTGTGGTGGGAATTTCATTACGGCATCCTGATGGCAGGTACCCTCCCAACCACAGACAGGAAGCTCACCTCATTCTAAAGCAGACTTTTCCATCTTGGGGCACTAATGCTTGCTACAGGGAATTTTTCCTTAGGCTGAGCTAAAATCTCCATCACTGTCCCCATTTGTCCCCCCCAGTGCTCCTAGCTCTGGCCCCTGTGACCCCCCAGGATGTGGCCACTCCAGATGTCTCCTGACAGCCCTCAGGGATCTTCAGCAAGTGACCATGTCTTCTTAGCTCCGTGCTCCACCGTCCTAAGCTCCCTTAGCCCTCGGCCAGACCTTCCTTGAGGTGCTGTCAAAGAGACCCCACGAGGGAGGCGGGGAGAGAACTTGTATCTGCCGATCCATACCTGTATGCCCAGGGGACTCAGTCCCCACGTCTGGACGTCTGCCATCTAGCTGGAGAGTGGATCACGTCTGGCTTTCTGGGGAGCAGTGAGGGCGTGGCGTGGCAGGGAAGCAACGTTAGTTTGGGGATCCGGAGACTTGGGTTCTTGATTCAGCCTGGACGCTTCTGGCTGTGTGACCTGGAGGAAGTCGCTTCACCTCTCTGAGCCTCAGTTTCTTCAAGTGTGAGGCAGGGACATCTCCCTTTGGAGGATTCCATGAGGATTGATGAGCTGGGAAGAGCAGTTTGCCTGGCTGGAAGGGCCAGGACACTCAGCTGGGTTGTGGGTTCTCTGGACCAACTCTGGAAGCAGAGGGAGGAGAGGGCCAAGACCTGAGGGCACGCGGGCATCTGGGGTCTATCCTTGGAGGCTCCAGGTCACGGTGAGTTTCAGTGATTGTCATGGAGAATGCTTGGCTGGGGGGCAGCCTCACTACTCAGTGATGTGGCTGGAGAATTGATGCATCTCCTCGGGGCTACGCAGGAGGTCCTCCAGGTAGGGGCAGTGGACCCTGCTGAATGGAGCAGAATAGATGAGACAAAACCCAGAGCTATAGGGTCCAGTTTTGCTCCCTCACTGGCTTTGTGATCTTGGGCAAAAGTCCTAACTTCTCTGACCCTTAGTTTCTCCATATGAAAATCATAGAAAACAAATAGCCAGAGCCTCCTGGGGACATTCTAAAGATGAGGGAGGAATTAACAGTTGAGTTTAATAGGAAATGAACTTGGATGGGCGGGGCCTCTCAGAATACCCGGATGGATGGGACATAAGAGCTCCCAAGGGCCATGTGGGCCCTGGGGGACTGAAGAAGGTGTCAACAGGGCGTTGGTCTGGCCAGACTCAGCATTATCCCTCCCGACCTGGGGACAGCGGTGGGTGGTGGGGGTGGGGTGTGGAGGGAATTAGACCCTGTCCCAGGCCTTTAGAACCCAGGGCAGGATAGGACGTTGAGGGCCGTGGTCAAGCTTCCCACCCAGTGTGGGGATCTCCACTACAGATCCCAGCTGAGATTCTTGGCTTAGACTTCTTGACTGATGGGGAACTCACCGCCTCCCACAGTAGCCCATGGCATTGCCAGAGGCTCTGATGGGAATTCTCCCTCATGCTACACTTCCTCCTTTTCTATTACCCCTGTCCCCAGACAGGCTTGGGAAGTTTTAAGAAGTTTCTACCCTTGGGGCTGCAGGAAGAGATCACATAATAGAGCAGTAAATGGTTGGAATGAAGGAAGGGCCACCACCGTGCCTCGAGCTGCCCTTCTGTTCCTGCTCAGTGGTCTTTTATGTTGTTAGGACTGCTCTAAATCTTCACTGCTGCCCCCAGAGCCCTTCCCGTCAGTCCCAGGCTCTGGAGGCTGAAGCCCTGCCCCTTCTTTCCCTGTCGTTGAAGCCTGCTTGGGACTGAGGCTCCCTCAGCTCCCTGTCCCCAGCCTCACACCCTCCTCCCACCTCAGAGGAGGAGCTGCTCCTCTTGCTGTGTCATGAACCTCCACCTATGCCCTTGGCTCTGGCCCTGCCACCGTCTCTCCTGGGACCTTTCTCCAGGAGTAACTCCTCTTTCTTGGGTATCACAGCCTCTACCTCCGTATCGCCTTTCCACCTTAGGCCTCTAAACCTACTGAAGCTTTTTCCATTGAAAAAATAAGCCAACAAAGAGACAAACAATACCACCTCTCCCAAGACCTGGTGGCCCCTGTGGCTCTGACCCTGTCTCTCCTTTGCCTTGAAGCCAAGCCTCTTGAACAATCTCTATTCCCTGTCCTCGCTTCCTCATCTCCCACACCTGGGTAGTTGGTCTTCTGCTCCCAGGAAGACCTTCCAAGGTTGCCAATGGCAGCCTTGAGGCTAGGCCTGATGGACACCCCTCAGTCCTTATCTCCCTGGACATCCTGCAGCCTTTGGGACTGATGATCACACCCACACCTTTGGCTTTGAAGGCACCACTTTCTCCTGATTTTCTGCCCACCCTCTGGCCCCAGCTTCTCAATCTTATCCTCCTCAGAAGGCTCTTCAGTGTTGGTGGTCCCCAGCGTTCTGCATGTGGCCTTCTTCTCTTTCCACTCCTCACACTCTCCCTGGGTGAGCCCACCCACTGGGTGGCTACAATTGTCATCCATGTGCCCAAGACCCTTGAATCTCTATCTCCAGCCTGGTCCTCTCTCCTGAGCCCCAGACCTGCAAATCCAACTGCCCGCTGGCCATCTATTTCTGGATGCCCTTCAAGCTCATCGTGTCCAATATGGAGTTCATCATCTTCCTCCCCAGGGCTCTATGTCAGGGAACGTCACCTCTATTAGCCCATCACCCAAGCCAGAAACCTGCGACCCCTCCTTTGACTCCTTCATCTCTCTTACTCTTCTACTTCCATCCAATCCCTAGGTCTTGCCAGGTCCACCTCCCAAATATCTCTTGAATCTGCCCCTCCCTGTCTGTTTGTGAACAGCACTGCTCCAATCTAGGCCAGTATCTCTTGCCTAGATTACTGACACAGCCCTCTACTGGTGTCCCAGTTTCTAGTCCCCCGATCTCAGCAATGCCAGCATGCTCTGCCCCAAGGAGGAGGTGAGGTGCCTGCAGATGTCACTGGGACAGGCCTCTTGAACCTGGGACAGATCTGGAGTTCTGGTTCCTTGTGAATCAGGGTCTGACTTTGGGGAGAAGGGATATGTGCACACACGTGCATGCACGTGTGTGTTGTGTGTGCATTGCATGCATGTGTGCATGCATATGTACGCATGTGTATATTGCGTGTGCATTGCGTGTGTGTGTGTGTGTGTGTGTATGTGTGCTGGATGGGGGGCGATCAAGGAGGGGCTCCTAACCCCACGGTCCCCAGAGATGTTTCCCAAGAGCCTGTCTCCTGCCTGTCACCCACCCCCGCGGGAGAACAAAGCTCTTTCCAGTTGACTGCCACCCCTGTTTGCTGAGACAAGAGTTGTACATCTCAATTTTTATCATATGAAAATGAAATAAAGAATGCTGGAATAGATCCCGAAGAGACAAGACTGCAGAGAATGACTTGTCCTTTGCTGTAAAGTCCTCTGGCACGCTGTCTCTCTTGGGGCCTTCAAAGAGGGTGTCGTGGCTCTTACATGTTAAAACACAAGGAGAGTTAAACGCACCACAGCGGCAAGAAAAGTGGTTTTAAAACACGTTGTTTGCTGTCAGCTCGCGCCGCTCGCCTCCACATCCTGCCTTGATGTTGCCGCCTTGACTAGACAGACAGAAGATGTTTTCCTTCTCAATTAGGAAAAATCCACAGCTTCACGCCCCACATGGGAGATGCAGCACTGGAATTAGCACTGGGGGCGGGGAGGCGACAGAGGCGACAAATGTCTCCCTTGGCCCTGGTTTCAGCCCCAGCCTGGTCCAGATGAACGTGCCCGTTTCCCTTTGGGTCTTTCCCTCCTTCTCTCCCTCCGTCCCTCTATTCCTCTGTTTCATGCAATAAACGTGAACTTGAGCCGCTTCCTGCTCTGTGCCAGGCCCTGCGGTAGATCTGAGGACACAGAGGAATAAAATGCGGTCCCTGCCCTGGGGGACTCAGAGTTAGTCAGAGAGGCTGATAGAAGAGAGACAAACTCAGATGCCACCTAGGCTCTTCCTGCTCCTTAAGATCCAGGTCAGATCGATTCAAACCCCCGTTGAACTGACTGTATGCAGAAAGCGTTCCAAGATTCCCGCACATTCCTGGAGAGCTTCTCGTGTGTGGTGGTTAGGAGCACAGACTCGAGACTGACTGTCCCGGTTCAAAGCCCAGCTCTCCCCTGCTGGAGGGACCCACGTTACCCAACTGCTCTGTGCCTCCCTTTCCACGGCTGTAGACAGTGGAGAGCAATAGTACCTGCTTCACAGGGTTGCTGTGAGAATTAGATTAGTTAGTTCCCATGCAATGCTTACAGCAGAGCCCGGCACATCCTGAGCACCATGAAAGCTTAGCACTTTATGCTCATTGTCACTTCTAGCTCTGAGCTCCTGCTTGCACCGAATTAATTCAGTTTGTGCATCTTCTCACCCTCCTGCTGGTGCTGTCCGTTCCACCCCGACTCAGCCCAGACATGGACCTCAATCCTTTTCTTTATGTTCCATTAAAAAAAAAATCAGCCTCACTCCTAAAACAAAGCGTGGCTGGGCACACAAAGTCCCTGTGGGTAGCAGACATTTCCAAAGGATGGCGAGAAGAAGGGATTTATAGATTGCAAGAACGCCAACAGCGTAAAAGCCCATCTTTGAGATTTCCATTCCTAGAAGCCCCTCAGCCATTTCTGCCACCTGAGCTTCAGCCTCCTGCTACACTGTTTTATTATTTTCCACTTTGCTCTCTCCTCCTCCCCCTACCTTCAAATTCCCACTTATTTCCCATGCAGAGCAGTTTAACTATCTTTTTTGGTTCCTTGCCTCTTGTCAAATCATCCCCTTAGGATGTCACCTCCCCCCAAGTGATTTATCAAGGTCTTTTCTTATACAAAGACAGTTGCTTCCCTAAGAGGAATTCTGGCGTCAGATGTTATATCTGTCAGGATCCAGCCAGGAAAAGGGAAACCTCTCTAATGTTTAGGACAGAAAGGATTTAAGGCAGGGCGTTGGTTACACAGGTGATGGAAGGGAAGAGAAGGCAAATAGCACGTCTGCACAGGTGGATAATATATTGAAATACATTCATGCTAGTAAAGAGCATGTTTCCACCACTATCCTGGCCCCCGAGTGCTCCCCCAGCCCCTCTGTTATGTGCCCCCCACTTCCCCATGTCCCATAACTAAAGGGTGAGTGCCCGTCACAGCAGGGAGCCCCCGGGATCTGCTCCAGGGCATCCTCCCGATTGGTCTGTGCCACATCCATATGGGTTGTTCAATGTTTGGAACTGCCCCCCCAGCCTGGAGGAATGGGGCTGCGATGGAAACAGTCTGGAGCAAAGAGAAGCTTCTGAGATGGTTGAAGCAAAAGAGTGACCAAACCAGGTATGGAGACTGTGGGGGAGGACGGAGCAGAACAGGGAGAGGCTGGAGGCAGGGAGACCTCTAGGAGGCTGTGGTTAACAGTCCAGGGAAATATCCCATCATTGGACCCGTTAGCTTCTCGGTTTCTCTGCTGGATGGCACACGGCAGCACGCCCTCCCCTCCAAGGAAGAGATCTGGGCAGGACATTGGCCCATCGTTTTACAGATGGGGAAATCGAGGTTGGTGAGCCAGAGGTTTTTCCACAGTCATAGAGCAAGCAAGGACCAGTACGGGGGCTCCTGAAGTCCAGCTGAGGGCTCTCCCCCGACACCCCTCCCCAGACCTGGGTGGTAACACCAGCATATCCGGGTCTGGAGGAGCAGGAGACGAGATGAGAAGAGGACGCAAAGGTGAGCAGGACCTTCAGATTCTGCTCCGAGGGAGACAGCAGAAACTAATGAGATCTCTGCAGGACACAGCGGAGCTGGAAGAGGCCTTTGAAGGACTGCGGAGGGAAGGCACACCGAACAGTCAAGGACACACTGCCCCACTTCTGCAAGAGGAGGGCGAGAGGCAATTAGTGGTGGGGAGAAGTGTTCACGGGGTGGCGAGGGGGAAGGGGCAGCCAACCCTCTCTCAAAACGAATCTATACAAGGGCCTTGCTCTCTGCTTTCGACCTCAGCCAACCTTATAAACACATGGCCGGTTAGGATAAAGGCTGTCACACGGAGACGGAACATCCAGTCCTTGTGGGGCAGTCGGGCCAGTCTGGTTCTTGTTTAAAAGTAGCAGAGATGGACTCTGGGCAGCATAAGCAAAAGGGCATTGGCCGGAAGTCTCTGAGGTTCTCTCAGGCCCAAGAGGGGACATGAGAACTGGCCTCAGCAACAGGAGGGAACGAAGAGTGATGGTGGGCCTGGCCAGAGGGAACGTGGTCTCAAGGCAGGTGCAGTGTAGGGGTACGCAGCTGCGGCCAGGACTGACCTCCGACCATCCCCTCTGCTATGACATCTCGCCCAGGGTCACATGGGAGGGTGAGCGGGGGTCCCATGCCCATTCCCTGACTGTACTGGGGTCAGGAGAAAGAAAAGCTCATCTTCCAGACAAATTTTCTTCCCACAAGAGAACACTCAATGTGGGAGAGGTGCCCTCACCTTGCTCCCCGAAATCCAGGTGATATTGGAAAATGGGTCTTGAGGAATCAAAACCCAACAAATACCCATCGTGCCTCTCATTTAGAAGCCACTGAGGGGCAGGCTCCGTGGCTTAGCGGTTAAGTGTGCGCGCTCTGATGCTGGCGGCCCGGGTTCAGATCCCGGGCACGCCCCAAGGCACCACTTCTCCGTCCAACGCGAGGCCGAGTCCCACGTACAGCAACTAGAAGGATGTGAACCTATGACATACAACTATCTACTGGGGCTTTGGGGGGAAAAAAATGAATAAATAAAATCTTTAAAAAAAAAAAAAAAAAAAAGAAGCCACTGAGGCCCCGCAAGGGG
Source organism: Ceratotherium simum simum (assembly GCF_057802395.1). Lineage (NCBI taxonomy): Eukaryota > Metazoa > Chordata > Mammalia > Perissodactyla > Rhinocerotidae > Ceratotherium > Ceratotherium simum. Next base: position 22,024,518 of record NC_141921.1, on the reverse strand, counting down.
AGGCAGACACCCACCGTCATGTGGTGAGCCAGTGCCTGAGTCCTGCTAAGGGTCTAATTATGTCTCCCTTCCAGGGTCTACATCTGCAAGACTTCTGGGGCTTTTGGGGGTTCTGGGGAAAGCATGGGTGGGGTGTGGCCCCACAGACACCCTGGTGCTTGTTCTGGATGAGCTGTCTTCCTCCCTCCCTGAGCACTGAGGGGCTGAGGTGCTCAAAGCCAGGTCATCCCCTCCCCTCCTCTCTGGGTTTACCTGGAGGAAGTCCTTTCTGTGTAGGGACTGGGCAACTACAGCATAGCCTGGGCACAGCTGGGAAGTGGACCCTCTGGTGTGGGCTGGGGGGTGGCAGCAGGCATGCCCCACTGAGGAAGGAGAAGGCCCCTGTTGATGTTACTGGCCCTGTGCTGTCTGGAAGAGGCACAGAGGAGAGGTGGGAGGGAGGTGAGGGACACTGACCGGGGCTACTTGGGCCTGCCCCGGTTCCCTGGGGACCCCCTCCACCCCAGCTCCCTGTGCTGGTCCCAGAGCCGCTCTCCTCCTGCCCTCTTGCTCTCCAGTTCTCCTGGGGACACAGTTTTTCATTTAAGCTGCAGCAATATCTACCCAGGCAATCATCTCTCCCCTCCTCTCTCCCCTGGAAGCTCATCGCTGTTCACTCTGCAGCCAGGACGTATTTAAAGGAGAGAAACTTTAAATTAAGGTGGGAGAGTTTAAATGAAAGAAAACAAACCCTTACTATTATCACAGGTAAGAAAAGGGCTTCTGGCTCCTGCTGGAGAATTGCAGGCTCTCCTTCGTCTTGGAGCCAAGAAGAAAATCATGAAGTTTTTTGCTTTCTCTCACCCCCTGACCATCCGCCCCCCTGCCATCCATGTGCCAGGTTAATTGATTAGGAAGCCCTGTCCATATCAAGGTGGGTGAGTGTTGGCTCAGCTCCCCAGGACAAGATTCCTCAGCACGTGCATTCAGGCACTGAGGGGCTCTGCAGGGTGGGAGGGAGGTGAGGATTCTTCCGTGTCAGCATCCTAAGCCTCTCTTGGTGGAGAGGGGCAGTGGGCTTGGAAGGAAGGAGGTGAGCTCAGCCTCCACCTGTAGGCTGCCAGGGCCTGAGAGGTCATGGGAGGGGAGGGGCTGCCCTGACCTCCACACCGGCCCTCCTGGATAAGGATCCCCTGAATAAGCATCTCCCAGATAAGGATCTCCTGAGATGAGTGGTCTCTAACAGGTCCTCCCAGGTGCTCAGCCCTGTCTGGGTGCTGCTGAGGAAGCATGAAAGACGACCCAGGTTGTATGGCTCACTCCGTTTCTTCCTCTACCCACTGCCTTCCTCACTCACAGGGTGGGCTGGGATGGAGGGCAAAGACATTCATCAGCACCATGCTGGGATACAGAGCCCCCGGTTTCTCATCTGTCAAAGAGAAACAATGATGCCTGCTCCTTAGGGTCCAGGAAGTAGTCCACGGGCGTGAAGTGCCACATGACTGAAAGGGATGACTCATTTGCTGAGAGTCCAGACAATCATTCCAGCACAAGGAAGCAGAGACTAAGTTAAAGCTTTTGATACTTTGCCTATAGGCAGGCAGGCACACAGACAGACAGACAGATAGATGGACGGATAGGATCTTTTGAAGGACAGTATTGAAATATGGAGGTTATAGAAAAACATTAGCATTAATATTAGGGTAGAGACAATTTAGCTCAGATTTAAAAAATATATATATATCCATTAATGTTATTTGAACGATAAAAGCAATTCATGTCTATTGTTGGAAACCAGAAAAATACAGAAAAGCATAAAGAAGAAAATTAAAATGATCCACAGTCCCACCATCTAGCAATAAATACTATTAACACTGTAGTGTTTCTGCCCAGTCTTTTCTCTCCAGGCATATATGCAGCGTTCAGAGGGCCTCCCAGCTTATGCCTGAGCTGTGTCCAGCTCCGGGATTCAGCCATGCTCCAGCGTCTCTGAGGAGCTGGTGGCACAGCGCCACCACCATTTCTTCTGGGACTGAAGTACCTCCCGGAAAAAACTTACCCTGAGGGAAGAGGCAGCTAGGCAGGGCCAGCTCAGTATCTGTGAACTCCAAGACAGACAGAGCTGAGTCTGAATACCAGCGCCACCCCTGCGAGGTGGGTGAGCTTGGGTCTATTTCTCTGCTTCCTAATCTATAAAATGGGGGCTAAGGTGGGGCTTGGCTCATCATTTGTTGAGAGGATTAAATGAGATAATAATACATGTAACAAGGTACAAACTACAATATTTTCATATCCAGAAGTCACCAGCTATTTCTCTGTATAGATAGAGAAAGAAATGGAGCGGAGCTCCTTGGTTTGGGGAAGCTAGCTGAGTCTTCTTCGGAGTAATGCAAATAGAAAGCCAGTGGGCAAACTTACTGAGAGGTAACAAGATTTTTCGGGGGGTGTATGTGTGTGCACATTCATAATAAAAGAGCTGGTACCCTGGATGCCCGGGTGGTGCTGGCAGGATTCAGACCTGCTGCACGGACAGGTTTCCACTGGGCAGGCAGGACCAGTCTTGAACTGGGAAGGGCATCCTGTTTCTCTCTCTACCGGTGTTTGGAAGTAAGTTTGACCCCTTTCGACTGCATGAGACTCTAGGGCTTTTGAATAATGCAGAGGGAAGCGGGACAAAAGCCTCACGATGGAGTTACTGGATCCTACTATTAAGATTGGTGGGTGCTTAAATAATTGGAAACACACTAACAGATGTTTCTGCATTTTACCCCCTACCTGCTGAGCTGGGCCACGCAGGTTATAGGCATCTTAAGTACTTCCAGTGCTTGGCACATAGAAGGCATGCAGTGAGTGGTAGCTAGCTCCAAAGCCTTGACCCATATGAGAGAGGTGAGGCTGAGCATATCATGGATTGTAACTCAGATTTTCCCATAGCCCAGCCCCATGAACTCCTGTGTATGTACCTGGGAAGGAAGGAGGGGACTTACGCAAAAATAAAAAGAGCAATTTGACTAAAATCCCCATGAGACCTTGGGGACATTAACAGTACCCCTTTGACACTCCACTAAGAGAGAAAGTTCCACCTGCCTGCCTGCTACCATTTCCTTCCTTGAGGGAACTGCTTCATCTCTTACCCCAACCCTATGGTTCCAGTGGGAGCTTCCAATCACAGAATTCAGCCTTATAGCCATATGGGTGAGCACATGACCCAGGTCCGGCCTGAGATTTTAAAATTGGAACTAAGGGAAAAGAGTTAATCTTTCACTGAAAGCAATGCCATGAGATGTGATCCTCAAAGTTATAGGTTGCAACCTCCCCTCACCCTGTGGGAGAAATCAATCTGACTAGGAGAGAAGGGAGCCAATACATTGAGAGAAGCAGAGGTGAGAAATGGAGTGGGAAGTGTTTGGAGGACAGTCATACTCCTGGCTCTGGTCATTTCTGTAATCTAAGTACACCGCTCTACTTCCGTGGTTGGGTCATGTGAACCAATAAACTCTTCTTTTCATCTAGCTATTTCACGTTGGGATTCTAGAACTTGCAAGTCCCGACTAGGCTTTGGTATCAGATGATTGCAATGCATTGACGGTGGGTCTGGCTGGAGATGTTGGAAGCCCATGGTGGGTAAAGGTGCCTGCTGACAGGGGCTGTGCTCAGCAAAGCTGGTGTTATCTGGGGTGAATGGCAGAGATACCCAGGAGAGAAGGCAGTGCTGGGGAAACTAGCAGCATCTGGCAGAAGCAGTAGACAGTTGGGGGTGGGTGGAAGTGGGGACATGCCACGTAATTGGGCAGACTTACTTATGAAATTTATCACACATACAATCCATGCAGTGGAGGATTCTTTTCATTTCCACTTGACTTTACACCTTGGGCATCTTCCCTTAAAATTAAATCTGATTTGAAAACGTAATTTTGAATGACATCACAGCATTCCGTCATATGAGTCTAACATAATTTATTAAACAAATCCCTAGTGTAGGGGATTGTAAGTAAATTGTCTTCATTTATTGTGTGTGTGTCTTTTATTCTTTTGTTATTGTGTGCTACAATGCTAGGAACCCTCTTAGAAATAAATCTTTGCCCACATCTCTAATTATTTCCTTAGGAGAAATTGTTGTAAATGGAATTGCTGTATCAAAGGATATGGACATTTTGAAGCCTTTGATCCATATAAATAAATTGCCTTACAGAACAGTTGTGGGCATTCACACTCCCACCAAAGGGTCGAAGAGTTTCCTTTCCTCTGAACATTTGCCAGCTCTAAGTACTATGATTTTTTAAAAGCTTGGCTAAGATGACAGGCAAAATATATGTCTCATTATTTTAACTTGAATTTCTTTTATTACTAGTGATGCTGAAATTTTTCACATATTTATTGGCTATTTGTAGTTTTCTATTGTAAATTTCTTATTTATGTCATTTGCTCATTTTTTCTAATGGGGTTTTCAGATTTTCTTATTGATTTGTAAGAGTTATTCACCTCACCTGTCACATATGTTACAAATAGTATTTCCTAGTTCGTTGTTTGATTTTTAATTTTGTTTATGACATTTTGATCTAACTAATGGTTTAGTTTTTATGTTTTCAGATTTCTCATTCTTTCTCTTTATGCTTTCTTCTAAAAAATAGTGCTTAGAAATACCTTCCTCACTCCAAAATCACATAAATATTCACCAATATTTTCTTCTGGTTCTTCTAGAATTTAATAGTTTAAACTTACTCATCCATCAAGAATTTATTTTGATGAGGGGGAGGTAAAGATCTAACTTTTTTTCCCCTCCAAATAGTCAATCACTTGCCCCAGCATCATGTGGTAACTATTCTATTCTTTTCCCACACATTCGAAAGGGCATCTTATGGTCCACTGAATTATTTTAAGTCTAGGATCTGTTTCTGGACTTTCTGTTAGATTCCTCTGGTCTAGTTGACTGTTTTTGGACTAGAATACAATTGAATTTATGTTTTTTGACCTAAAACAAGAGTCCTTGTTTTACAACAGGGAAATTTAATCCCGTTGTGTTTGTTGTCAAAATGGATCTTGTAATTTTGCATTTTCATCTTGTTTCATGCTTTTTTCTTTTTTATGCCTTCATTTGTCTGTCTTGTCCACTGCTGTAGCTCCACTGCCTAGAAGAGTGCCTGACAAAGAGTAGGAATTCAATAAATGCTCATTAAATTAGGGGATATGTGAATTTAGCATAGGATAAAGGTGGCCGTTTAAATAGGGGAAGAAAGGATAAGTCATATTGAGTCAATTGGATTGCCATCTGGAGAATAAATAATGTAGATTCTTACTCATACTGTGCACAAAAACAAATTTCAGATGAATTAAAAACTCAGTCTTTAGGGCTGGCCCAGTGGCGTAGCAGTTACGTGCACCACTCCACTGCAGTTGGCCGGGGTTCGCAGGTTCGGATCCCAGGCGCGCACCGATGCACCACTTGTCAAGCCGTGCTGTGGCGGCATCCCATATAAAGTAGAGGAAGATGGACCCAGATGTTAGCCAATCTTCCTCAGCAAAAAAGAGGAGGATTGGTGACGGATGTTAGCTCAGGGCTAATCTTTCTCACAAAAAAACACAAAAAAACAAAAAAAACTGAATCTTTGAAATAAACTAGCAAATATCAGAAAAAAATGTAGGAGGATAAGTTCCTAGCAGTGGGATAGACAAGATTCTCTTAAGTGAGATATATAAAATGCAAAAGCCACAAAAGAAAAGATTGACGTTTCTGTCTATATCAAAATTTAAAATTTTTGTAAGACAAAATTTTAAAAATTTGAATTGAAACCAAGCTAAGTAAAGCAAGAGACTGGGAGAAAGTACTTGTAATATATATATAACAAAGGATTAATAATCTTAATAAATAATGAGATTGCATAAATCTAAAAGAAAAGTAAAACAATATCATACAAAATAGGGCAAAAGATAAAAATTGGCAATTCACAGAGGGGGATATGGCCAATAAATACTTAAAAGAACAGTTTTGTAATTAGGGGCATGAAAACTAAGAAGACAGTGAGATATTTTTTACTCATTTGGTTGGCAAATATCAAGTATTGGGTTGTCTGGTCTCAAAGCAGAGACGAATATGAAATTGGCATTATCAAAGATAGGCAGAATCCATTAAAATAAAAAAAAAATGCACATGTCCTTTGAGCCAGAAATTCCACTTCTTGATATTTACCCTTTGAGAATTATTTTCACATGTGCAAAATGAGGCAGGTATAAAGATCTTTCTTCCGTCTTTGCTAAGATTAAACAATTGTAAAGCGCCTTACTATCTTTCTACAGAGGAATGATGAAATAAACTGAGGGATGTCAGTGGCAAGGGTTCTTAAAATATTTGTGCCACAAACCCGTCTGGCAGTCTGAGGAAGCCCATGGATTCCTTCTCAGAATAATGTTTTTAATACAGAAAATAAAGCACATAGGATTACAAAGGAAACTCATTATATTGAATGCAATTATCAAACTATTTTTGAAATTTGGTATAGTGATATATGTATTTTTCTACTAATATATTTAATTTCAAGATCTAGAGGCAAGTCTATTAACTATGCAAATTTGAAGTTAAGATGAGTGTAAACAGTATTTTGAGATACAGCAATAATGGTAATGTGATATGAAAATATCTACGATTTCTATTGGTGACAGGTGCTAATTCTACTGCTGTTTGTTGACTAGTGTATTAGTTTTCCACTGCTGCTGTAACAAATGACCACAGACTTAGTTTATTATCTTACATTTATGGAGGTCAGAAGTCCAAAATCAGTGTCAGTGGGCTAAAATCGAGGTGTTTGTGAGGCTGTGTTCCTTTTGGACTCTCCCAGGGGAGAATCCATTTCCTTGTCTTTTCCATCTTCTAGAGGATGCTCGCATTCCTTGGCTTGTGGCCTTGTGTCACTCTGACCTCTCCCTCCATTGGCACATCCCCTTCTCTGACTCTAACTCTCCTGCCTCCCTCTTTTAAGGATCCTTGTGATTACATTGGGTCGACTGGGATAATCCAGGGTAATCTCTGTATCTCACAAGATCCTTGATTTAGTCGCATCTGCAAAGTTCCTTCAGCTTTATAAGGTCACATATTCACAGATTCTGGGAATTAGGACATGGACATCTTTGGGGGTCGTTTTCCTGTCTACCACGCCTACCTTCACAACTAAAGGAAATGCTAAATTTTGGTTAGAGTTTAGTAAAAATAAAGATGCAAAATTTTCCCACTCAAGTTCACAGTCCTCCCTGAATAATATCCATGAACCCTAGATCTACAATATTGATATCTACTAACAAATCACCATCCAGAAAGGTAGAGATAACATTTAAAATCTTTACGACAGGCTATAAGGGTGTCCATTTCCCTCTAGCTCTTACCTATACCAGGTTTTATCATTAAAGAAAAGGAAAAGAAAGGAAAATAATAAAGAAAAAAAAAGAAGAAAGGAAGGATATAAATCTCTCTGCCAGTTTGAAAGGGGAAAAAACACATATAACTGAGAATTTGGCTCTATCTAGACATTATACTTCTTTTTAATCTCAAAACCAGTTTGAAATTTCCACACAATCTTTTGGTATTTATGACTGTAGAGCAGAAGTTGGCAAATTTTCTGAAAACGGCTAGGTAACAAATATCTTATGCTTTGCAGGTTATCTGATCTCTTTGCAACTATTCAACTTTGCCATTGTAGTGTGAAAGAGCTGTAGAAATATGTGAACAAATGAGTGTGACTTTGTTGAAATAAAACTTTATTTACAAAAGCAAGCAGTGGGCCTGATTAGGCCTGCAGGCCATTGTTTGGCAATTCCCATTTTAGGACAGCACTGTACATTAAAAATATGATGTGCTACACATGTAATTTAGAATTTTCTAGTACCCATATTAAAAAAGTAAAAAGAGCGGCCGGCCCAGTGGCATAGTGTTCACACACTCTGCTTTGGCAGCCCGGGATTTGTGGGTTCAGATCCCGGCGCAGACCTACGCACCACTCATTAAGCCACGCTGCGGCGGTGTCCCACATACAAAATAGAGGAAGATGGGCATGGATGTTAGCTCAGGGACAATTTTCTTCACCAAAATAAATAAATAAATAAATAAAAGGAAATAGATGAAATTAATATATTTTATTGGATTCAACATATCCCAAATATTATCATTTCAACATATAAGCAACATAAAAATTATTGAGACATTTTACAGTATCTTATTTTGTAGTATGGATTCAAGATCTGGTGTGTGTTTTACACTTTCAGCACATTTCAATTCAGATCAGCCACACTGCCAGTGCTCAGTAGTCATGTGGATAGTGACTACTGCATTGGACAGCGTAGTTCTAGAGCATAAGTCTGAGACTGATTTTGTTTTTTCTTTGCAGGAACCAACTATGTTTTCCTGTAGGCCTGCTTTGAGGATGGATTTTTATACTGAAAAATTAAATTTAACTAGACATGTTTAGGCTTTTATCTTTTTCAATATTTTTGTCTGCTGTTTAGTGATTTCTTTCAAATTGTAGACTCTGTTCTTTAACAGAACACATTTTCATTAGAATATCTTTGATAATTACTTTGGTTCTATTGGTGTATGTATTTTAGAAAGACTAATTATTTGAATATTAGATCTCATTTATTTCTCTCCCTTATCTGTCATTTCTCTTTTACTGCTTGAATCCATTTGTCTTTTTCCTTTGCATTCCGGGGAAATGTTTAAAGTTTGTCCTGCACATGACTGATTCCATTTTTCTGCACTATGGTTTCTTGTTTTCATAGGCTTCTAATGAAGATTTAAGTATTATTTACAATCATGCCTCATCTAGCCCTCTTGTTATTTTTGCCTGCCACTTAGTCAACTTGCTCCTTTTCCATCTAAACCTTTTGTTTTATGACTTACTTCCCCCCATTTAAAAATTCAATTTATTGAACATAAAAATAAGCTTATTCACTTAACTCTCTGTTGAAAACCTTAATATATTATCTCTAAATTGTCTAGTGTATCAGTCAGTTACTGTCACAATAATGCTGTGTAACAAACCATCCAAAACACTATGATAAACCAGAGTAAGTATTTATTTTCATGCTCTGAAGGTTGGCTGAGGTGCTTTTCCTCAGACTGTGGGCCCCCATGTTGACTAGCGTGGCTCTACTCTGTACTTCATTCTGGGCCGGTGGCAACCTAGGGCATGCTATTTTCATGATGGAGGTCAAAGCTCCCTGAGGCACAAGAAGAAACACTCTAAGACTCTTAAGGCTGAGACTCAGAACTCACACGTTGTCACTTCCACCCACTTGTCATTGGCCAGAGCCAGTCATGTGGCCAAGTCCAAAATCAATTGAGTGGAGTTTTGTCACTTCACTTTTTGTTGCCTGTTTTAAAGAGTCAACTTATGAAAACCAAAACCATATACTACTATACTCCTACTAGAATGGCTAAAGTGAAAAAAACTGACCTTACCAAGTGCTGGTGAGGATGCAAAGAAACTGGAACTGTCATACATTGCTAGTAGGGATGCAAAATGATACAACTCCTTTGGAAAATGGTTCAGCAAGTTTTTATAAAGTTAAACATACATCCACCATATGACCCAGCAATTCTACCGCTAGGTATTTACCCAAGAGACGTGAAAACTTATGCTAAGTTAAAGAAGCCAGATTCAAAAGGCTACATACTGTCCCATTCCATTTATAACATATTCTGGAAAAGGAAAGACTATAGGGGCAGAGAACAGACAGTGAATTTTAAAAAATGATCGAAAACAAAAGCTGGGGCCTTTCTGAAAACACCTTTTCTTTCCTTTAGTAAATTGTTTTCATAAGAAGCCTCTTCTCCTCAGTATAGACTGATATGACCACTGTTTTATATTACAACATATTTCTTGGCCTATATTGTTGGATTTTCTCCCTCTCTAGTCTATCTAAATCTAGCATTTAACCATAATTGGAGAGGATGGATCCTCCTGGGTTCTTCTCGATCTACCTGGTTGTAATTTTTCTATCTGATTTCAACTAAGGTCAGTTTTCAGCACTGGTTTTCCTGTAGCACCTCTGCAGGCTATGCTGGCACCAGGAACGGTGTCCAGCGGGCATCACCCACAGAGCCAGGGGAGCAGGTCCCAGCCTCACAGAATCCAGGTTTAAGAGAGGACATGTGGTCCCCTTAGTGAGGCTTGAAAGAGAACTCCACTGGGGAGAGGGGCCCCCGGACAAAGGAGACTCAGCCTCCAGATTGCTAGGCTAGGTGACAAATGAGCCTGAGGAAGTTGCAGGGCCTGAGGGGACAGGTCTGAAGGAGTTCAGACAGGGACATTCCATCTCGTGCCCTTGCCCCAAAGAGAGGCCAGGAGTGAGACAAAGGCGGGGCTAGGGGGTGTTATCCAGGCTTGCCAGCCCTTGGTCCCCCACGCTGCCCAATTTCCTCTTTAATTGAAACCCTACTTGCCCTCCCCCATCAGCCCCAGCACGGGTCCCCAGCAGGCAGAGTGCACATTAATAATTAGCAGATTTGTGGCTAAGAAGGCTGCATAATTCTGCAGAGATGAGCTCCCCAAAGGAAGCTGATGGGTTGGGCTGGTGCCCCTGACCACCTCCTCTTGTTTCTGAAATTATCCTTGGACAATCAGTGACTTCCTTCCACCCCACGGTCTGCTCAGGGTGTGCAGGTAGCCTGCTGGTCTCCTTGGGCTGACCTTTGGCTTGGAGTCTGCCACAGGGCAGTGGCAGCTTCAGGGCTCAGCCAGGGCTAGAGCAAGCCTGCCGTCACCCATCTCCTCCCCAGTACAGGGCTCTCCTCCAGTTGTGGCTGTGAATCCCTTACCCTTGCACGCCACTTACTTTTCTGGATCAAGCTTCCAGCTTGGCCTGGCTGACGTGTGATCTTGGGAAAGGCCCTTCTCCTAGGCTCAGCGTCCTCCTGTCAATCATCCAGGGAAATGACTGGTCCTGGGGGAGGAAATGAGGACTGAGGTGGTGGGTCTTGCCCGAGGGAGGGAGGGAGAGTCACCTTTCTGCTCTGGACCTTGTGTCGGTTGGGTCTGGACTGAGCTGAGCTGGCCTCTGCCTTGTGGAGGCAGGTGGAAGCCAGGCAGAAAATGTCTCTAAGGGACCTCAAGTGTGTGCTGTGCCTGTAGGTTCAGAGAAGCCACGTCCAGTAGAGGCTGTAGGTTACTGTGGGTGGAGCTTCCCTGCCATTATCCTCAGACTTTCAGTGGAGCCTTATTAAACGCCATGGGCTGGTCTCCAGTGTGCTGGGGGAAATAAAGAAAGAGCCTCCTCTCTGCTTGGGCAGAGCAATAAAGGGGAGGATGGGCCCTGCTTTTGCTGAAGCCCCCTTGGTGGAATGAGCAAGGGCCAGAAGGGAGGCTGGCACCCCACAGCAGGGGTGAGAGGAGGCAGTGGCAGTTTGCAGAAGGGGCTGGAGGGGAGACGGTGGTGGGCGTGTTCCTGGGGAAACGTGGGGCGGCACCCTGGGGGCATTTAGAGACAGGGAGGCTCTTGTGAGGGTAGGTGGTAGTGGGCAGTCTAAGTTGTCATTTAAGAATTCCTGGGAATGTACCTCCTTTTGCACTGTCCAGCTGAGGTTGTGGGGACATTCCAGCTGCAGAGGTTACTGCCGCCCAGTTTGCCATGTGGAGTTCTGGGGAGGAGGTATGAACACAGGGCAACAAGAGTACCTCTTTCAGTCTGGGAGTGGGGGGAAGGCTTTCCAGAAGGGCTGTGGTCTGAGTGGATCTTGGAGGGCACGTCAGTCAACTTCTTTGTATAGAAACCTCTGTCTGCATTTCAAGCTATTTTTCTTTAGGACAAATTCCTAAAAATGAAATTTCTGTGCCAAAGCATAGGGCATCAGTCAAAATTCTTTTGGCTGGAGTGACAGAAACCCCCTCAGGCTGGCTTCTCAAGACTAAACAAGTGAGGGTGGGAGTTTTATTGACTCACCTGTAGTGGAAAAGCGTGGGGGATGGACACGTCTTCCATCAGGGTGGGATCCAGGACTCAATCAATGTCATCGGGGCTTGTTCTCTCCCCCTTCATCTCTAGCTAGGTGGTCTCCCTGCACTGGCCCCTAGAAGTTCCAGGCTGCTATCCCGCCAGCTCAGCCATCTGCACAAAAAGAGAATCTCTCTTTCCTCTTCAGTCCCCACAAGTCCTGGGCTGAGTTTCATTGGACCAGCTGGCGTCCCTGAATTGGACACCGAGGCTAGGGGACGCAGTGCCTCGACTGGCCGGTCCTGGGCCACATGCCCACTCCTGGAACCTGGAGGTGTTGTCTGCCCAAACCAGTGGGCTGAGAGGGAGAGAAGGGGGCTTCCCAAGGAGAAGTCAGGATCCTGTGACCAAAAGATGCTGCACAGCAAACCCCACAGATGTCCCCTCTAGCAGGAACATTGCTAACCCTCTCAATATCTCATCAAATTTTGTCTTAAGCAATCTCTCATTGGCTGTGGAGACACTGTTGGAGCAGAGGATCAAGGAAGGCCAGAAGTCCTGGAGAGAATCATTTATTTGCTATACGTGGATTGAAAACCACCGGACGTCAGGAGCTGCTCGGAGATCTGGGTGAAGAGTGAATCTGCGGGCCAGGCGCTGTTCTGGACCAGGAGATTAAGTGTGAACCCCACGGCTACTGCCTTCAGAGACCTTCCAGCCTGTGTGTGTGTGTGGGGGGGACGTGTACAAGGGTATCAGACAGAATCAGGAGGTCACAGGGTGCCCTGAAGGCACAGAGGACGGGCACTGAGGCCAGCCGGGGGACAGGGGAAGGTGAGTCTTGGCAAGGAGGGCCAGGCTTTGAGACTTGAAGGATGACTGACAGAGAGATAGGAGTGGCCTAGAGGGGATGTTCCAGATAGAGGAAAGGTGTGGAGACCTGAGAAAGGAAAGAGAATTTAGTAACTTCAGGTGGATGGTCGACATGAGGACAGGCTATGGGGTGAGAGATAGTGAGAGATGAGGCCAAGGTAAAGGAAAAGAAAGGGAGGGAGGGCCCTGCCAAGGGGCTTGGACTTGCTCTCGGGTGAGAGGAAGCCAGTAAGGGGTTCTGAGCAGGAGAGTGATTCCCTTGGATGTGTGTGGTCCGAGGTAGCTGGGCAGTGTCTCAGTCTGCTCGGGCTGCCGTAACGAATCCAATAGAATGGGTGGCTTGAACAGACTTTTATTTCTCACAGTTCTGGAAACTGAGAAGTTCAAGATCAAGACGTAAGCTGATTCAGTCTCTGATGAGAGCCCTCTTGATGGCTGGTAGACAGCCACCTTCTCGCTGTGTCCTTACCTGGCCTTTCCTTGGGGTGTGTGCAAGGTCATCTTATATAAGACCACTAATTCCATCAGGAAGGACCCACCCTCATGACCTCATCTAACTCTATTACCTTCCAAAGGCCCCATCTTCAAACATCATCACATTGGGGAGTAGGGCTTCAACATGAATTTTAGGGGGACACAAACATTCAGCCCGTAACAGGTGGTCCGGGCAGGCATGGAGGCAGGGGAGGGACCCGATGACGGGTGGAAGGTGAAGGGTAATACAGGGCCACCCTCTGTCTTCCTCCTCCTCCTTCCCCTCCTGTCTCTGTCCTGCCCTCGCTCTCTCTCTCTCTCTCTTCCCACCCTCCCCCTCTTCTCTCTTCCCTATGTCTCCTTGGAGGATGGGGAGCTGCCTTCCCAGAAACAGAGGTTTATGGGGAAGTTTACCCTTGGCACCCGAGACATCTGCCTCACTCCAGAAAACCCAGGGTAAAATAAATCTAATTAAATCTGTTACTGTTCACGGAGACTAGTTTTGTGGGCAATTGACCTGTTTTATTTATTATGTAAACCATCATGAAACCCAAGCTCCATATTATTTATGCTAATGGAAGGGAATAGGTAATAAATCCCGCGTGAGGATGTGGGCAGAGCAGATGGTGTGGTGGCACTTTGACGGCTTGTGCTGCAGGAGCCCATGCCAGATGTCACTCCCAACCCCAGGAGAAGGGCTGGGGGAGCTGGGAGGGGGTGGTCCTGAGTCCTGGGGGCAGCCTCACTCTCTGCAAATTGCAAAGTGCTAATGAGAAAAGGGGGCTTTCTGGGTCATCTCCCTCATCCGTCTCCTTCTCCCTCTCGGAGGACACTCCAATCTGTGTTATGTCTCTTGGGGAGATGTGGATAAAAATAGATGGTGCACCTCCCATGTGCCACGTCCTAGAGTCACTGTCCCTTACAGGATCACATTGGATTTCCACAATAAGCCTGAGAATTTGTTCTCATTTGTTCCATTTTATAATTTTATTTATTTATTTATTTTTCCCCCAAAACCCCAGTAGATAGTTGTATGTCATAGCTGCACATCCTTCTAGTTGCTGTATGTGGGACGCAGCCTCAGCACGGCCAGAGAAGCGGTGCGTCGGTGCGCGCCCGGGATCCGAACCCGGGCAGCTAGCATCAGAGCGTGCGCACTTAACCGCTGAGCCACGGGGTCGGCCCACATTTGTTCCATTTTATAGGTGAGAAAACTGAAGCTTAGCATCAGAGCTGGGGTTTGAACCCAGCTGTGTTTGAACTGTAAGCCTCAGGTCTTTCCAAGATGCCATGGCCTCGGATACTACAGATCCAAGAAGGAAGGAAAGACCCAAACCAAGAGGGGAGAGAGGAAGAGAGGAGGAAAGAGGGCAGAGCAGGAGAAGGGGAGCGCAGTGAGGGCGAATGGGAAGAAAGGAAGAGAGGGCAGGGAGGAGGGGAGGGGAGCAAAGGAAGGCAGGGAGACAGGGTGAGCAGAGGGGAAGGGAGGAAGGACAGGAGGAGAGGGACAGAGGTAGAGGCCCTTCTCTCTGCCCCTGAGAGCAAGCTGGCCCTAGATCTTCAGGAGAGACCAGAGTTAGACATTTATGCTGGGGCAGGGACAGTCCACGAGCAGGCGGGAACTGTTTCTAGTTGTGAGGGCAGCTGCCTCTTAGAGAAATTGAAAAGCAGGAAGCTTATTTATGGCTGAAGGCTGAGCGCATCACCCTCTCTTCAAAGAAAGGAAGAAAGGAACACAATTCAGGAGGCCATGGAGAAGGATCTGCGTTTACAGAAGCCTTGCAAGTAAGCAGAGCTGGCTACCAGCCTGCGGCTGCTCTTCCCCAGCCTGCTCCACCCCTGCAGACGACACCAGGCAGATACGGCGTTCTCTTCGGCGTGCCAGGTGCAAATTCTTGTTTTTCTTGCCTGTCCTGGATGAGGGGGCTAAAAGCGAGGGATTTAATTCCCCAAGTGGTTTGATTTATTTTCAAAACAGATAAGGCACAAGTAGAGAAATGTATAGAGGAATAAAATCAGATAGCAAAGGCATTGTATTGCTGTGCAGCAGTGGAAAGGGTTAGGAGTTAACGTGTGAACCTGAACAAGTTACTTAGCATCTGTGAGCCGCTGTTTTCTCAGGGGGACAGCGATGCCCATCTCCGGTGTTGATGATGAGGACTGAAGAGGGCCAGGCACATGTCAGCCTGGTGCCTGGCCCAGGGGTTCTGCTTGCTGAGGTCCGGTTCCCAGGGAGGCACACTCTGAGCTGGGGAGTCGTGTGCAGGAAGCTTCTTGGGGAAGGATGCTGGATTAGACAGAGGAAGGAGCTGAATGGCGATGCAGTTGCAACAAAGCCTCAGCCCCCCGGGGAGCTCTGGAGCTGGCCGGACCTGCAAGAGAGTGACCGACTGACCCAGTTTGCTGGGATCTAGAGGCTTCCCGGGATGCAGGACTTTCAGTGCTGAAACTGAGAATCCTGGGCAAACTGGGCCGTACTGGTCATCTTCCCCTGCAGAGCTGTCCTGCCTGTGGCAGAGGGGCTGGACCTTTATATCTCACTAGATGTGGGCCGCCTCCAAGGAGAGGACTTCCCCTTGGGCAAGGTGGCTCTGTGGCTGAGGCCAGTTTCTGGAAAGGGACTCAGCTGGGTCCGTCAGTTGCCAACACTCCAGGCAGTTGGGGGAATGGGTGTCTTGGTTTTGAAGAGAGAGTCGGGGCAGCACACCACAGTATCCACTACAGTCGCTCAGTTAACGTGCATTGTGCCCCACTGCCTGCGATGCAGCTCCTCTAAGGTGTCACAGCGTCAGCTGTTGCCAGCTTTCAGGAGCTCAGGGAGGTCTCTGAACCCGCATCTTGGCGTGTTCAAAAGGTAAGACCGTGGGCTTCTGCTGCTATGTAGAGCCCCTCAGGGTCTGCACCCAGGGCACCAGGAGGTCCCTGTTACTCGGACAGTCTCTTGGAACGTCCACTTGGGGCAGCGTGACCATCAGATTCTTCAGCAGGAGATCCTTCTGCTTGTCTCATGGTGATTATTCTTTCCCTCCTCTAGTCCCAGGCTATCCATCCCAGACAATCAAAATAACTAAAAATCATAACAATTGACCTTTGGAGAGCCCTTACCAGTGTCAGGCACTGTTCTAAATGCTCTCCATGTGATAAATCATTTTATCCTCCCAGCCATCCTATGAGGGAGGTACAGTTATCCCTATTTACCAATGCAGAAACTGAAGCCCAGAGAGGTTAAGAACTCGCTAATGGTCACGCAGCTAAGAGGTAGTAAGGCCAGGATACAAGCCCAGGCCATTTGCTTCCAGAATCTGTTCTTACCCACCATGCAAATGACACTACTAGATGGAGACTCCCAAGTGAATGCAAACTTACAGTCTGTTCCTGCTGGCAGTTCTGTCCCTGCATCCTTCAATAATGATAACAATATTAAAAATAATAATAATAGGTGTGATGTGCCAGGTACTAACTCTGTGTCAGGCACTGTGCTAGCTCTTTCCCTTCATCGCCTCTTTAATTATCATCACAGGCCTACGAGGGAGTCATTCTCATCATCCTCATTTTATAGATGATTGTCACTTACCCGAGGTCACAAAACTGGCGGGGCTGTTCTGGCTACTTATTTCTGGGTAAAAGACTCTCACAAAGTTAGTGGCTTAAAACGACCACCATTTTTATATCTCCCCGCTGTGTGGGCGAGCATTCAGGCGGGGCTCGGCCGGGCGCCTCTTCTGCCCCATGAGGCGTCGACTGGGGTCCCTCTGTGGTATCCGGCTGATTGCTGGGCTGACCTGGAGGGCCCACGATGGCTTTTCTCGCGTGCCTCGTGCCTTGGTGGGCCCCGCTGGACCCCTTTCCTGTGCCTGTGGTCTCAGGGCCTCCCGCGTGGTCTCTTGAAGCCTGGTAATTGGACTTCTTACGTGGCGGCTCAGGGCTCCAAGAGCGAGAGTTCCAGGAGGCAGGAAATGGAAGCTGCCAGTCTCTTCAGGGCTGGGCCTGGAAACTTCCAATGTGTTCTGTCGGTCAAATCCATCACGGAGCTCACCCGGGTGCAAGGGGAGGGGACTTAGACACCCCAATGGGAGGCATGTCATAGAATTCACTGCCATCTAAACCTATCGCAGAGAGTGAGTCTGTCCATCCCCAAAGCGCTGGGGCTTCACTGGCTCCCACACGCCTCTCCACCTTTCTCCACGTGTGTATCTTCTCCCTGTGATCCCCTCACTTCAGGACACTCAGCAACCAGCGACCTGCCCCTCAGCCTCCAGCCCTCTGAGAGTAGCCACCAGGATAGCATTGCTCGGCCATCTGAGCCCATCTCCCTAGCAGCCTCCTCTCTGTCTCTCTCCCCCTTTGCTTGTCTCCCAGGCCTGCACTCTAGGCCAACAGCCTGTGTGGCAGCTCTGTCCTGAGTTGGCATGTGGGCCCTGGCAGACATCTGGGCAGACCCATGTGGCAGCACAGTTGATCGGAGGAGAAACCTGCAAGAGAGGGCTGCAGCCCCAGGGCGGGTGGAGGGCAGAGTCAGCCTGGGTCAATGCTGATGGTGGTCTTGGGAAACTCAGCTCTAGTCAGGTCATTGTCATCCCCCTGCTGAAAACTTTCCCTGGCTCTCCACTGACTTCAGGCTAAAGCCCTGCATGATCTGATCCCGCCTACTCTGTAGCTTCATCCCTCAGCACTCCCCACCTTGTCCTTTCCTCTCCACTCACACTTCCTTTTATCTGCGAGGATGTAGGGGTTGGAGTTGCTGTAGCCATCTTAAAACCACAAGAGGCCTAGAGGGGAGCTACCAGTGGAAAAGTGGAACTAGATAGAGATACATGTACAGAAAGAGGGAGAGGTAGAGGGAGAGGAAGAAAGAACTTGGACAATTTTTTGAGACCTGGATCAAACCTTACCTGAAGCTTTATCGGATTTACCAAACTCTTCAGCCACATGAACCAATGTATTTTCTATATGCTTAAGCCAGTTTGGATTGGAGTTTCTGTCATTCACAACAAAAGAGTCCCAATGATGATGCGTTGCTGAGAGTCAGCCTGGATATTCAGCCCTGGGTGATGGCAAGCCCTCTCTCCTCTGGGGAAAGACCACAGAACTTGACTGTCTTGGCTGAAAGGCTCCAACTCTTCACTGTATAAATGGAGAAACTGAGGTTGAGAGGCGAGGTCACACATGAAGGGAGTGAGGTCTCTGGACTTCAGTCCAGTGGTTCTTCTGCCACTGGAGATGCCTCAGCAGGGAGGAAATTCCAGACCTGGGACTGCCTCCTGAGGTCCCCATGGCCAGCACAGGAGGCTGGAGGGCCACAAGGCTGAGGCTGATTAAGTGAGGTGGATACCATGTTTTCCTGGTTAGCTCAGTGCATCCCAGCCACACTGGCCTGCTCTGTTTCTGGAACATGCCGGCAGTTTTTGCCTCAGGGCCTTTGCATATGCTGTTCCAGCTGTGTGGAAAGCTCTTTCCGCCCTCCACCTCTTTGCCTTGCTATCTCTCTCTCATTTCCCCAGCCTCAGTTTCAATATCACATTCTCAGGGAAACCTTATCTCATCTGCCTTTAATAGTTCAACAAATAATTATTGATCCCCTAATACATACCAGCTGCTTTTGTAGAAGCCGGTGGTGAACAGAACCAAGTGGAGCTTATATTATCCCTGGGAACAGAGGTGGGTCAGGGGAACACACACACACACACACACACACACACACACGCACACTGGGGGAAAATGAGATGAGGTACAGGGTTAATGAATGCCTAAAGAAGGGGACGAGGAATTTCAGATTGATGGTCAGAGTACGACTCTCTGCGGAGGTTACATCTGAGCGCAAGCTTGAATAAAATGAAGGAACAAGCCATTCGGAGATCTAAGGATGGAGAGTTCCAGGCAGAAGGAGCAGCCAGTGTGGCAGGAGGGGAGTTGGCTTGGAGGAGCCCGGGGTGGGTGCAGAGCCATGAGTGAGGGGGAGCAGCAGGAGGTGAGGTCACAGACAGGGATGCAGGTCAGGGAGGGCTTTGCACGTCCCAGTAGGCACTTGGAATTTTATTCGGTTTTACAACAAGAAGCCCTTGAAGGCTTTTAAGCAGGGGGCGATGCGATCTGATTCCCATTTTTGCAGGCCCCCTCCAGCTGCTCTGTGGATGATGGACTGTGAGTGGCAGAGCGTGGAAGAGGGAGACCAGCAGGGGCCAGACCAGTGGTCTGGGCAGACACGGTGGCTGCTGGGGCCAGACAATAGCTCTCGAGGTGGGGGTTAGCGTTGGACTCTGCATATAGTTTCAAGGTAGAGCCAGCAGGATTTGCCAACAAACTGGATATGGGATGTGAAGAAAGGAGGCAACGGTTTTGGCCTAAGCAACTAGGTAGGGCTTACTGAGATGCAGAAGACTGGGGGCGGGGGTGGGTTTGGGGGGAAGTCCAAGAGTTTTCTTGAGGCTGTATAAAACTTGGGATGCCTCTCAGGCAAATGGAGATATCCAGTAGGCAGCTGCATATATGAGTTTGAAGTTCAGAGATGGGGTTAGGGCTGGACGCACGTGTAGGGTGTCCTCAGTTTATAGAAGGCATCTGAGGTGACCAAGGGAGAGAGGGTGGAGCGAGGAGAGGAGAGGTCCAGGGTCTGGGCCCTGGGACCCACCAGCGCTGAGAGGTCAGGTCTAGCAGGGGGCTTGTGTTAGTTTCCTAGGGCTGTTGTAACTGGGTGGCTTAAAACAACAGAAACGTTCTCTCGCAGCTCTAGAGGGCACAGCTCCTAAATCAAGGTGTTGCAGGGCCGTGCTCCTTCCAGAGGATCTCGGGGAAAATCCTTCCTCGCCTCTTGTGGCTTCTGGGGACCCCCAGGCTTGCGGCTGCATCGCCCCAATATCCACCTCCATCTCCTCTCCTCGTGTCGTCTCTCCTGTCTCTTTTAAGGACACTTTTCACTGAACTTAGGGCCCATCAGGTAATCCAGGATGATCTCATCTTGAGATCCTCAACTTAATTACATCTGCAAAGACCCCTTTTTCTAAATATGGCCAGATTCACAGGTTCTGGAGTGTGAACACATCTTTTTGGGGACCACCATTCAACCCACTTCAGAGGTGTGGGCACAGAGGTGAGGGTGGCCAGACAGGGGGAAACCAGGCAAGCATGATGTCCCAGAAGCAAATGGAGAAGATTTGGGGGGGAAAAGAGTGGAGTGATTGCCTGGGTCAAATGCTGCTGTGAGGTCAAGACGAGGCCGGAGAACAGACCGTTAGATTTGGCCACGTGGAGGTCTGCCAGAGCCCATCACATGCTCATGAAGCTATCTTCACTGTTCCTTCATACCAGGCCTGGAACTGTAGAGTCATTTGTCAGTGCCTACCTCCACTACCGGACTGAGTGCCACAGAGGGGCAGGGACCATGTGTCTGGATCACCCTTGGATTCTCAGGGCTTACTTTAGTGCCTGGTTCACGATAGAGGCTCTATAATCTCTCTCTCTCTTTTTTTTTTTTGCTGAGGAAGATTGGCCCTGAGCCAACATCTGTGCCAATCATCCTCTATTTTTGTATGTGGGTTGCTGCCACAGCATGGCCGCCAACAAGAGGTGTAGGTCTGCACCCGGGAACCAAACCCGGGCCGCCAAAGTGAAGCGTGCTGAATTTGACCACTAGGCCATGGGGCTGGCCCCTTGTAATCATTTTTAATGAATTCCAGAGATGGAGGCCAGACCCTCGCAGGGAGGGGCAGCAGGGCTAACACCCCAACTGAGAGCTGAACACGAGAGGCCAGGCCACCATTTTGCACAACGTCTGCCTGTTTCCAAGTGACCCTCTGACCTATGGGACCTGCTCCCAGGAGGCTGAGAGTCAAGGGTAACAGACGCCAAGGAATAATCAGGGACATCGGGGGCTCCCCAGGGCCACCAGAGCATAGTTTTGCAAACTCCCCTGGCGTGAGGCTGAGGCTGCTAAAGGGTGAGCTGAGATGGCACCTCCGTGTCCTCCCTGCCTCCCAGGTGAGGGCAGAGACAATCACAGGCTCACTGGGACCCCTGGTGGGGGTGCACGCCCAAGACAGGAGGGATGTGGGGAGGGAGCTGGAGGGCTCCGCAGAGCCAGCTGCTGGCCAGGCCCTGGGCTGGGGAGTTTAGGGGCGCTCTGGGCTCTTCCTCTTTCTGGATGGAAACTCACCCTCCAATCTTTCCCTCGCACCTGGGGAGTGCAGCCCACCCTCTTCAGCCAGGGTGCCAGATGCTAATCCTGGTCTGGGCCTGGATAAACTGCTGTTCAAATAGTCAGAGATTAGTTTTCCAATTGACAAATAAAGCCCATCTGGAGTGCTTGGAGCTGGGCCCCTCCGGGGCCTGGCTGAGCAAACCCGCTTTAATGAGCCCTGGTGCTCAGCCTGGCAGGGGTGGGGACAGATTGCCGTGGGGGGGGGGGTAGCTTCTTCTAGCTTAGCTCCGGGCTAGTCCCTGTCCATCTGTCTGTCCGCCCCAGCCCTTCACCCCACTGTGCTGAGCCCTCAAGGGTTAAAGGGAAGGCAGGGGGCGGGGACAATTCACTCAGCCTCTCCCCAGACAGGACAGACCTGAGCATCCTCCTTCTCCCGGCTGCAGGGAACCACCTGAGGTTCCTTCACACGCCCCCCCTTCCACCTGTGCCTGTGCCTGCCTCTCCATTCATTCGTTCACTCGTTCATGTACCCATCAAACAATTATTGAGCACTCACTGTCTGCCGGGCCCTGCTCTAGGCACAAAAGAGGCAAAGGCTCTGTCTCTTGGAGTTTTTGTTTAGAGGTGGGCAACAGATAGTGGTCAAATAATCACACAAACGAATATTTCGTCAGAGGCTGTGAGATATGCTCCGAAAGAAGCATGTAGGATGTGGGGGCAGTTGGCGCGGTGGGGGGTAGGGTGGGGGAGGTGGCCAGAGCGGTCGGTAGGGAGGCTCCTGAAGAAATGGCGTTTGAGCTGAGATTTGAAGGGCGATGGGGAGTCAGCCAGGTGAGAGGGAGTGAGTTTGAGTGTGCGTGTGTGCGTGTATGTGTGTGTGTGTGTGTGTGCTCGCGCATGCGACATTCCAAGCAGAGGGAACGCTGTGCGCCGAGACCCTGAGGTGAGGGAGCACTACACGTTTTTTGTGCCCGAAAGAAGGCCTGCATGTCTGGGGCGGGCAGTGGGTCAGGCCAAGAGGAGGCTGCAGCAGGAGGCCGGGTGTCCATCCGGGTCGTCAAGCCCCAGAGCAGCGGGAAGCCTGACAGGCTTCAGGCAGGACCCCATGATCAGTTCACGTCTGGCTGCAGCCTGGGGGGCAAACTTCTCTCTGCCCGGAATGCTGCCCCCAACCTCTGTCGTCCGCAGGGGGAGCTCATTCAGAGTCAGCTTGGGGCTCCCCTCCCCCGTCCTCACCCACTACAGGCTGCACAGCTTCCCGCACCTGGGGCTCCCTTGGCACTTGGTCTGTCTTTTCAGTGTCCACCTTTGTGCTAAATAAATGTGTGTTGAATGAATGAATGAATGAACGAATGAAGTCTTGGCTCAAGCATCACCTCCACGGTGAATAAAGACCGTCCTGACCGAGCTTGGGCCCTCAGATTTGCCCACTCCTTCCTTCCTACGCTCCCTGACCCTGCACAGACACCTGTCATCTCCCCCGGCCCCTGGAACTGGTGGTGTGCTGGCAAAGATTTACCAACTGGCTCTTCAGAGGGTGAAAAGAGCCCTGATCTGGGGCATTTGCTGATTTCAGTAAAGGTGCCTGCCATGGCCCACTTCAAATGGAGTTGGGAGGGGATGCCCACGTCAGCTGTGCGAGCCGGCTCTAACCACCACTGCCCCTGCGCTCTGCTGTCACAGGAACCTGGGCCTACAGGCTGGGAAGGGCCATGTGCGGCACAGTTGGGCCTCAGGCTGCTGTCTTCTGGGCCTAAGGGGCATCTTGGGTTTTCTGACTCCCCTGGCGAGGCTGAGCCCTGTGCCCTGCCTGGCTGCCTGGCCCTGCTGTTCCCCCTCCCTGCTCGTCCAGCAGCTGGGGGCCTCCACATTTCAGACCCGCATGCCCCTAATGGATCCCTTCTGATCCCGATTTCACATGCCAGCAGACCCACCTTCCTCGAACCCCCTTCTTGGGTATGATAGAAGCCTGCCATGCTCCCCACACCCCAGCAAGGTGAGGTGCAGATACCGCAGTGTGGCCTCGAGGCTTGGTGCCCCCGGGCTCCCTCTTACTGTTCCATTGTACATTTTGTTCTCATGCCGTTTGCTCATATCTCTCCGCGGTCTGGACCACCTTCCCTTCTCCGCCTCCACCATCCTCCAGACCCAGCTTGGCACCTGCTTCCTAGCCCCCAGGGCTCAGCTTGGGTGCATTCTTCCCGCTGAGCTGGGGCGCCCCTACTTTGGTTGAGAGAAGCAGCACGGTGTCATGGTCAGAGCGCAGGCTCTAGGGCCAGACTGCCTGGGGTTAGGTCCTGGCTCCACCTCTGTTACCGTATGACCATGGACAGGTTACCTAACTTCACTGTGCCTCAGTTTCCCCATCTGTGAGATAAGGATGAAGACAATAACAATAATAAACTCCCTTCCTGAGAAGGTGTGAGCATTCAGTCAGGCACTGCTTACACAGCACCATGGAAGGTGTATTTAACAAACCCCTGGGTGGCGCCTTCAGCCGCAGAGTGTCCTTTCTACCCATCCTTCAAGACCAGTGCAGCCCCCTCGCCTCTGGGCACCAGCCCCACGACCCTCACCTCCCCCCGGGACCCAGGCAGCTCTTCCGGGCTCCTCCTCTGGTCTTTAGAAGGGACCCTCTTTAGCTCTCGGGCACCCTCTTCTCTGTGGCCGGGACCTAACGCCAGTGGCTTGAGCACTCCCGCCACCCCGTGCCCAGATCTGGGGTCCCAGGCCTGGTCCTTGGTGGGGAGAGTCTTGGGAATCCATAAAACTGCTCACATTCCAGCAACTGAAATTCCGTCGGGGGGGACGGGGACTGTGCACAAGTTATAATTCAGGAATTTTTTGTTGGAGCAGCTTAGAAATGTTAAATGTAATGAGCCGAACATTCTCTAAAACAAACACTGGGCAATCCCAGCTCCGCCCAAGGAAACGAACAAGGAAGCAGACGAGGAAACACGGGTGCACCGGAGCACCAGGAGCCCGGGGACGTTTCCTCCTTAATGATCATTTCCTCCTCCTCCGTTTGTTTTATTCTCTTTGAGCAGACACAGGGAGAAAAGAGGGACCTGGATCTTTACAAGATAATTAAAAGGGAGAAAACGCTGAAGTGGGGGAAATTGTATCCATTCATTTCTTTTTTTTTTCTTCTACAGATTTGGAAAAGACAGACTCCATCAGGGCAGTCCTGGCGAGAAAGACATGGCACATTCAAGTATTTGCAAAAGTGTGGACGGGTTGTGGGGGGCCACGGAGGTGGTGCCATCGCCACCCCCGGGCCCCAACGGGCAAGGGACGGAGCTTCCGGGTTGCAGAGAGGTTGGTTACCTCCCCAGGGCACGCATAGTGGCCAGAGAGTCCCGCTCGGGTTTGGTCCCTTCACAGCCTGAAGTAGGATCCGGGGCTCTGGGTGGCACGAAGACTGGAACTTGGGGGACACACTGGGTTGCCTGGTCCTTGGAGTCCCCGTTTGTTCTTCTCTCAAGTTTGCTTCAAGTCCCAGCGGGCAGGAAGGTGGCTGGGGCTTGCTGGGACGATGTCACCGTGAGAATCTCCTCTACAGACAGTCCCGAGGGCCCCAGCCAGGACCAGGCTGAGCCTGGACGCACACATGCCCGGTTGACCAGCGCTCTGCCATCCTTCAGAACATGGGGGAGGCGGGCTGTGAGCCGGGAAGGTGGCAGTTGGCACAACAAAAGCAGGGCCAGGCTGGGCGGAGGCCAGGGCTCCCTGAGGGGTTTGCTTTCTGCCCGGTGATTACCCATTACCTCCCGTCAGAGCCTGATAAACTGTTATCATGGAATTATCCGCCGCAGGCTCCGGCATCAGGACGAAATCCATTACCGTCCGTCAAGCCCTGTGGCTAATGGGAAAACCTGGCAGCTGCCCGGTGCGCCAGGCGGGGCTCGGACAGATCCGTTATCTGTCTATTACTTCAGCAATCACACCTCGTAATGGAATCTTGGATGGGAAATGACAAGAAGTCTCAGGATGTGTCATTCTGACGGGCAGCTGGTGGGTGGCGCTGCCTGGCTGGCTCTGGAGTGTAGAGTGTGGCAGGGAAGTGACCCACGGGGTCAGCCCTAATGCCAGCCCCAGAGCTGAAGGGAAGCCCTTTGCCGGTGGCCCAGGAGCAGGTTCCCAGTACAGAGCCAGCAAACGTGGTGAATAGAAGGCTGGATGGACAGATGGACGGATCTCCGTCCCAGGCCACACCCCACAGGCTGGAGTCTGGGCTTCATTCTGTTCCTACTAGCTCCCTCTTCCCGTGCCACCCTTGTCCAAGCTCGGGGATCAACTGCTACAGCAGCTGGTGTGAGCGTGGCACTGGAATCAAATCCGGGTTTGAAGCCCAGCCTCACCACTCTCTAGCAGCACGGCCTCAGCCAACCGACTTAAATGCTCTCTGCCTCAGTCTCCTCATCTGCAGAATAATAGCAGTTGGCTGATATTCTGTGATGCGGGGTGGCCGGGAGGCATCCCCCATCTTGTCCCTCCCTGATATAGGACAGCCAGCGATGGCGGTAGCATGTACTCATTAAGTGCACTGGCTTTGGAACCAGCCCAGGTTTAAATCCTGACCCTGAGGCATACTGCAACCTGACCACGGGCCAAGTGCTTCACTCCTCCACGCCTCATCTGTGACGTGGGGCTAATGCTAAGTACCTTGTAGTGTAGTAGAGGGGATTCCACGAGTCCATCACCTCTCCAACTTCATTCCCTCTTCTCTCGCTTTGCTCACTCTGCTCCAGCCATACTGGCCTCCTCACGACTCCTCAAACATGCCAAGTTCGCTCCTACCTCAGGGCCGTTGCACCTGTTCTTCCCTCTGCCTGGAATGCCCTTCCCCAGATCTCCTTTGGCTGATGCACATCTTCACCCTGCGTCCTCATCTCTGCGTGGCCTTTCCCAGCCACCTGATCTAAAATGACCACATCTCCCGGCTGCCACTCCCCACCCTGCCTCCCTGCATTCCTTTCCTCCTCAGTACTTACCACCACCTTACCACCCCCTATGTTTGTACGTGCTGCTTGTCTGGCTCCCTCCTCTAGAAGGGAAGCTGCCTGGGGGCAGGGAGTTTTGTCTCTGGTCTCCTGCTGTATCCCCAGCACCCAGGGCAGCAACTGGTT
Organism: Ceratotherium simum simum; assembly: GCF_057802395.1. NCBI lineage: Eukaryota > Metazoa > Chordata > Mammalia > Perissodactyla > Rhinocerotidae > Ceratotherium > Ceratotherium simum. The sequence goes on along the minus strand of NC_141921.1, from coordinate 21,998,013 downwards.
CCTGGTAGGTGCTCACTAAATATAAATATGAATGAATGAATGATGGATATAAACACATAGCACACAGGGAGATGTTGGAACTGCCAGCTTCTTGGTGACCCCTCTTTGTTCACAATCTTATCTCCCAAATTTGATGTTGTCTCCCCCACTCCCTCCCTGTCCCTCGTCCAGGCCACCAGCATCTCTCTCTCCTCTGGACTGGACCAGAATCTCTACACTGCCCAGCCTGCTTCCTCTTCCTGCCCCCTACAGTCCGTCGTCCACACAGCCGTTGGAGTAGATTTCGTAAAATTGAGTCAAGTTATATATTTTCCCCTGATTAAAAGCCTCTAGTGGATTCCCATTGTAACTAGAGTAGATTCCAACCCCTTCTAGGCCCTTCAAGCTCTACCTGGCCACCTGTCAAGTCCTCCCCTTCCTGCTGCCCCTCACACAGCGCTCCGGACATGCCAAGCCTTCTTGCTGCACCTCTAACTCCTCCCCCATTCAGCCACGCTCTCCGCCTGTGCCCTCTGCCTGGACTGCTCTCCCCCCAGATCCCTACATGGCTGGCTCTGTCCCGTCACCGGGTTCCCATGCAGGGAGACATTCCCTGGGCACTCAGTCCAATAACTTGCTTAATTTTCTTTGTGGACTTGTCACTAACTGGAATTATTTTATTTATGTGCTTTTTTAATCATCTCTCCACCATCAAAATGTAAGTCCTTCAAGGGGAGGGGCCGATTTATCTAGTTCACGGCCAGAAGCCAGTGCTCAATAAATATTGGGTTACTGACAGAGGGATGAACGAGGAAAGGAAGGAAGGAAAGAAGGAGGGAGGGAGGGAGATCTCGTGATGACTTTGGCATCGGACTCACCCCAAGTCCTGCCACCGTCCCGGGGTCACAGTGGCCATGTGGACAGGCTGCCCAGCACGCTGGCCTCTCAGTCATGGTGCCACACCCTGGACCTTCTCATCACTCAACACGGATGCAGCCTTGCGGTCTTACCTGCCCATCCCTCTCTGTCTACAACCTCCTGTCCTTTCGGTGTCCTTCCAAGTTACGCAGTGGAAGTAATTAGCAGTGTGATCCCAGGAAAGTCACTCAATCCCCATGAGCCTCCATCTCCTTACCTCGGAGATGGGTTTACTGCTACCTGCCTTGCAGAGTCGCTGCCAGCGCTGAGTGTGTTAACGGGCGTGAAGCGCTTAGCCCAGTGCCTGGTGCTTACTAGGTCTCCTACATGGTGGCTCTCGATTCTGTTTCCTCCTCCTCCCCACTTTCCCTCAGCGCCCTCTGGCCCCTCTTATTTGTGCTCAGCCTGAGCCGCCGGGGGGAGCCACCTGCCCACACCTGTACCCCCTGCCGGTGTCGCGCCTGCCTGGGCCAGCCTGCGTGGATTCCTCTCTCCTTCTTTTCCACACCTTTCACTCAGACACTCTGCCACCTGGACAGGACCATGGGCCACGCCCCACGACACCCTGCAGACTCGTGGTCTGGGGTCTCATTGGAGCCACAGGGGTGAGCACCAGCCTTCCCTGTCCCTGGTGAGTTCTGATCCCTGGTCCCTGTGCTTCGTGGACCCTGCCCTGTGCCTGACACTCACCTCGGCCGACCATCTGACCATCCAGCTTACTGTCTGCTCGAGGAGTTGACTGCTCAGCGAGCACTGGTTCACCTTCCTGTCTCTGCTCCTACCCCTGCCGCTGTGCCCCCTCCCCACGTTCACCCTCACCTTCCCGCCTCTCCTCCTCAGCATCCCTCTTGTCTTCAGGGCTCTGCCCAGCCCTCCCCCTCATCCCTCCTTGTGACTTTAGCAGGCCCCCCAAATGCTGTTGACCCCCACCCACCTGTCTTCAGCTCCAGCAAAATCAAACTGTTGGTGGCGGCTCCGCACAGCAATCCCTCCCACCGCCACATTTGCTCACTGTTGCCACCCCTGCAACGCTTCACCTGCTCTGCCAGCTGCTGCACCTCCCTCAGGCTTCAGCTCGGCACTGCCTCCTCCGCAGCGGGGCCGGGCCCTCCTCCGTGCTCCCGGCTCCGTCCTAGGCCCCCTCATCCAGCCCACACTGTGTTGTCATTGTCTCTTTTTTCATCTGCATCTGCTCCTAGATTCACCCCCCAAAACATATCCCCACTCACCCCTACATTCCCACACACGCACTCATGGACCCACACCCATACACACTCTCTCTCTCACACACACACACTCACATATAAGTGTATGAGAGATTAATGAGAACAGTCTTGGGCATGGGATGCACTCTCCCACATGGGATGGGCAGGAGGGAGAGGGTAGACTCAGAGGCTGGCAGCTCAGGGGCTCGAGGTCCTGCTGCCCTATAGGAGAGAGAAGCCAGTACTGGCCCAGGGGCCAGGAAGCTCACGCAGCCCAACCAGGCCAGGTGCTGGGGCCGGGGGAAGCAGTCTGATGGCGGAGGTTGCAGCAGTGACGGGACCTGATGTAGTCATGGCTCCTGGTCTGGGAAGGTGGGGAGGATGAGGTTGTGGCTTTTCTCAGGACAGCAGTGGGGCCCTGGGAGCGGATCCAGCCCCCGGCGAGGACCCGGGCACGAACCCTGCAGGTTGAAGGGGTGTGATCCAGCAGGCTGGCTCAGGCCTCGCAGAGAAGGCACAAAAGCACTCCAAAAGAGAACTGAGGTCCGAGGCCAAGCCTGGGGCAGGGCCCGCAGTGCAGGCAGAGTAGGTGTTTTGGTCATTGAGCGCTGTGGATTCCCTCTTCGAGTCCTCACAATAGTAGTTGAGGCTTGCATTATTATTATCTCCATTTCGCAGACGATGAAACGGAGCTCTAGGAGGTTAAGGAAGTAGTCGTGGGGTGTGGAGAGCCGGGACTGGAACCAGACAGCCTGGCTCCAGAGCCGGAATCCTTCGCCACTTCCCGCTCCAGTGACACGCGTGTGCACACCTGACCCCAGCATGCACTCGTGCCTGCTCCGTCACAAGAATTGCTCTGGCCCAGACTGGTCTTCCACCTCTGTATCCCCTGAAGTGTTGGGCTGAATTAATTCATGGGAGCAGAGGAGGGGCCTTGGGTAGGGGGAAATCAGGGAGCCGCTAAGCAGCCTGCTGGCGTGGCCGGGCCCCGTGGAGAACTCCCAAACCCAATTAGCAGTTTTATTAAAGACAATTGGATTAGATGCATTCGCAGCAAACGTTTGCTTGGCTCCAGCTGGGGGAGTTTATCCATTTTTCATTAATGTGTCTGCTCCCCGCTCAGCTGTCGGCCATGGACACACACTCTGGCTGCCTCTGTCTCTCACCTCATCTCACCCGTCCTCTCCTGCTGTCCACCCACTCCTCTCCACCTCCCAGGACAGCGCCTTGCCTCTCCGTGCCCCCAGCCAGGAGACGGGGCTCCCAGCAGGTCCGTGGCTGAACCCAGGAGAGGGGAGCAGGAGGGCAGCAGGACTGGACTCTCCCTCCCTGCTGTCCCCTACTGCCACCCACTGCCCCAACCAAGGTCCCTTCCCTTGAAGCAAGAGGGGTCTTCATGTCCCTGGACCCCTGCTCCCTGCAGGGAACTGTGCTCGCACATGACCACATGTCCGTTATTTTTCCTTCCTCTGGGCTTTTGCACTGCTGTTCTCTGTGCCTGGAATGTTCTTCCCCAGCTCTTTGCGTAGCTCCTTCGCACCCTTCAGGTCTAAGCTCAACATCTCTTCAGAGAGACCCTATCTGCCAACCCTACCTCAAGTGACCTCCCCAAGTTATTCTTTAGATCAGTATGCTGCTCATTTCCTTCATAGCTCTTATCCAAGAGGAAATTGTATTATTTTGCATTTGTTGGATACATAAATAATCCACATGATAACCCTGTAATGCTAATATTATATTATCCTCAGTCTGCTGATTGGAAAACAGAGGCACAGAGAGGTTAAGTAACTTTCTAAGGTTGCACAGCAGGTTGGTGGTGGAGCTGGGAGTGAACCCACGTCCAGTGAATACAAAGATATTAGCTCTTTCCTTCTCATTTCTGGAGAGTCTCTTCTTAATGAATGTAGGGTCCTGAGGTGACACTCCTGCGGGCACAAGCTCACGCAAACAGAGAACACTAAGTGCCCCTGATGGGTGGGTGGGAAGGCCAGCAGGTCAGTCTCCATGCCCCCAGCCCGCTGACTGCGACAAAGCAGAGGTCAGGCTGTGGCCCCAGGCCCTCAAGGGGCAGCCACAGGTGGCGTGTCTTCCACGCCAATCTCCAGCCCGGTGGGGCCGGGAGGCTTGGCCACATCCAGCAGCAGTTTATCCCCTCCCGCTGCAGATATTAATTTGGGGGTTTATAGAAAAATCCATACGATGTGAGTTATCCAGGGCGGCGGTCGCAGGGAGAGGCACAAAATCAATAGTGAGAGATTGTCCTATTTCACAGCTTCTGTAAACAGGGCTGTCTGGGCCACTCTGGGGTAGGTGCAGGCAGGCGAAGGTCAGTGGGCTGCCTGGCCCTGTGGCCAGCGCCTCTGGCTGCCAGCCCCGGGGGAGGCGCCTTTCTGCACATGCTGGGGCTGATTTGTATTCTTCCTTGGCGCTGTCAAAGGGCTCAGTAAATATTTATTAACACTTCTCCGCAGGCGAGAGCGCCTTGTTGGCTGCAGCTCCTTGGGCATCAGACCGAGGCAGTGATGCTCCATGCTGCACCCCACGGCTTGCCTGTGTTAAATGGCAAGGGTGCCCCCAGGCACACCAGGGAATGAGGTCCCCGCCCAGGGCTGGAGCAGTGGCTTCATCATCAGGAGTGAAGTTGGGGCTAGGCCACCCCACCTGCTGGGTCCATCCTCCTCGGCTCCCTCCCACTTCACTTCATTTGCAAGCTCCGTCCTGCTCTTGGCTACATTCTAGCTGGGATCAGAGGTTCTAGAGCAGCACTTTCCAACAGAAATATAACGTGAGCCACAGAGGCGAGCGACATGTGTAATTTTAAATTTCCTAGAGCCACTTTAAAAAAGGCAAAAAGAAACAGGTGAAATTAAATTTAATAACTTCTTTTATTTAACCCAATAGATCCCAAATATCATTATTTCAATATGTAGTCAAAATGAAAAATTGTGAATGAGACACTTTAAATTCTTTTTGTCGTGTGAGGTCTTTGAAATTGGGTGTATACTTGACACTCAGAGCACATCTGAATTTGGACGAGCCACGTTTCAAGTGCTCAGCTGTCACATGTGGCCACCACGTTGGACGGCTCAGAGAGCACTGTCGGGGATTCACGTCTATGCCCAGTACCAACACAGGGCCAGGCCCCGGGCGGCATCAGGGACTGATCGAACGGTGTGGCAGTTATCAGTGCTGCCCATCAAATATTTCCACTTCTCCTGGACACAGGGTGGGATTGTACCTGCCCAGCCCCTGAGTGTAGACATGATGGCATGACTCACTTTGGCCAGTGGGGGTGAGTGGGTGTGGACCTTGTGATCTCTAGGAGGAAGCTTTAAGGGCCTGTGTGCAACTCATTGTTCTCTCTTTTCCTCTGCCGCAGTGACGAGCAACGCTCCACATAGTGGCTGCTCTGTCAACCCGAGTCTCAGAGTGAGAGCTAAAGACCCTCACTCTGTGATGAACCCATAGCATGAACAAGAAGTAGACCTCGTCGTTTAAGCCCCCAAGATCTGGGGGTTATTTGTTACTGCAGCACAACTTGGCCCATCCTCGCTAGTGTGGATGGATGGTAGTACTGAAGACTTCATTCATCCATCAGTCAGCAATATTGCATGAGTGCCTCCTAAAGCCAAGGGCCTGGGGCTGCCATGGAGACACAGCCAAACAAACACCCTGCCCCCAGGGCACTTCCGTTCTGACGGGACATTAACCAATGGCTTTCTCAATTACGTGTCTAATTAGAATCGTGATGAGTGATCTGAAGGAGTGTGAGGCGTTATGACAGCACCTTACGTGAGGAATCAGGAAGGCTCTGTGGAGCAGAGATGCTTGAGCTGGGTGCTTGAGGATGAGGGGAATTAGGTAAAGGGTCAGGGTGGAAGCACACAGGTGGCTGGGGGAACAGCACGTGTGAGGTCCCTGAGGTGGGACGCACATAAGGGTGAACCCTAGTCCCCTGTCGTCACGTTTCCAGGAGGAAATGTCTGCTCCAGGGAAAGTAGCCTTGTCTTTCTGCCCCCTGCCCCTCCTGCCCCTCCCGAGGGAGGAAGATCCTGTGATTGGTGATTTGGGACACTGAGTTGGCTCAGTTGGGCCCTTTTCTCTCACCAGACTCGCACAGGAATCTGAGTCTGAACATGGATAGAGGGTGCCATTTATCCTTCCCTCAAACCTCAATGGTGTGTTTGAGGAGCTGGCCCAGTGTTGGGGGGCAGGTGGTGGAGACGAGTGTGGAGGGGTGGGCAGGGCTCAGATTCTGCTGGGCCTTGTAACCATGGTGGGGGTTTTAAAACACGATCATATCTGTGTTTTTAAACATCTTTCTGGAAGGAGGATGGATTGGAGGAATCAGGAGTGGAAACGGAGGACAGCTTGGGGCTGTGGCAGGCAGGTGAGGGAGGGGGGTGGCTGGGCAGAGGGAAGCCATGGGGATAGGATAGGTGGCAAATCTGAGAGTGGCATTAGGAGGTAGAATCAGCAGGACTTGATGGTGGACTGGGTGTAGGGTAAAGGACAGAGAGGGGTCCAGAAAACTCAGGGCCCTTTAGATGAGCACTTGGCGTCTTGGCCTTGCTCTGAACCTGGACTTACTTCTGAGAACCTGGGCCCTGCCTTGTTCCTTGGGTAGCCTCAGAATCCTCCTTAACACAGCTCCCAGGCAGCCAACACTAATGGATTGGAGTCGGTGCAAGAGACAAGCTCTATTTGTTGCTCTTGAGCTGTGCCAAGCCTGCTTCTGAGGCTGGTGGATGTCAGAGTGGATGTCAGGCCACCCTGGGCATCTATCTTCCATGTATACTAGGTGTGACTTGACTCTATCTACCTTTGCTAGTGTTCTGGGATGCCAACCCCAGGGTCCCAGGACCTCGCAGCAGGTTGCAGATATGTGGAGTGCTATCTAACAAAAGAGAAGATTCCAGAGTGGCTGTTGCACTACAGAGGGGCAGGCATGGGCTGCTTAAAGCTCTGACCATCTGACACCCAGTGGAGCTAAACCCCCTTCCCACCAATGACCACTGTCTGCTAAAACCTCAGACAAGTGCACATCTGGAAAAGCCACATCTGTCCCTGGAACTTTAAGGGGATGAGTCTTGGGTCCTTTGGATACTTCCCAACCAAAGTCATGCTGGGACTTGGTGGGAGTCTGGGTGGTCGGCACAGCCAGGGAAGAATGGCCGAGGCCAGGCTAAAAGCTAAGTACCCACCACGACCTATTTGTAATGACCCTTTCTGGAAGCAGCCCATTGCCCTCACTAAGGAGTGGAGGGTGCTTGAATGGTGGGCTCCTGCCCCTTGGACCCTCTCTCAGCCAATGGATGTGCCCTGATCATTACTGAGCAGCCCTGGGAGCCCCCGAGGTAGCAGGCCCTGAAATGGCGCAGATGTACCCCATGACTGCAGTCATAGGAAATGTGCAGAGTGGCCAAGGGGACTTGCCAAAGGGAGGTCTGGCGAGCCAAGGAATATGAAATCATTTTCTTTCTATCTAAGAGAGTCTTTATTGTTTGTGGGGTGGGGGGAGCGATCTTTTACCACCACTCCAGTTCCCAGGTAAAGGCATTTCCATTGGAATGAGGCTCAGGACCTAAGAGCGGCACTAGCTGGGCCTCTCACGCCCTCGGGAAGACGAGGAAGTCGTCTGATTGGTCGTTTGGGTGAAGGCACTGAGCATGCTCAGCACAGGCCCTTCCTCCCCGGGTTCTGCCTGCCTGCAGAGAGGTTTCCGCACCCGTTGTCCTTCCTATGTGGGGCAGGCTCTGCCCACGGGAGGCAGCTCTGCAGCTGCGGGGAGCAGGTTCGTGCAGAGGGCTCGTCTTGACAAGGGCACGTGGCTCTGACACCTAAACCATGGTCTCTTGTGTAGGAAAGCTGGTATTTTTATCTCCATTTGTCTAATTCTGGTGGGAAGAGAGGGATGTCATTTATTGGGCTTTCTTAAGCCTCGTTAGTGTCAAAAAAAGCATCTTGTTAAAAAATAAAAAAAGGAAATAGTTAATTTTTTTAAAAGTCAGGGATTTTTGCAAAACACTTGGCTTCAGATCCAGTGCCCAATGGGCTTTGCCCATGACACTTCACATACGACATCCCACTGGATGCCACGATTATGTTATCACAGTACGACTGGGCGCAATAAAAAGTGCCTGAATGTGGTGAGGCCAGACTTGTCACTCAGTCAGGAGGGCACCAGTCTGCCATTTACTACCACATGACCTTGGACAATGACCTAGGTCATTTAGGGCGATGACTACCACATGACCTAAACAAAAGTGGAGTGTGGGCTTTGGAATCACACAGACCCGGGTTTGCAGCTGACTTCCCTACTTACTGTGTGATGTTAGGAAAATCACTTAACCTCTCTGAGCCTCAGTTTGCCTATCTATCAAATGAGAGTAACCAGAGTTCCTTCTGCAGAGGATCTCAGCATGCATCTCGTGGTGCTGGGCGTGTGGCATGATGGGTGGTGACCCTTACCACTGGTACCAGAGGGGTCAGGTGGACGGAGGTAATGCAGACACACAGGCTAAGGACAATTCTGGAAGTTCTGGAAATGGGCTGTCTTCCCCTCCCCTGTCCTTTCTCTTCCTTATCTGCCTAATATCCTTTCAAAACCCACCCCACCACCCATCCCAGAGACACGGAATATGTTCCAGGGAGAGTGTTCAACCTCCATCTCTGTTTTGGGCTGATTTCATGCCGACATGTCTTAGCATCTTGACACCATCAGATTGAGCCTCTTTATTTTGTTGCAGAATCGTGGGTTTTTCTCATAAAGTGTTTACGAGGTATGGAAAATATAATCACGGCTTTATGAATATGAACTAGATTATTTTAATGATTGCAGGTAATTTAAAACTTAAGGGCAATCATGTTTCCCAGCCATCTCATGGTGCTTGAAAAGCACGAGCGAGCGCTTCTGAAGAGCCGTGGTCCCACACGCCTGCTCCTCAGCAACATCCCTGCTCCAACCGGTGTTACGGTGCTCTGATTACTGTAATTGATGACATTAGAAATAAGGAATCCGCACAGAATAATACAGGCGCCTGTCATGCCAGGGTGGTTTTATTCATTGTCAGAGAAGTTCATAAAGTTGAAAGCAGGCATCTTTGTGGGCTGCAGCAGCACAAAGCGTGTTTCAGCCCTTTCTTAACTTGTAAATCAAATTATTGAGTCCTGAAGCCTGCTTTAACTGACAATTGAAACAAGCCCTGTACATCCCCTCCCTCCTGCTCTGCACGCCTGGGAGTTACCGCTGTCACCCAGTCTCTGCAGGAAACTCCTGCCCTGCTGGTCCACGGTCAGCTCTGAGGCCTCTGCCTTTCTTTGTCCCGAGGCCCCCTGCCTTCTGCTTTACGCGTCTCTAATGCTGCTCTCACCCTCTCTCCTTTGGGGTACCCTCTCCCCGGTTTGGCAGCAGAGCCAGCTCCTTTGGGGTCTGACCAACAGACACAGGGATCTGGGAGGTCTAGAACCCCAGACCCTCTTTTTAGAGGGCAACCGTAATCCCTGTGGATTTCTGCTGTCCATTTCATAATTAAATATAATAACCATAATTTATTAAATGTTGCAATGTGCAGGTGTTAACTGCACGTGAATTATTCAATGTAATGCCTCACAACCACCTTGTGTTAAAGATTTTATTATTCCCATTTCACAGACCAGGACACTGAGGCTCAGAGAGGCTAAATGACTTGCCTAAAAAAGTACATTTTAGTTAATGGCAGTGACAGGATTCAAACCCAGGTCTGTCTTGCTGTGAAGTGGCTTTTGCTCAGAGAAGTGATGGAGGAAGAAAAGAGGGGTGTGTGCAGGAAAGTGTGTGTACTGGGGTGTGGAGGACCGGGGATCTGGAGGCATTCCTGACTAATGGCTTTTGGTTTTTCTAGGAACTAGGAGGCAGGTCCTTTGCTGTGCAAGAGAGAAGGAGTTAGTTAAGTGGTAGATTAGAGATTTGTGGAGAGGAGAGGAATTTTAAAATAGGGAGGGGGTTGGGGGAAAGGTGGCAGAGTTTATTGATCAGAAGCACTTAGAAGGAATTCAGAATCAAGGTGAGGGCAATGCCCAGGAATGAGGAGAGACTTCAGGCCACATGGTTGTGCGGTGGCCTTTTGCCGTGCCCAGTGATGGAGAGGGGATGGACACTGGAGGGGAGACAAGGTGTCAGGCCACCTCATGTTCCTCACCGCAAGGGGGGCAGGAGTGTGGGTCACACGGATCCAGCCCACTGTCCCTAGGGGACCACATCCAGGCTGCCCCCACACCCCCACTCCACCTCCCCGGTCACCCCAGAGCCACGTTCTGCAGGGTGACTCTGCAGATTCCCAGCTCGGGGACACAGTTAAGGCAGGACGATTTTCCTCTCATTCCTGCTAATTTGCTGCTTCTGCTTAAGCTCATAAAAAGTTTCCTAGCAAAACCATTCCGGCCTGAGTTCCTGCTGGAGCCCGCTGAGCTGCTGTAATTAAGCTTTGATTAGCCGGCTATAAATTCCCTTTCAGAAGCCAGCATTGCCCTTGGAGGGCCTCCACGGAGAGTTGCACGCTTGTGTGCCCCAGAACTTGGATCAAGTTTCCCAGTGTTGGTGGTCAGTGAGCAGGTGGTCAGAGATGCAGGCAGGGGGCGTTCTGCTCGGGCTGAGATGGGGACGTGCAGGAAAAAGACGCAGGCGGGCCCGGCCCCTCCCAGAAGGGGGACAGTGACCGGCCAGGGTTCTGGGAGCGGAGGGCGCTGGCAGGCACCGTCCCTCCAGAGGGCCCTCCCTGCCCTCTGTTTTGCAACCCCAAACAATAGGCCCCGGCCAAACATATTTTTCTACCATCACAAGCTTGTTGCAAAGTCGGTTTTATGGACGCACTAAACCTGCCTTTTAAATTATTGTCAAGTGTAATAAAACGGCAGAAAATCATCAATTTTCCTAAGAGTGTGAGTAAAATGAAAGTTAGTTACATGTTGGGGTGGGAGCCGCGGTCCAGCTGTGTCTCTGATCAGAAATCAGCCCTGAGAGCTTTGTGGGAACAGCTGTGTTCAGGTGGAGCAGCCAGGCTGATTTTGTTCTGAGGAGGCGAGGAGGTGGAGAACCGAGGCCGGCATGTCTGTAAACTCACCCAGAGGCCAGTGAGGAGGGGATGAGGGGTTCAGAATGTTCCCCTGCCAGGATCCCCACCTCCCACCCCACCAACTTCCAGCTAAGACCTAAGATGGTCTGGACTGTGTCCTGGGGAAGGGGCAGTGGGCTGCTGTGTTTAGAAACTGACTCTCAAAAAAACAAAACAAAAAAATATCTGATATGTAGCATTTGCCAGGTTCTATGGTGTAAATACTTCCAATTTCAGAGTAGAAACGTGATGACACTCAACACAAGAGTTGGGAAGAGATGCGCAACAATACACCATTATATGATATTTCCAGATTCCATATAACGGAATGGATGTAAATAACCTCAAGATCATAGAAAATAGTAAAATAATTAAGACAATGAGTTTTGAGCGTTTATTACCTTTGTTTATAATATAGTTTATTTAGTTGTTAGTTTACATAATTTAATTTTTAGTAATGGCTGTGCTTAACAGCCAACTTGATAATTCTTGAAAAATTAACAATCGGCTCCCTCAAGCCAGTTTGAGCCCGCTCCTGCATGTCACTGGGAGCAGGTCTGAGACTGTCTCGCTAGACTGCAGAGTCTTCAAAGGCAGGGCCACCTCTGTCTTGCTCACCATTGGATCCTTGCCACCGAGCTCATTGTTCGGCGCTCAATAAATGTTTCTAGAATTTATGAATAACAGGTGGCAGGAAATGTCCCTTGGAAAGCGCATTTTACTGTGGCAGGATTGATTCAAAGCCAAACAGCTCTTCCCTCCTACTGCCCGGGGCTGCTGAGGACCCCACCACGCCAGCTCCTCCTCTGTCCCCACGTGCACATCCTGGTCTGGGGGCTGCTCCCCTCAGGGCAGCTAATGCTACGGAAAGAGAGCGGACTTTGGAGCCACACAATCTGGGCTCCAATCCTGGCTACAGCTCCTTCCTGCTGTGTGGCCTTGGGCAAGTTACTGAATTTTCCAGAGACACATCAGATAAGTGGAAATAGTCTTTTCCTCCTTCCTTTGCTCCTTCAACAAAGCTTTACTGAGCACCTGCTTGGTGCCAGGCACTGTCGTCAATGCCGCGGACACACAAAAGCACAGAGAGCAGAAGCAAAGGCAGAGGCGCACATTTCACAAGCATTTATAAAGCCTCATCAATTGTGATGCATGCTATGAAGGAAAGGAAAGTGGTTTCTGAGAGAGAATGATGGGGAGCATGATGGAGAGACGGTTGGGGGACCCCAATGAGGAAACCCCATGTAAGCAGAGCCCGAAGGATGTGAGGAGTTTGTCCAATGGCAAATGGGAGGAAGGACATTCCAGGCAGAGGGAGCAGGCGGGAGGTCTCCAGGAACGGTGCAAGTTCCTGGTATACAGTAGGAGCTCAGTGATGTGCCTTCCTTTCTCTCATTCCCCTCTGATTCTCAGTAGGTCCGAAGAGCCAGGACAGCGACTGCTCTGGAGGACAGGCACCAGCCCAGTCCACGGGGCACCAGCTGGAGGGCCGGGGAGAGAGGCTGTCTTACCGTCTGTTTGCCGAGGGGGTCAGGCTGCAGGCCCAGAGAGCTCCGCCAGCTCATGGGCTGGGATTTTAGGGCAGCATCTTTAATGGGCTGTTGTTGTGGGCAGTCCAATGGCTCTGTGGGCTCTAGACCGAGAACACGGTGCAAACTGCTTGCTTTTCTCCTGTGGACCCCAAATCCAGCAGCAGATCCCATTTCCCTCTGCTTTGGCCTGGAAGCAAATTCCTTCCAGTAGCTTGAGGTTTGTGTGGTTTGTATTTTCTCCATGCTCTGAATTTGCCTGTTTTCATTCCCTCTTCCCTCAATGTTCCTTTAACGTCTGTATTGTTATAAGCTGCCTTGGATTCTTGACCTGAATATGGTAGGAGAAATTAGATAGGGAAGGAAGGAGGGGGAAGGGAAGGAAGGGAGGAAGGAAGGGAGGAGGGAAGGGAGAGAGGGAGGAAGTCAGGGAGGAAGGAAGAAAGGAAGGAAAGGAGGAAGGAAGGAAGAGGAGGAGAGGAGGAGAGAAGAGAGGAGAGAGAGAGAAATTGAGGAGTGGAGACATAGGGAAAGAGAGAGTTAATTGTGGTTCAGCTCAGGAACCTTCTGAGAAAGCCAAAGACCTGGATCACATGGGCAGCTTCCTCGATCACTTACTCTAGTTAAAGCCTTGTCTGGGCACTCTAGTTAAAGCCTTGTCTGGGCACTGGAGATACTGTGCAGAACAAGAGAGAGAACAGTCCCCAGGCACATTTTTTACATTGCATTCTAGTGTTCAAGGTGTCTTGAAGACACCACCAGGATGTGGCACCAAGTGCAGCAGGAGGTGGGTCTGTGTTCTTCCCAGAGCCACAGGACCACCCCCACCCCGCGTTGGCTGAGCGTTCCTGGACTGGCAGCGGACATGAGCAGACTGGCTCTTCCTGGTGCCAGGAACCAGTGCATGAGGCAGAGACTGAAGTAGCCTGGGACGGGCATGGGAGTGATGCGCCTCTGCAGCCCCAGCCATGAACGTCTGCCCTGTTCCCACCACTGAGACGCCCTGGGCAGAAGCCAGCCCCAGAGCCTTGGTTTGCTAAAGCAGCCACAGGCATGACAGAGCCCTGCTTGCTTGTGCTGCCCGCCCGGTCCTCTCCTCACCTCCTGGGCTCCGCCACCAACTCCACAGGCCCTGCTCAGCCCAGGGCTGGGCTCAATCCCCTGAGTCCTGGCCTCGTGGTCCTGCACTGACCCCACCTACTGGGGTCTGTGTCCTTGGTGCCATGTGCTCTCTCCTTCCTGGAGGGATCTGGTCTGTTAGTTATCTAAAACCTGAGGCTCCCCTCCAATCTCTCACCTCCTGTAGCAGCTGAATAATGGCCCCTCAATGATGGCCATGTCCTAATCTTCAGAACTTGTGACTATTACCTTGTATGGCAAAATGATCTCTGCAGATATGATCCATGTAAGGATTTTGAGATATCGAGATTATCCTGGATTATCCAGGGGGACCTGACGTAATCACAAAGATCCTCATAAGAGGGAGGCAGGAGGAGTCAGCGTCAGAGAGAAGGCGATGTGCTGATGGAGCAAAGGGACAGAGAGGAACAGATGTGAAGATGCTGTGCTGCTGGCTTTGAAGATGGAGGAAGGCGACACAGGCTGAAGGATGTGGGCAGCCTCTGGAAGCTGGACAGAGCAAGGAAGTGGACTCTCCCCTAGAGCCTCCAGAAGGAGCCAGCCCTGCTGATGCCTTGACTTTAGCCCCGTGAAGCTGATTTTGGACTTCTGGCCTCCAGAACTGTAAGAAAATAAATTCATGTTGTTTTAAAGCCACTAACTTGTGGTCTTTTGTTATAGCAGCAACCGGAAACTAATACACCTCCCGAGACACATCTCCCACGTCTCACCTCCACCTCTGACCTCTGAGTTTGACCTGCCCAGGCTCACCTCCAACAGCTGCCCCTAGGAGTCCCATTTAAGCTCTCACTTCCAACTCTCACCTCCAGCCCTGCCCTCTCAAGGGTCACTTCTAATCTCTGACCCTTAAGTCTCCTTTGTGACTTCGTACCCCACAAAATCACCTCTAATCTCTCACCCCCTGAGGTTCACTTCCCAACTCGACCTGCCCCTGCTCACCCCCAACTTCTCACCCCAGCATCTGGTCTTTGGGTGCTGACCTCCAGCCTCGCACCGCCCGAGCTTACCTGGGCCCTCCCCGACCTGGGCCTCCCACATGCTCCCTGTAGACCAGCAGGAGCAGAGCCTGGTGTGTGAATGGCTGTCCATCCTTCTCCAAGGATGGAGTGAGGCAGTGGGTGGAAAGGATGGTGACTTCGGGGTGGCCCTGCCTCCTGGGGTTTTATATGGTCCAGTAGCTGCATCTACTTAACAACAGAGCAAGTGGCCCAAGAGGGACAAGTTCAGCATTATCACCAACCAGGAGAAAAGAGTTGGCTTATTTTGACTCTATACGGTAATGAATTCAACCAAGTGGTCGATAAGTATTCAACTGAATTGACCTGAATAATCTGATAATAACCAAAGCTACTGTACATTGAGGATTTATGGGTCTGACGCAGTCGTTACATTTTTCATCTAATTCCCAAAGTGACCTCTGGGAGAAATACTAGTATTTCTCTCATATTACGGGTGATAAAATTGAGGTTCAGAGAGGTTGAGGGACTCACGGCTGGAAGGACACACAGCTGGAAGGTGGTAAAGCCAGGAGTGTACCAACCAGTGTGGTCCAGTGCCCACATCCTTCACCTCCCTCTTAACTATATCCGCTCATTTGAGCCTCAGTTTCCCCAGCTGTGGAAGAGGGATAATGACAGTACCAGCCTCGCGGGCAGGCATGGTGGTAACTGTGGAATTTCTCAGTGGGTCTTGAAGTGCCAGAGGGTCAGGGTGACACTCTCCAGGCCTTTGATGCCAGGCCTGCACCGGTTGCCTCTGAGTCCTTAGGGACCCCACTCGCCTAGCCTGGAACCTGCCATTCCTGGAGATCAGCCACTCAACTCTGACGCCTCCCCTGGGTTTCAAGGGCCACCGTGCGCCTGGACGATGCTCCTTGTGAAATGCCGTTTGTCTCTGAGCGCCACGGAGCAGGGCTGCTGCAGAATGAGACGCACCAGCCCACTAATCCTTGCGCGCCGACAGCTCCCGCACTCCTGCTGCCTCCGCACTTCTCAGAAATGCTTTTTAAGTGGCAGATGCAGCTTACGTCTCTCTTGTGCCAACAGGGCACCAGGAGCGCTCGCAGCCAACACTGGTGGCGCCCTGAGACTCCAAGGCAGGCTTGCTGGTCCTGGGAGAAGCAAATGGTTACGGCAGAGATTTTGAGATGGGGTGGGAGTCAGGTTCTCGATCAGATAGGGGCCCCTGCTGACAGGCCCCACCTTGTCAAACTTCCTCCCCCATTCTCGTCCGGATCCAGAACCTCACATTCCCCCATTAGTGCCCTTAGGGTGAAGGGCTTAGCGCCCCAAGGCATATTAGAACACAAATGTGATATCTAAAATGGGTGAGATGAGCAAAGTGGGACCCCGCTTTTTTGGGGGTCTTCCCAGGACTAGGAACACCCAGAGTCCAGCTGAGGTTCAGAGCACCTGCTTGGAGTCAGAAGTAACCCAGGGCGTAATCTGACTGCCTCCTATCAGCCGGGTCACCTTGAACCAGTGTCTTAACACTTGCCTCACCTCTAAGATGGAGCTAGCGGTGGGATCCATCTCAAAGAGCTGGGAGGATTAGATGGGAGGATGCAGGTCAAGTGCTTAGTGCCTGCCTCCTGCTAAGTGATGAGGGACAGGCTGAGACCCTGGAGACCCCTGGCCCAGGGCCCTTATGTTCTCTTCTGCCCACTGCGGGCCCCCTCAGCCCAGGACAGGTCTATCTACTCCTGTCCATTTCTCTTGGCTCCAACCCCAGCTCAGGCTGAACTTTCCTGGTGGGACAGGGGCTCGTCTGTGGTTCCAGTCCTCTTCTGAGCCTGTAGGCTGCCCCTCCATCCTCCTGCCTGGATCCCTCTCTCTTGTGCTTTTCTCATCCCCGGTTCTGCTGGAGCCGGTACCCAACCCCCTTGCCCTTGTCCATCAGCTCCTGACTCACAGCTGGGCCCTCAGCATCTCCTAGAGCCTGCACCTCCCACCCCTGGGCCTGGGGATGCAGAATTCACATTCCACCTGCCCGAGGCCCCGGGAGCTGCTGGCCACTGGTTTTCTTAGATGGAGCCCTGGAGCATCAGAGCTAGAAAGGCTCTTCAGGCTCAACCCTCTCGTTGTGCAGAGGGGCACAGCGAGTGCCTGGACAGGGGGGACTTCCCCAGGCCCTGCAGAGTGCCAGGACAGTCCTGGCTCCTCTGCCTCCCCTGTGACAGGCAGGAGGCGTAGTTCTGGGGTTGGGGAGGCTATCTGAGAGTGACCTAAACTCCAAGAGGAACTTCCAGGGAATCAAGGGATGCGTTGAATCTTCAGGGCCCTGCCTCCAACAACCGCTTTCCTGATGATCTAAGTAGGAAGTTCTGCCTTCATTATCCCAGTCAGCCTCCAAGGAAATAAAAATATTTTATTCCTTTGACATGGTTTTTGTGCTATTTTGCTTTTACAAGCATTCCCTTTTAAGTGCATTTAGTTTTAAGCTTCTCAAATCCTGTTTAAGTACGTGGGGACAAGTCGTCAATGAGCGAAGCAATAAATAGGGAAATCGGGGGGGTTGGAGTCTCCTCTTCTTCTGGGCTTTGCCCTTCTCTCGCCCCGAAGCTCACACCAAACGCCCTGACCCACATCAGCTCTGGGTCTGTCCCCCCAGGCAGGGGGCCAAAGCTCACTCGAGGACACAGAGTGCAGTGTCTGGGCTTCAGGCCTGTCTGGCAGCTCAGCCTGGGCAGCCCCAGGTTACAGCTGGCTCCAGGCCACCCCGGGACCTTAGACCTCATTTCTTAGACCCCTGCTTGCTGTCTGTCTTAGATTCTCTAGAAGCAGAGCCTGAGACGGGGACTTGAGTGTTGAGGGAATGCTCTCGGGGGAAGGGGACTGAGAAAGCAGGGCAAGGCAGGGGCCAGGTCATGGTCTCAGCAGAACTCCAGCTTCAGGCTGATCCCACTGCCAGCGTGGGAGCACAGACAGCACGTGGAGCTGGTCCCATCTTAGAGAAGCGAGGAGGCCTTTTGTAGTCACATTGTAGGTCATTGGCTGTCAGCTGCTCCAGGTACCGGAGATGGGAAACAACCTCGTGGGTGAGGAGACACCTGAGAAGGGGGCAGCTGGGAGCCATCACCAGCTAACACTCACAGAGGCAGGGGAATGAGCTCACTGTCCAGGCAAAGGCCATCTGGGTGGAACCTACTTTGCCCACAACAGTGGCCCAGCATCTCCAGAATGGCCTCTGTCTCCCTCTCATAGGCTTTCATATGTCCCTGATTGAGGTCTTGCAGCAGGCCAGGCCCTGTGCTGAACGTTTCATACCCATCTCATTGCGTTTTTACAAGAAGCTCACAAGGCGGGGCTTTTGAACACTTGTTTACTGAGGTGGCTCAGAGAGGTTGAGCAATTAATCCAACGTCACACAGCTGTTGGGAGGTATGACCAGGATTCAAATCTAATTTCCAAAGACCATACTGGCACTGAGTTCTGGTCCCTGTGCTTGTTAGGCCTGCTGGATTCTACTTTCTGGGACCTTCATTGTCTCCTGCAGCCCAACTGTTAAGCATCTTCTAAATAGTTTCTCCTCTGGGTTGCTGGCTCTACTTCATGCATCATCCTCACCTACCAAAGTCACTCACTTCTGGTTCCTGGTTCCCTGCCCTTCACCCCATGCAGCCTCATACATCTGCCCCCTGGTCCTACCTCCACTGTCTTCAGAAGCCCAAGTTCTGCGAGGAGCTGGAAACATCTGACTTGCTCACAAATGACATCTCACTGGGGAGGGATCCCGTTCCGCCACCACTGTCTTTGCTGACACCTCCATCAACGTGGATCTTCCTAAAGACAACAGAGAGATCCCTGACAGTCAGAGGCACAACTGTAATCAGATGCTGGAGGCCTGAATTCTCTGTTGTCAATAAAGAAACGAGGGCTCGGGGCCAGCCCTGTGGCTTGGCGGTTAAGTGCGTGCACTCCGATGCTGGCAGCCCGGGTTCGGATCCCGGGCTCGCACCGACGCACCGCTTCTCTGGCCATGCTGAGGCCGCGTCCCACATACAGCAACTAGAGGGATGTGCAACTATGACATACAACTATATACTGGGGCTTTGGGGGAAAAATAAATAAATAAGTAAATAAATTAAAAAAAAAAAAAAAAAAAGAAACGAGGGCTCTTCCATCAGTGGAAAGGGGCTGGAGGAGAGGGTTGGGAAAGGCTTCAGAAACAGCCCGTCCTCTGCCAGAACCATCTCCCCTGGGCCAGGGCTGGGCTTCAGCCGAGGGGCAGCTGGATGGTTTGCAGGACACGTGACAGAAATGGAGGCGGAAATATGAAAATTTTGGGCTGAATGTAGCTGGCTCTGGGTCTAGGCAAACAAACTTGCACATGGATGTAGAAAAGGGAGACTAACAAGGAAGCGTGGTGGAAGACACGGCTGGTGCTCACCAGTCTCTGGTTCCTTTCTCCATCCTGGGTACATGGGAGACACTCTCCTGCCCGTGACTGCAGTTAGGAAGAGGTGTGTGTCTAGTTCTAGTCTATGAAATGTGAGTGGAAGTAGCGTGTGTCACTTCTAGGCTGAGGCAGTAAAAAGCACTACTGCGATTCTTCAGTAAAGTTATTCCTTTGCCGAGGCAATTATACAGAAGACCTTGTGTTGAGGTGGTGGAGCCCCAAAATCGAAGCTGCCTGGATCACCGATTTTCACAACGGAGGACGACTGTCCCAGAAGGTTGGCAGACCCACAGAGAAATAAACATCATCATGTTAAGCCTCTGAGACTCTGGGGCTGTTTGTTGCTGTAGCATAGCCTGTCCTATCCCGACTAATGCAAATGCAGTTTATTGCTCACCTACTACGTGCCAAGGATTGTGGTAAGTGCTGTGTACTGATTATCTCACTAAATCCTTGCAGCTCCCCTTCCAGGAAGGACCTGTGATTAACTGCAATTTACAGATGGGGAAACTGAGGCTTAGAGGGATAAAGTGATGTCCACAGTTATCACACAGCTGGCAGGCGGCGGGGCTGGAGGTCAAGCCCAGGTCTGTCTGATTCCAGAGTGGAATTCTTAACACACAGTTTCCAGAGAGCCCACCTCCATTTCTCTGCCTTTATTGTGCTCTAGGCATCAAGGGCTTGGGTAGGACCCCGGGGAGCCTTCGAAAGCTGTCTCCAGAGTGTCCCAAGCCCTAGCTGGGTCCCTGAGTGGAGTCAGTCAAGGGCCACAGCACCCCAGTCTCTGCTCCCATGGAGTTCACAGTCTGGAGGGACTGGCCAAGCAAAAGTGTGGAGGATGGAATGAGTGTTGTGTGTGTGTGTGTGCACGTGCACTCACACGTGTGCACCTGAGTGAAGGTGGGATAGAATGGGTTCAGAGAGGAGGCTGGCCTGGCTAGTGTGCTGATAGGGAGGGGGAGGGTGTGCCCCAGGCCAGAGAGATCACATGGAGCCCTGCGGCCTCTACTGGGGAGAAGTGGAGGTGTTGGGTTCACTGGGGGCTATGGGTCTGTCCTCTATCCATCAATCCTTCCCAAGGTGACCCCAGTCTCCCTGACCTCTGTTCAGGAGGCAGGAGACTGCATCAGTGTCCCTCTTCCTGCTTCTCGGGTTATAGAGTGGGGCTAATGACCCTGGGAAGCAGAGTGACGAGCCCATTTGTGGATTGCGGTCCCATCTGCCCTCCCAGAAGGCAGAGAGCAGTGGTGTCGGGCTCAGTTTTAGCCTTTGTAGAGTGAAGGGCTGAGTCCCCAGCTGGGGATAAGAGGGTGTGTAGAACACAAAGAGGCAGACGGATGTGGGTGCAAATCCAGCTTTTACCACCTGTCCCCGAGTGACCTTGAACAAGTCTCTACTTCCAATGGTCAGTACCTTCATCTGACAAGTAGGGACAGTCACATTTCCTCGAAGGCCACTTGTGAGAACTAACTGGCACGCAGCAAGTTTCCCTCCCTCCCTCCCTTCCCACCCACTCGGGCACGCTCCCTCCAGCAGCCTCTGGATGACAGGCCAGGCTACAGTTCCTCTCTGGCTGGGGAGCTCTCCTTGGACCCATAGAAGAGGCCCGAGAGGGTCACCTGGGGCCCAGTTGCTGGTGGCCCTGCCTTCGTCGAGAAAAGAAAGATCAACTTGAACATAAAGCTGCCCCAGCTTCCCCCAGCATCACATCCCTGGAGGGAGTTTGCAGGCGGAGTAATGTATGGCTCCATTTTTAGATATTGCCGAATTCCATTTGCTGGAGATCTGTGTTTTATTGCCGTATCAGTGTTTCTAAATTGCACTGTATTTTCTTAGCTTGATGAGAATTTACAGCACCCGGATTGGAGTGAAATTGGGCTCTCCCCGAGGCTTGGAAATCACTGGGGTCGATTGCTATGGCCGCTGCCTCTCCCTCGGACGGTTTCTGCTAATTATTCATATTAAGAAGAATCTGAATCTGAGAACGGAGGCCCAGGAGGCCCACTTGGTGAGACATTCCTGAAGGCTGGGAAGTCTGTGGCTGCTCCCCGTGGGGATCTGGGCCGCCCGGGACGAGGCGGGAGGGCTGTGGCGTGGGGCGCTGAGGCAGAGATGAATTCCAGGCTAGGGAGCTCTGGGGGCCCAAACAGCAGCCAGCCTCGGACCTGGCAGGTCTCAGCGAGCACTAGACGTTAGGTTGTCAACCAAAGTAACAGGAGCAATAATGCTGCTCGTTCGAACATCCCTTTAGTGGCCTCAGAGCACTTCATGTCTTCTTGATCCTCCAGCGAGCAAAGAAGAACAGGGACTATCAACCCCATTTTACAGATGAGGAAACTGAGGTTCTAAGGGACAAAGACACGTGATAGAGCTGGGATTAGAACGCAGGAGTGTCTGATTCCAAACTGTTCCTTACTCTCCCTTGCATACTTGGTGGGTTTTAGTCCCCTCTCCATTTCCACACTGGGGACTTGGAAGGGGTGCTCTCATATACAGAGCCCTCGCAATGTGTCAGGCACCGTGCTAAGGATTCCTGGTGTCATCTCATTTAACTCTTTTACAGGTGGGTATTACTTAGCCCATTTCATAGAGTAGCCTCAGGATGTTAAGCCACTTCTGCAGGGTCACACAGTGACTCCTAAGTGGGAAAGCTGAGATTCGGTCCCAGGAATAGCTGATTCTTCGCCACCTTGCTCCACTGCTTCCGGTAACGCCAGCTAATCCAGCTCCTGCTGATGTAGGAACTATGGGGTGGGAGTCCTGATGCATTCTGGGAGTCAGATGGCGCTGTCTTGCGCTGACATTCAGCAGGCTGCGGGCTTGCATGAGGAAAGCCCGGGTGCGCAGGCTGCACCTGCATTTGACATTCACAACTTCCCCAGCTCCAGCCTCCCAGGATGACGCACTACCACCCAGGGCAACGGGCAAGGAGGGGAGGGAGTCCCGAGGACCCAGCTGGGGACTGCGGGAAGTTTTGGCCTGTCCCTCTGGCGGGTCCTGGCCGTTTATCTCTCTTGGCAGTGATCCTGTGTCTAAAAGCACATCCGACGTTTTGTGCAATAAAGTTAATGGACTTCTCCATCTTGGAGCAGCTGAATTCTCTTGGAGCAGATGCTGAGGGTTATGGATGTTCTAATTAGGAAGCTGCCTTGGGCATCGAGGAAAGGAGGGGCGGCTTGTGACGCTGAACGCCCTGCAAAGACCCTCTGCCAAATCTGCCTTCTCCAAGCTTGCCAGGGCAGGCACGCTGCAGTGGAGGAGAGACATGTTTCTTTCCTCTCCCATCTCCCACTCCCCTTCCAGCTCCTTCATTTCCAAAAGTAACCGAGAGGACCAGGAGGGATGGCTCCGGCCTCCCAAGTCTGAGCAACCACAACAGGCTTTAGTATTGCAATCAAATAAAACTCACAACCAAGTTAATCTGACACATTTATTGATGTGCATAATTGTTATTGGACAGCACTGCAATTAGGCATAAATGGTACGTCGTTCCTGTGAGTGACTTTAATTAGTAATTCTCGTTTTTGGCCCAATCAAGTTTGGATATTTTTTTCTATAAGCATAGAAGTTCCCTAGCGTCTGTAAATAGCATTGATTATTGACTGTTTTCTGATTCACTCATTCATTTATTCATTGACTCTATCAACTCTATGAAATGGAGGTGCAGCCTAGAGGCCTCATTCTGATGCTTACTGCGTGATCGTGGGTGAGTTAGTCTACGTCTCTTAGCCTCAGTTTCCACATCTGTGAAATAGGGATAATATCCCCTAGCTCATAAGGTTATGGAGAGAATTCTCTGAGATGACATATGCAGAGTGCATATCTCATCAGTGTCAGGTCTGAGGTTGTCGCTCAACTAGCTGGAATGTATTATTATTTTATTATTAATGACAACTTCTCCTGGAAAAGAAAGAGCTGTGCACTAAGCTCTTAAACCTTTGGTCATCAGATGAGATGGTAAATCTGAGCGTAGGATGCCTGTCCTTTAGACTTTATAGGGGCTGGAGGTCAGGTGATGCAAGAGGGCACAGAGCCAGTGACATTTGGGCTATGGCACCTGCTGTGGCCTCATCCTCCACCCCCAGGTCAGTGGGGCTGAGAAACTTCTGGTTTTCCACATCTTTCGTCTTACCACTGCCCAGCCCTTGGGAAACCTGGGGCTGAGTCAGACAGCCCCATAGAGGAAAGTGCCTACATAGGGCGGAGGCTCTTATTAAACGCTCGGACCTGTTTCTGTCGCAGAGGATGCCTCATCAGACTTTAGAAAATTCTTAGTGACCTGAGGCTGAATTAGGGAGCAGGAGGGGAAGCTGATCCTCAAGGCAAACTAAAAGTAGGGGCTTTGGGCCGGAAGGTCTGGACAGAGGCCGCCCCCTCTTGGAGGAAAATCTCTGCACATCTAGAAGCTGCTGGACTCACTGGGGAGAGCGTGTGCTGGGAGAAAACGGCCTGGGAGACAGCCTTGGGCAGGCAGGGACTGGGAGGGCTCCCAGCAAGACCAGAGCTGCGGGAGGGAGCGTGGGGGAGGCCTGGGCAGGAAGCCTGGGAGCCTGTGCTGTGGGGGAGGGTGTGGGGCAGAGGGCCAGGAGATAGCGAGGCACTAGTGGCTCCCTGAGCAGGGCAGGCAGACAGCCCCGGCTTAACTCTGCCCTGCCGCTTACTCACTAGAGCCTGGGCAAGTTGTATAATCTGTCTGAGCCTCAGGCTGTTCATCTCTAAAATGAGATCAGAGCAGATGCTGTCAGCGTCTTGCACATCTCTCCTGCCCTTACCACTTCTGCACAAACTGCCCATCTTCCTACTGCCACCACCTACCTTGCTTTCCCTGAGGCTTTATCCTGCCCCAGAGCCCACCTTGCCACCTGTGGCCTGCCAGAAGCACTCAGGGTTGACAACTTCCAGGGACCAGCCTAGACCAAAGATTGGGGTATACATACCCCAGCTGCCTCCTCAGTGAATGGGAAATGGAGTCTCATGTTCTAGCTGCTCCCAGAGGCCCCTGGTGGGATTAAGTCCCAGTCACTTCCTGTCTTTTCCCTTACATCCTGCTGGGTACTGGCAACTCAGTCTTTAAGGGACTCCAGCTATTGAGGAATGGGGGACAGAGGCCTGAGCCAGGCTGGGCTGACACTTGGGTTTTTGGAAATAAAGAACTAGGGCACTCCTGGGACAAAGGCAGGACCCATGGGCTTGTCTGGCAGGAAGCCGTGTATTCCAGGGCGGGAGGCTGCTCCGGAAGCCATCTCCACAGGGCCTCCTCATCCCAGATCCTGACTGGAGGCCAAGGCAGGCAATAAATCCCCTCCGTGGAGCTGGTCCCAGCATGGGCCACCCTGCAGAAAGACTTCATCAGCGGCCTCATTTGCATAAGATAATGAAACCGCAGTAAAAATAGTAAAAGAAAAAATGGCCTGGCAACTTTGTTTCCATAATGACAGATGCTTCTTAAACACTCAGCTTCTGTTTCCCAAGGAAGTGCCATCAAGGCCCCGGGGGGAGCCGCATGCCCTGGCCCAGCCTGATTCTTGGAATGGCAACCTGCAGCCCCAGGAGCGGCGGGGTCCTGACCTCCTCCTGCTCCTCCCTCACTCCAGATGGACCTTGGGGGGATAGAAGCAGGAGAAGGGAAAACTGACAGAAGAGCAGAGAAGGACCATCGCAAATAGTGAGCCTGATGCCTTGCACTTAACATATGCTTTCACAGGAAGCTTTTTCTTTCATTCTCTCATGAGCTCCCGGGCGGTCAAAATGTGCATCCCCATGGCACAGGTGAGTAAGCTAAGGCTTGTGAATGGTCCATGGTCGCCTGCTTAAATTAAAGCTTGTCTCGGATTCCCAGTCCCTGTCTCCTGACATGAGTGACGGGACGCCCTTGCCCTGGGAGATAGCAGGAGACAGGGCAGGTCCCTGACCTAGAGGGTGGTGGGGACCTGTGGGACGTGGAAGCCTGATCAACGGGTCTCAGACCTCTGTGCTCCGAGCAGGGTGAGATGACCAAAGGCAAAGGAAAGGGGGGCCTTTGACATCAGGAGTATCATTATCGGGGATGGGGCTCCCCCAGACCTAGAGGCCAAAAAAGAACCCAACCAGAATCTGCTTCAGAACCTTCTTGTCCTGTCACCTCCAAGCCACCAGGACTCTGCAATCACTGCCTCAGAAGCATAAATAATAACAACAATAATAATAATGATGATGATGATGATAAAATAACAGAAGGGGGTTGTTCCCCGAGCTCAGAGGGAAATCTCCAGTCTAGTCCCACTTGGCTGGGGTGGGGGATCCCTTGTCATACAAATACCTTCCCTCTAAGTGTTCAGGACTGAGCCCTGATTTCCTGATTCAATGAAAGAGGGCTTGGTCACACGGGGTGGGGAGAGTGGGGTCCGAGTGAATCCTCAGGCTACAGACAGCTCTTATCACACAAGATGGCCAGTGGGAGCCACCTGGCTGCTAAGGAAGGTGTCCCCATGGAGGCACTGAGGAGGACGTCTGTCGAGGCATACCTCCCTAAGCTCCATACCGGCCTCACGCGGGCGGAGACTGGGCTCCACTCCCTGGAGCTCTCTGGGGCTGGCATCTGAACGTGCACCCTCAGGCAGGCCCCGGGGGTCCCCCCACCTGGCTCCATTTCTGTCTGGTGGTCCCGCCCTGGAGTCCCTCCTTCCACAGTCCCTTCCTGTGGAATCTTAGGCCTAACTTGGGAGGTGGTGGAAGGGGAACGGGATCCTGTGTCCTTCCAGATGTTTTGGGTCTTAAACCAGGACCCAGACCTTTGAACTTAAAAGTTGAGTATTTGGCCACCTTTGTTTTCTGATTCCTCTGTGCCTGGCTAGTCTGGCTCTTGGCATCTTGGGGAGGGGTCCAATCATCTGTTCCTTTCCCTCCACGAGAAAAGCTATCATTGGTTGAGCTGTATGGGTGCCAGGCAGGTACAATCTCATCAAATCCCTACGACAAGCCTCTGAGGTGGGTCTTCGCCTCCCCGTCCTCCAGGCAAGGAAAGTGAAGCTTAAAAAAGACACAGGCCAGGGGCCAGAGGCCAGGAAGTTAAACGCCAGAGTCCCTGATCGTGCTGCTTGGTGGGGCTTGTCATCAGGCCTAGCAGAGGGGCCCTGAGTGATCTTGAACCTCGAGGGACTCTGGGTGTTCCCTCCTGCCTAGATATTCAGGGGCTAGATGAGAGGGAAGAGGAGGCGTGTGTAGTGGGAGGCTCAACTAATTAAGCATTTCAGACGGGAAGAGTTAAGGGCTAAAAGGGACGTGCCCAGCTCTGTGCCGCTGCTGAATGGGGTGGATGGGATGAGCTTAGAGCAGGAGGGTCCCCGAGGCCTGTGCTGCACCACTGCCGCCCTCTACAGCTTGGCTACTTACTGCATGGGCAGCAGATCCAGCATCACCTAGAGCTTGCCGGCAACACAGAATCTCAGGTCCATCCTAGACCCACTGAACCAGAGCCTTCATTTTAACGAGATCCCTGGGGAATCTGTTAAAGTTTGAGGAGTGCGGGTCTAGGGCCACTTCTCAGATACACCTCCTTCGCTGAGCACTTCCCCATCCAGCGCCCTCTGCTGCAGGGCAGGCAGGGGATTTGGAATTGGGACATTTTCACTCTGGGTATTTGCTGTCAGGCTCCGGAGCAGGGGGGACTTGAACCAGGCCTGAGGGGGCCATTTCCTGCTATGAACAAGGAAAGGAGAAAGACAGATGGGGAGGAGGGGAAAAGAGAGAAAGAGAGAGAGAAGCTTGACTGTGTTTCCATCAGACCCCTTATAACGAAGTCCCTTTTTGCTCCAGTTAGAGTAGGTCTCTGTGCTTGCCACAATGATCCCTGATTGAGGAACCTTCTTGAAGGTTCTGCTCCTGGGGGCCCGGTGTATCAGAACTAGGAGCCAATGTCCTGGTGCCTGGAGACAGGAAGAGCATGAAGACAGTTGATGGAGGAGAGGCTGAGACAGAAACTGCCCAGCTAACAGCACTGGGGCCTGAGCCAAGAGGCACGTGGCTGCCTTCAGGAGGTGGCAGGCTGGGGAGGAACCTCACATCTTGAGGGGGAGGAGCCTGGGAGCGGCAGAATGGAGAGAGAATGTGTTTGGGAGTCAGACAGCCCCATTTGGTATTCCAGCTCTGCGTGTGGAGTGCCACACTGACTAGCTGTGTGACCTTGGGCAAGTCCACGCACTTCTCTGATCCTTTGCTTCCATAACTGTAAAATGCAATACAACAGCGTCTACTTGAGAGGGTCATTGTTCAGTCTGTGGGAAATGGGTATAAAGTGCTGGCAGTGATGCTTGGCTGGCACTGAGTGCCTTGAAATGTGGATTCCATTTGCCTCCTTGGAGAGGGAGCAGTGAGAGCCCTCTCGTAGGGAGAGAAGCTCCACCCCCTGCTCTTGGGGGTGGGGTGGAGGTGAGAGGCAAGGCCCAGAGTCATTTCCTTGCCTCCTAGAGACAGAGCCATGGAGAGAGAGAGCTCAGTGCCTGGGAGGGCCGGCCAGGTGGAGATGGGTTCTGAGAGGTAGAGCTGGGGGCTTCTCAGAAAAGCTGGGGGGCCGAGGAGGTTCCGTCCTCTCCCTGCCCAATCTAGAGACAATCAGGGCCACCCTGCTATCCCAAGACACCTGGCTGACCCTAGTCCAGAGCCTGGAGTGTTGCAGATGGGCTTCTGGGCCAGGATCTGAGCCTGGGTTGGTGGGGTGGGAGGAGTCTTGCCTCACTGCTCACCACTGGGCCCCAGAGAGGGCTCAGCATATATAGGTCCTTATTCTCCTTTCCTCTTCCTCCTTTTTCTTAAAAATTTCTGTCACTTATTATTGGCTTACAAAATGCCCAAGCTTGTGCTAAGTACTTACTGTGGTTTTCTCATTTAACCCACACAACCACTTCACGAGGGAGAGGTTTTGATGATCATGCATTTTATAGATGAGGAAACTGAGGCTCAGGAATGTGAAGTTGCTTGTTCAAGGTTATACACCTAGTAGGTGGTAGCGTTGGGACTCATACTCAAAATATTTAAGTCTATGAATGAATAGATGAATGGCTGAATGGCTGAATGGATGGATGGACTGAGGGTGGGTGGACAGGTAGGTGGATGGATGGATGGATTGTTTGGCGAATCAGTAGGTGGACGGACAGATGTTTATGGGAATGGGGATAGATGAGTGGACAGATATATGGATGGATAGATGGATGGGTGGGTGGATGGATGGATGGATGAATAAGTAGATGGATGGATGGGCAAGTGGATGGATGGATGAATGAGTGGATGGATGGGTAGATGAATGGATGGATGAATGAGTGGATGGGTGGGTGAGTAGGTGCTCTACCTGTTCCTTCACTCATACTGTGGTCTCTTCCCTGTCTTTGTCCATATTACCCTTCTCCCTGCTGGACTTGGAATCCACCCTAAACCCCAGTGTGTTCACTCCTAGGGGATGGGCCTTACTTCTGCCCTCCAGTGGCTGACAAATGTCCTTCAACCCGGGGCCTTTCCCTGCCTCTTACCTGGCTCAAACTCAAAGCTTCTTCCTGGGCTGTGGCTCCAGGCTAGACCAGAGTTCTCAGACACTGTTGCCTACCTGGTCCTGGCCTCCTCTCCATTCTGCAGGGATTTCTGGGGCCTTGGCTTGGCTTACCTGGCATTTGCCAGCTGATCGAATAGGAAGGTGCATATTTTAGGCCTCCCCAACCCATAGCTTTTTTGGGGATTTTCCAGTTTTCTCAACCCTCCTAAAGCAAAGAGCCTGGGTACTGTGATTGTATTGTGATTCACTCCCTCTGGCCACAGCTGATTGGACCACAGGTGACCAACTAACCCAAGCTGGTTCAATCCCAGTCACTCTCCAGGGAACTAGAATGGGGACTTCAAGAGACTGAGTCAATGGTGGTGGATATTTGGACTGAAAGGTCATGTAGAGTCAGGGTCTGAGCTTTGTCAGGGTCTAAGGTGAGTATGAAAGGAGATAATACGTGTCAATAACTTAGCACAGCTCCTGCCACGTAGGAAGTGCTCAATACATATTATCTACGGTTATGATGATGTCATAGGGGAGCATGGAGGGTTCTGGATGCAAATTACTCTATCAATTAAATCTGTTTGCATGAGATTTAGAAGGCAGAAGTGAGGCAGAGGCTGTCTTCCTGTCCCCTTCTGGGCTGGGCTGTTTCTGTCATGGGAAATGAGGTTTTTCAGCAGTATCTCTCCAGTATCCATCTCCAACTCCCTGGGTGATGAGAAGCTATTGTGATGGGGGCAGTGGCAGCAGCAGTAGCTTCTTGATCCAGGCTTTCCAAACTCTGGATTGCAGCTTGGGGTGTGTTCTTGCCTCACAGTTATAATACCAGTGTCAGAGGTAGCCACTCCGCTGGTGAGCCAGTTTTGTGTTGTTTTGGGAGCCACTGGAGACCCGGCTTGGCCTTGCTCCCTCCCTTCTTCCACTGGTTTTGTAAATATCTGTGTTCAATCCATTCCCACTTAAAATGTCCCGTCCTGAACCCTGGTATTGTGTGTGTGCAGTTTCCATCTCCTGAGAGCAACCGACTTAGAGTTTTCTCATTTCCAGCTTGAAAAAGCTCAGGCAAGATCTCTGATTGGACAAGCTTGGATAAGAGGCCCACTCAACTTCCCCAACTGTGGCCAAAGGGACAGGGTCACATAAGATGTGACAACTCCTAAGGTAGCTATGTGGATGGAGATGACAAGGGCAGGGACGTGCCCATGAGAAGGGAAGACAGAGGTCAGACAGTGTCAAGGACAGACACTACACCCTCAATATCTGAAATGAGAACCAAGAGCCCGGGCTGGAGCCACCACCCGCTCATCACCAAGGGTCTCCTGTGGGGACACAGTGAACCCTGCGTGAAGACGGCACAAGTCATCTGCCCAGCACCTTCTGTTCTAAAGAGAGAAGAGAACCAGAAAACACACCTCAAGGGGGCCCTGTTTTCTAGAAACATTTCTTTATTTAAAATTTAAAACCATATTACTTCATACAGCAAACTGTGCACTTTGATATATCACAGTGTCTTAAAAAGGAAAATAATCGGATTTGTTTGGAAATTTATTTACATCAGCCTAGAATGATTGGCAAGTAACACAGTTACTATGAAACCCAAATTGTTACAAAATGTTTACAAAAAACTATATTCATAGAAATTCTGCATGTCCACAAAGGGCATCCCCTGAATGGCCCAGACACCAGTGTGTGGGAACCGTGTTGAGTGGGAGTGGGGGGCGGCCAGGCACTCCGGTCTGGGCGGTGGGACAGGCCAGGGGTCTATCTGGGGGCTCAGCCCAGGGGCTGGGAACCCAAGTCCCCATCACGGGAGGCCCAGCCAGGAAGTCGGCCCAGGCAGAGATGGGCTGGGGGTTTGGAGCACAGTGCCATGAGGGTTCCTGGAACCTCTGATTCCTGTTCTGGAGCCAGGACGGGCCCCTCCAGGGAAGGCTGGGTTCAGATGTGCTCTGCCCGGGGCGCCAGAGGCAGACCCAGAGTTCAGTACAGACCAGCCTGACGCATGGGGCCGAAGCAGAGGGCAGGCTGCTGACCACAGGGAAGCCCACTCCAGATCTCTTCTCTCTTGCATGCTCCAGAGATGCTCTGACCCGTGACATGGGCAGGACCACTCGCTAAAGGATTGGAATTGCAAAGAACAGAAGGATCTGGGCGGGGGGGGGGGGTGGTGGAGGTCTGCAGGTTCTGTGAGGGGCTCCCTGCCAACTGCCCTGCAGAGGGAGATGCAGCAGAAGAGAGAAGGCAGGCAGATGGCATGGGCTCTGCTAAGACAGGAGTGCCTTGTTGGCTTCTCACCTTTCACCCCGTGTCACTGCTCTGCTCACATCTCTGGCTCCTCGGTCATTCCCTGACAGCTGGCATCTGGGTCAAATGGGGCTGAGGAGGTTGTCTGAGGTGGGACAAACTCTTGGCTGGCATTACCAAGTCTATAGCTGCTTCCCACCATCTGGAAGCCTCTGAGTTTTGATCTGTAAAATAGAGACACGCTGCGGGGTGATTTGAGGTCTTCTGTTCTAGAAGGCAGGGGATGGGAGCAGGGTCAACAACTAGGGCCTCGGGATATTGTAGTGGCATGCCAGCAATGCCATTCTCTTGAAAAAAGTGTTTTCCCTAGCCATGGCTGTGCCTCTGTGTGTGGGTGAGAATCGGAGGCAGAGGCCATCGCCACTTAGAACACTCCAGCCTTTTAGGGTATTCCAGGTGGAGCCTGACACCTACCTGGTGACTGTGCAGACAGGTATTAAAAAGGTCTCAGGAGTCACATACTGGTATGACATTGCTCCCCAGCTCTCCTGCCTCAGACATTCTCAGATGCAGACAAGGCCCCTTGGCTGTTCCTGCCCCTCCCAGGAGGCAGTAGCTGGGCAAGGCCCATCTGCCAACCCCTGTGGATCTGCCCTCATCCTCGGGGTCTGCAGCTCTGATGTAGGCAGGGCCTTACCCTTCCCTACGGGGCTCTCTGCAGCCCTTGCCCCAGGTGGCTTCCATCCCAGACTTCGCTGCTGCAGCCCCCTTCTCTCACCTGGTCCCCACCCGTACTGGCTGGGTTATGTACACTCTGTGTGCAGACGTGCGGGGAGGGGTGCATATACACATGGGCTACAGATCATATATACACTGTGCACATATATATATATATACAGCATATATATATATATCTTTTTACATTCATCTATTATTGTACAGAACATTAACCTTCTACCAAAAACAGTTTTGTGACTTCACATACGGCCTCAGCTCTGAAATTCTAACTCCATGGCCAATCCAGGCCTGAAATGAGGGCTTGATTCCAACTGGCATGGGGACAGAGGGCAGGCCCTCCTGCTGCGGCAGGCAGCTGGGCCATTCCAGATGTGTCCACCAGCTGGGAGACTGTTCCAGATGTGTCTATTCCAGAGACCTGTCTACAGAGTTGGTCTCGTTTCTTGCATCTGTCCATGGCGTTGGGCCCATCCCAGATGTTAAGTCCATGCAGCTCTTTGTCCAGATTGCTAGGCCCTTCCCAGATGACTACCCACACAGGACCATGCCAGACATGGGCCAGAGCTGGGCCTATTTCCACAACTTTGTGCACGTAGCTGGGAATGGCTCCGGGAGGGATCAGCTTCATGCTGAGTGATGAAGCAGCGGCTGCAAACCACCACCACCCACCCCTCCAGCACTCCCTGAAAAGAAGGCAGGGAGGGAGCTTCAGACTGTTCCCGTGAGCCTGTGCCTGGGTCTGACCTCTGCTCTCCTGGAGTTTAAGGAAGGGGTGTGGCTTCCAACCATTTGGAGCCTTCACCCAACACTGCCAGAGCCCTCCCGATCCTGGGCCAGAATTTCCATCTGCCAGGGCCCGGGGGCACTGGGGTGGGAGCCAGTCTGCTTTTCTAGTTTAGGCAGAGTCTTGACTCCCCTCCTTCAGAGATTCAGAGTCAGCTCATCGGCCACAGGGGCATTGCCCCTCTTGAGAGCCACTCGCAGAGTGGGGCCACCTGAATGGTGACAAAGCTCACGGGGTTTTCTTATCTGTCCACAGCAGAGAGACCAGTAACTGGTCACGGGGAGAGAGATAAGGAGGGCTCATTGTCCAAAAGCCCCAGGGCCTTGGCGGGGTGTGCATGCATGTGTCCTCACTGCCGCCCCTCAATTTGGCTAGTTTGAGGGGGTCGAGCAGCGGCACTGGCATTTTGGGGTGGGAGACGGGGGTAGAAGGTGGGGACTCTCTTCTGTTCAGGGCCGGTATGTGGAGCCAGGCAGGGCCAGTCCAGCACGTGCTGGGGCAAGTCCCATCCTCTTCTCCACCCAAACCAGCTTTACGCGCCCATCACTCCCAGCCACCAACCTCAGCGCCTCCGCGTGTGTGGGCATCCACACCCACGGGCACCTGCTGCAGCTAATTCCACAGGATCTGCCTGGCTGGGAACCCCGGCCCCCAAGATGTAGTGGCACCTGCAGTACCCTGGGGGAGACACCGCTCACACTCGGGCAGAAGTGGTCTCCACTGCACTTGGAACACTAGGCTGGTCTCGAAGACAAACGCAGGACATCAGCCCGAGGGCGAACATTAGCCACACATATGGCCATAAGGCTTGAATAGGAGGGGAGATCAGCAGCGTGTCACCCCACCTCTGTGTAGGAGTCTAGAAATTATTTCAGTACCTTTTGGGGGTATTTCCCTCATTGAATTGTGCCTCTGATACCCACCATTCTTCACTCCTTTGATGAAAAACTTTCCTACACATGTTGCTTCCTTTGCTTCCTCCCATCTCAGTCTATAGATGGGCATAGCCTCAGAAGAACACGACACGTTCGTAGAACGTCATACACAAAAGCACACACACGTGTGTGTGATCTGAGCATGGATGTGGGCGTGTGCTATGAAATCATATTGGATAAAGAAAGACAGTGGTGAGAGCAAATTGGCAAATACCTTCACTGGAATCCAGTTCTCTGGGAATTGCAAAAAAAATGTCATTTTCTCTTCAAATAGGACACTCTGGCTAGAGCACACTCACCAGCCACGAGTCCCTGAAGTGTTTCGCCCCCAAGTGG
The DNA here is from genome assembly GCF_057802395.1 of Ceratotherium simum simum. Classification (NCBI taxonomy): domain Eukaryota; kingdom Metazoa; phylum Chordata; class Mammalia; order Perissodactyla; family Rhinocerotidae; genus Ceratotherium; species Ceratotherium simum. The sequence continues at coordinate 21,964,205 of NC_141921.1, read as the reverse complement.
CCAGTCTCCCCTTGCCTGTGCCTATACAATCTCGGCAAAGCTTTGTGACAAATGATCTCTCCCCACGATGAAAGTGCGAACAAACCCCGGTTCCCCGCCTTCCTGATTGTCCCTCTCCGCTCCTGCTGTGAGCTGGGACGTATGTGTACGTCTGAACACACATACATGAGCATACTCACACACATACTCACACACGCCAGCTCCATGTGGCTTCTCACATACAACATGCATTGACCTGTGCTGCACGTCTGTCTGGTTCTGTCCTCCCTCCTGCTCTCTGCCGCACACACAAGCCCACACACACGTGCACATGTGCTCACACGTGGACCCCTTGATGACATGGCTTCTCCTTTTACACATATTTGGCAACGCTGCAGATTTTATCCTGTCCTCCACCCTCTGCCATTCAGCGCACAAATGCACACACGCACACAAGCATACACACTCATGCACGTGTGTATACACATACATACTCACCAGAACCCCATCACGACATGGCTTCTCCTGTTTTTACATGGATGGGGCCCTGCTGCTTTCCAGATTTGTCTCCCTCACACATCCCCAGTTCACACACATGCGTGCACACACACACACATACACACACATCAGAACCCAAAGGATTCTCCAATTATTGCATGCCCTGGACTCTGTTACATGTCCTAATTTGTCCTTCACCTCCGCCCCCAAAGCTCACACATACAAAGATACACATATACGTGTGCACACATACACACACACACCCCTACAATGTACCCAGAGGCTCACGACAGCATGGCTTCTCCTATCGTGACACGCGTTGGCTCTGCTGTATGCCCAGCCCTCTTCTCATAACGCCAGCACACACAGCCTGTCAGAGCTGCTGTGATTCCAGGAACCAGCTGGTTTGGTCCTGCAGCTCACAGTCTGGAGGAGGAACCGTATGTCTCACATAAGCCCACTGTGCTCTCCTGCTTGGGGAGTCCCTGGGGGAGCTAGAAGTTATCCTTCACCCTAGTGGAGAAGGTCCATGAGATCTAAATGCAGCTCTTCCCTACCCAGGCTCCCCAAGCAGAAACAGGAGAGAGGTGGAGGGGGGTGGCTGATGTCTCCTGGGTCCCTGTCCAGAATCTCCAGCCCCTCTCCCCTGCTCAAAGACTGCCCTCTGACCTTGGCCATGGGAAGCCCTGCTGGCCACATTGCGTTCTCTTTAAGGACACTTTGTTCCTATCCTTTCCATGTCTCATTTTTTCCCAGAATCTTAAAAGTCACAGACCTCTAGAGCATCCATCACAGCTAGCTGGAACCCACAGATCATCTGGTCCACCCTTCACTGGTACCTCATCTGCTACTGCTTTTCTGCTGTACCCCCACCCCCCACAAGGTCCCAGCTGCTCTGGACAAGAGACCAGGGGCCATAACGGCCCTACGTCTCTATGTGGAGTCTTTGGTTAATTCTCCAGGAGGCAGCTTCTCCCTCCCCACCCCTGGGGCCTCTACCAGCTAGGATATCCTACCCCTGAAAACTTTCTTTCTCCGGGGAACGTCTTTAGGTGTGGCCAGTCCAGGAGGCTAGGAGTTCCTCAGGGCCCCTCTGGCTTTCCCCGTCTGCCCCAAGGTTAGCCTGTGCAGTGGGACATGACTCCTCTTTGGAGGAGGGGTGATGACTTTCACTTCCATCTAGGCTACTCTTCTCAGTCCAAGATGACAGAAGGAGGTCAAGGTCAACTGGCCAAGAATGGGGAGCTGCTGATGAGCAGATGGCAGAGTCCAAGCTCCCTAATGCCACTAGGGTTTAGAAAATGGCTTGGTAACCAGCAAAGTAAGATCCAATGGCTCAAAGTCCTGCCGGATTTCCATGGAATCCACTGCTCCTCTGGGCTTCACATATCGGCTGAGTCCCTGGGCATCCTTTGTGAGAGATTCAGGGCGTCCTCTCTCCTCTGGCCAGAAAGTGGAGAAGAATTTGCTCTGACTACTCCCCCACTTATACTCCTAGAGATCTCCCGAGGAGTGGCAGCCATTGGGACACTGTCCATAAGAATTCAAAATGGCGGTCTCTGTGCATTCTCCTCTCTCCCAGACCCCAAACTCTTCTTTTCCCCTGTGGGCCTCTCTGCCTTCAACTTTGCCAAATAGGGGTTGCCATGGGTGGTGCCAAGTCCAGGAGACCAGGACCAGGTGGGCAGCCCCTAGGGGATGAAGTTTTCCTTCTGCCTGGGCATGTAGGGTGGCCCAGTCCCCATCTTCAGCTGCCATTGGCAGCCAAACTATAACATCCTTATGGTGCCCCAGGTTTGTGTCTCTGGTCTCACAGTCAAGCCCCAGGAGGCCTGGGCCCATGGGGAGGGAGTGGCAATATAAGAGCTGTTTCTCACTTTCTTTGGCCTCTGTAGGGCCGTGGTAGAAACTTCTGACTGTAGAGGAGAGATGAGGGGCAGATGAGGTTGGCCTGAGAGAGGTGTGTGCTTCCTTTGGCCTTGGCTGTCTCGGCTGGCAGCTTTAGAAACCCATAGAAGAAACAAGAGGAGAGTGAAGCCCAAGTGGCTGGCCTGGGGGCCTGCTGGTTTCCTGGTAGGTAAGGGCAGAGGGTCCCTGACCCAATAGGCAGGCAGCAGCTCTGGGCCCCAAGCCCAGCGTGGGGACAGGGGACATTCCCTCCAGTCTCCTTCGCTTTCCTCCGCCCTGGCCTCAGGCCTGTGGTCCCCACCCCCCATGCCTAGGGGAAGACGGGGGCCAGCGATGTGCTGCAGGTCATGCTGTCCTTGCCGGGAAGCCGGCGGTCATTGAACGTGTGCATGTTGATGACGGCGTCCGTCTTGACCATCATGGGAGGCTGTGGCTTGTGCTTGACTCGGCGCTGGCAGGTGAGGGAGAAACGGATCTCGTCGGCCACGGTGCTGCAGAAGGAACGCTGGGGTGGGGCGGGAGGGAAAGGGCACACGGGTGAGGCCTGGCCCTGCAACTGCGGCCGACTCCTCCCCCTCCTCCCATGCCTGTGCCGAGGCCACTCGGTCTCTCTCTCACGTCCACCCCTCTGCCCCCTGTAAGGTGACTAGCTTGTGTAGCAGCCCACAAAGCCTCACGTTCTTGTTTGGAGACTCAGGCAGGCAGGGAAGTGGTATCCTCTTATCTCCATTTTACAGATGAGCAAACTGAGGCTCTGATGGCATGTACATTAAAGTCTGAGGAGTTTACCTGATTGTTCTCCACTAGATTCTGAGGGCAGGAACCAGGCAGCTTCATCCCCGTGAGCCCAGCCCCCAGCACCAGGCCTGGCTCAGAGTCAGGCTGAGATGAATGTACGGACAGCCCTTCTCCTGGGAGGGATGTCAACAGGGGAGAATCCCATGCTCCCACCAGGAAAGGCCAGCATGTGTGTTTCAAGACGGGCAGCTGGAAGGGAGGTCCCGGTAAGGCTGATGGGGGGCAGTGGCCTCCTCTGGCCTGGGTCCCTGTGGGTGTCCAAGCGGTACAGCAATAGTACAGCACTGACCATAAGTATCTGATGGCTCAGATACGAGACCAACACAAGGCTGTCCTGCGGCTTGTGTGCAAGGCAGTGGGGCCGTCAATGCCCCAGCTTGCCCAGGAAGGCCAGGGCATTAGCACCAGACACACTAGATGCAGGCTGTGTGGCGCAGGGGGACAGGGACCTGGTTTTGAGTTCTGGCTCTGCCTCTTACCAGCTGTGTGACCTCTCCAAGCTTCCCCTTGCTCACCCAGTAAACGAGAATATCATCCCTCCTCATCTCCCTTCCTTCATCCTGAAAATATTTACTGAGACCCTCCTATGTGCCAGGCACAGTTCTAGGTGTGGGGACAGCAGTGAAAAAGACAGATCAGGTCCCAGCCCTCAGGAGCCTCATGGTCTAATGATGGGATAGAAACAGATAACAAACACATGAGCGAATAAATAATTTCAGAGAGTGAAAACTATTATTAAGAGAATAAAGCAGTGAAATAGGACAGACAGGGGTGGGGAGTGGGGACAGGTGGGGAAGGCTACTTGAGAAGTGATATTTGAGCTGAAACCTGAATGATCAGAAGGTGCCAAAAATATGGCACACTGCGGGAAGAGCATTGCAGGTAGATAGAACAGCATGTGCAAAGGCCCTGGGGCTGAAATGTGCTTGGTGTGTTAAGGACTAAAAAGGCGGCCAGTGTGTGTGGAGCAGAGTAAGGGAGGGGAGGTGGGAAGGAGGAGGTCAGAGAGGTGGGCAAGGACCAGACCCTGTAGGCTTTTTGGTGGAATTTGGAGCTCATTCCAATTGTAATGGGAATTCCTAAAGAATTTGGTTGTTCTCTTTTAATATATCATAATTTTTTAGCCATTCCTTATTATTGGATATTTAGATTTTTTCCCACTTCTTTATGTGATAACACTTCAAGGAACATCCTTGTAAAGAAAATTGCACATATCCTTGGCCACTTCCATTGGGTGCATTTCTAAAAGTAGAAATTGACTGATTAAAACGTATGGTCACTTTTAAAGACTGATCAGGGGCCAGCCCGGTGGCACAGCGGTTAAGTTTGTGCGCTCTGCTTTGGTGGCCCGGGGTTTGCAGGTTCGGATCCCGGGTGTGCACCAACACACCGCTTATCGAGCCATGCTGTGGTTGTGTCCCATATACTGTAGAGGAAGATGGGCATGGATGTGAGCCCAGGGCCAATCTTCCTCAGCAAAAAGAGGAGGATTGGCAACAGATGTTAGCTCAGGGCTAATCTTCCTCCCCAATAAATGAATGAATGAATGAACTAAAATATAGGAAACAAAAACAAAAAAAAAAGACTGATCATACTGCAAAGTTGCCTTCCAGAAACGTCCCCATTTGGACCCCCCAGCAATATTGGAACGTGTCCCTTTCCTCAAACTCAAGCGAACTCAAACACCTAAGAATTATCTTTCTCCCTCCTCTTTGCTGACTCAGGTTTACTGGTTATAAAGGACTCCATTCCATTTTTGATGGATGTAAAAGTCGCCTGTTTTTAATGGTCCCCCCTACATCCGACTTAACTGCAATCTCCTTCCACACTGGCCCTGTATCCCTTCGAACTTCTCTGTGAGAAGCACTTCCCCCCCAGCCCAGCAGCCCTCACTCAGGTGCACATTTATTTATTTATTTATTTATTTATTTTTAAAGATTTTATTTATTTATTTTCTTTCCCCCCAAAGCCCCAGTAGATAGTTGTATGTCATAGCTGCACATCCTTCTAGTTGCTGTACGTGGGACTCGGCCTCAGCATGGCCGGAGAAGCGGTGCCTCGGTGCGCACCCGGGATCCGAACCCGGGCCACCAGCAGCAGAGCGCAAGCACTTAACCGCCAAGCCACGGGGCCGGCCCTCAGGTGCACATTTAAATCACCCCACACACTGTCTTAAGATGCCAGTGCCAGGCTCCACTACAGACCAATTAAAACAGAGTTTCCGGGAGTGAGGCCAGGGCATTAGCACTTAAAAAACTCTTTCCCTGTGATTCTAATTTGCTACTGGTACCCAGAAGCACTGCCTGACCACACCTGAATTAATCAGACAGGTTGAGCCTAGTTCTACTGTCCGCACACTAGGGCCCGACCTCTTAATGTTTTCTTTTTAAAACTTTTGATTATGGAAATTTCTAAATATATGCAGTAGAGAGAAGTGTATAATGAACCCCTATGTAACCATCGCCCAGCTTCAACAATTACCCTGGAGGGTTTTATGCAGGGGAGTGACATGGTTTGAATTAAGTTTTAAACAGGGCACTGACTGCGTATGGAGAGCGGGTGGTAGAGAGAGGGTGGAGGCAGGAAGGCCAGACTGGAGGCTGTCACGTGCTCCAGCTGGCATGACGGGGGGCTTGGCCGGGGGTAGAGCGTCGCGATGGGGGAGCGCTCAGAGCCAGGGCGGAGGTGGGGCTGGCGGGGCTTCCTGCTGGATGGGCTGCAGGGCGGGCTATGGTGAGGGTGGGATCAGCCACCACCCTGTGCCTGGCACGTAGGAGGTGCGAAACCAGCGCAAACCCCACTGCTCCCTCTCCTTCCCTTTCCCGCGCGGCCCCGCTCTCGGGGCTCACCTGCTCCCGCCCTGCTGTTTTTCGCAGCTTGTACACAAACTCGCCCACGGCCACCAGCACAGACAGGACCAGCCCGGCGGCCAGGACGATGAAGATGCCCCCGATCTTCTGGACCCCCAGGGCGCTGGCCTCCTTGTTCTCCTCCTCGGGACAGCCGCTGCCCCGCCACCACTTCTCCTTCAGGATGTGCAGCTTGTCCTCCTCCTGCAGCTGCAGGATGGCGATGGTGATCTTGTCGCGGTAGGGGGAGCCTGAGCAGGGAGAGGGCGCCCTGGCCGTCAGGGGCATTCAGTCCGTCCCGTGCGCCCCTGCCAACGCCCGGGTCGGTGGCAGCCACCATCACTAGCCCTCGCAGGAAGCTCATGAAAAGGCCCCTCTTTAAATCTATATGTGGTATCTGGGTGGGAGGAAGGGTCCTGATTTGGGGTGCGGAGTCTCGCCTATGTATCCCCGTCTCTACAGGCTGCCCAGTGTATCGGGGCTGCATCAACAGTGGGGAGATCAGGGAGAGGAAGCATGACCTCTGAACTGACCCCACCTCTGCGTTTGCTCTAGTTCTCTGCTTAGGGAGAGCTGACCGCGCCGGGTACGTGGCTCCACCCCTCCGTCTCCGGGCTGGGGAAACGCCACCTTTCTAGGCTCAGCGGGGTGAGCTGGGAGAGGGAGCAGGAGACAGTGCGCATGCGTGGGTGTGGGGCCCCCGCCCATCCTCTGGCCCCGCCCCCGCCGCCCTCCCGCCGCAGCCGCTCGCTCACCCATGGGCGTGCCGATGCCGTAGCCCTTGGAGTCGATGAGGCCCCCGATCTGGGTGAGGTTGCAGTTCCTCTGGGTGACATACTCGATGGTGGTGGACTCCATGAGCAGCGCGTAGTCGGCCGTCAGCGTCCGCTGGATGCCTTCCTCGTTGTTCTTCACCAGCGCCGAGGGCTTGCTGCTCATGAAGGCCCACATCTTCTCGAAGGTGGAGATCTTGGATTTCTGGGCCCCGAGGGGAGGGGTGACACACCCTGTTACTGAGCACGGCAGGGGCCAAGCACTGCCCACCCCGCTCTACAGGGATCTCGGCCTACAGTCCTCAGAGTGAGGGAGCACCGCCCATTGCTCAGATGTGGACACTGAGGCCCTGGGAGGGTAGTTCCCAAAGTACACAGTTGGTGAGAGGTAAAGTTGAGATTCAGACTCAGGCCCACCTACCTGGGAACCCTGGGCTCTTTGCCTCGGCACAAATGGTTTTCAGATTGAATTTTTAAAAATTAATTTTCTTTCTCTAACAGTTATTAAACAACTACACGAGCAGGCCCTGTTCTAAGTGCTTTACCTGCATTCACTCATTGATTCTTCACAGCAGTCATAGGAGGCAGGAATGGTAGCCCAATTTTACAGATGGGGAAACTGAGGCACAGCTAAGTAACATGCTTAAGGTCACTCAGATACTAAGTGGCAAAGTCAGGCTTCAAACCCCAGGCCGTCTAGTTCCACAGTCCATGCTCCTAACCACTTGGCTGCACTGCCTCCCAGAAACCACTGTGAGAGTAGAGAAGGAGAGGTAGACGCTAAGGAGGGCAAAGCTTGGTGGGTTCTTGTCCCCCCATGCCCACTTCGACCAAAGCAGCCCCTCTTATGTACTGTGTTCCAGGGGAAGATTTTGTCTGAGGCGAGGGCTTCTGTCTGTTCTGCTTCCTTACAGTGAGAGAGAAGCAGAGTGAGAACTGTGGAGCGGGGAGGGGAGTGGGGGCGGTCAGAGCCGGTGGTCTGCAGGCCCTTTATCTCCTTACCGTGAGCAGAACCAGCATCGCTAAGATCGGGCCTAGTGGGTGGGCTGCTGTGTTTGCCCGCCTGGCTGGGGAGGCTCAGAGAAGGCCCTGGGGCCAGGAAAGGGGGCTGAGGCTGAATGCCCCCTGCTGCCTGAGGAGCCTGGGCAGTCCAGGGTGCATGGCATTCATGAGATTTCTTGGGAACTTAGTGCCTGCCAGCTGCTGGCTCCCAGCAGGGATCGGCCCTGCCCCCGCTGACCCCAGGGGAGCAGGTGGCTCTGCAGGCCCCATGGTACCCGGCTGTTTCCAAGTCTAGCTGTGCCTGTCTGTGATGTCAGCCTGTCTGACTGGCACCCGGCCCAGCTCCGGTGTGCGTGATGGCATGGGTGTGCTCGAACAGGCTGGTGCAGGGCCGGGGGATGGATAGGGGATGGGGAAGAAGCTGTGGCCTGCCAGCAGTGGGGTGGGGTGGGGGGGCTGGAATGAAAGTGTACCTACTGCTCTCTCCATGTGCTTCCCAGCTCTGGTAAGGGCTGTCCCCTCCAAAACTGGCTCCTGGAGGCCCAAGCATGTCTGGGGGAGAGGGAGCCCCAAAGCAGCCGGCAGGACCCCACTTGGAATTCCATCTGAGCCCAGAGTCCATGGAGTGCCAGACGCCTCCTGTGGGCACAGGACCTGGGGGCACCTTCACAGACAAGCACCCATTCCCTGCCCTGCATATTTATCTGCCCCAAAGCGGGAGGCCTGGAAGGGCTCAGATGCCTGGAGCCTCATTGGGTTCCGTGAGAGCAGCAAGCTGGCTGCTCCCAGCTCCCGCTGGTCCTCAGCCTGTCCTGCTCTCGGCTATTCCCGCTCTCCAGCTGCTCCACATCCACAGTTACTCCCTCACCTCTGCAACTCTTGCCTCCAGACCTTCTGTGCTCTCCCGCTAGTCCGTGCTCCCAGCTGTTCCTCTAGCTCAGCTCCTCCTGAGGCCCCAGATGCCCTCTCCCACTAGCTACTCTTGCCCTTAAAAACACTGCTGATTTCCAGCTCATCTGACTCCCCAGACATTTCTTAATTTCTAGATAATTTCTGATCTCCAGACTCTTCCCTCTCCAGCTTCTTTTATCTCTTGGGTCCATTCTCACTCTGCTACATTTCCTGTCCAGATTCTCTGTGGTAGGAAGCTTCTAGCTGGCTCCAATGATCCTTATTCCCTGATTCATGCCCCTGTGTAATCCCCTCCCCTTGAGTATGGGCTGGACCTGGTGACTTGCTTTTAGCTCCTCCCCGCAGTGATGGGGTGTCACTCCTGAGATCAGGTCACAAGAGGCTGACTTCCGTCCTGCTTGCCCTCTCTCTGCCTCTGCTTGCCGCTCTCATGGAAGCCGGCTGCCATGCTGTCAGTCACTCCCTGGAGAGGCCCACAAGGCTTGGAGCAGAGGACAGCCTCCAGCCAGCAGTGAGCAGAGAACTGAAGCCCTCGGCCCCAGGACCCAGAACCGAATGCTGCCAACAGCCACGTGAGCGGGTCCTTGGGGTGACTGCAGCCTGAGACCTCGCGCTCAGGACCAGCTGAGCTGCGCGGCTTCCTGCCCCACAGCCTGTGAGACCGGAACCTTCTGGCTTTAGGACACTGTTTTGGGTGATGGGTTCTGCAGCAATAGATAACTCTTAACGCTCTCTTACACGCACACTCGTACAAGCTACTTCTGTTTCCAATAGAGTTGTTTTTTCAGATAATCAATTCCAACTATTCTTCTAATCAGATTACCCAAGTCCAATCACCCTGCTTCCGTGCACATGCTCCTAGATGCTCCGCCCTCCTGGGTACTGTAACTAAATACCATTCTCCCGTCAGTGGCTCCAGCACCTCAGCTCCTTTTCCATCCCAGTCTCTCCTGCCTTCCACATTCTCCTTCTTCTGCCAGAGGTAGGAACCAGGGGTTGATGAGGCCATCAGGGGTCCCCTTCCATCTCCTAATGCATCCATGCATCCATCGTGTTCATGTTCTCACCCACTCACCCCACACTATCTATACACTAATTCATTCAACTAACTATCCAACTGTCCACTAAGTCATTTACCTATTTATCCATCCATCCATCCATCCATCCATCCATCCATCCATCCATCCATCCGTCCATACCACCATCCCACCCATCCTCTTACCCATCTATCCATCACCCAATCATCCACCCACCTCTCCCCTTCACCCATCTTACCCATTCACTCTCCCACACAGCCAGTCAGCCATCAGTAAGTTGACAGTGAACCACCAGTGGAACCCTACCCCGCTCCTTCTGTCTCAGAATGGGACGAGAACTTCTTTTTCTGCAAACTCCTTCCTGTATCCTCGCCCCAGTACCCTTCCTTCTATACATAGGCCTGCCTGACATCAAAACATATGCTCTTTCCAGTAACACTCCACCACAAATGGAGAAAGAAATCTCCACTGGGGGCTGAGGGGGTGGTGGTGTTGAGGCTGACGGGCTTTGAGGAAAGACACATGAAAGCCTGCAGCCAGTAAAGGAACAGAATGGGGAAGGTGGGAAACGACATCAGAGAGCTTGGGCCAGTTAAGATGAGAGGTGACAATAAGGCGTGAAGCTGGCTGTGACATTGATTTCAAGAGGTGCTGCTCTCCCAGCTCCAGGGTCAACAAATTCACTACCTCCATCACCTTTAGGCAGATGGGTCTGAGAACTGCTTTCCTAGAAAGGCCACCCACTGTGTTTGTCCTGTATCTTAGGATCCCCATTCTCAACCACATCCACTTATGGTTTCTGGTTTCCCTTTGGTTCTGTCCTTCTGTTCTTAAATGATTCTGTGGTTCTGGGCACATCCCTGCAAAGCTTCCCTCTGGCACATCTGAGGAAGGGAGGGATACAGCCAGGGCTCTTCCTGGAATCTCAAGCCCCTCTCCTATCTCCCTGGGCCTGGTCACCAGAGGCCTGTGGTTCCTGTCCCTGGCCTGAGCTAGAGTCACCACCCCAGGGACTGGAGTCCCACGTACCTGCGGCTCCAACGTCATCCTCCTGACCCAGCTCCAGTGGGAACCTTAACAAGCATTGCTTCAGGGCCAGTCACCCAAATCAATTAATGGAATCATTTGGAGCAGCCAATACAGGGCGACATGCCAGGATGGAGAGGCTTTTTTTATCAGTAAAATTGGCAAGAAAGTAAGTTTCAGGCTCACGACTTTCAATTCCAGCCTCCTCAAAGAAGTAAATTGATTTTCCCCAGCTGAAGATACTTAATCTTGAGAATTTAACATTTCTGTACAAGAAAATGTATATAGGTATATATATAAATGTATATCAATTCCAAAGGGAGATGAATCCCAGGGAACATGTGTGGGGAGGCAGCGGCGATGTGATTCCATGCGAGACTGTGGGTATTTTCCACAATGGAAAGGAGACCTTTTCCCAAATTAATTGGCTTTCTTATCCCTGGGTGTGGAGTCTTTGGCCTTATCGGATCCATGTACTTGAGTAGTTAATCATGTCTCTTGGGTTATTTCCATGGGACCAGGAGCCTCCCTGAGTCCCTTGCCTCTGCCTGCCTGCCGTTATAGTGCACCTGGCCAGGACAGACTCGCTGACCGCCTCGCCAGCAGCAGCCCCTGCTGTCTGCCTGTGCCCCTGAGGCTTGTCTGTGCGTGCCCCTGAGGCTTGTCTGTCTGTGCAGGCCTGCAGGCTGGCCCTGCAGGGGACAGTTGGGAGGTGAGGGCTGCAGGCTGGGGGGTGGAGGTGGCAGGAGGGGTCAGCCCACTGCATGGACTCTGGTGTCTCACCACGGGGGTTCAAATGCCAGCTCCTTTTGTGACCACAGGCAAGTGATGTCACATCTCTGAGCCTCACTTTCCACTCTGTAAAAATGGGGGTTAGCTTAGCACAGAGCCTGGTTCCTAGGAAGCACTCAACAAGTGGGTGGCATCATTATTTCTCTTTAAGCCTCCTTAATTCTCTTTAAGACTCAGTTTTCTCATCTAGAAATTGGGGATAATAATTTCTAGAGTGCAGAGTTTCTATAGAAATTAGATGACATAATACTCAGCGGTAGAAAACTCCATTGCTGACAGGGGCCAGGCAAGGTATTGTCATTAAATAAGAATGCTGAGTGGAATTCTGATAAACTGGAGAGGGCGGTCACCTCTTGGTTCCTGACAATCGCTGCTCTGCGTGCGAGCTGGCTCCGTGATGCTCGATCTTTCACATTTTTAAGAAGCTGGGAATGTGAATTTTTTTAAATGCAAAGATCTCCCAATTTTAAAATGCTGGCAATGAATTAAAAACATATAAAGGCAATGTGTGGTCCCCCAAATCGTATCTGTGGGCTGAACAGGCTTGTGTATCATTGATTTCAATAATAAACAATAAAGATAGTTAACATTTCTTGTATGTCTCCTCTGTGTCAGGTTTGGTTCTAAGCTGTCTACATAAATTACCCCATTTAATCATCTCAATAACTCTAGGAGGTGGGTACTATTATCATACCCATTTCATGGATAAGAAAACTGAGGCACAGAGAGGTCCTCAGTAACTGAGTAGTTTTCAGTAACTTCCCATCATCACTGGCTCACTCCTGCACCTGTTGCTGCTCCTCTGCCTGCCCGCTCAGAGTCTCCTCTATTGTGAGGCCCTCTGGGCTCCTCCTGAAATGCTAGCTCTGTGCAGAGGCAGACAGCCATCCTGTGGTGGAATCACCAATGTCCTCCACAAAGCCCACAGGCTCAATCTGCAGGGACCTGGAAGGAAGGGAGTTCTCCAGGTGCCCACTGGCTGGTCCCTTTCCAACGTGCTCTGGTTAAGTCCTTTGCCTCAGGAGGGGACTATAGGGCAAAAGGAGAAAAAGATCCAGCCTGCTTCCCCGTCTTCTGGGTCAGCCAACTGGAGGGCATCCAGGGGAGAAAGCCTTTGACTTAAGTGCTTCTTCTATATGCCCGGCACTGGGTTAACCACTGTACAGATCGTAGCTCATTGAATCCTCTTGTTAATTGCTGCATGGTGGGAATCAGCACCGGTGTCATACAGGTGAGCAAACTGAGGCTCAGAGAAGTGAAGTGGCTTGCCCAAGGTCACCCAGCAGAGACAACGCCCAAAAGTCAAGTCCTGGTCTGTCTGACTTGAAGACTGATGTGACTTGACGGTGCCAGGCTGCACCACCATGAATTCTGTGTGGTCAGTGCATTTCCGTCTCCTACCCTGCTTCTGCTCGAAGGCAGGGCTAAGGCTCTATCAGAAAGGCCAGCAGACAGAGCAGGAGAAACTGGAAGTGGAGATCAGGAGGCGCCCTGCTGAGCCCTCCAGCTCAGGGAAGAGTCTGCTGAGCAGCTGGAAGCCAGGGAGTGGGCTGGATGGCCTCTCCAGGCACGTTTCAGGCTCAGTTGCTAGGACAGGGCAGGGCTGTGCAAGGCGAGGGCTGGACCATGCCAGGGACCCAGGGGGGCCTGGAATTCTTGGCTCCCAGCCCCCATCCCCTTCCTAAGCTGGGTCCCTCACACAGTCCCTCCCACGCGCGATGCGCCTCCCCCTCCGCAACGCCAAAGAGGGCTAAATCCTTGGAGAAGCTGTCTTCTCACATCCTTTCCCTTCAAAGCTGCCTAGCCCTCCCTGCAAAGAACACGCTTTCCCAACGCTCTCCTTTACATTTTGCCTACATATTTTTACAGCCAAACAGTGCTTCCAAAGGCCTCCTTTTTCATCTCCTAATTAATTTTTATCTTCCAAGACGGAGGGAGGACGACACAGGAGCCGCTGTTTGTGATGTCTGCTGCTCCCCCACAGCTCTTCAAATGAAATTTCCTTTGGAACGATGGGGCTGCCTCTAGCCACGCGTCTCCCAGGCTCAGGGTGGGGGCAAGGGATCTGGAGCCCCCCCGAGAGCCCCGCATCCCGCTTCCTGCTGCCCTCTGTGGACAGGAATGTGTTCTCTCCCTCGAGTTCTACTCTCAGCCAGGGGGGCTTTTTAAGACGGTTTGCAGCCTAACCAGGAACACCCGCTAACCACAGAAACAAAGTTGATCTGCCCTGCACCCCGGGACATTCAGGGGGGCCACCTGCTCAGTTCCTGTCCTCAACACGGTCTCCTGCATTTGTTCCACTTGGCTCCTGCCATCTTTTAATTCCATCCCTCAATTCAACAATGGCATCCATGCAACGTGAGTTATTTGAGCAACTATGATGGACAAGGACTGTTATAGGGGATAATGCTCAATTGACTGCGGCTTTACTCTTCCTCAGCGGACTCGTGGAGTGTGGCTGCTCCTTAGAGAAGCCATATGGACACAGTGACAGAGAGCACAGGCCCCAGAGCCAGACTGCTTGGTTTCCAACCCCAGCTCTGCATTCCACTAGCTGTGTGACGTTAGGCAGCAATATTAACTCAGGTTATTTCCCGAGCCCTACCTTTGTCATGTGTAAAACAGAGATGATAATGATAGTCTCTACCTTCTAGGGTTGTTATGAGGAAGATATGAGTCAATACAGGTAAAGCGCTTGGAACGTTGCCTCACACATAGTAAGAGCTCAACAAATGTCACTATGATCGTTGACTTTGCCAATGTCTCCTAGACATCGGATGGCTACGTCTGGAGCTGATTCCTGTTCAGCCCTAGTGCCAGCCTTGCCATATACACTCACGGGCAGGGGAGAGAATCACCCCTCCAGAAGAAGACCCTAGAGGGGGTATGGGAGAGGGCACCGCGTGTGCAGACAGAATATCTGACCCAACATCGGGGCTCCATCATTGATCTGCTGTGTGATCATGGGCAAATCACGCAGCCTCTCTTTCTCCAGGTTAAACTCAGGTTTCCTTCCAGCTCAGCCTTCTTGCAAGTGGCAATAAGGAGACTACTGCCTTGCCCAGGGGGAGATCTGACTATGGAGGGCAAGGGAGGTGGTGGGGGAGGAAGGAAGTTTGTCCGGGAACCTTCTTGAGAGTTGTTGTTCTTCTCGCTCATCACTGAGGCGGGGTTAATATATCCACATTCAGGCTCCTCTCTGCCTACATCACAGTCCCCCTGCTGCTGCCAGTGAGAGGGAGCTGGGCAAGAAGAGCTTCCCTTGAATTAAAGCAGGACGCAGTGTGGCCAGACATCAAGAGGAATTAACTGGCGATCAGGAGAGCAAGGAAGTGGTTCTGCAGGGGGACGTGGAGCTGCTGCTTCTGGCTGAAGGCCCTTGTGAGCACGGGCCCTTGAGCCCCAGCATCCCAGCTGGGTGGGAACATCTGTGTCCCTCCCCTGCCCTCTTCACTGCGCCATTTGCAGGGAAGGCGGGCAAGGGTGGAGTAGGCCACGGGAGGTGCTGCTTGATGCTGAGGACAGCAGCTCGATGGGGAGCTGGGACCAGGCTCCTGGAAGCCAATCTGAGCATCTTAGCATGGAGGGAGGCAAGGGCATCCAATCAGTGGCAATGAGCCTGCACCAGGCTTATTTATGCCGCTTCCCTTTGATCGGGAGCCCTGCTTAGAGACGGGCTCATGCGTAATGCATGAGAGATGCTCCGGCACACTCAAAGGGCTGGGCCGCAGCCTGGGGATAGGCATGAGCAGGCGTACACACATGCACACACATGCATGGGCTATTACACACACGTGCAGACACACGTGTGCAGGGGCCATCACACACACACAGGCCCATCCCCCCACACGCACACTAGTCTAGGCACACCCATGGGGACATTTAAGCAGGAGGACATGCATATACTCTCCACGCACGTGTATACGTAGACACTCTGGCACACGTTTGCATACACTCACAGGCACATTATCCACATGCCCAGATCACAGAGATGCATGCACACAAATGCTCGCCAGTACACATGCAGACACTGTCCAAGCACAAAGACACACAGGCAGACCCTTGTGCATGGGCACACGTGTTCACATACACGAATGCACATTTATAGGTATTATATACTGCTACATGTGCACGTGCACGTACGCACATACTCACGTACTGCTCACACTCATGAACACATGCCGAGAGAGCTCCTAGCGTGCCTATGACAATGCTTTCTCTTCCCCTCACCCTAAATACATGCCAGTGACCTCTTAGGAAGGCTGTGTTTGCTGCTTCTCAGTGGCAGCAGCAACACCCAGGAGGGGAGCCCTTTTCCTCTCCTTTCTCTTCCCTAAGCAGCTGCTTCCGCCCTCAGCGAGGGAGGCAGGGAGGCTGGCCTAGGGTAAGTGCTGTGGGGCTCTGGGGCCCAGGAGGCTGAAGGCTTTCCCAAGCCAACCCCTTTCTTCTCCCCTCACTCAAATCCACCACTCAGAGGCTTAGCCTGCAAGGAGGCAAGGGCTAAGGGATGGGGAACGAGGAAAGGGAACTTCCCCAGGCTTCCAGACTGACTGACGGCAACTGACTAATAAACAAATAAAGGCATGTTTGTGCTTCCGGCCATGCTTCTCCTGCCCCCTTCTCTAGCCTCTTCTCTCCACCTGTCCTCCTCTGATGATTTAAGGAAACACAGCACATTCACACTGCTTGTCCCAGATATGGAAACTTCTAGGATCTGTGCTGGGACCAACCCAGATGGCCACATCACCACAGCTTCCCAGAGTCAACCAGTCCACAACAGGGAGCGGCTGAGCCCTGGTGTTTTCTGGCCCGTGGGCTCTGTGTGGTTAGGCAAGGACAGTGAAGGGTGGAGGAGGGTCAGCTCGTGGAGCTGCAGTGGGAGGGAGAGGGTCTCACCTTGAAGAAGGTCATGGTGGCCCCATCCTTGACAGCCCCATACTCGATTTTGGTTTGCTTGGCCAGGTCATCGGCAGAGTCAAT
Organism: Ceratotherium simum simum; assembly: GCF_057802395.1. Lineage (NCBI taxonomy): Eukaryota > Metazoa > Chordata > Mammalia > Perissodactyla > Rhinocerotidae > Ceratotherium > Ceratotherium simum. The sequence continues at coordinate 21,947,651 of NC_141921.1, read as the reverse complement.
GGGCGATTCCATGCGCTCCACGGTCAGAAAGGCGGCCAGGTTGGCCGTGTAGGAGGAGATGATGATGAGCGTGAAGAACCACCAGATGCCACCAATGATGCGTGTGGACAGGGCTTTGGGCATCAGTTCAGACCCTGGGAGAAGGAAGGAGACAGTGGTCCCTGATGATGTTCAGACCAGGGCTGCTTGGGTCTTTTGGGTCATGGACTCCACTGACAACCTAATAATGGTGGAGACCCTTTCCCTAGACCAGGGGTTCTCAAAGTGTAGTCCCTGGACCAGTGGCATCAGCATCACCTGGGAACTTGTTAGAAATGCACATTCTCAGGCCCCATCCCAGGACCTACTGACAGTAACTTCAGGGGGTGGGGCCAGCAACGTGGGTTTCATTAGTCCTCCAGGTGATCCTGATGCAGGCTAAAATTTAAGACCACTGCTCTAGAACAACATACACAGGCACAACATTTCACAGGCTCGTCAGACCCTCTGATGCCGATCCATGGACCACCTGTGTGGTCCCAGGTTCGAAACACCTGGGAGGCGGAACCCCGGGGTTCTTGAGTGAACCCAGCCCCTAACTCTCTGTGTGATCTTGTGCCAGACACCTGCCCTCTCTGGGACTCTGCAAAGCATGGAGATTCGTCCTTCCTCTGTCAGCCTCACACAAATACTGTGATGCTGCAATGATATAATCTGAAGCGAAATTGTGTTGGAAATACAAGTGGTATACAAATACAAGATTGCCATGCGGTGCTTTGCAGGAGGAGAAAAATCAACATTTTCTGAAGCTCTTTGCTGAAATAGATCACTCTTCTCCCTGACCTTGGGTGGGGAGCACAATTTAGATGAAACCTCCTAACTGAAGTAATTAACTAGGTGGCTTTCAAGAGATTTAAATAGCAAGTGACTCCTGAACTTTCCAGAATATTTGGACCTGCAATCTGAAAAGTGTCTTCTTTGATATGGATGATTTTTTTTTCCTCAAAGAAATCACTCAAGGGAGAGTTTTTCAAATACATAACTATTTTTCTCCCTTCTAATCAAAACCTCGCAGGGAATACATCAGGGGCCAGTGCTTTGAATAGCAGCAGGAGGTGGGAGAGGAGAAGCTATTACTGCACTGAGGGGCTTCCAGGTCTTTCCCAACTGTCACTGAACAAAGATGATGGATAAAGAAGCAAGGTGAGGCTTCAGGACACTCATTAATAGCGGAGACAAAATGAGACACTTCCCTTAAAAGCTGCCTGTCCCTTTCCGGCTGCTGGAGACCACCGAGGCTCCTTGGCTTCTCCTCCCAACCAGCCTCCCCCAGCCTCCCTGCCTGACCCTCCCCCAGAATCCTCCAAGCTAGGGGCTAGAGCTGCTGCCTAAAGGGAGGACTTAATTTGGTTGTTTGCTTGGTGAGCTCTGCCAGATTCTGTTGGACCCTCCCCAGACCCAAACCACCCCCCTGGCCTCTGTCATGGCTGGGACATCACTCGGATGGTGGCAGATTATCTTTCTTCCTTCTTCATTCAAGAGCCCAGCACAGAGCTTGGCGTATACTGGGCACTCAGGACACATTGGGTAATGTCACTCATTCAGCATTTGTTGGTGGATGTCTATTGAGGACCAGGGTTGGTCCCAGGGCTGGGCCTTGAGGATACACCAAGATAAGTGAGGGACAAGGAAATTTCTTTGCCCCTGGATCCCCTTCCCTCCCCTGCCCCCTTGTCACCTACTGTCCCTCAATGGGACCCTAACACAGGCAGAGACTTTCATTCCACCTATTCCCTGAGATACGAGGCTCTGGACATGTGACTCGATAGGCAGAAGCCATAAGCACATGGCTCCTGGCCACCATGGCTGGGGTGGGGGTTCTCCCTGGGGGATCTTTCCTGGCTGGGGCCCTCCCCCTGTGCCTGCCCTCCAGCCCATGGTGTCTCTGCACCATGCTCCTTGCAGCCAGAGCAGTTGCTCTGCTTTCTGCGATATTCCAGCAGCTGTAGATCTTTCCAAAGAGTAGGCTGCCAGCCTGGGGTCAGGTGCAGTACACTGTCCCTCCCTCAAGAACGTGGTATCCTTCTGTGTATCCCATCTCTGATGCACTCAGGCTGAAGTTCCCACCTCAGACATGACTCTTCCTATTCCCAGGATCCCCACAAGCAGGTGGTCATCAAGTCCTGTCCCTGCTACATCCTGAAGTTCTCTTAGTCCATCTCTGCCCACATGGTCACTACCCCGGTTCAGGTCTCGTGATCTCATTCCTGAAATGGCCTCCCACTCAGCCTCCCTGACGCCAGTCTCCCCCCATCCATAGACCAACTCTGCTCAGCCAGATTCCACGGTGGTGAGGCCTTCTGTCAGGTTGGCCCCAGCAAGCAGGATGCTCTATGTCCACTGCAGCTGGAGCAGGAGGGGCTAAGGATGAGCCCTGCACACTGTGGGTGGGGGTGGCTTATCGGCTTTAGCCTCAACCCCTGAGATGGCATAGCCACAGTAGTGGTCGAGGATGAGGACCTGGCGCAAGGGCACACACCTGGGTATCCAGGTGTTTCCAACCTTCTGATGGCTCAGCAGCTCTGAGAATGCCTGGAGGTTGGGCTGGCTTTGCAGACTCCATGGAGGCTGAGGGGCCCCCTGGGGAGACGAGCCCCCCCCCCCGCCCCCGCCACGGCCCAGGGAGAGGGCACATACCTTGCTGCATCAGGGACCCCATTCCAAACCAGAAGCTGTTCAGCAGAGTAAAGTTGTTTTCTACCACCTCAGAGCCAGGGTTGCAGGGGTGAGCATCGTACCACTCATAAGGGCTGAACCTGCAGCAGGAAGAGGGGTGAACAGCAGTGAGGCCGAGCTGTGGAGAGATGGCAGGGAAGGGGTGTCTGCACCACACAAGACAGATGTTTAGCAAACATCGATGTGCCCACCACTTTCACATCAATTTCCTCTTATTCTGCTGGGCAGGCAGGGAATGGAAACTCAGGGCCATTTTCCTTCTTGTTGTTTATCGTTAGTGCCCTTTTCTGGTTATAAAAGTAATTCAGCAGTATCTCTTAAAATTAAAAGTGCACATGCCCTTCAACCTAGCAATTCTGCGACTCATTATCCATCCTAGAAAAACCACTCGTAAGTGAGCATAAAAAGAGGCACACAAGGGTGTTTATCAAAGCATTGTTTGTAATCGCGAAAACTGGAAACAACCTCCATGTCCTTCAATAGAGGGATGATTAAACTATGCCACGACCGCACTTTGAAATATCACGCAGCTGTTAAAAGAGAACAAGATACTTCTAGACGTGCCCCCGGGGAAAGATCTCCCACACATATTGTTTGGTTAAAAAAAAAGTGATACTGTATGATCTCACTCATATGTAGAATATAAACCAACACATGGACAGAGAAAACTGCACTGTGGCTACCAGAGGCAGTGGGGGTGGGGGGGTGGGCACAAGGGGTGAAGGGAGTCATATATATGGTGATGGACAAACAAAAATGCACAACCCAAAATTTCACAATGTTAAAAACCATTAAAACATTAAAAAAAAAAGTGATAAAAATAACAATATGATCACATTCATATAAATAGATTCCTGAAGACACAGCTATACATCTCTTTATGTACCTTTGTATATAAATGCAATTAAAGGGTCTGAAAGGATCCATATTTAAAAAATATTTGTGTTTACCTCTGCAGAGGAGAGTTAGAACAGCAGAAAGAATTTCTGGGAGGCCTGTTGCATTTTATGAATTTTAAAAAATGAGAACGGGCTTCTGAATGACTTGTATACTTAAAAACAACTTAAAATGGAAAAAAAGTAAAACATGCTCTTTATAAAATATTCAAATAGTATAGAGGAATACAAAGAGAAAGGGAAAGTACTCCGTGATCCCACCCCCCCAGAGAGAACAAAGTGCTGTGTAATTTTTCAGATTTTTTCTCTCTGAATATACAAATGCATGTATGACAGGAAAAAATTATTTAAAGCCCCCCCCCCACTGCTTTCTAAGGAAAAGAAGTCCTGATCAATAGGGATCTTTGTTTCCTGCGTGAGTTCCAGTTGAGGAAATGTAAGGAGGAGGGAGCTAGAACATTCCAGAGAGACTGTGACCTTGGAGAAAGTGCCCGAGCTGGAGAGACACGAGGCTGCTGTGGTGGACCGGGGGTAGGATCTGACATGAGAGACGCGTCCAGTGGAATTTTGGTTTGTTTTTGAAAGTGTGATGGGCTTTAAGCGTGATGCTGTGACTTTCCTTTCCCACGCCCCTTCCAGAAGCTTTGATAAATTATACACTGATCACCCACGCTCACGTGAGAAGAATTTTGTTTTCATGAAGCGGGAAGATCCTACAGATAGGAAATTCCAAAGTGAGGCTTCAAACCAAGATGGGGATTTTCAAAGAGAATGACCATGAACTGCTTAGAGGCTCTAAAAATCCACATGGAAGAGAGCCAGGATGAAGAGAGCAGAGACGAGAGGCTGTTGAGAGAAGGGTTTTTGGAGAAAGCCTTGGGAGAGCTGTGCGTTCAGTGCTCCCCCTTCTCCTGCCAAGACTAAGGGAGAGGGGCTCCTCCAGGACCGTGGGGGAAGCTCAGTGTGTGGCCCTATAGGGAGCAGATGTGGGGGCCACTGCTGCCTGGCAAGTCTGGAGAGCAGGGGCAGGGCTGATGTGTGCTTCCCGGGTGCAGGCAGGACAGCGAGTCCCTGCTGACAGCACTGTTTCCCCTGGACCAGAGGGGCCCACGCAGAAGAGAGATCCAGCTCGGGTCCACCATGACTCTCCTCCAAGAAGGACCATGGGACTCCAACAGGGAGAGGCCACGGGGCATGGGCTGCTGAGCGGGGCAGTGGGCCGTCCAAGGAGGCACTGCCAAAGGGGGTCCACGTGGGGGCAAGGGGAAACGTCCAATTTGTGAAAGAAATGGAGATGTTGAGGACTGCACTGGACTGAACCTTCTAACATCTCAGTTGAAAGAGGATGTCTGTGGTTTAGAGCGACACCTAGGTTTCTGTGATCTGGAAGTGAGTTCCAGGCTCTGGCAGAGCCTTCCTTGGGGGCAAGAACGTCACCTCTGACCACACTGGAAGGTGGAATGAGAGACAAAGTAGATGATCTCTGGGGAGGTCTCGTGAGTCCTGCTTTTTTAGTGTACCACTTTCACACACACACACATATATGATATATGTGACAATTTTGACACAAAAAATGCCATATCATACCATGATACTGTCCTAGAACTCGGTTTTTCACTTAATAAGTCACCAGGCTCTTTCCAGATCAGTTCTTCCAGATCCACCTCATTCTCTATACCTTTTTTCATAGGTGTTTTTAACCATTCTTCTACTGACGAGCACCTAGGCTGTCCCTGTCTTTCACTGTCGTACACTCTACTGAAAGACACATCCTGGGACACACCTCTGAGGGCACCCATGCCAAAGGGTGGCCTTGTCCTCTGGGGCTTTGCTGAGAAGGCTTTCTAGATTTGGGTGGACTGGAAAGTGGGGCTCAGTGGTGATTTTCAATAGGATAAATTCCCCGTGGTGGAATTGCTTATCATGATAAAAATAACTGGTTCTCGAATGGGCCTCTTGGTTATCAAGGGGTATGATGGGCTGGGATTCTGACCAGCCCCTGAGAGGGTGACAGCGAGGTGGCTGCCCATTTCACAGATGGGGAGGTGGCTCAGAGCAGTGAGGTGATGGAGATGCTGCAGTCAGTGGCTTAGAGGGCCCAGACTCTAACCCCAGGACCACAGGAGGGAAGAGGAGTGGGATGAGCATGGGACAGTAAGGAAGGTGCCCCCGAAGTTAATGGTGGATCTTGGATTCATGGCTTGTGGCTGCAAGGGGTTCTCCCAGTCTTGCAAATATGTGGGAGCTAGTAGAGGCTGACCTGGAGATACTCTGTCTCCACTCAGGGGAGAAGGCTAAACTCTGGCCCCAGTGATGGAGGTGTAGCCAGAGCACTGATGGTGGCTGGGACCCTCTCTCCCCTGGGACACTCCCCTGCACCAGATTTGTCTGGAATGTGACTCCTGGGGCTGGACTGGTAGCTCACCCTCAGCCCTGCCTCCCGGGTCAGGTTCTTAGGATTATCTCCTCACCACGAGTGCCAACTGTCCTGCTCTCTGTGGTGAGAAAGTGCCCTCTACTCCCTTCCTTTTTCCTTCTACCTCACCAGGCATGAAGCAGAATATCCTGGTGGTAGAGAAAGGCTAGGCCAGTTTGCAAGATGGATAGCCCTGTGCCATGCTGGAGCTGCCCCGGAGGGGGCCTGGGGACCTGCCCACCCTTCACAGACCCCATCTCTTAGGTGTATGCACAGCTGTGTCCAGAACTCTAGCAGCTAACATGGAGTGGTCCAAAGGACACAGGCCACATGTGTAGGGGGACAGAGGGCCACATCCACCCTACAGACGTGCTGTGCTTGATCCTGACGGTGTTATAAAAAATCAAATTAGTCATCACATACAAAAGCTCTGAAATGTCACATAAAAATCTGAATCTCTCTAAAATTCCTAATCCCTGCAGTGCTGGCCCTGCATTCCTGCCTAGCGCATCCACTGGAGAGGCGAGCAGCTGCCCCTTTCACCAGGTATGCGCCCCCCAGTTTGCTTACACTCCCTGCTGCCTACCCCTCTACCTGCCTCACTCCCTCACGCTTCCTGTCTGGCCCCAGCAGGCACCTGTGTTTGTCCCCCCTGATTTGAAGTCAGACAGGTCTTGGTTTGAAGCCCAACTCTCTGCCAAGAAAAAGCTTTCTGACTTTGGGCAATGACTTAACCTCTCTGAGCCTCAGTTTCTGCTTCTGTAAAGTGGGGATAATTATACGTATCTCACAGGACTGTTGTAAGGATTTAACAGAATGGGTGTGAATTGTATTGCGTGAATGCTACACAAAGTGACAGTTGTACTATGAGGCAGTTCATGGCTCTGTGGCCAAGACTCTTGCCCCTCTCCTCTCCCCTCAGGTGTCCTGTGTCATTCTAGCAGCTCCCATCTCCCCCAGAAAGTCTCCCCAGCCTAACCTTGGGAAGAGAGCTCCCACCTTCTTGGCCAGAAGGTAGGGATGGAATGCAGGTTTGGCTGCCAGCAGCCGATGAAAGGCCGGGAATTGGAGGGGGATGGGACAGACATCAAACAGGCAGAACTGATGCCGGAAAAGCTCGAGCTGTTTTTGAGGGGGTGGGGAGCTGAGAGGCTGGCTGGAGCTGCTAAAATTATGGTGAGAGCTCCGGAGAGCGGCTCCTGGCTTTCAAAGGCTTGTTAGACCATTAGAGACAAGAGGCGTAATGAAGGCCTCTCTGTGGCAGGCTGGGCTGCCGGCTGGGCTGAGCAGGCGGGCAGCACCATGCCGGCCTGCAGCAAAGGGCTTCGGAGGCAGGACAATTTCATCTCTCACATCCTTGCCTTTGGTCTCTCTCTGTGTGGGAGGAGGGAGCAAAAGGGAGCGGGCTGGGGGGAAGGCTTTCAAAGAAGACTCAGGAGAAAAAAAAGGCCGAAACACCGAGTCCTTGGATCTCAAATTGCCTCTCCAGAGAAGTCTCTCTTTGCACATTGTTAGGATTTAGAGAAAAAAGAACCGGGGCAGGGGCTGGGCTGGAGCCTGGAGGGAGGGGGCAGAGGGCCCAGGGCCCAGCAGCCACCAACTTGGTGCCGGGGCAGAGGACAGATGTCCAGGTGGCCAGAGATGTGAGTTGTAGCTAAAACACTTGGTGATCCAAGTTTAAATGCCGGATGTGTCACTTATTGCCAGGATGGCCTTGGTGAGTATCGAGCCTTCCTGAGCCTCAGATGTCTCCTCTTCACAGGAGGCTGTGACAATTAAATTAGAAAATGGCTGTGATGCACAGAGCACGGTGCTTGGCAAACACTTAGGTGCTCAGTAAACACTGGGTTACACCTGGCCCCTAGTGACCGCCTCCTACCATCCACCAGTAAGGATGGGCCATGTCAACGTCATGTGAGCAACCAAAGGGCAGGGTGTTACTAACACGTGTTATTACAGACAGGTAGGCATGTACGTGGCCGTGTTTCTGCATGTGTGTATGCGTGTGAGTTTATGTGGCACTATTCTCCCTGCTGTTATGGATTAGATGGACACACTGTTTTCCAAGTTTCAAGCCACCTGCTGGGCCACCCAACTCACTGAGTCTGCTGTGCTGGGTGCCTGGCCCAGGTGGTGCTGCTCTGGGCAAGGTCTTAACCTCTCCAGCCTGCTCATAGGACCTGGGGTGCAACTGCTGCTTCTCAGACTCACGGACACAGACCAGGGTAAGGACCGGAGGATTCAAGCTTGGAGGACCAAGGAATATTCCCTGAGGGATATGAAGGGATCTGAGCTACAGGGAGGGAGAGAGGAGCAGGCACAGCAATGGCCTGAGCCTGGGCCTTCCGTGCCAAGGACTGAGGATGTGGGAACTTGCCTGGCTCCTAAATACCCAACCTTGGGCCAGAGCTCTGGCCAAGGCATTGCCTTTACCTGGCGATGACAAAGAGGACACAGCTGACACCCAGGTAGGCGAGGAGCACGTACATCCAGATGTCCGGGGACAGGGGGTTGAGGAAGGAGAAGACACTGGGGTTGGTGCCATTGGGCTTGCGATACAGGATGCTCACACCGAGCGTCATGAAGGGCTTGGAGAAATCAATGGCCTTCTCGCGGACGTGGGTGATGGTCAGGGGCGCCACGGCCAGATCTGCTTTCTGCAATGAGAGGGAGAGACAGACAGATAGACAGACTATGAGCAAAGCCTAAGACTAGCAGTGTACAGAATACCCCTTCTTGGAGTGGAGTCCGTTGCCTGAGCCCTGGATCACTTAACCACTCTTCAGTTTCAACATTTATGGACTCTTCTTCTGAGCTAGGCCATGCCCATGGTGCTGGGGAGACAAATTAGACTTAACTCCTCTTCTCCAAGAGTTCATGGCCTTGAAGAAGAGGATGGTGGCATAAACATGCAGAGAATGGAACCCTATTAAGACTGTAACCCACATGGTCCATTCTGAAAATGGTGCTTTGTCAAACAGAGTTCACCAACTTACCAACATTTAAACATCACTCACGTTCTTTATTTGTGACCTTCAAACATCATGAAGAGGACACAGAATCCACAACAACCCTTATTTAAATCTGTTTTCCTCTCTATCCATTTCTTGACTGCTTCACCCCATTCTGGATATTCTATATATCCTAAAAGCCCCCAAAACCAGTTGGGCAAAAATAATACCCTCCTTGGAGGGATAGGACAGAGAAGAAATTAAACAGGCAAATTCAGAGCCCTCTTTAATAGGTGAAGGGAGGGAAGAGAGCAGAGCAGAGGAGCAAAGGAAGGAGGTGGGGAAGGCTAGGAACGTTCATATGTTGATAAATTTTAGCCCATCACAATTTTAATGAGGGGAATAATTAAAGTTCTATCTCTTTGGTCTGAGCTTTTCCTGATTAAAAAATCTACCATCCCTCATTCCCATCTTTCCAGCCTCACCCCACTGCTCTCCTCCTACATGTGAACCCATTTAACTGCTTCCTGTTTACCACATTCCCCTTTCCACCTCCATACTTCGCACACACTGTGCCCCCTTGACAATGCCTCTCCCTGCTGTCTCTTACTACATTCCGTATTCCTTTGCATGTGCTACCTCTTCAAAGAAGCCCTTCTTGATAGCCTCCAGTTCTAAACTCCCATGAAGCTCGCATCGTCTCATGGAAGGTCCTAACCTGCTTAGTTGGAATGGCAGTATGGGTGGTCATGTGACCTTCGGTCTTATCTGCCTATTTCCCTGTGAGTTCCTAAGCTCAGTTGGGACTGTGGCTGATTTACTGTTTCGTTTCTCCATTCCCAAGCCCCACACTAGTCTCTGGAATATTTGTTAATTACTAATGTTTCCCTCTGAGAGGCTGCCCCTTGGGCTGCTGTGGATATTTACATATCAGAATGTGAACCAACTTATCACTTCCCTTCTTCAGGTGGGCAGGACAAAAAAGGAGGCTGGCTCCTAAAGAGCGGCACTAAGACCCTTTTTCTAAGACCTCTGAGACCCCCTCCCAAGGCAATAGTCTCTAGATAACCACCTACTGGCTTGGTCTAGCTTCATTCATTCATTTATTCATTCATTGTTTTATGAGATCCACTAGGCACTAGGGATAGAGAACTGAGCCAAATAGACATGGTTTCTGCCCTCATGGGGCTTACAGCCTAGTGGATGAGATAGACATTAATCAAATTGTCCACTAAGTGGTAACTGTTAACACTATCTCTGATGTCACCAATCCTACACTAGGAACCAGCAACCAAGTTGAAATCAGACTTCAAGGAAGGGAGGTATGGGTAGAACCCCAGCTCCTAAACGCCTCCGCAAGTGCCCCAGGCTGGGGGGTGCTGGCAGACACACAGCCCTGATGTGGCTCACTCCAATGTTTCTTCTTCTAATGGCAGCCCCCATAGCCAATTAGTGACACTTGAAGGCCAAGGAATCAGTGAACCTTAGAACCCGGGAAAGGCAGGGAGGAGGAGCCTAGTACAAAGGATGTTTCATATTGGGACCTTCCTTTTGTAAATTTCTGAAGGTGTGAGTTGGAACTTGCCTAGCTGTGAAGGCAGAGGAAGAAGAAACAGGCACCTGCTGCCACCGCAGCTCCCTGGAGCCCTCTCAGTTCAGGGTGTGTACAAAGGAGAGCCACAAAAGGAGACAGAACTATCAGTGTACTGTGCAGAGGGACTGATGTGTAGTTGCTCAAGACCTACTGTGCACCAGTCCCAGATGCAGTGGTGAGCTCTCACGGAACTTCCTGTCTAGTGAGCCCCTTTTGGGGGCTGTGGCTAGGACTCCGAGTGGGTGGGGGCAGGGAGGGGCCCCCTGGAAGGTCTCTTTCAGTCCTGAAGTTCTAGGATCCTCTATAATGTTGGCATGACAGGGGTGTAGTGGGCTTTTGATTTTAGAATTTGGCCTCATCCAGCCCTGTCCCTTCAAAGCACATTGCTTTGGGAGGCTCTGTCCTGACTCCAAAGTCATCATCACTGTTCAGAATGCATTTGGAACTGGTCTCTGGGAACGGCTTCTGGGGCTTGGAGTGGATTCTTGGGAAGAATCTCAAAGTCAATGGTGGCAAATCTTCCTTTGGCTTTTGATCGCAAGTTGGATGAGAGCATTAGCTACTGAGAGGATCAAGGGTTTGCGGTCAATGCTTGTTCCACCAGAAGTGTTCCAGGATTGGCGAGGAAGCCAACCACAAGGCCACAGGTCTTCTTTCTTCCCCCAGACCCTCTCAGGGCCTTCAGGATCTCCCTGCCAGCCTTTCTGCTCTCTGCTGTAATGGGGTTGGGAGGCGGGGGCCTCTGTGGCATTCTGTGCTTACAGCAGCAAGACAACTGGTCAACCCGACCTTCTTCATGGGGAATTTTGATGTGTGTTCTCCCTTGGGCTTCAGAAAGGCTGGAGTTGTCCACTTCGATTTTGGTTTGGGCAGGAAATACTACATTTCACCATTGGTTATTATTTCCCTGAAAAAGGCATTATTTTGTCCAACTTTCCTTGAAAGAGCAGAACAGATGTCAAGCCTTTGCTGTTTCAGTTCGTTACTCAGAATGAAAGGCCCAATCTTCACAGGCTCTTCCCACTTGTGCAAGTTTTCTTTGAGGATGCTTCATGAAATCATAGGCTGTCAGAGCTGGACAAGAGACCTTGAAGAACATCTATTCCAACCCTATATTTTTTTATAGAGCAAAACTGAGGCTCAGAGAAGGTCCAAGGTCTTTGCTCTGATATTTACAGTACTCATGTCCTTGAACAAACCAAACCTCTGACTGGTCCAACGCATTCATTGGTCGTATGTTGGTCCCTCCTACCTCACCGAGGACTTTTCCATACCTTTTCTAGACCTCTGGACCAGGCAAAATGGCCCTTTCAGGACATTACTTCATCCCCATAAGCGGCTTTCCACATACCAAGAATCTGTCAGGACCCACCTGGCTCCAGCCTCCCCTACCTCCTCCATCTTTGCCTGAGGCCACTGGCCCCACCTGCTCTACCAAATCTCCAGCAACCAGAACTGAAGGCAAGAAGGACTTAACCAGCCACAGCTCCATATTTTGGCACTTAGCATCCAGCCACCTTGGCTGCTGGTCAGACCCCTGCCTTGTACCGCAGAGTTAAACATGGTAACCTCCCACCAGGTCCAAAGAACAGACTTGTGACTGTGGTCCCCGTATTGACAACATATCACTGATAAGCCTTCTCTTCGTACAGGCCCTCCCCAGGGACTAAGATCTGCCCCCTTGAGCCCCAGCTTGCTCCCTGTGTCTGGTGTCCTTGTTGGCACCTGCCTACTTGGATTCCCAAGTATGGTCTCCACCAGATTCCCCATCTCTGTGCTCTGCCTCCTGGTTGGGATCCCCCAGGGAATCTGCTTGCTCAGACCGTGACCTGCTATAATTAAAACAGTAAGAACTGCTATCATTCATGGATGCTTCTTATACGCCAAGCATCGCCAAGTGTGCTAGCCTCAAGCCATCCTCCCAGCAGCCCCATGAGACAGTAAATGTTATCACCACATTTCAGATGAGGGTTCTGTAGCTCAATCAGGCTAAGAGGTTTGTTCAAGCTGGTGAGTGACTGAGCCAGTACTTGGACTCAGTTCACCATGACTTCAAAGCCCAACATTTTACCATACAAGCCACATATAGTGGGCTGAATTGTGCCCCCTCCCCAACAAATACATTCAAGTCTTAACCCCTGGTACTTGTGAATGCAACCTTATTTGGAAATAGGGTCTTTGCGGAAGTAATCAAGTTAAGGTGAAGTCATAGTGGATTAGGGTAAGCTCTAAATCCAATGACTGGTGTCCTTATAGAAGAGGAGAGGACACACAGATACGCACAGAGAAGAAAGCCGTGTGATGATGGAGGCAGAGATTGGAGTGGTGCAGCTACAAGCCAAGGAATTCCAAGGACTGCCGGCCACACCAGAAGCTAGAAGAGAGGCATGGAACAGATTTTCCCTCAGTCTCCAAAAGGAACCAACCCTGCCGACACCTTGATTTCTGATTTCTGGCCTCTAGAACTGAAAGAAAATAAATTTGGGTTGTTTTAAGCCACTTGGTCTGTGGTCACTTGTTGTAGCAGCCCCAGGAAACTCATACACCTGCTACGTAGACCGTGGGCAGGATGCATGGAGCTCCTTTCACCTCCCGCTGCTGGTTCCACCCCAGCGCCTGTGCCATTCTCATGGGCAGACTCTACGGCTGGGCCCTCCGTCCTGTCCTGAGCCCAAGCTGCATTCCCAGAGACCTGAACTTGACTCTGCCTCCTGACCACAACTACCACTGGGCCTCCCAGCAGACACTTCCCATTGCCTGGTCGGGCTTGGAGCCCTATGGCTGTAGGAAGATGCTGATTTGCCCCTGCTTCCCTGCGGATCCTTCTGTTCCTGCTTCCACAGCCACCCAAGAAAACCAGTCTCACTCCTGCCACTCATGCAGGACCTGTCCCCGGGGCTCTCTCTGCTGGCTTTCTGCCCACATTTCTGATATGACGTATCCATGGAATTCATCATCTTCTTTTTTCTCAGAGTGGTGTTTCTCTGGCTAGAATCTTTCCCCATTCCCAATGCTGCTTAATACATGTCAAGACTTCCCTCTGCCCTTGGGATAAAAAATTCTTATTATGGCTTCCATAAGCCATTCATGATCTAGCCAGTGCTGTCCAATAGAACTTTCTGCAACGATGGGAATGTTCTATATCTGTGCTGTCCAATATGGTAACCACTAGCCACGTGTGGTCATCAAAAACTTGAAACATGGCTTGTGTAACTGAAGAACTGAATGTAAACTTTTATTTAGTTAATTTTAAAAATTAATTTTAATTAATTAAAGTTTGAATGTAAATAACCCCACGTGACTAGTGGCAACTGTGTTGGAAAGTGAAGATCTAGCCCGACCTGCCTCTCCAGCCTTTCCTTGCATCCTGTTCCCCTCATTCTCTTCCTACTGGCTTCTTTCAGCCCGTGCTTTCTCTCGCCTCAGGACCTTTGCACAGTACTTTTCTCTACCTGGAACTTCTTCCTCCCCACACTCTTTGTCTGCCTACTTCTCCTTCAGATCGCAGCTCAAACATCACTTCCACAGACAAAACGCTCAGATGAAATCAGGGCTCCCTGGTGATGACCCTCATGGCACCAGGTGTGTTCACTCCTAGCATGGATCATAATTATGATTTTAGAGGTATAGGGTGACTTCTCCCCCACTGGACCATGAGCTCCTGAGAGCAGGGCCTGAGCTTGTGTCTTTTTACTATTGTATGCCCCATGCCCAGCACAGGGCCGGGCTCAGAGCAGGCCCTCGGTAGAGATTTGGGGACTGAATGAACAGGGACGTTGCTGGTTTTGGAGAAACATCCAGCAAGCATGTCCTCAGAGCCAGATGGCTGAGCACACGGCAGTTTACAACAAGGCAAAGCAAGTCACCGACGGTCTCTGCTGATGATGCCCCAGGCTCCAAGCTTAAGAAAACACTGTGCCCCTTGAAAGGCCCTGGACATCAGCCTGATAACCAACAGATTCAACAACCCACATATCTGAATAGAGGGGAAATGAGCGCTAGTAAATTCATAAATGTCAACGGATGGGTCAACTACTAGCAGCTGTGATTCGCACGCTGGCTTCCTGAGCTGACGGCAGCCTCACTGCCTGACAGTGAGGAATGATGCCCGTGCCTCTCCTCAGCCTGGGAGAACCGCTGATTCCCGAGTCCCAGCAGGCTCCGTGCTGCACCTCTGTCCTCAGGAAGGATGGGCAGGTGCTCCTTCCTTCACAGCCACAGGGGCCCCAGGGATGGACGCACCGCAGCTCCATCCCCTGTCACTAGGAGTTCTCCTCCTCCACCCCCATGGGGCCCCAAAGGAGCTGGGGGCAGCGAGCGCCCCTCCCTCCACAGGGTGTTGGGTCCCGGTTATACGCTCCCACAGCCCCCAGTACTGCTCCTCGGCGCCCTGACCACAGCTGAATTTTTATTTGTAAGTCACCGTTTAATATCTAGCTCCTCTGCTGGTCTAGGAGCTCCAGCGGGGTAGGGACTCAGCTTGTTTCCCTCATGATGCGTCTCTAGGATTAGCACAAAGCCTGGCACACAGAAGGGGCTCAGGAAAGTTTTGCTGGAATATTGAGAATCAAAGTACCCCCAAGAGTCCTGATCAACCCTTACCCCAGCCTAAAGGGCTGAGCTCAGGCCTCAGTTACCCTTCTAAGCACCCCCATTCTCCCTGAAGCCACACTGACCCCCGCCAGTCTGCCTGGGTCCTGCCCCCTGCCTGTCCTCACCAGCCTCCCCCCAGAGTTTGGACCTGCTCTCTGGGCCCTGGCCCCTGATGGGCCCCCTTACTCCTGACCTATCAGTGGTCCCCAGCATGGACTGACAGCCCTCACCTGTCCTCATGGCCCTCCTCAGGCAGGTTCTAGTGATGTCATCAGCTCCACGGCACTCTCCAGTCAATCACCCTGGGCTACCTGGCTGCCCTGGAGAGGGTCCACCTTTTCGGTCCATCTGTTTCGCCTGCCCCCCAGCCTGCCCTGCTCCATCCAGGACTCTGCCTCGCCCCTAGGTGAGCTTTGAAGTGCCCTGGCCCAAGCTGGGGTAGAGAGCTTGGCCAGAGCCTTCCTCGGCCTTGCAAACACGGGTTGGGACCAAGGCATATAGGCCAGAACCAAGGTCTGTTCCCTGGCTGGGCGGCAGATGGGACACAGTGAGGTGATGGTGGTGTGTCTCTGAGACCAGATCGTCCTGTTACACTTGACAGCCTACCTGGAGGCTGGGAGAACAGAGTGCATGGTCTCATGGCCACGACTGGTGTTGGGGGTTATCTTCCCAAGTCTATGCCCACCTGCACTTACCACTCATGTACCATCTTCTGCTGCACACCATGGAGCCAGAAATCACCCAGATCCCCTCCCCGGCTTTCTCTGAATGCAGCTGGCCAAGGGGAACGGAGGGCGTTTCAGGAGCTACCCCTACGTTTCAAAAGTCTCTAGGACCTTCCTCCAGAGTTTTCGTGGGATGGGTCAGCAGCAACTCCCCACTGGTTTCTGATCCACGAGCCCCTCTCAGCCCAGGCCCCAGGCTGCAAGCCAGGGAAACTCTTCCACTCGGACACACGCCTCCCTCGGAACATTTACCCGGGCTGAACGGTTACATCTACTCACGTGCTCCTAGATTATTGTCTGTTTCCTCTGCTAGAATGTAAGAGCCTGAGGCTCAGGGAAGGGATCCTGCCTGTTTTGTTTACCGCTGTATCCACAGCCCCTAGCATGGGGCTTGACTTAATAAATTTCGTGAATAAATGAACAACTTGATCATAGGAACATTGGATGGATCCACCTTGGGAGGTTTAGAAGAGGTCCCCCAGCAAGCACTCCCTCGGGGCCTGCCACACTGCAGTTTTCAGGCAGGACACTGAGCCACGGGTGGTATCTGCTGATGGTCCACCAGCCAGCCGCCACACTTCATGATCAGCACTGTGACCAATGATAACCTCGGAAAAGCCTGTATGTATCTAAAGAGATGGGACAGGTGCTAGAAAATTCCTAAGTGTTGACTGAGGCGTATGTACCCATGATTCACACACACCCCCTGAGCTGATGGACGCCTGACAGTGAGAAAAGAGGCCTGTGCCTTTCCCAGCCCTGGGAGAACAACCTGGTTCCTGAGTCCCAGCAGGGCTGTCCTGCCTCTGTCTTTTAGGACGGCTCAGCAGGTGTTCCCTGCTTCGTGGTACATTACGGGGGATGCACCATACCTCCATTCCCAGCTCTAAAAGAATCCCCACTCCCTGCGTGTCCACAAGGCCAGTGTCCACCCAGGACCTGCACCAGCACTGTCCTGCCGATGCCCCAGGGCTCCTGACGAGGGCGCAGATGTCAGCAACCTCAGCGCCCCCACCCCAGCAGGTACTCCTATCCGTGCCCTGGACATCTCTTCCTCATTCTTCAAGTCTCAGCTTGAGTCACTTCCGAAGGGAAGCCTGAGTCATTTCCCCCTGTTTTACACTCCCAGAGTCCCCTGCGCATATGTCCCTTTGCAGCACGGATCAAAATTTTAATGAAATTTAACTTGGCTGATTCACTGTTTGTTCCTGTGGGGCAAGGACTGTGTCTACCTTAGTTGCTCCCATATCTCTAGTTAACGTCCCAGGTCTGACACATCATCGGTGTTTGGCTCAGACCCTCTCACGCACCAGGTCAGACTCTCTGGCTCTGACCAACCTCATGCAGCACAAGCTGACAGCATCTCACCTCCTGCCCACCTGGGCACCTCTTGCCCCCCGCCCCCCGCCTTCACAACTTCCCCTGTGGACGCTGCTGCAGGGTCCTGATTGGCTCCCACACCAGCCATGCCAAACCCAAAAACATGTGGAAGTCAGGAACCAGTGCATAAACCTGTTCCCCCTTCTCCTTTCACCCTGAGAGATGGCCCCGACATACACTTTGTAAAGCTTTTCCGGGGTGCAGACTTAGGGATTAGGCACACCCAGTGGCGACTGGCTCAATAACGCACCCTGATTGGCTTCCCCTCCCTCCTGCTCCACTTCCTTGCCCCTCACTCTCTCCCCGACATCAGACCCCTTAACTAAGTAGTGGCAGCTAAGCCTCCACCCTAGAAAGTTTATGGAATGAATGGAGGGATGGATGTTCCTCAGCGGGAGGGTCTGCTCTGTGTGGTCCAGCCGCTCCCTCTGACCCCAGCTTCCCTCCAACACTGCCTTCACCCCTGAAGCTCTATTGCTACCTTGCACCTCCTCCTTCTTGCACCTGGTTGTCTGAACCCTGACCCCCTGCCAGGCTCTTTCCAGGTCTTTCCCAGGCTGGTCCCTGCTTGCTGAGTCCTGGCAGCTGACAGTCCTGCGGTGCATCTCAACGTGGCCCAAGTCTTTCCTGCATCCCTCACCCGCTTAGCTGGCTGTCCTCAGGCAGATCCCGAGCTTCCCCAGAGCTCCTCAGTCCTTGCTCTGGGCAACCTGGCCGCCCTGACAAGAGTCCACCCTTGCAGTCCATCTGTTTCACCTGCCCTCAACTGCCCCGTCCCATCCAGGATTCTGACCTGCATCAGGTGAGCTCCCAGCATGCCTTGCTTCAAAGTGCATGGCTCAGCCTGAAGGAGGTGGCTTGGCAGAGCCTTTCCTGGCCACACAAACAGGGGTTTGGGGCCTCTCCTAACACCAATGCATGCAGGCCAGAACTAAGATCTGGTTCCCGGTTGGAAGGCGGGGGACACACTGGGTGGGTCTTGACACCAGACCCTCTGCTCGCACACTTGGGATGGGAAGCTCAATAGTCATGACCCCACAGCTCTATGTTTGGGGAAGGTGTGCAAGTCCATGCGCTCATTCACACAACCCTCATTCATCAACGCTGCTCTGTGTGCCCAGCCCCATGCCAGGTGCTGGGGGAATAGCCAAGAGCAGTCCCTCGGGCACCCACTGTCTGGAAGAAGCATCAGGCAGGGGAAACGGGCACTTTGAGCTGTGCCACCCTTCCTGCTCTGCGCTCAGTGTTACAGGGAGGCAGAGAGGACATCTGGGAAGTACTGCTTCTTTCACAGGGGAAGGGAGGGCATGCCAGGGCCACCCAGCACCACTCCTTGTCTCTGTCTTGTTCCATACCCCATCTTGGCCTAGCCCCATCTATGAGCCAGGGAAACCTCCTTACACTCTGCAGTGAGATATAACAACCTAGAGATAAAAGAACTAATGGCTTCCCATGGCCTGGAGGGCATGTACGCATCCCCTGAAGGGCAGGCTCCTCCCTGCCCAGCCCCTCTGATTCAAGGGCCTGGGAGAGCAGCCGGGACCGAGTTCCGAAATCCCGGGTCTCATAGAACAGTTTGCAGGAGGCCAGGCCAGGAGCACTCAAGGAGCCCGTGCTGGGGCTGAGCCTGCACCCTCAGGAGATCACACTCCGGCCAACCTGGGGATGCCTCATCTCCCTTGGCCTCCCTGCCTGCTGCTGTGACCGTGTGTCCACGCCTTTCTGGCAGCCTCTCCTCCTCTGGACCTGCCACCCACGCTCTCCTGGTTCCCCGCCTTCCTCTCTGGCCTTGCCAGCTCAGGCGCTTGTGGAGTCCTCCTTACACTCCGTGTTGTTCGGGGTCTCGCCCCACGTCCTCATCTCTTCTCTCCCAGCAGTCCCTGCCTCTGTCTCCATCTCCCAGGGCCCCCGAGGCTCTGCTGATGACTCCCAAACCTCAGCCTCCACCCTGTCCTTTCCTCTGAGAGCCCAGCCATAGAGCTGGCCACCTACTGGGACCACAATCCCAACGCGATCTCAGTACTCCTTCCACACCCTCTACTTTTCCAGGAGGCTCTTTATTGGGGGATGACACCCCCCCCTCCAGCTGTCCAAGCTAGAGCTTCTCACCTCGTCTTCGATTCCTCCCTTTCTCTCACCTCCTTTGTCCAAGCAATCACCAATCTCATCGATTCCACCTTCTTGTCTCCGTTCTGTCATCTACTACCCTCCTTTCTGACCACAACACTTTAAGGCCACCACGCTCTCCTTCACCCAGACCCCAGGGATGGCCTCGAGGTTAGCCCAGTATCACAGTGATTGTCCTCAGGTGCCAGTCGGATGTCGCCCGCTTGCTCCAAATCTTTCAGCTATGCTTTGTAGCTCTCCAGATTAAAGTCCAATTCCTCAGTTTAGCACCCAGGGCTCTTCAAGGCTTGTCTCTTGCCCCCCTCTCCAGCAGCATCCCCTCCTCTTGGCTTCAGGCTCTCCACACCTGGGGCTCTGCCTCCACACTCCCCAGCAGGATCCTGGGCACCTGGTGCCAGGACAGAAGCTCTGGATGGCAGGTGTCGGGAAAGGCCAATGCTCCAAGTAAAGTAAGGGGGCGAGGCCTTGGTGTGTACCTCAGTTCCTTGTGAGTCTGACCAATGTGAGTCAGTTCCCTGAGACTCCTATTTGGAGTCAGAGGGGCAAAATCTAGATCCTGGATCACTGTGGCCCACCAGGATGACGACGGCTGAGGGGTTGGCTCTCCCACTGCCATCACATTCATCCATGTACATACTGTAGACAGTATGGCTGCCCTGGAGGGGATGGTGACGAGCAGGACAGCTCTCACGTGCTGAGCCTTTACTGAGCACCTGGCGCTCCGCTAAGCATTTTTGCGCCGTATCTCATTAAATCTTCCCATGAACCCTGGCCTTTTTGTGTGTGTGTGTGTGAGGAGATCAGCCCTGTGCTAACATCTGCCAATCCTCCTTTTTTTTTTTTTTTTTTTTGCTGAGGAAGACTGGCCCTGGGCTAACATCTGTGCCCATCTTCCTCCACTTTATATGGGACACCGCCACAGCATGGCTTGCCAAGCGGTGTGTCGGTGCGCACCTGGGATCCAAACCGGCGAAGCCTGGGCCGCCGCAGTGGATTAACCGCTTGCGCCATGGGGCCGGCCCCACCCTGGGCTTTTTTATTATTCCCATTTCATAGATGTGGAAATGGAGGCCAGAGAGGTTGAATAGCTTTCCCACTGTCAGCTAAAATGTGCTAGACCTGGAATTTGAATCCATCTCTATTGGATTCCAAAGTCATTAAAACACAAGGGAGTAATTTAAGGCATGGATGTGAGTAGAAGACTTTCCAGAAAGGGGAAATGAGAGAGAGTAGGCAGTAAAAACAGAGAGAGTGACGATTTGGAGATGGGGTGACGGATGATGGAGAAATCGCTGCTCTGCCCAATCAGGTTTGTTACTCCCATAGTTAGAGGTGACTGGGGGAGGTGAGAGTGTCAGCAGGAGGGGGACATGCCCTCCAGGTGCCCCATCTTCCTCCATAACCCCGGCTCCTTGCAAGGCTGTGTGGCATGGAACAGAGGGGGGCAGAGAGTGTCAGGAAAGGACGTTTTAAGTCCTCCTGGCCAGAGACTCCACCCAGGGCCTCCAAATGGGCCTCGTGAGGCAGATCCTCGCAAAGGCAGGCATTCATCATTTTTACATCTGCGTTCAGATCCCTAATAAGGAAGTAATAATATTACCAAGCCTTTACCACGCTTTCTATGAGCTAGTGAGAAGACTAATTATCTGATGACACTAATAAACGGTTATGATGTTATTAAAAATGGCACCAAGCTAGGATTAATAGGCTCATCAACTGGAGGGAATCGGGTTTCACAAGGTCCCCTGCATGTGCTGTCAGGGTCCGTGGCCTTAATGGAGACTGGGCTGCAGGGAGCCCACGGACGAGGCCCCTTCCTTTCCCCAGCCGAGGGTCAGCTTAGGAATGTCTGCCTGCTGCTGGGTTTTTCTGACCCACCCCCTCGCAAATGGCTCTTCAAAGCTCTCGGGCTGCTGGAGATGCTGTGGGTGGCAGGACCAGCGTCAGCCCTGCTCACTTCTGCACGTGGCCTCCACCCTCCACGTGACCCCCCTCCTTCCCCAGCCCAGCTCGCCTCTGCAAACCACGGGCTCAGAACCCACCTGGAGCCCCACTCACAGAGCACAGGGGGAGCTGACGGATGGAGATGTCTCTGGGGCCTGCTGACTAATTTCCATAATAATTACAGTTATTACTAATAACGGTGACAACACCACTCCCTTCCCTTTATACTGAGTTCCTCAATCTAGGAGCTGCTTCCCTACCAGTTGTCTCCTCCGAGCTGCACAAGACGCTGGGAAGAACTCAGGGCAGGTATTAATACACTTGCTGTCAAAAAATGAGCTAAGGGAGATAAAGGGACTTCCCGAAGCCCCCTCCCCAGCCTCAAAGGAATAACCACAGTGATAAAAATAAAAATAAGAGCAAGTACCGATACGGTGCCAACTACATAACGTACATACTTACATTATGTAATGTACATTATGAACTTACTTAGTCGTCACAACAGCCTATGGGTTAGGTTTTATTATTTCTGTTTTACAGATGAGGAAACTGAAGCACAGAGAGGTTAAGAAACATGTCCAGGAGCACACAGCTAGTAAGTGGCAGAGTGGGACTCAAGCCCAGCACGAATTCATAGTCTTTACCGTTAGTCTCTCCCACCAGCCTTCCACGGGAGCCCGATTTCCTGGGGCCTAGGGAATGACTCCACTCCACTGGTAAGGCTCTGCCTGAGTCTTCTTGCTCTGAGCTCCAGCCTCCCTCCCCTCCCAGCCTCCAAGGTCCCTGTATGGCAGCTCCCCTCCGACAGGGGCAGGAGGGCTAACAGAAGGCCCCATGCTGCCTGCCCCCACCAGAGAGGCAAAGTGATAACGATCCCTTTGGCTGGCACTTTTCAGGTTGCAAAGACCTACTGTGTGAACCTACCTCTGCCCTGGCTCCTTGCAGGGGTCAGAGCACAGGGCTTTGGAAGCAGACAGCCTCCAAAGACTCCACCACTTTGAATCCCAGCTCCACTGCTTACTAGCTGGAGGCCTTCCCTCTCTGCCTCAGCTTCCTTGTCTGTGAAATGGGTTGCGATAACAGTACCTACCTCACCGGGTTGTTGTAAGGATAAATGAGAGGAGGAATGTTAGGGGTCTAGTGTGGATCAGGTCCTTGCATTCATTAGCAGGTCTTGGATAGAAAATGCTTCTGGAAAGTTGAGGCCCTGAGCTGGAAGGCAGGTAAGGTGTATTACGTGCCAGGTGAGCCTGTACAAAGGGCTCCTCATTTAATTCCTGCAAGAAATATAGGAGCTACGGAAGATGTTAATTACTTCTATTTTAGAAGTGATGAAATTAAGGCTCAGTAAGGTTGATGAACTTACCCGGTGGCACATCTACTAGGTGGTTAAGGCAGAATTTGAACCCTGGATCTACTGGACGGCCGCCTGGGCTCCTAACTACTATGTGTGTGCTTACCACGTCTTACAAGCCTCCCTCGTATTGAGGGCTTGCTGTGGGCCGTGCCCTGCACCAAGTACTTCCTGTCCAGAGTCACAATAATCCTCTGAGGAAGGAGGAATTAACACCCATTGGATAGAAGAGGAAAGCTCTTAGAGAGGCCCAGTAACTTGCCCCTGTTAACACAGCTAATGAATGAGGAACCCGGACTTGAACCCAGGGCCTCCTGACTCCCCCCTGCTGTGGTCTCCCTAGACTGTTTTCTCTCTGGCTTCCTCCCAGTGTCCCACAAACCCCAGGCCCCTCCCACCAGCTGCTCCCTCTCCCCAAACCTCCACCTGCCTGCTTTGGCTTCTTGCTCCCCTGGGTCCTCTCCCCATCTCAGGCAGAGTACAAGTCTGCCTTCTCAGAACCTCCCAGCTGAGCCTTGCTCGCCATCCCTTCATCCCAGCCCTCGGCTCCCTGGACCACCTGCTCCCCTCTGGACCCAAAGTAACTCAAGGCAGCGACAGATCTATCTCTGTGTCCCAGAGTTTCATAAACGGTTTGTACCAGCACCTCGCACACATGGCTGGGGCATCCTTAGGGAGCTCTTAAAGGAGCAGAAGGAAGGCAGTGAGGAGCTGAGGGACTCCTCCAGAGCGAGCTCATCAAAGACACCAGTAGGAGAAGCTCTGAGTTGGATGGGGGCCAGCGCACGTGTGCTTGTATGGAGGGGAATTTCTGGGAGTTGGGGTGCATGAGCAAGACAGGCCTAGGGTCACAGCCTTTGTCTCCATCTCCCCTGCCACCAGGGCCCCTGTCTGCCAGGATGCCCCATACTGACGTGCACACAGGACTTGGCCAAGCTCCCCAGGCTCCCGCCTCACTTACGTGGTCGATGAGCTCCTTGATCATCCCGTTCCATTGGCCCTTGTCGTCCTGCGCCCCGTACTTGCCGTCCTCTACCAGCCGGATCTCGTAGGAGAAGCCCAGGATGTGGGCCAGTTCCTTGAGCAGGTCGATGCAGTAGCCCTCGAACCGGTCATTCCCGAACAGGGTCCTGTCGGACTTCCGGAACATGACAAAGGGCTCCTCCTGCAGGACAGATGGGAGAAAGGCTGACAAAGGCAGAGTGGGCGGCGAGAGGCAGGCTGAGGCCGGAGAGCTGGGGCCAGGTCCTCTGCAAAGGTATTCTACGCCACCTTCGGGGTGGCTCAGAACGGCCTGCTAAGTCAGGAGAGGGAAAGCACATTTCCTGAGAGCCCACTTTGTGCCTCACAGACGGCCACATACTGGCAGTCCCAGCATGAGGTGGGGGCTCAAGAAGTATTTATTGATTTAACTGTCTAATGGTCACAGAGCTAGTAAGTGAGGAAACAGGGATTTGAACTCAAGACTGTCTGATTCCAAATCCAATGCTCTCTCTGCCGCACCATCAACACCGGGCAGTGATTCTCAAAGTGTGGTGCCTGGACCAGCAGCATCACCCGGGAACTTGTCAGAAATGCACCTTCTCGGGCTCCATCCAGACCTACTGAACCAGGAACTCTGGGGTGGGGCCCAGCAACCCCTGTGTGAAGACGCCCTCCAGGGGATTCTGGTGTCTGCTCAAGAGTGGGCACACTGCAGCAGAAGGCCCTTCATCAAGTATCTTCCCAGACTTGTCCCCAAGCTCCGGTTTACAAGATGAGATCTATATACTCCCCGATACCTTTCTTGCTTTCTAAGGATCTCAGTCCCCAGGTGAGTGATTCTTGATAATCGTGTAGCTTGCATTGGTATGTGGATGTGCAAGGCACTGGTAGATCAGTAAACGAGACAGCGCCTGCAGAGGGCCACGCACGGAGCCCAGCAGAGCAGGAGTGCTCAGTAGAGAGTAGTCAGTATGGTTTCATTTAACCTTAAATTCAACCTTTTGGAGGAGATACTAACAATCCATTGTATGGACGCAGAAAGTGAATTCACGAGGAGAGGACCTGAGTGACCTCAGCCAGCCGGCACAGAGAGGATCTGAACTCGGGTCAGTGTGGCCCCAGAGTGCGAGCTCTGAACCACCTCACCGTGCCAGAGGCCCTGAGTCATGGGGTGCCACTCCGTGGTGGGTAGGGGTCCTCAGAAGGTAGCTTGTGGGGCCTGAGCACAGGTGACAGTTGTCAGGACAGGCTCCCTCCCTCGCAGGTGATGGGGAGCCAGTGAAGGGCTTTGTCTGATTTCTCATACGGAAACAAACCCCTGGCAACCCTGCAAAGAATAACTGAGAAGAGGCAGGAAAAACAGCGGAAAGGAGCTCTTGACCTCGTCCAGTGTGAGATCCACAGAGTGACGAACTGTGGGCTGTGACGTGGCAAAATCCAGGCCCGCAGCACTGTCCCAGAATCCAGCAAGTCCATGTTCCTGCTGGCTCCATCCACCCGGCTTCACTTACATACCCTGTCCTGAGCCTGTGGTGGACAGGCTGACCTCTCAGCAAACTCAACATTTACTGAGTTCCTACTGTGCACCAGGCACGGATTTAAACTCTTTCTCACAGGCTGTTTGATTAAGCCTTACAGCTTGCAAGAGAGGTGCCATTATCTATTTGATAGGTGAGGAAACTGAGGCTCAGAGAAGGTCGGTGAGTTGCCCAAGGTTACAGAGGACTTGAACTACAATCTGAAGGAGTTCAGGTCCAATCCTTCCTGACTGTAGCTCCTCGGCCTCTTTCTGGGCCTTCACCTTCCCCAAAGCCGCCTCGGCACCCCCACATGTCAGAACGTCTCAAGCCTTCAGCAGATGGGTGACAACCATTAGCTGATGGAATGCACATGTGCTGGGAATCTCACGTCCACACGCCCACAAGAAGGGCATACAGCTGATTATAGAGGCCTCCCATCATCCTCTCAACTGGTGGGGCCATTCCTTTGACATCGTGGGCCCCTGCAGCGGGGTGAGCATGGAAGGCCCTGGCAAAGCCCCTCATGGGAGGTCCTCGGCACAGAAACCTACCAGTGGCCTCTGGCCAGGCTCTCGCTGCGGCAGGCGGGTTTGCCTCTCTGGCTCTGGCTCTGGCTCCCCAGCAACACTACCTCTCCGAATCCCACCCCACCCAGGACTGATTTACTCCAGATTTTCACAGTCCCAGGAGATGCTGCAGAGAAGGGGCTAGGGAGTGTCTACATCCCAAGGGTCTCCGGCCTCTCCAGGGATTTGGAGAAAACCACTTCTTAGTCTAATTGGGTGGAAAGCTGGGTCCTTCGGCTAGACTCCATGCTAAATCTCAGCGCCTCCCATCCCCAATGCCAACCAAGTAGGCAGCTCACAAGGTTGGAGACAGGAGTCCGGGAAGGGCCAGGGAAGGTGCTGGGGCTACCTGGAGGAAAGGGGGCTTTGGCTAGTGTGTACACCGCCTTGGTGCAACTTAGTCTCTGGGAAGGTGCTGCCCAAACCCTGGCATGTGGCCTGGTGAGCAGGGCCTGGGTGTGGTTTCAATCCCAACTCATCCGTTTGGTCAGCTGCTCTTGTGCAGTGAACAAACTGCACCACCGCACCTGGTGGCCCTGACATTAGCTCAAGGGAAGAATTGGAGAGAAGGTAGCATCTTTCTCAGGGGAATCATCCGCCACGTACGGATTCCCTGGGCAAAATCTACCTTCTTCTTTAAAACGGGGATAATAATAGGACCTACCCTACAGGATTGTTGGGGAGATTAAATGAGTCAATCTATGAAAAGCACTGACAACAGTGCCTGGCAAATATAAGCTGCAATATTATTATTATTATTATCATTAATATTAATATCATTATCATCTTCTTTCTGTGTGCTGGGTGGCCTGTTACTGCAGTGACCTTTCCAGCCTAGAGACCATGCCCAATGTCACTAAAGGTTAAAAATCACAGCTGGCAGGCGGAAAACCATTTCGGGAAAGGTCCCCGAGACAGCTCACTTCCTGACCCTCTCTCTGGCCCCTCCCTGGCCCTATCCTCTAAAATTAGCACTTCATCTGTGAAGCCACCGCAGCCACAGAATCTATACATCTCCATATAAATACGCTGCCTTCGGAGCAGCTGTAAAATGCCATTAATTTCGGGAAGTGCTTTGCGGACGGCATACATATTTAACAGCCAAAGCCCAGAGCATTAAAATGGTGCTCGCCTTCGTAATGTGTCTCTAGACCTGCAGCATTTCCTAGGGGGTAATTCTGAACTCCGCCAACTACTTATTCATGGACTATTTCACAATTTATTACTGGAAATGTCCAGACAGCCAATTCACAAGCTCTCTCGGCTGCTAATCGATTGCTCAGTGAAGGTGCCCTCAATTTCATAACTTCACGCTCTCCTATCGCTCTGGGAGAACAGCCGTAGGAGCAGGGGTAATATTTCTCTTCAACAAGTCACAGGAAACAGGGGTCCAGAAAAATAACCTTTTCCGACTTTCTGTTGCCGAGGCTCTTAGTCTAGTTTCTCTCCGATCGCTTACACCAGCGTGAAACCTGGGCCTAGTGCTAAGCTTCGCCTGGCGACAGGCCCTGCGGAGTTGGAAGAGGGGGTCTTGGGCAAAGGATGCAAGGGTGAGCTGCCTAACAGCTGCGTTCCCAAGCCCCCTTCTGACTTAGGCAGCATCAACACCCACCCACACATGCACGCACACGTGTGCACAATGCCGCTGGCACAAATACACCACGTTCTCGGACGTTCTGTCTGCCTAGCCCTGCTTGGACACAGACGCCAAGGACCCCGGACCCAAGGCCTTGGCTTCTGCTGGTTAGCACCAGGACAGAGCAGTAGGGGTCCTGCCCTCCCAGCAGGTGGGGCCTAGAGTGGTCCCCAGCCTGGGATGGTTCTCCCAGTCCCCAGCCTGGCTTTTTTAGCTTTTCCCCTTTCCTGCTGCTGGGTGCCACGGCTCCAGCCCGCCCGGCAGTTGAGTGTAAGTGGGTCACGATGCACACCCGGCACAAATACACCATCAGTGCGTATCCAGACAGCCGTGCATAGCCAATCCCACACCCACACAGGTACCCACGTGCATGCCGACACCACCGCTCACTTCAGCAGCCAAAAGAAGCCTGAACCTTCAAAAGCAGGGCCCCCAGGAGTGAATCAGGTGTGTTTGCCCGGTGTGTGAGCTGAGGTTTGGGCGGATGAATGTTTCATGAGCTCATGGAAGAGTGGAACCTGACAGAGGCTGAGGCCAGGCAGGGGGAGGGCGGGGAGGGCAGGCTTCCAGCCTCTTGCTGCTGCTGTTTCAGCCTCAGGAATGGGGAAGGCCTCCTGCGGCTCTGAGGGGTGGGTGGGGGATCCATGCTCTGGCCCTCTGTGTGTCCAGGGTAAGGCGCCCTTAGCACCTAACCCCGAGGTTCAGGATAGGAGAGAAGCGGAGGGGGCTTGGGGGCAGGCCACACATCTCTGTGCTCTCTGCCACATCCAGAGTCCAGGAAAAGGCAAGAGGAGAAGAAACGCCTTTCCTCGGGGTCTCGGTCCAGCCCTGCTCTCCAGGGCAAAGCAGTCGGATGTTCCTGCATTCCTGTCTTGGTACCTGCCTGTCACTCAAAGCACTGTTGCCCTGACAACACACTTGCAGACAGGCAAGGGCCAGTGCTCTCAGCGGGAGGTGCTGGCCCTGCTTTCAGGCTGCCAAGCATGGGGCTGGGTTTTCAGCAGGAGCAGCGGGGCTGGGTCAGGCTGGGCCACTCCCCACAACTGGTGCAGCTGTCCCAAAGAGCCCCAGCCTGAGAGCACCCCCCAGGGCTCTGGGACATGCAGACCACTTTCGGCCACATTCCCTTGAGTGTCTGGACCAGCTCTAGGTTTTCCAGTGGCTCTAGGCCTGTCCTCGTGTGGGAGTGGGCATCTCTCTCTCTCTCAGTAGACCCCGAAGACATTTTCAGCTGGATGCAGAGAGTTTCTTGGAGGCCAGTGTAAAGGCTGTGTGTCACATCCTCTGTCCGTATCAGGGATGCTCCAGAGGTCATCCCCTCCATTCCTCTGTCTCCAAGAAAGACTGGGCTTCTATCACTGCCCCACAGGGAGAAGCAGACTCAACCCTCTATGATTTCTGGGCAGTGGGGGTAGAGAGAGCCAAATCATGTGTCACCACCAGACCATGCGAGTATCTGATACTGCGTAATGGGGTTAAGATATTCAGTGGGACCTTCAAGTGGGTCAGCAGCTATATCAGAGGTCAAGGCAAAGGGGTCCAGGAGTAGGAGATTATCATGATGTCAGGGCCAGGAGCTCAGACCTTGGCCAAGGCAAGGGATGAGATGGTGGTGGTTGGGATGTGGAGTTTAATGTATCAGTAGGAGACTAGAGCTCTGAAGGGCTCAGGAGGTCACAAACCTTAATGCTTTCCCAGGCCAGCATATGGGGAAACCCATAACAGTAGCAGCCAAATGTAAACAATAGGGAGTGGTGGGGTCTGTGGTGAGCCAGGGAATGCCCACCAGGCCTGAAAGACACTCAAATACAAGTTCAAAGTTTATAACGCACCCTGTGCTAGAGATAACCTCTGTGACCATGGTCAGGAGTCAATCTTCGGTGAATTTCAGGGCTCTTCTTGTGGGTGGAAGCAGGGACTTTCTCTAGAACTCTCCCTCTGCCTACTGTATGAAACCCGAGCTTACTGGGGACTGGATTTGTAACCAACAATAATAATGACAATAGCAGCTATTAGACAGCACGCACTCTGGGCTATTTATATTTATTAATCATCCTCTCAAGTCTATGAAGTAGGTACCATTATTATCACCTCTCTTTTTCAGATGGGGAAACTGAGGCATCGAGCAGTTAAGCAATTTTCCAGGTTCCTACAGTTAGTGAACAGGAAATCCAGGACTCAAGCCCAAAGGTCTGTACTCTTAACCATCACACGCTCTTGCCCTGTGTCCTGGTCACACTGCATGTCCCAAATTGCTGCTGGGCTCATGTTTCCCGGATGAGGGGCGGTGGAACAGATGGAGCCATGTCCAGGCTACGGGCCAGGAGGGGCTTTTCCCCTTCCCTATCCTCGGGGCGCCTGAGCGCCAGCAAGCAGGACCTCCGGTGAGCAACCGAGCGTAGCAGGTGGGGACCTTTGCAAGAAGCTGCGAGTATTGACCAAGAAGCTTCGAGAAGAGCATGGATGTCTGCCAGATTCTGCCTCTGCTGGTGTAGAAAAATCCCTCATGCCTTTGCAGAAGGGTCTTACGCCCTTGAAATCAGGCTGCTGCCGTTTTAATAAAATTTAACCCTGTGCTCTTTCAAGGTGTGTGTATTTTGCATCCTTCTGGCATATTACCTTTACCTCGCCTCTTACTGTAAGAGTATTGTTTTGCGGCTGAATCATCTCAGCTCATTTAATCATCTCTCCTCCTAATCTCTGAAAGCACACTGGTTTTACCTTTTTTTAATCTAGTCTTGTGAAAAGTGTTTTATTTATATCTCACATTTTATGCAGCTCTGCTTTTAATCTTTCACCACCTTTTTATTATTTTATTTTTAACCTTTTATATTTTAGCTTTGTCACACTTTTATCCTTTTGCTTTCTGACATTTTGGTTTTACATTTTTCACCTTGTCTAGCCGGAGCTGTTAATTATTTATTTTAATTTTTCATCTTTCTTGATGGCTTTCCTTTTATCTCATTCCTTATTTTCGTTTTTCTCTTTATTATTCTCCTTTTAACCTTTTTATTTTGTTCTCTTACAACTCTCCTTTTTATCTTGTCTATTTTTATCCACATCAATTATCCTTTAATTGCTCATCAGTCTTCACTCGAATCCCTTTGCTGTTTTTATTTGTTTCTTTTTAATCTTTTAGATTTTTTTCTTTACGATTTTTTGCCTGTTCCTGACGAGAACATTCGACTTTTTGGTTTTAGCAGCCTGATTTTTATATTTTTTTAGTTAACAAAAAGTTTATCAATAAAAGCAGGCAGGATGTATGGTTGTCAGGAAGATGCCAGTGGGGGTTTCACCCCAAATGAGGGACGCAGGTGTCTCCCCAGCCCTCTCGTTCTGGCTCCTTCAACAGTGGGTCCAGAGCCACCATTAGGTCTCCATCGCCTTTATCGGATCCTCTCAACAGTCACAGCCCTGGGGACTGGGGATGAGACCCACAGGCTACAACTGCTCCCTAGAAGCCCATGGTGCCCCTGGCGTCTGCTGCTCCCTGGGGTTCCTGGAAGAATGGGGTTTAACTATCACATCCCTCTGCTCCGTGGTGTCTACCACCCAGCCACGGAGCATGTACAGGGTGAATCACACTAGAAGGAGGACCTAGGACCGTCCAGTAGGGCCTGGCTGAGCTGCCTCTGGTGAGGCGGCAGGCGGGGCCGCCCCGAGTGCCGTGGAAGGCTCAGCGCGGGGTGTCCAGCCCTGCTCCCAGGTTCCATCTGTGGCAGCCTTACTTTATCTGCGGCTCCAAACCGGGTTGAGTTCCCTTTTTTTGTGGAGAATGACCTCAGCCCGTGATCCTTACAAACATATTGGCTTTATTTTAAGGAAAAGCTGACCAGGGCCAGAATTGTCCTCAAAGGGTCTTTGGTCAAAATCCACCAGGCTGTCTCCCCCAAATATGGCCCAGCTTAGGCCCCCAAGAGCAGTGCTGTATCTCCAGAGGTTGGTGCTGAGCCTCCAGACACCCTGGAGGCCTTCCTGGAGGGGGTGGCGCACGTAGAGCAGGCACAGTTCTGTCAGTCAAGGAGGGCAGCGGCCTGGGTGTGTCCTCTTGCCCACCCTGAGTTCCAAGGTGCAGAAAGCCTGGGAGACCCCAAGAGCCACTCCTGGGTTGAAATGTTCGGAAGAAGCAGGCACTACACAGCCCTGGGGAATGCAGAGAGGGTGGCAGGGAGAGTGGCCGTGGCCGAGAGCCCTCGGGACGGGACACTGTGCGGTGTGGCATGTGTGGGCTCCCAGCCCCCGCCGGGCGCTCCAGGTGTGGCCACAGCATGCACCACAGCTGGGGGGACCAGTGGGACGGCCTTTTCCCTAGGAACTGAGGTGGAGGAGGTGGCCCCTGAGTCCTGGCGCAGAGGGCAGGTTAACCCTCCTTCCTGCTGCCCCCTCATGGTTCCTACTCAGGCCTCAGGGGCTCAGGGGTGGGTGGGGGTCAGATGCAAACACACAGGCTGCTGCAGAAGGGCTGGCCAAGCGGGGGTCTCAGGCCCGCTCTGCTTTTGGGAAGAGGCGGCTCAGTCACCCCCTGGGGTCTCTGGCCTGTGCTCATGAGTAGAGCTGCTCTCCGAGGGCTTTCTGAGGGACCCTAAATGTTTCCACCTTCCTGCATCTCCATCTCCCCCGTCTTCCAGCCTCCCAGCAGCCTCTAAGAGGTGTCCAGTCTATGCTGGGTGGGGCGACAGAGGGGTCTTTCCAGCCTTGATGGCCAGCCCGCCCCCAGGTCAGATAGTCCCTCCTGCGGGGCTGTAGGCTCTTACCAGCACTGTGGTGACAATTAGTGACCTGTTTGTCAGAGAGTCGGTGACGTTAGGGCCTCGGCCTTTGGCGACCTCCGTGATGTTGAGCCCCTCGGCAGGACTCCACACTCCAACCTGGATGGACAGACAGACGGAGAACAGGAGGCTAAGTCCTCAGTCTCTCCATCCTTTCTCCACACCAACAAGCCCATTGTCTCGTTCATTCTTCATGAGCATCATCATCGTTGCTAACATGTTTTGAGCGAACCTTTCTGACAACCCCGCTGCCACCTTCCTTCCAGGAGGAGGGCCCCAAGGGGTCAAGTCTTCTGAATTCTGCCTCCTCTCCCTTGCTGACAAACCCATCACAGCTTGAAGGGACAATGTGGAGGGAGAAGATGAACGGAGTACAGACAGTCCCGGGGACCTCAGTGGGAGCCCGTGTGGGGTGCAGCAGGTGCCATGAGGAAGTCAGGGGTCCCGGGTCAAAGCCAGGTCCTGCCCTGGGACAGAGTCGCTCCGAGCCTGGTGGGCCTCCCACCTCCTGGGGAAGACCCTGGACCCCCAGCTGCTCACTCACCAGGTCTCAGTGCCAGTGCCAGCTCTGGACCCAGACGCCCCCCAGAGCCCCAGACAGGGCCTGGAGCAAGGGAGATTCACTAAGCATTTGTGGAATGAGTGGGTAAACGGACGAGGTGTCATGTGCAGGAAGGCAGGATGGGCAGGAGGCTGCTCTTTGTAGCTGTTTTGGGCGGGGAGTGGAACAGAGTTCTATTGGAGTCTGGGATGCTGCTGGATTTGAAGGCAGTTTGCTTCGTGGTTTTACTTCCAAAGTTGGCAGATACCCCGGCTGAGGTGGCATAATCTCTGTCCCCACAGTGCCCTTGTTGAAACCAGGCCTGAGGCCGGAGGGATGCAAGGGAAGATCAAGTTCACAAACTGCGCTAAAGCCCTGGGCCTCTGGAAGGTCCTTTTGGACCCAACTATGTCCAGCTTTGCCCCCATCTCAGCTCCTCTCTCTCGAGGAAGGCTCGGCACGCCCACTCTGTCCTTGGCCCAGTTGGGGGGGCACTCGGGACACCTAATCAATTAAACAAGAGGCCATTTGCAAACATCCCATTAAGAGAGCTGTGCAAAGCAGATAGCAGAGAGACATGTAATTATGCTCGGGTAATTCTGCCTTAATCCTCCCAAAGCCACCGGCTGGAGCTGGCTGGATCAGCTATGACCCAGCTTAGCAAACAGAAGTGATGACAGGAGAGGCAGAGTGGCTGTGCGTGGGGGCTCACACCCTCCCCAGGCAGGGTCTATGCAGACCCCCCAGAGCCAAGAGGAGAGGAGACAAGCAGACAAAGAGGCTCTTCTCTCAAGTGGGCCGAGCTCTGTACGAGGGTCCCTAGCAGCACGCCTGGGCACAGGAGGCGCTCCGCAAACCTCTGTCTGAAGGCCAAATGAACAGCAGGAGCCCCTGCCCCAGCAAGCGTCTACTGAGCTCCGACGGCATGCCCTGCTGGACACCAGGAGCGGTGGGCCATGAGAACAGTTAGCACTGAGGAGGGTCCAGCCTGCAGAGGCTCCCTGCCCACAGGCTGGGTGCTGCAGCCAGGAGCCTCTGCGGGCGCCTCTGCAGGTCAGCCTCTGTCCGGGTGTAGTAAAGAGCTTTTCTTGAGTACTAGCTATGGTCAATATGTACCAGTTGCCGGGAGGGCTATTGGGAGAAGGATGCTGCGGGTGGGTTGAGACAGAAAGAGTGCTCTAATGATCAGTTACTGATGCCTGCTATGGGCATGGGAGCGGGAAGTGGTGGCACACGTGCCATTTCATTGCCATCCTCAGAATTTTAGGTTATCCCCAGAGATGGATAGCTGAGGAGCAAAAGTGAGACTACTTGAGTGAAAACGATTTCAGTAGTACGCCAGAGGAGGGAGGGAGTGCCCCAGCACTGAGGGGTTTAAGCAGAAGCAGGAAGACTGCTTGATGAGAACTCATATAGTCTGTATGGGGTTCCACCAACTGGCCTCGAAGATCTTAGGAGCAGAGGCCACAGCACCTGTCCTGAAGGGACCATGCAGATGAATGAGTTGCAGAGGAATGGTGAGGTTTCCCCGGCCGCCCCTCCCCAGCACGGTGGCCCCATGAGTCTGTGGGAAACTCAGGAGTGAATGGAGTAACCTTGGCCACCAGATGCAACCCAGGCAGAGCCAGGGCCGTGCCTGCGGGAATGAACCAAGGAGACAGAGGCTACTCCTGCAACAGGGCGATCGTGTGGGCAAAGACCCAGAGGTGCAGGGGAAGGGAGTGTGACTGGGCCACGGGGGGCAGCAGAGACTAGGCTTGGAGAGGCAAGTGGGGCATTTCTTGGAGACCCTTAATGGCTGGGGTGAACGGCTGAAGCTAATGACTCGGCATTGGGGAGCCATGGGCAGTTTCAGAGCAGGGGAGAGCTCTGCTTTGGGAAGCTTCATCTATGTGCAGGCTAGGGGTGGCTGGAGGGCTCAGGAGTGGAGGTGGGAGGCCAGGCAGGGGTGCTAAAATAATCCAAGGAGGAGGCCTGAACCAGTGGGGAGGGGGAGGAGAGGAATCAAAGACTCCTGAAGGCCCATAGCCATCAGAGCTGGCCCCTCCACTTCCTGGCCTCTGCTCCCTGCATTTCATACGCCCCACTACCAGGGTTGGAGAGGTGCTCTGGTGTCTCCCAGGGACCAGCCTGCTGTGGCAGAGGGTGTGGCTGAGCCTCCCGCTCTGAGGTCCCAGGGGACGCTGAGAACTGGGGGCTAATGTTAAATCCTCCTTCTCAGCCCAGCAGTCTGACTTTGATAGAATATGCTGAAGGTTCCCAGGGATCATAACCAGCCTCAGTACAAACATTTCTATGGAAGCCAGGGGGGAGGCCCCAGACCCAGGCGGGCCTGCTCTCTTCGTCCAAACTCCCTGGAATCACAGAAGCCCAGAGTGGGAAGTTCAGAATCCACGTGCTTCAACTTCTCTCCAATGGTAAGAGTCCCCTCCAGCCTCCCAGACAAGCAATCACTTTGTTCCAACTTTGCTTAAATGCCTCCAGTGACAATGAGCTCACTATGCCCCCAGCAGAGACCCCCTGGTCATTAGAAAATTTCTCTGACCCAAGGACATGTCTGTCCCTCTGCCCCATGACAGCCCTGCAGGGACTTACAGTCTGTCTGCCCCAAGAGCCTTTCATTTCTTTTCCCAGCTAAGCATCCCTGATGGCCGTTGCTTGCCGGGTAATAGTTTGGGAGTCTACCCTGGCCAGGCCACTGGTTCTGTGCCCTCCATTCTGGCCAGGGGTTCGAGTTGTCTGAAGGGCTAAGGCACAGGCCACACTGGATCATGTCGAGCCCCAAGGGGGCAGCTGGATTGGGGCTTGCCCCCTCCCTCTGGGCCTTCACCTGGGGTCTGTTGTAGCGAACTTAGGGGGCCCCTGCTCCTCTGCCTGAGTTCCCGCTCTGGAGCCCACGCACCTTCTCCAGGCCATCCTCCTTCAGGCTGATGATGTCCAGATCGAAATCCGTCCGTAAGCCACTGGTTTTGTTGAAAACAATCCGTCCAGTTAATCCTTCCCATTGAGCCTGCCGGAGGAAAGAGGGCAGAGCGACAATTCCTCGGGCTCATAAATCATCATTCGGTACAACTGTACAATGCTTCATTTTAATTACTCCTTGCACTGATACTGTTCCCCCAAGACCATGATTAATTAATAATCACCTCCATCATTGCCTGGGCTGTGGTGTGAGCCAGCGATTTCCATAAATTCTATTATGCTCTTTAGCCAGCTTTACACTTGCACCTTCTTGTGTACAACATCGATCTCGGATGTGCTCAAATGAGCCCCCGCCTCAAAGCCATGAGAAGGAGGAGCCAGGTCAGGTCCCCAGAGAGGGGCAAGGAGGCGGGCGGGCAGAGCCGGGGCAGGCGAGACCTGCCGAGGGGCAGAAAGACAAGAGGGCAAGCCGGCCCTGGCTGGAAAGCCAGACCCTTGGGGTAGCCCCCAGACAGCCAGGGGAGATACAGAGGGTCACGCCACCAGCCCCAGACCCAGCTCTGCACCTGTCATGGTTAAGAACTCGGGTCAGATTGCCGGTTCAACCACAGTTAGCCACGTGACCTTGGGGATTTCATTTAACATTGCTGCCTCAGTTTCCTCATCTATAAAATGGAACTAATAATAGCACCCATCTTATAAAAATGCTATGAGGGTGAAATGAGCCAAGTCTTGTAAAATACTTAGAACCGTGCCTGGTACAACCTGAGCCCTGAATAAGGAGTAGCTTTTGTTGTTTTTTATTGTCATTAGCATCGTGAACACAGAGAGAGGCAGGCAGGGGTCAGAGAAGGTACAGGACCCCATCTTCTAGGTCAGAGGTTGGCAAACTATGACTGGCGGCCCAAATGGGCCCGCTGCCTGATTTTGGAAACAGTTTATTAGCTCACAGCCAGGCCTACGTGTGTTTACGTATCGTCTTCAGCTGCTTCTGTGCTGCAACTGGGGAGTTCAATGGTTGCCACAGAGACAGTCTAGCCTGCAAAGCCCCAAACATTTACTCTCTGGCCCTTTACAGAAAAAGTTTGTCAATTCCTGTTCTAGATATCTCTCCTCTGTGGGCCCAGAGCGTTCGCTCTACTTCCTGCCTGCTCATGTCACACAACCTCCACAGTGGCCCCAGGAGGTGGGCCTGGCAAAGGTCATGGTCCCCACTTGACAGAGGAGGAAGGAGGTCCGGAGGGGGTCCCCAAGTTCAGAGTAAATGAGGCAGAGCCAAACTGGAGCTCGGTCCCAGGACCCCGCCCCTCAGGCTACAGCGCTGCCCTCCTCTCCCGCCTCCTCAGAGTTAGCAGGCAGCCGCACACAGGAAAACGCCCGAGAGCCAGGGCTCTCTGTGTCTGGGAGAAGAACAGACCCACACATCCTGGAGTCCTGGGGGACCTAGGAAGGCTGGGGGCTCACACAGCCGACTGGACCAGAGACGGTGGGGGAGACGGTGCAGAGCACGTGGGTTGGAATATCGTATCGGAGTCCTTGCTTTGCCACATGGGGTTCCTAATTCCCCTGGGGCCATGGTCCCTTGCAGGTTCTGAAGAAGGCTTCCGGCCTCCCCCTGAGAGAATGTCTCCGGCACCACCCCGCTTACACTCACAATGTGACACACAAGTTCACAGATCCCTGGAGGCCTATCTGTAGATCCCAAACTAAAACCCTCGGGGATCACCAAGCACTTGGGCAGCTCAAAGGCCCTGTAAAGGCTTCCGGATCAATGTGTCGACAGGCAAATGGCTACACTAGCTCAGGCGGAGGGGCAGCGCCTGGGAGGCTGTAAAAGAAAAGGGGATAGGGCCGGCCCCGTGGCTTAGCAGTGAAGTACGTGCGCTCCGCTACTGGCGGCCCGGGTTCGGATCCCGGGCACGCACCGACGCACCGCTTCTCCGGCCATGCTGAGGCCGCGTCCCACATACAGAAACTAGAAGGATGTGCAACTATGACGTACAGCTATCTACTGGGGGCTTTGGGGGGAACAAAAAAGAAAAAAAAAATGAGGAGGATTGGCAATAGATGTTAGCTCAGAGCTGGTCTTCCTCAGCAAAAAAGAGGAGGATTAGCATGGATGTTAGCTCAGGGCTGATCTTCCTCACAAAAAAAAAAAAGAAAAGGGGATAGAAGGTGGACTTTTGCACAAGGGGTGTAACCTCTCTGAGTGTCAGGAAGGGGAAAATCACCTACTCCACAGGGGTTATAAAGGTGTATAAAGGCTCAGCACAGGGCCTGGCATATACAATCCCTCCTAAGTGGTATACACTATTATTTCTCCTCTGTTGCTTCCCTCCAGGGAGCTTCCTTGGACCAGGGCTGGCCCTTGGCTGCGGGAGAGGGGCGGTCATGTGGGCCAAGGCCCAAGGCCTCATAGGAACCCTGTCACAGAGGGCTAAGCTTCCCTACATGAGCTCACATAGTTTTCATCACAATCCTGCCAGGTGGGTGTCATCATTACCCCCATCTTACAGTCATGGACACTGAGGCTCAAAGAGGGACTGAGCTATGCAGGTCCCAAGTGATGGCGGTGCAGGGCAGAGCCCTCTCTGCAGGAGCAGAGCTGAAGAGCTTGGGGTCATGGTGCCCAAGTCAAGTGGAGAGATTGAGGGAGCCCAAGGAGCTGGAGGCGGGGTTTGGGGACGGAGATTAAAAGAGGCATCAGAGAAGGTGAAGACCACTGTTCATGACTTCACGGGGAGGCGCGGCTTCCCTGAGGCTGGCTCTCCAGTCCCTCTGCCCTCCCCTCCTCTGCTGGCCCGCACCCTGGGGCTATCTCCTGGCCCCAGGGGAAATCACAGCAGGTGCCTTTCAGACCTGCACTCTGAGAGAGCGCTTTCTCCTTGTCAGCTACAGAGGAATTAAATGCCAGCAGGTGCACGGCCTGTCTGTGGGCGGGTGGGCAGGGCCAGGGCAGGGAGCTGCTGGCAGCTCCTCCCCGTGACATTTTCCGGCCCGCCCGCCCCCTCCAGCCGCCGCTGAGGACTCGCTAAATGAAAGATGCTTCACACGCTCTGAACTCCGGCCTGGTATTTTCCAGCTCCTCTCAGAAATGCCAAGTCTTTAAAATGATTTACTGTCACGCAGTCAGATGGGGAGACGGGCAACTCGGAAATGGTCTGAGGGAGACTGTGTGCTGGGCTCAGGCAGGGCACCTGGGTCCTGGTTGTGGCCAGCTGGGGGGCCACGTGGCTGCTCCAGGGTTCGGTCTCCATGCCCTAAAATGGAGGTAAGATGATGTTTTGGAAAGGGCTGTGTAAGGAAGTGTGAGAGGTGAG
This sequence comes from Ceratotherium simum simum, assembly GCF_057802395.1. Taxonomy (NCBI): domain Eukaryota; kingdom Metazoa; phylum Chordata; class Mammalia; order Perissodactyla; family Rhinocerotidae; genus Ceratotherium; species Ceratotherium simum. The sequence continues at coordinate 21,908,698 of NC_141921.1, read as the reverse complement.
GGCCATTCACTGGGCTGGGGACCAGGAAATAGGAGGGCCAGGTGCACCAACGTGGGCCAGTCAGCCCCAGGAGGGGAGAAGGGGGCCCCCCTTTCTATGGCGTGGGCAGTGACGAATCTGCTTCCCTCTGGCCTTCATGGCTGAGCCTCAAGAATTCCAAGGAATGAGGGGTGAACAGGGTGGGGGTCTCCAAAGCTATGTGGCCCAGAGATCCTCTTTAGCTGGAAACACACCATAGTGTTTGGCTTCTGGAAACAGAAGCCATAGTGATGACAGTTGTGAGGACAGACATAATAGTATGTGATAGCAGCCAGTCAGTCCAGCACTCACTCTGGGCTGGGCTCTGTCCTAAGTGCTACACACACCATAACTCGCTTATTCCTACAACAACCCTAGCATTATCTCCATCGTACGGAGGAGGACCTGAGGCACAGAGAGGTTCAGTAGCTGGCTAGGGTCACAGAGCTAAAAAGGGGGTAAGATTCAAAGCCACTTTTGTCTGGCCCCTAAGGGTCCCAGGATTGAGGCCTGGGTCACCGAGACGCTCACGCGGGCCTCTGGCTACTCAGTTGGAGGCCTGCCGAGGAAGGAGGCTTGGAGGCAGGCCTCGGAGTTCCCTGAGAACGAGCTGATGGTCACCGAGGCCAGCCAGGCCTTGCTCAGGGCATTGGACAGTCGACTTCCTCTGCAGTTTTGAGGCGCTGGATGAGAAGGGACCATCATGGTCCTCTTATACCAGAATACCGGATCCTGGAGCCCCTTCCAGGGATGAGGGAACTGGTGCCAAGGTCTTAACTGCTCCCTCACAGTGACTATGAGACGGTGTTTGCCGGATGAGGAAACTCACGCTCAGAGGTGTCCAAGAACTTGTCTAAAGCCACACAGCTCGGAAGAGGTAGAGACAACCTCTAAAGGCACGAGGGTCAAACTCTGAAGCCTGTGTCCCATCCATATTCCTCTTAGTGTTGTTCCAGAACGCAGGAGGAGCTGGCACTGGCCTCATCCCGAGCTTCACGGTGAGCTCGTGACCTACTGGAAGGTGCCCCATCCACTGAGGATCTGATGGCGGTTTGTTTGTTATTTGCTCTCACAATGCTGCCCGCCCTTGCGAGTAGGACTGCCCTCATTAATGTCACGACCTGATTGCTGTCGGCCTCCTCCCTGGGCCGGGAGCTCTGTAGAGCAGGGTCATCTGTTTCAGCCCCGCTGGGTCCCTGGTGCCAGCTTAGTGCCTGGCACCCAGCAGGCGCCCACAAACAGCTGTTGCATAAATGAGTGAACCCCCAAGGCAGGCTCCTTCAGTTCTGGTCCACGGTGATCACTACCAAGAACATCTATGCAGAGCCCTCCTAGAGGGCCTTCCCCAGCTGCACATGGTGTGGCCCAGGACAGGCCACTCCCTCTGACCCAGGATGACCCTGCCCAGATTTTGTCCCCTCGAGCCACCTTCGTCTACCGTTTGCTGGGGTTTGACTCTGCCCAGGCCCTGGGTGAGGTGCTTTGAGAACGGTTTTTCACTGTCTTCCCAAGACTCCTTTGAGGCAGGCGCTCTTACTATCTCCATTTCACAGATGAGGAAACTGAGGATCGAAGAGTTAGTCATCTCACCAGAGTCACAGGGCCAGCTGTGATGGAGCCAGGATGCAGGCCCAGGCCTCAGCTTCCCCCATCTGTGAAAGGGGAACAGTAAACTGCCATCCCTAGCTCACAAGGGCCACGGTGACGGAGAGTCCTTTGAGATTACAAGTCGACACTGTGCTTCCACGGCCGTCCTCCCGGCAGCACGACAGGTTTCACGCTCTCTGGTTCCTCTGAATCAGCTCCATCAGGGGACGTCTCCACAGCTGCCACAGCACCAGGAGAGCTGGGTCCCGGTGGAACCCTGGCTGGGAAGTTGGCTGATGGGCCCACAACGTGAAGAGGAGTGTGTGGGGCTGATTACTATTTACGGAGCCTGCTCTGCCCCCGCACTGCACTAGGCACTTTCCACATGGAGTCTCATTTCATCTTGACAGCACCGCTGAGAGGTGAGCATGCTTGTACCCCATTTTACAGATGGGGCAATCAAGGCTCGGCAAGTCTCTCTAGCTTGCCCGAGGTCACACAGCTGGAGACAAAGACCCTCATCTGTTGTCCTTTAAAGCCCGTGCTGCGTCCTGCTGGCAATGCTGACTACCCACTGAGCACCTAATGCTCTAAGGACTTAGCCCCTCAGTCACCCTGTAACATTGGTCCTGTCGAGCCATTTTCACCCAAGGAAACTGAGGCTCAGAGAGGGGAGGCAACTTGCCCAAGTTCATGTGGATTGGAAACCGAGTCTGTCTGACTCCCAAACCTGGGCCTTTGACCTCTGCAGCTCTGCAGCACCAGCGCTCCCCAGGAGACGGTGCTGGGGATGCGGGGGGCACTCACCTCCTTGATGAAGTTCATGAAACGGCCGCCAAAGCGCCAGGCCTTGTGCCGATGGCACTGCAGGGAGTTCACGGTCATCTGGGGTGCCCGCTGGTAGCACACAGACACGATGTGGACGGCGTCGTAGAGCAGGGCCGCGTCGGTCTGGAGGGGGGACCCAGGGCCTGCCTGAGAGCGGCTCCCGAGCCCCGAGAGTCCTCGGCCCACCCTGCCCTGTCCTCCTTCCCCTCCCCCACCACTGGCACACGGGGTCCTGCTGAGGGAAAGGCCCTGAGGCCCGAGAGGTGACCCTGTCCCTGCCCCCGGGGAGAGGCCAGACTTGTGTTAACTCTGCTGCTCTGCAGACACCCAACTCCCACCCTCTGCAGCTCAGACCTTCTCCAGCCAGTCCCTCCACCCCATCCCATTGTCCCTGCTGCTGCGAGACCCCATCTATACCTTCTCCTTTCCTGCCTCCCCAGCCTTCTGCCGGTCACGCCGAAAGTCCTCGTGCCCGGGACCCAGTGGTCCTTATCCCCGCTCGCTATAACCATCCGTTTACATGCCTGTCGCCCCACCCTTGAGGTGGGACTGTATCTGGTTCCTTTGTGTCCCCGGCCCCTAGTCTAAGGTCTGGCTGACACGTGGCAGGTCTTAAGAAGGGAAGCGCTCAGAGGTAAGAGAGGAATTGGGAGGAAGGAGGGAGAGAAGGAAGGTAAAGTGGGAGAAAGGAAGGGAGAAGAGAAGGAAGAGAGAAAGGAAGGGGAGGAAGAGAGGAAGGAAGAGAGAAGGAGAGAAAGAAGGAAGGGAGGGAGGGAGAGAGGAGGGGAGCCCTGGTCTGGCCCGCTGGCTGCCGTACCATCATCACTCCGTCCAACAGGCCGGACTCTGCCCGGGGAGCCGCCTGCAGCCGCTCCATGGACCACTTCTCCACGATGGCCGAGACATGGGGGTTGTCCACATTGAGGATCCGGAAACCCGTCAGGTTCACCCCTGAGTAGCGGTAGGGCTCCAGGTCTAACGCATAAAGATCCTTGAGAGAGAGAAGTTTGTGTAAATAAAAGGGCGGCCCCCACCTCTCTGCTGCCCCCGAGCCCGCAGCTGCAGCACCCTATAGAGCCCAGTGGGAGGTGAGGCTCAGTGGTGACGCAGCACCCTCGGGAGCACTGGGCTCGGAGTCGACTTGGACACCCTTCTGCCTGGTGGCTGGCCCCATGTACTCACTGCCGGACCTCGGGCAAGTCGCTCAGCCTGTTTCTTCATCTACAAAATGGGGATCGTGCCTCCTTTGCGGGACCCACTGAAGCAGTTCACATAAAACGTCCAGCCTGGAACATCAAAGGAGCTTGATAACAGGCATAACGGTCATTTCCTCCCATAGGGGAGGCCCGCTTTGGGAAGACAAAGGCGCTGGGTCTGGCCATCTCCGAGTTAGCCCGAGGGAGGCTGAAGGGAGGATTTTATTCCGTAAAAGAGAGTATTTTAAAATAGTCTTTTCGGCCGGGGACTCAAGGCGTACTACTGCCCTCTTCTCTCCCCTCGTCCCCCAGGTCACAAGCCAGGTCTCCTCACCCCCTCCTGCTAGGAGCAGCTGACCTGTGGTCAGCCTGCCTGTCCGTGGGCCGGGTCACGTCCAGTCTGGTGCAATGGGCAGGCCCCGGCCTAAGGGCCAGGAAAACTGGCCTTCACGCACAGGGCCGCCCAGCTTAAGCCCCCTCCTGCAGCTCCAGCTCTAGGACAAGTTGGGCTGGTGAGGGAAGGAGGCAAAGGGGCGGGGGTGGGGGACACAGAAGGAGAAGCCAGATGCTGAGCTGAGAAGAGATGGCAGGGGGAGAGGGGGTGGTGGGTGGCAGCATGAGGGGCAGAGCAGAACTCCTGTTAAGAAGACCTACCCCAACCTTGGAAATAAGCCAGAAGGAAAGCAGCATGTCCTTTCAATGTCGCATGGAAACCTGGTTCACCAGGCCCGCCCAGGACTGTAATTCCAGGAGAACTCACGTGGGTTTGACTTTACTGTCCGCTACTGGTTAAAGACCCAGACTCCAGGTTCACTAGTAGATTTTTGCCCTTAGAAAAGATAATCCCCAAGGCTGTGGTTTTATTGCCCTGTAGGACATTAATCCATTTTGTGTCTAACCTAGCAGTCTTATTCTGTCTTTTTCCCACAAAGAAATACTCAATTCCTCAAAATCTCTTTGAGCCAGCACTGACATCCTACTGGTTCCCTTGTGAACGAGTTGATCCATCTTTGACATACGTTAGTTCTATGTTTGCATAAGAGTCATGATTTTTACTTTTTGAAAAAATATACTATAATAATCTAGATTGGCCCCATCCCACTAGTGGGGAAACTGAGTCTTAAGGTCATTGTCTGAGCTCCTGCTCATCTACTGTCTATTCTTCTCTACACTCTTCCCTCACCAAGCTGCCTTCCACCCTGGCCCCCAGCCTGTCCTCTTTCCTGGGTCCCTAGACTCAGTCACTCCATCCTGCACTGGGAGAGAGTGGCTGGGGACATTGTACTTGTCTCTCCACGGCTGCAGCCATAAGGAGGAAGACCCAGCCCCATCACAGTCCCAGCTTTGGTTAAATCGATGATGGCTCATGGAAAGATGATGAGCGATTAAGCCTGCAGCCCATAGGGCAGCTCTCTCACACTGTGCTGGCTTCCTCTGGTCCCTGAGATGTTCCTAATTGATGCTACACTCCTCCCGTTCCTCCTGCACCCCCAAAATGGCCTCCTTCTAGAATGAACTGTGTTGGTTTCCCCTTGGAAGGTTTAGGGAGTAGGGGAGAGGCTTGGAGCAGAGTGGAGCCCAGGCAAGGAAGTTTGGTCCCAGCTTTGCCCAAATAAATATGGCCCCGATTCTAGGCCAGGATTTGAGATGGGGAAGGGGCTGAGTGGGAGCAGGAAGCAGGGTCTTGAGCAGATGGGGGGTCCCCACTGAGTTGGCCGGAGGATGTCTCTATGGCCCCAGGCTCAGTCGGGAGTGGGGGGTGGGCACTGTGTTCAGCCCCGCATGTGGAGTATATCATGTAATCCTCACGACCCCCTGTGCAGTAGGTATGTAATAGCATTCTCTTTTTACAGATGAGGAAACAGGGTCAGGAGGGTGAGGTGACTTGCCTAAGGTCATAAAGCTCATAGAAGGCAGATCAGAATCTGTCCCCAGGGCTGTTTCTGGAGCCGGCTGCACTGGCTTGTGAGAGCTAACTGTTAGCACCTCCTTCTGACTCTGCTGTCAGTGACGTCACGGTGATGGCTTGATATTGGCCGTGGTGGGCGTATTTACACCGTGGGAATTGGCAAGCACTACAAATCCGGGGTCTCTCTCCCCTTTTGGAGAGCTGGTTGTGCACCATTCTCTTATTCAAAAACCCCTGTGCTTTGTGTCTCCAGTGGTTGTCAAACACAAGACACGCATCGGAATGGTCTTTGGTGCTTTTTTGGAAAGTACAGACCACAGAGAGTCTGGGGTCTGGTAAGTCTGTGTTTTGAGAAGCCAGTAATCTGAGCTATTACTCGTGATGGGAAACACACAGAGAGGGGTCTGGGCGTAGATGGGGATACCTGTAGAATCAGAGAGGAGCAGAAGGACGGGGAGACACACCCGGAAGGAGGCCTCTCTTCCCACAGCTCCTCCCCGAGTACAGCTCCCTGAGGCGGCCCCAGGTGATGGTTATGAGCACAGACCATGAGGCCAGGCCATTTGGGTTCTAGCTTCACCTACTCCCCTTACCTCAGTTGCCTCATCTGCAAGATGGGGATGATGACAGCACCTACCATATAGGGTTTTCATGAGGAAGAAATGTGTTAAGAGATGTACTTAGAACATGTCTGGGGCATGTAGAAAGTATGTAAGTGTTTGACAATATTTGCATTCTGCCTTCTCTGGCAGCAGGTGGTGACAGCCATTGGACTCATGCCCCAGGGGCATTACCGGGTTATTGGAGGAGAGCAGCAGACATGAGCTGGGTCCTTCCTGCCTTACCCCTCTTTGCAATATACAAACAATCATGATGAGCTACCATTTACTGTGCACCTAGAAACCTCAGAACAGCAGGCACTATTCTAAGGGCCTTATGTGTATTAACTCAATTCACATTTCCACCTGACGAGGGTGCTGTCATCACCCCATTTTAGAGGAAGGAATGAGTTGCAGAGAGGTTAGGTTTTTTGCTCAAAGTTTCACAGCTGGGGAGCAATGGCACCAAACTCTCTGCTCTATGACGATGCATGCTCCCCCTGCCCCCAGTTCACGTGCACCGGACTTTACAGTTGCCCTCCATGCAGCATTCAGAGGGGTCTTTCTGAAGGATAAATGCAGCCTTCTTAACCCCTGGCTTAACATATTTCAATGGCTCCTTATTGCCTTCTCAAAAGAAAGTGCAAAGTCCTTAGTATAGTTTACAGAGCTCTCCACCCTGGCAGCCTCACCATCCTTCCCGGCCCCTCCCATTTTTTGCCCCAAAAACATCAACCTATTTTTGTCCCCCTTTCCCATTCCTCACTGGCCCGTGCCCCTGTCACGCAGCTTCTGGTCCCTGGGCCAGCACCTTTGTGTGAGTCCTATCCCGGGCCAGAATGCCTGTCTTCTCAGCCCTTCTTGGGTGGGCTATGCTCTGAGATTCAGCTCAAGTGTCACCTCTTCCCAGAAGCCTCCCCTGACTACTCTTCTACACGGGTGGGTCAGGGGTGCTTCTGCTCTTCTCCTGGGACCTCTGAGATTTCACCCCACTGATAACAACTGTCAGTAGACACATCCATGTGAAGACACATCTCCTCTCATAGAGGAGTCTCCTCTATGAGACCCTGAGCCAAATACTCTTGTCACTCGAAGTAGAAAGAAGAGTCAGTCAGACGAGTAGCTCTCTGGGGCACCTAAACATTGCTGAGAAGATTCTGGGATGGAGACACTAGCGTTTCACATCCTCCTTTCAGGGGAAGCTCTCTATGGGGCTGGAAGTTAGGAGTGGTTTGGTAAATTGCCTGGGGAGGAGGATGAGACCCTCAAGGGGACTTCTTCAGGAACAAGAGATCTTACCCAACCCGCTTCTGAAGGAGGCGAGTCTAGGGAGATGGAAGGATTTTGTTTTGCAAAGTGGTGAATGCCAATTGGGGCCACAGTTGAACAGCTGAGGCCAAGGAAAAACAGCTGAACTCTGCCCCCAGGGGGCGCCCTCCTCACTCTGCCCCTGCATAAGGCTCAGCCTCTTCTCCAATTGAGTGTTGACCTCATATCTAAGGCTTGCAAGATGCCAAAGCATTAGCCTGCCTGGGGCCTCCGTGATTCAGTTTACCCTCCTCTAGGACCAGAGGCCAACGAGACACAGGGGAAGGGTGGCATCTGGCTTCAGTGGGAGCTGGGGTGCTGGTGACAGCAGTCTTTCCAGTCTCCAGATGCAGTGTTTGGTCTGTGGGCACTTACACAATGCCTGTAGCCAATCACAGCCTGGGAGGGGGCACAGCGGGGCGGCAGTGCTGGGGTCACCTTCTTCCCTGTCGCCCTGAGCCTGGGCTTAGCTGCGAAGAGTTATAGGGCTTGTGGCACCGAGTGCACCATCCCCGTGATGTGAGAGCAGTGATAACAGGAAGCTAGTAAAAAGGCCTCTTTGTCCAGCTCCATTTTTTATCCAAACTGCCCAGGACTGAGACCCTGAGGGCTGTACACAGTGAACTGTGCGCAACCTTGCTGCCTGGCAAAAAGTTGCTGTTCTCGATGCCAAATGTTGACACACTGAATTCAGTATCGACGAGGGACCTTTTAGAAACATTCAGCATAACATAATAGACTAATTCATTAGCACCCCATGGGTCTGACTGGGTAGATGCTGAAGCTCGGAAAACATCGCCTTAAGGAATGACAGATGAAAATATCTTTCCCATGATATAACTGTTACTGCCAGGAAGTGGCATTAATTGTGATTGCTTATCTATTAATTTATTATAATTCCTTTTTCACCTCCAGGCTTTTACGTACACATGACATGTACGGGGGCTCAGCTGGGGCTGATTAACGCGGGGTTATCTGGGAATGGCTCAAAGCTGGCTGCAACAGATAATGGCAGCTGGGGTAATTAAAACGTCTTCTGCGTGGGAGAAGCAAGTTTGGAGAATGTCTTAGAGGTGAAGAGTTGGCGATGTGGGTTTCCTAAAGGGAAGGAGATCAATGCCAAATGCCACTGCCCTCCCCAATACAGCCATGGCTGACCAATGGGCAGAAAGAGGCAGAATCACGAGGCAGAGTCCTTAGCCAATCCTCCTGGAAGGAGGATCCTGGAGCTGGGGCTGGGAGCAGGACTTGGGCTGGGGGAGAGGACCCAGGGGACACAGCTGATGTCCTGGCATGTGGGGAGCTTCTGGGAGACCCTGATAGCCCCGCCCCGACACACATACTCCACTGCAGAACTGTTTCTATTGCACGGCTGTGCCTCCCCGGAAGGACTCGCTCTCCCTGACGCTCAAAGGGCATGGGGAGGAAGGGCAATGGGCTGGAACAGCCATGGGTGAGACCGGAAGTCAGGAGCCAAGGTCTCTATCACTGATCTGCTGTGAGACTCTGGGCAGGTCATTCAACCTCTCTGGTCCCAGGGTTCCCTGTCAATCAACGGGGAGTGCAAACTCTGCCCTGTGAAGAGGAAAATCAGCGATCTGGAGAAAGGGCTTTAGAACCTGTGAAGTGTGGGCCCAGCTGGGATTTGTGCAGGCTCCGATGTCCCCATTAGTGTCAATCACCATGTCTGGACCACCACGGCCTGTGGAATCAGAGCCGGCCAGAGGTAACCCTTCACACGGGCTGTCAGCATGACAGGCGTCAGCAGAGGGCTTCGGAGCTGGACAGCTCCCAGCTGGTAGAAATACTTGCTCTGCCCCTTTCTCGCTGAGTCACCTCTCTGAGCCTCAGTTTCTCCTTTTCCGTAAAACTGGGAGAGTCACACCTCCTTCGGAGAGTTGTTCTGAGGTTTGGATGAGATGGGGAATGCTGAGTACAGAGAAAACACAAGCACGAGTTATTTAATTAATCGATTTAACTCTTATGTCGTTCTAAATGCCAAGCACTTTTCTCAGCGCTTTGCTGACATATTTCTTGCTCAGCATAACAACCCTGGGAAGTAGTACTGTTATTGTGGCCGTTTTATAGAAAGGGAAATGAGGCACGAGGAGGCAGGTAACCTGCCCAAGGAAGTGGGAGAACCTCGATGCCAGCTCAGGCAGACTGGCACCAGAGCCCATGGTCCTAACTGTTGCTATGACGAGGAGGTCGATGACTTCACTGATGACTTTCTCCTTCGTGTTGTAGTCATTCATCCATTCATTCATTCAGGCATCAATGAGCACCTACTGTGTGCCAGGCGCTGTCTGGGTCCTGGAGACAGAGAGGTGAATCGGGCACTTGATCCTCGTGTGTGTGAAGGAAGCCTACCAGCCGGTGAGCTTTGTGCTGGATCCGTCTCTAAACATCCCCCCCGCCACCCCGCCGAGTGCTACACAGCACCTGGGACCTTGAGAGCATCTGCACAGGGCTGCTGGATGAGTGAGTAAATGAATGACTGGATTAGGAAATGAGAAAGTAAGAGAGTGGACACTGTCCGGGGCAGAGAAGGCCCCCAGGCGCTAGGATCTTGCCCTGCACTTTCCTTCCAGACCTCCCACTGGGCAATGGCATTAATGTGGAGGGCACTGGGGTCACGGGGGTGACACCTTCTCCAGAGTCTTGCCTGGAAGGTTGAGCCAGGCTGCAGGGCTGAGGGTCCAAAGCTTCTGGCCCAGCTGTTCCCTCAGCTCCCTGAGGGTACACCCCCTCTGGCCTTGGAATGGGGGCATGAGCCAGGTGGAGATGCTTTTAATTGAATGTTTGGAGCTGGGACTGGGAACAAGGCCCAGAGAGGGTGTAACCACAGGCTCTGTGTGGACAGAGTGGGCGAGGGTCAATACTCAGGGTGGGGGAATGAGACGTGTGGAGTTTGTTTCTGCCACTTCTGAAGGGACCTCCCAATGCCCCAAGCCCCTCTGCTTGGTGGCCATGTCCGGATTCTGTGAGCCCACTGTATGCCACCTCCCACTGCCAGACCTCAGCTCACTGGCCAAGGAGTGGCCCCCTGTCCCAAGGGTGGTTTCTATAGTCTGGTTGATGACCCAGTCCCCACCTTGGGGACATTTGAAAATGTGGGGTGGCATTTATTTATTTGTCACCAAGCCTGGAAATTAGTGAGTGGGGGCAGGGATGCTAACCATTCTATGGTGGGTAGAACATTCTGGAATGATGAACCGTCCAGCCCCAAATCTGTACACGGTGCCCTGTTGAGAAACACTGACTAGTGCTTGGCCAGTCGGCAACTGGACCTGGGGAAGGTGGGTAAAAACTCAGAGGAAGAGGTGGCGAGACGTGTCAGAGGTAGAACGGATGGTCTGTTGAGATGTGACGAGCCAGGGCAGCTGTGATGCGCTGAAGTTTCCAAGCAACAGAGACTTCGAGGAGGGAGCAGAGACCAGGAGCAGGGGGAGGGAGGAATGCTACAGCGAGGAGAAGGGAAGAGACGGGCTGAGTCTCAGTGTGGATGGTTGGGACCATCATCCATGTGATGTCCAGAGTCATTTTGGATCCAGAACAACCCTCCCTGCCTGCTCTTGTCCTGGTGGTTCAGTCTCAAACTCTAATGACTTGAGGTTGCTTGACTGAGTTCTGCTCCTTAAAACAAAAAGGCCAAATGAGGAAACTGAGGCCCAGAGGCATCACAAGTACTTATTCCCATTTTATAGACAAGGAAACTGAGGTGCAGGGAGGTTAAGTAACCTGCCCACGTGCACGGCTAACAGGTGGTGGGGCAGGGACTCTCTTATCTGTCGTTATCTGTGCCTCCGAGGCCTGCTCTCCTCTCCTGTGCTGAGAGGCCTGTGGAGGGTGGGTGGGCACGGTCTGCAGGCGGCCCACAGCAGTGCTGGGCGATCTGCCTGCTCGCACAGTGGCCCCTTGTCCCTCCCTTGCATTTTCTTCTGCTGGACTCCAGCACTTTGTCACAGCAGCTCAGAGAGGCGAGGACTCAGGGAGGCAAGCCAGCAGGATAAAAGTGTGAGGAGAATGTGCTGAGCTACTGACACGGGGCTCGTTGGGACCCCCAGGGCCCAGAGGTTGGTCTCAGCACACTAGGAGCCCAGGATGGGATGGACAGGGCTGCTACGCTGGGGACAGGGCCTTGGGCCCCCGGAACGTGCTCCACCCCACCCTCCCAGACTTGCGCCTCTGCTCTGCTCCCAGCTCCAGAGGTGGAATATCGGGGATCTGGCGGCCTCATCCTCCAGCCCCCGGTGACTTTCCAGGATACAGTGTGGCAGGGAGAGGCCAGCCTGGGTGGGCAGAAATCCAGAAGAGACTCTGGAAAGAAGGAGCCTGGTCTCAGTCACCAGTTTCCAGGATCCCTTTCTCCCAACATGGCTCCTGGCAGGTCCCCAGGTCTGAGCTTGGATCCGGAGAACGTGCAGGGTGGCCCCTGAGCCTCCACGGGCACAGGGCGCCGTGGGTGGGGGTGGAGGGAGGATAACAAGTGGTGGTGTGCTGGTAAATGCTTAACAACCAGCTCTTGGGGGAGGGAGGTAAAAACCCTTAATTGTAGCATTTGCCAACCTCTGTGGTATGACTACTCCCACCATGGCTGATTTCAAGCTACCTACGTGATGTCACTGAACGTGGAGCTGGGAAGAGATGAGCGCAATCGGCTCTCACCATTAGCCGGAGTGAGCCAGCTCCAGTGGCCCACTGAAGAGCTAACCTGCCCCTTGGCCTTTGCTTCTGCTGTTCCCTCTATGGAATACCCTTCCTCTCTCTCCTTGGAGAACTCCTACTGATCCTTCAAGGCCCAGTTCAAGCCTCTGCTTTCCTGTAAAGCCTGCCTCCCACCTTCCACCAGCCCCTCGGAAGCTGGCACCTCCTGCTGCTGTGCCCCATGGCCACCTGTCCAGGCCTGTGATGGCACACGCCTGTGGTATGAGCCAGACATAGAGATGCAGACCGGAAGGGATGAGGGCTCCTTGAGGGCAGGGCCTCAGTGTCAGTCGTCTTGAGACGCTCAGCTGAGCACAGGCGCTGGATAAGGAATGTTAACTGCGTGCTGCGTGAATAAGGAACTGTGAGAGGCCTGCAGGGCCGCACGACAAGGCCGACGCAGACTGCAGGAGCTTGTTCCAGCGACAGGATGCTCAGCAATGTCATCACTCACCCCAGACCTGGGTGGGGTGGAAGAACCCATCCAGGGCCCCAGCAAGGTCCAAGGGCGTCTGGCTCCGAGGCAGGGCGGCTGCGTGTTGGTGCCCCTTTGGCAGAGGGATCTCTTTATTCTGCTGATCTCAGGCCACAGCTAATTATCCAAATGGGTTTAAATGGCCCTAAATATTCTCAGAGTTTGGACAGGACCCATCTGGAGCCGGCAGGTAGGCTGGCCCGGCTGACAGTAAGTGGGCAGACTTCAGTGAGGATGCTGCAGAATATAAAGTGGCAACTCCTGTTGTGGCGTGAGGCCTGAGACATGCATGCAGAAGCGTGGGCTAGGAGCTGGGGGCCATCATCGTAACAACAGCTAATACTTCTATAGCCCCTTCACATCCGGGCACTGCTCTCAGCATTTTATCTAATTGACTCATTTAGCCCTCGCATCAATCCCGGGAGGTAGAAGCCATATCGTGCCCATTTTGCAGAGGGAGAAACTGAGGCAGGGAGTTTAAATGAGTTACCCAAGGTCTCACGGCCAGTAAGCAGAAGGCTTTGTGTTCGCACTGGCAGGTTCTAGAGTCCCTACCCTTAGTCACAACACAATGTCACTTCTCAAAGTGGGCAGGCCACCAAGACATCTCTGTGCTCTTGCCTGGGGCCACACCTACAGCCTTCAGAAGCAGGTCCAGCCTGGATCTCCTCTAGCTCCAGCAACTGTCCCCACCAGGCTGACCTTGTGCCAAGGGAGACCACCCCGCCGCCGACCCTGATCCATGCCGGGACCCAAGGTACGTTACCAGAGTGGTGAAGATGAAGTGGTAGTACTCGGTCATCATGCCCATGGCCATGGCCTGCGGGAAAGCAGAGCATCAGCAACCTGCAGGGAATACCAGAGAAGCCCCTCCCCCTCGCCGCCCCAGGGGTGAGGACTGGGGGTCAGGGCAGACTGGCAGTGGGCAGTGGAGGCTGGCTGCCTGGAGTGGGATGTTCTCTGAGACCACCTTCAAGCAGTGACAATGACTGGCTGGCAGCCAGCAGGGGATCTCACACAGGAGTGTGCAACAGTCACCTGGGACAGATTAAAATGCAGAACCTTGGACCACACTCGTCAGAGAGTCCAAATTCCGCAGGGCTGGGCGGTCCTGGCTGTCTGCCTTTTTAGTAAGCATCTCTGGTCTTGCCATGCTTAGAGAAATGCCGACGGACTCAGCCCAAGACTCCTTCTCAAGTGCCCTGGACTCCACTCAGCCGAGCTCACCGTCCTGGCTCCAGAGAGGGGTGTGCAGGAGCCCGGCCCCCGCCAGCCCAGCAGGAGAGGAGGAGGGTCTGTCCTCGGTCTCAGCCTCCCCTGGAAGGGCTGAGACATCCCTGTTCCCCAGGTCCTGGCTGACCACAAAGCAGGCCACGTGGCTGCGGTGGAATTATTACACACCATCGTGAAGTCTACGTAATATATACTTTATGTATTTTATGAGAAGCCTATAATCTATAATACTAATGACTTATAATGCATTTTCCACAGAGGTCTTCAGAAGGCTGGGCCCACAAAGTGCTCCGAGGGAAAAACGTCACTGGGTCAAGTATACTTTGAAAATGCTGCACATTCTCTCCCCCTCTTGGAGATTCACAACCCGCATCAGTGAGTTCAAGGCTCCAAGGAGGCCTCAGTAAGCAGACATGTTTACCTTTGTTTGGTTCAGTGTTTTGCTGAGCACAGAATCTTCATTTTTAATTCTAGAAGTTTTCAAGTCAGACAGACCTGGGAGTAAATTCCGACTTCCTGGCTGGACGACCTCAGGCCCATTACTTTCCCCTTGAGCCTCAGTTTGCTCACCTGTAAACTGGGCGTGATAATTGTCTCCACCTCCCAGGGTGGCGGTAAATGAGGAGCTACGTGTGCCTGGCACAGAGGAACTCCTCAGTAAACCAAAGGTGCAGTTGTCACTATTATTCTATTACACACGTGGGGGAGAGAAGGGACACACTGGGCAGGGTCAGATGGGAAAGTGAGGGTTAAGGGATTTCTGGGAAGTGTGTGTCTCTTCGACAGCGACTTTAAAGACACCCCACACGCGGTGCCGACTGTGTGCCAGGCACCGGGATAAAGTCTTTCCTCGCCTCATCTCGCTGAATCCTCCATAACTGTATGAGATGGGGACCATTCACTCCGTCTACAGAGGAGGGAGATGACTCTGGGGCCACTTGCTCTAGGGCGCAGGACACACAAGGACAGAGCAGGATTCAAACCCTCAAACGAGCTTTTCAACCACTGTGTGAGGGAGCCTGGTACGCGGCTTCTGGGAAGACAGGCTGTCAGTCGGCTTGGGCACTCCGGGCAGGACCCAACTGCAGGGAGGGACTAGAGCCCCCCAAGGCCTTGAAAACACCCCTGGCCCCTGCTCAGCACCTCACCCCTGCACTCCCTGTGTCCTCTCCCTGCCACCTGCATCTCACAGGGTCACGTGTCAAAGTCCCACAGACTGCCTCCTCCAATCACGAGGGACGCCTTCTGGGACCACAGAACTGCCTTTCACACAAAGCGCTGGCTCGAAGCAGAGCGGTTCTGGTTTCAGCTGCAGCCCCCTCGGAGCTGGTTGTGGGTGATTCCTCTGTTTATTTCTTAGGTGGCTGGCACAGCTTGCTCCTGATCCCAGCATGCCACGCTGGGCTTTGTTTGGGAACAGGGGTCCCTCTAGGACTGAGAGCTCTTCTCCTCCCCCATCATCGCCGCAGAGCTGAGCAGATGGTGCGAGGAACCTCGATAAACCTCCCAGGATAGGAGAGTAACACCAAGTGCCGCGGGCTCCAGGGAATGAGTCACTGGAAGAGGCAGTGAGGCACTCTGGGGGCTGTTCCCGGGACTCCTGGGGCTCTCTGTGCTTCCTGAAGTGTTCTGTCCTGTGTGGCTTCAGGCCCCTTTCAGCAGCGCCTGCCTCCCACCTGCACAGAGGTGGTATGGAAACTGACATTTACTCAGCCCCCCTCTGTGAGCTAGGCCTGGCTGTGGCAGCTCATCCATCTCATTCCAACCTTGAGCCAACTCGGAGTGTGTCCATTTAGCTGCTGGTGAAACTGAGGCTCAGAAAGGCAAAGTGACCTACCACTCAAGTTCATACAGCCAGAAAGAGGCAGATTAGGGATCAAACTTAGATCTGGCCGACATCACGCCTGCATTTGGGAAAGGGGAGGTGAGAGAAGCGGCAGGCAGACCCCAGCCATCCCTCCCACGGGCCAGTGCTCACGCACCTGCTTGAGGATCTGGGCAGCCATGGTGTGGCTGCAGTCGAAGATAATGCGGAATTCCCGGCCTCGCTTCATCTCCTTGAGCAGGGGGCGAGAGTCGTCAGAGTCGAGGGGGAGCTGGCGGATCTTCAGGCGGATGTTGTATCTCGACGGGGCCATGATGAGCTCCTGCAGTCGGATGAGCCCTGAGAGGCCCCGGGCACAAAAGACACACGTGTGCACACATGCATACACAGCTGCAGGCACCCACAGACTCGTAGGCGTACATGTGCCTGTGGCCACAGGTCTGCAGACACACACGAGCATGGACACGTGGCCCACGGAGATATGTGCACGTGCGTGGACGTGTCCAGACAAGGCGCCAGCACACTGAGGCACAGACGTGCACACAGCTGCAGACGCCTGCACATGCACATAGATGTGTGTGCACATACAAACACGTTTACATGCATGTTGATAAAGAGAGGACATATACGTGGTCTTATAAGCACATGCGTACACATGTAGATAAAGGCATGTGCACAGATACAGGTACACACAAGTGGATTCAAAAGTGGGCACAGACAGGATATTCCCATTGACCACACCCACCCGCTCCTCTCTAACCCAGAATGGGTGTGGAAGCTTATAGAGCCTGCACCAGAGGCCACCCCTCTTCAACCCCCGCCCCCTCCAACACTGTGAGGCGTGGGACATAATCTTCCTAAACATCCCTAGCAACCTGCTTCCAGGATGCCGGCACAAGTGGTGGCTCCAGGCTCAAGTGTACCAAATGCTGAACTGGGTAAGGCCAGGTAGTATTCGTGCCCAGCACCCCCGCACACACCAGGGCAGGCTGCCTCAGTAAGCCTTACCCATTCTTCCAGGCTCAATGCAATCACCTCCTCCATGAAGCCTACCCCTACTGCTGTCCCGACAAGATCTCCTCCCCAGAACCCGGCCTCCAGCTCGGTGGCTTCCTTCCTCAGCACTAGCCTCCTCTGGCTTCTTCTCACTGCCCTCATCCTGCCGCAAGCTTCTTCACATCAGGGGCTGGGTCCCCCCAGCCCCTAGCACAGGGCCTGGCACTTAGGTGGTGCTCAACACAAATTTCCATAATTGGATTGAATTACTGTATTTTTTTTCCCACACTGAAAGCTCCATCCTCCACCTTGGCATTTTGCAAAACCACTTAATCTAGAGACTTCCAAGGAAAACTGAATGTCACTTCCTGGAGACAAATGGCTTGCTTAGGTCTAATTAAGTTTATTTCCGTCCCTATTTCAAGGTCCATTCTTGCTGACTCCTCTCTGCTTAGCCTGGGAGCAAGCCTGCTGGCTACTCTTTATGCCCCCATCCCCCTGCAGGGAGGGGCCGAGCCAGCACGGGGCCAGGGTCCCAAGCAGGCCATCCCCTCCCACCTGCCAGGCTCCCTGCTCACACTCAGGGCTCAGTGTCCTGGCTGAGGCTGCACTGTCCACTCAGCCATGCTCCACTCGCCCACTAACAGCACTCTTGTTTTCCTTTGGGGAACCACTCTTTCCCCTTTCTCAGTCCACATGACTCAGGAGGGATCCATCCCCGGCTCCAGAGGCATAGCATGTGGCCCCAGCCTGGCCAATCAGCTCACACATCCCTCTAGACATAGGTATGGGCTTTAGAGATGGATATGTGACACCAGCTGGTCCCATCAGAGTGACTTCCAGAAATTGTGCTCGAGCAACTGGTAAGAGATACCCCCTTTTCCATTTAACTCCAAATAGGGAGGAAGTAAGCCTGGGGGTCACCACATAGAATCTGAGAAGGATTCCAACAGGGCAGAAGTCAGAGAGGACAAATAGAGAGAGAATAAGTCCTGATGGCACCTATTTGAGCCTCTGGATCAAGTGGTGCCTGAAGCTAAAATACTCCTGAACTTTCCAGTAAAGTCAGCCAACCACATCCCCTCCCCTGCTCGTTTTTTTTGCTTAAACTAGTTTTCACTGGATGAAAGTTTGCAATCATCTGTTACAGTGTCTCTTCTCTGGACAGAGTCCCCCCACACAGACAGCCCACTTTAGAAGCCTTCCAACAGAGAGTCTCGGTGCCCGAGCCATTTCTGGTACACACGCCGGGGTCTGTTCAGCCTCTCATTCCTGTTCCTGAGGGCTGGATGTCAGGCAAGCGATCTGATTGGTGTCCTTCACTGCACTCTGCTGGAGAGGACAGAGAGGTATCCCTGTGACCTAAGCCTCCCACAGAGCTCCCAGACAAGCTCTGCCATCGCTGGGGCATCAGGAACCCCCAGCTCCTGGAAGGTCTCAGGCCCAGCTGCATGGGCTGGGACAGGGCTCTGGAGTCCTGGAGTGGTCCAGATCAACAAGGGCCTCAGTGCTTGCTAATACCAGACCTGATGGGGAGCAGGAAGTGGATGTCAGCTGACCTTAGCACTGGAGAGAGGGGCGACAAGCTCCCCCCAAAGACACACCCGGCCTTAGCCTCCCCCCGACACACAAACTAATCCCAGGAATTCTGAGTGTGGCTGAATGATGCTGCCCGCTCACACCTGTGACCCTGCGAGACCCCCAAGTACACACTTTGCTCCCCTTCTCTCAGTTTTCAGACTCTTGCATGGCATCAGCAGACACGCGGGCTTTGGGGGTCCAGGACATGAGGACAGGGAGAGCATGGATGCTGGAGCAGAGGCCACCAGAGTCTTGTCGTCAGCCAAGTGCACTGCCCCGTGTAATCCATAGTGACCCACATTCTCCAGCAGCAAATGTCAGGCCTCCTTCCCATCAGTGTATTCCCAAAGGAGACCAGTGGCTCGTCTCAGCCCACCCAGCAGAGGACCCGGCTCTTTGTTTGCCTGAGATGAGCCTTCCTTCCTGGCTGCTTCCCCAATCAATCTCTCTCAAAATATCTGCAGTGAATCAGGGTTGTTAGAACCACGCTTTTCACTTACAAAGCACTTCTGCATTCATTACACTATTTAACCATCTCCCTGTCCTAGAAGGCATGCAGAAGGGGGCCTTCTGCTCTGCTGTTACAGAGAAAGAAACTGAGGCCATAGAGGTTAAGAGACTCTCCCAAGGGTTTACAGCATGCTAGCAATGGGGTCAAAATTCGAGACCCAATCTTTTGGCTCCTCAGCTGGGGCCTTCTCTCCACCCAGCTTTTTCTAAGCCCCTTCCTTTCACTCTTGACATGAGTTTGTCTTTGTGTGCAGATTAGGGCACGTGGCAAAGCTCAAAGGGCAAACACTGTTGGTTGCTGTAATAATCAATCTTGATGCTTTGTAACTGATGACTTGGCATCCTGAAATCACGGGCCCAGTGAATGGTCAAGGTTGTTTACATCACTATCAACTCTGCGTTTTCATGGGCACACAAAAATCATATTATAAATCTTCCAACCACAAACCCCAACATCTGTGTTTTGCTTCCTGCCTGATGGGGATGTCCCCACCTAACAACTTCTGCCACCGTAGTAATAACGGATCTTGCCCATTCTTTCCCCTCGCTCCTGCCTCCTGCCCAGCCCTGGTGCTTCTCCAGGTGGCCCTGCGTGCCACGGTGTGCCCCCTCCTGCTTCTGGGGCACTGTCAGTAACAACTCTCCTTTCAACGGCATTGATCTCTCCGTGTTGTCACTCAGTCATACCTATGCATTAAACCCCAGGTACATTTCATAACAGTTCCCCCTGTGGTAGATTGCAGTGCTGACCCCAATTCTTCATGCCTCCCTATATCCACACCCTTTGCCATGTAACTTTGCGGTGCCCTCCAATCATGGGCGGGTGGCCTGCCCCACCCATGACACTGGGCTCAACCAAGTGGTTTGCTTTGGCCAATGGGATATTAGCAGGCACGACACAAGCAGACACTTGAAATGGAATTGCACACTGGGTTTGTTCTTTTGCACTCTGCCACTGTCATGACAACATGCCTGGGCTAACTGCTGGAGGATGAGAGACATGTGGAGGAGAGCCCATTACCCCTGTCATCTCAGCCAAGGCCAGTCTAGATCAACCAACAGTCAGCCAGCCCCCAGGCAGGTGAGTGATCCAGCTGAGACCAGAACAACCGCCTAGGCAAGGTGAGTCAACCACTGACCCTGCAGACTTGTGAGCTAAATAAATGCTTCTTATATTAAGCCACTAAGTTTTTGGGTTGGTTTATTATACAGAATTACTGTAGAAATAGATAACGAATGTACCCTCCTTCTAGCACACTAAGAGAACCATGATTTTGTTTGGGTGGCAATGTGCCAGTCCCAAGAGATGACTCATGATTGGTAAGAACCGACCAGTGGCCATCCCATTCCTATTTGACTGTGCTTAGGGCAGTAGGGACAGACTCAGTGAGCTGTACAGAGTGGTTTTCTGGAAGGTTCTGAGACAGGTTTTCTTCCCTGATAAGAGACATGAGTCACATCAAGAAAAACCTCTTTGGCTCCTACCTCTTTTCTTCCTACTCCTTGGGGTGTCATCATGTGAGGATGTGATGCTCAGAGCTGCAGCAACTCTGTGGTGACTATGAGGGGGAAAGTCGAGAGAACTGCAGTGATACTGACCCAGCACCCTGACTCTGTTGAGCTGCTAAACCAGCCCTGGAAAGGCCCATCTCCAGGCTTCTTGGCCGTGAGATAACAAGTGGCTATTGCTTGAGTCAATTTGAGCTGGGTTGTTTGTTACTTGCAGCCAAAACATCCTAATGGGCACCTCTCCAAAGCAAATACAGCCAAAGCCTGCTCTACAGTGCTTCCCACTCCATGGGTTTGATGACCCACAAGTTGTCCTGTCCCCTGGAAATATCTTGATTCTGGGAGCACATCTCTTACTACCCACTATTCATCATCAAAGTTATATTATGGTTTGACTGAATCCACCCTGAATCCCTGGTACCAAGTGTCTTCTTGACCAAACCAGCCTCATCATTGACTCCCCTATGTTTTCAAATGTTTGTTGAACTGAACTGAATTGAAGTGAAACAAATCAAAAATCAAGTTGAATTAAACTATAATTAAATACTGCAGGAAAGAGTGTGTTAGACCTTGGTAAAGGTGAAGAAATGAAGATGCTATCTCATCTTCTTTTGAGAAGTTAATGGTATTGTAGGGGAGCGGGTGCCCACCCAGAGGTCACTGGTCATTCCAGGCCCTCAGAACTAAGACTCAAGTGACACGTACATCAGCCAGAGCTAAAGGCCCGGGGGTAGAGGAAGCTCCCGACCTTAGCGTCAGCTCTGCTCAGCCTCACTGGTATGGCATCCATCTTCATGCCACAGCATCTTTTCCTCTGCAAACCCTCTCCCTCCACCCCATCCAGCCTGGAGGGCCCAGGACTGCTGGGCAGTGGTTTACGCCAGTGTCTGATCTGACCACTCTGTGCCCATGACACTCCAGCTACATATTTTCGACATCGCCCTGCTCACACCAATTCTTCTCTTCCACCCTGGCTCCAAGTTTCCTTCCAAGTAGCCCCTCACATTCAGGCCTCCTCTGCTCCTGCCTCGACTGATACGGCCTCCTCTGCTTCAGTTGTCTTGCTCCAGGCTCTCCCCTAGTCCCCCCTGTGCATCGCTCTCAGAGCCACCTTCTAGAGCTCTGCTCTCATTATCCTCCTTTGCTCAACAACACTCAGCGGTCCTTGGCTGCTTACAAGATAAAGTCTGAACTCTGAAGCTGGAGAGCAGAGACCTTGCACAGCCTGACACACTCTGTCTATCCGACCTTTCCTTCCACCCTCCAGACTCGAATCCTCTCCCCCAGCCAGGCTGTCCTCGATATAACTGCCACACACAGTCCCACCTCCTCGCTTTTGCTCGTGCTGTCCCCTCCTCCGGGAACGCCCTCACGACTCCTCTCCCCGTCCACGCACCCTCCAGGCCCCGCTCACGTCTCTCCTCCTCCGCTAGGTCAGCCCAGACGAACCGGGGCCACGCAGCTTCCTCTCTCCAGGTGCCTTTAGCTCTGACTGTATGTACATGTCACCTGTTTCTCAGTTCTGAGGGCCTGGAATGACCAGTGACCTCTGGGTGGGCACCCACTCCCTTGCAATATGATTAACTTCTCAAAGGAAGACGGGATCACCACATCCTGATTTCTTCTTCCTCACCAGTGCCCAACACACTCCCTCCTGCAAAATTTAATTATAGTTTATTTCAACTTGATTTTCAATTTGATTCAATTCAATTCAGTTCAACAAACATCTAAAACATCTACATTGTCCCGGATCCTGTGCCAAACCCTGGAGGCACAGAAGGCTCATGGTCTGGAAGCAGAAACAGGCTCAAAGATAGACAATCATTCATAGCGCTATGTTAAGACAGATAAATCTGCACGGCTGCAGGAACACCGGAGGTGATTTGGAGCTGGGCAGGCGTGCTCCTTAATGGCAGAGACCTCGTGCTGGGGACACTGAGCAGGGCTGGGGGTCCCTGCCCTCCAGGATCTTCTGTCTGATGCTTTGGGTGTAGCAGGAACTCAATGGATGCTTGTAGAATTCTGAGTGAAATAAACAACTTTATGACTGTCTTTTTGAGAGATTCTCTCCCCACCATTCCCACTTCCCGTTAGAAGGTAATCAAGAGCTGACATCGAATCACAGGCCGCTGAGAGCTGGAGGGCTCTTTCCAGGCTGGACACTATAGCTCTTGACTCGACATGTGGGCAGAGCAGGGCCAGATGGGTTAAGTGACTTGCCAAGGTCACTCTCTCTTAAGAGGCCAGGCTAAGAAACGTCTTGAGACTTGAGTCTTTGGAAAGAGAGAGGAGGAGAGGAAACAGCTCTGCGCTACCCAGCTAGTAAGTGTCAGAGCCGGCACACATGTACCAGCCTGTCTGAGTCCGAAGCCTGTGCTTGTAGCCGGCACGGAGCTGATGTGTTTGCTGCAGATGGGAACGTGCGAGTGTAGGCATTCGGGCAGGTAGGGGCTTGGCTCTGCAGGTGCTCAGGTGGGTCCAGAGTGCAGATTTGAGTACGCTGCTGCGGTGGAGGTGGGAGTGTGGGGAAGGCGTGAGGCAGGTGTGAAGCAGGCTGGGGCTGAGTGAGGTGTGGGCGTGGCTGGGGTAGCTGAGTTGGAAGAACAGACGAGAGCCCAATCCTGGGGCTCTGCCTCCCTCACCCCCTGCCCTCGGCCCCGCCAGGCCTGGCTACCCACCTGTACTGTCGTCATAGACCACGGTGGCCGACCGCCACTTGAGGTACTGGACCAGGTCGAGGATGGCATGGCTGAGAGAGGCGTAGTCGGGGTAGAGGTTCACGTAGAAGGTGTCTTTGTTGTCCAGCGGGTGGTGCTTCCAGCGGAGCTGGATGTGGGGCACCTCCAGGGCATTGCAGATGGACTGGACCGCGTTGGTGCAGGAGCCTTGTGACGGCCCGAAGATCGCCACCACGCCCAGCGCCAGCTGGTCACAGGCTGCAACGAAGGGAGGGAGGGAAGGACGGTGCAGGAGTCAGTGCTGGGCCTTATCAGGCAGTGGGGGCTGTGGGCATGGAGGGGCAGGGATTTTGATGATTCCATAAACACGTGGGAGAAACAGCAACTGGAACCCTCTGAGTGCGGACGACTGACCATCTCTCTGAATCTCAGTTTCCTCATCTGGAAACGGGGGTTGTAATAGCCCCGCCTCGTGGGATCATAGGAAGGTCGAATGAGATAATGCGTGTAAGACCCTCAGCTCAGTGTTCGTGAGTGATGTCATCACCGTGATTAGCATCACCAGCTCTGCACCCGGCCCTGCTCTGGGGGGAAATGCAGAAACAAACAGGAACGAAACACCTACCCGCTGATGACTCCTAACCTCCAGCCCTGACCTGTTTCCTAAAATCCAACTTGCACATCTCACCTCTCACTCAGCATCACCATTTGGATGTCTAAGACGCATCGCAGACCTAACATGTCCAAAATGTAACCCCCTCTTCCCCCCAGCCTCCCCCATCTCAGTAAACGGCGGCTCCACGGTCCCAGTGCCTCATGCCCCAAACCCTGGTTTTGTCTTGACTCCTCTCTTTCTCTCATACCCCACATCCCGATCCATCAGCGACTCCTGCTGTTTCCCCTTTGAAATACATCAGAATCTGACCACTTCTCACCACACCCACCCTGGTCCAAGCTACCATCGTCTTTCACTTGGATTATTGCAGAAGGCTCCTCATTGGTTCCAGCTTGCTCAGTATCCTGTCTACCATCTATTCTGTACTCGGCAGCTGGAGTGAGCCTTTCACAATCTAAGGGGGATTACATCACTCCAAGGGCTCCTGTTTCACTCAGTGTAAAAGCCAAAGTCCTTACAGTGACCAACGAGGCCCTACTTGGTGCAGCTCCTCCCCACCTGTCCCCATCCCTAACCCCATCACCATCACAACTGTTCTGACTTCATCTCCCATCCTTCTCTCCCTTCCTCACAGCACTGAAGCCCCACTGGCTTCCATGATGTTCCTCAAACTCACTAAGCACACTCCTGCCACAGGGCCTTTGCACTTGCTGTCCCCTCTGGCTGGAATGCTCTTCCCTCAGTATCCACATGACTCCCTCCCTCCCTTCCTTCAGGTCTCTGTATCTGTGTCTTATTAGAGTCATCACTGCCCAACCTATAATAGCAATCCCCGTCCAGCCACACTCCCTAAACCCCACACCCTGCTTTGTTTGTTTATTAAACGACCACCCACCGGAAGTCCTGTCCATTCATTGACTTTCTCCTCCCATTAGAATGTAAGCTCTGAGGAGGCAAGGGCTGGATCTATGTTGTTTACCGCTGTATCCACAGTGCTTAAAACTGCGGTGAGCCGTTGCTTTATCAACATTTGCTGCGTGAATGAATGCTGAATCCCCGCCTTCGAACAGTTCATATTCTCGGGGGAGGCCTAAGGGCTTGGGCAGGTCAGACAGCAGATGCTTCTGCAAGGTCAAACATCAGCGGGCACAGCAGAGCATTAAATGAGCAGACCCAGGGCAGCTGGGGCTCAAAGCAGGGCGCGGAGGCTCAGGCAGGGACTGTGCCTAAAAGAGCGAGAAAGAGGGACTCTTGGGGGCGTTCCGGGGGAGGGCTCCCAGGGAGCCACTGCCCTTTCTTCTGGCAACTGTCTCTAATTTGTCTTTGGGCTCCACTGCCTTTTCCACTCCCAACTCATGAGGGGGAGGGCGAGTGATCAGACCCTAGGCCCACTGCTCACTGACCTCCCCCAGGCTACAGCCGAAGGTTTACAGGATGGTCACGTGACCCGTCGGAACCAGTGGGATGCCATGAGACCTCAGGCACTGAGAAGGGGCACTTGCCCGCTGAAACTGGACCTGGGAGGAGGTACAGGAGCCACCTTGTGTCACAAAGAAAGTGCAGCGCTTGTCTGTGAACGGAGTCGGTGTGAAAGTGAGCAGAGCCAAGAGAGAGAAAGAGATATGAGCCCCTGATCAAGTGGAACCCTGGACTTCGGTTATGTGGACCAAGCATTTTCTTTTTGCTTAAGCTGGTTAGGATTTGGTTTTCTGTCACTTGCAACCAGAAGAGCCCTAACTGATCCATCGATAGAGCATCAGCAAACTCATCAGCCTGTGGCCATGGAAATGACACACATGCACATGTATGAACATACTGCACACGTATGAACATGCACACACACATGTGAACATACATGCACACATATGAACATATGATGCATGTAGAAGGAGGCAAGACAGAGCCTAAGCATGGATACACAGTGGATTCAGACACGTCCTGGCTGCCGCAAGGGCCTCTGGGAATGACCTCCTGGGCTCAGGCCCACCCCTAAGATTTGCAAGGCCCGGGGCCAGAGTAGAAATGGAAGCCCACATACCACGTGGCTAAATAGTTAAATGTTGTAAGTCAAGCTAACAAAACTGTTACATAAAATGTGCCCTTTCCTCCTTCCTTGACAAATATACCTTCATAACAACCTGGAAAGTCAGGTGAGGATGGGGACTTCTCATATGCAGTGATCTGGGGAGAGGTGGCACCAGCCCCCATCCTGCCCCTTTCTCTTTGACCATTGGCTCCACCCTGAACCATAAGGTGCCTTGCACTCTCCATGTGGACACCTCACTCCTTATGTCCAAGCTTTGTCCACACCCCCTGCAAACAGCTGTCCCTTTGGTCACCCCTAGTGACAATGACAGCATGGCTTTCCCTTCGGACGTCAGCCCAGGGAAGAGGCTCATGCAGGCCTGGAGGTGGGCTCAGAGCCAACTGGGCAGCAAACTCAGGGTTCTAGATACTTGTAGTAAAGACTAGAAGGGCAGGGCACAGGCTTCTGGTGGGTAAGTCCCCTTGTCCTGGGAGGAGAAGCTGACCAGAGGACAGTGAGGGCAGCACCTCCAAAGCATAGGCCTTGGGAAATGGCCCCTCTTGCCTGGGCTAAGGGGGGTACTAGTGGATCCAAAATACAGGGTGGGGCCGGCCCCGTGGCTTAGCGGTTAAGTGTGCGGCTCCGCTGCTGGCGGCCCGGGTTCGGATCCCGGGCGCGCACCGACGCACCGCTTCTCCGACCATGCTGAGGCCGCGTCCCACATGCAGCAACTAGAAGGATGTGCAGCTATGGCATACAACTATCTACTTGGGCTTTGGGGAAAAAATAAATAAATAAATAAAATTTAAAAAAAAAAAAAAAAAACAAAATACAGGGTGTTTCGAATCTATCAGAATGTGTGGTCTTCAGGATATTTTTCCTCTCCACTGACATCCGCCCCCTCCTCCCTCACTGCCTCCTGGGAATAAGAGACATTATGTATAGTAGTTATTTTTCCAGAAACTTGTACTTCCCTCAAGGACACCAGCGAATGCCGCTTATGGCCTAGGTGAAAGACGCAGCACTCTAGGGGGTGGGCTAGTTACTGTTAGGAGTCTACTGGAAGCACCTGGAACACGGGACAGGACAGCCATGTGTGACAAGCAGCAAGGCCAACACAGAGGGCATCTCCTGGGTGACCAGGATTCCTGGTGGCCAATGCCAAGTGCAGGAGAGGACACACAGGGGGACACATGGTGCCTTCCCAGTGCTCCTATGGTGTGGGCCTGGAGGCCATGTCAGGGACGCACTGTTTCGTCCCTGCTATTGCCACCCTAGAGCCATAAACCCTGGGCAGCTCTTGCGTGAGAGAAACCCAGCGATACTAAATGCTTCAAAAACAGGAACTCTGGGTTTGCTGGGAAATTGTCCAGTTTGGAGACAGTTCTCTTTCTTCAGGGCCCTCGCCCCAGGAGGCCAGGCCCTGACCAGTACTCTCACTGCCCGTTCACGCTATTCTTCTGCTGTCTGGATGTGCTGAGGGATACAACATGGAGGAGATGGTGACAGTGAGTGACAGCATCAAGGCCTGGGCACTCTCTCTTGCCCAAGCCTGAGGAAGTAGGCACCCTATAAAATCTGTAGGTTTCTCTCATGCTCTACCTCTGTTTAGAACCTTCTAGCTGTCCTCTGATGTCCCTGGTATCTGTCCCACCACTTCCTGTCTCTACTCTCTCTTCCCTGGAGGATCTTCTGACTGATGACCTGGTTGAATGACTGTGTGTCTCATTCCCTCCCACTACCACCTCCAAAGATCTGTCTGTGGATTTCCCCCTTTGATCTATGCCTTGAAGCAGGCAGGCAAATGCTGCCCCGCCACCCCCACCTGTACCCAGCCCAACCTTTTAGGTCATGCCCCCTGGCCAAGCCCAAGGTCTGGGTATCCTGTTTGACTGAGGCAAGAGAGAGTGGACCAACCACAAATTATGGTGATGCAGAGGATTGTAAGAATGACCTTGAAGGAAGTGATTTTGATTTTGACATCGATTATGAAGATAATGATAAAGGTAACCGTAATGACAGTTCTGAGTATGAGGACCATATTGTGATAATGGTGATAATGTGATAATGGTGATGGTGTTGACCAAGGTGGAATTGACGATAATGTTGATGTTGTGATGTAATGATGGGATGGTGATGATGGGATTGGCAATGATAAACATGTCAATGCCATGACAGCAATGGTGATGATGATGGCAGGAATGATGATGGGGATGTAAGCACTGATGAGAGAGTAGGTGATAACAATGTTGATGGTGATGAGAGTAATAGTGGTGATGATGTTGGCGTTGATGAGATTGGTGATACTGACAATGTTGCTGTCATAGCAGTGATAGTGATGATAATAGCAGGTGTGGTGATGGTGATGGTGATGCTAAGAGTGGAGGTGATACTATTGTTGATGGTGATGACAGCAATTGTGGTGATGGTGCATTGGTGTTGATAGAGGTAACAGTGTTGGTGACATGATGATGATGACCACGCTGAGTTTCATTCTGTCAGAGACGCGGTGATTAGATCTCACTGCTGGGTGGCAGAAGGCACTGGTCCCGCCCTTCACCTATTTCTTCTCCGTGGCCTCTCTCCACATCCCCTTTTCTGCCCCCTCCATGTTCCTTCCACCCTCTGATGATCTTCCAGTCTGGAAGGACACTGTTTCCCCAAAGGGACCAGGGCAGGGGTTACAGCAGCAGCAGCAGCAGCAGAGGCAGCTTTATCTCCAGATGTTTCCAGGGCAGCAGCCAACCCTCATTCTGACAGCCTTGAGCACACACTGCAGTAATTACATTATTTGTGGCTTCAATTTTGAATCCATTTTCTGGTCATTGTACAGTAACTCAATGGTTCGCAGTCATTGCAGGAGTCCACAGCCTGAATGCAGTTCCCCCACCCCCTTTCCATGGCAGTTGTAGTTGCAGCAAAAATTATCCCAATCAATTTGCGTCTTAAAAGGAATTGAGCAGCCCAGAGAACAAGTGAAGGCAGAGGAGCCTGGCGAGCGCTGGGTGGATTCCAGGTCTGCTCTGATCAGGCTTGCAAGAAAACACAGACGCTCTCTGGGCTGCTGGCTCAGGTGCTGCCTGGCAGTCACTCATCTTTTAATTTTCCACAAAACATTTTAAAATAAAGACAATAAGTGAAAGTCTCTTTTAATGGGGAAAGGCCTCCTGGGCCTCATGTAGAGGGAAGGACTAATTCAACAAGAGCTGCTGGGGCGGGCGGGGCCAGGCTCCGTGCCTCTGCGTCTCCTCACCCCACAGGGCCCAAGGTGGCTGGATCCAGCTGGCGGGAAAGGCAGTGGAGACAGGAACCTCTGCCTGGGGAAAATGAATTGTTGCTAGGTTAATTAGAATGAGGCCCAAGTTCACCCCCCTAGAAGAGTTCTAATGATGCTCCTGAGGAATGCAGTTTAAAAAAACCAAAGATCAAAAGAAAAAATAAAAATCACAGAAAATGAGGTTCCTCGAGGGATGGAACGTGCCCAATGGGGAGCATGATCCAACAGCAGAAATTTCTCTGGGCCCAGACAGTGGTGCTTCCAACCACAGCAGGTGTCTGTCTTAGGTATATTAGCAGAGGGACTTTAAGGGAGAGCGATGGCAGAGAGAAGCCACTTAAATTTTTTTTTAGTGACGTATAACACAATATAATAAAGTACGTTAATTTTAGGCACAGACTTCCATGGATTTTTACATATAACTGCACTTATGTAACTACTGCTTGAATCGAGATATAGAACACTGCCAAGATCTAGAAGGTTCTCTCCTCCCCTTTCCAGTTAACATCCACTGCATGCTCCTCCCTCCACCAGAGGTGACCACTGTTCATTCACTCAACAATATATTTGTAAGGCTCACCCGGGATGTTGTGTGCAACAAGAGTTTGTCCTTTTTTATTTGCTGATTCAAATTCCACTGAATAATTATACCCTACTCTATCCATTCTCCTGTTGATGGACCTTTAATTTATTTCCAACTTTGGCCATTATCAATAAAGTGTCTAGGAACATCCTTGTAGGCGTACATTTAGCTTCAGTACTTCCAAACAATTCTCCTGAGAAGTTGAATCAGTTTTCACTCCCACCAGCACTGCGTAGAAAAAAATAAACCTCAAGCCCTCCCTCCCACCATAGACAGAAAATCAGTTTGAGATATATCATAGAGCTAACGATGAAAGATTAAAAAAAATAGAGCTTCTAGAAGAGAACATAGGAGAATATCTTTATGACCTTAGGACAGACAAAAACAGAACATGAAAGGCATTAACCATAATGGAAAATATTGATAAATTGGACTTGTTTAAATTAAGAACTTTGCTCCTCAAAAGATACTACTAAGACTGGAAAAGGCAAGCTTATCCATAATAGATATATGCAATACATACAGCCAACCAAGGGCTCTTATCCACAATACATAAAGACTCCTATGAATCAACAAGAAAACGACAAGCAACTCAATTTTTAAAAGTGGTTGAAAGGCTCCAAAAGGCACTCCAGGAAAGAGAAGATTCAAATTATTTATTAGCATATGAAAAGATGCTCAACATCTCTGGTCATCAGGGAAATACCAAATAAAACCACAGTCAGATACCCACTACAGAAACCACCAAATGGCCAAAATTTAAAAATAATTTGAAAATAAAACAGACTTTGCCAAGAGTTAATAAAGACGCGGAGCGAATGCAACCGCCAACCAGCGCTGGAGGGAGTGGAAACTGATGCAGCATCTTTGGAAAACTGCTTGGCTGAACATATGCACACCCTATGACCTCACACTGCCTGTCCTACGTATGTATCCAACAGAAATGCGCACATCAGTACGCAGAAGACATCTACAAGAATGTTCATCGCAGCACCACTCCATGGCCCCAGATGGAAACAACTCAAACCTCCAACAGCAAGTTTGATTTTTAAAAATCGTGGTATATTCATAGAACGGAACACTACCCAACGATGGAGAACAATAGATACTGTCATATTCAACAACATTGATGAATCTCTTGGATATACTGGAGGGTGAAAGAAGCAAGACTCAGAAAAGTACACATTGGTATTCTATTTACATAAAGTTCAAAAACAGGCAAAACTGGTGTACGGCACCAGCAGTCAGAACAATGATTCTATAGTGCAACAGTGAAAAGGCAGAGGGATGTGTAATCTAGTGGAAGAGATGGATAATGATCACATAATCACACACACACTCACGTGCACATGCACACACGGGGTCAGGGTTGTGAAAGAAAAGTCCAGTGTTATACCATGGAAGCAGGGAGACCTGACCTCGTCTGGGGGCTTGGGGAGGGCTCCCCTGAGAGGAGGAGGAGGAGTTAGCCAGACAAAGGGCAGGGCAGAGGTGGGATGGGGAAAGGGAATTACAAGGAGAGGGAACAGCATGTGCAAAAGCCCTGAGGTGGAGGAAGCATGGCACCCTGAGCATGGCAGGTGTGGCTGGAACCCAGAGGCTGAGGGAACGAGCAGCACAGATGTGGCTGGAAGATCACGTTGGGGCTAGACTGGATGGGCCCTCATTGGCTCTGATGATGAAATGGGGAAAGAATGACACACCATCCAGGGTTTTAAGCAAGCGAGTCACGTGACCTGGTATAGACTGGGGAGGGGCTGTGGCTTTGGTCGCTTGGACCAGTCTGGCTAGACCATCCAGAGCTGGGTGTTTCTATCTCAAGTCTGCTCACTCACCACCTGGCAGTTCCACAAAGTGCGGGACTGTAAGTTCCTGCTGGAGCAAGTGCCTCGGAAGGCTCTGAAGCTCTGCCCTGGGCTCACTGCTGGCTGGGGAAGGTCCCTGCGCTGAATCGCAGGTGAACCACTAGAGAGTCATCACATTATTCTAGAGATTTTTAGAAAAAATGGACAGAAGACCCAGCCTAGCCCTTTGCGGGGGTTGCGGCCACGTGGGCCTCTGTGTGCTGATTCCAGGCGTTTGTCCTGTGTCCTGACCTTTTTACTGAGCGGTTTTGATTGAGTTCATTCATTTTCTAGATGGACGAGGCTGGGCAGAGGGTGCCAGCGTGGACTCTGCAGGGAGGCAGATACCTGACCGCACAGTGTTGGCCGCAGGGCATGCTGGGGAGGGAGCGGGGAGGACGCGGGCAGAGAGGAGGGCGTGCCAGCACCGGGAGAGGGGTGATGGGCAAAGGACCACCCTTTGAGGCTAACAGGGTGAGGTGCCTCTAGTCTGTCTGCAGGTTGGCTCTGAGACTCAGGGCAGTGGCCTCAAAAATGTCAGCAGTAACCATGTTCAATGTCAGGGACCCTCCAACCTCCAGCACACAAGGCAAGGACGGGCAGGGCAGGTGGGACAGGGGGCAGCAGTGGGAAAGTGCCTGTCGGTGTGAGGCCCAGACCTGATGGCCCAGTGCGTGGAGAGCAAGGCAGCCAATGTAATAAGAGCAAAGTCCAACATGGCACTTCATACGGGCCAGACACTGTTCTAAGTCCTTCAGAGAGGTGTGCCCATTTTGTAGATGAGAAAACTGAGGCACAGAGCATTTTGCCCAAGGTCACACAACCAATATCAGAGTGCACAGGGTGCAAGTCCAGGCAGTCTGGCTTCAAGCCGACACTACGCTGCCTTTCTGTGCTGAGATGTTTACCCACAGTGTGGCTTTGGAAAACAGAGCCAGCAGCAGGCAGCACCCCGGCAGGTCTGCAACTGGGAGCCCAGGAGACCTCGATTAGCTACTGGGAACCCCTTAGGAAGACCAAGGGTCCCCTGTGGATGGGCCTCAGTCTTCCCAAGATGCGTGAATGACGCTGTCCCCAAGCTCAGCTGACAGGGATCCTGGGCAGTGATGCTCAGGCTCCCATGCCCTATTCTCACACCATTCATCACTGATTCACTCAATGATCGTTTCACTGAGCACTTTCCATACACCAGTCTTTTAGGTGCCAGGCTACATCAGTTAACAAGAGACAGTCTTCCTTTCAGTGGTGTTGGAGAGAAGGGGAAAGACACTAAACACACACAAT
The DNA here is from genome assembly GCF_057802395.1 of Ceratotherium simum simum. Classification (NCBI taxonomy): domain Eukaryota; kingdom Metazoa; phylum Chordata; class Mammalia; order Perissodactyla; family Rhinocerotidae; genus Ceratotherium; species Ceratotherium simum. The sequence continues at coordinate 21,876,109 of NC_141921.1, read as the reverse complement.
TATTTAACTACAAATTGTGACAAGGGCCTTGAAGGAGAAAAGCAAGCATATTATAGGAAGGATGACCTATTCTTCTCTGGGAATGAGGTTCCTTAGGCCCGAGATTTTTAAATGGAGTTCCATGGAACTCTAGGGTTCTACGAAGTTACTTCCAGAGTTATCTAAACCTTTAAGTTTAATTTCAATTAAATATATATAAACCATATTTTTAAAAACAGTAACAAAAGAGCATACTTATATACTCAAATGTGCTATATGCCACGTTGCTCATTCAGGTTTTGACAGCTACCTTTTTTGCGTGTGTGTGAGGATGTTGGAACAAAGTTCTCTAGTCCCTTCTGTGCAGTTATTGGAGTTTATTGTAAATGTGTCACTAATGATGCAGGATGCAGCCTAACATTTATTTATTTTTTTTATTTTCTAATAATCAGGTGTGGGGAAAATTGTTCAATTGGATTTACTAAATTTATTTTTATGAACTATGATTTTCTTGTTATTTTGCAGCCAAAACAAAATACGAAAACGCATTGAATGCTGAGGCCAATGTCAGATTTCGAGTGTCAATCACAGCCTCTGCGGTCAAATGGTTGGAGCCATAGAAGCAGCTTCATTGTTTTGAGCAAGTCTTTTTATGGCTAGTAAATGTTGCACATTTGAACTTATACATTATTTGTTTTATATGTATTTTAAATATTGATATTCTGGGTAGGATTTCAACTAAAGAAAAAACAAGTTTGAAAAATGCCAGCTTTGGTCCAGAGGTGTTGGAGACCTGGGCTGGCCTCCATACGGCTACCTCCCCAGCCCCATCTCAGGCCCCCACCCCTAACTTCTTACTCCCCTCCATGGCCCCTCATTCCCTCATGGCCTCTCCCAGTGGCCTGGGAACTCCTGATGAGCAATCCACCGCCCCTGGGGGATGACACAGCCTCAGCTGAACCGGGACTGAGGCAGGTCCTGAAACCAGACGGAAAAAGCTCTAAGCCCAACCCCACCCTGTGCTTTGGCCCGTTTTCAGGACCTTGGACAGCAAATGCAGCCTTACCCCCTCCCCAGAATGGGAAGAGAGCAGTCACGGACTGCACACTCACCCTTCTTGGTGGCCTCGAAGCTGTCATGGAAGTGAATCCTCTGGATGTCATAGGTCAAGGTTGTGTTGGGCAGCAGAGTCCTGTTCCTGTTGATGATGTTGGCAGAAAATCGAAAGGCATGCTCCTCGGCGTTCATGACCTGGGCATTGGGGCCGTCTGCATACTCAAAGATTCCTCCTGCAAGAGATGGGTAAAATTGTGTCTGCTGGGGAAGCGGGGTGTGGGGGGGGGGTACGGCTAACAAAGATGCTTGGCTCAGAAGGTTTTATGGACAAGATTCTCCCCCTCCCAATGTTCAATAATATCCTAGATAATTCACATACATAGAAATTGTGCTGGAGCATAAGAAATATGGAAATCTTCCTAGTTCATTTCACTCAGCTAGCAAATTCCTGATAACAGAGACTGAGAGACAGAGCTAAAATAAAATGACCAACTTAATAACATTGCTATGAAAATTCTCCATAGAGGGTTGGCAAGTAGAATCTACCAGAATGTAACAAGGATAACATACCATGATCACATAAAGTTGTATCCCAGGAATGAAAGGGTGGTTCAATATAAAGAAATCTATGAATATCATTCCATCACATCAATAGTTCAAAGGGGAAAAAAATATGGTCAACTCACAAAATGCAGGAAGGCATTTGATAAAATCCAATATCTACTGCTGTTAAGAATGCTTAATAAACTAGCACCAGAACAGATATTTACTTCCTTTAAGCATCTTTAGCTCAAATCAGCTTTTAATATCACACTAATGGTGAAACACTAGAGGCATTCTCATTAAAGAAAAAAAAGGAGGAGTGTAAAGATTCACACCAAACCATTAACCAATGAAATAAGAAAGAGAAAGAATTTGGAGGCATACCTCTTGGAAAGAAAAAAATCTTACTTGCGAAAGATATAAATGCCTTCTTTAAAAACCCTTAAGATAATCCCTAAACATAAAAACCAGTAAGAACTAGTAGGAGAGTCAAGTTAAATGACCAGTTAGCACAAATTAATAGTGTTTCTTTATATCAGCAACAACCAGTAAGAAAACTTAATAGCAAAAGGATTTCCTTTACAATACTGACAAAAAGATTAAATAACTAATAATAAACAAATAAGTGTGCAATTCCGGTATTAAAGATGACAAAAACACCTTAAGTGAGAGACATAAGAGTAAACTTGAATGAGGAGGTGTGTCATGTTCCTGGATGATTGGGTTCAAGGGTAGAAGTGTCAGTTTCCTCCAAATTAATTTTTCAGTTTAATGCAGTTCCAATCAGAATCATAGAAGGATATAGCTTTTTACTTGAAAAAATGACTCTAAAATGCATCTGGAAGACTAAACAGGAGATAACAGCCTAAAAAGAGATGAGAGGTAACTTGCACTGCCCAGATTTAAAATATAGCATGAAGTCAAACTAATTAAAACCGTGTCGTAATGGCATGTGAAAACACGGATAGATCAATGGAAGGAGATAAAAGCCCCCAGAAAGAGATGCAAGTAGAGATAAGTATTTAAGACATGATAAAGGTGGCTATTTCCAACCAGTAGGTAAAACATGAATTATTCATTAATTGTGCTGAGACAATTATTCAATTATTTGGGAGAAATTTAAATCAGATTCCAATCTTAAGTTATATATCAAAATAAGTTCCAGACAGATTAAAGATTAAATAGCAAGAAAGGAAGGGAAGGAAGGAGGAAAGAAAACACTTTAAAGCACAAAAAAATATATACATAGGTGCATATTATACAATTTGAGGTGAAAGAGGCCTTTCTAGGCCTTCCAATAAAGTCAGGAACCATAGGAGAAAGATTGATGACTCCACAGAAATAATAGAAAACTAGTATATATCAAAACTACCATAAACAAAAATAAATGGCAAACAACAAACTCAGAAAAATATTTGTAACATATATGGCAGTATAAAGGTTGATGTTATTATTTTATAAATAGCACTTAAAACTCAACAAAAAAGACAAATACTCCAGTAGAAATATGTGCAAAAGGCGAGCATGGATGTTTCGCAAAAGAAAAAAAAATACAAAGGAGCTAGTAACGTATAAAGAAATGTGCATCCTCCCTAATAATCAAATAAACTCAGTTTAAACCAACAAGGAGATACCATTTTTTGCCTGTCCCATTGGCAGACATATAAAATAAATTATAACACCCAGCTTTGCCGAGGGTGCTTGGAAACACACTTGCTTAACTGTTGGCGGGAGCGGGAACGGGTATACTCCGCCTTCCTCGATGGCCATTAGAAATGTATCAAAAGCCTTAAAAAGGCTCATGTCTTTGGCTCAATACTTCGGTTTCTAGGAAGTGACTCCAACAGCAACCATGGGCACACAGATCATGTATGGGGAGGGGAATCCAGAGAAGTCCAACACCAGAGAAACCGTAAATAAACTGCCATTTGCTATACATTTCCATATAGCAGCAAAAATTTAATGATTTGGGAAATATCCATGATATATTTTTAAGTGAGAAACAAAGCTCACAAAGCAGGAGATGCAGTGTGACCCCATGTTAGAAGAGGAAGAACAGAAGGAAGATGAGAAGGACGTTTTATCACTGATGTAAGAACAGAGACATTTCAAAACAACGCAAAGGAATAGTCCTATATGGCAGATATCTTAGTTTGTTCTTTCCGCTTTTCTATATTTTCCAAATAAACCTTTGTTCTTTTTAAAAATCATTCATCGAGGTATTATTTACATTAAGAAATTCCACAAAATTCACCTCGTTGTAAGTGTACAATGATTTTTAGTAAATTTACTGCGTTGTCCGACCATCACCACGATCCACCTTCTGAGCGTGTCCATCACCCCAGTAAGATCCCCTGAGCCCACTTACAGGCCATCATCGTTTGTACCCCTAGCCCCAGGGAACCGCTAATTTACTCTCTGTCTCTAGAGACTTGTCTTTTCTTGACATTTCATATAAATGGAATCACACAATCTGTGGTTTTCTGCATCTGGCTTCGTTCACTTAGCATGTTTTTGAGGTTTACCCGTGTCGTAGCGTGCATCTCTACTTCATTCCTTTTTATTGTTAAATAATATTACTTTCTATGGATGTTGTTGTTGTTAGTGCTGCTGAGTTGATTCTGACTCCTAGCGACCCTGTGTACAGCAGAGCGGAACCCTGCCCGGTCTTTTTGCTCCATCCTCTCATCTTCTGGCGCTGTATCAGACAATGCTCTGCTGCTATTCACAGGGTTTTCATGGCCAATTTTTTTGGAAGTGGGTGGCCAGGTTCTTCTTCCTAGTCTGTCTTAGTCTGGAAGCTCTGCTGAAACCTGTCCACTGTGGGTGACTCTGCTGGTATCTGAAATCCTGGTGGCATAGCTTTCAGCATCACAGCAACGTGCAGCCGCCACAGTGTGACAATCGACAGTCGGATTTCTATGGATGCACCACATTTTATTTACCCATTCTCCACCAGTGAACAAATAAATCTTCCCCCTGCCCCCTAGTACTCCAGCAGGCTTACAATTTGTAACACATAGCGTGTATGCATGTGAATCTGTGCGGGTGTGCATAAACACACTGAGCACGCACACAAAATAAAATGAGAAGAATGCATCCCAAAACGTTCAGAGGGGTTTTCTCTGAGTGGTAGGATTACGAGCGACTTTAATTTCCTTCTTTGTGTTTTCCTGTATTTTCAAAAAGTTCTGCAGTGAACATGTGTTATACTTCTTATCAGAAAAGCCATCATGTGATCGTGTATATGTATTTAAATGAAAATAAATGATCAAAATACCATATGATCCAGTAATTCCATTTCTAGGAATATAAATTTAGAAAAAGAGATACAGGAACACATTTATGTATAAAGATATTCTTGACAAAATATTGAAAAAAAGAGAAACAACTTAATGTCCAAAAGTAGAAGATTACTTAATATATTAAAACCCACTCTTAGGGCAGAACAACTTGTAGGCATTAACAGTCACAGTAGAGGATGGCATGATATGGTGTCTGGGTTTTGCTTTGAAATAATAAGGGAGGGGTGGATGGGAAGGGGTGCAGATCAGATAGGAGGGGCTATGGGTTGCTGGTTGATGGGGCTGGGTGGTGGGTATACGGAAATTCATTATACCATTGCCCCTAAGTGTATATGACAGACATTCTCTGTAATAAAATATTCTTTAAAATCATGGTATAGGGGCTGGCCCAGTGGCCTAGTGGTTAAGTTTGCACGTTCTGCTTCGGCGGCCTGGGGTTCGCTGGTTCGAATCCTGGGCGTGGACCCACTCAGCAAGCCATGCTGACGCGGCGTCCCACATAGAGCAACTAGAAGGATGTACAGCTATGACATACAACTATCTACTGGGGCTTTGGGGTGGGGGAAAGGAGGAAGAGTGGCAACAGATGTTAGCTCAGGGCCAATCATTCTCAAAAAAAAAAAAAAAAACCAAAAATTTATATTAAAAAAATTATGGTATAAACAAGACAAAAATAACAAATGATGGTAGTGCAATCAGAAAAAAGACACAATTACCATTATTTGCAGATGCTATTACTGTCCTCTTAAAAACTCAAGAGATTCAGATGAAAACCTGGTAGAAACTAAACAGAGAGCTCATCAAGGGGCCAGCATACAAATATAGAAAAACATATAGGCTTCCTACCTATCGGCAATAAACAGTGAGGAATTATAAGGAAAAACAGAGACCCTATTCACAAAAGCAACAACGAAAAAATAAAATCCTCTACAATAAACATGCAATTCCTATATCAAGAAAACTACAAAACTTTACTGAGGGTCATAAAGGAAGACTTGAATAAATGGAGAGACATAACTTTCTCCTGGAAGGGAAGACTCAATATTGTAAAGATGTCAGTTCTCCTCAAATTAATTTATAAATTTAATGCAATTCCAATTAAAATCAAAAAGGACATATCAGAAGGGCATACACCAAAATGTTAACAGAGGTTCTTTCTAGAAAGTAAAAAGATGATGGATTGCTTTTACTTAGTACTTCTTTTCCCAGGTCCTCTGCATTTTGTGAGAGCTTTGGTAATAAAAACAGCTTTAGAATACTTAATGACATAGAAAATGCTCATCCTTCCCCCCCGCCCCCAAGCAACAAAACCATATTACAGCATGATACTCATTTATCAAACAAAAAGCACATATCTGTATTCATAGAAAAAAGACTGGAAGGATTTGTACCAACATGTTACCAGTGAGTATCTTTAGGTAGCAAGGGTTTGTGGATACTTTTAATCTTGCTCTTTGTAGTTTCTTGATTTTTCCATATTATTTACAATAAATATATATTATTTTTATTATCTTAAAATGTAAAAATTAGAAAAAAAATTTTCGAAGAGAGCCGGGGAGAGGTCTGGTCATTACTGACCCCCATCCCAAATGAAGGTCAAAGGTCATGGGACAAAGAGCCATTTCCTAGGGCTTCACACCTCCTCACCTGCCTCTCAGACCTTGGCAGGAAGGGAGGAGAGGAGAGAGAGAGGGGCTAATATGTCATAAGGGTGGTGACCTGTCTCAAGCCACTGAGACCCAAGCCCAGAGGATACATAATTCAGTTCCACAAACACCCACCCATCTCTGCCACATGCCAACCTGTCCCTGGGCGCTGAGATACCAAGAAAAGTCAGCCCTGGGCCCCTGCTCTCAAGAAGCAGCACTCAGCTGACAATAAGCACTGGGCTGTTAGACAGTAGCAAAGAGATTCTCAACTTAGGCTCCCGCAACAGCCATGCCTCAGTCCAAACCGTAGCTCTCTCCATGGGGGGAGTTACTCAATCTCTCTGAGACTCAGTTTCTCCATCTGCAAAATGGGGTACATACTTCAAAGGGTTGATTGTTGCAAGGAAGAAAGAAAACAATGTAGCTAAACGCGAGGCACACGGTGACGACTTAATAAACATTAATTCTTAAAGGAGGAGAGAAACAAGGCTGTTTAAAGAAAAGCAAAACGAATTTTGAACTTCCACATTCTAGGGCAGGGGTTGACAAACTTTTCCTGTAAAGGACCAGATAGTGAATATTTTTGGCTTTGTGGGCCAGATGGTCCACTGACCTCTGCCACTGTAGCATGAAAGTGGAAGACACATGTAAACAAATGGATGTAGACACATGTAAACAAATGGGTGTGACTGTGTTTCAATAAAACTTTATTTATAAAAACAGGTGGTGGGCTGGATTTGGCCAGAGGGCTGCAGTTTGTCCCCTCTTCTAGGGGGAGGGAAGTCTTTATCTCAGAGGTAAAAGCGCGTTCGGGCCTGGACGGAGAAGGTAAGACTATGATAGTACTGAATTGCTGTGCAAAGGAAACAAAGATGGGATGTTGGGTGTTTGAATGGGGAGGATGGGAGAGAAGGGCCTAAGAGAAAGAGAATAGTTATGAAGTGAGCCCAAAAAGGGAGAAAGAGGAGGAGAATATACCCCAGGCCCAAAGGTGGGTGAGGCCACGGCAGGAAGGGGCTGTGTTGACACGTGATGGCCAGTACTTAGTTTTCAGTTATCCTGCACTGTGCTGTCATCTCCTTCCTTGCGGGAGCCCACCCTGTAGCACAGTCTGCCTCAGAAAGCTGACAGCGGCTTGTGCTCTCTGGGGAAAGTGAAGGCAGGCGGGCAGTGCCCAGCACAGAATGAGGCAGGGCAGACAGCGGACAAGAGGTGGGATGACAGAGGACACGGAAAATTCAGCAGAGAAGGAACTTGGAACAAGAGTCGGTTAGGAGAAACTGGAAGCCTGGAGCATTCTCAGAGGCACTGCTGGGGCCCCCCCAACCCCCCACCTCAGTGCAAGGATGGGAGTCATTCTACTCGAATGTGTTAGGGCAAGGTGACTCCAAAAGTCTGAATGTCTTGGGACACCCAGGCAGCCAATATTTGAGTTCAGCATAGAGGTTCAGAGAGCGGGTTCTGGACGCAGGCAGACCTGGGTTTGAATCTTGCTTCCGTTCATAGGCTGCCCTTTTCTCCAGGGAATTGTTCTCAGTTGAAGGGAGCCACCTTGCTCAGAAGGTCACACCACTCACGTCTGCCCTGGGGACAGTTTGCAGCCAATGACTGACTAATACTGGGGCTCAAAAGGGTGTTCCTCCTGCCTCAGAGTAGGCCTAACTCTATGGTGCATGCATGCTCCAGAGCCCCTCCCAACACCCCCCATCTTGCATTCACCTGAGGACACATCTTTGCCCCCAGCCCTGTCCCCTTCTCTATCTTGCTTTGCTCAGTCCCCTACAGGGTTCTCCTAAAGAGCGCTCTTCCCCTCTATCAACCCTGGGCATCTGAACTCCTGCCTCAGGCTCTGCATCTGGGGGTCCTAACCTAAGGCAGGGGTGACATTACTCCAGGGGGAGTATGAACCACACTTACCCTTTAGGGCTTTTGGAGGAAGGGGGCACTGGATCTCATCAAGTGATAAACCATCAAGGTTCTTCCACCCCCTCCCTTCTGGATCCTCTCACCCCCTTTCCCTTTCATGCAGGGGTCTTCAGAAGCTCAGGGTCTGATGGGCCGGGGTTTTGATTCAAACTCTGCCCCATGGAAGAAAGGCTGCTTTGGGTCTCGGCTCCCAGAGAGAGCACCTCGCCCTGCTTAGAGGCTGCTCCCCCATTCAACTGGCTGCTCTCCATTCTCTCCCTTCCCATACATTCCTCATGATCGTTATTTAAAGAGGCTAATAAGTAGGTTGGCACCGTTGATTAATGCATAATCTTAATCATGATTGCATAGCGTAATTGGCATTAATTTGAAGAGCCAGTTCATTATGAAAATAATTGTCACTGCTTTCTGCTTTAATAAAATGGAGCAGAGACACCAGGGCTGCTGAGAAAATGGGATGGGGTGTGAGTGTGTGTGTGATGGGTCGCAGAAGATGTAAGCAGGGGTGGAGCACGGGTGCAGCTGGGACATTTTCTTCCAACAAAGTCTTGAGTGGAAGCCCAATGGGTAAAACAAATAATAATAATAACAGCAACAACAACTGATGATGTGTCAGGGATGATACTGAGCACTTTCCACCCACTTCATTTAACACTCACAGGAACCTCTACAACCACATGAGATAGAAACTATTATTGCCCCATTTTACATAAGAGAAAACTGAGTCCCAGGGAGGCTAAGGATGTTGTAAAAACTACTCAATGGCAAATATTCTTCTGCAACCAAAACCAGCTTGGTAGAGCCAATAATTCAATTTTCAGGAATTTTGAAAGCCAGTTATTAAACCATTGGCAGCTTGAAATGGGCCACAGTGAGAGTATTTACACCACAGAAATCAGCGGATGCTACAAATTAGCACTTTTCTTCTGGAGAGTGTGTTTACTAGCACACCACCGCCCAAGCCCATTTCCATCATCCGGGCTCTTACAGACTTGATGCCACAGTTCCAGAGAAGGCTCTGGAGCCCTCAGGGCTCCACTAAGCCCAGCATGAAAACCACTGCTCATGCCTAACCTCATCTACGGACGGTGCAACTCAGGGCCAGGGCTGGGGAAGGTGGGATGGAATTGGCTGTGCCAACTGGAACCAACTTCCTTCTCGCTCCTTCTCCTATGATATGTTGTCATATGTTATGAGAAATATTCTGAACACCCCAAGCATCAATGCCCCTATTTTTAAGGTTGCTTTTTATATCTTTGGAAATGTGCCCAAAAGGTGGAACTTCCGTGCCTCCCAGGTGAGCATCCTGTGGTGGCCTGCGTCAAGCTGAATGTAGCCTCAAAAACCAGGAGGAAGGGTTGTCACTGCTGCTCTGGCATGGCTTCATCATCAAGAGCCAGGGTCCTGGAGTCAGCCCCCCTCCCTCTGGGCAGATGTCCCTAAAGGCCCCCCAAGGCACAGGCCCTAGGGCCGATGGGAGCAGAAGGCTGAGTCCCTTGCCTGTGACCTCAGGACTGTATGGGCTGGTCTGAAGTCTGTTGAGATTCTTCTTTTTCTTGAACAACTCTGTGCTCTTGAATTGGACCCTTGTAAAAGCAGCCCAACCAGCCTAGCTCTGAGCGCAGTGAGCCTGGGAGACTCACGCAGGGCCTGCAGAGTGCTGCCAGCGTCTGCCTGGCGGCTGGGTCCCCAGAGACGCTCACGTTCCAGCACCCAGGCCCGGGCACCGTCTGTCCTCCAGGGCTTGAGTCTGCTCTTTCTTTTCTAGTCCGCTTTGTTCTTTTTCTGAAGTTTCCAAGGTGTCGTAGAGATTAACTGAGACACTGATCAGTGAGATTGTTGCTAACAGCCTTTTCCAGGGGCCCGCCTCCCTGTCTGTTCTGATCAGGGCTGTCTCTTCTCCCTGCCAGGGCCCCTGCGGCTCTGTGCAGCCCGTGGGTTGGAAGAACCAGGCTCTACTCTCTACTGTGCCTCAGCCAGCCCTTCGGCGGCCCTGGCAGTGCCTCGGAACTTGCTTTGGGGCCTCTCTCTGCCCTTGTCTCAGCAGGAGGAAGAATCAGGGGACAAGCTGGCTGGTTTTCTCCGCTAGGCATAGCATGTGGTTCACAAAAGGTAAGCAGTGCCCAGCAGAAAAGGTCCAGGGATGGGCTTTCTGAGGTTGTGGGCAAGGAACGGGAGACGAGGAGTACGTGTGTCTACCCTCTTGTTTGTTCAGTCACTTATTCATTTACTCATTCATTCCCCAGGCAGTTTACTGGCTACGACAGTGAACAAAGCACGATTCTGGGCACTGGATGAGTCAGAGAGAGATCAGGCACACTCCCAGCCTTTCAGGAACACATAGCTTGGAAGTGGAGATGAGAGGAGGGGCACAAATACAAACACTCTAAGAGTAAAACTCTCCACGTGACAAGAACAGTCTGTAAAGCTGGGGAGACTCAGAAGAGAGAAGGTCGTGGATGTCTTCATGGAGGAGGCAGCATCTGACCTGTTCAGAGGTGAGCTGTGGAGGGAGTAGGGCAGCCGGCGGGGGAGACTGGCCTTGGGTGGGTGTCACGGGGATGAGGACCTGTGTGTGCCAGGGCAGAGCCGTCGGGAGGGAGTGAAGGAGGCTCCAGGCAGGAGGGGAGCTGCAGGGTCAGAGATGAGATGAGGGAGGGAAGTGGCGGCCCGGGAGAGGGTGCATCAGAGACAACCCCAGAGTCTGGATGAGGATGGAAATACAGTCAGGTGTGTGGACTCTGTGGCCGGATGGCCTGGGTTAGAATGGATCCCACTGCTTTCCAGCTGCGTGACCTTGGGCAAGTCCCTTCACTGCCCCGTGCCTCCGTTTGATCCTCTGAAAACACAGATATCAATAGCACTTACAACATAGGGCGATTTTGAGGCTTAAATGGCATAAATCATCTAAGGCACATTATAAGCCTTTGGTAAGGGTAAGAAGTTATGAGGTGACAGGGAACCTGGGGGCTTTTAACTGAGACGGGGGCATCCAGAGAAAGAGCAGATCCGAGCAGAGAATGTGCACTCCCTGGGGCCCCAGGGGAGGGCTCCTGATTGAGTTCCGGGGCCTGGTGGCAGTTGTTTTAATTGATCTGGTGATATGTGGAGCTCTGTCTGTACAACTCAGGGACACGCAAGTCAAATATTGCAGAATCGACCGTGTCGGGAGGATGGCTGGAGGCTCCCGTGCTGCCCAGAGACCCTGATGACCGATGGGCTGTCAGCAGGCGGAGAATGGGCTGGAAGGGGGCTGCGGAGGGGCCCAGCGAGCAGTGAGCGTCCTTGCTGGAGGGGCCGAAGGACTGAAGACCTAGAATCATCAGGCGGGGCTCCCAGAGACACTGGTGGGGGAGGGTGTCCCATCTTACACAGCCCAGCCTCACGCACACATGCCCACAGCAGAAAGACTAGACTGACGCCTGGCATTCGAGGCCCTTCCGGGTCCAGCCCCACCTCCTCCGGCCTCAGCTCCTCCAGGCAGGACGTCCTCTGCCCACACTGCGTTCCCCACCGTTCCCTTCACCTCTGACCCTTCCCGTGTGCTCTTCCTCTGCCTGAATCGTCACGCCCTCTTTCTCTGTTGCCTCTTTCCAAACCTGGCCTCCGTATTTCTCTTCTGAGCCTGTGTGGCAGACACTGTCTTTATGCCCTTGTCCCAACGCAGAGGCCACCTGCACACATTCCTCTGCACGCCCAGCGCTTTCTGTAGCTGGGACATTCGCTGGCAATGGCACAGGCGTGGCCAGTGCGGGTCAGGCCACAAAAGCCAGGGAGATATGAACTCAGCAGAGCCTCCACCCAGGAGGCAGGGAACAGGTGGATGAACCCCAGCTTTCTCGCCCCTCAGAGGCACAATTCCAAGGCACGATCTACCCAGTTTCTCAAAGGCCCCAGCGGGGCTGAGCCCCAGTCGCCCACAGTGTAACCCAGCTGCTGACGCACCTTCTTCGCTTTCCTTCCTCCCCGTCTCTCTTCCCTGTCCGTCACCCTGGTTCCTGGGATCACCTCCCAGGTCAACTACTCACAGCCTAACCGTGTCACAGGGCCTGCTTCTGGGGTCCCCAACTAAGACACCTTCCCTGAGCTCTGAATTCATCCTCTGTACCCTCACAGGTGTTATGATGTGTCGTACGCCCCTCACTCCCCCGTTAGACTGTGGTCATCTGGAGGGTGGGGACACAACTTCGTCGTCCTGACATCACCTTCCTGCCCGCAATGCCTAACACGCTATCTAGCACAGAGCGGGTGTCAAGACATGTTTGTAAATAAATGCATATATAAGTGCACATCAATGGACACACACATGCGTGCACACACGCTCTCTCTGCTTGTTTTAAAAAGCTAATTCCAGTTCAGGACTTTGATACTTAAGTGACAAAGCAAAAAACACACAAATATCCTTCAGACCAGCTGCCATGAAGATGCCCAGCCAGGAGGACACCAGGTCTGCAGTTCTCAACATTGCCCACCCCAGCCCCGACAATGATGGGCTCTTACTAGACGTGGAAAGTGAGGCTGAGGTGCCCTCAGTCAGCACCCTGCCAGGCCCCTGCCCCTGCACGGATGGCTAGGGCTCCACGAGGCTGGGCGGCTATGGAGAGGATCTCTCCCTGGCTGGGGGGACCTACTACCAGCCCTAATGGGGACTCGTCTCCAAATCCCAGGCACCTGCTCCACAGTGGTGTCAGCATCTGGAGGACAGCCCTGCCCCCAGCAGCCCCTCAGCACCAGCCTGCCAGCCCACAGCCGTGCCTTGAGAATGCCAGGAGGCCCATCTAAGGCCACGCAGATATGGAGTGGGCAGAGGTGAGGGGCACGGGGAGCAGAACCTGGGAAATCAGCGGAGGAGAGAGGAGCCAGCTCATTCTGCATTATTACTCTCATCCTCATCTGTTTTAAATATCAATTGCTATGCAGGTTAAATACTTATTCAGATGCCTTTTAGCTTAAAAGCAAGCTAATTGATCTCTGGAGATCCTGAATGAACAGTGAAGAAACTGCACTAATTATAGAATCAACTTCCACTTCTCTATTTTGTTTCTTCTCCGACAATACTGCTGGAGTGACAAAAAGGGGCCTCGTAGAGCAAAAAAAGCGTGTTGTTTTTATTAGGCAGTGACAACAAATGTTGCCGCACAGCACAATGCCCCTCCCGCCCCCATGACCCCTGACTCTGGGATAAGCTCTCCCAGGTGGGAGCTCTCAAAGGTAGGACTTTAAGATGCTGAAAATACCAGCACAGTTCACCATTGGCCAGAATCCACCAAAGGTGTCTGCCCTCAGCCCACCCACCCTATAGCCGCCCCCCGCCCCCAAATAACCCCACACAAATGCTGCCAAAGCTGCTCCGGGTCCACTTCCTGCTCACATACTCCGACCTCCTCTGCGGTCTCAGCTAGTGCCTTTGCACTGGCGTCCTGGAACTAGACGGTACAGCGCAGCTGTGTTTTGACATCCCTCTGGTCCCTCCCACAGCTCCCTGCTCACCAGTGAGGCCCCAGGCTGCAGCCCCCTGGTGCCTGGACCGCAGTGTGGGAGCCCAGGGTTCCTCAGCTGGTAACAGTAGATTCCTCTCTCCTGCCCGGGGAGACGTGTCCTTTCGCTTTCTTTTCACACCCTGCCCCGGTTCTGACTCCCTCCACTATGCTGCCTTGGGTAGAACGGAGAATGGGCACCTCTGGCTTGGCTGGAGAGAAAATCGTGTCCCTGCTATTTCAGTGACGCCAGGAAACCGCAGCCAGTGTGCAGACAGGCTAAAGTCCTCCGAACGTTTGGGAAACTAGAAGTCAAAGTTGAGCAGGTTTCTTTTCTGCAGGACTTCTCCGGGCATTTACTCAGCTCACGTGCAGCCTGAGAGGGGGTAGAGTAAGCAACGTTTCCCAAACTTACTTGACAGCTGTGGAAACCTTTTTTGGCAGAGCATCTTGCTGGACGCACACTTTGGGAGGTCCAGGGCTAGAGCCATCATATCGCAGCCTGCCTCACACACCTGGTCCCCAGCCCTGAGCAGCAGAGACGCTCCAGAAAGAATGAAGAAAGGATGACAGCAGAAGTATTTGATCTACTCCATACCAGGGGCCCAGAGTGACAGGTTTTGTGTTTTACTGGATTGATTCTGGGATGTCCGTGACTGGTTGTTTTTAACATAGCTTAGAGGTGTGACTGCTCCACGAGGCTCTCATTAGCACGTGTCTGAGTGCGTGTGCGCGCACCTGGGCAGGTGTGGACACACATCTCGCCGGGACAGGGGTGCAGCAGGGAGGGAAGCATGGGGGGCCAATTCATCAGCCCCATGATTTGTGCCTCTCCCCCCAAGGCATGGGGTTGAAATAAGAGATTCCGGCTTAAATATGATCATTAGCAAATGAGACTGCTTCACATCTTCACAAGCTCTCAGCTCCTACAAAGGTATTCCAGGCGACCTTGTCTCCCACCGCCACCACTGACAGAGACTTGCATCGTCTCAGCCCTTCCTTCATTCAACAAACACTCAGGAGCACCTCCCGTGTGCCAAGCACCAGGCACACAGCGGATTAACAGTAGGGGAGACCTCTACCCCATAACACCTGGTTTATTTCCCCAAAACTCTGAATGCAGGTAGAAATGATCTCAAATATCTATTTGTTATCTAGTTTACAGTCTGCCTCTGTCCCCCACCCCCACCACTAGAACATAAGCTCTTTGAGCATCCAGAGCTTGCTCATCACTTTCTCCCCAGTGCCTAGAACAGTGCCTGGCACATAGTAGGCACTCAATACATATTTCTCAACTATAAATGAATATGTATGAAACATACAAGTATAAGCAAGCAGGAAATGGCTAAATGACAAAACTCTGGGGAGGTAACACGTGGATGGCGGCTTTTAGCCAGAGTTGCTGCCTCGGGGTGGCAGAAGGGGACACCACAGAAAATAAAAACATAATTTGAGGTTTTAAGCAGTGGGGGAGATTCCTTATAGGAACATCCAGATCAGAAAGTGGAACATTTCTTGCCAAAAGCCAGAAAGACTCATAGTCCCCTCTAGTCACGGCCACTCAGCAAGCCCAGGGCAATTTTAACAGGCAGGACAGCAGGTACATTCACAGAACTTGAGCAGAGGTGCAAGCCCCGAATTTGCATGGACCGTCAGTAGCCATGGAGAAAAGAGGCAGCTTGAATTTTTATAATACAGGTTTAAAGACACCATCCGCTAAACCCTGCACTTTGAACAAATGCAAAGACGGAATTTTCTGCATAACCATCTGGTGTGGATTAGCAGGGGGACCAAAGCAGTTCAGGAGTCATAGTCACAGTAAGGAGAGTCACTAACTCCGTTGAGCCTGTGTTCTAAGCCTTCTCCACCCATTAGCTCAGTTAATCCTCACAACAGCTCTATGAGGTGGATGCTACTATTATTCTCATTTTTCCAGAGGGGGAAACTGAAGCTCAGAGGTTAGTGATATGTCCAAAATCGCACTGCTTCTGCAGATCCTGGAGTTACACCGGCTCTGGTTTGACTCAGGAGACTAAGACTCTAAACAGCACACGCGTGATGGAATACAGCATCAAGCCCGGAACCAATATGGAATCTCCTCACTAAGCCTCATCGGGGAAAGGAACTCACCTGGGAGTTAATGCCAGCGCCCACACGGTCCTTAAATCTGTGGGTTCTTCATAAATGAGTGTGGCTAGATTTATGTTTAACTACTTGGTAAATGGTATATGGTTCTCATTCTACACTGTGGGCTCAGTCATTTCCAGCTAATTCTTTCATTGCATTAAAAGGTTATAATTAACAACAACAACAAAACTTCAGGTATGTATTTCCAAGGAGAGGGAATTAGGTCACGAGAATCAAACAGGTGAAATCTCGTTTTCCAAAAAGACAGATCAAGTAAATGCCTCCTTCCAGAGTGGGCCCTGCTGGTGCCTGGGTGGGTGGCCTGTCATCCTTGCTCAGGAGAGGGGTGTTCCGCACCGCTCCCAAATGCTTGTCGCTTTGGATGACAGGCTGGCAGCCTCCATGCTGTGGTTAAAGAAGCAGGTTTGTCTGGGTCAGGATCTCTGTCTTGTGATCTAACTTCAAGTCCTCCACGATATCTCCAACCCAACATTGCTGAAACCAAATGCAGCATTTTCTCCCCAAACCTCCTCTTTCCCTGGGGTTCTCATCTCAGGGAAGGGCACCAATGCCCTTCAGTGGTCCAGGCTGGAAACCTCCACGTCATCTTCATCTCCCATCTCATCACTCTTTTCCCCCCAAATGACTGGGGTCTGTCTTTCCCGTCTCCATCATCACGCTCCAGCTCACGCCCTGCACCATCGCGCCAGGCTCCTCATGCTCTCCCCCACTCCACCCTCTCTTTTCCCAGTCCACCCTCCACACATCTGCCCCAGTCAATCCCAAAGCACAGACTCAGTGCCAGGGCTCTGCCTCACACCCTCCCGGGCCTCCTCCCGCCCAGAGGATCAGCGCCCCAGTTCTCTTCCTCGTTTTCAGTGTCTTCATAAATCTGGCCCCCATCTACCTTTCTGCCTTATCTCCCCCCAAACCTCTCCATGCAACGTGTAGTTTAGTCACATCAGTTTCTCAACCACACCGTGAACTGCCACATCTTGATGCCTTTGCTCATGACATTATGTTTCTTATTAATGGCGACAAAGTATCTGCTCCCTTCTCAGCATCAGGTACTGCTTTACGAGCATCATCTTGTTTCATCTTTACAACATCCCTAAATATTAGCTTCTCACCATGTTACGAATGAGGAAATTGAGGGCCACGTGCAAGAGTAACTTCCCCGCGGTTCACACCTGGAACCCAGATGTGTCCAGGTATGTCCTCCCGACGCACGAACTACGCTGATGGATTCAGTCTTTGGTTGGGCATTTACCTGTCACTGTTTCCATGTCAGTCCCCCAACTAGACTGCAGGGACTTTGAGGGATGTGTCATCTGGTACTCAGCACAGTCTCAGAAATGGAGCAGGTAGGGATAAAATTTGGCCCTGTGTGACGGACCCTCAGAGCAGCCTTTCTCTCCTTCATTCATTCATTCACTGAGTATTCACTGACCACCTACTATGTGCTGAAGGACCGTTCCAGGCATTGGGGGTATAGTGTTGACCTAAGCAAACAAGCTCTTGCCCTTCAGGCACCAACCTTCCTGTTACAAAAGATGATAGCGGGCGCCTACAGGGGACTGTTTTTTATGACTCTCCAAGGGAAGTTCAATGCAACGAATGTTCATTGGTACCTTCTCTGTGCAGGGGATAGAAAAACAGATAAGTCATTCCTCTGCTTGGGTTGCTCACAGACTGAAGGAGGAAGAGTCAAATAAAAAAATAACAATGAAGGTGATGACTGCTCTGTTGTGATAAATGCAAAGTGTCTTAGGGGATGAAAACGGCCAGGAGAAATCTCAGAAGACTTCTTAGAGGAGGTGATATTTAAACTGGGCCTTGAAGAGTAAGTAGAAGCTGACTGAGCTGAGGAGTGAAAGCGCTGAATGGGCAGAGGAACAGCAGGAGTGGAGCATGAAAGAGCCTGCTGACTTCAGCAAGCTGGCAGGGGCCAGGTGTGGTCACGCACAGCCCCCTACCCCAGCCCCACCCCCCACTCCTGCCCGCCAGGCAGGCTCCTCCCAGGTATCAGTTTTTCTTAGTCCCTGACTCAGAAAGACACGCTGCCTTGAGGAACTGTTGCTCTTCTCCAGCGCTGCTGTGCTCTGCTCACAGCTGACACATTGTGATTGCCTCCCCACAGTGTCTCCCGGCAGGCGCTGGGTCTGCCAGCGAGTCCAGCAGCGGAGGACTGGAGAGTCTTGTGGGAAAGCACAGCGCCCAGGGCCTCCCAGTCCCTGCGTGTTGCAGGCGAGCATCCTCATCTTCAGGAGAGAGGTGCATGGGGCAGGGAAAGGGACGGTACACCCGTCCTAGCCGGACAGCCAGCTGCATCCTGACCGTCAGCAGAAGCATGCAGGCTGCAGCCGCAGACACCACGTGGATGCTGCTTGGCCCCCAGTTCTCAAAAGCAAGGCCTGTATCCCACCCCACTCAGCCCTGCCGCGGGCCTAGGACCACGGCTGAGCAGGGCTGGGAGGGGACCCTGGAGCTGCAGCATACTAGCCCCTGCAGCATATGCCCCTGCAGCTCATCTGGGCTGATAGTGTGCCCCAGCTCCGGGAGCTCATCTTGCCCTGCTGGCTCACTTATCTAATGCCTCAGTTTCCCTAGAAGAACCAGAGCAGAGTGGTCTGGGGCCAGACTGCTTTGGTGCCATTCACGTCCCAGCTCAGCCACTAACCAGCTGTTACTCACGCCCTCTACACGTCAGTTTTTATATCTGTGAAATGGGCATTTCAACTCCCAGGGCTACTGGGTGGGTTAGAGAAGATGATGTACAGAATGCCCTTGGCCCAGGGCCAGGCACATAGTGGATGCACCTCGTGACCTCTAATTCTCCCTCCCTGCTGCTCTGCCTGAGGTTCCGAATAAAGCCGGGTCCTGAATTTACAATTCCTGGGCCAGCCCCACCTTTTGCTCATGCCTGATCCCCAGAAGCCGCCATCTGCTGTTCCAGTAGATTTCAGGCCCCCCAGCCCCCTGGGTCTCTCTATCCAGCACCTGCCCCCTCTCCCTGTATCAGGTGGGTCCTGGCCTCTCCCATCCACCTGAAGTTCCCTGGGATGAAGTCTCCCCCATGTACCAGCTCCGTGCTAGGGGCCCAGTTCTCCTCTGAGGAGGCTGAGCCCAGGCCGGCCCCTGGGGTCTCTGTGCCCCTCAAAGAGGGAGCCGTGCCTGCCCCAACGCCATTCCCTACACCCACGCCTGGGTTTTGCTCCAGCCAAGGCCCTCACGCTGCTTGCCTGGTAATGGTTGGGGGAGTGAGCCGATGGGCAAAAAAGAGGCTCCATTTCTCTCTGGGACCAATTTGTGAGTTTCCAGCGGCAGCTCTCGCTCTCCATTCCTGCCTCATCTCTGCCTGCCTGCTGCCCCCCCTCACTCCGCTGGCTGTTAGGATGCTTAAGGAGGCCAGAGAGGTGGGACTCACCCTCTGCCAGCCAGACAGTAGGGAACGCAAATGACCATCCAGAGGTGGGGGAGGGGCGGGCAGTGGGGGCAGCCTCCAGGGGACGGGAGGGCCAGAGAGAGGGTGAGTCCTGTAGGTAGGCACTGAGGCAGAACCACCCCTTCTGGCGCCCTCTGCTTTTGAAAAGAGGCAATGAAGCCTAGTGGTTAGGAGCACAGCCTGGAGTTACATGGAGCAGGGTTTGAGGCTCAGCTCTGCCCCTCTAGCTGACAACAGGATGGTGAGTGGTCAGCCAAGCCCAGCTCCTCGGCCGCCTACAGGCTGCATGACCTCAGACAAGCTTGTCAAGCTCTGTGTGTCTCAAAGTCCTTACCTGCAGATCTGGGGGGTGACCTTGCTAGTACATGAGCATAGTTAAATACTATGTAAGTATTATTAGGACTGTCTGTGTGACCTTGTAACATTGCTTAACCTCTCTGAACAATATTTCGATTCACAGGGTTTGTGAGGATTGACTGAGATGCTGCACGCATAGCCCTCAGCAGAGAGCTTGGTGCACAGAGAATTCTCGATAAATGGCAGCTAGAGTTGTTTTTATTACCGTATTTCATTGATTCTCAATCACACTTTTTCTCTTTCGCCTTTTAACGTCCCTGAAATGGAGATGGGTCTAGCAATAGATGATAAGAAAGCACTGTGTCATAGTTTAATTGGTGGCATTTTTTCTTCTTCGGGAAGTACATAAAATTACGTATCTTACAGTCAGTGGTGTTTTAGAATTTACGAAATCAAAGCAGACCAAGGCAAGAGGGAGAGTCCCCACTGAGGACCTGGCCCTGCTGTGTCCTGAGGCTATCCCACTTGCCCTGGTCCCCCACCCCGCTGGGGACAAGCCCCCCTGGTCACCTGGGGCCCAGTGCCCCCCTCCCACCCACCGTTTTCCTGCCCCTCCCTGACATATGCCCTGTCTCCTCTAGAGGTCTCAATGTCCCTCCAGACAGGGACGTGCTGGGAGCTGTAGATAGACAGGCATTGCTTTGCTTTTGTGTTGCTCGTGAGGGCCCTGTAGAGGGTGGGGCCCATGTGGCCCCAGCACCAGGCTAGGACAGGTGAGAGCTGGATGGCCAGGCAGTGGGCGTGTGCCATCCAGCTCTCAGTGCCACTAGGAGGGAGCCCAGTGGCTTTGCCACCCTCCAGTAACCCCAGCACCTGTCTGGGAAGACAGGATAGAGTCCTGAGCTGGCTGTTGTTCCAGAGGTGCAGGTTCAGAAGTGGGATAGTGTCCCCAGAGCTCTGGCTGCTTCGTGGTTTCTGAGGAAGGAGGAGGAAGTTAAGAGCCCCAGGAAAGCCAAGATTCAGGGGAGGTCAGATCGTGGGTTCTGTCCTATGGCTGGCATCCCCTGCCCTCCCTCCGCCAAGCATCACCCCTAAGCCCTTGAAAGTTCTCTGCTGCCTTAACTGCTTCAACCCTCTCCCTAGAGATCCGCCCCCCTGAACCTTCCGTGACCAGCAACTAAGCTGTTGATGCCTGGCCCCACAGGGGGCTTTGATTTGCTGCTGCCCCTCCCCTCCCAGACTGGTGGTTACTTACACTGAATATCACCCCTGAATCCCTCAAGGTAATTCAGACTCTCAGCCTCACTGGGATTAGTCCCGACGTCATGGGGCCATGAGCTTATTTAGCCTCAAGGAAGGAAATCTTCCTATATGGAGCACCCACTCTATGCCCCGCCCTGGACTTCACAGACTTCCTCACTGAATCCCTCCAACAGATCCAAGAGATTCATGAGGAAACTGAGGCTCCAGGAGGAGTAGCTGCTTGCCCAGGGAGCGACTAGGCTGCACTCGGAGCTCAGATCTGTCTGCTGGCAGCTCCTGGCTCATGCAGTCCCCTCCAATCCCCAACCGTTAGCAGGGATCCAGCCTCTCCTGCGACCCAGAATCCGCCAACAAAGCAATGATCAAAGGCAGGAGGTGGCGTTTGTCTGGAGCCCCAGGTAAAAGGAGGCCCGTGCTGCCAGCTGCAGCCGGGGAGCCCACGCCGGGCAGGGAGCGGCACCCCAGCCCTTACCCTTGGTCTGCAAAGACATTAAATATGCAGAATCTCATCTTGTTCCTGGGCAGCCGAGGGCTCTGAGTCACAGGAGGTGATATTGCTCTCCAACAGGTAAGTTGTTCAACAGATGGGCAGTCGAGTGGCAAAGAAATACATTATTAATGTTTCTGGTTAAATTAACTGATTAAAACCACCCCAGGTAAAAATGTACGTATCAGCGCTTTGCCCACAGCAAATGAGGAATTAATGGAATATGGTTGCGTCTTTGTAATGAGACACAGACAGGGGCTGGCTGGAAAGATTCTCTCTCTTCAGCAGCAGCGGCAGGGGGTGGCGGCGGGAGGCCCGATCCATCTGTTAAAGGGACCTCAACTGACTGGCACAGCGGCAGGGCGGGGAAGAAGGACCCAAGGGGGCTTCCTCGGGCCAGACTGGAGACCTGAGAAATCTGGAGGCTTTGACCCCTGGTTGCTGGAGCCACGGAGGGGGCTCACGGCAGAAGCAGCAGGCCACTCACGCCAGAAGTGGTGAGGTGGAGAACACTGAACGGGAAGCAGGAACACAGGATGTGGCTCTGGCTCTGTCCCTGCAGACTTTACACAAGCCAACTTCCTGGCGGGGCCTCAGTTTCCTCATCTGTAAATTGGGGGGCGGGGGGGAGAATGAAACAATCTTCAATGCTCTCTCCCAACTCTTTCTTCTCTCACATCATAGGCTTCTAGGATAATCCCAGTGTTTACCTTGTCCTTACCCACAGCAGATAAACTAGTGTGGAGCTGAGCCCCATCTGGGATGTATCCAGACACCCCCTGCCCTTGCATGGCTTTTGGAAAACGCTGTTCTGACACAAGCACAAAAGGGCACTCACGTGTCTATGCAGTTGGTTATATGCACATGCATGTACATACATGTACACACGTATGCACTGGCTGACCCACACAACCACACATCTGCATCCAGGGACCCACACATACAAGGAAGCCTGCACACAGACACATACATACTCGGAGCTCCCACACGTGAGTGCACACAGCTGAATAAAAGGTGAAGCCCTGCCATGGTCCTGCACGCGCAGGAGGGTATCAGGCACACGCAGGTTGGGCACATTTCAGAGACAGTGCTGGGAGAGGGGCAGAGATGGCGCTGCTGGGGCAGAGGACCAAGGGCCACTTTTCTCATCAACAAAATAGGTTTCATGCCAGGGTTTCAGGAACTCCCAGAGGCTGTGACCCAACTCAGACAAGTGTGAGATTTTGCATAAATTAACCAGGTAATCACATCCCTACTAGGGCTTTCCTTGATCCAGGGACCTGGGACAGCTGGAGTCCCACAACCCCAGGCCTGGCTGCACCTGGACTAAAGCAGGAGCTGGTGCTGTGCTGTTCCCCCTCCCCCAGCCCTCTATACCCGCCCCCCCAGACCTTCAGGAGCTCTCCAAGGTGCTGATGGCTGAGGGCAAGCAGAGATTGGCTAGTTGTTTTTCTCCTCTTCCTGCCTGAGAGGCGGGGTGGTGGGGGTGTGGGTTGGGTGCTGAGCCCCACTGTCCTATCACACACACTCCAAGCTGCTGAATGCCACGCTGGGGAGTGGGAGGGAGGCGCCAGCCGGAAGCCTCCTAATGACTCGCAGCCTATGCAGAGGCCTTCGAGGGGGCAGTGCTGACATCATGGTATCATTAGTTGTTTACCCTGAGAAAGTTCACACTTTCAGAGGCTGCGCTCGAGCTGTCAGAAACACTGCACACAGCGCTGGCGGCTCTGCCAACTGTGCTCCCCAGGGCCCAGCAAAACAAATATTTAGCAGGCGCCTGGCTCTTGAGCACACGTGCACACACCTACTCGTATGGGGCACAGCATGCCAACACACAGACACAAACATCCACACAGACTTACTCCCCAGACACACACAGAGACCCAGAGGCACACACACCATCAATACACAAACAGATGCACACACAAACCCACACCCGCAGGGTAAAAGGATAATGTCATACGTATTGAGTGCTTACTATGCGCATTATTTGCAAGTGGTTAATGTGCATTATCTAATCCAACTCTCCTGACAACCCTAAATGATAGACATTATCATGCACCCATTTTTCAGATGATAAAATTGAGGCTCTGGCAGGCGCACTCCACAGCTAGTGCTCTTATCATTCACGACACTGACACACACCTGCCCACCCAAAGGCACATGTACACTCAGAGACACACACAGAGACATGGACACACAAGCATACAGAGGCAAACTTGGACTCACACATGTGTGTGTTTACAGAAACATACTTGAATACACACACACACACACACACACACACACATGCATGGCAAAACCACCTCCCTCCCAGCCCATGTACCCTCCATTTCAGCCCCCCCAGGGGCCTGGGCACACTGCCCCAGGGAGCCAGTTCATGCCCTCTGACCCCTTCCCCTGCAAGCTGCCAGGCTTCTGGCCAGGCTCCCTGGGCGATGTCGATAACAGCGCTGGCAGCCAGCAAGAGAGAGTGCGCTTTGATCTGGAGCAAGTCCAGATGGTGGCAGTAAGCCCCAGATGTTGCATGGAAACAAATAAGCCTGCTGAAATTGGGAGCTTGGCTCCAGCCTGGCCCTGTGGGGTGGCCCTTCCAGAGGCCGGGGATCTGCTGAGCGTGCAGCCAGTGTGGCCGCCGCCACAGACCAAGGCTGGCACGAGAGCCTGGCAACAAAGTGGGAGGGCTCAGTTCTGGGGTCTAGACTTCACCAGAGCACTGGGCAGCTCAGCAAAAGGCTACCTGGGTCCTAGCAGCCCAGGGGAGGGAAAGGGTATCAGTGCTGGCATGGGAGCCTGGCTAGGGAACCCTAAGCATCACCCCATGACCTCAGCCCCCATCACCTGGCCCACTTGGGCACCTGGGCCTGACCTGCCGCGTCCAGGCCTCTCTGAGCACCCTCCCCTGGAGTCATCATTCACTGATTCACAGACTGCTCCTCACTGATTTCCAAGGTCACTGCATGCTGGTTCTCAAGGTCACTAAAGCTTGATGCTTTAGACCAACTTCTCACTAATTTTCAAGGTCATTGCTCACTGACTCCCAAGGTCACTGCATGATGATTTGGGTAGTCATTGGACAGAGATCCTTAAGACCGTTTCCTGCTGACCCCTGAGATCACAGTGATTCCTAGAGCCAGCCTCAAGCATTCCTGGGCCCTCCTTCTTCTTTAGGAAGGCCCAACTCTGCCCTCTGGACTGGCCCTTTGGGCTCCTGACAAAAAGGCAGCCCCCTGAGCAGCGCAAACTTCCTGCCTGGATGGTTAGCACCACAGAGCAGGGTGGTGGTGGGGGTATGTGCTTCAGGCTAACTTGGGAATTTACACACAATGTACACACTTGAGGCTCCTCCCTCCTTCGCTCTCTTCCTTCCTTCTCTCCTGCCGTACACCCTCCCAGCCCCCCTCACCCGTTTTTTTTAGCAGGATCTCTCAGCCCTGGTGAGAAGGCATCTACTATTGTCTCCCCACCTCTCAGACTCCCCAAGTTCTTATATTCACCCTCAGTTTTTGCTCTCAAGAAAAGATCTTATTAACCCACCCTCTGACCACGTAAGCAACTGAGTCTGCATGGGTTATCCTGGGGAATTTGCATGAAAAGAGATAATAAGCCAAAGAAATGAACCTCTAAGAGTAGAACTTCAGACACAGAGCCACAAGGAGAAGCTCTTTGCTAGAGCTGAGCAGACACATCTCCCTTCCCTAGGTACCGCCTGAATTGCTAAGCAAGGAAAACACATACAAACAAAGTGTCATGTCCTGACGTTTGATAATTTAAGTCGAATGTCGAAGAGCATCTGCTTAATTACACACCGAGCCGTGTGTGAACACGAAGAGACGGGCTCTAGGGAAGCAAAGACCCCCGTTCAGGAGCGCTAACAGCCGTGCAGCCCAGGGTGCGCAGGCAGCGAGATTTGTCTTTTGAGGTTAAATTAAAGCCCACGTTTCATTTTTGACGCAACCCAATTCTTCTAGTTTTCTCCATCCGCCTCCAAAAACTGGGGCCTTAAGTGGAAAAGATGCATTGAATAGCAAATGCAATTCAACAAATATTATGACATGCTGTTCATCACGAGCCCTAAATATTTAACGGTTCAACTTTATGGGCTTTTCATTTTGTTTTATTTTCCTTTCTGCCAGACGCGATGAATTTAGCACTCACAGACCCCGTGCCGTGGAGCTGCCGGTGTCCTAGTTTGCAAGACGAACAAAGTGAATTTCGTGCAGGTGTCTGTGACCTCAGTCCATTCGGGCCACGTCACCTTATCTCGGCTCTGCTTAGCTGGCTTTCTATAAAAAAATAAAAGTGAGATAGAGGGAGGGGGGCAAAAAGGAAGGCAAGAACGGAGAGGGTCTCCAAGCCTCCGTCGGCTGATTCATTTCGGTTTAATCCGCCTCCACGCTGCAGAAAGCTCCTTTGTGGAGATGAGACCAAAGGTCGGTAATAGATTTCAACAGGTTCCGGGAGGCTATTGACTGCTTGGAGCCGAGTGGGAGAGTGTGAGGCTCCCCAAGAGGCAGGGGGAGAGAGATAATTGGAGACCCGGAGCCCCAGTTTGCCCTCTGGTTCCTGATTTCACAGATTTAAGAAGAAAAAGAGATTGTCTAGAATTCCGCCTCTGGAATTGTGTGTGAGAGAGAAAGAGAGCAGAGGTGAGGCACTGGGCCGTGCTTGGGCCCCCCCGGAGCTGCTGGCACATGGTCACTTGTCTTGCTCAAAGAGAGTGGGCTGGGAGGGAGGTTAGGGGGCCTCTGAGGGAGGCCTGCTGCTTGGGCACTGCCCCTGGAGAGCTGGGAAGGCCTTGGAGTCATCTTGGAGGGTCCTGCAGAGCTGAGTCTTGATGGAAAGGCAGCCACCCACTTGGGGTGGCGGGAGGGAGGAGTGGGTGGAGGCAGGGGCCAGGGAGGCAGATACTGAAGTGAATTTACCAGCTGTCCTCTGTAAAACCCTTCTGAGTGTGCAAAGCAGCTGTAATAAGACCAGGAACTCCTACAGCCATGGTGTAGCCCACAGCATCCTCCACCCCAGGGATGCAGGCCTGAGGGACCTAAGCAGACTCCACATCATCATTAAAACCTTTCACGTTGGCTGCCCAGGTGAACACAGGTGGGTGTTACCTGGTCAGCCAGATGTATCTGAACAAAAGTGGCAGTGGCTTGGGGTGGTGGGAGCGACGATGTCACCCCCTGCCATGCAAAACCATGGCTACCAACAGGGCTTAGAGCAGCATTCTGTTCCTGTACGTTTAAGGATGGCCTCGTGGGACATCATTCTGACAGCAGGTGGAGCCAGGCCTGGGCATGGAGGGCCAGCTGGCCACGCCCTTCCTCACAACCCTCCCTGGCTTCCCATCACCTGGGGAATCCAGTCTGGACTTCAGCCTGGCAAGAACACAAAATCCCCCAAACCTACCTCTTCAGCCTCTTTCTCTTATACTTGCTGTCCCCAATTAGGCAGCAGGAAAAGGCTCTGAAAGAGGGAAGGTGAGGATATTCTCAAGGAAGGAGAGACTAGGGGCACCTTAGTCAGCTGGGGGGCACAGGCGTCAGAGAACACTTCCTGGAGGAGACGGCACCTGTGTTGAACTCTGCAGAATGGACAATACACACGATGAGAACAGCTCACATTTATTCAACACTTACGAGGTGCCAGGCACATCATCAGTGCTTTACTATGTTATTTCACTTAATCCTAAAATCTTCCCTATGGGATAGATATGATCATTATTAATTTCAACTTATAGATGAGGAAACTGAATCAGAGAGGTTAAGAAACTTGCCCAAGGTCACCTAGCTTGTATGGGACAGAACTGGGCTTCAGAACCAGGCATTAAGACATCCGAGCTGAACTGTGAGCCTCTGAAGACAGGGACTCTGTGATTCATTTCTGTATTCCTGGTACCCAGCATGGGTTCCAGCAGAGATGAGGCATCTGTGAATGCTGTTGAGTGAATGGATGGATGAATTGATGGATGAATGAATGAACTTAGATGAATTTTCAATCCAAACAGACTCTGGGGGTAACAAATATGCAAGATTACACTATATTAGTAAAAATCAAACCTTCTGTTTGTCCTAGAAAGGTAGTTCCCAAAACACATTCCATGGGGCATGAATTCCTAGAAACGTTAGGCACAAAAGGGTGTCCATAGTCATGTGAGTTTGGAAAACTCTGGGTTAAACAAAAGCAAACAGGCTTGTTTACTTCAGGGCTTCTTCCGTTCTTCTGGTTGGTGAGCATCTCCTGGGACCAAAGCCTCAGCAAACAAAAGTTGGGAAGTCCTATCATCAAGTCACCTTCTTTGGACTATAAGGGATGGTATAGTAGTTATTTACTGTTGTGTAAAAAATTATCCCCAAACTTGGCAACTTAAAACAACAAGAAATATTATCTCACCCAGTTTCTGTAAGTCAGGGATTTAGAAACAACTTAATTGGATGATTCTGGCTCAAGGTCTTGCACGAGATGCAGTCAGAATGTCAGTCTAGGCTGCAGTCATCCGAAAGCTGGACTGGGGCCGGAGGATCCACTTCCAAGATGGCACACTCATATGGCCAGCAAGTTGGTGCTGGCTGCGGGCAGGAGGCCTCAGCTCCTCACCCGTGGATCCTCCATACAGTTGCTCAAGTGTCCTCACGACATGGCTTCCCAAGAATGAGTGATCCAAGGGAGTCTGGTGGCAGCGATAATGTCTTTTATGACCCAGCATTAGGTGTTGCAGACTGGCGGTCCCACCACATTTTATTGGTCACTAGGGCGACCCCGGTACAATGGGGGAAGGGAATCATAAAGGCATGAATACCAGGAGGCAAGGACCATCATGGGGCCTTCTTGGAGGCTGGTTATCCAGGTGGCCTTCTGGTTCAAGCTTCTAGAACTTGGTGATAGGTGTGTGTCTCTCCTCTTCAGGCCAGCAGGTATACACAGACTTCTGTTTTGAACTATCTCAGCCATCCCCAGTGCCTACTTGGTTTTTACCCTCTGTTCTCATTAGCTGCTTCTCTTGACCTCTGAAATCTCTTGACCTTGTGTAATAATAAATCCTAAGTGTCAGAGCTAGAACATCCTGTCCAAACTCTTATTTTATGGATGAAGAAACTGAAGCCAGTAAAGGCAAAGAAATTGTCCAGGGTCACAGAGAAGTTAGTGACAAACCACAGCTTGTAGTTTTTGTGTTCCTTCTCCATCACACCTGCTGACAAGATGTGAATGTAAATCCACTGGCCTGAAATTCCAGGGGTGCATCACACCCCTACCCAAAGCCTTGAACTTTCTACAGACCCGACCTCAATGGGCCAGGGGTATGGTGGGATCCGGCCAGGGATGGCGCAAGTGGAGCCCTTGTGGAGGTGGTGGTATGGGAGGAACATTATGCGATGGGTCCCTGGCAGCCCCATTCATAACTGTCTCATTTCCACGAGTGACTCTGCCACCACCATCCAAGGGAACAATAGGAATTATGAGCTTTCTCCTCAAAACTTGCACCTTGAGACCTACCCTCCTCTCCCAACATGAGCTCAGCCAACTACATAGGTAGTAGAACCAGCTACCCCTGTAGATGGGAGAGCTGAGCATGTACACCTGAGATGCCTGCTGACCCTGTATCTCTGGCATAACTTGGATGTGCACAGCACAGCCCCAGGGACTATGTCCTTCTAGGCTTTCTGGTCACTGTCACAAGTGGCTGGTGGAGCCCCTCCACTTAGCGATTGGGAGTCAAAGTATTTGTCACAAGTTTCCATAAGCAGTTTCTTTCTCTATAAAGTAAATTTGTCAAATTATTATAGTAAAGCTTAGATGACTTAATAAAAGCAGGATAAACAGGGAAATTCAATAAGGAGCAAGACTGAATAGAAATAGAAACTCCTGCCTGCCCTTACTGTTGAAATAAGCTCCATCTCAGCTCCAGCCTCCCCTAAAGAGAGGCAAGAGTGGGTCCCATGATTCTGCAGCCTCAACTTAAACCTCACCCTTTTCAAAGAGCCTTCTCTAATCACTTTCTTTAAGGTTTCGTCACCCTGTTATTCCTCATTGTGAATCCTCTTTGTTTCCTTCATTACACTTATTACATTTTGTACTTCTCCACGTATTTATTTACTTGTTCACTGTCTATCTGTCTTACAAGACTACAAGTTTCGTGAGGATGTGGACAATGTCTGTTTGGTTCCCCACTCTGTCCTCAGTGCCCAGCACAATGCTGGCACTCTATAAAGGATTGTTCTTTGGTAGAAGAGCCTTTTCTTTTGCCATATGCCCGAGAGTTGAGACATCTGGAGGAGAGTCCATCTTCTTAATTTGGCATCAGGACAAGATGAGAGCTTCTCCAACCCACTCCCACAGAGTGGCGTGTGCATCCCCTTCTGTCTGGGTCTCACATGCTGTGTCTCTGGCATCTGGCCAAGAGCCCTGCCTGTTCCCTAGCTGGCTGGCTGGGGCTGACTTACTGAGCCTGCTCTTGTCAGCCTACATTTCTCAGGAGTGGACTGTCCATCGCATCTTTGTCTTGTCTGGGCCTGGTTGGATCTTCGAGAGGGTCTGCATCAACCCTTCTGCCAGCCTACTCCTCCCTCTCCATCCTGTGCAGCCCCCTGAGACAGAACCCATCTCTGACCTCAATGTTTCCTGGGACAGCCTGGATCTCTCACCCTCTGCCTTTCCTGAGTGAACTCATTCTATGCTTGGGGCTTCCTTGGGAGCCAACACCCCAGATCTACTGGCCTCTAAGCTTGCTCCTCCCTCCTTCTCCAGGGCAAAGACAGGCTCTGGGCTGTGAATTCTGATGCTGATTGACCTTAACTCTAATTTGACTAATATTAGTTTCTACGTGACTTAATCTAATTCTTATTTTAACGTTTATCACACTATAGAACTTCCAGGTGTAGAAAACTAGCCCTGGGTTTTGGTTAGCGCCCCATCTCTAGAAACTCAGTGAAGGTCACTCTCAAGCAAGTGACGCCCACAGTCTGCTCTGGCCCTTGGACATGTCACAATCATCTCCTCCACCAGGCAGGGGTTTAGGAGATGCCTGTGCACTTCTGAGGCCTTCCTTGCCTTTCTTTGTCCATTGCTAGCAGGGACACCTGGAGTTCTGCGTCAGAAGTCAGAGGACACAAAGGCAACACTCCCAGGGTCTTTCTTTCTATGAAGGTTCAGCAGCCACGATGATCATCTTACAGCCAGTGGCACCTCCTCCATTAAGAAGCTTCTTGTCTGAAACAAGGTTCCTACTTTTTGTCAAACTGCCACTTCACGTCCATCCACTCCACCTCCCAAACAAGCTCTCCCTTTTCCTTTCATTCTGGACATTTTTGAAGAAGAGAGGTGGTTACACCTGGTCACTCGCACAGGTGCATCTATGGCCACCTCTTACCTGTGAACACCCTGAGGCCAGGCTCCATGTCTGCGCGCTCCCATGATCTCCAGCCCTTCGCCTGGCACATAAATCTATCTTGGATGAACGTACTGGGATAACGGAAGGGGAAAGAGGTCACAGAGAACCCCAAATTGCTGGTAACACTAACAACCCAAACATGCCCAACGACACGAGATGTCAGCTGATTCTGTTACAATCACACCCAATATGTAGAAACACATTTACCATGCATTCCGCATTCTATTACATTGTCTGTTTCTATCTGGGCTATCTTTTTCTGTGAATAGAGAACAAAGCCTACACTAACACGGTTTGTCACTAAGCAGGCTGAGCTCTTTGCTTTCTAAACAGTCTGGCAGCCTGCATATGCCAAGGTGACGAAGCCCAGCAGCTTCTGGGTCTTGATTCTGTGAGCGGCCCCTCCCCTACCCCTGCCACTCCCCACCTCTCGGCCAAGCGACCTCACTTTGCTCAAGGTGTCAGACCTCAGTCCACACGTGTCACAGTGAGTCACTCATGAAGGTATTTCCATCCACATGCTCACTGCTCCACTTTCATCCACGTGCTGCCTGAACGGATTGCCGATGGGAGGGATGTTTTCATGTTGCCAAGGGCACAATGTGGACCTAAATGTAACCAGGTAGTTCCAAACAGTTGGCATCTCCTGAAACAAAGATGTTGTCACTGATCCGTACTCAATTTGACTTTTTTTTCACATCTACCCCTCCCCCATTATTTTCCTTATGATTATACGTTTTCCCACAGTTTATCTGCCAGCCAGTTAATCCACCCACAGATAACTGAGTGACTGTGTCATAATCAAAGGTAGAATATCTCCAGTAGCTTTGGCTGGCTTGAGGCAGCAGAAGTCGTTCATGTGTCTTATACACATTTCTCCAACATTACTTCCAACTTCAGGGGCAGCAAAGTATAGGAGACGGGGCCCAGGGCTCAGAGTCAGAACTCACTAGCCATGCCGTCTCCTCCATCTCCTCGACTGGTCAGGTCAGGTGAGTCCTGAGTGTGGGCAGGGGGGCCACTGTTACCTCTCTCCTCGTGCTTCTGCTTCTTCCCAGAGGAAGGAGGACCCTCCACTTGAGCTGCTCGCCCTCCTCTGCCCCCTCCTTGTGCCCCACTGTGGGCTGAGGAATCGTCAATGTGAGCATTCAGAGTCCACTGAGCCACATTTCCTGGAGGGCAGGGATGTGCCTTTGAGGTCAGGAGCAGTAAGGGCTGCCCTCTGGCTCTCTGTTCCAGTGTCTCTGTCTGTGAGTGGGTGGGTACGTGGGGACAGGCCTGCCTCGAGGGCTTGGCCATACTGGGTGAATGTGAATGAAGGGAAGTCTCACTCATTCAACAGATATTTACTGAGCCCCTACTCTGTGCCAGGCAAAGTCCTGGACTTCTAGAGCTTACAAGTCCACTGGGAGGAGAAGAAAACAAACAAGGAAATGCATGTGTGTTGGGTGGCATTGACTGCTACAGAGAAAAATACAGCGGGGGATGGGAAGGGGGGGTGGGGGGCAGAGCTATTTTCTGTAGAGAAATTTCATCAGCAGAGGTGCCCTTTCAGCAAAGATCTAGTTCTTGGGGAACCCATGCCGGCTTCACTGATCACTGCTTACTTTCCTAAGATCTCACAAACTATAACCTTTTAAGGATTGAACCTGAGAATTTTCTACAATCATCATCAAATGCCTTGGAATTTATAGACTCCATCTTTGGAAAATACCATGCCACCTCCTGTGTTCTCATTCCTTCCTAGTGACTCCTTGGTGTCCCAGGGACCTCATTTGTGATCTTATGAGCCCCGGGTTAGAGCTGAGCCAGGAGAGTTGAGTTGCTCCAGCCTGGACAAGCAAGACATGTGCTTATATTTTCTTCACCCATCTCAGGCTCTAGTTCCCTCCCATCAAGGCTTGCTTTCCTCTCTTCAGTCTGAGGATGATGCTCTTTGACAAAGAAGAGTTGAGAAGTTCCTCTTTGCGTTATTTATCTCCCGCTGTGGCCAAAATAGCCCCATTCCCAATTTCTGGGATCTGTTTGTAGTTTTCATCTTTTTTTTTTTCCCTGAGAGTTGAGTTTCCAGGAGAGCACATTTAGGAAGTGAAAACAAGAAAAGTGCATGGCAACAGTGTTTTCTTTTTAAATTTTCAGAAAGCAATCTGAGGGAGTCGGGGGTGGCGAGTCTCCCAGCGCACCATCAATTTGCGGTTAATTGGTTTAGAATCCATTAACCACGTTTTCCTGCCTGCCTCTGTCTGTCTCTGGAACGGTGCGTGAGTTTCCCAATTCTTTGAGTTGCCAAACTAATAATTCACCTACTTTATTTCCTGACTCGCAGTTAGTTTGTTTTAGTCTAAATAATGCATATTCAGCTTCATTAGCATATATTTGGATCATTTCCGACTTGAATGTATTCAATCCCATCAATTTACCATTAGTGGGATCATTCAAGAGGGAAGTTTCCATATCGTTCATGCTTATTCAGTCATTTTCCTCATCTTTACTGGGTGTGGGGGCAGGGCAGGGGAGAGAAGATGGGGAAAGAGAGGGGGAGAGGGTCCTCCCCAACAGTCCAGATTCAGAGGACCCACCCCACCTGAATGGGATGAGTGTAATCCAAATGTGGTTGGGAGCTCTGAATGTTAATGCCTGTACCAGGCAATTAAGGCCAGAAAATGTGTGCACACCCTATGGTGACCCTGAAGGGCTTTTCCCTCTACCCAACCAGTTTTCTGATTCTGCGATATGAACTGGGTGTCCAACAATTCAATGCGATTCTGACACTGACTACCCAGAGTTAGTGCAGACCCCACAGGTTAAGGGCTCAGTCCCACAAGACTGTCCCCACTTCAGATGACAGTTGCAAGTCCTAGGCCACCTATACTACTGAGACACACTATAAATCAGGGGGTCCCACAACCCCCTCCTCAGGTTCCATAATTTGCTAGAAGGGCTCAGAGAACTCAGGAAAACAGTTTCCTTACATTTACTGGTTTATTGTAAAGGATACAACTCAGGAACAGCCAAATGGAAGAGACGCACAGGGCAAGGTATATGGGAGGGGCATGGAGCTTCCACACTCTCTGCAGGCTTGCCACGCTCCCAGCACCTCAACGTGTTCACCAACCCAGAATTTATTTAAACCTCATGATGTAAGGATTTTATGGAGGTTTCACTACGTAGGCATGATTGATTGAATCTTTGGCCATTGGTGATTAACTCAATCTCCAGCCCCTTTCCCCTCTCTGGAGGTTGGGGGGTTGGAACTGAAAGTTCCAAGCAAGCTTCTAATCAAGGCTTGTTCTTTCTGGCAACCAGCCCCCATCCTGGAGTTATCTAGGTGCCCCCCAAGAATCACTTCATTAGAACAAAAGATGCTCCTGTTACTCTCATCACTCAGGAAATTCCAAGAGTGTTAGGATCTCTGTGTCAGGAACTGGGGACAAAGACCTAATATCTTTCTTCTTATATCACAGCGACATTCTAACTGGGTAGATGGGCACCTAGGATTGGATATCCAGGAGCTCTCGACATTCAAATTGAAATCAGTAACAAGTTTCATTAGAGAAACATGATATTCATTCATTCAGTATCTATTGACCCCCTACTATGTGCCAGGCAGCATGTTAGGTGCTGGGTACACAGTGGTGAATAAAGCATCCATGAAGCCATGTAAGGGTCACGAAACTTACAATGTAGAAGTGGTGACGGTCATCAAACAAACATACATACGGACATGAATGTAACAGAACACAAATCAATTTCTTAGATACTCTCTTGCTCCTTTCACATCTTTTGTTTGGCTGGTAGGCAATAGGAGGAAGGGATTTAAAAACCAAGAGAGGACCAAATTACTCTAAACATGATAGGGAAGTTGAGACCTAGAAGGCAAGGTACCAGATATGGAGAAGAAAAGGTGGTGCAGGCACTAGGAAGGGGAGCCCGGAGCCTGGCTAAAGAGGTGAGAGAAAAGAGAAGTGGTAGCAGTTTCTCTGGGTGATGTATGCTGAACTCCCTGCTCCAGCTCCCCGCGTTAGGTGTCTGTGTCCTCATCTGGGACTGAGTGTGCGAGGGGCGTGTGCCTCTCAGTGCAATGATACGTGAGGCTGCATCAGCATGGTCCTGGGAGAGATCTGTTATCTCTGCAGCTTTCATATCTAATTACAGTTTGTAATAAGTTCTATGAAGGAAAAGAACAAGGACTGGGGGGTTGAGGAAGGCGGATCCGAAGGCGTGACATCTGAGTTGAGACCTGAAGGATAACAGGTAGCCGAGAAGAATGGATGGAAGGAAGAGTATTCTATCCGAGCGAACAGCATTGTGAAGTCCCTGAGACGGGAAGAGCCCAGCTTGTTCAGGAACTGAAACAGAGTCATCATGGCCAGGGCAGAAAAAAAACCTATATGGGTTCAGGATCAGGAAGAACATAGATTCAGAAGGGTGTCCAGGTGACCACGTAAAGAGAGTGATGTCACGGGAGTCTGCAAGCAGGAGAGCAGAGGGGCTGAGTCTGAGCGGGAGGAGAGGCCTCCTGACACGTGTCTCGGCTACGTGCCAGGAAAGGGAGGCACCCCCGGGACCAGGACAGCCCCAGGGAGGGGAGTGGAGGGGCTACTATACAGACTGGATACAGATTCTCACGCAGGAAGCCCAGGGCGGAAGAGCCTTGCTGTGTGCTTGTAAGGGAGAGCTGTGCAGGCCTGGAGGGCAAGGAAGAGCCAGAATCCACACACTGGTTGACAGAGCCGAAGGGGCCTCGGGGTTGGGGTGCCCAAGGCTGTGGGACTCCTGGCTAAGGGGGTGCGTGCACGAGCACACAAGTCAAATAGGAGAAGCAGCACTGCTTTATCAGTCAGTAGCCATGCAAGTGTCCTGTCCACCCCCATTCCTTCCCCTTTCTATGTTTTCCCTAGAAGTCCATATTGGAAAACATAACTTAAGCTGAAAGACCTAAGGGGGGCTTTCCGTTTCTCCCCCAACCTGTCACCAAATGAGGGGACTGTCACAAAGCAAGAGGGATGGCACTCTGCATCGGGATGGAGGAATCTCAGAGAGCTGGAACAATGGACTAACCCTAAAAAGACGTACTGTCCCTGGAGTAAACTGAAGCCCCCTCTTTGGAGCACAGGGCGGAATGGAGAGACACAGCTTAGTGACACAGCCTCAAGTGTTCCATAAGTCCAGTGTGAATCAGCTTCCCAGGAAGCTAAGGAGATCAGCCATCACATTAATGGAAGCAGAGAATTGAGAAGGAAGAAGGTGACGTCTTGCTCCACTCTGCCTGCATGGGTGGCTCTGGACTTAGTTTTGAGGTCCAAAACTTGATGCTGGAAGACATAGATATTATCAGGGCTTCTGAGTTATTCCTCATCATGGGATGACTGTCTCAGCCCTCACAGATAAATAAACTCAGCGTGAGTTTATTGTGATTCAA
This sequence comes from Ceratotherium simum simum, assembly GCF_057802395.1. Classification (NCBI taxonomy): domain Eukaryota; kingdom Metazoa; phylum Chordata; class Mammalia; order Perissodactyla; family Rhinocerotidae; genus Ceratotherium; species Ceratotherium simum. The sequence continues at coordinate 21,839,745 of NC_141921.1, read as the reverse complement.
TGAAACAGAAATCTTGGTGGAGAAAAATGACCCCAGATATATATCCCCATATAATCAGGGCAGGGGTAGAGGTGGGGAGCAGGGACGACTAAGGCCCAGCTCCTGCCCTTGTGGAAGTGATAATCCAGCTGAGGAGACAGGCCAGACTGCAAGGAAGGAAGAGAGAGAGGGAGGGAGAAAGGGAAGAAAGAGAGAGAGACAGAGAGAGAGGGAAAGAGGGGGGAGGAGAAAGAGAGAAAAGAAACAAACGAGCTCTCAGAAGCAGCCCTTCCGATGGCGACCACTTCAGGTTGATAATGAACAGTCAAGCTTCACATCTATTCAGAACAATCCAAGGGCCACTAGGTCCATGAACTAACCCAGCTGGAGGACAATGCCCTGATGTAGCTGAGCTGGAAGGCCCTCAGGTAAAGGCTGCTCAGGCTGCATTGAGCGGTCTCTGCGGGACAGCTCGGCCCTCTGCTAATCTAATCTGCCAGCGTGCCTTCCCGAGCATGTGTGCACTCCTTTCTCAATAAATAACAAATAAGCTTCCCTTACGGATATACTGGATGCCCAGCCTGTGTCACATGTTAGGGACAAACCAATGAACGAGACCTAGTCCGTGCCCTTCAGGCGCTCATGGACCAGGAGGAGAGGAAGACGTACAATTTCAAGGCAATCTACAACCGCAGAAAAGGCGACACAGAGACGGAGGGCACGGGCTGTGTCTGGAGGACAGGGCAGGAGCAGAGAGTGGCCTCTTTAAAGTAGAAGCTGACGGGCACCACCCCCTTGGTCCACTGCCCTGGCTCTAATCCAGACCAGGTGGAGGGAGAGGACGGGGACACAGGACCATTCTGTGCCAGACAATGGGGGTACAGAGCCGATTTCCTTTCCCAGAAAGGGCATTCGGGTGTTTTCTGCTCCCTCCAGCCCCCATGAAGCCCAGGGTTTGCAACGATTAAACAGTAAAACCTTGACTGCTGCTGCCAGGGAGGAATCGACGTGTCAGTAAGGAATTCCGTGGTGCCTGCATTTCTGTTCACGGGAGAAATGTGTTTTTAGCCTGGACTGACTCTCCAAGTTCTTCCTGCTGAAAGGTCAGAAGACGAAACGCCCCTCCTGTGTGTCAGTCATAAACCGGAATGACTTTGCCCAGCTCACCCCACTCCCCCAGCAGCAATGTCTGTGTCACCCCACACACCCCATTTTAGGACAGTGATCCTCCACGCCCCCACTCTCGATCTGTGTCCTGCAGGGGAACTGCTCTCATCTCACCTGAGCCAACTCTCTGACCACAGTCATTGGCTGAGGGGTCAGCAGTGGACCCAAGCTCAGCCAACCAAGTACTTTCCTGGGATCTTTCAAACAGGAGATGGGAGAGAAGATGACATGATAAATGAAAGCCTGGAGTTCCCAGAGGCTTTGATTCTGACCTCATGGTGAAGCCAACTTGAGAGAATGAAGTTCACTCACAGGGAAAAGCAGAACACATGAGCCACAGCAAGATGGAGAGAGAGAGAGAGAGAGGGAGAGGCCGGCCCCCTGGCCCAGTGGTTAAGTTTGGCGGGCTCTGCTTTGGCGGCCCGGGGTTCAGTTCCCAGGCGCAGACCTACGCCACTCACTGGCGGCCATGCCGTGGTGGCGACCCAAATACAAAATAGAGGAGGACTGGCACAGATGTTAGCTCGGGGCAAATCTAAAAGAGGAAGATTGGCAACAGATGTTAGGTCAGGACAAATCTTCCTCAGCAAAAAAAAAAAAAGACCGAGAGACGGAGAAACAGAGAAAGAGACAGAAAGACAGAGAGAGAGACTGACTTGCCCCAGGTTCTGGCTGTCCCTAAGGCTAAGCCAACCCTGCCCTTCTCGCCTTTGGCTATGTGAGCCAATAAATGTCTGTAGTGACACGTCAGCTGCTTGATGGGAGGTTTGTATCACTTGCAATCAAAGCCTAATGTCCCTCTAACACACGGTGCACAGAAGTGGAACATGAAAAGCTGATCGTGCACCCACAGAGGGAGCTGGCAGGAGAGGCACGTCTCCGAGGGATATCATAACCCCAGTGTTAACGGAACACAGTGGGAACAGCAGCCTTTCTCCCGGGGGGCTGCTGCAAAGGAAGAAACTCTCCCAAACACAACCACTGAGAAAGACCCTGCACTTGGCTTTCTGCGTTTGCAAGCAGAAGACAAATCCCTTCTGCAGATAGTCAAGAGGGCCACGCTGACACAGGCTGCGCCACCCCAGCTTAGAGGAGGCTAGACCCACATGAAGAGCAGGGAAGAGGGTCCACATACGACAGACGATTCGGAAAGAGGAGCAATTCAGATGGTACGATGCAGTTTCTCAGGCAGGGGTTTTTACCAACCCCTCAAGGAAAAGGAAAGGAAGAAGTAAGAATCAAGTGAGCTACCTGCCACGGCGAGCTACAGTTACTGTTCATAATGCTTTTTAAGTTAACTGGTAGAAAAATTATAAATAGTATTTAGTCATTGTCAATAATCCTGGTGTCATCTTCATAAAGTTTTAAGTCCGGAAACCACCTGCCCCATGCCACCCCCAAACTGACCTTAGTAATTACAACCCAGATTCTGTGCCCAGAATGTTGTTACCTCTTACAGAAGGGGAGTAGAGGAATTCTATATAAAGCAGAGAAAGGGGAACAGGAAACAACAGCAGATACCGGGAAGGGAATCCCAGAGGAGAACTGGTCTACCACCTGCCTCCACTTACACCGTCCTGGACCATCCTGACACACATCATTGCCGCACCTGGAAAGTGTGTGCAAATGAGATCCATCGCAGACCCCTCAAGTCCATATCCCACTGATCGAGTGTCTACTCATTCTAGGTGCTGTTCTAGGAGCTGGGTACACAGCAGTGAAGAAGACAGACAAGGCCTCTGTCCTCAGAGACTTCCGTGACAGGCAGGGACACAAGCAATAAGCAAATAAATAAAGGAGCGAGGCAATTACAGAATGTAATAAATGCATAAGACACTGTCACATTCAGCATCTCATGGAGAGGAGATGGAGGCCCAGAGAGGGTAAGTGACTTGCCCTAAGCAGCAGCCCCAGGGGATGGAACCCAGCCCCTGACTGCTGTACCCCAGCTGCTTCTCCACCTGCAATCTGTGGTTCTATCCAGAAATGTCCAATGCTCTTTTTGGGAACTCCTGGGAGGATGCCCCATCAGCCTAAGTCCCCACTGTGTTTGGTACACAGTTAGGGTAATCATATGTCTGCTTTGCCAGGGACAGTCCTAGTTTACACCTGTTGTCCTGGAGTAATTATTATAGAATCCACTTTCATTTGCAAAGTGTCCAGGTTTATATAGGTTATATAGTGTCCAGATTATAATAAATTACATGCCCCTCCCCCCATCCATGGAGTACCCAGCCTCTGGATCCCTGGAGCATCTTGATGCCAGAATGAATGTTTTTGCATCTTCCTCAGGTGTTGGTCAACACAAGAAGTCTTGCTGCATTCTGCCCCATAAAACCTGGGGGCCCACCTCCTTGGACATGGCCCCGCATGTAGGGGCCTGGCAGAGGGAGGCATCTCTTCAGATGGCCCTCCCTTCCTGACCCCTCTTCTACCCCCAGCTATGGCTCTGCCCTACCCACGAACCCCCGCCTCCTGCCAAGGATCTCTCCTGAAGACAGAGCCCTCACTCATTGCATTAGAAGCTCCTGGAGAGAGGCAGCCATGCCCTAGGCCCAAGGGAGCATCACTAAGTGTCTGCTGAATTGGGGAGGAAACACACACCGTTAGGTGAAATACATCTCAGAGAGACGCCTGGGGTTCCCAATCCACCCGAACACACATGCAATTTAAATGCTCCTTCCTCCCGAGAAAACGAAACGACGTAGGCCATGTGTACTTGGCCCCTGGCCATACAGAGTCCCTGAGCTCCTGAGCTACGGCCCCGTGAGTGTCTGGCTTCTTGGCACTCAGTGCCCTGGCCTAGAAGCCGTATCCCACCCCAGAAATGCCAGGTATGGGGCAGGTGCAGGTATCCTAGGATAGAATGATTTCAGCTCAGTGTGGACGTCAATGATCCAGTCTCTGGGGCCAGGACCCCGGCAACCTGGGAAGCAGGCCTCGAGCCAGGGAACGGCCCGTGCTCACCTGTGCACATTCCCTCCCCTCCACCAGCGCCCTCCCCACAGCCCAGCCAGCACAGCTGGGCGGCAGCAGGCGGCCTCTTCACGCAAATTGAATAAAACAACCCTTTTATCTGTTGGCTGATTCCCTCTTTTGAAGAAATCAACTACAAATTCATTTTTCGGGAGAAGCAATTATGATCATGGATGGAATGTCAGAGAAAGGGAATCAAACAGCAGCCTGGAGACCCAGGCTGGGGCGGCTTCCCGGGGCAGGAGAGTGTCAGCTCCCATCCTGGCTGGCCCTCCCTGCTCCGCCTTCCCGCTCCCCAGTTTTGTGGCACTAGGATGCTACATAAAGGGCCCCTCCCACCACAGCTAACAGTCCACTTTGGCTCTGTATGTAAGAAGAGGCAGAAAAGGTATAACAAGAGGCATAGCTTGTATTCAGTAAATTATGAGCACTTATGCGCCAGGTACTTTAGGGATTATCTCGTTTAATCTTCACAGCTGCTCTGCAAAATAAAGATTATTGCACCCATTTCACAGATGAGGAAACTAAGATGCATTAACTGACTTGCTCAAGATCATGCAGCTAAAAGAGGAGCAGAATTAGGACCCAGCCTTCATTCCACCGCAGTATGAGCCCTTCTAAGCAGAGTGAGGTTTAGCTCAGAGCCCTGGAGACCAGTTAGCCCATCCCCTTCCTACCCCACCTGTCTCCAGTTTACAGATGGGGAAATTGAGGCTAGCTCCAGGCCACAGGGCCAACATTGGAGGAATCCATGCATTTGTTCAACTAATAATTATACACAGTTTCAGGCACTGTTCAAGGATGCAAGTGCTCCAAGTTCACAGTCAAGAGCTTCACATGCCTTAGCCTGTGGGTTGGGAGATTTGGAGAACAGAAAAATCCCGTGGACTTGACACAGGACCCCAGTGGGAGCCCAGCTCTACTGCACTACCCACAGTCACAACAGCCCTCAGTGCTGGAGAGGAGGACACTGGGCTGTGACAGTGGAGGGACTCACATGAGTCCAGCGGTGCCAGCCCAGAGCCAGGAGCCCCTGGCTCTCAGAGAAGGGCCGAGCTGGTGACAGCGTCTGCCAGTCTGTCAGTTCTGGGGAAATCCTTCACAGAGATGGGTCTGGGCTTCCACTTCAAAGGCTCCTCCGGTAATGACCTGCTAATTGTTTGAAACATATTTTCAGAGAAGTGTGAATTCTCCCTCTCCAAGCCTCCTGTGAATTCCTGGAGAGCTGGAGCTGGAAGGAGCCAGGGAAGCTGCTCCCTTGCCTGGAGCTGGAGGGGGACTGGGGTGTCAGAGACCAAACCCCACCTCCATTGATCCACCTCCCAGGAGAGTGGAGGTGACACCTTGGGAGCTGTTAATCCTGGGGAGGTGGGAACTGAACCCTGGAGACTGAGGGTTTGGGGCTCATTGCAGACTCTACCCACTTTCAGGTGTTACCAGGTTACTCAGTTATTAAAAATAATAGCTCATAATTCTATGAAGCTTGCTATTAAGTGCTGTACCTATTATATATTCCTATTCATTAGAATCCTCACTGCAACCCAGGACATAGGAACTATTATTTTGTCCCCTTTTACAGGTAAGGGCACTGAGGCACTGAGAGTTTAAGTAACTTGCCCAAAGTCACTGTCCTCTGCTAAGCACAGACCATGGGCCTAGACCCTAGGCAGCCAGTATGCACTCTGGGTGCAGGAGATGGAGTGGAGGGGACATAACACACAGAAAGAAGTGAGTGGCTGTCACTCACCCTCCCTCCTCAGGCCAGGGCCCTGCTCAGAGGTCAGGCAAGGCAGGGAAACTGAGGACCATTTGGAGGAAAGAACAAAGGCAGTGGCTACACAGATCTGGGAACAAGTATTTACCAGCCTGGGCAACTAAGGGAGGTGAGGGGCCTTTCTCTGACTTCATTTCCTCTTCTATAAAAATGTAAATTACAGCACCTACTGGCAAGGTTGTTTTCAGGAGCTGAGATAATCAGGCACTTGCTTGACCCTGAGAGTGCGTGTCTCCTTAAATTTCGTGCCTGAGGCACTTCATTAGTCTCTCCCTAGTCCAGGCCCTGGAGATAATTACACGTCAAGAATCTGGACCAGGAAATTCCTGACAAGAGTAGAAAGCAAATGAATAAATGAAAAATGAATGAATAGTAGCTGAATGAATGATAGTCAGTTCATTCATTCACAATCTACTCTGGCCAAGTCCCATGCAGGACAGTAGTCCTGGGGAGTCTAGGATGAGCAGCCAGGCACTCTCCCTCGAGAAGCTGACAGTCTAGGAGGGAGCCCTGTAAAGCCAGGGGTGCCATCTCTGCCCTGTGCTGCCAGCCAGGGACTGGTCTGGTTCAGGCAGACCTGAACAGTTCACCCTGTCTGCCTGGCCCTTCAGGAACCTGCTGGCTACCTGGCCGAAGGTGAAGGCTTGACTCCCAGACAGAGACCTCAGCTGGGCCTGTAGGCTGCAGTGGTTCTGGGGAAGGTGAGACCTGTGGGAGATCAAGATTTGGCCACCCTGAAATCTCTCTCTTTACCTTGGTTGTTTTCTCTAGGGACCTTTGACCTCCCCCACTAACTGCCTAAAGAATTTGACATAGTAACTCCTTCCTGGAACAGATCTATCATGATGGCTGTAAAGATAAATGTAGGATAGAGGTTACAATAGAAAAGGCACCAACAAGCCCCTCTTATCAGAAGTTCTGGCTCTCTGGCCACATTCTCTGGATGACCCTGCGAAGAGTTGCCAGACAATCATTTACATTTACAAGGGAAGTCTCCATTTGTAAAGGTATCTCCCTCTCTGTTTTGAGAAGAGAGGGGGATGGCCTCATTTCTAGAGGCTTATCAACGTGGAAGTTGAGGCCTTAAGGCTGCATAGTAACCTTACTCTTGTTTACTGTGCTTTAGTGGTAATCTCCTGTAACTGACTCCCCCCACCCCCAAAATCCTCCTTTGTCATTGGCTGAACATGGTATTTAAGACGAGAATTTCTGCTATTGTGTTGAGAAACGCAGTGTCCCTGCTTTCTCCCATGTATACATGTTATTAAACTTGGTATTATTTTCTCCTGCTAACCTGTCTTGTTAATTATTTGGCCAGCCATAAGAACCTTAAGGAAAACAGCAGAGGGAGACTCTCCCTCTTCCCCCGACAGACCCCTGCCCTTCAGCATCTTCTCACCAGGCTCCAGGCCAGCTCAGGACCGCATCTCACACGGGGCATCAAGGAAACCTGAGGACTGAGTCCCAGGGGCTGACAACCCCATCCTCCCCACCCCCCGCCGAGATACACACAACTGGCCCAGACTGCGGCCTCCTCCATGGGCTGCAGCCAGGACTTATAAATCCCACCCCCACGGGAGGAGGGCCTGGAACAAAGACGGAGGAAGTAAAAGAGAGGAGGTGGAGAGTGCTTTCCCAGGGCTAGTGAGCTGGTGAACAGGGCAGCGGGAAGGCCGGTGACTTCTGAACATCCGAGAACATCCTTCCCTGGAAACCAATATTAGAGATGGCAAAGGGCATCTGTGCTAGAAGGCGCTTCAGGATGAGAGGGTGGTGGGCCTCCCATTGATTCTGAAGTCCCTCAGCTATCGGAATCTGGCGGCAGGGCAGGAGATTGAGGGTTTCAGGATATCAGAACAGGGGGAGGGAGGAAGCCGGGAGAAGAAAAGAGGGAAGGACAGGAGGAAGGGGCAGAGGAGAGGCAACAGAGAGTGTTCGCAGGCTGCAGAGGACCTGCTCCCAGGACTGAGGCCACAGGACAGAGGGGAAGAGGAGAGGGCCTCGGAGACCTGGGGGTAGTGGGTCCTGGAACCTGGCATCGCTGGCAGCAAGTCTCCCGTATATCGCACCTCGTCCCCCCTGCAGCCCCTTCCTCCTGTCCTCTTCCCTCCATGGGCTTCCAAGTCAGAGAGACGTGGGTCTGGATCAGTCTCCCCATCTGTAAAATGGGAGAACAACAGCCTCGACCACCCAAGGCTGCTCCAATTTCCAGTGAGGTAATGTCTGCAGAGAGCTCAGCCAGCACTGGCAGGGGACACAGGAAGAGTCCAGTAATTGGTGGCTGGTGCCATTTTTATATTACAGCCATTAGCAGTGACTGAGCTGACCTTGGTGCCCTCTCCAACCAGAAGGGCCGGCTGCCTGGCAGAGGGTCAAGACAACGGGACAGCTAGGCCACCCAGCCACTCCAGCCTGTGGGCCGCAAGTGTGCCTGGCTGGTCTCACCCCCTGGCCGCTGTCCACTCTGTTCATTAAGCAAATGGCCCACACTGGCCAATGACCAGTGGAGCACAAGGGCGGACGCCTCTCCCAAGTCGGCCTAATCAGAGGCCGGTGCCGAGCTCATTTAAAGACCTAAGTGGAACACATTTCTCCTGCTGCGGCAGTTTCAATGGACTCGTATTGTCCCAAATAAGCATTGGAGTCACAGCAATTAGTTTTCTGGACAATCGGCCAGTTCAGTGAGGGAGGGGCAGCACTGTGGAGAGGGGCCGAGGAGAGCAGGATGGGACTGGGCAGCTAGGGCTGCCTGAGCCAGTCTCGAGGACCAGGCTGGGGCCTCTGCCCGGCAGGGAGGGGCTCTCATACCTCGGGGTTCCCACCAGGATGGAAAAGTCCAGCTGTCCATCACAGACTTCCAGAGCTGGCAGGGACTCGTGACATCATTGAGACTCATCCTGCAACATCATTTAGACTGATCCCTCATGTGACAGCTAGGAGGACACTGGGGACCCGAGAAAGTGAGGGTGGTTCCAAGTTGTCCTTCAAGTTAAAGGCAGGGCCTGGGCCTCCAGACTCGGGTGTTGATACTTAACCAATACTCCCCAGCGCGCTGCAGCTTCGACGGTGCTTTTGGTGTTTATAATCTCATTTAATCTGTACACTGGCCCAAAAGGATGGAACTAGTCTTCCTTCAGAGTTGAGGAAACAGAAGCTCAGAGAGGTTAGGTGACTTGCCCTAGGTCACACAGCTGATGAGTGGTAGCGTTGGGTGTTCCCCTCTTCTTACCACCCGTGCTGGATGGTGATGTGTCTATTCTTCCCCTGGGTCCCTGTGGACAAAGCCTTGTTGTGGCCCAAGGAGTCTCCCCTTCTGGGGTACCCTGGTTTCCCCGGGGCGATGAACTCCTGGCCCCCAAGAAGCTCTTGTCTAGTGGTGGAGGCAGAGCGTCTCTGCCCAAGGTAAAGAACTGGGGATACACATGGGAAGCCCGAGGAAAGTGGGAGGGAGGGCAGAACTTTGAGAGGCAGCAGAAGAAGCCCCGCCAGGATAGGGGCTGGGCCTGTGGTCACTGGAGAGCCCAGGGACCAAAAGCTATCAAAGCTACAGCCCAGGCCCAGCCCAGCCCGGCCAGGCACAGAAGTGGGATCTGCACCCAGAGCCTCCCGGGGAAGCCCTGACACCTAGGCCTGGGGCTGAAAGGCAGGACTGTGCCCCGAGAGAGCAGATGGGATACCTGTCCCCTGCCTGAGGGGACACAGGCCCTGGGGGCAATACAGTGCAGGCTGGGGTCGGCCCCGGGGCACCAAGAGTGTGCAGCTCCAGCAGGCGGCCAAGAGTCTGCAAGCGCCGCTGGGCCTTCTGCAGGGAGACCGGGGGCAGGTGCCTACTGCGGGCTGGAGCAAGGACGCCCCGAGCAGCTCCTGGGCAGCCTGTCTGGAGTGGGGATTTCGGACACTTGGGTGTGCTTGTCATCAGGAGTGACTTGGGCAGCCATTGGGCCTGATTCTGAATCACCCACACCTCCCTGAAGGTGGCTCTGGATCCATCCGGGTGAACAGTCGCACATTTGGTTAATAAATAACAATAATGCCAACAATAATAATAATAACAGCAACAAGCGCCCCTCATGGAACCCTGATTTTGAGCCAGGCCTTGGGCTAGCGCACGCATCTTCTCATTTTACAGATGAGGAACTGGAGGCTTAGACATATTAAATAACTCACCCAGCGTCGTGCTGCTTGTAAACAGCTGGGATTCAAAGCCTATTCTGTCTACACAAAAACGAGGGCACTTAACTACTTCTGATATTGTCCACGCCCCATCAGGCTGTCAGGGGCCCCATAAAGATCTTGACAATTTGATTTTTAATATTTCCTTCAAGAAGGTTGGCGCAGAAGGGGTAGGAAGGACAGAGGAGAAGGGGGAAGCGACACATGTAAGATGAAAGACGAGGGAAGACGAGATCCTCGGGAGGGACCTGGATGGTGGAGTTTCTAGACTGGAGGGGGAGGCGCTGGAGGAGGAGAAAAGAGGCATCAGAAGGGATGGACCGTCTGCTCTCCCAACGCTCTGGGGCCTGGTGTTTCCGTTTCTCACCCCGGGGCCCGTTCATCCTCTTCCGCCTTTTTGCTTTCTCCTCTTCCCTCTGCCTCAGAGAAGCAGACAGTCCTGCTGTTAGATGCTTACAGCACCTGCCCCGCCACCCCGCTTCCCACCACCACCTGCATCTAGGCCTGGTCATCTCCCACCTGGACCATCACCACCCCCACCCCACTGGCCTCAGCCTCCAGTTCTGCCGGGTTCTTCTCCTGAGGCCCAGATCATGTCCCTCCTCTGCCCAAAGGCCTTCAACGCTGGCCACTGCCCACAGAATCAAGTCTGAGTTCCTCACCCTGGCATTCGAGGCCCTTCGCAATCTGGCCCCCACCTCCCCGGCCTCCCTGCCCCTGTCTGCCAGGCTCCCCCGTTCCCACGTTCCCACGTGCTCTTTCTCCTCCTGGATTCAGGTTTCAGCTCAGATGTCATCATGTCGTATCACGTCACGCCTTCCCAAAGAGCTCACCCCTCCCGTCTCTCACCCCTTACCCTCCTTCACGTTGCCTCAAAGCCCTCTCACCAGCTGACATCTAATTACTGGATTTTCCATCCTCCTGCCCTGCTGAAAGCAGGGATGGTTTTATCCAGAGCCACATCATCAGGGCTCAGAGCAGTGCCAGCATATTATAGGCACTGGATACTTGTTGAATAAATGAACAACTGCCCCACCACCCCACAGTTTGTACTCTTTGCTAGTGACCAGTGATACTTCACAGCTGTCCTAATGGGCCCCACCCACTCTCTATCACTTGCCTTTGTACTTTAACTGAAATGGGAAACTGGACCCATCTCCAGTACCTCCTCCTCCAGGCAGCCCTCCTCCTTACACCTGCCTCAATCACCTTGTGATGCAGTGTTTGTAAAGGGCTAGTATCTCATCACTTGGCTGTAGGTTCCTTAAATAAGAATGAAAGGTCTGTGTCTTACCCCCTGCTCCCCCACACAGTACCTGGTACCAAACTGGGTACATCCTAGGTACTCAGTAAATATTTCTTGAGCAGAGCAGAGAGAATGAAAACTTGATCCAGCAAACGCATTTCTGAAAGTTACTTACTCCAGCCAAACTCTGGGTTGGTTGAGAACCAACCGTGTGCCAAACACCACGGTGGATGAATTTCTACCATGTGCCATGTCCTGCACTGGGAGAGGCCCTACTATGTACCAGGCTCCCCAGTGAGAAAGCACCTACCACTTGCCAACCTGAATTGGCCAATGCCCTCCTGTGCATAGATCCTGTTTGGATGAGCTCCTACCATGGGGGGCAGGGGGAGTGACTATGTGCTCCGTTTCACGCTGAGAGTGTACCTACCACGTGCCACGTCCTGAACCAGGCACTGGGGCAGCATGATAAATAAAAGTCAGTCCCTGCCTTCAAGCGCCTCACAATCAGCCCAGGACAAGCAGTCAATGGGAGAGGAAGGGAAAGAAAGCAAGCACAGGGGAGATTAATAATAACTATTTATTCTGCCAAATTATGAGCGCATGTAGGGCCATCTGTGCACACAGCTCCAAGCCCGCTCATCACCAGCAAGGCCCAGCACAGGAGGCCCGCTGGGCTCTGGGGAGCAGCTGGGCCTTCCATCAACTTGTCACCGCCTGCGGGAAGGGGCGCCCGGCCTCCCTGTCTCTGGTCCTCCAGCCCACCGCCCACCAGGTGGATGGGCAGGAGCTATTCTAAAAATACAGCCAAGGTTTGGCATGCAGCTCCTGCCAGAGCTGAGGTAGCTGCTCTTCAGGATGGAGGATGCTCGAGGACCAGGGCACAGAGGGCCCAGCTCCCAGGGCCTCCCTGAGGATGGGTCAAGGGGACTGCAGGGTGGCCCAGATGTTTGGGAAGGAAGACAGCACGCAGTCTGCAGGGAGGCTGAAACAGGCCCAAGGATGGATTCACCGTGGGGCGAGGGTGGGACCTAGGGAAAGGCCATTTTTGGATGCCCAGCCATCAGCATGGGGCAGGCCCCAGCCTCCGCCTGGCTCCAGTGGAAAGCAAGAGATGGACCTGGGCCCTGGCTATAGACAGAAACTCGATTCTTTCCTCAGCTTAGTCCTGACCCTGCCCCAGACTGAACCTTGACTTTAACTCCAGTCTGACCTCTGACCCCAGCTATACACTAAACCCCAATTTTCCTGGTGGCCTCCAGTCCCTTGACTGAAGATCCTGGGGGACCTCCTTCTCCCTTGACTCTGAAACAGACAGGCGGAAAGGGCCCTCTCTGAGAAAGACAGCCCCACAGGCCACCCAGGGCTTTGCATCCCAATGGCCTGGAAAGAAAGTGAAAGAACGTGTATTCAACGATAAAACAATAACAACAACAATAACAGCTAGCATTTATTGAGCACTTGTTGTGTACAGACACCATTTTAAATGCTTTGCAGGTATTAATCCCTTATTCCTTATGACAACACCATTTTACAGACAAGAAACTGAGGCACAGAGTGATTAAGCAACTTTCCCAAAGTCACACAGCTGGTAAGCATCAGAGTCAGAATTCAAACCCAGGCCACTAGAGTGTGTGTGCCCATCATACCAGAGTTGTTCTAAATGTGTGCCAGCTCCTGCTTCAGCACACACACACACACACACACACACACACACACAATCTCATTCTCTTTCTTGGAACAATCCTACGAAATTTTTATTACCCCAGTCCTAGAGGTGTAGAAATTGGAACTCAGAAAGGAGAACTGGCTTGCCAAAGACAACACGGCTGAGACTTGATCAAGTTGGCATTCAAACTCAGATTTTTAAATATACTCATTCCTGCTTACTAAATACACATCCACGGAATAACATAACGAAAAAATTAACAACACTTATAATTGCACCATCCAGAAAACCACTGTTTGCATTTTGCTACAGGTTCTTTCAGTCTTTTCTCCATTTATAAAATAATATTTTTCCATAAAAAATGTGGGTGCTTCATAATCCTAATAGTTGGGCTGTTAGGTTGTGGCTAGCGTTTAAGCCCATCTTCCTGCATTCCCACGTGGATCAGATTTCTAGAATACAAAGCTAGCATGGACTTGGCAACCTGTTTCTGGGCTTGGCTGCACCAGCCTTTGGCTATGCAGCCCGTGAGCTGCACAGAGCAGAGGCACGGCGTGATGAAGACGGTGGTCCGGTTGGTACCCTCCATCCTGCTGCACAACTTGCTCTGGTAAAGGCAAGAGCGTCCACGAGATTTGTCTGTTTATTCTTAGGGACTGTCTTGGTGAAAACTTGATGTTTCTCCTGCTGCAGAACAGAACGATGGTTTTGGGGGTCACAATTTGTGGGAGCTGATCTCATGACCCATCCTGTGCTCTTTCCTACCGATCACACACCCCCGGGAAGTCGGGGGGCTGTGATGCTGCACTTGGCAGAGGAAGGTAAGGTCTGGGGTGGGGCGTGGTGGAGCCTCCACTGCAGGCTGGGATCAGAGGATTTTCTAAACGTTAGCCGAGGCAGAGCAGAACAAATGTACCCAGACCCAAAGGGAAAACTTCCTAGAGCAGAGCCCAGGAAAGGAGAAGGTCTAGTGCCTGCAACTGGGAGGAGGCGGCTTTGTCAGGGGAGCTGGCTGGGCCGGGAGGCCGAGCTGCTCGGGGTCACCCGGCACTTCTGCTGCCGAAGCTCCCAGCTGTGAGGCCAGACACGGGAGTCCTTTGAGGGTCAGTGCATGAGAGCAGAGGCTGGGACAGGTGACGCCGAGCTCCCTCGGAAGGGAGAGACCAGCACAGCCTGCATTCAGGGTGAGGCAGAGCAGACCGTGATCAAGCACACGCACAGAAAGACAGCCGAGACCCGGGGCTCCTTGGGCCGGGGGCAAGGACGCACGGAGCAGGGGATGGCAGACACCCTGGGGTCTTCGTCTCTCCTTCCTTCTCCTCTGTCTTCTTCCTACTGCACACCTGGGGGTGGCCATGTGACTGCTGGGGGCCAAGTGGCCGGAGCCCAAGGCCCCCGCTCCACGGCAGCATGGCTTCTGTCCTACTTACGGCACCGCCAATGCCGGGCTTGCGCAGATTAATGAGGCCACGGCTGAGGCCCCGCGCCGGGGGACGGGCCTTGTTTCTAGGTGACCAGGTACTTGAGCCTAAATTAACTTTGACTACCCTTTGTGCTCTCCCCCTTGGGCAGGGCAGGAGGAGAGGAAAGGGGGAGGAGGTGGAGAGGGAGAGGAAGAGGAGGAAGAGGAAGGGGTGGGATGAAAAGAGGAGGGAGGGGGAGGAGGGAGGAGAGGGAGGAGGAGGAGGAAGGAGAAGGGAAGGAGGGAGAGAAGGGAGTAGAAAGGAGGAGGTACGAGGGAGGGAGGAGAGGGCAGCGAGGGCAGGAGGCAGGGGTGCAGAAGGGCAGTGTCCTGGCGCAGGAGGCACGCAGCTGCCCCATCTTTCTCCCCCTCCAAGCCCAAAAGCCCCTCTAGGACCTTTGCGCGGTGGTCTCTCTGGTGAAGAGGAGCGAAGGGAAATGAATGTCCTGCCAATGAGCCACTTCAGCCCACGCGCTGTTAGACAGGACCAACCACCTCGCTTTACAGATCTGGAGGGAGTTTCAGGGAAGAGAGTGAGTTTCCCGAAGTCACGGGTGGCAAGCAGTGGTAGATGGCTGCAGCCCAGGCGTCCTGCCTCCCTGTCCAGTGCTCTTCAACTCTACAACATGTACCGCACGGTGACGGAAGCCTACTCACCCCTCAAAACCCTACCCAAAGAGCACCTCCTCCAGCAGGGCCCTCAGGGCCCCATGACCTCCTACAGGGCTTCCCACTGACCATCACTGGGTCACCTCCCCTGCCGGCCAGAGTCATCAACCAGGCAGCGACTCTGGTGATTCATTTCCACGCCCCAGTGCCCAGCACAGAGCCGGCACTGAATGAATGAATGGGATTAGGCTTTTACGTCAGACAAATCTGGGTTTGAATCCCCACTCCACCTCTCACGAGCTCTGTGACCACTGATAAGTTTCTCAGCCTCTCTGACCCTCAGTCTTCTCATCTCTAAAATGGGTCCCTTGCAGGGTTGGGAAGTCAATTACATAATGCAATCCTTCACATTCATTTATGCACTTATTGGGCTCCTTCTGCGTGCCAAGCAGGCTCTGTGATGGGCACTGGGTACCAGTGGGGAATAAACAGACGTGGTCTGTACCCTCAGGGAGCCTATGGTTTGGTGGGGCAATAAAAAAGTACACGAATCAATGGATACTTAATTGTGTAAGTGCTGGGAAGGAAAAAGCCACAGCGATGACAGACAATGGGGAGTCTAACTTATACGTGATGGTCAGGGAAGGCCTCTTCAAGGAGGGAACATTTAAAGCCTAGATCTGAAGGATGAGAAGGAGCCCAGCCAGGCGATGGGGAAAGCTCTCCAGGTAGAGGGAACAGCATGTGCACCACTATACAAGGCAGAGGAGGGGAGGTTCAGTGTCATCATTGAGGTGTCCACATGGTGTCCTCTGAAGGGGCTCTGCAGGCTGACCCAGGACTGCTTCGAGGAGGAGGAGGAGGAAGAGATGGTGCCTGTGTCCTCTCCACTCTCCTTCCTTCCACCCAATCAATTGTTAGCACAGTCTGCTGGACTCCCAGTGTGCAGCCTCCCTGCTGGCCCTGGGCGAACCCTGACACAGCCCTGGCCTCACAGCCCTCAGTCAGGAAGAGGTGCTGGAAGCCAGTGAAACAAATAATCCCCAATGAGCATCTCACTTGGGTTCTTGCAAGTGCTAAGTGGGGCTCAGCGTGATCAGGGCAGATGGCAGGAGGACCTGGCCTGGCACGAGTTGGGGAGAAGGAGAGGGAGGTCAGAGGGGCCTCCCTGAGGATGCGAGGCTGAGCTGAGACCTGCAGGACGAAGAGAGGTTAATGGGCTGAGGGGCCTGGAGGGCCAGCAGTGGTGAGCTGCTGATGGCTTTAAGAAGGGGGCTCCATGATCGAATCTGTAGATACCACGTGTGGAGCAGATGGAGGGGTGGGAGCAGGAGCAGATGCAAGGAGAACAGCCCTGGGCAGTTACAGTGGCTCAGGGCAGGGGGGTGGTAGAGAGGATGGGGGGAAGAAAACTGACCGCAGCATGCCTAGAAGGTGAAACCTACAAGACAGTGATGGACCAGATGAAGGCAGGGGAGACAGACAGGAAGGAGTCAGCAGTGACCCCATGGGCTTCCAGCTGGTGGAACTGGACACCTGAAGGTGCCCTTCGCTGGGGGTTGGGTGCCTCTGAGTTGTCCAAGTGGAGACGCAGAGCAAGGCCTGGGAGACACGGGTCTTGGAGCTCAGAAGAGATACCCACGCAAGCTTTCTTAGCTTAACAGCAATCAGAGTGTGGCCCTGGAAGAGCCCCCCTAGAGGGGAAGTACAGAGAGGGACCCTGAGAGCTAACAGCTTGAATAAGGAAAACTGCGGGAAAGAATAACCAGAGGCAAGAGGAGCCCTGAGAACAGCTGGAGCCACAGCTAGTCCTCTCTCCCAGGGGGCTGCCTCGGTGGTCAGCTGGCCTCCCTCCTCTGTGCTGGCCGCTGTGCCCAGCCAGGTTCAGGACACCTACTGTCACGGGAAGGAAAGGCATTTCCCAGGAGCATGAGATCCCACAAGCTGCTGTGTAGGCACGAGGAGGGTGGAGGGCGCACCTCCCACTGGGGAATCAGAAGAGACTAGCGGAAGAGGGGCTGTGGAAGGGACCCTCAAAGACGGAGAGGGCTTCTCCAGGCCGGGATGAGGCAGGGTGCTCCTGATGGGAAGGCCTCGCCCTGGCCCAGCACTCCTGCCTCCCCAGCACACCTTACAGCCCAGGTCTGGGACCTTCCCACTCCCTAGCCTGAGAGGCCCTGGAATGCGGGGCTGTGCTTGCTCCTGCCTGCATCTCCCAGGGCTCAGAAGAGAGGTTCACAGATGCCCTTCTGTGGAGGAAGCCACAAGCAGAGGCAGAGGCCACAGAGCTCATCAAAGGGGCCAGCGAGAAGGAAGCCTGGAGGCCTCGCCTTGAAGGCCTACAGAAAGCAGGTGGTCTTTATTGATAAGCAATAGGAGCCACAGGGCAGCGCTGAGCGGGCTGCCTGGGGGTCTCCAGGATGTGCGGGGGTGGGGGCAGGGAATGAGGCTGGAGGCAGGCAAACAGGTAGCAGGACGTGTCTGTGTTCCAGAAGACAGGTCCCCAGGCTTCCCCTGATTAGTGTAAGGAGGCTGGGAAAGAGTACACACACACACACACACACACACACAGGTCCATGCACACGTGCATGCAGAGGCACATGTGTATACATCTGCATACACACAAGGACACACACATGCACATACATATCACAGGTAAAACCAGGCACAGATACACAGCGACACACAAGTTCAGGCCACACAAAGGCCCTCAACACACAAGTGTAGAACAGACAAGAGCTTGCAGGTGTGCACAGAGGGACACACTCCTATGTCTCCCTGCATGTGCACACACACACTCACACACATGGGCCCTTAGGAGCCCTGGGCAAAGGCTCATTCCTTTAAGAACAGGCCAGAGGCCCAAGCTGGCTCTGATCTGGATAGTAGTGTTTTAGGCAGAGGCTTCACCCACATGGCCCCCCGCCCTGGGCAGCCCTAAACAGCCCTCCGCAGATGAGGGGGTGCCCAGAATGGGCCTCGAGCTCACCGATTCGCTGAGGCTCGGGTGAACACGTCAGCCTGCCAACCAGCTGCTTCCCCCACTAAAATAGCAGCCGTGGAGAAGTGATAGCCCACCTGGCTAATGGCAGGCCTGGCTCTGCTGTCGTCAATCCTGCCAGCAGGATGGGAAGGGGCTGGCGTGGGACCCCACACTGCCCCGACTGCGCTGCCCCATGCCCACGCACCCTGAGGAGCACACATGTGCATGTGGGCAGACGCACAGTGGCCGACAGAGGCATGAACACATGCATGGCACCGATACACAGAGGAACACACACGGCACTGAGTCATCACATACCCAACGTCACCCAAACAGAGGCACAGACATGTGGCACACAAAGACACAACCCCAGAGCACACGCCTGTGCACACACAGCACACACACTGCCCAGATACATGGAAAGACAGGACACACGCACACACAGCCACACACAAGCGTATCTGGACAAATATACTCCCAGGCAGCAGTCACACGGACTACACAGAGCACACACACACACTCAAACACACCCATATACACAGGGCACACGAAAAACCACGCACACTGAAGCACACATATATGTGGACACAACAGCAGAAGGCTTATACATACTCTGGCATATGCTATCTAGACACGGGTGAATCAAATACACCAAGACATTTAGGACCAAGGACATACACGTGCAGGCACACCTCGCACACACACACACACACACACAGGCACTCACATACACATCCAGAGTGTTTGCTGACCTTCTGCGTGAGGGTCCCCTCATTGCCTCCCCTCCCCCTCCCTCCTGGCCAGCAGAGCCAGGGTCTGGTGGTCTGACTGGTCACCCATGAGGGGTAGACACGGCGAAGGTCAAGGCCTCTGCAATGGAGGCCTGATGTCTAGACTGGATTCTCAGAACTAGGGGGTAACAGTGCAGGGAACTGGAGTCTGGGGTGCCTCCTCCTCTCCCAGGCCACCAGGCTACCTCAGCAGCCAGCAGGGCACGTGGAGGGCCTCCAGGCAGGAGTCCTGAGCCCTGGCCCCCTGCTCACCGTCTCTGCCCTCAGCCTGGGGAGCGGTGCCAAGGAGCTCTGATGCTCCCTTTCCAGATAAGCCAGCACACGCCTGAGCGGGGGCAGCAGAGGGGGAAGAAGCCCTTGGAAGAGAGGCCTGGGGGTGGGGGCCGGCGGTGTGAGTGGTGGGGCTGGTGGCCCCTTGTCTGGAGCCAAGTGTGCTGCGGAAGCACAGCGCAGAAGAGGAAAGTTACTTAGGAAGATTAAATGAGTCCGTGTAGCATCTCAGCAACAGCCATTTAAATGACTCAAAGGCTCGACTGCGAAACCGCCACAATTTACTAGGACGGCAGCGTTCCACATGTACAGGAGAGAGAGGGAGGAACACCGCTAACTCCTTCCCCGCCGGCATACAGGCAGACGGGCTCTGTCGTGGAGAAAAGGGCTGCCCAGGGCCACGTCCACTCCCACACCACTCCTTCATCCATCCTGCGCACTCCGTCCTCCATCCTGCAAGGTCTTGAAAGATTCCTAAAAGAGCCTGACCCTGAGCCCAGCATCCTTGGGAAGGTGAGATGGAGCACAGAGCAAAATCTCCTGCCAGCCCTCCTGTCACTCAGAGGTGGATGGGGATACACGCACCAGGCCTGGCCGTGAGCTGACAACTGATGGTGATGGGCGACAAGCATAGGAGGGCTGGCTGTTCTAGTTTTCCAACTTTGGCATATTTTGAACTTTTCTGAAATAAAAGTTTTTTGTTTATTTTTTAAAGCTTTGGATCTCCTCTCTTAGAGACAACACTCATGCATCATTCATTCACTTCATCACTCATTCATTCAATTCATCACTTTCTCAGAGGCCCTCAGAGAGCTCACTGTCCCAGGAGTGGACCCATCACTCTGCGTGAGGCCCAGCGCCCCTGGGGGTACAAGAGGCAAGACCCCCCTCTGCTGGAGCTACAGCAGGTCACAGAGCGGAAGGCCTCGCGCTGGTCTGGAGGGACGAGTAGGAAGATACCTAGAGAGTGGGGGTAGGGCAGCATTCCATCCAGAGAGGTCAGCGTGGGTTGGCTCGGGGACGCTGTTTACCAGGCTGAGAAGAGGGAGGGAGATGCAGAGGGCAGGGGGCTGGGCTGGTGCAGGGGAGGCTGGCCCTAAAGGTGATTGCCAGGTACCTGACACAGGGGAGGGAGAAAGGGGTGTGTGTGTGTGTGTGTGTGTCGGGGGCAGAGCTTACTGGTGGCAGGGGGAGGAGAAGGGGGGATCCACTATGCTTTGAGCACCACAGTGCGCCAGGCTCGGTGCTAGACACCATCGTCTCCACTACCTCATTTACGTTCCTGGGAGGCAGGACGATGCCCACGTGACAGGTGTAGAAACTGAGGCTCTGACAGAGAAGCCCCTAAATAAGGCTGGGTCGGGTCCTGAACCTCATCTGACTGGCTGGGGGTCTGTGCTGTTACTACTAGAGAGATAAGGAGATGTTCACACTGCAGGGAACTTTCCGGAGCAGGCGTGGGCAGTGGTGGTGACTCTGAGAAGCTCCTGTGAATGGACAACCCCCTTGAGGGCGGGCACCCTGTCTGTAACTCCAGAGCTTAATGCAGTGCTCAGCACTTGCTGGATGCTCAATAAACACCGTCGAGTGAATGAAGCGAGAGGCAGGTGAGGAGACGGGAGGTCCCTGGAGAAGGAGGGGGCACTGAGGACAAGAGTGAGGTGTGTGAAGGGGTCCTGGCTGGCTGAGCAGGGGCCTCAGGAGCCCTGGATCCCCTCCTGGGCTGAGCCCAAGCTCCTCTGGCCCACTTCAGAATCTGAGAAGCAGGAAAGTGGGCAGGATGGCTCAGAGCCCCATGTCCGGACCCTGGACCCTCCCCATCAGCACCTCCAGGACCCACACTGCTAAGCCTGGCTCCTCAGGAATCACTCGCTTCACCCCCTGGAGGCCCCTTGAAGACCCCCGGGACACAGAACTGCCCCTTGAGCCTGCCTGGCCAGCCCTGCTGCCTGGCACACAAGCCCCCCGCTTCCCCCACCCAGTGATGACAATTGTGCCCAGGGAGTGAGAACCCTAAGGCCCCTTCTAGCCCAGGACCAGCTGGGGATCCGGGTCGGGGAGTGGGGTATAGCCCCCCAGAGAAGAAAGTGTGCTGATTTGGCTTCTACCAGGGAACCGCCATGAACATGACACCACCATCACAGATCAGTGGTCACCCGAGACTGGATCTGGGCACACACAGATGACTAGCCCTCGGCTCTCATATCCCAGAGACAGCAGCTCTCTGATTATCCTGTCCAGGCTCTGCTGGTTTCTGCAGACATTTGGTGCCCCGTGTGCCTGTACAGAGGTGGGCCCTGTGCAGTGCATGTGTACACGCACACACGTGCACACCTACGCACTCTCATCCTGCCACCTGCCCCCAGGCGCCCACCACCCTCAACAGACCTGCCTGACTCAGGCCCCAGGCTGGGGGTTAAGGGGCATGCAGAGGCAAGCAGGAAAGGGGCCTCGGCCTGAATTCCAAAGTCTGAAATAGCCCACCACAAATCAGCTTTGTTCTGACAGGCTGATTAGCATAATTATCCCATCAGAGGGGGAAAAAAAAAACAAAACAGGAGAGGACAAGGACAGTGGCAGACAGAGAGACAGCCGGGGGCAGAGACAAAGACAGCAACAGGCACGGAGAGAGGCGGCATCTTGGAGGAAGCAGCCGCCCAAAAGAGTGAGCAGGGATGCTGGCCCCAGGCAGAGCCCCAAGGGAGCCCTTCCCCGCAACACCCCACAGCAGGCCAGGCTCACCGTGGGCTTCAGGGGCCCCGTCTGTAAACCAGGAGGGTTGGACAAAGTAATCCCCAAGGTCCTGCCAGCTCCGACACTAACGCCTCGGGACGGCACAGCTGGATGTGCTAGATAAAACCATTTCACTGAAGGATGCAAAGACTCGCGTATCAAGATTGTCTCGCTTTAACTGAACTCACATCTTCTAACGCCCCAGCCTCTCCTCTAAAGAGCCCAGAGTGTGCCCCTCCTCTGTGCCAGGCATGGTGCTAGGTGCTGGGGACACAGCAGAGACCAGGAGAGCCAACTGTCCTGGCTCTTGGGAAGCTCCCAGCCTGATGGAGGGGGATAGAGAAACCCAGCCAGGTAAGTTCCATACGCTGTGATAACTGGTCTGAGCCCAAGTATGGGTGCCCTGGGAAAGCAGATGGAGGACACCGAATCCAGGGTGTCCAGGGAAGACAAGGAAGAGTTTCTAAGGGAAGGGAGACCCAAGGAAGGACTGAGTGGCTGGGACATGTGGGAGCAGGAACACTGACCTCGGCCCTGACAATTCCAGACATCACGATGGATGGCTGGTGCTCCCTGACCGCCCAGGACGTGCCTCTGAACAAGTTTACATGTATTAGCTTCTCTTCCACAACCAGATGGAAAGATCCTTGTGAGTGGGCACTCTCCCATTTCTCTTATATCTCCCACAGTCCTGGGCATGCAGCGGGCTTGATAAACGCTCATTGAATGCAAGCTCTGTCCATGCTCGGAATAGAGCCACAGGTGGAGGGTTCTAGGCTCAGGTCTCTGTTGCTCCCTCCCACTCTCTTTCTTCTCCAAAGGATTTGAAGTCTCCACCAGGTACATGCTCCAGGAAGTCAGTCCCAGCCCCTATCCCACTTTTCAGGAAAGAATCAAAGTGATGCTTCCAGGTTCTGGAGGAAGGGGGAAGAGAGCCAAGCAACCCAGCTGGTCTAGGAGAAGACCTAGGAAGTCCTGAGCAGAGCCCAGGCATGCCCACAATGAAGGGTGATTAACCCTGAGGGGAGCAGGGGGGCTGGAAAGGGGGTCAGTGCAGAGGGGCCGCGGGGGGCGGGGAGGAGGGAATATGAATAAATTAGAGAAACGGAGACAGAAAAAACGAATGAGCAAGACAATCAAAGAGAGAGAGACACACACAGAAACAGAGAAGCTAAGAGACAAAGAGACAGGAGTGAATAGAAGGTCAGAGAGAGAGGGACCAAGCCAGATGAAGAAAGATCAATACAAAGGGGTAAGAAAGGAAGGAAGGAAAGAGAAAAAGCCAGAGAGACAGATAAACAGAAAAAGATAGGGAGTCAGATAAACAGCCAAAAATGATGTGGGGTGGGGGAGGCGAGACAGGACAATCAAGAGGACAGAAAAGATGGAGGGAGACAGAACCAGCGAGCGTCAGGGAGGAGAACGAAGCGACAAGAAGGAGAGAGGGTGCAGGGGCTCGATCCAGGCCAGGCCAAGCCTGGGATCAGGGCCCCAGGCAGTGAGGCTGCGTGCCCAGTGTCCTCTATTCCATCTGTCTGTCCACAGGAGCTAGTCCGCAGTCTTCCACTCCATCAGGCTGGCAGGTCTCCCTCGTGCCTCCTGCCCACTTGGCTCCTTAAGTATGTCTGGGGGAGGTGGGCAGTGGAGAAAACAGCTCCGGGAATAAACAATCCTGCTCACCCTCCTGAGACCAGGACACTCAGGACGCCAGGCTGAACACAAAAGTCACAGCCATCACACTTCCTGACAGTTTTCTGCGTGCCCGGAAGGAGGCTTGAGAATTACAATAACAACCACAATGTTAAGGAATGCTTTCTGGTGGCAGCCACTATGCCAAGCTCTTTCTATGCATTATCTCAGTGAGTCCTCACCACACCTCTCTGAGTGTGTACTATTATTCACTCCCTTTGAACATCTGAGGCTCAGAGAGGTTTAGGAACTTGCCCTAATTTGCACAGCTGGGAAGTGGTGGATGTAGGATTTGAACGTCTGTTTTTAATTTGTATTTCTTATGATCTACAGAGAGGAGTGAGATGGTCGTGGCCTCTGTCAGAGTTCCCCACCTACCAGGCCCAGCATCTTTTAAGAAACAATCCACAGTGAGAGGGCCCCCTCAGCCTCCTTCATGCTCTCCAGGTTGGGACCACCCAGAGGCACCTCTGCATTGAATGGCTGTCATTGACAAGGCTTCCCAAAGCATGCAATGTATCTAACCTGGTCCTAGATTTCCTCTGTCAGCCCCAGTCAGCCCCAGGGACAAAGAATTAGCTGGTAAGAATGAGGAGAGTTTAGAGCCAGAAGCCCTCTCCTCCCAAGGAGAAGCCTACCACCCTTCTCTCTGTACCACTTTGGCCACGGAGGCCTCAGGGGACCAAGCATGCTGAGGCAGGAGGTCCTGAGAAGCCACGGGCCCAGCCTGGGCAGGGAGAGCACCACCGTGAGTCTGGGGGCACCAGGCTGCTCCCACAACCAAGCGAGGCCCGGGACAGATGAGCAGGTGAGTTGGGCTGCTGTCCCTCAGCCCTCTGGACAGCACTGAAGCCTTTCCCCAGACAGTGTGCCCCTTGTCTTGCCCAGAGAGGCCCCGGCTGAGGGTTCAGGAGTTGTCAGAGCTCAGGGGACCTCTCCGTGGAGGGTTCTCATGGGCTCTGGCCTGGCAGCCTCAGCTAGCATGATGATGAGGACCCTGAGGACAGGAAATCAGATCACAGGTTCTGTGTGACACAGGGGTGGCCTCCACACAGTTAACCTTTCCCCTCCTTACACACAGAGCATCCACAGACAAGTTCAGACCACTTAAAACTAAAGGCCCCTCATCTCTGCCCTTCATATACAACCAGCATGGATGGGGGCTGGATGGGCGCCCTCCACGTGCCCGGCCCCAGACTGGACACTTTCTCATGCTTCATCTTTTATAGTCTTCATAGTTACCCTGCAAGTGAAGGCTCCTGATGCCCATTTCATTCATGAAGAAACTGAGGCTTGGTGAGGCGACGTGGCCAAGACCACACCCGTAGTGAGTAGCATCGCCTGGATCCAACACTGCTCATGTCCTTTCCACGACCCCCCAGGACTACCCCACATGATGTGACGAGTGCGGCCATAACAACAGCCTCAAACTCAAGCCTCAAGGGCCACTTTGAAAAGTGGAGTCCGGAAGGGATCTGACATAAGTTCTACACTGGAGCCCACAAGGAAGGTCCCAATGTCCCAGATGTCGGGTACCTCCATCACAGCCCAAGCCCATTAGCTGTCTCTGTTTCCTAGGGAAGGTTTTGAAAAGCTGCTAATTCTCCCAATTATAAGACACACGCTCGTTGATCCCGTTAAGGTTTATCACGCAGCAGAGCTGCACGAGTGACAGGTAAGTCCAAGGGCACCGCACTGCGGAGCTGGAAGTGCACAGCACTCGAGAAGGGAGGCTCGGCTCTCATCTCGGAGCTGCCCCCACTCCGACAATGACCTTGGGCAAGTCACTTAACCATCCCAGACTTCTATTTCCTGTTTGTCAAATGAAGGAGTTGAATTACATGGTCCCCAAGGTCCCCCGAAGCCTGAACCTTCTAGGAGCCTGTGATTCGCGATTCAATTAAAGTTTACCAGGTTGCCCATCAGTAAATTTAATGACTCTTCAAAGTTGACCAAGGCAGGCAAAAAGATTCTAAATGTAATTTCATTGAAATGGGAAAAGATGAGAAAAAGCCAGCAAATAGCATCTTAACACAGAGGCCATGCTTACCAGCATATGGTGAGTCACTGCCTTTGCGTGGGGGTAAGGAGGAATGAAATTGGATTCTCTGGAACTCACGTGGGCTTGTCTTCCCAGAGCCTTGGAGAGGACTGGCCACAGCCAGGGGCCAGATGAGACCCTTGAAGTTAATTCAAAATGAAGGGAGCAAGGGAGGGAGGTCCCAGGAGAATGTGGATTAGGCCTGGCTAAAAGAGGAATTTATGACTACCACAGTCAATTCTTCTCCATTTGACCCAAAGGCCTCCAAACTGCTGGGATGTGGCTCTGAGAGACTCTGAGATGGTATATATTGAGTCCCAATGGGAATTTTGGTCTCAGAGAGGTTAAAGGTCCACCGTGGAACCTCAATTCCCTAAGAAACATTGCAAAGAGGGTAATTTAAGCAAAAATACTATTTGTTTCCCAATTTACAAGCAATTACACATGATTTACAGCACAGCCTGCCTCTTGCACAAGCAGCTCTGTAATTTACAAGACCATAAAGTCGGGGGCTCCCATGCTCCCGCCACCATAAATCTGGCCCCGATGGTGACTCGGGGCGGAAATGATTAATCTGCCCTTCCAAGGATGAGCCTTCACACTGCTATATTAGCCAGGGAAGCAGCGTGCTGAGACGGCACTTCTCAACCCCACCCACAACACGAATTTTGCTTTGGAAGAGAAATATGGCCCATGGTCCCAAGAGACTCTGGGCCATAAGGCACGCTGGCCAGTGAGGGGTGCCAACCAAGGGTGCAGATCCAGCCAGCTGTGCATTGACGTCCTCCCTATCTTCTGTCCTGAGGGGTCACCTGTGACATAACAAGAAATGTATATTTGGTTTCTGCCCCCGGTTCCTGCTAATACTTGGTCTTTGATCTCGCTTCCTGACATAGAGTTCCTAAAATCCTAGGAATTTCCTCAGTGGTGGGGGTGACAGGAGCATCTTACACAGAGCTCCTAAATCCCTTGGAACTTCCTGGGTGAGAGGAACATCTTTTGTTCTAACGAGGTGACTCTTGGTGGGCTCCTGGAGGGAGGTGGTCATCAGAAAGATCAAGCCAGGACTAGAAGCTGGGAGCTTTCAGCCCTACCCCTACTCTCCAGGGAGGGGAGAGGGCCTAGAGATTGAGTTAATAATCGATTACATCTATGTGATGAAGCCTCCATAAAAATCCCCAAAGCACGGGGTTCAGAGAGCTTCCAGGTGGGTGAACACATCCGTGTGCCGGGAAGGTAGTGCACCCCCACTCCCCGGGGACATAATTCCTGCACTGGGGAATCCTTCCAGACCTTGCCCTATGTATCTCTTCATCTTGCTGTTCATCTATATCCTTTATTTTATAACAAACCAGTAAACATAAGTTAAGTGTTTCTTTGAATTCTGCGAACTGTTACAGCAAATTACCAAACCTGAGGAAGGGGCTGTGGGAACCTCTAATTTATAGCCAAGTCGACCAGAAGTGTAGGTACCCTGGGGACCCACTACTTGAGATTGGCATCTGAAGTGGGGGCAGTCTTGTGGGACTGAGCCCTTAACCTGTGAGATCTGATGCTAACTCCAGGTAGCCAGAGTCAGAATTGAGTTAAATTGTAGGACACCCAGTTTGGTGTCCACAGAGAACTGAAGAATTGCTTGGTATGGGGAAAAAAAAAACCTACATCTGGTGTCAGAAGTGAAGTATGGAAAATAGAGGACAGAGGAAGACCAGTGTGTTTTCCTTTCATCACCCTAATCCCCTCTCCACAGGTCTAGTTGGCATCAGCTGAGGCAGTCTGTGGCAGATTAGTGATGTCTCAAGCAGGAGATGGGACCAGACAGGCTACCAGATGAGTGCCGGACAGACAGGCCATGGTTTGCCCTGGAATGAGCCTGAAGACTTTGCCAAGTCAACAGGAGCCTTGGAAGGTTCAGCAGAACAGGCCAGCTTGGGGTGGGTCAGTGTGGACCAGAGCCCCTTTGCTGGGACAGAGATGGGGCTGGGAGGTCAGCACCAGGGACAACTCCCAACAACGCTCTACTTGGCTAAGGCTGGGGATGACCACAGCCTTTTGACTTCCCACAGTTCAGGTTAGCCCCACCTGAGGAGGGCAGGTGAGAGAAATCCCTAGCATGAAAGACCAGGACAAGGAAGGCAGATCCCAGTCTTTGTGGAGAGGGTTAGTCCTCAGCCACACAAGAGCCCTCTCTCCCTTCCTCTCTGGACACCCATGGATCACTCTGGACACCAGTGATCCCTCATGGATTCAGTGGCAGCTTATTTCCCAGTATCAACAGAACCTTCTTCCAGGGTAGAGTCTACCCCACCCTGCTTCCACCAGCACTCTCACCTTCATGGGGATTCTGACCTTCAGACGGGGGCCCAGGGAAAGAAGGAATAATAGATCCAGCATGGCGAGTCTCTCATTCATTCATTCCCTCATTCAACAAATATGTATTCAGACCCACTGCTTGCCAGATGATGTGCTTGTGTCTGGCTATACAACTGTAAAAAAAATATGTATGGAATCCTTGTCCTCTTAATAGGTGAAGGACAAATAAGTTGATGATAGTTATCACTAATATTTGTTGAAGTTTTACTAAGTATCAAGTCTTGTGTTGAGCTCCTCTATAGACAGTATCTCATTTAATCTTCTAAGAAACACTATGAAGTAGGTGACATTATCATCTGGTCACCCAGCTAGCAAGAGAAGGAGCTAGGATTTCAACCCAGGCATCCGGACTCTAGGACCTGCCCTCTTAACCACTAGACAATGACAATATAGTTGGATCAGTGCTGCGATAGAATGAAAGAGGCCTATGGGTACACAGAAGAGACTTTCTGATCCTCAATTCTCTTCCCCAGTTCCTGTGAGAGCCAAGAGACCAGGGGCCTTGTGCTCAGGCCTGGGTCCTTTCTACTGGGCACCACAAAGCCCTGAGAAGTGCTTCTGACTCTGTTGCTTCCCTCTGGCCTGTCCTGGCTTTCTGCTCCCACCTCCATGCCCAGCAGGACCTGACTTCCCCCTGCCTAGGGGTCACCCCACAATGTACAGCTCAGGCCCCTTGAGAGTGTAATTGGCAATGAGGGAGCAGAGATTCCTGGGTCATCTGTGGATAGCTGGAAAAACCAACCCCAAGACACAGAGGCACAGCCTATGGTCTGGGAAGGTGGGAGGTGACAAGACAGGAGGTAAAGCGGAAGCAGGATTGGAAAGCCAAGAAGGAAATCTGGCCTGACAGACATAGAGTGGTGGGCAGGGGAGGGGTCCATAGGCAGAAGGTATATGATGAGAGGTGAAGGACAGAAGGGTAAAGAAGATGAGCTTTGGTGCCAGATGGACCTGGGTTAGAAGCCCAACTTTACCACTTTTAGGCACTTAAACTCATGAAGGATCAGTTTCCTCATCTGTAAAATGGGGCTAATAACAGTAAAACTACATCCTTATTGTGAGAATTAATTGAGATAATGGATCTATGATCCGTAGTAAGCACTCAATAAATGGCAGTAATAATGTTGATAATGACTTATTCTTGTCCAGTGAGGCTGTTCTGACGAAGCTGGGAAGGTATCTGGGACTGGAGGGCCAGATTCAGCTCCAGGCTCTCTGTCTCACTGAGGGCAAGGTGCAGGTGTTCTGTGATGGTAGCAGACCCCCCACTGCCCCAGCCACCCCCATCTGTATCGGTCTCTTGCAGGTAGGAACATCTCTAGAAACTTCCACCATGGCCCATGAGAGCACTGTTGTTCACTTCCCCCCATTTAACCTCCTCTTAGTCTTTCTCTCTCTGCCTATCTATGACTCTGTGTTTCTTTCTATTTTGTCTGCCTCTGGTCATGCTCTCTCTCTAGCTTTACTTTCTCCCTCTTTGTCTCCTTCTGTTTCTGCCTCCCCCCACCCCATTATTACCACTGTCCTCCAGGGCAGGATATCTGGTGGCCATTGAGATTGACACATGTTCCCATAAGGCAAGTCAGAAGCTCTTAGTCAAGGGGGTTGGTTGGGTATCTCCACCCCCCATACTGATATTCCCCTAAGAGCAAGGAACATTTTAACCTGTTCCTAGTCAAGGTTTGGGCAGCTTAGATGGTATCTTCCCCCGACTTTTCAAAAGTCCCTAACTTGTAGATCCTCGCCCTTCTTACACACATGCAGATACCCCATCAGTTCACCAGCACTGGGACACTGGACAGGCCCTCATGGGTCCCCTGCC
Source organism: Ceratotherium simum simum (assembly GCF_057802395.1). Taxonomy (NCBI): domain Eukaryota; kingdom Metazoa; phylum Chordata; class Mammalia; order Perissodactyla; family Rhinocerotidae; genus Ceratotherium; species Ceratotherium simum. The sequence continues at coordinate 21,809,988 of NC_141921.1, read as the reverse complement.
AAGACATTCAGGCTGGTAACACAGTAGCAATATGGCACCCAATTCCCACAGTGGGTGTCTCAGGAACAGATGTGCCTTTTGGGTCAGTAGCAACGCCCCCACTCAGGACGCACTCTAGACTGTTGTTTCACAGTCGACAATTTGAGCAAACAGAATCACTCATCCTGGAGACAAAACCAAGGCAGAGAGCCTCTCCAACCCTCTCCCAAGGGAGGCAAACTAATTAAGTGGCCTCATCAGAGTGCCCACTGTGGAGTCAGCCATCACTCTCCACTCCCTCTGCTCCCCATGAGGAGAACAGATAAATGGAATTGACTGCAAACGCCACCCTCTCTTCCCCCAGATTACTCTGGCTCCCAAGACAAAGCAACCTGTCCAGAAAACCAGGCAAGCATCCTCCGGCTCATCTCCTCAATCAGCCATGGAGGTTCTCTTGCCAAGAGCCTCCTTGGGGGCTGAGTGGGTCCCTGCCAATGGCAAGAGCCCATCAAGACAGCCAGGGAGAAAGGAAGAGGTCACCCCGTCCCTGGCAACCAGCATAGGGGGCTGTGTCTGGTTATCCTCACTCCATTATGTCCCCTGTGAGACCAGTGGCAGGGGTTAACAAAGAGAGTGGGACCCCCTGTTCAAATCTGCCACCTGGGAACAGACTTGAGTTTGGTTTTGTTGGGGTTTTTTGGAAACAGAGTTTACAGAGTTTTGATCTCGACAAATTAACCTCCTCACACACAGTCACAAATAGATTCATTCATTCATTTAACATTTGTTGGCACCAACCACATGCCAGGCCTGTGGCTAGGCCTTGGAGGCACAGAAAAGAAAGCCCTAATGATGGAATTAGTACTGGGGTAGAGCTATGTGCAAGGCACCCTGGGAGCCTATGGTGGGAAAAGATTCACTATTTTCTGACGGTATCAGAAAGGGCTTCATAGCCGAGGGGACGTTGGCATAGGCACTAGAAGGATAAGTAAGAATTCATCAAGGGGACACACAGAGCCCATAGAGTTCAATGAAGTCATAGGTCCTGGCTTCAGATTGCCAACACAGGTCTTCCCAAACTCATCCAGGGCATGGCACAACCAGAAATCACTGTGCTCTCTATGGAGCACCACGAAAATGTGGATGGACAGAACGCTGCTGTGTGAGCTAAGAATGAGTCAGCTAACAGAAAATACGATCATATCAAAAACAATATGAAGTACCATTAAGAAATCCCATCTGGGGCCGGCCCGGTGGTGTAGTGGTTAAGTTTGCCTGCTCTGCTTTGGCGGCCCAGCGTTCACAGATTTGGATCCTGGGCACGGACCTCCACACTGCTCATCAAGCCATGCTGTGGTGGCATCCCACTTACAAAACAGAGGAAGCTCGGCATGGATGTTAGCTCAGGGACAATCTTACTCACCAAAAAGAAGAAAAAAAAAAAGAAACCCCATCTTGGCAAGGGGAAAATACATGACACACATCTTCTCACCGACAGCAGTGTGAAGGGTGAGCTCGACAGGCTAGGCATGGATGCTGGATGTCAGATATGATATCACGAACAGTTACTGGTCATGTCATCTGCCACTACCTCCCGGGGACCAGTGTTAGCAGGCACCAAAGGTTTAATAAAAATGTATCAGGGTTGGGATGATGGAGAAAATCTTATCAACAACACAGCTTCCGGGATTTGGGGAAAAATAACTCTATGATTGGAGCAGTGGAGGGTCTCTCTGCTCCTGGAACCCCTAATCCAACCTAGGAGATTGTTCCCACTGTGTCCATGGGTGGTGAGTAGGGTCACCCTACCATGCCAAGCCTGGCTGCCCTCAGGAAAATCCTTCCACACCTGAGTCTGGTATTTGAGGTCCCCATACTCTGACTCAAACTACATGTCCAGCCTTTTCAACTACAACTCCAGCCTCATTCAATTCACCATTCACCTTACATGCTATACTGTTTTGATCACCACTGTAAGCTCAATTCCTGGCACATAAATTGTACTCAATAAATACCTTGGAGAAGGAATAAAAAGGTAGCTGGATGGATGAATGGTTGGATAGGTCCTACCACCATGCCATTTGCTCTGCCTGGAACTCCCTATCCAAATCCAGCTTATCCTTGAAAACTTGGCTCATAAGATTTCTCCTCTAGGACCCCTCCCTCCCCCAGCCCACTCCATTGCACCATGACTACTTGTTCCTCTTAAGTCCTGGTAATGGGTCTGCCATGCTCACTGGGAAATGAATCATGCCTTGATTCCACAGACTGTCCTCCAATGTCTCTTATATTCCTCTTGGTTTTGCAATTGGGTTTTCATGTCCATTCTCCAAGTAGTCTACAACTATCACAACAAGAAAGACCCCGTGTTTCGTTTCAAGACAGTCAAGGGATGCCATGGCTGGATCCCCTAGCTCTAGCCATGTCTGATGCCAGACCACCCCTAGATTGCCCAATTTGGAGGGCCTGCCAATTTTCCTTTTACTTAAGATACTTTGAGTTGGGCTTCTAACACCAAGAAAGTCCAAGGTCTAAGTTCTCCCTCAGCACCACGTGGGGGATGGGAGGTGGGCAAGTTGCTCTGCTTTCAGAGGGGGTCTGGGGAAAAAGTCTATCCTTGGACATCAGAAGCCTCTTAGAAGTTCCTGGGGGCTGCTAGCCCATTCACACTGTCTTGCCCCAATCCCAGGCAGGCTCTGAGTGGTCCCTCATGGCTCTTAGCAACTCTGACCTTCTATCTTTTTTTTTTTTTTTTTTTTTAAAGATTTTATTTATTTTATTTTTTTTTTCCCCCCAAAGCCCCAGCAGATAGTTGTATGTCATAGCTGCACATCCTTCTAGTTGCGGCATGTGGGACTCGGCCCCAGGATGGACGGAGAAGTGGTGCCTCGATGCGCACCCGGGATCCGAACCCGGGCCGCCAGCATTGCAGCGCGCGCACTTAACCACCAAGCCACAGGGCCGGCCCTGACCTTCTATCTTTGAAGAACTCCAGAGGGGTAGCAGAGTGAAGGAGACCATTGCCTGGCAGCCCCTCTCCAGCAGAGCCACCAGCACCCACGTGCCCCCAGCTGACACCCGCCTTTCCTTCTGCGCTTCTTGCAGCCACATTATGCAAACGGACCCAGTGGTCACAGAGTCCTGGAGACACCAGTTTAGAAGGAGCTGGAGAACATCTCCAGCTTACCTCTCTGCAAAGTACGTCTGCGGCAGAACCACTCCCCAGGGCCGAGCATTATCTGTTGTTAGAAATCCCCTTAGCTAATTATTAAACTTCTCTGAATGGAAATGAATCACGGAGCCAGGCAGGAGGGGGCTTGAGGAGGCACTGGCAATTTACTTAGCAGCAGTAATCATCCCAGCCAAGCCACAGGCAGAGGGTCCTGATCCATCTTTGCCATGGTCTCTGCCACGTGCTCAGCATCCCAACGAGGCCGTTATTCCCGAGGGGGAATCCACAGGGCCTGGGAGCCCTGGGAATTGCCTGTCAGAACCTCACTGGTGCTGGCGCTGCCTCAGAGCCCCCAAGGACCCCACTCTGCCTATGCCCCAGAGAGTTGGCCCAGGCTGGAGGTGGACAGATCCTGTTGGAAGGGCCCCACCCTCCCTGACTTCGGGACCTTGGGAACAAAGTACCAGGCCCATTGGACCGCAGCCAGCTCCTGAATGAGGATACAATGATAGACAATGATCTTGCCCCCTAACTACACTGTAGAGAGGATGGAAGGGGTAGGAGCAGACTCTGGAGAAATGGGAAACGGACTCTGTCCTAATCAGGGTTCCCACCACCGCCAGGGGTTCCTCTGCCACTGTTATGGGACCTTTCCCTCAGGCAGGCTGGGCGAGGTTATGCTCAGGGAGCCAAGATGAGTGTAGGGACTAGGAAAGGAAACCCCCACGTCTTGAGCACTACTGTGCTTCCAGGCACTTTGCTGGGAAGTTTTCTCATGGAATCTGCCCAACAACCATACAAGACAGACATTATTACTCCCATTTAATAGACTAGGAAACTGAGGGTCAGAGACTTGCCCAAGGTCCTTTAGCTAGCTGGTAGCTGAGCTGAGACCCAGTTCCATGGACTCTTTCCTCCCTAATACACTGGAGGCCAAAGGATGGGGATGAACATCTGTGTCCGGAGGAGGATTTGCTGACACTGAGGGAACCACATGCAGGTCTGGCCTGCCCAGGTGGTCTCAGGCCCAGGGTCTCCACCAACATCACCATCAACTCTGAGCATGTACCAGGTGCCAACTGGGCCCTGGGAGTGCAAAAATCTGAGGGGCTCCACTGTGGTCCCCTGGAAGACAGTCACGTATTATCAGTGAGTGACCCCTGACAGTCTGGTCTCTGCCCCAGGAGAATAGAAGAAAGGCAAACACCAGGCGGTCACATCACACACACCCCAACCTTGTTTACATCCTTCCCAGGCTTCCCATCACTCTTAGGAGAGCACACAGATGTCACCGAGGCCCTCAGGGCCCTCCACAGCCTGTCCCCCGCCCACCTCCCCAGAGCCATCTTCCCACGCCTCCTCCCTTCTCCAGCAGCTCTGGCCTTCTGGAAACATGCCTTGCTGTGTCTGCACTCCAGGCCTTTGCCTGAGCTGTTCCTTCCACCAAGAACACCCTTCCCGCATTCTTTGCCTGACTAGCTCCTGCTCTTTCTTCAGCTGACAGCTTAGACATAACTTTCCTTAGGGGTTAACCCTCCCAAAGCATAGAATGAGTTATAAGAAATTTTTTTAGGTGATGTAGCAGACGTTTTGATGCAGCGTGCCACATCCTTTCAGCTCATCTGATTTCAGCACAGCTGTTGTGGACAGTTCCCAGCCCACGTCCCATGTGAAGCAAGGCCATGGAGTCTCCGACTTTCTTGAACTTGGGGAAGGTTGCTGAGCTCCTCAGGAGCAACCAGAAAGTGTAGGGGAAGAAAAAGCAGTGGATGCTGGGAGTTGCAGACATGTGCTCAGATTCTCTCTCATCCACTGGGATAATTCTGAGATGTGTTCTACCTGGGTCTTCAGAAGGCCTTTGTGGGACTGAGCCCAACTGCCCACAGCAATAGCCCGTTCATTATTTCACTGGCTTCTACCCCTTCCCTGCGTCTCTTTCTCCACTCTTTCACTCCTATATCCTGGAAGCACGTCCCAAATAAACTACTGCACTCAAGTCCTTATCTTAGGCTCTGCTCTCAGACAACAGATCACAGAAAACTATCTTTTTATTTTAATAGTTATATATACATTTTAAAATGTATTAAAGTATAAATAGCACACATAATAGCCCAAAGGTGGAAACAACCCAAACGTCCATCACGGATGAATGGATAAACAATGTGGTATATACACTCAATGGAATATTACGCAGCCTTTAAGAGGAAAGAAATTCAGACACAGGCTACAAAATGGATGAACCTTAAAGACATGATGCTAAATGAAATAAGCCAGGGACAAAAGGGCAATATTGTATTCTTCCACCTATATGAGCTATCTAGAATAAGCAAATTCATAGAGACAGAAAGTAGAATAGAGGTTACAGGGGCTAAGAGGAGGAAATAATGGAGAGTTAGTGTTTAATGGGTACAGAGTTTCTGTTTGGGAGATGAAAAAGTTCTGGAAATGGATAGTGGTGGTGGCTGCACAACATTGTGAATGTACTTAATGCCCCTGAATCATACATCTAAAAATGGTTAAAATGGTAAAGTTTGTGTCATGTATATTTTACGACAGTAAAAAAAACTTTAAACTTTAAAAAAAATATACAAGCACATGAAGATCCATGATTTCACAGATAACATTGCTTAAGACAAGGCTAAGAAAATCAGTGAGCCTATTTAAAGTTTATTTAAAGAAAAAAAATGAGAAGTAAATAATAGTACAGATGTTCTGCTGATACAGCAAGAATTGTGAAGATGGAATTTAAATGATCAAAGTTTGGGAAACTCTACCCTAGATGGAATGAAACCCCCACTGCTGCCTGCTCCCAGAGCACACCCCCACTTTCCCCTTTTTGTAATACTCACCACCTGTAAATGCTTACTTCCTTGTCTGGTTCCCCTCTGGCCCACAGGTCATGCGAGAGCAGTGACCGTCTCTCCTGTTCCTTTCTGCCTCCCAGGAGGTAGCATGTGGGGAGCGTTCAATAACTACACGCTCTACTGAATGGGATTGAATTAGAAGTCATCAGGAAGTCTCCTGGAAGAGGAGAAACTCCAGAAGTGAACAAGATTTGCTCCGTCAGCAGAGACAGAAGAACGTCCCAAGCAGGAGCTCAAAGTAGGGAGACCTGTGTTCCAGGGACAGTGAGCTGTCGTGCTGGGCTGGGGAGGGGGACAGGCGTGTGGGATGCGGGAGGGTATGTGTGCTGGGGCTGTGGGAGAGGAAGATGAAATGAGCCCTCGAATGCCAACCTAGGGCATTTGGATGAGTCCTTGTGAGCCAATGGGAGGGCTCCCTGCCTCTTCCCTTTTGCCAGAGTCTCAAGTCTTAGCTACTTTCTCCCCAAGACAGGAGGCCCTATCTGGGGATGGTCTTCAGGGTATCTGTGATCCCTCATATTATATGCAACTTATTAGATGAATGTGTATTTTCCTGGGGAAAGGGTCCATAATTTTCATTGGATTCTAAAAGGACTTTGTGATCCCTCAAAGAGTAAGAAGTTCCTGGCTCTGGGGGAAAAGCTAGTTGGATAAGGTCCCACTCAAGATTGTCCCCCACCCCCATGGGCCTTGAACCTTGGCAGGTGAGGGTGGAGGGGACCACCCAGTGAGCTAAGCCACTATCCAGACCTCATAACCACCTGGATTGAGGACTGGGACTCAGGGAGTGTGGAATCAATTGCATGTCAAGAGTATGCTGTTGGTCGAGGGGACGATGGGGTGCTGATCTCATCCCCTCACCATGGTTCCTGGATCTTCCGGCACCTCCCTCCTTCCTGGGGCTCTGAGTCACCACCTGGATCTGAGCCTCAAAAGCCTTTCACCCCCTTCACCCCATATCAGTTCAGTCCCAAAGCATCAGGACACTCAAGTGACCTCTCCGTGGGCTACATATACTTCAGGGGTGACGGAAGGCTGATGGACCCCATCCCCAGTTACTCACACTTCCAAACTACATGCCTTCTGCCAGAAGGGCCCCTGGCCACAAGACACATGAGAGTCACTCACCTCTCTGTCCTGACCTCAGCCCAGCATCTCCAGAATGGGCTCCCTCGGATAATCAGGGTCATAAGAGTCCAAGTGGGTGTGACCAGCAGCAATTAGGGGGGTCCTCGATTTGATTTCTCCCTCCAGAGGCTGGCGCTCACTCCCCTCCTTTCCCTTCAGGAAGCCAGTCCACATTATCCCTCTGGTGTCAGAATCAGGGAAATGTGGATTAAAATCCCACCCTGGCCATCTGCCAGCTCCATGCAAATTACTTCCTCATGAAGCCGCCATTTCCTTAGCTTTGAAATGGGGTTAATAATCCTTACCTCACTGCATCCTTATAGAGTAACAAATGAAATCATGTCTGCCTCTCCCAAACCAGGTTCCATCATTTTAAAGGTTTGATACCCTTATAGCTCCCTCTTGGAGATGCATCAGATTCATTATTATACTAAAGGTTCCGAGATGTTCCTCATAAAAGAAACCTGTTCCAGTCTGTTTAACCCAGGGCTGGACCATGAGGCCTGGCATCTGTGCACAGCTAGCTGAGAGCTCTGAGCTGGTGTAAGTAAAACCAGCTCAGTGCTGGCAGGCAGTAGATGCTCAATTAGCACGCTCTCTGTTCCCCAAACACCTCCCCTATGAAGAGCCAGACATGTAGAAAATCTAGAAAACTAAGGTAATAGAGCCATCCTCCAGCCTCTTCATGAGGCTTTCTGTGACAGCTCTGAAGGCCCTTTAAGTGGAGGGGGCTGGGGAGACCAAGGGACCAAGGCACAGCTTCCCGGGACCAGCTGGCTGATGCTGGGGAGGCCGCCCTGCCCTGCAGAAGGGGTGGGTGAATCCTGCCAGATTGGAATGCTTCCTAATTCTCCTGAGGACTTCTCTTCTGACAGCCAAGACCCACCCACCCATTAGCAGGACTTGGTGGCCAGCGCAGTGAGAAGAGAAAATTGGTGACAAGGAAACAAGCCAATAAACAGAGTCCACCCACTGCCAGAGCCCCCAGCGCCCCTGGAGCCAAGTCTGGGGGCGGGACCTGCAGAGGCGGGGCCTCCCCGGCCTGGCCACAGCACCCAATGGGGCAGCTCTTAAATACTTCCCAGGCTACTCTCCACACATCCCATCCCCCCCAATTGTGTCCGCTGATTAAGGCAGTGTTCCCGACTACAGCATAAACGACGCATTATGTCTTTGTTATGCTAATGTCATTGCACGACGCAATTTAAATACCACTTCCAGAAAAATTAAGTATGTTCATTGACACAGTGAAATGTTTTCACCCTCGATGTAACCTTCACAGATTCTGTACAAAATCCATCAGTCAGTGAGCTATTCATTTGCGAATGCTCAGCAATTATTATGCTAATGCATCACAATGCATTACAGCAAATTCTCCGTTAGTGGCAGGAAGTGCAGCTGCCTGGCACACACAGCACCCAGATTACGGGGCATCTATCAATATATAGAGTCATCACTGCATCCTGAGTCCACTCACATTTGGAGTCCTGCCTTCGAGGAGTGGACCTCTGATGCTCAGGCACTGGGCTAGAAAGCATAGATAAACACCTCCTTGGAGGTCTCCCAGCTGGGAGATGTAGTGGTTAGCTATTGCTGTGTAACAAACCACTGAAAACTGCAGTGGCTTACAGCCATATGCATTTGCTATTGCTCAGGAGTCCCCAGATCAACCAGATGGTTCTGCTGATGTGGCCCAGGCTGGGCAGACCTAGGCTGGGCTCACTTGTGTGTCTGTGGTCTGTAAGGGCTAGCTGATCTAGGATGGCCTCATTTAATGACTGGCAGTTGGCTGACTTTCAACTGGGGCAATGGGGGTGATTTGGCCACCCGTCTCTCATCATCCAGCATCAGTAGCAAAATTCCGAGAGAGAGAGAGTAAAAGCATGCGAGAAGTCTTGAAGTCTAGGCTTAGAATTGGCACAATGTCCTTTCTGCCAATTCTACTGGTCAAAATAGAGTTCACCTCTTGATGGGAGATGCTGCAGTCACATTGCATAGACTGTGGATACAGGGAGAAATGAAAACTTAGAGCCATTTGCCATCAACCTGCTACTGGAGATGTCTGGACTATACATATCAGAACACCATGAGAGGCTGGCATTGACCACTCTCAGATGCTGCCTTATGATGTTGGAGAAGGACAGCCTGCTGGGTGGGTCAGGGACAGATGAACTGCTATTGGTCACAGTGACTTCTATAAACTGAATTGCCCCCTAAGTGTGGTATCCAGCCCCAGTCTAATGGGCCAGTCACTGAGGTGGAAGGGGACTCCAGATCCACCATCCCTCACTACAACATCGGCTCTGACTGTGGGGCTGGCCTGTGAATGGTTATTCATACTCCCTTGTTGGGACCAACCGTATGGGCTAGTGAACCACCAGGCTAGAGTTAGGTCTGACCTATGGCCGGGGACCAGTGTCCACTTCTGGTCCACTCAGAACTCAAAGGCCTGGTTTTGGCCTCCCAGCACAGCTGACTGAGCAGTCAGATCTAGAAGGTCCAGAGCTTGGAGTTCTGGCCCAGGAACGCTCTAGGTCTGGAATAAGCTGGCTATGTGCCTACCCTAACTGCACCCTCTCCAAGGGGAGCCACCCCATCCACAGCCTTTGCTGCCTTGGAGGTCATGTTTGGTATCACATCCTCCCGGACATAGGTGATTGGACAAAGGGCAGACACTTGACCCAGAGACAAACAATCTATGACCTGGCTCATAAAGAAGAGTCGATCCAATCAGATTTCTTCTCTTGAGAATCTGAACTAGGAAACGCAGAAAAGATTTGCTGGTCAGTGGCAGGAGCAGCAGATGAAAGATGATGAGGTGTCATCAGGCCAGAGAGGGCACGATGTGCCATGGGAAGCCCAAGTGATGGGGGCGTAGAAGCTATGGATTGCAGACGGTGGAAAAGGAGGGAGGAGAACAGAGAGGACTCACATTTCACAAGGCTGAAACCACAGTGCCTCTGAGATGAGGCGGTGGGGAGAGGACTGGGGTGGGGGAGGGGGAGAGATAGAGAGAGGCTGCTCTCCAGAGCCGCCTGGATTCTGAAGGCTTTCCAGTTACAGTTCCAATCCAAGTGCATCTTGACAGTAAGTCCTCTTAAGTGGGCTTTTATTCCTTGCAACTCAACAAACCCGACCACAACACTCCACAAACTCACGTGCCCCAGCGTGTCTGGGTCTCCTCATGTCCTCTCAGTTTCCTAGTAAAGCTCCTTTTGAAAGAGTCTGACTTCATTGTAGCAGAACCAGCAGGAACAAACCACAGACTCCAACCTGTTCTCCACACAGTAACCAGAGGGATATTTTTAAAATTCAAATCTGAGCAGGCCATAGCCCTGCTTAAAACCCTTGGACACTTCCCATTGCTCCTAAGACAAACCCCAAATCTTCCTGAGGCCTGTGGAGTTTGGTGTGGCCTGGCCTCTGCCCAGCCCTCCAGCCCACCTCCCACCACCCTACCGCTCCCCTGCTAGCTGGGTTCCACACGAGAGCGCAGCTTCCCATGGTGTGAATGTGCCATGCTTCTTTTTACACAAGGTCTTTGGCCCTGCTGCTTGCTCTCCTGGGGCACTCCCCTCCTCCTAGGGTACCCTTTGCCCCCCCAGGCTACTGGGATCAGTTGGAGTGGTTTTGATGTTGGACATGCCTGGACATCCTCAAGGACACCTGAACCTTTCGCCTGCAGATGCAGGGACTCGCCTCACCCACATTGGCAGGTGCTAATAACACGCCCCAGGGGAGCTCCAGGCCCCGCCCACCCAGAGTCGGCCCCGCCCACCCCAAGTCCTGGGAAGGTGTGGTTTCCTTCAGTGGGGCTGGCTTTTCTCTCTCCCACCCTCCACCCCAGAAAAGAGTGTAGAACATAGCAAGGGATACAAAGGCTAAGTTTAGGGTCCACAGCAGGAAGAAATAATATGAATGACTATATTGCTCTTTGATTGACAGATGAGGAAACTAAAGCTCCCACCATCTATCTATCCCTCCTCTCCATTCCTGTCCCATTGGCTTAGCCATAAAAATAATAGCTACATCCAAAGAAGATAAGGACCACAGCTGCAATTTACTGAACGTTGACCATACACCAGACACTGTGCAAAGTGTCTCACGTGAATTATTTTATTTCATTCTTACAACAACACGTTAACCAGATGAAGAAACTGGGGCACAGGGAGGTTTTAAGGATCCCTCACTTGCTAAGTAGAGGTGGGATTTAAACCCAGGCAGTCTTGCCCCAGAACTAATGCCCCCTCCACTATCCTGAGCTGCCTCAGTCAACTCAGGCTCATCTGGGGCTTCGCCATGGAAGCAAGTCGCTGGAGGGTGCGTGAAGAGAGAGGGGGCCGGCTGGTGCTTACCTGCCATCACCACAGGGCTCTGAGCTGGGTCTCCAGGAGGGGGAGTGGGTCACACATCACCATGCCCCCTTAGTTGGCTGCCTAGTGACCAGGAAGGTGGGGCAGTGAGGCAGCCAGCCAGGGTCAGGGGTGACAGAAGGGAAGGTGAAGGGACCACCACTGAAGCTCCATTTAAATGATGCTGTGAGACTCCTCATAGCCACAGTGAGGTGGGGACTACTGTTCCCATCTCACAGTTGAGAATACTGAGTGGTGGAGAGAAGAGTTTGTCTAAGAGCACATGGCTTGTAAGTGGCCAAACCAGGGGGTGCGGCCAGGCCTGTCTCATCAGCCTCTGCTTGTCATCTGCTCCATGTTACCTCCCAGAAGGAAGCCTGGTCATTCTCCAGGAGGGAGGGGGGTGAGGGGCGAGTCACGCCCCTTCTTTATGACTCTTGTTGATTCTTCCCAGGAGGGTATGCAGGCTCCTGCGCACTCATGCAGTCAGTGGTTCTGAGCACTGACTGTGTACCAGGCATTGTTCTAGGCAGTGAGCATCTGACATTGAACAAGTCCCTCCAGAGCCTAGAGTCTCGTTGAGGGGGTCAGAAGATAAACCAATAAACGAAGCAGGTAATGTCGAGTAGCAAATGACACCCAGCCAAGATGTGGGGGAAGAGCATGTCTGTCTCGCTCAGGGCGCGCCCGCAAAGGAGTGTGAAGTGCAACCGGGGGACTGGTGGAGGCGCTGCAGGTGGGAGTCTCGCTCAGGCACACGATCACACGTCCCCCACACGTCTTACACCACACATCGGTGTGCAGCCATGCATGAGCACACCCAGGTAGCCGGCATCCCAACATGTACATGGAGGGCTGCCTGTGAGCTCAGAACGCTCGGAACGCTGCCTCTCTTGGCACGGTGCACACACGGACACATACACACACAAACAGCCCCTCCCCAGCCACAGCGTGCTTGCGCTGTTCCATACACGAGAGTTCACACCAACACACATAGCTGGGATGTGTGGACCCACATCCCCACACCCGCTCTGTCACATACACGCTCCACGTGCACGCTTTTGCTCACGCCCACGTATACACATGGTACGTGCATGCACACCCCTTCCAGCACCCGGGGTGGGGACAGTAATAATTCTGGGGAACACTCGCTGAGCGGTTCCCGTGTGCCAGGCACCATCCAAAGTGCCTTCCATGTCCTCACTCCTCACTGCAACCGTGCGAGGGAGGAGCCTTGAGCGTTCTCATCCACAGCTATGGAGACACAGAGAGGTCAAGACAATTGCTCAGGTCACACAGCGAATAAGCAACAGAGCTGGGCTTCAAATCCAAGCTCTTGACCAGTGCTCCACACTGCTTCCCCCATGATGCTCACGGCGAAGGACCTTCAGAACGGAGGCGCTCCTTGACCCCCCGTTTAAATGAGGTTCCTCTGACACACGGTTTTGGAGCGCTCAGCACTTTTCCTTGAAGTCAATGATCTCCGTTAACAATATAGTCATAGGATTGTTTACCTTTGACTCATTCATTCCGCAAATACTCACTGGGCACCTACCAGGGGCCCGGCACCGTTCTGGGTGCTGAGGTCTGTTTGAGTCTCTGGCCCTCCCACTGCTGTCCACCCATGGGGGCGGGGATTCTGTCCGTATTGTCCTGCAGGGTTCCTTTGACACAGAGCAGACACTCAGTAAGAATCCACGCTGAGTTAATGAATGCGGGCAGAAGACAACCCTGCAACAACACATTCTTGCATCTGCACACACATGCACGCAGGCAAAGAGCCTTGAGTGCCAAGCCTCGGGTACTTGCAGTGTCACACACAGCCTCAGCACCCACCTGCCATCACTCATGCCCACATCCGCACACATGCACTGTCACACACGCACACACATGCGTACTCGCACACAGGCTCACACCCACTCACACTCTCATACCATATTCACACTCGTGCACACACACACCCACCCCCACACTGGTAAGGACAGGGGTGTGAGTCCAGGGGCATCTACAGGAGACAGAGAGGGCAGCGGAAAGAGGACAGTTGTAGCTCAGTGCGCCCGGCCCCAGAAGGGACCCTCTCGGGCAGCCGGAGGTCCTGCCCCCAGACTCCTAAATGGCTCCTCCCTGTTTGCCGAACCTCTGGGACTTACGGGCTCCGGAAGTCACGAAGATTGGGTCAGTGCGGATAATGAGGTGCTTTGAGGGTGGGAAGGGTGGGTGTGGGGATGAAGGAGTGGGGTGGCAGCCAGGAGGGAAGGGACAAGAAGGCAGTGAACTGCTGCTGGGGGCTGCCCTGGGGTGAGGACAGAACCCCCTCCCTTCCGTGGTGCCCCCACTGTCCCGGCTGAAGGGGCAGATGCCTCCATGCCAGAGTCATCTTGCCATGTGGGCAGTGAGGGCGCAGGGCCCAGGCCAGGAGAGCCGCATGAACACTGACAGCAGGCTGAGGATTAATCAGGACGTCCAGGCCTCGGGGCCATCTCAGGAGGAGCCTGGCGCACGTGGAATGGGCAGCAGAGAGGGTGGCAGGACCAGGCTGGACAGGAAGCTGGGACATGGCTTGAAGCCGGGGAGGGACGGGCACGGCGGTCACAGGCACCATGAAGCAAGGGCAGGAACAGAAAGAATGCGCCATGCACTGACACTCAGAGCACCCCCAAACAGGGTCACCCCCATGGCGGATGTCCAGGAGTGCTGGGGCTAGGGGGTGGCTTCCGGCTCTGGAGACCATGGGGCGGGTCAGAGAGAAGATGGACCAACAAGGAGGGGACAGGGGAAAGGGACAGAGAGAGGACCAGGGTGACGGCAGGCCCTGGTTACCCTGCAGCTGTGGCTCGTGGCACACCCTCCTCACCAGCCACAGCCCCTCACATCTGCCTGCCTCCCAGGGGGCTGCCATCCTTCTGGGACACAGGCATCAGAGCAAGTCTTCATGGAGATGGTCTTGATGTCTGGGGCAGGGGCAGCAAGAGCAGGCACGGTGTATTTCACACCCACGTGCATGCCGTGCACAGAATGGCGTGTGCAGACAGGGCATGTGCATGGGCACATGTGTCTCTGATCCTCTTTGGCCTCCTTTGTCCCTGCTAGGCAAAAGGTGTGGGTGTTGTCCATTCCCAAGGTGCCCCGGATGGGTCTCAGGTGTGGCAGTGGGATGACCTTTCCCGCTGGGGCATCTTGGGACAGAGGATCTCGGCCTTCCTCCCGCATAACAGTAGCCACTGAATGGCAGAAGGCGGCTTTTCAGAGGCTATGCCCTAAGCCCCCAGCTGCCGTCATTAGACCTCAAAGGCACTCCTGCTTCCTGCCCTACAGGCTGTTGCTGCCCTCTGCCCACCCCCACCCCAGACCTCCTGCAGCCCCCAGACCTCCTGCAGTGGAGCTGAAGTTGCGTGTGGGCTCCCTCTCCCCACGCTGGGCATCACACTTGTGGCCCTTCTCTGTCTGATCTCCCCCAAAGGAGGACCCACAATGAAGGGTGTTGGCAGCCCCCTCCTGGCTGATTTCCCTCCCCGCTCCTCACTGTGGTGTCTTTGTAAAGCTGTGGGGACAGGGATGGTGGAGAAACATGCTCGCTCCAGGAGAAGGCGGGGCCGGGGGGAAGTCTCCCTGGACCACAGCTCCCACTCACCCTTCAGCCTAGAGGAGCCCACACCTTACCCCCAGGGATCCAGACTCACTATCTCCTCCTCTCTGAGCTTCCAGGGAGAATCCTAAGGAGCCAACTGCCCAAAAATACAGAGTCATTGGAGAAAGTGGATGTTTCTTGATTCTGAAGCTTGACTTGAACACAGAATGCCATGATTCTTCAACATCCACCCAACAATCTGTCCATCCATCCATCCAACCCCTGACTCACCCACCAGCCCAACAATCCCTCTCTCCTTCCCTCCCTCAGTCCATCCAGCCACCCACCCTTTCACCCATCCATATATTAATTCAGGTCATGTTCCCCGAGCCATGGCTGGGCCAGTCCCTGGGCTCTGTGGACAAAGAAGATGAATCCACACAGTCCCTGCCCTCGAGGAGCTTCCACCCTGGTCAAGGGCTAGATGTGGAGACAGATAAATGACAAGACAATGTGAGAAGTGCCATTACCAAGCTGTGAACAAAGAGCTGTGGAAACACATTGACCAAAGCCTGAAGGAGCTAGGGAAGGCTTGGCAGAGGAAGTGACCCTTCAGCTGAGTCTTGAAGAATGCGTGGCAGTCTTCTAGCTAAAGATGTGAGGGAGAGGTCATTCCGACATTCCTCAGAGGTGTCTTGTGACAGTTTTAGCTCCACAACTAATAACTTTGGGGTTCAAACTAAATCCTCCCCAGCCATTGAGATCAAACCCGATGCTTTCATTTTAGATCTTGAACTAGGAATTGGAGCCTCACAAAAAACAGTCACCCACCCCTCCCAAGCATACAATCTTCCCCTAGAAATCCCAGCACCTTCATTTAGGGGGCTATGCAGTAGCTCTGGCTGGCTGGCCACTCCCTTCCCCTCTCAGAAATCCTGATCAAGAATGAATTGTCAAGAGCAGAGCCCAAAGCAATGGACATGCCTTGTCCTAAGTCAAGCCAGTGGGTTGAGGAGGCAGAGTTCAAGGGTCACAGCTCCAAACCCATCAGGTGGGCAATGCTGTGGTTCAACTGCACATCTGCCTAGTAGAGTTTCTCCTAAAAGCAGACCCTGAGACAAGGATTTGAGTTCAAGTAGTTTATTTGGAAAGTGACGCCAGGAAACACTGGTGAAGGAAGAGGAAGTGGGGTGGGGAAGGGAAGGAAGCCAGAAAGGGGAGTGTTGCTGAGTAGACTACGGCCAAAGGCAACTCAGGCTCAACCCTACTGGGACATTCCAGGAGACAGTACGGACTATGTCCCAGGACTATCCCACGAGAGGAGCAAAGAAGCTAGGGTACTTATCCTGCAATTCCTGTGCACCACCGGCTGGGGGCTGCTCCTGAGGCATCAGCACCCAGCACTCTGACCTGGGGAAGGAGTCCAGGTGCTGCAGCCAACCCCTGCCAGCATGCCTGCAATGGTGGGTGCCAAGGGGACACCACATAGCACCACCAGCTTCTGCTGCTATGTCCGTGCCAGGACACCCTCTGACCATGGCAGGGAGGGATGGGCTGTCTTCTGGGATGAGGGAAGTCTTATGTTTCAGACACTCAAAAGCAATCTAAGAATTGGGAAGGTTCAACTCTGGTGATCATGACAACTCAAGCAGATCAATGACAAGTGGCTGCCCTAAGAGAACTCAGGCAGGGAGGGAAAGGGACCAGGACAGAGGTTCCAAAGAGCTTTAATGCAAATGAAAACCCGTGCCTGGGCACCATCCGCCCAGAGCGCCCACCCCCTCCCCCTCCCCAGCCCCCGGGGCATCACTGTGGAGCCCACACGACAGGGATGGCAGTGGAGCGATGCTGTGATTGGCAGAGTTGCCCTCCCACCTACCTACAGGGCAGCAGGAAGGATTCAGGCTGGGTTGGTGGTGAGAAGCATCCGAGAGCTTTGCTGAGCGCCCCAGCCCACCCAGAGACCCTGATGGCAGGACGAGAAGAAGCCGTGGCCGCCGGCCAGATGGGCCAAGATCAGAGAGTCCCTTCCGTGGGAGGACTTGCAATGTGCCCAGATCTCATATAAGTGCAGAGTAACTTTACTCCTGAGTGTTGCAGAGAGAAACTCCACAAAGTGCCGAGTCACAGAAAATGCCAAGATTCCACACACATAGAACAACGAGGCACTAAAACTCAACTATAAAGTTAAATAATTTACCATAAATATCTAAAGCTCTCAAATTATTCTCTACATTAACTGCCTATGTTTAAAATGATCTTTGCATTCACTATGTCACAGATGGTAAAAGCAGACAAGAGAGTCCTTGACAACTCGATCTGCAATTAGCCCTTCCCAGCTGCGGTGATTTAAAGGCCTTTTCAGTTAAGCTGAATGAAACACCCGCGCTTTATAAATAAAGGCTTTACCAGGGCTGACAATGAAGTATTTGAAACGTACAGGCCCGAGCTGGTGGAAGGGGGGCGGGGAGCACACTGTCACTACATCCTAAAACCTAAGCCCCACCACCCCTCGACCCATCTCCCCCTCCCCAGCCTCCCGTGAGCTCACATGATGCTCAGACACGCTCTCCCTCCTCCCCACGGGTACAGCACCCATCCTCGTCAACACACGCGCCACTCTCCCCATGCAGATACACCCTGACTCCCCGTCACACCCCTGCACGCTCACATGATATTCCTATAGCCGAGCACACGCACGCACGCACACCCTCTCCCTTCACACGTATGCATTACAGGTGTCGCCCCCCTGCACTCACATGCGCACGCACCCTCCATCCCTCTCCCCTTTGTGTGTGTGTGCGTGCGTGTGAGCGCACGCACACACGCACGCACACACACACACACAGAGCCGAGGATGTGCATCTCCAGGGAAGTTGCCTGGGGCCATGAACAATTTCTCAGCGGGTAAAGGCCAAATGAGGCCAATAGTCTTGGGTGGGAGACTGGGGTTGCAGCGTCTGTGGCCAAGGAGCCCCCGCCCATTGCTCTGGCTGGCAGAGGAGGAGGAGCCCTCCCTGGGTTGGGGAGGAGCTGCCCTTCAAAAACACTGGAGCACCTTGAAGGCGGGAGGTAGGAGGTGGCTGCGGCAGTGTGCAAAGGAGGTCAAGGTTACCCTCTGATTGCTGCGGAGCGCTCTTCCCTGGGGCCCGGCTGGTTAATTGCTTGGAGTCTGGTGTGGCAGAGGGAGCTGTCAGCAAAATGGCCCCTCTGAATCACATGCTCAGATCTCTGGGATCCTTCTGGGGAGACCAGGCCTGGGACCCCACGCTTCCCAGCCCAGCCTTGCCCACCGTGCAGTGGACACAGGCCGGGTCCCCAGAAAAGCATGGCTGTCCCTCATGCTCACCCACTTGGGGTCCACAGGGTCTTCTTCCTGAATGTCCATTAGCCTGAAGTATCCTGACTCACAGCCTCTCCCACATAACACAACAACCACACCCCACTTTTACTGAGCAACTACTTCATCCAGGCACCACGCTAAGCCTCTCCCAGACATCACTCCCATTGAGCCTCACTGAAATTCTACGAAGCAGATACCATTATTCTCCTCCTCAATTTTCAGATGGGGGAACTGACGCACAGGGAGGTTAAGTAACTTGTCTAAGATCTTAGACCAAGTAACAGGGAGGTAGGGAATTTGAATAGCCCAGCTTCAGAGCGCCCGCCCTTAACCACTACCCTATAGCAAGGCTCTCACTGCTTGTCCTGCAAGTCTCTGCCCTGACTACAGCCCTCCAGAACCCAGACCTGCCGGGTTGAGCCCTGAGACCTCCCCAGCCCTCCCAGCGACCTCCCTTAGGCTTGGGGTCCTGTTTCTGAAATACGAGCCAGCCTGACAGTCATGATGCCCCATCCACCTCGGCACCACCTGTCCTCACCCCATCCTGCTGTGTCTGCTGGGCTAGGCTGTCCCTGCACAGCCACATCCACACCATCTGGGGCCCCCATCATGAGATCCTGCTTAACTTCCCAGCTTGGAAGGGCCAGTGCCCCTGCACCAGGGCCAGCAATGTCCCCACATCCCTGGGGGCTGGGAGAACTCCAGGAGTTGCTGGATCCAGACAGCCTCTGAGGCTGCTGGGAGGACCGGCCAGAAGTTCCGGAGAAGCATTTGGACTCCTGAAGGGCTCCCCCCGGGTGAGTCCCTGTTAATTTGCTGTTTTTAATATTCAATTTCCAGGGAGCTGCCTGGGCTGGGGCCCAACTTACAAAGGAGGAAAACAAACCAAAATTCATTTTCTCTGATGGCAAATAAAGACATTTACAGGATCTTGAGACTCGTTAAAGGAAGAGATGACACCATTCCCTTGTGAGCACGTACGTGAGCATCACAAGGGACTGGTGTGAGGTCTGGGGCAGCTGGGCAGCTGCAAACCGCTGAGCCCAGGGCCATGGTGGCTGGCAGCAGCTGGAGTTCCAGCGAGTGGGGAGGGCGGCCCCCAGGGGCCACTGGGATCAGCTGAGAATGGAAGTTGCTTAGCTGCAGACTCAAGTCCAGGCCTTGCTGGGGCCATGAGCCTCCTGGAAAGGCGTGATGATTTGGCCTCCACAGTCCATGTGGGTGTGGAGACTGGGTCCTG
Source organism: Ceratotherium simum simum (assembly GCF_057802395.1). Taxonomy (NCBI): domain Eukaryota; kingdom Metazoa; phylum Chordata; class Mammalia; order Perissodactyla; family Rhinocerotidae; genus Ceratotherium; species Ceratotherium simum. Next base: position 21,790,342 of record NC_141921.1, on the reverse strand, counting down.
TGCCCCAACCCACCTGTCCATCCCCCTGTTCCCCAGCTGCCCCTTCCTTGGTGTGTGTTGGGGGCAGGAGGGCTGTAGATTACTCTGAGCTGCTTGAGGCAAGCACATGGGCTCCAGAGTCAGCACCACCACTTCCTTGCTGCGTGACCTTGAGCAAGTCACTTCACCCCACTGAGCCCATCTTCTCATCTTTAAGTAGGAATAATAGCCCTCACCTCACCAGACGCCGGGAGGATTCAGTGAGCTCACGTGAGGCACCCAGCGCAATGCTGGACCTCATAGGTGCTTCATTAATGTCAGTTCCTCCTCTCTCTCCTGGACTCCCCTTCGCAGGAGTCCTAGACCATCATAGGTCGGGGCCTGAAGGGGCCACAGAGACCATCTTCTTTAAATCCTGCTTTGACAGGCCCAGAGAGAGGCAGTGAGCAGCCCCAATCACAGAGTAGGGCAGTGGCAGAGGCTGGACTCAAACCCGGGTCCTGACCCTTCCCTTGGCACCCCGGCTGCCCTCATCGGCTCACCTCTGCGAGAGGCTGCGTTATGAGCTTCCTAGCCACAGCCCTCACTTAACAGATAAAAAACCAGGCTTGAGGAGGGGAAGTGGTGTGCCCATCACTGGCCACACCCCCAGCAAGCAGAGAGGCTGGGATTCAAATCCAGGTCTCTTGGACTCCAAAAGGAGCTCTTCCTGGGAACCTGACTTTTCCCACCTGAACTCTAAGATCCTTGAGAGCTGCAGCCATGCCTAGGTCATTTGCCTCTCTTAGAATCAGCTGAGGGCTCAGCCGGGGCCCAGGACACCAAAGGGTGACAGTAACAGCAAAGGTTCCCAGTCAGGTGGCAGGGAGGGCCCAGGACCGGTGGTGGCCCGTGTCCAGAGGTGCCTGTATCGTGATGTGGTCCTGGAGGCTGCACCTGATGGAGGAGGTTGGCTTGGGGCAGCGTGCCAGGGCGAGCTGGGGTGGCCAGTCCTCAGCTGCTCCCAGCAGCAGATAGCATGCGGCTGGCCAGGGAGGCAGATAGGGCTGGGATGGGGCCTGGGAATCCGGGCAGGCTGAGGCCTGCTGGGTTGGCTCCCAGAAGAAAGCCCAACTCCTGCTCTCCGTGGAGCTGACACCCTTCCCACTGTTGGCTTTTCCTTGTGTTTTCCTTGGCTTTTCCTGAACACCTAAAATGAGTGGACCCTGGGCCACAGAGATAAACAAGATGCCATTTTCTGCCCTTCCCGGAGTTTGGAGAAGTGAGGGAGACAGACTTCAAGGAAGGCAGGGCACCCAGCTGAGAGAGGTCATGAGGCAGCTGTGCAGGGAGACGCCAGGCCTTTAGTGAGGCGGGTCCCCGGGGGCCTGCGCAAGCAGGAAGAGGCTGGAGGGCGAGCCAGGTGTGGGCGGGCTGGTAGAGGGCCTTGAACGTCCTCCTCAGGAATCTGGACCTTAACCTGAGGGTGACAGGGCGCCATGGAGGGACCGAAGCAGAAGAGGGCCACGACTGAACATTCACGTTAGAAAAGTCCAGTGCTGGTGGCTGAAGAGTAGAGCATGGATTGGGCGGATCTCCTAGGAAATTCCAAGTCCAGATGGAAGATGAAGCTGGCCGTGACTGAGGCAGTGGTGATGGGAGAGCAAGGAGGGCACACGTGCCCAAGACCTGGGAGGCAGAGGCCAATCAGACGTGAAGGGTGAGCGAGCACGTGCTCCGGCCTGGGACTTAGTGGGTGGTAGTACTTTTAAGCGCCATCATGAGCAATAATCAAAATAGCTCACGTTTGTGGTGCACTGCCTACGTGCCAGGCCCTGTCCTAAGCACTCTCCATGCACTAGCTCAGTTGATCCTCACAACTCTGTGAGGTGGGTACACCATCTTTATCCCCATTTTACAGATGAGAATGCTGAGGCACAAAGACGCTAAGTAACTTCCCAAGGCCAGAGCTAGTAAGAGGTGAGCCAGGATTAGAACCCAGTCTGATCCGGGGCCTGAGCTCATGCCACTTTCCTGCCCTGCAGCCCTGGGGTCAGACAAGAAGTTCAGTGCTGGCCATGGCAAGTCCGAGGTGGACTGGGACATCTCGAGGGCTAACAGAGAGAAAATGTGGGCCTGAGGCTCAGGAGGGATGGAAGTTCTCGAGGCATCAGCTGGGAGATGGGAGATAAAGCCCTGGGGGCGGGGTCGTGGAAAGGACATTCAATGGATCAGCCACAGAGGAAGAGCCGGGGAGGGTGACCAAGTGTGACCAAATCTAGGGTGCCATCTGCACGTGTGCCACGGGAGAGCGCCTGGGGCTGGCTCGAGGAGCACTCCAGCTGGGTCGGGAGGCAGGATCTGGTGAGTCTCCGCGTTGCCTCTTGCTGGATGTGCATCCTTGAACCAAAATCTTAACTCTCTGAACATTTGAGACCGTCTTCTATCAAGTGGGGGCATAATACTACTCCGTTCTTAGGGCATTTGGGAGGACAAAATACAACACAACATTCAAAAGACTTTAGTTGACAGGAAATCTGATGGATATCAATAAGCACCCTCACAGCAATGGTAAAGTGATGTGCGTCTGGGCAAGGTATGTGTAGACGACACGTGGGAGACAGAGGAGGGGGTGTGGTGGACACCATGATGCACCACCCAGATCTCTTTTAGGAAGAAAGATTATTCCCCCACTGCCAGGACAGCCCTCAGCCAGCAGCCCCACTTTGGGGATTGCCTCACCCAAGGTCATGCCTCCTTCCAGGGGTGGCTCGTATAGCATAACTGATCAACGCAGGGGTACAAGGGCTAGGCGCCTGCGTCTCGGCACAATTCAACTTGGAAGGTCCAGAGCTCCTTAGGGGATTTGCAGAGGCCCGTGCTGACACTGCGTTGCAGCAGCATTTCTCTCTGCCAAATCCTGCTTCCCCTCCCTCCCTTCAGAGGTATGGGTCCCGAGCCGCACTCCCTGACAAACACGGGGCCAGGACATCGCCAAGCCCACGTCTGCACACCACCAATGACAGAGAGTCTACCCCCTCAGGCGGCCCAGCCCATCGGCGCATAGTCACAGCCATCATCTGGTTCTCCCGCCAGGGAGCTGCATCGACCTCTCCCACTCATTGTCCAGTCACATGGCCAACACCAATCAGGTTTATCCCCTTTCCCATTCCTTAGCCTGGTGACCTTGGACGCGTTAGTTCACCTCTCTAAGCCTTGGTCTCATCTGTCAAATGGGCTCAGTCACCCCGACTTCACACAAGTGTTGTTTTAAACTAGGAAACACTTCTTAAGATCTTCACGCTCTGCCTCGTATATAACACGGGCTCTGCCTTCAAACCACTTGACCATAAAATTTTCTCATTCCCAATTTCTCAAATAATTATACAAATGTCCGGATTTCAGCTATTTTAAGCTGAGCAACCTTAAGCAAGTTACATAATCTGTCTGTTCCTGCATTTTATTATCTATGAAATGGCATCAATGTCATGGGATTATTGTGAGGATGAGGGATTTCATCCACAAAACACGCATAGAACACCGTCTTGCATGCAGCAGGCTCTCAACAAATGTCAGCTATTATCTTCAGAACTCTCTCATCAGTTGGTGTCAAGAATTAAATGCAATACTATTGGCTATGGTCTCTCCCAAGCAGAGCAGCGAGGTCCTATCACCTCCCATTTTAGATCCTTTACTTCCAATAATGCTGCCCAGAATTTTTGGAAAATGATTCTTTTCGGCAACCACACCACACTGAGCATCATTTGAAGATTCCTGGGGGAAAAAACCACCCCTGAAACTCTTTCACACATCCTCTCATGGCATGGCTTTGCCTTTGACTCACGTTGGATTCTGATCCTGTGTGCACGGCCCCACCTTCATCTCTGTTACAGTTAGCCTTGTTTGATTTGGTTCAGCCTGGGGAAAGCCCTTCACAAATAGAAGAGCAGAGAGAACTCACAAATGAGATGGACAGTCACTGTCGGTGACCTTTGCAGAGTGGTGGGGATGGAGAAAGAGCTGCCGAAGACGAGCTGCACAGATGCCCACTAGACAGAAGGAGCGGTTTCACAAAAACTACAGAGCCATCAAGATCCTTATAAGTGTTGCTGCTGTCATCCAATGTAATTGCAATTTCCCACAATTACACATGAAATTAATAAGCATACTTAGACCTGCCACGCCATCAATAATAACAATTAAAATTATCGTTCATGGTGGTCATGTTCGATCTACTACATCTCTCAGACGGGCAGCCCTTGGGCACCTCTGTTTTGCATCTTGTGACCCCCACAGCCTTCCTCCCCCAGGGCTTCAAGTGATTGGCTAAGGCTGGCAGCCCATCCACAGGTTGGCCAACAGCCATGACAATGGCCTCATGTGAAAAGTTGATGGTCCCGTGAGATGCCTTCTCATGGGAATCTGACTAGGCAATGCTGAGCATGAAGCGATTGGCAGTAGGAGCTGAAAGGCCACGAGGTTAGAGAGGTTAGAGAGGATGGAGAGGTCGCAACAGACCATGTGCAAGTGAGAGGCACAGGGGTCAGAAACAAGGTGTGAGCACAAGCTCCGAGGCAGAGAGCAGGGTGAGGAAGCAACAGGCAGTCAGGAAAGCAGGGCAGAAGCCGGGGAACCTGAGTCCTGTCTATGGGGCACTCCTGAGGCTGAGGTCTTCAGGGGCACCCTCGACCCAACCCATCCTTCATCTTCTGCTCTGCCCAAGCCCCGTTCTTACACTTTTACTGGGTCCTCCGCACACATACCTAGCAACCCCTACCCTATGCCTGTGAGCCAAGGACAGAGCCCTGTGTGCTCCAGGAGAAACCCTTTTACGTGTGGACAGAACCATTAAGAAACAAGCACCCTGGGAATGCAATCACTGGGCCAGTTACTAATCCACTAACTGTCCTTCTTGTTATTTGCGCTTCTCCATCTTGTCCACAAGCAGAGCTTGGGAAGCTTACCCAAACGCCTTACTGAATTCAGGCATATTCCCCTGGTCTGAAGTTTAATGACTCCGTCCAAGAAAGAAAGTTTAGTCTGGCAGAACTTGGCCTCACACCTAACATAGTGTGTGACACATGACAGGTCTTCAAGAAAGCTTGGTTTTTGCTTATGGTGAACATGTGTTGGCTCTAGGTGCTCACCAACCTCAGCCTCAAGCAAGCTCCCTGATCTGTAGGTTCTGGAAACTATTCTCCCTTTAGAAATCTGCCCATCCCCAGGCTCCCAGGACTCTCCCATCCTCTGCTCTGCAGAACTAACTAGCAGTGGTTCAAGATTCACCAGGGCAAGTTGGCCCAGTGCCCAGGTTGGGGGGCCCCTGTATGGCCCACCCTGGGGCTGTTTCTCTCCCTGAGGTCTGGGCTGCCCCTTTCAGGCTGAAATCCTTCCCCTCAATGGTAAAAGCAAAACAGAGCAAAGTGTCACCTCTGTGTCCCTTGTCACCCATCAGCGTGAAACCCCTTCCTTCTTCTCAATAGAAATTGAAGTCTTTTTACTCTCCTCTGGCTTTCCTTTTGCTCCCTGTTCTTCCACTCCACGACCCACTCAGAGGCTCTCCTCTCAAAGCTATTACAACATTGTTATCATGGGTCTCTTCAAGGGAAGGGAACCTCTATTTACTGGGCATAAGCTACACACCCATCACTATGTTGACCTATCACATGGATGGATTCTTTCAAGTCTCACAACCTCCTTTCTAGAAAAGAGAAATTGATAACTGACCCAAGGCCACACAGCAAGCAAGGAAGAGGCCAAACCATAACTTGAACCCAGGTCTATGGGTTCTCAATCCTGCCTCCACCACTGACTACGTGTGTGTCTGGACAGGCACCATAATCTGCCTCAGTCTCCTCATCTGAAAAAGCAGAGCAACCAATACTTCCCACCCCGTGGGCTGTTGTAAGGACTACTGGAGCCATTACATGGGGAATGTTTAGCACGTACCTGGCACATAGTAAGCACTCAATAAATAACAGCCATTATTATGACTTATGGTGATTTTCTCTAAGCATATTCTATATACTGCCTGAAAGTCTCGGCATTTGACACCTCTCCTGGGGGACGATGTGTTCCCGGAATCACATCCCTCCTGATGTACCTTCTTGATTAACCTCCCTTCTTTCCATCCTTGGAATATGACCACTATAAATCCAACTCTCCAGAGAGCCCCCTACACAACCAGGCAGGTTTCCTTAGGAACCATCCCACACGCCTTCTAGTTCCTTGGGTCAATTTGAAACTACACTGTTGGAAACGAGCCTGTGATCTTCCCAATTCCCAATTTTCTGTCTCAGGCCACAGAACCCTGCTCGTGTGTTCTCTGAGCTTCAATACGTCACTTGGTAAAGTTCAGGCTGTATCCTCCAGGACATCACAAACAGAGCGGGTTCCCGTCACGCCCCTTCACCAGCCTCCCTCTTGTTGGTCACAAGTAGGTCGCCGGCAGCTCCTCTGGTCACGTTCTCTCTGTTCTGGAAGCTGAAACTGTCACCAGGCAAGTCAAGAGCTTATCAGAGGCTCTGCGCAGGACCAAGGATACTCCTGGCCGATGTCTGCAGGTCCGGGTCACCCATTACCACCACCTCTTGCCTCTGCATCAACCCGCAGTCAACACCAGGAAAGCAGTTCCGCGTCTTCCACGGCCAAGCCAAGGCCAAAGAGAAACTCTGGGTGGATATAAACCCAAAGTGTCCAAGTCCTCCCTTTCCAGGATCTTATGGAAAAGGCCTCTGAGAGCAGAGTGGGAAGAGACAGGCCTGGTTCAAATCCTGGCTCTCCACTGCTGGCCATGTCACTGTGGGCAAGTCTCTCTGGGCCGCGGTTTCTTCATTCATAACGTGAAGTTGATAACACGGAGCCCACCGGGCTGCGGGATGGAATGAGATGATGCACGCGGGGCACACGGCTTGTCGGTACCAAGTCATTCTTCCAGGGCAGATGCTCTGAGTCCACAGGGACCACGAGGTGGGATGAGCAAAGGACAGGCCTTCCCCACCACCCTGGTTTGCTCAGACTGAGTCTCCCAAGACCTGGAACTTCCAGTGCTACAACTGGAAAAGTCTTAGCAAACTGGGACAAGCTGGTCACCCTACCTTGAGGTTCTACCTGGAAGACAGGGCTACTCAAAGGCACCTGGCTCTATTTTGTCCTAAGCAGAGCAGGGGGTGGGAGAGGAGAGGAAGACCAAGAAGATGTGAAGGAAGTCTGTGTCGCCAAGGAGGGCCCTCCCTCAGCTTCCCCACCACGCACTTCCTGGTGTCCTGGGGCATCCCTGCTCCTGGAGTGCGAACAGAGGTGTCTCTGTCGCCTGTAGCTCCCCCTTCTGTTAGAACTTGGTCAGGGGTTGGGGGGTAAGAATTAGCTTCCATGGAATTGCTGCCCGGCTGGGCCCTGGCTCCTTGGTAGCAGCAGTGTTGGGATGGTGCCTCCCTCTAAGACAGTGGTTCTGAACAGGGGGTCATTTTTGCCCCCCAGGGGACATTTGGCAATGTCTGGAGATATTTTTGGTTGTCACAACTTGGGGGGAGGGTGCTAGTGGCATCTTGTGGGTAGAGGCCCGGGATGCCGCTAAACACCCTACAATGTACAGGACAGCCCCCACAACAAAGGAACATCTGGCCCAAAATGTCAGTAGTGTCAAGGCTGAGAAATCTTGCTCTGGGGGAGCCAGAAGAGGCTGATTCCAAGTGGGGAACTGGGAACCAAGGGTTCAAGGAGCCCATCCCTGTGTTTCCAGGTAACCGAGCTCAGCATCCATGAGCCCCCCAAGGTGGGAAACTGGATGCCCCTGCCCCCACCCCCACCAAGTCTAAACCGAAAGCTGCAAATGTCAGGGGCAGGCCTGGGAGCGGGGTGGCAGGTGGGGACAGGCACTCTTGGCATGAGACTGGCAAGAAGCAAGCTTTATGGCCTGTTCTGTTCAGAGTTTTAATTAAGCGTCTCAAATAAGGATTTAATTGGGCTGTAACAAGCCAGGCTATTGTATGCGAGAGAAACACCTGGGGATTATTAGAAAACATTTTTAAGGCAGTAAAACTGCAGCAAACACTTGCAGTTGTTAAATCAGGAGAAATAATTCCCGAGTTCACCGCCACACACAGTGAGGGGGAGCCGCCCCCCACTCCACAGCACTGGCTGGGAGGGCAGGCCGCACCCACACCAGGAGCAGTCGAGGTGCCCCTGGGCAGAGGGACTCCGTCCACAGCCCTTGCCAGCTCCTGCCTCTCAGCCTGCTTCTGGAGAAAATGAGTGTGGCCAGGCCCAGCCTGGGAGGGCCCACGGTGGTCAGGCGCAGCCAGGTTCTAAGAGGGACCAGGAATGACCAGGTCTAACCTGGGTAGTGTGAAGAGTGGCCAAGCCCAGCCTGGGTCCTGGAAGTGATGTGACCAAATCCAGTCTAGGAGGAGCCAGGAGTGGCCATTCCCAGTCTGGGAGGAGCTAGGGGTGACCAGGCCCATTTTATTAGACATCTCTCCCCCAACTAGAATTGAAGCTCCATTAATCCAGGGACCAGGATCCGCTTTGTTCTCTGCTGTAACTTCAGAGCAAAGGATGCCTAGCACACAGTGGGCATAGCTGAACGAGTGAATGGGAGGGGCAGTGGTGTCCAGGCCCATCTTATAGGGGCCATAGCCAGCCATGCCACTCCCTCAGGTCCAGGTTTCTGATCGGAGGACCCAAGGGCACCAGTATAACAGGCGGCTGTTAACCTGATCCAGATTTGGGGATGGAATGTTGCCTCCTGCTGAGAAGTGGCCTAAAACCCCACTATTAGGGGCCCTTTCCATCAGGTTCAAACAGGAACCCCTCCCTGACCGTGCCCTACTGCTGGGCTCCCCGGCACCCCGTCTCACTCTGTTAGGGCCTGACCCCAAGGCCTTGTAACCTAATATTGCCTCCCCGGTAAGAGTGTGCCCTCCCCAAGACCAGCCCCATGTCTAGTTTACTCTGTGTCTCCAGCATTGGCCAAGGGCCTGGATGCAGAAGACGCTTAATCAGTGTCTAGTGGAGGATTCATGAATGAACAGATGATTGATGTGCAAGTACCAGGAGCATCTTCTTCATCTCGCCTGTCATTTATGGGACTCCCTACCATGTGCCAAGCACTGCGCTCAGCGCTTCACTTCCACCATCTCACCCAGACCTCAGGATGGCTTTGCAATGCGGGGTTATCATCTCCATTTTATAGAAGAGGAGCTTGAAGCTCAGAGAAGCCCCCTTTACCCTACTCTGTTGCTCCTCCCGAAGCTCCCTGTCATCCTCGTGTTGTAGGGAGCCCCTCTCCCAGCCTGAGAACAGCAGCCTGAATTTCAGTTCAAGGCAGTAAGGGGAGCAGGCAAGTCTCTAGGTGCCCAGAACCACCGAAGGGCCCCTCCCAGTGGCTAAAGCCCACGGGCTTCTGAGGCTTCTGCTATGTCCTTGGACATCCCCCTGCAGGGTATGCAGTTCCCATCACACCCCTCTAACCCCGCCCTGCCCTACTCTGCTGAACTTCAGAAGTGGGTGTGTGTATATGCATGTGTGTTGGGGGTGGGGAGGGAAGGAGCAGGGCTGACGGCCCCACAGGTACCAGACCTGGGAGGGCAGCTCAGGGGAACTGACGGGACATGGGGTACAGAGTGGAAGGCTCGGGCGCCCAAGGGTGGGGGCCTGGGTGCACAAGGTGGGGGGGGAAGTGAGCCAGTTGCACGTGGAGGGACAACCCAGGAATCCGGGAGGGCGGCTCAGAGCACAGACGTGGGGAGGTGAGGGGCATCGCCTGGGGAAGGGGCCCAGGTGTACCGCGGTGGGAGAGGCAGCTGCAGGGGCAGATGGAGGAGCCGATCATCCCTCCGGACCAGGATTAGACACTGCTTTCTCAGGAGGAAGGAAAATGCAAGGCAGGAGCCAGATGCGGGGAGCGAGGTGAGCACCAGGGCAGTAGAGAGCACGGCACTCAGCATCCGAACTGCTGGGTTGCATTTGGAAAAGGTCCTTTCTGGAAAGCACCCTGAGGCCCTAAGTCTAAGTCTCTCTCCCCACTCCCCACCCAAAGAGGCCCGAGGCAGCTGGAAAGGGGCCTTAAGGAGTGGTCACTTAATCCGCCCCACCCAGCCCAGATTTTTCATCTCCTTCCCTCAGAAGCCTGGGCCCATCACAGTCGAGGGCAGGGGCCTCTGGCTGGGCCTCGGGGCAGCACACCCAGCCCACTCCTAGCAGAAGGCACCTGCAGGGCAGGGGCCAATCGCAGTCCCCCACGAGTGGGTGACATATCTCAGCTTCAAAGCCTTGTTCCAGGTCTTTGCTTAAACAGCTTTACTGAGGCCCTGGGGACTGCGGCCCCAACCCCACATGTCCCCCCCCTCCCACCTCCCATTCCTCATCCCTGCTTATTCTGTCTCCTAAGAACTTACTATTATCAAGCACACTCTGTATTTTACTTCAATTATTATGCTTGTCGTTACTGTCCCACAAGAATGGAGGCTCTCGGCGGGCAAGAATTTTTGCTGTCTTGCTCTCTACTCCATCCCCAGCACTGAGGCCAGTGCCTGGCACACAGTACGCACCCAAGAAATACTTGTTGAATGGATGAATGAGTGACCTTCGGCAATCCATCATCTCATTTGATCTTTTAGCCCTCCTACGGTTAAGGTTGGCAAGATAGGTGTTATTTTTATTACCTCTACCATATAGATGAGTGAATAATAATTACAGTAATAATAGCTAACTTTTATTGGCCCTTCCTATGTGTCAGGTCCTGTGATAAATGTTTCACACACATAAATCTAATTAATTTCATCTTCACAACAATCCTAGGAGGTAACTGCTATTAACCCAATTTGGCAGATGGGGAGAATGGAGTTTAGAGACGTCAGGTAACTTGCCCAAGGTCACACAGCCAAGTGCCAGGCACCACGCTGAGTGCTTTACATGGATCCTATCACTTAATGCTTACAACTATCTTATGAGGCAATAATTCCATTTTACAGGAAAGGAAATTGAGGCCCAGAGAGATGCAGTGACTTGTCAGAGGCCACACAGGTAGCAACGTGCAGAGCCCAGATTCAACCCCACATCTGTCTGAATCCAAGTTCAGCTTCCTTTCCCCTCTGTCCACCTGGGCAGGAAGCCTCCCATCAGAAGCGGGCTTTCAGAGGGACTTGAAATTAGAGCGGGAGAGAAAGTGAGCCTTGAAATCAGTGGCCCAGATCCCAGGTCCTTTCTTGGGTCAAAGGCCCACGGGGAGTCTTCCATCTCTGAAATCCACGGTCAACGAACATCCCCTGGAACATACCAAAGCATTGTGCTGGGCCCTGATTTCACTAAATCCTCAGCCAGGGGAGCTAGCAGCGTACCTGGCTGCAGAGGTTAGGGAGTAAAACGCGTAAGACTGCAGCAGTTTCTGCTTCAATTTCTGTCAATAGTTGTCCAAGGACATTCCTGGGATTACCAACCAGTCATTTTTATTTATAACCTAAAGAATCAAAATGTCTTTAGATGCTGCAAACGCATGTTCGTGCCCCCCCCTGCGGCCCAGAGCACTCAGAAAGATGAGCTCCCCCGGGCCAATGGCTCCATTTGATTATCACAAACCGGGAGCAGCTGTGATAGACAAGTGGTCCTTCATCCGCCTATTGTCAGGAGGAACTGTCTGAGATCAATTGTTCTAAAGCAAAAATCAATTGCATTTGGCAGTTGTCCTCTCACATTTAACGAGTTTATTTTCAATAATTCTATACAGCAGGGAGCTTAACTTAGTTACTTGGGGGACATTCGCACCCGATTCCCCTGGCAGGAAACCACGGGGCTCCAACTCCGGCCCTCCTCGGGAGCCTTATGAATTCTTCCTCGCTCATGGGGGGAGCCTAGAACGGTTCATAAGGAAATCATCACACCAGGTATAGAACTGTCCACTGCTCATTTGTGGGAAGAGACGTAGGACTGGTTTTGAAGAAAAAACCCAGGCCCTTCTCCATGTGGAAGTGAGAAGACAAGAGTCTTGCTAGGTTCCTCAATTCCCTCAAAAGAAAGCTGTCTTAGTTTGGATTTCCCCAGAGGCAGAACCCAAGACAAAGAGTTGAGTGCTAGTAGTTTATTTGGGAGGTAATCTCAGGATACACAGGTAGGGGAGAGGGAAGCAGACAGGGAGGGCAGCCAATGAGGCGCATTATCCAGCAAAGTACCACCGTGGACATATGGAGCCCAATCCAGCCACTGCTGCCACCGCCACCAGGAACCCTGGGAGATGGTGCTGCCACCACCACCGGGACCCCTGGGAGATGGGGCAGAACCTGCCTCAGAGTTATCCCAACTGAGGGGAGAGGCAGCTGGGGGAGCGAGGATAAGTTCTGGCCCGCCGTGGGAAGCGGCATTCACTCCGTCCCCTCCAGCTCTCAGTCAGAGCCACAGGTATTCTCCGTGAGCAGCCTGGGCTTGCCGAGGAATCCAAAGGGCACTGTGCCAGCCTAAGGAGGGCACAAGACAACCCACTGGGAAGAGGAAGATATATTAATTTCCACCTACACTGAGTTGAATCTCATCTCTTTTAATTACTTATTTTCATGTATGATGTATAAGGTACATAGTACACTGATCTGAGTGTACTTGTAGACAACCTATAAAGAATAAATCATACTAATCAGGGTACATGTTAAACTTTGTTAGTAATGGGTGATCATTATCAATCAAAGAAGCCTGGGGATCACTGCTCTAAATTAAACGGGAGCTTCCCTCGCAACCAAACAACGACCTGGATGTCAGGTCTTGCCAGAGATGGTCACCTCGACACCTACTGCCCAGTAAGACTCCAAAGGCCGATGGAGAGAAATGGTATTTGGAGAACGGGCAGGAGAGCAGGCCTCCATCTATTTCCCCAGCTATTCTAGGATTTATCCTTGATCAAGCCGTGCACTTGGACAGCGTATTTAGACTCTGGGCTTGGTTTTGTCATTTTGTGTTTTGTCATTATGCCTTCAGCTGACACGGAGAACAGACAAAACCAGACAGTCTTAGGAAATCTGCTACTGCCATTTGTTAGAAGGATGCTGCATTTCTCAGCATCTTCCACATAAAGCCCCAGATGAAAAAATTATTTTAAAATGAAGGGTTAATAAAAGCTTTATTTTGTCCCAGAGATACTAGGGTGATTTTTCCACATAAAAAAGGTAAAATTTATATAACTAGTAGTATTTCTCTTTTCCCTTTGGCCACTGGGGAGAGCAGAGTCAAATGTTTGGCCCAATTATAGCAACTGTAAAAGACATGACTTAACATAGCATTTTATTTTTCCTCCTGGGAAACATTTTATTTCTAATTTCTATTTTTCCTGGTCCTGAATTCTTTGAATGATGAGTTAACTATCATTAAATATAATTCTTGTAAACAATTTCAAATTACTTTTTTTGTGTGTGTGAGGAAGATCAGCCCTGAACTAACATCCATGCTGATCCTCCTCTTTTTGCTGAGGAAGACTGGCCCTGGGCTAACATCCGTGTCCATCTTCCTCCACTTTATGTGGGACACCGCCACAGCATGGCCTGACAAGCGGTGCGTCGGTGCGCGCCCGGGATCCAAACCCGGACCACCAGCAGCAGAGCACACGCACTTAACCGCTACGCCACGTGGCCGGCCCCTCAAATTACTTTTGTGGAATGAGATGGACTAGTTACTAATTCATTAATTAAAAATTAAGCCCAGCTGATGGCCCAAATAGTACTTGTGGACACGAATATGAAACATCAACAATGCCCTCCTGGGTCAATGCTGTGATATTTCAGACGCTGAGTCTGCCTGGGACACGAGAAAGAGAAAGGTCCTTTTTTGCTCAGCCTCCATGATATCAGCCTCAAAGGGTAAAGGTGCTTGGACTTCAGGATCTGGAGGGGGCATAGGTCTGGGGTCTGGCTAAGAGGCTCCCAGCCCCCACTTCCCTGCCCCTCACCCAAATAGAATCATCACTCCCTTTGTCTTCATGTGGACCCTTGAATCAACTCCTGGCCTTTCCGAGCAACTGACTATAAGTTCACATCTCTCTCCAGACTCCTCTTAACCTTTTCTTTGAACTTATCCTGAAATTTGTCCTTTTGGGTCCCAAGACAGACCCCTTCAGTGGCTACTAGAGAGCAGGGCTGTTCTGCTTTTCCACTCTCCCCAGATTGACAAATTCTGAGTCCAGCCCCGTCAGCTGCCACCTTTCTGGGCTGATGGGGCCATTTCTCGTCTCTCGTCCCACCCCGTCACCCCATGGGCTCCCCAGCTCCCACACTCTTCTGCTCGATGCTGCCCCAGGTGGGCAGAGGAGGGGAGAGGAGCGAGGGAGCTGGGAATGGCTCTGGCTGCCCATGAGGACCCCCAAAGCCAAACTGAGGGAGAGTTGAAGTGGAGAAAGATGGGTGTGTCTATGTGAGCAGGTGTGTGTATATGTGTATGCGTGCAAATGTCTGTGTGCGCATGTGTGTGTGTCTGTGTGTGTGTGTGCACGTGTGTGTCCTCTGAAGCCGTCCAATGGAGATTTCACAAGTGTAACTGGAGGCAACACTCGGCCACCCTCTGCCCTCAGCACCCCCTCCGACACACACACACCCCAGAAAACATTGGGGCAGCGTAGGCCAGAGGAGGCTGCTCTGCAAAACAACCACACATCAGATGCAGAGGAAAATGCGACGGGGCAGAAAGTCACAGGCGCCTGGTTCTAATCCCCGCTCCACAGCCCACCCTCTGCGGGAGCTCAGACCAGCCGGCACTTTCTCTGAGCCTCAATTTCCTGATCTATAAAGCAGAGATAAGAATACCAGCCTATCTCACAGGAGGTGTACAAATGGAAAACTGTGCACAAAAGTGCTTTGCAAAGGATAAAGAATCACACAAAGCAGAGAATTGTTACCGCAATTGTTCCCTCTGAGAGCTAAGTGACCCCAGAAGAACCAGGGAGAAATTGAGCTCTGGGATCTGAAGGGGGCGGGGGTCTGGGGTCTGGGGTCTGGCCAAGAGCCTCCCAGCCCCCACCTCTCTGCCCCTCGCCCAGATGGAATCACCACCCTCTTTGTCTTCATGTGGACCCTTGAATCAACATGCTGGAGTCTTCAGAGCAGGGATCTCCAGAGGTCAACGGGAGGTCATCCACTCCCCCCATCCTCCATGCCTGGTGTCCCTTTCTTGTCACTGAACTGTGTGTATGTCTGTGTGTCATGCGTCTTTCCGTGTGAGTGTGTCTGTGTGTGCATGTGTGTGTGCACACACATGTGTGTCTTCTATAGCCTTCCAGTGGAGGAAATTTCACGTGTGACTTAGGCGTGGTGACCACAGTGAGGAAAACCATTACCTGCAGTGGCTGAAGCCCACGTTTACAAAGCACCTACTGTGTGTAACTGGAGCACCCCCATCTCCCTCCCCGCTGAGACCACTGGATTCCCACTTGCAGGTGGAGGCTCTCCGTGTCTCTAGGCCTCACCCCAGCTGAGACAGGAGGGACTTAACCAGGCAGCCAGCACTGTGGAGAGTGGGCCCACCATCAGGCCCCCTTGGCCAGCCGAGCCCTAACCTCGGGCCCTGGCTGGGGCACAGGGTGCTTGCCTTGTTTCCTGGGCTTGAGTGCTGGTCTCAGACACCTGCCTAATGGCCTCTTCCCTCTAAGGACAGTTTCTCTAGTGACAGGACCCCCAGTCTTGGCCCATTTTTGCCTGTTGTCTTGGACCTCTGAATGTTACCTGCTCCTGGGGCTCCTCCTCTGAGCTCTGTCACTTTCTGGCCACTCCACTGCCCCATGTTGTACCTCCCTGGTGGCCCTGCTTGCCTGGGTCCCTACCCAGCACCTTTGGACAACACGCTCTGCCCTGACAAGACCAGGCCCCGTCCCCTCCCTGCGGCTGCATCTCTGTCTCCTCCCTCCACCCCACCGGGGCTGGCTCTGCCCACCCGGGGAGCCCGAGACCCATCTTAGCCAACCAGTCTTCCCTCCCACGCCCACTAAAAGCTGCACAGGAACTCTGCGAGGCCAAGGAGGAGGAGGCACGCTGACCCGTCCTAGACCTCAGGGTGTGCAGCCAAGTGTAAGAGCAGATGCGGCCTCTAGAAAGCCAGAGAACAGGAAGGGGCTGGGTATCTGACAACGGATGGTCAGCAGGGGCTGAGCCACCTGGGAGGGTATCACGGAGGAAGCAGGATCCGATCCGGGCCATAAAGGGTAGAACGTAGGTGGGCACAGAGGGCGGGAGGGCTGGCCTGGCAGCAAATGGCTGTCAGCGCAAAAGCGTGAGAGTGGGGAAGCTGTGCAGATCACTGCATCCTTCATTCGTTCACTCATTTAGTCATGCATTCATTCAGAAAATATTTGTTGAGCCCCTACAATGATCTGGGCACTCTTCAAGGCACTGGGCATAAAGCAAACGAAAGCCCCTATCCTCATGGAGTTCACAGTCACGGGGGTTGACAGCTGCCAAAGAGGATGACAAGGTAGGTGGAGGCCAGATCATGGAAGGCCTTCAATGCCAGGCTGAGGAGGCTGAGCTTCATCTTGCAGGCACCAGGGAGCCCTTGAGGCTAAGAGTGAGGGTAAGATGACAGGCAGAGACATACCAGAGACTGTGAGAATCACTGACATGCAAGGTGATGAGGGCCAAGGTACGGACAAAGATGTAGCAACAGAGAAGGGCATGGATGTGAGTCGGCGGCGAGTGAGATGGGGACTCAGGAGGCCTGAGGCTGGGGGAGTCTCCTTTCGTGGAAGGCCATCTGCTCCCTTGGGATCTGTGGCCCTGTCTCCTGCCTCTTAATGCACGACTGTCAGAGCCAACTACGAATTCCAGATCAGAGAGGGCAAACTCAGCTGTACTCACTAGGGTGGGGCTTCTCCTGGACTGTAGCCCTCCTGTGCTCACAGCGACCTTAGTAATGCAGTGGGGGAGGAACTCAAAGGCCTGGTGAGGCCTAAATACAGCCAGCCTGGCCACGTGCAGAAATGCTCCCCTGAATTCACTTAAGAGCAGAGGTTGGTGTGTTCCACTGGGGACCACACTTTGTTTCAAGATCACGCCAGCCAGGCTGAGCCTGGTGGGCCTTTGGAGCCTTCTTTAAACACAGAGAAAACATTAAATGATTTTCTGCAAAAGCCTCAGCAGGAAAGGAGGAGCAGCTAATGGGAAGTTCGAGTCAAAGACCCTCGTAGTCAATGACCCGCAGGACTTAGGTGAACTTATTCGTTAAAAATCTAAATCCCTCTGGACAAAGGGCAGTCTCCATGCAAACCAGGCACGTGGGTTAGATGTCGGAGCTCTGTTCCCAGCCTCCGGCGGGGGCTGCAGGGCAGGGGAGGCGGGCCAGTCAAGACTGGGCCTGCGATGGACTGACCGCAGCTATAGAACAATGCCGGAAGGGCTGCGGCTTTGCCCTGCTGAGCACCTTAGGAAGTGGGTACCATTGCTGCTCCACTTCACAGGAGAGAAGACTGAGGCCTGGGAGGGGCTGAGGAGCTTGCCCAAGGCCAGGTAGGGAGCCAGTGGTGCAGCCAGGATTCGAACTCAGGCCTACCTGTCACCAGAGCTGCTTATGACCAAGACACTGTTCCACAGCCCCTAACCACCGGCACTCCGGCCCCACGTACCCTTCTCTTCACTGAGATGTCCCCCATGCAGGACGCAAGCCCCTGCCTCAGCCCAGCCATATGCCCACTCCCCCTGCAGTCTGCCAGTAGCCCTGAGTTTTGCCTTTTGGAGCATCCTGTCCACCCGCAGCGCCTCCTCCTTGGTGAGCCTCACACACGGAGGGAGAACTCAGAGTCATGTCAACTCAGCAAACAAGCACGGGAGGCCCCACTGTGTGCAAGGCTCTGAGACGCCATGTGCAGGCACCGTGCGAGTGCTCTTTCATACCGTAGCGCATGCAGATCTCACCATGAGGGAGGCACCATCATCACGCCCATTTAGCAGATGAGGAAACCGCGGCATAAAGCAGATAGGCAACTTACCCAAGATCACACAACCAGTAAGTGACAGAGATCACACAACCAGTAAGTGACAGAGCTGAGAGTCACATGAGACAGCCTGGCACCAGACTCTGTGCTTCTAACCATGGAGCTCGGGTGTCAGGGAGAGGGAGAGGACGGAAGAGTCGTCCCAACCGGGGGACCTTGGAAAACCTTCTGGAGGAGATGGGAGTGGACCCTGATGGATGTTGGGATGTTCCAGGCAGAGAGGACCAGATGAATTAAAGGTGAGGTGGCCTGAGTGTGCAGTGGCATTTGGGAGGCATCGGGCCTGGCTGGGGACAGGGGTACAAATCTTGCTGAGGACACAAGAACAGCTCTTGTACTATGTGCCCACTATGCTCCAGGCCCTAAGCTAAGAACTTTCGAGGCGTTCTCTCAACACTATCAACCACGTGTGCTCGGTCCAACGATTACTTCTTCACAGCCGAAGACTGGGGATCCTGCGCGAGAGGTGAAGCGACTTGTCCGAGGAGGCCCAGGTTGGGGGCTGAGCGCAGTGGGAGTCTGGAAGGCTTCGGAGGAGGGCGGCGATGGCACACAGCCCTCATCCAGCCTTCGCTGTGCGGCAAACCAACCAGGCAGCAGGGGGAGTGGATCTTGGGCTGGGAGAACCCTGGAGCCGGGAGCCGCCCAGCCTGTCCTGGGGGCTCCACTGCTCTTCAGTGCTCTGGGCTCCGTGGGGGCCAGGAGCTCCGGAAGTGGGAGTCATTGGCGTGAACGTCAATGCGCCCAGCACAAACTTGCCCGAGAGAAACACCCTGTGCCTTTCCTCCACCTCTCCTTCCTTCCTCTGACCACTGCGCACATCCCCTCCCAGCACCCACAGGGGCCTGGGCGAGGACGGCTTTGCCTGCCTCCGTAAAGGGGACTTCCAGAGTCTCGTGGGGATAACAGAGGACAGAGACGTGAAAAAGAGCAGCCTGGGGAGCGGGGGGCGGTCAAAGAGCTCTGGGTGCAACTCCTGGCTCTACCCTTGCCAAGCCAGGTGGCCCGGCAGGTTCCTTCATCTGTCTGAGCCTCAGTACCCTCATCTGTAAAATGGGAGTGAGAAGCCCCCCTCCACCAGGCCTGTGCGAGGACTGAAATGACTGTGGAAGGAAGGGACCCAGGACAGTGCAGCAGCACGAGGCAGATGCTAGCTGAGGAAATACCAGGTAAGTCTAGAGGCGTCCACTGCACAATTCTTTCAACTTTTCTGTATGTTTAAAATTTTTCTTAATAAACATTGAGGGAAATAAATACCATATTTTCTTCCCCGGACACTGCAAATCCAGGGTCAAACTCAGACAAAGCAGCCCGCCTTGCTGCGTCTTTCTGGCTACTCCACATGTGGAAAGCCACAGGGGTTGGGGCAGGGTCTGGTGAGAGCCTGGGGATGGCCTGGGCAGTGTCCTCCCTCCCGGGAAGCTCTGTGCTCTCCTCGCGCCCACGAGGGATGGCCCCGCTTGCCCAGGTGCGGTCTGAGCTCCCCCACCTCCAGTACAGCACAGTCAGAAAACTCTGGCCTGCTGATTTCTGAGAAATATCAGGGACACGAATGGTGGCCCACACCTTGCCCTTGAGTCAGGTAAGAATTAAGTCATTATTATGGAATTAGAACAATGAAGTAATTCCAGCCCATCTCCCTGATTCTTTTCCTTGGTAAAAAGGAAGAGACAGCTGTGTTATCCTTAAGACCACGGGGTCTGAAGCCAGATCGTCTGGGTCCCAATCCAGTCTCCACCGTTTACTCGCTGTGTGACCTTGGGCAAGCTACTTAACCCCTCTGAGCCTCAGTTTCCTCATCTGTAAAGTGGACATGTAATAATTATAACAAAAATATCGACTTCAAATTGTTGTCATGAAAATTAGTTCATGCATGTAAAATGCTTGACATATGGTGAGCACTCAAGAAATGTTAAGCTATTTTGTTTATTATTTTTTAATAAACCTTATTTTTTAGAGAAGTTTTAGGTTCACAGAAAAAATAAGCGGAAAGTACAGAGTTCCCATATACTTCCTACCCCCACACATGCACAGCCCCCCATTATCAACATACCCCACCAGCGTGGTACATTAGTTACAACTGATGAATCTACACTGACACATCATCATCAGCCAGAATCCACAGTTTACATTACGGCTCACTCTCGGTGGTGTACATTCTACGGGCTTCGACAACTGTATAATGACAGGTATCTGCCACTGTACTATCGTACAGAAGAGTTTCATGGCCCTAAAAATCTCCTGTGCTCCATCTATTCATCCCTCCCTCCCCCCAGCTATTTTGTTTTCATTTGATTAAGGAAAAAGATTTCCACGTACTTCAGCTCAGATTGCCCAGGTGGAAACAGTCTGAGCATAATGGTGTGATGGGGGACTTGAGATTTTTATCTTGCAACGATCTCAAGAAGGAGGAGGAACTGAGGCCCAGGCAGGCTCACTGACTCCCAGAGGGAGGCAGGTGGAGACTGGGCCAGAGGCTGGGTCTCCTCACGCCCCCAGCCCCATCCTCTGTGGGGCCTGGCTCTGGCAGGCTCTCCAGGCACAAGCCCCGGGGGGCTGGCAGAGTTAAGTCTGCATACAAATCATCTTGGAGGAAAAGGACTTTTTTAATTTTTTCCTTTTCATTTAAAAAAAGAATCCATGGAGCTGGGGCTGAAATGGCAGTACGTGTCTATGGCTAGAGGGTGTGTGTGTGCGTGTGTGTGCGCGCGCGTGTGTGTGTGCACGCGCACGTGTGTGGTCCATTTGTGCAGAGCCCATGTTATCAGAGTTCAGGGAAATGTCAGGTTCTTGGAGAAGGAGATTTTAATTAGGTTAGAGTTGCCTCCAAAAAGTACTAAACTTAAATATGAATCCATAATGCATCATAGCTAATGGTATGCAAATGGGGCTGGGCCGGGCCTGGCTGAATCAGGAACTTAGGCAATCGTGGTAATTGGAAAAAATGTCCCCTGGCCTGCAGCCATAGTCCCGAGGACGGCTGATGAGAGGGGGCAGGGGCAGTGGCCGGGATTCTGGGGGAGGCGGAGCTTGGAGGGGGCAGCCAATGTCCCCCTAATGAGAAGAGGAGGCGAGTACTGGGACTGCTGAGCAGGGCAGGCCAGCCCCCGTGACACAGCAGTGCATGTGCTTGCTGGAGCCCAGGAGCAGGGAAGCGGGGAGAAGCCGCTGGAGTGGCCAGCTCTGCTGGGTACCAGCTTCTCTGGGGTGGTTGGGTTTCCCTGTGGCGGGGCCTTTAAAGAGGGGGGCAGCTGCAGTGCAGGGGAGAAGGCGGCCCGGCAGATCAGCCTACGTGAGTTTGAGTCTTGCCTCTCTCCCCAGCCAGCTGTGGGACCTGGACCAGTCGCCCAAGCTGGACCCCTCTTTGCTCAGCTACAAACTAGGAAAGACGAACTGCACCCGTCCCATCTCCCAGAGCTGTCTGCGGGTCAGACGAGTTGTAAATGTGTTTAGAGCCATACAAATGGACGTTTATTCTCTTTATTTTAATGTCTATTCTTGAGAAGAATAAATAAGAGGTAACATCTCCCACTCGATCCTTTCTACAAGCCAAGGGAAACTGAGGCACAGAGAGTGTCACAGATGGGAAGTGGTGGATGCAGATTCAAACCCAGCAAGTCTGACCCAAGAACCTACTCGCTTAACAGCCACGTTACGAGAGCTCTTAAAGATTCTCCTGGGGTGAAGGGGTCACTCTTGACACTTACACAGGACAACAGACGTAACCAGGATGACACAGACAACCTCAGGACATGCCGCCACTGGCTATAATGCATGCAGGAGGCACCCTCTGACCTGACCGACTGTCCCTGCGCTCTCGGGCAAGTCACTTCACCTTTCCAGGCCTCAGTTTCTCTGTCTGCACCACATCGATTCTGCTGGTCCAGGCAGCTCCCAGGTGCTTTCCAACTCCTAAGCACCTCGTTTGCACCAAGCAGTTCAGCACTAGAGAAAAATGCCCGGGGCTGGAGTCAGCCCAGACAGGTTTAAATCTCTGTCCTGAGATCCTGGGTGATCTGCTCGACCTCAGCTTTCTCATCTGTAAAATGGGGAGGCTAAGGGTTCTTGCCTCATCGATCGTGGTGACGACTAAACGAGACAACATTAGCTTACACGCACGGAGCTCCACGCATGACACCGTTCTAAGCACTTGACACATATTAGCTCCTTCAATCCTCACCAGCTAAGAGCGGCCAACACTGATACGGTGCTCTGAGGTGCCAGGCACGTGGCCCTCACCCATGGGAACTCAATCTATGCTACAACCTTTTCTCATCCCCATTTTACAGATGGAGAAACTGAAGAACAGAGAGGTTCAGAATTTGCCCAAGGTCGAGAGCCAAGATTTGAATGCAGGCAGCGAGGCCCCGGTGTCTGGGCTCATAACCAGCATGCTCTACTGCTTCATCCGACTCAGGTACGCTTAGCAGAGCACTTGCCTTCTCTAAACGTGCAATACAGGATGTTCTTATGTTTAAAGCGGTGAAGAGTTAACTTCAAACACCTGCCTTTTGACAGGCATTCAGTAAGATTACACATGGAAAGCTCCCAGCAGAGAGCAGGGGCTTAAAAAAAAGTCACATGAATGAATGAATGAATGAGTGAATGAATGAATGAGTGAATTTAAGGGAAGGCCATGGGCTTATTCTGGCTCCTGGTTCTTCCAAGCAGGGAGGCTGGTGTTGTAACTGGCCATCATTCTCTCAGCAGAGCTCTAATAATGGGTCTCCCAGCCCTAAGGAGGATGCCCAGAAGCAGGGATGGCTGTGGGTCCAGTGTACCCTAGAAAGCAAAACTCTTCTTTGAGGCCTGGGTACATGGACCAATTCTCCTCCCGTGGAGCCCCCACGCCCTGGACCAGAAGAATCCCTGCCAATGGTCCCAGAAATCTCCAAGTGCTGTCCAGGCAGGTTCTGGCTTGGGCGGCAGACCCTGGGAGGAGTACACCAAGGAGAAAAATGGAATGAGAAATGGCCCCAAGGATCGTGAGATGTAAAAAGTGTAGAGCCCTTCCTTTGTGTGGGAATGAGTGCCAAGGGGACACTGCCTATTGAGTTTTCATCAAAGTAATTTATTGATCAATACAGCTAACATGGCTAGTTCAGCGATTTTGTAAAAAATCACCATGTGTCGGATGCGAGGAGCACTTTACTGGATTGCCACGAGCGGGCCCAGGCAGAATCTCCCATGTTTTATGGCCTTCTGGGAACTGGGCCCTGGAAGTTAGGTCTCTGTGGCTTTATCTTCATGACACCAAAACACTGGGATGAGAAGAGAAAGATGGGCCAGTCTTCCAGATGTTTTGTCTACCTGGCAGCAAATATCAAGATGTTTCTGTTCAAGGTCACAACCATGAACCTGAAACTCTCGAGGCAGGGAAGAAGGTGTGGGGTTAGGAGATGCCCAGACCCAGAGTTGGGTCCGAAGGCTGGAGGGAAATGGAGCTGTACATTTACTAAGCACCTACTGTTTACCAGGACCCCGAGCTAAGTGCTTTGAACCTACCATGTTTCTCCGTGTTTTCAGTTGAGACAAAGGAGGCTGGCCCTATGTTCCCAAGGTCACAGAGCAACCAAAGGGTGAAGGAATGAGTCACATTCAGATCTGACGTCAGGACTTTCCTGCTCCAGCTCTTCCTAGTGTGACTTTGAGGAAGTGACTTGGCCTCACTGAGCCTCAGTTTCTTCAGTGCCAGTTGGGGGGCCTCAGGCCCGCCCTGCCTGCTGAGCCCACTGTTGGGAGCACTGAACAGGACACAGATGTGAATGCACTTGGCAAAGGGAGGAGAATTCCACTACTGCAGAAGGTGGGCTCTCTTCCTAGAGTCTCCCAGAGCGCCTCGCCTGGACCCAGACCCTAATACACGTTGAATAATTCATCAGTGGATTGAACCAGATGGCCTGGTGCCCATCCCCGAAACATCTGGGTGCCTGGAAGAATGTGTGTACTCTTCCTCCAGATGTGTGGGCCACACATAGGTACAAACTCTGGCACAGGCTTCACGGAAAGAGCCAATCAGAGCCTTTGCTGCTTAACTCCCCGCCTGTCCCCAGAATGATTCAGGACCTTTAGGCCTCCAAGGGTACACTCACCTGGATGCTGGTGATTTGCCAGGAGACATAGATCTCCCTGGAAGAGAAGTCCCTCCCTTGCAGAGAGCTCTGGCCCCCAGTGGTGCAATGCCGGCACCCCCACCGTGGCATCAAGCACATGCTTGGGACAGGCCCCCTTGCTGGGAGGGGACGTCACTCACCAAAAGCAGCTCCATGGAAGGATGTCGAGAAGGGAGAATGAGGCTGAGCCCCGAAGACTGAAAAGGCCAGAGGAACCAATGGTCCACAGTATGAGGCTGGCTTGTGCCTCAGACCAGAACCTGGGCCAGCTCGGGAGAGCCCCAAAATGACGCCAGAGCGAGGCTTTGGGAAACCTCCTCCCCTGCCTCATCTTATGCCACGCCCCACCCCCTTGCACACCAAGCCCCAACCACGTGGGCCTTCTTTCTGTTCTTTGACCATCCCACACTCTTTCCCACCTCAGGGCCCTCACTCATGCTGTTCCCTCTGCCTGGAATGCCCCCAGCTGCATTCTTCACATGGCAGGTTCTTCCCATTCTTCAGGCCTCAGCCTAAATGCCAGCTCCTCAGAGAGGCCTCCCTGCTCCCAAACCAAGGAGTGGCTCTCGATTATTTTCATGCGCAGCATTTGCTCTAATTCATAACTGCATATGTACGTGCTTGTTTACTTGTGTACTGTTTGTCACCCCAAGTAGAGTTGACAAGATCCCATGACAAAGGGAATCTTGTCTCTTTGGTTATCACTTTAGACCCAGCACCTAGTACACCTGGCACATAGTAGATGGTCAACCAGCATTTATGGAAGGAAGGAAAGAAGTGGGGGGGGTGGGGAGGAAGGAGGGAGTAGAGAGAAGCCAGGCAAGATCAACTGCAGACTAGCCTCTGAGAGCCAGCAGGGATGGGTGTTCTCCACCAACAGAATTCCTTTTCTGCCAGATTCTCAGACATTTCTTCACTTGGATCCCACTTAGACGATCTGGTTCCTCCAGGAAAACTCCAGCAGGTAACTCACTGAACCCCATTCTGTGCCAGGCTGAGTATTTATATTTAAGTATTTTAAATATGGCGCTCATCTCCCAATAGAAGATAAACCTCACCCAGTGACCTCTTTCCTGGGAAGCTGGAGATAGACAGGGAGGCCGGAAACATGAGTGGGGATCAGAGTGAAGCCAAGTGGGTGTCTAGGACATTTGCCATGTTGACTGTGAGGATGTTTTGATCCCATTAGGCATTTGAGAGCTTGGTCATCCCAGTACCAGAATCCATTTAATCTCCCTTTCCTCTCTCTCTCTCATCTCTTTGTTTCTCTCTGTCTCCTCTTCTCTGGGTGTCTCTGTCTCCATCACTGGCTTCCTCTGTCTGACTCACTCTTGATCTCTCAATAAGAATTCATCCACATGGTTCATTCAGGGGTTAAAACAATGGGGTCAAAATAGAGTCTAAACCCCCTGTTCCCATCTTAGCATCCAGAGATCCTGAAGTCCAAGAAACTCCTGCCCAGACTCTATCAGGACTCGAGTTCAGAAATCTAGACAAATTGCTATTGAACAATAATTCAGGATTTCTCTAAGTGAGTAGAGACATCATAGAGTGAAATGGCTAAGGGCCGGGGCTCTGAGGCCTGACCTCTAGGTTGGAATCCAGGTACTTCCACCTACTGGCTACGTGACCTCAGACAAGCCCTTTCATCTCTCTGAGCCACAGTTTCTTCATCTGCAAAATGGGGACAACTGTCCCACCTCATGGGGTCATCGTGAGGATTAAAGGATGAACACGTACAAGTGCTGGGAACACCGTCTAGTATAGTAAGTGCCCAGTAAATACTGGCTACAGTTCTTTCCTGGCTTTCGTGTGTTAGTTCTTTTTGCTTGTTTGTTTGTTTTACACGCGAGCCTGTCTCCCGGGTTGGGGCAATGAGGGAAGGTGGTGCTGCCCACTCTGGGAGGGAGGGAGAGGAGAAGCCCCAACTCCATGGAGATCAGGTGCTAAGCAGAGACCCCAAGGGACAGACAGCATAGGCAGCCCATGGGCCTCTGGGAGGCCCCTGCCTGGACTTTCCTCTTCTCAAACCCTGGAGGGGCTGGGGTCTGCCCCAGCAAGGGGGCCCGTGCCTCACCCTGGACTGCGTTGGAAAGTCACTTCAAGCTGGCACAGGAAGCCCTGAGCCTGAGGAAGTTCACATATTTTGGGGTCTCCTCGCTCCTCTTTTGGTAGTAAGCAACCAGGACGTGGAGACACTGGATCTGCTGACCCATGGGTGGGGCTGATGACCCCAACGAAGGCCACTCAGACAGACTCTCCCAGAAGCTGAGCCTCCATTCTGACCTCGAGGGCCACTGCCATTTCGAGGCAGTCGAGACCTTTCAGTTCCCATAGTGGGGTGGGTCTGAGCTCAGCCCAGGGAAGTGGCCCTAAACTGTGCACCCAGGAGGCCTCTGCACCCTCCTAGGGGGTGTCAGGAGTAAGTCACTCATGCCTCATCCCTGCCACGACATCCAACACCATCAGCCTAGGGTACTCTCTCCCCGGGAAGGGACCGGCTTCCGGGCCCAGAGAAGCCAGATGTCTAGAATCTCAAACTGGAAGCATGGCTGAGTCTCCGGATCCCCGAGTCTGAATCTGGGGGATAATCCGTATCCTCAAAGCACATCCCAGCAGGCAGGAAGGCAGAGCCAGCCCCAAATACCAAAAAAGTTAGAGCCCTCATTTGGTCCAAAACTTAATCCACTTGCCCAGAAAGCTGGAGGTTCTGCAAAGAAAACATCTCCCCAATTAATCTGAAGCTTCCCGTTGCCACCTGGCTCCAAGGGGCCCATAGAAAAGTGAGATCTCAGGACCTGAGTGAGGCAGGATTTACAGACACTATTCTAGGCGGGAAGCAGGCACTTCGTTCTTTGCTAAATCTTCCTTCTGCAGCCACCTCCTAACTCTTGACACCAGACAGCCCACATTCTCACGGTAGGTGACCCCTTCTGTAGCCTGGCCAAGGCGAGGCTGCCCAGCGCCCCATGTCTGCCTGGGTGGGGGCACAGCCTCTCCCCGCTCCTCCCCATTCTCCCCCACCGCCCACCAAGCAGAAGTGGTGGCTTTGCAGAGCCTCCTACTTTGCACCCCCTCCTCAGAGCCTGGAGTGGGGTGGGGAAGGGCATGTGTCTGTGTGGCCTATTATCCAGGCCCAATTAGTTGCTGGGCCTGTGTCAGGAGTGATGGGCCTGAGGCCACTTCGAGGACTGCAGGGAGCGAACAAGGACAGAGATTGTTAAAATGCTCCTGCAGAGCTCTGATGCCTGCACCATGTCCTGGCGCCTCAAAGACATGGTAATACGAAGGGACTCACGGCGGATTTTCTGCCCGGCACATGTTAACTCAACTCTGGGTAATGCCGCCCTAGAGATGCACAGACCAGCTCGGAGCCAGCCAGACGCCAAAAGAAGGAAGGAAGAACCAGGAGCATCCTAAACGAACCATTGTCCACTGAGGGGTGGAGGTTTCCTAGAACTCCATCCCATCTGTGACTCTGGAATTCAATTTGATGTGTCAGCACTTATTAATTGCCTACTGTAAGCCTTGCTTGGGGCAGCTGCTGGAAATTCGCAGGGAAATCGAGTTGGAGCCAGGCAGACTGGCGTTCAAATCTTGGTGACACCGTCACTTACTGAAAGGGTGGCTTCACCTCGCCAGGGCCCAGATCCCTCATCTGGAGAGTGGGAATAAGTGCACCCCCCTAAGGGTGGTTGTAAGGGTTAAAAGAGATCAGAAAAGGGCTTGATGACCAATAGCTGTCATTATCATGATAAACAAGAAGAAGATAAGGTCCTTGCCTTTAAGAAGCCCCTGGTCCATGTGGGGGCAGGGACTCAGCGCCTGCAGGAGCCAACAGGAAATCTAAGTGAGGCAGAGCTGGTGAGAGGAAAACACGTGAAATAAATGGCCCTCTTAGTCTATCTTTTGTTTACTCCCGATAATAAAGACGCCGGTACACAAAATATTTTACTTTTCCCTCTTAACTCTACTGCAAGAAAAACAGCACATGCGTGACAGTAAACGGCCCTGGCACAAGGGACGCACTATAAGGAGAGGTCGGGGCTGTGGCATGTGGGAATGTGGGAAAAGAAGCTGGAAATCTAAAATTTTATATAAAACATCCCAATTTTGGAATGCTGGCTAACTTAAAAAACTAATTCAACTTAAAATTAAATTGATAGGGGGAGGGCAGAGCCTAGAAATAGAGTTTAGAAAGAGAATTCCTTGAATCATAGGCTAACGAGTTTGTCTTCAAGAGAATAAAGCATCAAACGGTGCTGTTGTTGTTGTTTTAATAACAAGAAAAAAACAGTCTGAGGCAAATGTAAGAGGTCCACAAGCTTCAACGTTATGAGTTCTGGGGTCACGAGAGAGACCACTGGGGAAGGAGATCCTTTCTGCCCCGATGTGAAGTGCTCTGAAAAGGTGGCTTGAGCAAGGCTCCAGGGAGGCTCAAGGGAGGTCAAGACCCATTGCCTGGGTGCATCCCAGGAGGCTTCCTGGAGGAGGTGAGACTTACCATAGGACATGAAGTATAAGAAAGAAGAAATTCAACAGGAGACCAAAGAGGGGAGGGCATTCCAGGTGGGAAGCTCAGAATGCAGAAGCAGCCCTCCCTGCCTGGAGTTGACAATGGTTCTGTGAAGGGGTCTATGTGGAGTCCCGGCTGGACTGGGACAAGGGAGGGTTGCCAGTGGCTGAGGACTGGCCAAAGCCAATCACAATGAGAAGTCCGGAAAGATGAGGGTCTTGCAAATGCACCCCACCAAAAATAGGGGCACTGGGGGCCATCCCTGCATTCCTTGCAGCTCAGAAAAGGGCACCCGCGGAGGCCAGAGAATCCAGGTGCCCTAGCTAGAGGAGTGGGGGACAGGCCACGTGCAGGAGAAAGGGCATGGACCAGGCTAAGAAAGGCCTGGGCTAGGGGAATGGAGCAAGAGATCCTCACGGATCCAGGGAGCTGGGAAGAGCACTGTCCCAAGCTGGTTTCCAGACCCAGCCTACTCACCCCATTTTCTGCCCAAATCTGTATAAACAGATTCAACAAATACTACTGAGCACCTGCTGTGTGCCGGGCACTGTGACAGGTCTTTGCGTCCATTGTTTACAATAACCACAATCACGATAATGATGATGATGATATCAGCCAACATCTACGGAATGTCTTCTCCGTGCACATTAGCCCAGGTTCTCAGCTTCCTCATCTATGAAGTGGGGATAAAGTCCCTACCTCTTAGATGGGCTGCATTAAGTGACCAAATGTTTGGAAGATGCTTAGCATAGAGTCTGGCACGTTGTAAGCCTTCAAGGGATCACTTTGTTATTTTTATGAACATAGTGACATTGTGTTGTGCTGGAAATTGAAACCATAAGGGAAGCACAGCCCAGCCAGGTCTGTGTGGGGCTGTCACTCCTGCCCCTGCTGCCACAGTCCTAGGCATCAGTGACCCCTGCACCTGTCCGCAGATTGTGGTCTCCCTCCTCCCACCACATCTGCCAAGGTGAAGGAGGGCGGCTCCACCCTCCTTGGGAGAAGGGGTTTCAGCTCAGCCATAGGGAAGCTCCTGGCCCCTTGGAGACGTCTACGAGAAAAGCCAACATCAGATGGAGCCCCTTTCTCTGGACTTCCTGCCAGGGTGTAAGAGGGACCTAGAACTTGCACAAGGCCCGGCTGGGCAGCCAGACATCCAGGCCCCACCTGCCTGCTGAAGGAGGCTATCGGGGAGCAGCCACCACCCGAGGACTGCTCTCTGCCTCAGGCGCCCGGAGACAAAACACGCCTAGGGTTTTCTGGTCAAACCAGGAACTACGAAATGCGGCTGAAGGTGCAGCTGAGCTCACAGACAGCCGGATATGGCCTCTATTGATGGAGGACTCAGAAAACAGATGGGTGGCTCCAGGAAGGGTCCACTCATGCGTGTCATGGCCTCCCTCCAGTGCTCAGGCCTGGGCAAAGGGGACAGCCAGGCTTCTGGGGAAAGCCCTGGACCAGCAATCAGGACACTTGGTCTCTAACCAACCCTCCATTCCCCCTACACATCACCCTTTCTCACCTGGACTACCTAAACAGCTGCCTGGTGGGCCCCACAGCGTCCACTCTTACCCCCTGCTGTCACATCACACAGCCACCAGGACGACTTTTCAAAGGTACAAGTCTGGTTATGTTGCTCCCTTTCATAAAGTCCTCAATGGCTCCCCAGTGCCCTTGGGATAAAGTTCTTACCGTGGCTTATACGGCCTTCCATAAGGCCCACTACTCAGGCCTTATTTTTCACATCCCCCTCTGTTTGCTCCATTCATACTGGACTTCCTTGAGGTTTTTAAACACTAGTTTGAAACATGAAACTGTTGATATTTCACCACATTTGACCTACAAAGCTCGTATGGTTGCAACTTAACACAACCGTCTGCCCCTTAGGAGTTTCTATGTGCTATTCCTTCCACCTAGAACACATCCCTCACTCCTCGCCATCGCCTTCACCTAACTATCCCTTTCTTCTCCCCCAGATCTCAGCCCACTTGTCACCTCCCCAGGGAAGCCTTTCCTGATGTGTCCCCAACCCCCCCCCAACCCCCTACCCCCCAAAGCCTGCACTTCCCTTCAGTAACACACTTTGAACTTGCAATGACTCTTCGGTGTCTGTCTTTCCTGCTAGATTGCAAGCTCCATGAGGACAGGTGATGTCTATCTTGCTCACCCTTGTAGCCCCAGCTCCCGGCACAGCGCTGGCATACAGTGGGTATGGTTCGCCGAGTGAACACTGCACGTGTGATTGAGTGGATAAAGCTCCACCCCTGACCCGCTGGATGACCTTGGCCCATCCATCTCCGTTAGACATCAGTTACTACCTCTGCAAAAACGGTAATCATACCTACATCAGAGATGTGCAAATGAAGCCACATCAGGCATGGCAGTGGATTTCGCATTATACTGCTCAAAAATGTTGACAGTCCTCCCTGGAGCTGGCTGAAGCCACCAGTCTCCTTCCTGACCCATGGGTACTGCCAAGAGCTGAACTGCTGTAGGAGAAACGCAGAAAGAGTCTGGCTGTAAGAGTATTCCTTGCACCCACCACGCTGAGCTCAGCCTTCATGGAGTTTGTGTAACCCGGAGCAGGCACTGGCCTTTTAGGGAACCTAGAAAGCCTGGATTTTTATAGCATCTTTAGCTGCACAGTTGGGGATGCCTAGAATTTCATAGTGAAAGGAATGCAGAGCCCTTCTGAAACATCCCTGGCCAATCTTGTCTTGAATATGTCTGGTAACAGGAAGCTCAGTACTCCCAAGATATCTTACTTCATCTTCAAATAGCACTGAATATGAGATAGCTGGTGTTGAACCAAATTCTGCCTTCTTGGACCATCACCCTACTGGCCCCAGTTCTCTCTTCTGGGACCTCTAAGACCAGGTTTGCTCCCCCATCTATGCTGCAGCCTTCAGAGATTTATTTAGAGATGACCACTCTTGCCTTCACGTCTCCAAGCTCCGGCCTTTGAGCATCCTCTCTGGAACTTAGTCTCCACATCCAGACAATGGGAACAGTGCGTGCTGAGCTTTCCTCCTCTCTGGGTGGGGCTGAGACTCATAAGGAGAAAGCACTAGCATCTTTGCTCAAAGAGTGAGGCTGCAGGAGCCCCAGACCTTCCTTAGTACAGGCCTCAGATCCCGACTCTGGCATCAAAGTAGCTCACAGAAAAAGCCGCCTTCTGCCGGGTGAGGCAGGCTGAAAGGCTGTCTGCCCTCCCCAGCCTCTGGGGGAGATTGATGTCTGCACTGACGGATCACTCCAATGTATTAGGTAGATAAAGAAATTGATTATTTCATAAATCATTGTCTCCATGAAAAAAATCCCAATTTTTTAAAAAAGAAAATATTATAAATCTGTCCAAGCCCATGCGGGAGAAAGTGTAGCCATTTCAGTTTAATTGTCTGAGAGCTTCTTCGCTACAGCCCCAGAAAGAAAAGTCCCTGAAGCTACTGGCTTCCAATCTAGATGTTCCCTCCCAAGTTCCACGAATGGCCATGTCACATCACGGATGAGATGGATTTACAATGCAGCAGGAAGAATCTGAATTAGCCAGAAAGGAGAACTTTCTCACCAAGGAGACAGAATCACACCCTTTGGAGACTTAAACATTGGATACCAACCCTTGCCCCTACCTTTTCCCTTCCCACTTACACATGGCACCCACCCCATCTAGGAAAGTTAAGGTTCAGTTCTGCCAAGCAACAGAGAACCGGCCAAAACGAACCTTTAGTGGGGCTTCAAGACAGAGTGTGACAGCTCAGGAGTGAGAGAAATCTTGGAACAATATAAGTGATAGAATGATTTAGAAGGAGCCAGGAGAAGAAGGAGGGCGGGAGTGAAGGGTGAAAAGGAGGAGACGTGCTTCCCAGCTGGCTCTACCGTGTGATTTTTAGCTCGCCTGTTCTCCTCTCTGAGCCTTATTACTCCTCCCCAGCACACAGGAGAACAAGGCAGATCCAAGGGCAGGCTCTGGTCTGAACTATGCATACCTAAACGTTCAAGGCACCGTGGCTATCACTGCAGGTCACCTACTTGGACCTACCATAAGGCCATTCAGATGCCACCAGGTCCAGGAATGCTGCTCCATCCCCTTGGACCCCCGCAATCTCCTGCCTGTGTACTCTGCAGTACACAGAGTGGGCGCTCTATAAATGTTTGGTGAATCAATGAGTCAGCCCAGAGTCCATGTGAAAAAGACAGGAAATAAACACTAAATTACAAACAGCATAAAAATAGCCACATTTCCAAGGCAGATTTTTTCTGATTCTGCGCATCCAAGCAGAAGCAGCAAAACCCCCAATCCTCTCCTACCAAGATGTCTCAAGCCAGGGCCCCTGGAGTAGCTCTACTTTGTAGACACCATAGCCCACTTCCTCCCTGCCCATTCCAGATCTTTCTGTCCGCTATATGACTTCAAGGTGCCATCTTGCCTCCTAAATCCCAGGAGCCCATTTACTTAAACCTCACTCCTTATTCAGAGGCAAATGCCAGTTCCTCTGACTCTATCATTCTAACACTCTTAGCCTTCTATGCCCTTTGGCTTCTAGTCTAGTGTTCCAGCTAACTCTCAGGACCCCAGCGATGGGCAAAAGCTCCCCCTTTCTCTGAGGCATGCTGAGGTCACTCACGGCATGACTTTCCTGCCTGGGAGGGACCTTTCTCAACGCCCAGCTTCATCACAAGGTTTCTCAGACACAGCCAGGTGGTGGAGCACCTGGTACTGCTGGGGTTCTTTGCAGAATGCCACAAAGCCGTGACACATTTAATTCCCATCACCTGAACAAGGAGTAATTTTATTTACTAGCAGAAAATACGGCTCTATTATAGGTATGCAGGGCTCCACAACCCAGGAAAATACTTTTAAGAAATCACATTTAGCAGGATAAAAATACATAACACAAGCCTACTTACCAAATGCGATGTGAAAGGTGATGCTGACGAGCTGAGCAAAGACACTTGGTATCAGGCGTGATTTCGACAATGGAATGTTCACTCGTTTTGTCATCTGCTACTGCTCCCTAGCAGACAAGCCGTACAAGGCACCAAAGGCTTAAGAACAATTTATATGGGGGGATAAAAGGAGAAAATTCTATCCATTCATTTCATTTTCTTTTACCGTGAGTTACTCGATTTGAACAACCAAATAATAGTTCTCACTAGCCTACTGCGTACCTGCGGAACACCTCAGTCTGGTTCATGAACACCAGCGTCCTAGAGGAACAGCATTTGGAAAAAGAATGCCTGTTTAGCAAGACCTTACAATAACCACATCACCCCTACTAGAAGAGTCTGCGTGCAGATGGCGCCCACTCGCTACCCCAGGGCCCGGCTGCTCTCCGTGGTGCTGAACGCAGAGGTTGGGGTGAATCTTCGTCTCCCTACCTCTTGCCAAACTACACAGGGTGTATCACTATCTACGAGCTTTTATAAATGTATGTGAATCTGATTTACATTTCTCCCTCAATGTGAAAAAACGCTTTATAGGTCTGTTTTGCCACACTGGAAAAATCTAGTCTCCTTATCTCTCTTAAGACTGTAAATTAAAAGCTTCACACGTACATGTGTGTGTGTGTGTGCGCACGCGTGTGTAATAGGGAAGTGGATGGGATTTTCTTAACAGACTGTGGGTCACAGACCCATGTTTTCATCTGATTTTTCCCATGGCTCACCAAGTGATGTGGCACAAATCATTTCCCTTTTTCAGTCCTCAGTATCCTAATCTATAATAGAAAAGAGTGGGGACAGGTATTGTACTCCTGCAGCCCCAACATTTGGGTTGCTTCCACTTGTGTTCTGTTTTTTGCATGGACTCAGAGACTGTCAAACAGGGTGACCTTGCCTGGCCTCCTCCAGCATGGACAGATTTTCTGGATCCAGAGGAAGACACAGGCTCAACTTCTCTCGCAAGAAGCCAGGGATTCAATCTCTCTGCTCAACTCCTCCCACAGCCCTCAGTCCCCATGGACCAGCCATAATTCAGCTAAACCTTAGAGTTCACCCATATTTTATTTACTGATTCGATGTTACAAGACAAGTGAAATAGACGGCTGTCACCTCTATTAAACTGGGCAGGAAAAATGGCCATGTAGGCAACAGGCTCTTTCTGCTCATAATGTGTCATCTGTTTCCTCGGGGAGGGAAGGAAGAGAGGGGAGGGTCTGGTCCTGTCGTGTTCAGGAGGGGAAACTCATGGCTCCACTGCAATCCTGTCCCTCCCTCACTCTCAGCGACACTAATACAGTAGATAGATCAGGCCACTCAGTCAGAAATTGGAACCACACTTAAGACCTCAGTTTCCCCACTGATCCAAAGGAAAGTCACTGTATTCACTCATCAGGCTTGGATAAAGAATGGCTGTTAAGCCCCAATTTGGGAAGCCTGTGCTCGATAAGCAAATCTCCAACTGGTCGTCTATTACAAGCAAACACACACACACATGTGCACATAGTCACACTCCCCAGAACCCGGTGTGGATGATGTGTATGTTCCCAGGGCTAAATGACCCAGGTTGACTGTGTATACCGCCTGAATCTCCAGGCTAACTGTTAACACCTCACTTTACACAAAGCTGTCATGTAGACCTGTTGTCTGCACATCCTAGCAGGATCCAGTGATGTGGTGAAGACAGGAAAAGAGGAGGCTTGACCTATGACTGACAGCAGTGGAAGCAGCACAGCTACGGTTCTGCCTGGCAGCTGTCCTGAGTGACCAGCCTATTAAGGATAGAACAGCAGAAGTTCTCTTCCTTAGTTCAGCTCCCAGAGGGAGCAGCAGAGATGCTGAGAAGCAAGTGGGAAGGAGAGAGGAGTGAGGTCAGGAAAGGCAAGAGGATCATGGTCTCTTCTTCTGTCTCTTTGTGAAATAGACAGCTTGTGTCTCTCTCAAGAGGAGAATCGTCATGATACAGACCAGACAACAGATGTAGGCCTGGGAAAGAAGGGCTCACTCCCCTAAATACTCCAGATCTGCCCAATAGACTCCATGGAAAAGGTCTTGGCATAGAAGGTGCTGAATGATGTATCGTAAGAATACCGTGAACATCATTAGGACATTGACTTCACTGAAGAATTTAACAATGTCTTTCATGAAATCCTTGTTGACAAGATGGAAAAGGTGTTGAACTAAATGACAGGGCAGTTAGGCAGACTTATATTCAAATGACTATATTCATCAATGCATTCATTTATTCAGCAAATAGTTATTAATCACCTTCTATGTGCCACGCATTGCGCTAGATGCACTGGATAAAGTGGTGAAT
The DNA here is from genome assembly GCF_057802395.1 of Ceratotherium simum simum. Classification (NCBI taxonomy): domain Eukaryota; kingdom Metazoa; phylum Chordata; class Mammalia; order Perissodactyla; family Rhinocerotidae; genus Ceratotherium; species Ceratotherium simum. Next base: position 21,754,550 of record NC_141921.1, on the reverse strand, counting down.
AAGCCAGCTACAGTCCATCCTGTATAGTGATTGTCTCTAAGGTAACGAAGAATTACAATACAGTAAGTGCTATAACGAGGGAAGTACAGGGTGCTGTGGAGACTCATAGAAGGAGGCAGGAGTCAAGAAAGGCTTCCTGGAGGAAAAGACGTATTTGCTAAGACCTGAAGGATGACTAGAAGCTGGCCAGAAAAAATAGCAAGAGCAGAGGCCCAGAGTGTGAGGGAAGGGACAGTGCCTTCTGGAGACTTGGATGTTCAGTACAGTGGAGCAGGAGTGTGTGTGAGGAAGGAGAGACAGTGCATGAGTCTGGAGATGCCAACCATCGCAGGTCATAAGGGGCCTGAAAGCATGAGGAAGCTAGTGGGAATTTGAAGCTGGTTGAAGTGTAAGGTAGCAGATCCAAGACCACCGAATAAAGCTGACAGACTCTGACATTGGTCATTTCCTGCCTAATGTGTTGATGGCAGACATAGCTGAAGTGAGAGAAGGCATGTTCATCCCAGGCTCAGATGGCACAAAGCATGCCAGACAACAGAAAGGGAGCCACAAAAGCTTCGTGGTCCAGAGCATTAGTTCCCAACCCCAGCCATACTGTAAGCCAATAACCACTTAACTCTACCACAGACCCAGGGAGGAAGAGGGTGAAATTCATGCCTACTTCCCAAGGATGGAGCAGCGGGAACAGGCTTCAGTGGTCCAGAAACAGAGAGCAAGAATAACTGACTGAAGGTTCAATGAGAGGATTTACTGGGAGCAAATGACAAGTCCTGCCTTTAAGCTCAAAAGATCAACTGCCAAAGAGAGAATGAGAGAAGTTATAGACCAGCAGCGATGCCTGTGGAAAAGACCTAGTAGTCTCATGAGACCACCAGCTCAGTATAAATCAACAGAGCGAAATGGCTGCTCAAAAGGCTGAAATAATCTGAGGCTGCATAACTAGACACCAAAGCTGAGATCTGAGGTGATGAGCTTATTGGTTTCAATACATAACCAGTACTGTGGTTAGCTCTCGACACCATGCTGGAAGAATTGGGCATCTTGGATCTGGAGAAAGGCCTTTACAGCTCCATATGGCCGCTCTATGGGACAGGGAGCAAACCTGAACCAGAAACAGTGGGCAGGGCGATCATAAAAGTCAGAGTAATGGATAACGTTTATTGAGCGCTTACCATGGCTGTGGTCTAAAAGCTTTACGTGCATTAATTCATTTAATCCTTACAAAAACTCTGCCCGGCAGGCACTATCATTATTACTCTTATTTTAAGAGAGTAAAAAATTTGCCCAAGATCACACAGGTAGGAAGTGATGGAGGCAGCCTTCAAACTCAGGCTGTAGGATTCCAGAACCTGTGAGCTTACCCACAATGCTAGATTGCTACAACGTAGTGAGAGCTTCCTTTGTGCCAAACATGTTAATTCTCACACTGATGCCAAGAGGTCAAGTCTATTCTTTATCCCCACTGGACTAGTGAAGAAATCTAGGCTGAGAGGAGTGGAGTGACTCAGCCAAAGTGACATAGCTGGAGGGAGGGAATGAGAGCGTAAACTCAGACAGATAGATTTTAGAACCTACACTCTCAACCTCCAAGTTACATTGCGTTTCCCTGAACTGCACGGAGAAAAATTTTAGGGGAAAATTTGCAACAAAGACTGGAGTGGGCCAGAACATTTGCAATAAGGAAGAAAGCAGGGTCAGAAAGTAGTGAGCTCCCGGTTACAGGTGGTATTCAGAAACTAGATATTTACCTACTAGGGGGGTCCTCTGGTGCCTTAGAACAGTGGTTCTCAAAGTGTAGTCCCAGAGGGGCAGCATCAACATTATCTGAAAACCTGTTAAAATTCTCAGCCCTCACTCCAGACCCACTGAATCAGAAGCTCGGGGCGGGGCGGGGGGGGGGGGACAGCAATCTGGATTTTAACGAGCGCTCCAAGTGATTCTGATGCATGCTGACGTTTGAGAACCAGAGGCCTAGAATGACCCCTGGGGTTCTTTGCAGCCTGGATTCTGTGGTTCTTCACCAGCGACAGGAAATGTGACGCCTGGAGCCCTGGGAAGTCCTTGGCTCCCTGCTCCTGCTTTCCCGCCCAATTGGGCAGGCGTTTTGGTATAGCGTATTTCGGTGCTGCCAAGCAGATGCAGGCAGGCTTTGCAGAAGTCTCCCTCATCCCCATATTTAAAGAGCTCATTCCTGCAGTTGTTCCGAGAACTCCGTAAACCCCCTTCCATCGGCAGCCTGTCTGCATCAGTCCCTTCAATAGCGCGAGACTTCATTGTCTCCTACGGATTGGAACCCTCTTCACACAAACTAGAATCTTAGCTCCTTCTCACTCCTTTTTTCCCCTCTGCCTTCCTTACCCACCATTCAGCATAGCACCAAAGGATCTGGAGCGGGAGCCGCCACTCCCCCCCAGATCTCACTCCATCTCATTATCTCCGATCTGTGTGATCCCCATGGGGGCTCTCTCCTCCCGGCTTTTGCTATGGGCCTCATTACCTGGTGTCTCCCAGCAGCGCCAGCAGTGTCTGTCCCCCAGGGCCCAGCCTCCAGCCACAGACCCTCTCTGGGCCGCACTGGCCTGCCCAGGAAGCAAGACTGGACTCCCCATCTAAGGACTGACCAGGACTCCTTGGACCAATGCCTCAAGAGCATCCCACAACCAGGATCTTCCCAGCTCCGAATACACGCAAAATGCACTTCAATTAAAACGCTGCAAAGGTAGGGAAGAACCAGCACCCCATGGGCTGCAGGTGTGTGATAAAAAACAGGCCAGGAGGAGTCTGGGAGCCGACACAGAGGAGCATCCCAGGGAGGGCACTGTCTTGCTCCCTGGCATGCTGGGTAATTGTCACTGGATCCATCCATTCCACTGTGGGGCGCATGTGTATGTGGGTAATGGGCAAATGCCACATATTGAGTTGCATGGAGTACTGAGCACAAGGCAGAGAGTGCACGAGAAGCAGACAGCCTCAGAGCTCAGAGCCGGATGGTGGAAACACGGCCCCCAACCTTGGAGAATCCTTTTTCTCCTAACATTTATTAAGCATCAGGCACCGTGCAAGAGCTTTATATACAGTACTTCATCTCCTTTAATCCTCACACTAACCCTATGAAGACGATACTATAAGGTTTAACCATATGAAATTTTTATAGGTCAAAAACAGATGAATATGGTTTAACCTAATATTAATATTTCTGTCTTCTAGATGAGGAAATGGAGGCTCAGAGGGAAGTGACTTGCCCAAGGCCACACAGCAAGTACATGTTAGACTCACACTCAAACTCAGATCCACCACATTTCATCAAACCCAAGACCCACCATTACATCTTGAGGTGCCAAGAAAGAAAAATTCCTGCAGGTAAACTCGGACACGACATGTGAGACACAGAACTGACTTCGGAGATGTGAAAATGTGTGTGGGGGGGGTCCATCTTAGAATCAATGAAATATATTACTTGACTCCAAATAATTCATTCTGCCTCTTGGTAGTGATGGGGGAGAGGCGGCCTTAGGCATCCTTGGGCGGCAAATTGTTCGCCTGGAGAGGCATGAGACACACGTACTAGAGAAAGCCCTAGACACACCCATGAGCATAACTACAGCTAAGGTCAAAGGAAGCAGAACAGGGACAAGGGAAAGTGAGCTTTGGGAAGAGGGGAGTGCCAGGCTGGGGCAGGAGGTGGTGTGGACCCTGAGCAATTCCAAAGGAAATAAAACAAGGCGAGGTGGGCAGATGCTCCGGGGCAGGGCTGCCATAAAATGTGGCTAAAGGGACACAAATGCAAAATCAGAATGACCTGTGGTCCTCAAACCCAGTCCCCTTGCCCTCAATCCAGTCTCCTCTCTCCCAAACACACTCAATTAGGATTTGTCTCTGGAGCACAAAGAGAAGCAGAAGAAAACATTGACTCCACTAGCAAACACAGGTGCTAGGACAGGCCAGCGAGGCACCTGGGGCACAAAATTTAAGGAGGCACTTGCTCTCATGACCCGCCCTGCAAGTGCAGGGCTGCCACTTGACAGCCTCCTTAAATCCTGCTCCCTGGCCTCCTCATCACCTCGCCTGAGCGCCCGCCCTGTGCTGGTGTCAGGCTCCTCCAACACCAGGAAGAAATGCGGAGCTCTGGACAGCATTTAAGCTTTTTTGAAAAGACATCACACCTATTTGACCCTACGAAGCCACAGGGGATATTAAATCATCCCCATTTAACAGACAGGGAAATCAAGGCCCTGGAAAATAACACGGCCCCTCTGATGGTCCTTGTCCCAAATCTGTCCCCTCTGTAGCAACTCTGTGCAGTGCAGTTTCCCCCACTTCCAGAGTGGGGGAAAGGAACCCAGTGGACGAGAAGGGGAAATCTGGGTGTGCCTTTGCTCTGGTAAAGGTGGCGTGGGGAAGGGTGGACTGGCCAGCTCTTACACCCAGGTCCCCACACCCTCCCCATAGCATCCGTGGGACAGCAACTCATACTCCAGGGCCCCACATTGGTGGGCCCTGCCCTCCTATTGTCCACCAGGCTCAATTCCTGGCAAGGCAGGCTCTATTTAGAAGGTCAGAATGTGACACTTGCTTAAAAATAAAATGACCATAAAACCTACTAGCCTGGAAAGGATGTCGGAGGGGAGAGGGGATGGGATTGGGGAGGGAAAAGGGAGGCGAGGGAAGGACGGAAGGAAGGAAGAACAAGAGCTAATTCTCCAACCACCTTCTCTGGCCAGGTCACTAGGGAGACACAGACACGGAGCCCCCGGGTGTCCTCAACACTCTGACGTTGTCTTTGAGGACAGCCTGGTGGCTGCCAGGGGGACGCGTAGGCTGGAGTCCCAAGACCAGAGGGATTTCTGTGGTTGGACTGGCCACACCCAAGCGAGAGTCTATTCGTTATTTCGGGCTTGCATTACAGCCTTGGGCAGAGTCCAGAAGCCGGGACCAGGTGGGGTGTCACAGTGTGAGGGTGTGTGTTGGCGGGAGGGGTGGGGAAGACCATCTGTACCTTTCCTGTAGAGGGTGCATATCTACCACACGGCCCATTGGCAAGGACAGTCTGACTCTGAAAGCCAGCACTGGTAGGGTTAAATGTCGCAGAGTCCACACAGCCATCCCCCACAGCAGGCCAGACAGCCCAGCCCAGCGAGGCCACATTCAGCACCCAGAACCACAGGGGTAGGGGCATTGCACTCCACGCCTGTGAAAATCATTGCCTTCCATCTTCCGTCTACACAGACAGCTCAAAGCACTGGCTCTGGAGTCAGACCGATGGGAGTCCTTATCCTGCCTCACCCACTCACTGGCCGTGCGACCTTGGGCAAATGACTTCACCAAGCTGAGTTTCATCTGCAAAATGGGGATAATGCCTGGAGGGTGGGGAAGGCTAAATAAGATGATTTTTAAAAATGTAACAGCTATATTTATTGAGCACTTACTACTCACCCATCACTAGTCACTGTGTGAAAGGCACTTAGCACAGCGCCTGCAGCTAATGGGTGCTCAATAATTTGGGGCCAGTGTATTGTTGTTATGTTGTTTTGTTATTTTGATTTTGCTCCAGACCCAGGTGGGGTCCCAGGCAGGAGCCTAGCGGCCACCTCGGCACAGACACAGTGCCCCCTGGTGCTGCTGCTGAGGAATCAGCACCTGGGAGAAGAGCTAGTCCAGCCAACAAGCCCACAGCCAGGCCCTCGGCTCACCTGTCCATCCAAAGCTCCAGCCCCACCAGACCAGCCTCGGGACGACCAGCCAGGGCCCGCTGGGGGCTGGTCCAGAGGAAAGGCCCTGCCCCTGGGGCTTCAGTTCTCCCGTTGCCAGGCAGGGCCTGGGGAGCTCTGGCTCCTCTCCGCGGCTGCCCAGCTAACTGGAGCATCGGCTCTCTCGGTTCCCTCTGGAGGGTCCTGAGCAAGCAAGGAGGGCTCAGGCTGAAGCTGCGGGAGGCAGAGGCAGGGGCAGCTGTCTGTGACAGGATGGAGGAAGCATGGTCTCAGCAGAGCAGAAACAGTCCCAGTTGTTGAGCACAACCAGGTCTTCCCCTAAAAAAGCACCCTGAAGCAGCCCTGCAGCCTCCTTTGCATATGGCCTTGCACCTCCCCCCAGAGGAGGGGCTGCTCCAGTGCCCACAGGGGCATCTGAGTGTGCTCTCCCAAGGAGGTGGCTCTGTTTCCTGGGGCAGCGCGTAGAGTAGCTATGGGAACATGGGGACTCAGGGAGGCTCAAGGACCCCGTAAAGGATCCTACAAGCAGCCAAGCAGCCTTGCATTCCTGAAGGGGTGGAGGATAAAGAGCCGCCCCCAAAACCCTTTCAAAATAGCACAGCAGGCGGGACTTCTGAAGTCAGCTGTCACGCCTGAGGCAGGGGGATGCAAGTGACCTTGGAAGGGCCTGATGGGGACATGGTGCCTGGCTCACCCTGCCTAGACCACCTCGAAAAACCCCAGATCATCCTGACGTCAAAAGACTGTTTAGCGCAGTGCGAAGCGGGCATTGGGAAGAAATCAAACTCCCGCTCGCCGGAGATGGGGGACGCCCGGGCTGACGGGAGCAGCTGGGCTAGAACGTGGAGGCAGAAATTCCTCAAGTTAATGCTGTCGAAGGCCCCTCGGGCCACTCCCAGGTGTTGTCTGAAGCTATTTACTTCCGGGGGGAAACCCCTATTGATCTTCATTCAGCTCCTGTCTGCTCCTACACAGCCGCGATGTTTCCGCGCATCGCCAGTCACTGCGAGAGATTTCTCATTGTTTTACACACAGCAGCTCCCAAACTCAGGACCATTTGGGGGCACTGATGGGAGGAGATGCGACAGGGCCGGTTTGGGGACTCTGGGCCAGGGGACCTCACTCCCCTGGGACAGACGGCGTTGCCCCTGAGCACTCCCAGCCCAGGCTCAGGGCCTCACCGCTCCATTCTGCTGTCTGTAGATGCTCGGAGATTCCAGAGCCAGCCCGTCCCTCCCACAACCACACGCACCCACACCTGCTTTGTGTCTCTGCAGTCATTTGGCTCTGAACCTCCACACTGGCTGGCTAGAGATCCCCACCAGCCACTAGAGCTCCCCAGCTGCTGTCACCACTGACTGGTTCCCTTTTCAAATTCCAGGCTGGCCCTCGATCCGACAGTATGTACTCAGACAGTATGTACGTAACACGAGAGAAGATCTAACATGAAACCTTCAATGGCACGGACAGTGCCCCCCAGCCTGCACTAAAGGGAACTTTGAAACCACAGAATACCCCAAACCATCAAAGCCAACCCAACAGTTTACAGATGGAGAAACTGAGGCTCGAGGTGTGGGGGAAGAGCATGATTTGACCAAGATGGCCCAGTAAACGGGAGGAAGACAGAGCAGAAAACCCAGGCCCCTGGCTCCCAGCCCAGGGCCCCTCTATTTCAGCTTCTAGGTCATGTAACCAGGAAATCCAGGCTCCCCATCTGAGGTCACTGAAGCCCATTTACGTGAGAGGCCCATGTATTAAACTGCTTTCCATGAGTTAAGACCAGGATCCATCTGAACAATAATAACGATGATAACAGTAATAATAAAATGCTGAACAATATGCCTTGAAAACCTTCAATGAGCAACACTTGATAATCACATGCAGAATACATCTTCCACATATTCATATAAAATAATCAATGATCATTTTTTTCCCGCAGACTACAATCCAATTACTTTCTCTCCCTCGCTCTCTCCCTCACTCTTCTTTGTTACTTGCAGACCATCCAAGCAATCAATGCCTTGACCTCTCCCTCTGATAGACACAATTACAAAAAGACAGAGCAATGCAATTCATCTATTCAAGACGGATTGTTTGAACACTCTGTCACACTGCTGAGCTATCCATCTCCCTGTCTAAAAGGAAATTTCAGCCCCCAAAAGAGGCACAAAGAGAGGGGGCGGGTATGCTGCTCCCCAGCCCAGAGAGGCCCCTCGCAACTGCAGAAAACCGCCCCCCTCACCCGGGCTGGTGGTTTGGTGGTCGGTGATGCCTGCCTGGTGGAGAAGGATTCGATTCAGCTCCAAGCACAGCCGGCTTGGGAACCAGAAGCACCCAGTACACTCCAATTTCCAGAGCCCAATTTCCAGGGCCTCAATTCCTGCAGCCCCAGCCAGAGCCCTGAGACCCTGGAGGTGGGGAGGGATGAGAAAAGGGAGATGGCATCAGGCCCAGCCAAGGCACTGGGCATGTTTTCATTTCAGCATGGGGTACTCTCTCTCTGTGTGCCTCATCCACTGTAGCCCCTGGCTCCAGCTGAGGCTCGAGCCTGGGCTCAGAAGGACAGAAGTTCAGCTCCCCAGGAAGCTCCAGAGAAGCCCAGGGGCCCCAGAGCCTTCCCATCCTCTGTCCAAGCCAGCACAGCTCCCGTGGTCACATCTGGCATTGGCACAGCACCCCAGTCCATGGGCTGGGAATCAAATGGGGCAGGGCTCTCGGATATAAATGGCCTGGGCCGACACGCTACTTAATCCTGGGGCTTAATACGAAGAAGATTAGGAGAATGGAGCGCTCTGCCATCCTTAATTGCATTATTACACTGTGAACCCAAGAAAGGGCGGGCAGGCTTGGGGCTTCCCCTCAGGGCAGGGAGGAACCCCCCCCCCAGTCCAAGTCAATTTCACAGTAAGAAGGGCAGATTGGGATACATCATACTGCCCCTCCTCAGCTCATCCTTCTGGGGCTCCCCTCACCTGTTCCTATCTTCCTGAGCCCCCAAAGACCGCCATCCCTGAGGCTGGGCTGGGAGCATGCCCATCACACCGCTGTGGAGGAAGAACCACAAAATAGCGACCTACAAGGCATAGGCATAGCACCTTTTGGGTCCCCCCTCTTTTCTCCCAAGGGTACCCTACCATGCAGGCCCCCCAAAAAACAGAGGAAAGGAAGGAGGAATAAAGGAAGTGCTGGCCCACTACCCAGAGGCCGCTTGCCCCTGGAATGGTAGGACCGGGCGCTGGGACAGGCAAAGGCGCCAATACAGAAGATATTTTTGGCTTGCCAGGAGCAGCCTGGGCTGCAAACAGTTAAGCCTGGCCATGAGGGCAGTCCCTAGAGTCCCATGCCTGGACTCCACTGCCTCTGGGTGTCCACCTGCCAGAGTCCTGGGCATGGACTGAAAGACCCTAGCATGGGCAGAGCTGAGGACTGTGCTCTGCCCCCATCCAGATGTCGAGTTCAAAAGGGTCTGGGATCCAGGAGAGAGCTACGGAGGAGGCAGACTCCTCCAGATTTCTGACTGCCTCCTAGGAAAACCTCAAGTACGGAAACCAAGCCCGACATTGGTTCCCTGCACCCCCTCACGCCTCTCGCAGCCCAGGGTCCGCGCCTGGAGAAGAGCCACACAGAAGGAAGGCGGCCCTGGCTCGGCAGAGCTCTGCCCGCCTTGTGCCAGACGCTGGTGGCGGCGCCTCGCGAACCCAGGCGGCCCAGGTCTCCGGCCTGGCGGCGGGCGCAGGGCCTGTGTGGCGGAGGCTCTCGCATAGCCAGGCCGGGCCCAGCCTTGGCGGTCGTGGGCCTTGACACGCACGGCCCCCCACACAGCCCAAAGCGCTGGGGCGGCCACAACGAAGTTAAAGCCCCAAGTAAGAGTCTCCGGCGAGAAGAGACGCGGAGACGCCAGAGCCCCAGAAAGCCGCGCGCAGCCCCGCCAGCCGCCGCCAGCTGCGGAGGGATTTGGGCTAACTTTAAAAACCACTCGCATCCCTCTCGCCGCCTTCGCTCGCTGCGTTGGGCAGGCTCCGTCGCTCCCTTCCCCCCACCTGCGCTGCCCCAAGCGGGGGAGAGGCCTCGGCCGCGAGGGACGGCCGGAACGACAGCGGGGGGCTCCCTCTCCCCTGCCCCACGCCACGGGGCCGAATGGGCGGCCACCGGGGGAGGACACCGGCTACCCCCGTCATGGGAAGCCGCACACTGCGTCCCGGCCGCAGCCGCTTGAGCCATGCCCCAGGTAGGAGCGAGGGGCCCGCGGGGAGCGAGGAGGAAAGAGAAGTTGGCGCCTTCCCCAGGGTTTCCGCTCCGCGCAGAAGCCGGTCCCAGAACTCGGTCTCCGGCCGGTCATGCTGGCAGTCGCCAGGAAATGCGGCCGCGATTGGCGCTGGTACGCTTCGCCACACTCCACCAGGTCTGGCCTCACAGGAGCGCGCCAAGGGCCCCTCGCCCTCGCCTGCCGCGGCCCGGCAGCTTCCTTCCCAATAAGTAAGGCCCGTGACCCCGGCTTTGGAACTTTGTCCTCACCAGGACGAGCTAGTGGTCACCCGGCCCCGGCAGCCCATAAAGATTGGGAAAATCTCTTGGGATCGCGTTCAGAGGACCCCCCCATTCCCGTCCCCGCCCGGGCGCAGGGAGACCCCCGGCTCCGGGGAGCCCTTACCGATCCGGATGACGTGGGGCATCCCGCGCGAGTCCGGGATCCAGAAGGCGCACACGAGGAGCCCGGCCCAGTATTCCCAAACCAGACTCCGGAGGCGCCGCCAGGGAGCGGTCATCGTTGGGCGCCGCCGAGCGTGCCCGGGGCGCGGCCGTGGCGGGCTCCCTGGGGCGGCAGCTCTAGGCGCGGGCGCGCAGGAGCCCCCGAGGCGCCGCCTGGCCCAGCTGCCCGGCTCCCGAGCGCCGCTGCGAGTGGGGGGCGCCCCGCGGCGCCGCGCACATCTTACTGGGGGGCCGCCCCGCCGGCGCCCGCCCCGCCCGGCTGCCGCCCACGGGCCGCCTGCGAGCGAGGCTCCCGGGCTCCGCTCGGACTCGGCTCCGGCTCGCGTCGGCTAGGCTCCCGCGCGGGCTCCCACCTGCCCGGGCTGCCGGGCGCTGGCGGGCGGGCTGCACGCGTCTCCGGCCGCTCCTCCTCCAGCCGCCGCCGATGCTATCGCCCGGGCTCGCACAAAGCCCCGGAGTGGAGTTGCACGCGCGCACACTCTCCCTCCCAGCCCCCTCCCCGGCGCCCTGCCTCCTGCCTCCCGCGCCGCCCGCGCTCCCTCCGCGCACTCCCCCGCGCACACACACTTCACACTCACACCCGCCGAGGCGTACACTCGGGCGCTCACACCTGCGCAGGGGGCGGGGAAGGGGACCCTGGACCCGGTTTGGGGGGACGTCCGGAGAACGAGGACTGTCCTCGCTTCCCAGACGTCCCCATTCGCCCTGCCACCTCCAGTCCCTTCAGCTGCGAGGGCACGGAGCCTGGGAGCCGGGCGTGGAGCACGAGAGCTGGCACCGCGAGCTGGGAGACGGCGGCAGCCTAGCGGCCCGACCAGCTGGAGGAGACGCGCCCGCCTGGAGCAAGGGGACCCGGAGCCTGCCGTCTGCGGAGTCTCGCCTTCCAGCTCCCACGCGGCCGGCGCTGGCTGGACGGCGGCGGCCGGAGACTGACCCAAGAACCGGTTTCCCTCCCTAAACCCATCCCTCGGGGAAGCAGAGTTGGGTCTGGGGCTCGGGGGAGAAAGAATTCAAAGAGAATTGTCCACGTTAGGCTAGGGGAGCTGTAGGAGCGCGTAGGGGTGGGAGAGCCCGGGCCAGCCCCTTCGCTCTGGAAGGCAGGACTTGCCCGCTCACTGCAACTACAGCGGCTTCGGAGGAAGACGGCGAAATCCTTAGACTCAGAGGGGCGTCTGAGATGCACCCGGTATTTCCCATCCCTCTTCCCCAACTCTGCAGGAGGAGCTGGCCCCCCTCCCCATTCCTCCTGAGAAAGAATAAAGAGAAACTGGAATTTTCCGTGGGATAGAGCAGGACCCGTGGGGGAGCAAGTTAGAAAAGGTTAAAAAAAAAAAAAACACCTTGTTTATTAGCAATAATAAATTTTTTTTTCAAGTGGCGCTGGGTGTCGAGGGAAGGGAAGGGCTGTGGAGCGAGTCTGGAGCAGGAGGCTGCGAATTACGCAGTTAGGCGAGTTTAATGACCTTTTTGACAGAGACAAAGCGGTGCCGATACAGTAGATAAATAAACGGATCTGTCACCGGGCAGCGGCTAGGCTGTGTGTGAATTTATTTTTCTCATTTAAATAATTTGATCTATTCCATCATTCCCAATCTCTTCCATTTGCCAGCTGTCTGGTAAGAGCATGGCCCCCAACATCTGAAAAGCGAATCTTTAATTTTCTTACAAATAGACTATGCGTTGAGCTCTATGCCGCCTGTTAATTTCCCGGTCTTTTCTTTCCCTCCTTGTCTGTGCATGTGGCATTGTGTGGGGCTGTGAGTATTACGGCCGCCAATCTTGCCAATTAGGAGTGGCCTCCCTCTCAGCTGAACTGGAGGCAACTATGGCTGTGGGAGGAGGAGAGATTCCCAGGGCTCTCCTCCTAAGAAGGGAAAGAGGTATGCCAGTCTTGAGGCTGTCCTCCAAGATCCGCCAGCACAGGGAGGTCACCGGCTGGCTGGCTGTCTTTGCCAGACTTGGGCCTTCCTCACCGTTGAGCAGGAGCCGCTGGTTTCCCAAGCAGCCACTGGAAAATGTTGCCCAAGGGACCAGAGGGAAGGACACGCAGACCAGAGCCGGAGAAGCAGCAGCTGCCACCTCTTGATAAAGAGTCACGGGCCCCAGTGGGCACCAGCAAGCAGGAAGCACAGGAGAGGGAGCAGAAGGCCCCACCTTCCAAGATAAAGCTGGGGAGCCTCTTCATTCAACACTGGACCCCGCAGCCCCATCACCTGTAAGCTTCCACAGTTGGTTTAGTTGCTCCAAGGAACCAAAAAGTCCCAGCTGTTCTGTAAGGAAGAAAATTCTGGTGCCCTGTTGGGGAAATGGAAAGGAGATTGGCAGGACATGAACTCAAGGCCAAGGATGCAGGGCTCAAAGGCGTCACCAACAGTGCCCAAGGATGGCTCGAGACTGGGGAGGAGGGGAGAACCTGGATGCTGATTCCGGTTTGGTTATCTTGCAGGCAGCCTCTGGCCATGAGAGGGGCAGAGTGCAGGGGACAAATGGCCTGGCGGGGAAGCAGAAGAAGCAGAAGGGTAGAGATGTAGCTCCAGGGAATGGTCAGATCTGCACCCCAGACCAGAACCCTGGGAAAGGCCAGTGGGAGGGAGGGATGATGGGTGGGGAGCAGGAGGAGGAGGAACAGCCTCAAAGAAAGCCAGCACAGCAGAGAGTGGTACTAGAGAAGAGAGTGGATGAAAGTGGAGGGGGAGTCTGAGGCCCCCAGGGCCTGAGAGTGTGGCCCTGTCACCTGTGGCCCCCGCACTACCCCCAGGGAAGCAGCACAGGCTGGGCCCTGCTCCTGCCGCATCCCAGAGTGGGCGGGAGTTAGGCAGCGCTGCAGAGAGAGGCTGTCCTCTGCTGCCACGTTGGCTGCGGTGGGAAACAGCCTCCAGCTGCAGAGGCTGTGGGGCTCGGCCATGGGGCCTGGCAGCCCAGCTGGAACCCTGGGGTCAGAGGGAAACTAGCTGCACTCAGCCCAGGGCTGGACCTTATTCTGGACCTGGCTGCAAACCATGCTGTAACACAGAGGTCTCCCCAAACTGACAGCAGCCTGATCCCTCCCGGTCTGGGGGAGGGTGGGACGCATTACAACAACAAAAACAACAGCCATGATAACAATGGCCGCTAGTATTTATCACATGTTTTCTATGTTCCAGGCGGCGTGATCACTACCTTACGTGCCTCACTTCATCTAACCCTCTCCACAGCCCGCTGTGATAGGATCTGTGTGATTTTTCCATTTTACAGATGAAGACCCTGAGCCTCAGTGACGTTAAGAGGTCCAAAGTCACACAGCTGGTATGTGACCTTCCCCCTTCCCCCTTCCTTCCTTCCTTCCTTCCTTCCTTCCTTCCTTCCTTCCTTCCTTCCTTCCTCCCTCCCTTCCTTCTTTCCTCTAATATTCATTGGCCGTCACTGTTTGCCATGCACTGTTTATAAGGAGCCAGGATCCGTATGCAGGCCCATCTGACTCCTAAGCTTGCAGGCTTGACCCTTGTCCTGTCCTGCCTGGGCTGAGCAGGGGACAGGCTCTAGGAGAAGATCCTCGTCATCTCTGCTGGACTCCCCCTGGGGCTTCTGGCTGCTTGTAAAGGCTAAGAGTAGAATAGGATTTGAGCCCTTTGCTAGAGGGAAGTGGGGAGCTCCGTCACCCCCAACTCAGGAGGAGAAACCTGCACCCCTCTCCCTGTCGTCGTCCTGCGCCTCTCTCTCCAGGCTGCCCTGCCACCAGCAGGCGCCAGGGCTGGCACTGTCTCAAGCTGCATCTCCAGGGGTTGGGAGCCGCCAATCCTGGCTTTTCTAATTGTTGGTAAACAAGTCTACCCACCAGCCAGGCCTCGGCTCCCCCACGAGGCAGCCAGCTCCCGATTTATGAGGCCTCCAAACCTCATTCAGACTAATGCAGCTTTTCATTCCAAAATAAAAGGGGCCGCTGTCTGAAAAGACAAGTGCTCCCGCATTTCATTAACATCCCTGAAAACGGCTGAGCTGGCCCAAGCCGCTGCCAGCGAGAGTCATGTCTCCCCCAGCTCACAGGTGGGGGTAGGGGTAGAGAGAAAATGGAGGCTGCGGCCCCCTCCCCATCCCCGCTCTGGCGGGTGGGGGCCCCAGTGGTGGCCAGGCGCGCTCATTTGGACAAGTCCCCTCGTGTGTGTGTTTTGTTTAGACCTATCCACTCCAGCTCTCAATCCCCCCACAATCATGGTGAGTGATGAGGCCCTGGGCTCGAGTTACTGAGATTCATGATCGCAGCTTCCTGGGGAAACCACCGAGCACCCGCGTGCGGTTGCTGAGTGCAGATTCCTAGGACTTGAGTGCCCTCTGCCGAAGCCTGCCTACCTTCATCTCCCTTCAGGCTGCCCGGCAGGCAGGCTGCTGGCGGTGGCTGGACGCTGAAGCCGGGAACTTCGGCCACTCCCCTAAGGGTCCCGCAACTGGCCTGCACATGGCAGCTGCGCAGCGTTCAGGGTGCCTTGGTGAGGATGAGGGGGAGGCTGTCTAGCCCCCATCTCACCCTAGAGGGGGCCAGGGTTAGGAGGCAACCGCCAGCCCACTCTTAACAGCATTCTCTCCATGGCAAAGTTCGTGCCAACCAAAAAGTCAAGACTCGGCGCTTCACAGGACACTGCGACCTGCCTCTGGGCCCAGGGACAGAGACCCTGTCATCTGCCTTGGGTCTTTGTCCCTCACCCCTGTCCCAAGAAGGAAGACGCATTGCAGCGACCGGCTGCCACCTGAGCAAGCAACGCGAAGGTTGCATCACCTTAGATTTTTGTCAACAGTCAAGCAGGTTCATTCCCACGGAAGTCAATTCCCGTGTTTATTGTCAGCTTAACCCGCTGCTGCGAGTTATTTCTCAGCAGTGAGGGAGATGGGTAGACAAGCCACCAGAGATATGTTATTTTACTGACATCTGCGTTTCAATAGCTCGGGTGCAGTTCTGGTGGAGGAGTAAATGATACACGGCAGTCCTGTTTGTATCTATACATAATGGAACAGTCGCCGATGGTCTGGAAGCCAATGGGGTTCTGCTGCTGTGGGGGAGGGGAGGAGGGGAAACGGCCCCCAGGAAACCATCGCTCCCAAGCCCGGGGTCCCAGCAGCAGGTCCCCTTCCCCAAGTAACCACGGGTGAGGACCAGAGTCCCTCACTCCTCATTCAAGTCAGTCGGTCATTCCCTAATTAATTTATTCGTGGAATCCCTCAGTCGTACACTCGTTCGTTCATTTGTTCATAGGATCATCCACTCATTCACTCATTCATTGATTCATTTACCCTGTCCCTTATCCATTTGTCCACTAGTCCATTTATTCTGTCATTCCCTAATTAATTCATCCGATCACTCAACAATTCACTCATTCACTCATTCAACCATTCATTCCCTCTTTTGTGTAATTATCTGCTCGCTTATTCATTCACTCACATTCATCCACTCACTCATTCATTTGTTGACTTAGTCATCTACTCTTTTATTCAATCACTCAGTTGTTCATTCCTTCATTCATGTGTTCAGTGCTTTGTTCAATCACCCACTCGCTCATTGACCCACTCATTCATTCACTGTTGTTCACGCACTGCCTCCCCACCAGACTGAGCAGACACCTGCGTGCTGCTCCTGTTCTCAGCCACGTTTCAGGCTGAGCCTCAGACGCGATCTGACCTCATGGTACAGCCTCAGGTGCCCCAGCAATGCACTGAGCTCCCCAGTCAGCCACCCAGGTGTCCTGGCTCCCTCAGAGCCCCAGCTCTCGTATCCTCCACTTCATGACAAAGTTCAGTAACTTTCAGGATTCAGCTAACGTCCCTGACCCTGGAGATGATCTGGGCGTTTGACTTGCCAGTAAAGACGAAGGCCCACTAAGACCCAGAGCCCAGGTCTGATGATGGATGTAATATTAGAGGTGCCACGTGATGCCACCACACTGAGCCAGGAGCCACACTGGCTTCCATTCACGTGATCTCTTTGTCCTTGTAACAACCTGGGGATGCAGGCATGAAGAAATGGGCTTGGAGGAGTCAAATACCTTGCCCACAAATGACTTGCTGGGGGGAGGCGGGGGCAGAAGCAGGCACGCACCTCCTGGCTCGGTGTGATAGAGAGCGGATGAATGAGCAAATGAATAATGAATGAGAGAGTAAATGAATGCATGAATGAATAGACGAGCGAATGAGCAAATGAAGGAATGAATGACTGTGTGCATGACCTGTGCCCAACAAATTAATGGCAAAACTGAGTTTCTGACCAAGTTTCTGGACTCCAAGTCCAGTGCTCACTCAGCTGTTTAACAATGGCTCCCCTCTATGGCACCCTGACCTTGTAGGGTGCAGCACGAGGCAGGGGTTGGAGGGGCAGGTGAAGCAAAACTAGAGCACAAGCTGGCCCACAGCAGACTTTTCTAGAGAAGTGCCTCCCTCGGAGGCTGCGGCAAGCAGTTCTCGGCTGCACCTGTCCCCCCGCAGGCAGGAGGCTGCCGTCATCCCTCCTTAGAGAGAGAGAGACGGAGTGAGCCGCGAAAATCCAATCACGGAGTGATAAGAAAATAAACAAGTGAACTTCTCCAAGTTTGCCAGACTTCCCTGCCCGAGGCCAGCTTAATTAAAGTTGATGTAGAATTTTAAAGTGGGAAAATAATTAGGGCAAGTGGTAGAAAAGAGAGAGGAAGGAAAACATTGTTTTGTTTTGTGTGTTGCTCCCTCTTAATTATGCCACAGACTGTCTCTCCCGTGGATCCCATCCCAAGTCCACCCCGCGCCAAGATTCCAGCAGGTGGTACACTGTGTGAGCGGGGCGGGCACACCTGTGCCTCTCTGGCGCGCAGGTATGGCGCTTCTCTGCCCGCGAGACAGGCAAGGCGGCAGGCAGCCAGGCTGGGAGTGGAGCGGGGCATGCGCCCGCGATACTGAGGAGGGCCCTGGGGAGATGGGGACAGCAGGCTGTGAGGAAGAGATGCTGCTTCCCTGCCCTGGGCCCAGAGGGGAGCGGCACTGGATCCTTGACTCTCCGTGATGCAGACCTGGGCTCTGGTTGGGACCAACCCAGCCCCCACCTCGTGGTACAGCAGATCCCCGATGATACAGCCCCTATCCCGCCTTGCTCCGGGGAGAGGAGATTTTCCTCCAGCAACTGCCAAATGTGGAAGGAAGTACTGCTGTTTGTGCCCAGAATGGGGTTGGGGGGGGGGTGGCAAAAATTCCAGCTGCAGCAGGTGCTGCAAATCAAGGCCACCTCAGCTTTCAAACGTGTCTCTGCTTTGTTGCTGTTCTTCCTCCCGGTGCCTCGTCCACACGCAGCAAGGGCGCAGAGACGCTGAGCACCAGCCTCAGGGAGCCCATCAGAGGCAGGGGCAGCCTGGGGGGAGGAGAGCTACAGGCTCCTCTAGGGGAAGGAGAAGGGGCAAATCCCTCAAGATTGCATTGAACGGAGCTGGGCAGGCTCCTGCCCCTGGGACTATGCTTGACACACGAGCACTCGGGTACAAGAATGTTCCACACACACACACACACACACACACACACACACACACACACGTGCACAACCACCAGCATCCACCTGGGACTATGAAAGCAGGGACTCTGGAGCCAGGCAGGCTGGCTTCACATCTGCCCTGTCTCCTCTGCTGAGGACCCCTCGGCAATTTACCTAATTTTCTGTGCCTCTGTTTTCTGTCTGTAAAATGGGGATGATAATAGTATCAGCCCGGCAGAGTTGTTGTGAGGATTAAATGTGTTAATACATGTGATGTGCTTAGAATAGTGGCTGGCACACAGTCTAGACACATTGTAGTTAGTGATAACTGTCCCGGCTGCATGGACGTGGTGGACTCCGAAATAGAACCCAGGAGAAAACCTTCTCTCCTGCAAGCCTCCAGTCAGAATGTGTTTACACACACACGCACGCACGTGCACACACACACTCCAGGCCTTCCAGGGTTCACTGGGATGTGTGTCAGTGGGGTGGGGAGGAACGATGCAGCAAGCCATCTCTCTACCACCCCCATACATAACCACTACATGGAACACGCCCACAGAAGATGTGGGGTTGCTGGAGGGCGGGGGTCTCTGTGTTCATGCAGCAGCCTGGCTGGCAGCCTCGGGGGAAGGGAATCCTAAGACTTGCACCCCAAACCTGCTGCCGGGTTTGGACATTTCTCCAGGCTCCCTCCTCCCTGTCAAGCCCCCACCCCCACCCACCTGGACTTCCTCTTGGTCCTGACCTTGGTGGTGTACCGACACCCTCCCCCCACCCCCGCATCTCAGTCCAGGATCCTCTCATCCCCAGGGGAACTTCCCAGCCTCTGGCTTGAGAAACAATTCAGGAGACCCCACTTAGAAAGAGAACACCCGCCTCTCCACCCTGATCCATAGCCAGGAGCCTTTGGAAGCCTGAGGGAGGGCTGGGGTCTCGAGGCTCCAAGGCCCAGCTGCCTAGATGCCGAATGCTGCTGTGCCTCCCAGAAGGCAGAAGGATGCAGCTGTGGAAGGCAGCAGGGAGAGGAGGCTTGGGCAGGTGCCCTGGACCAGGGATGGGGGAGGCTCGGCTGCAGGAGCCAGACCCAGCTCCGTGTTATCTCTGAGGCACCAGGAGGACTATGAGATGGGGAATGGGGTTCTGCCAATCAGTTAATCCCAGGCTCCCCGCCTCCACCTGGGTTTGGTTGGGTTGAGTAAATGAGCCAGCGGGGACAGATGCCAGTGGCCACAGCCTCATTTCTCTGATTTGGCTTCATTTCACTGTACTGACTCAGCCAGCCGAGTCCCTTTCCTCTCAAGCATGCACACAAGTCCCTTCCAAGCACCAGCGTGCTCAGAGATGCTCAGAGAAGCCCAGAGAAGCTCAGAGAAACTGAGCTGCTTGAAGACAGATGGGAACCAGGGGATGGGGACAGAGAACAGGATTTTGATGCCTGTTCTTCAGGGATACGAGGGAATCTGACATGGTCCACTGGCTCTCCCTGTGAAGTGCAGAAGGTGCCCTGTGTGTTGGGTCGGGGGACTTAGGCTTTTGATGACAGAGCAGCTAGGATGGGGCACTTGATGGCTTTTCACACTACTCTTCTCCTGGGCGCCCCCTGAGAGAGCCAGTGTGTGTGGGGTGCCCCAGGGAGTCAGGAGCCTTAGCTAGATGGTTATTACCTAGCTGATTTTTGCTCCGGTGGCCAGAGGCCAGGACAGAAGGGCAGGGGGATGGACAAGAATTCCACAGCCCATGTGGGAAGTGGAGGGCCGTGCCTGCGTCTGCACACATACCATTGAGCAAAAAACAGAAACAATTTTCCAGATAATTCAAGGGAAAACACTTTTATGCCAATCACACTTGAAGCTAGTTCCAAATACCTGCACAGCCGCTTCCCTCGTCCATTCATTTATTCTTTTCCAACAAGTGTTGCTGGTGATCCACTGTCACAGGGAGACCAGGAAAGGCTGAGATGACATGGGGACAGCCGTGGGGTCACAAGCGGAATCCGTGGGGATAAATGGTGGAGGCCCAGGGGCACAAGCAGTGACAGAGGAGATGCAGGTAGGGATCATGGGGCCACTGAAAAGGACAAAGGGACTATGTGGAGAGTTTGAGGGGATGGATGAGAACTTGAGAACCCACAGAGGGGACAAAGGGACAAACGAGGGGTCATCCGAAGTAGGAGCTCTTGGAACCCAGGCAAGAGGCTGAGGAAGACAGGTAGGAGCTGTGTGACCCAGGGAAGAGCAGAGGAGACGAAGTTGGGGGCCTGGGGACACAAAAGGAGGACTCTCCACTATAAGCAGCTCCCAGCCTTGAAGAGGAGAAAAGACACAGGTGAAGGCTGATGTCAGGAGAAGGAGGCCACGAAGAAGTGTCTTACCAAGAGTAGCTTCTGAGCAACCAGGAGTTGAAGTCCAAGTTTAGCATCTGCTCCTGGGAGGACGTTTGCAGGGCCAGATCCTGGGTGCCCCACCTAGGTTCTGAAGCACCATCCACACCCCACACAGAGGAAGCCAGGGATGCTGTATGCACAGAGCACCCACTATGTGCTAGGTGACCACCTAGTGTGTGCCGCCCTGTGTACCTGCCCTTGAGGAGCTCTCAGGACTCCTGGAGAGACAGACCTGGAAGGGGCCAAGTGCTATAAAGGCAGGCAGACAGACGCTGGCGCTGTGGGAGCCCTGAGGAGGGAGAGCCCTCAGCGAAATCCAATGGCTTCCTTGATAAAGATGAGAGAGCAGTTTAAGCCCAGCGAAGCAGCCTCAAGTCCAGGCGAGCACTGCACCAGCCAGCCGCATGCAGGATTTACTCATCTCTGCCCTTTCCCCCTACCTCTCCCACCAGCCCTGCAGACTTAGCATCTGATTTCCTGCCCCAGCCTGCCCCACCCCCAAGGCTGAGCTGTCTTACAGAATCACCTGGGGGATTTTTTAAAAAATAGCTTTATTGAGGTGTCATTTACATATCATAAACTTCATCAATTTTAAGTGTACAATTTAATGACTTTTAGTAAATTTACAGAGTTGTGCAACCATCACCACAATCCAGTTTTAGAACATTTCCATCATCCCAAAAATATCCCTAGTGACCACTTATCTGGGGGACTTTGACTCAGCAATTCTGGGGCAGGCCTGGGACTGTGTATTTGAACAAGTTTCCAGGGTATTCCGGGACAGTGGTGTTTGGGGACATACTGGATCCAAACCACTGTTGGGGAGACCTTTCCAAAATGTGACATGCAAAGAGAGGGTACTGGTCTTCTGCTCAGAACCCTCCAATGGCTCCTGGACGCATATGTCAGGGTCGGGTGGTAATAAGAAGTAAACAGTAACCAGAAGCATTTATTGCTGCTACGTGCCAGGCTCGGTTCTAGGCACTTTCCATGTGTTAACTCTTTTAATCCACAGAACCAGCCTGTAAGGTAGGTACTATTATTCTTTCCACTCTGCTGATGAGGAAACTGAGACACAGCTAGGAAGTGGTGGAACCAGGTTTTGAATCCAGGTAGCCTGACCTCTAGACCGTATCCTACTTCAAGGGTTGTGCATTATCTTCCTCTCTAATGTTGTCTCCGTGGCTTCCTCCCCTCCCGCACCTGTCCCCATCTCTCCCCACTTCAGCCCAAACAGCCATTTACTCTTTCACACCTTTGAGCCTTTGCACAAGATTTTCCTCTTGCCTAGATTTTCCTGCACCCTGTTCTCCACTGGGATTTCCTAGTTATGCTTCAAAACCCAACTTCAATGTCAGCTCCTTTGTGATCCTTTCTAGAACTCCTCCAGGCAAAGTTAACTGTTCTCCCTGCACTTGGCGCACATCTCAATTAAGGAGTGGCTCTATTAATACTGCAATTTTTGCCGGGTCCCAGTCCGTCTCTCAGCTCGACTGTGAGATTCTCTTGGTCGAAGGCAGCCTCTGCTTTATCTCTGTACCGCCACAGTGCCTGTGTATGTAACAGGCTTGTTGAGCAGCAACGGTCCAGCCAGGACTGGGACACTGTCCTGCCATCTCATTTTAGCCCCAGCCCCGGAAGGGTCCTCTCCCAGTCCAACAAGCCCTCCCCTCACTGGGTCACAGCTGCCACGCTTAAAATTGCAAAGGACAACATGTCTCAAGCTGCAGAGGCGACGTTGCTGCATTCTCCTCTAGATCCTGAGCACTCCCGAACCCTCTGTTGCATAGTGGGCGCTCAGAAAAGGCTTGTGTGAATGAGGGAGGCAGGGAGGGAGGCCGCACTGCCTGGGTTCCCTGACAAGGACTCTGGCTCACGTCCTCTCTCCACTTAAAGACGCCTGGATCTTTCCTAACTCCACTTATGCAGGAGGTTAATTCAAGTGCTTTCCAGCTTAGCAAGCAATAAACAATTTGGTGTTGCAGCGAGTTGTTCTGCGTGTCATATTTATGGATTGGAAGTGGGGGAGGGGCCGGGGGGGCCGTCATTAAGTTCAGTGTTACAGGGGATGTTACATGCCCTTCCTTAATTACTTTCCTCCCTTTAATTAGATGTTGAGGGGAAGGGTGCCCCACGGAGGGGGACTGAAAGTCACTGCAGAGAAGAAAGGTGTTGGTGGCATCCTGCCATCTGACAGGACAGCAGTCATCTGTGGGGGTCAGATGGAGGAGGTGGAGGGGGCAGTCCCTTCTCTAGAAGGAACCCTGCGAGCAGAGAGCATTGTTCGCGCTTGCCATCTCCATGGTCCTTCTCTCCAGGGCCTTGTTTTCCACCTGGCTCTTTCCCTTCCACTTTCTCCCTTTCTACTTGATGGGAGCTGTTCCGGCCTCCTGCCTGCTACGTATATGCCCCTATCCTTTCTGACCCCACTCAAAAGCCACAGGGCAAGCTGCTGTCTGTGACACACATGCCCCTTTGCAGCAGTGCAGCATGGGGACCCTGGACACCTCTTCCCTCAGTCTGGCAGGCCATAGACTTGAGAGCAACTCCTCCTCCCCAGCAGAGGTCTATCATTATGCTCCCGTCTTCTCTGGAGCACCCTGAGATCCGCTGCTTGAGGGCATCCAAACCGAGTAATAACGTGTGCAGGCCCAGTGCTAGGTGCTTCCCAGTGACCTCATTGAGCCTCTTGGCGACTCTGGGAGCCACCAACTATGATTCCTGGTGAGTGACCGGCCCGAACTGCACAACCAGGAAGCAGTACCAGCCAGCATTTGATGCCCTCCAATCTTTCCTTGGCGCCCCTGCAGCCTGAGTTGCTCTAGTTTCTGCAAACTGCGAGCATGAGCCGCTGCTTCCCAGAATGGACCAGAAGCCATAGGGGCAGCCAACACAGCTGCTCTGGCTGCATCCGGCATCTGACAGTGGGGAGGGCTCCTCCAGGACCCACTGGAGGAGGGCCCGGTGGGGCCCACCATCCCTCACACCGGCCAGCTCCCGTGCCAAGTCTCTTCCTCCTCTGCTCACTGCCTGTGGGGAGACGAGCTCCAAACCCAGCCCATCTGCTGCATCTTCGCGAGACTCCCGAGACGATCCAATTCCGCACGCCAGATGGGAAATAGCATGTACGTTTCGGATGGTGATGAGTGTTTTTGTTTTTTTCCCCAAACGCTCGCGTTAATGGAGCTCCTTCCTGAAAGTAAATCGGAGAGACTTCAGCGTGATGGAGTCTCATCGACCTCCGCCTCCCCGCCCCCCACAGAGGCAAGCGTGGCTCTCCCGGGATCTGTGTGCAGGGGCCTTGCCCCACCTCTGCCCCTCTGCCCAGGCCACCATCTGCACTGACCAGGGCCTCACACACAGCGGAGCAAAGCAGGACAGGGGACGAGCCTGCTGGCCTGCAGAAGGACTCATGAGGCCTGTGATCTCCAGGGCAAAGAACTCTGGATGAGGGGTCCCTCAGTGATGGAGGGATGGGGCCAGCCAGGCCTTCTCAAAAACATCAGTATATCCCATGAACTCTGACTGAACAAGGGAATTAGGATTTGACAGATGAATCTGGACTTTTCTTAGGGCTTATGACTTGAGAGGAAGTTTATACGTGATGACGAATTCTTAAGGGCTAGAACTTGGTCTTTCTATACATTTGAACCAATGCATGGTACATAGTAGAGTCAACAGATGCTGCATGAATGAATGAATGAATGAACAACAAGATAGATAAATAAAAGTATTTCTGTGCATGCAGTTATATACAACACTCATTTTCCTATATATTTGCAAATTCACACACACACACTACTTCTCCCTCAAAACCAAGGAACTGAAATTAAGAAATACATATTTTATACATTACTTATACATATTTACTTATACATATACATTACTTATACATACATACTCTATAGAAACATATTTATATAATGTATATTATGTAAAAGACACTTTGGGGCACTTTCCCATGTTTTCTTGCTCAGTTTTCATCATAACTCTGTGAAAACAATGGTGTGGTTCAGAGAGGTGTGGCAACCTGCCAGGGTCCCACAGGCAGCAAGATCAGAGGGGAGATTTGGGTTCAGGTGGAGCTGGCTCCAAAGGCCACAGGAACCCAGCAAAAGGTTTAACATGGGTAGTGTTACAATCCACCTCATGCTTTTAAAATGGGCTCTGCTCTCCACGAACTGGGTGTATTGGGTCCAGAGAGCCTGAATGCCGGGAGACCAGTTAGGGCTGGTGAGTGGACAGGTGTGTGGTGATAGGCCTGGCCTAAGATATGGAGGTGAACATAGGGAAGGTAATGCTTCACAGGGAGCCACAGGCTTCTGCAACCAGAGACATGAGAGATGCAGGAGGCTGGCAGTAATGCCAGTCTTAGGCAGATTTAGGACTGGAGGGAAAACTGGTTTGGGGAAGAAGGTGATAAGGAACAATTTGGGACTGATGGGTTTGAGATGTGCGCAGATCGTCCATTGAAAACAAGTCTTTAGAGCTTGGAAAAGAGGTCAGAGGTTGGAGGCATAGATTTGGGAGTTTTATCCTCATGGGGAAAGAAAGGAAGCTATGAACGCAAATAAGATTCTGCAAGAGAGTGTGGACTCGGGAGAGAAGAAGCAAGACCAGGGCCTACGAGGCCACGTTACCCTGGCAGGGAAAGGGGTGGGGAGGAGGGCGAGCTGAGAATGCACACACACATGCAGACACGTGGGCTCGTGCTTGCATTAAACACTTGTAGGCATGCACACATACTTGTATGTGTTGTACACACACACCAACATGCTCACGTATGCATATACACATGTGCACACATACACAAATACATAGATATATGCATGCATACACATACATCTTATAAATGTACACTGACTCATACAACCAGATGTGACCAGACGAGGGCTTGAGGCAGAATCTCTCACAAAGAGTGGTGAGAAGAGGCTTGTAGATAAAGTGAGGGAAGGAGGCTCTTGGCTCCTCTGCTCCTGGGGCCTGAGCAGAAAAAGTGGGATGCAAGGGACCAAACTGGTGCCTGCCAGCAAGCCCATCTTCCTCCAGGACCCTGCATGCGTCTCTCTGG
The DNA here is from genome assembly GCF_057802395.1 of Ceratotherium simum simum. Classification (NCBI taxonomy): domain Eukaryota; kingdom Metazoa; phylum Chordata; class Mammalia; order Perissodactyla; family Rhinocerotidae; genus Ceratotherium; species Ceratotherium simum. Next base: position 21,729,222 of record NC_141921.1, on the reverse strand, counting down.
TGGCCTTTTCGGTTCTGGGATAAAGGGCCCAGCAGAGCAACTTCATCCCCTGGCTGTGTCTCCCAGCACCTTTCTCACTTGGAAGGCACTCATCTCCGTGTGCCCATAGCTGAAACATTTCAGCTCGGAGGTGACAGACTGGCAGGCTGGGCACCCCTCCAACCCCGCAGCGGCGTTGCTCACATGTAGGATGGTGGAAGGAGAAGGCTGCTGTTTGGAGTGGGAATTCTGCTGCCTCAGTCTTACCAGGACAGCCCAGCCCTGGTGACTTCAGCCATTGTGTGTCCAGGCCTCAGAGGCAGAGGAAATCAGCCTCCTGGCTGCCCAGTCCTTCCTCTCAGAAAGCCCACTCATGCTTTCTCGGGGGTCTCTGACTCAGGCACAAACAAAGGAGGTGTCCTTTGGTCTGGGCCCCAGGGGAACGGAACTTGGAGACTATCATCAACCAGCCAAAGGTGGTGAGAGGCAGGAAGGGCGGGCGGCTCCATTGCTTTCTTTGTGGTCAAGAGCCCTGGCCTGAAGGCTCAGATGCCTCAGACGCCCTCTCACTGGCTCTCTCCTCTGCCCTCAAGGCAATGAGTCAGGGAGGCTAAGAGGAAAGTTCTTGGAAATTCTTCCCCTTGAGTCCTTCTAGACATCGCCAAGTCTGGGCACATCTTCCACTACAGATCTACTCTTTTTCACAAGGAAAAGAACATCGCTCAGGTGATGGGAGTGGGGTTTTCATAGTGAGAATATCCAGAATGCAGTCCACTATCTCAGCCAGTCTGAACCTCTGGTTAGAGTCTAACATGGACCAAGAGGCTTAAACATCTCAGGAAACTGCTGGCCTTGTAACAATCCTGCGTAGGGAGTGGGAGAGGCGTGAGCGTCCATTTTGAAGATGAGGAAACTGAGGCTCTGAGGGCATGAGGGTAACAAGCAGTAGAGCGACAGCACAGCTTGTGTTTTGGCTGGACTCAGGCAGATCTGGTTTGAATCCCAGCTTTGCCTCTTAGCTGCAGGATGTCAAGCAAGTTACTTGATCTCAGTTTTCTAACCTGTAGAATGGGATAATAGTATCTATGTGAGCCTTTGTTGGGAGAAGTTGAGGATATATGGTGCACACTGCACAGGGCATGGTGCTGGCGGTGGAGCAGCACTCCGCAAATCTCAGCTCCTAGGCGGGGCTTGACCCAGGTCTCTTGACTTCTGGTCGTGCTCTTCTTCTGGAGTATTCTGTGATGTAGCAGATCCCCAAGGATCTTTCGCTGGGTTTGGAGGTGCCTTTCCAGGCCTTGGGTCAGAACCCAGCCCAGTGTGTCTGCGTGTGCAGACGTGTGCACACATGTGTGTGTCTGTGCCTGGCAGTGCAGGCTACTGTCGTCTGAGTTCTGCGTGTTCATTTCACTAATGGGAAATCACAGAGTGGCTGGGAAGGGGGCGGCAAGGTGGTGCTGAGCATCACAGCCAGAGCCCACGGTGCCTTGCCATTAGAGTTAATGCCAGGCTCATGAATACCAGATGAATGCACTGCATGGACCAGCCACTTAGGCTAAAGTGGGCCTGCTTTTCATTGGGAAAGCAATTCCCCACCAGGGAGGCTGGGAAAAGGCCCTTTTCCTCTCAACCGGTCTCCACCCGTCCCCTCCCCCACCAGGGCTTTCTTTGGGGTTGCTGATAGCCATTTGGGCCTTTTGGGAGACTTTAAATGAAGAATGGAGAATCCGCAGGCACTTGATGCGGCTGTTTTTCTGGAGCTGCCTGCCTGCTCTCACTCCCCTCCCCCTCCTGCCAGCACCTGCCTGATTACAGGGAGGGGCTGGGGGTTGCCTGCAAACCCAGTTCTGGCTTCTTAGCAGCCTGGCTGTTGCAGTCCCACTGCTGCAGAAGCTACAGCCCCGGGGGGTGCTGAATCGGGGCTTCCAGCCAGGCTGGGTGGCCTGGGCAGGTAGAGGGACCCTAGGCTGGGAGGCGGGGTGAGGAGACCCTGCAGCTGGGTTCCGAAAGGCTGCCATGATGCCCGCCATGGAGAGAGCGCAGCCCCATTCTGGAAATAAAGAACATTTTTGATACAGTAGATACTGGGGTTGGGGGTGGGAAGAGAAGCTGCATGGCCCCAGACCTGTCAGCAGGACGCCAAGCAGCGGGGCCCAAGCCCTCGTTACCCCAAGCCCTTCTCTCTCCACACCCGGAAGAGCCTCCACGCAGGGCTGGCTGTCTCAGTGCATCTGCACCACCCCTTGGACTTAAAGGTTTTTTTTCCTGGTCATTAAAATGCAAATAACCCTAAGAATGGAACCCAGCTAAGTCTCAGGTGCTCCCAAAAGGATCAGATCACTTTCTGAAAGCAAGATGGTTTGGGACCAGGCAGACAAGAGCACGAGGTTGCCATCCAATGGGAAGAAAGACAGGGGGAAAAGGGCAGGGCTGTGCCCAGGACCCCGTGGTCCAGGCTGTTCCTACTGGCAATGCCCTGAGCTGGGAGGGGACTCGGGTTCTGATCCAGAGATGGGATGCCTTCCAGACATGCACAGAACACCGACCTCTGGACACAGGGCTCCTCCCCCTTCTGACTGCCTTTAAACTCACACCCGTAAGGGGCTGGCTCTCTAGAAAGGCTTTACTTTCCCTCTTAACCTCTCCGTCCATCCATCTAACCATCTATTCATCCATTCATATATTCAATAAGTCGATATTGAGGACCTACTCTGTGGCAGCATGTGGGCAGGAGCTGTAAATACAAGGTGAACTAAACCAGTCCACATGGCCCCTGGTCTCAGGGAGCATGCAGTCTGGTGAAAAAGTTAGACACGAACAAATAGTCATGTAAATAAACGGGTAATTACAAACAGTGAGAAGTGTGCTCTAAAGGAAGGTCACCAGGGGACCTGAACTGAATACAACACCTGGGTGGCCTGGCAGGGCCATGAATAGGACTGTCACCCCCCTCCTCCTAAATAGTATGCTTCTAATAATGCATCGCAGGATTTTAGAAGTCACCCAGTCCCTCCTATTGCCACTTTCTCTAGGAAGACAGGCTGTGACACCGGCTGTGAATAACAATGAAAATCTTGTGCCAGAGGAAGGGCCTGGGCCCGGAGCCGGGGGTCCTGAGGGGAAGGGACAGAATCAGTCAGGAGCTCGTCAACAGGAACAGCGTGGAGCTGAGGCAGTGTCAGGGAAGAGCCGGATGAACATTGAATCAGGGGCTGGCATGGAGGTGGAGGAGACGAGTGGGGAGAGGGCATCAGAAATTTGGAATTGGGGAGAAGCATTCCAGGGAAGGAGGCTGGCACTGGAGGAGAGGGAGGGACAAATCCAGGATGAGAATGGACTGCCTGCCCGCCCCAGGCATCAGCAGTTCTCCCATAAGGGCCATGAGGGTATGTTGTGGGGGGGCCAGCTCACTGGAAGGGCTGGTGAGGGGACAGTGGCTTTGTTGGTGGCCACATTGCTATCCCTGCTCTACGTGGAGAGGCCCTGCCCTTCTGCTGCAGGGGTAAGGCTAGGCAAGGGCTATTTCCCCTGTTCCACAGAAGGAGAAATTAAGGCTCAGAGAGATCTCTAAGCAAATGCGGAAGGCTGGACAGGCTGGCCTCCCGCCACCCAGCCGAGGCATCCAGCATGAGGCAGCCACGGTTCCCGGGCTCAGGGAAGGCTGGGGAAGATGCAGAGATGACCCTGGCTGCCTGGCCTGCTGGATAGTGACAGTCAGCAATCTTGGCCCAACTTACAGCTTCTAGACGTGATGGAAGGAGATGATCCACAGCAGCCAGGAGGGTTTGGGAAACACTTGTAGTCGAGGAGCCTACTTCCCCAAGGGAAAGGAGAAGGCAAAGGAGGAGGGCTCTTTGCCTCTGCCCAAGCTGGGCTTCCTTCTGGTCCACCCTCAGCATCGAGCCATGCCACTCCAGACCCGGTGTCAGCTACAGGAAATCTCTCCAGCAATTAATTAGATGGGTTGAGCCAACTAGAGTCTAGACCATTGGAGATCATCAAGTTCGATTTCCCACCATACATTTGGAGAAAGTGCTGCCCAGAGAGGGAAAGAGGCTCAGCTAAGGTCACACAGCATAGCCATTACAGAGTTGCTGTGGAGCACCTTTCACCATGTGGTTGTTTTGTGGCCTCGCCATCTCCCATCACCCAAAGTCTATGATGAACACCACAATCTTTGTCACTAGCCTGCTGCCAAGGCCTTTGTGAGAATCCCCCTCAGCCCCAGCCCAGTCCTGGCCAGGTGAGAGGTACCCAGGAAATAATTAGTAATATTCACTAGTAAAAAAATATAAACAACCATAATCACAACAAATAGCTACTATTTATGGGCACCTACCATGTGCCCATAAATAGGTCTGGGCTAAGTGCTTCCCACACATCCTTTTAAGTAACACTTTCTTAAATGTGTCTGTGAAGTAGGTCCTATTATATCCTCATTTCACAGATGCAGCATAAAGAGATCACATGATTTATAGCTATTTCCTACCAACGGTTATTATTCATGTTAATAATGATACTGTTTAATGTTTATTAAGCACTTACTACATGCGAGGCATATGGATTCCTGTTTCTCGTGGATTATCTTGCAATTCTATTAGGTTGATACTATTACTGTTCCCATTACAGGGAGGCAACTGCAACATGGAGAACTACGGTTACTTGCCCAGGATCATGCAGCTTGCAAACGGCAAGGAATTAAGATTCATCTGATTCCAAAACCCTTGGCTTTACATTCTTATCCCAGGCTTCATAGGCCCCCCTAAAATGATGTGCAAAACTTGGGGTATCTGAGCAATTTTCCAGAGAGACGACGAAGAACCTGCACGAGTTTCTCAAAGCAGTCTGTGACCCTAAAGGGGATGAGGTCCCCAGCGCTCAGCCACTCTGCAGAAGGCTCTCCCATGGGTTCCTGCAGTGAAGTGATCACATGGCAAGAATCTTGGAGGAACGTTCCCCACAAGGGAACTGCCAGGCTCTAGATCAGGCCCGTCTCTGGGGCACCCAACACCCAGGAGCGCCCCACAGATTTTTATCCATCCAGCTCAGATATCCGTGTTGTGAAGACAGTCACCCCTCTGCATTCTTTATGGCAGCAAGGGACACTTGATTTTCTGAACTCTTGCAAGTCCTAACCTAAACACTTGGCCCCTGTGACTGCCAGTGCCGGGGAGACAGATGATTTAATCAATGGTAACCTATGCCCTGGCTAATGGGTCTGAAAACTCAAGAAGCCAGCCTTCTGCATCGGAGCATTCATAACTTCTCCATCCCAATGACTCAATTGATCGGCAAATTCCATTTACTTCTGAGCGATCATTGGTGAGCATGGCGTCGGAGCCAGCCCCTCGCCAACACCACCCTCCTCGGTAATAGCTCATGATTGCTCGAACGGGCGGCTGGCGGGGGAAGCGAGACTGTACAAGATAACTGATTGTTCATAATTGTCAACCAAATTGCATCCATGGTATCGAGCTTAAAAAATGAACCAGAAGAAGCATCTCTTATTGATCCCTTCAGGTTACAAACAAGATGCGACCGCTCCTCAGAACCGGAGACGGGGTTCGCATTGATTTGTATTCTTTTTCTCCTTTGAGTAACCTACAGTGGAATTGGAGGGCTGCTTTTTAATCTGAAATTTCTCAAGGTCTTGCTTTTCCGGAGGTTGTGGGAGACGGGCTGTCAGGGATGGCCAATGTTCTGAGACGCAGCCACACAAGCTGAGAAATTGGCTTCCCCGCTGGAAGTGGCCGAAGGGCTGTCCACGTCCTCTGACCTTCACAGTGACCCCTCCGTCCTCCTGCACCTCCAGTCCCGAGGCCTCTCTGCCGCGGGTAAAATCCTCCACAAACCCCAAACTCAAGGGACCGAGGGGCGGGTCAGTGGCCTGCCCTGCAGCCGGTGCTCAATACATATCTGCTAACTGAATGCCCAGTCAAAACTGAAAAGCAGGGACCGGCCCGGCGGCGTAGCGGCTAAGTGCGCATGCTCCGCTCCAGCGGCCCAGGGTCCACAGGTTCCGATCCCGAGTGTGGAACAACGCACCACTTGCCAAGCCATGATTAGGCAGCGTCCCATATAAAGTAGAGGAAGATGGGCACAGATGTCAATCCAAAAAGAGGAGGATTAGCATCAGATGTTAGCTCAGGGCTAATCTTCCTCACAAAAACAAAACAAAACAAAACTGAAAAGCAGTCCCCTCTCTTGGCATTTCCACATTTCCAGGTGTTCAATGGTACAGAGACTCAGGCTTTGCCAGATCTGGAAAATGGTCAAAATGATACCTATCACTCCCATTTTAAGAACGTGACTTTATTTTATTCTCTCCAGAGCCCTATAAAGCAGGTGCTCTGTTTTCCCATTTTACAGATGAGGAAACTGAGGCACAGAGAGGTGAAGTGACGTGCCCAAGGCTACACATGAACTGGAAAAGTCAGGACCTAGAGTTGCAGGTATCTGACGTGGAAGCGCAGATTGCTGCCCCACCCCGTCTCCCAGGCAGGGAGGCAGACGAGCTTGTCAAAGCAGGAAGGATGGAGACCCGAGTTCCACCAACACTGGCTGAGAGCCGACTGTGTGCCAGGCACCTGCTGGGCGCCCTCTCCCCTGCCGGCCCACGCCGTTCTGGTTATTACCTCCGTTTCACCGATGGGGAAATGGTAGCTCAGAAAGGAGACGTGACTCACACAGTCACGCAGTCACTAAGCGGAAGGGCTGTGATTGGAGCCCAGGCCAGTATATCCCCAAAGACCTGTGCTTTCCTCACGGGCCAGCAGCAGCAGCAGCTTCCAAATCAAAAACAGCAACGACATCAAACATCCATCCAAGATGTAAGACTTACCGCTTACAACCCACATTTGGTCCCTTTCTCACTGGACAGGAATTGTTACTCCCATTTTACAGGCAGGAAAACGGACACACGCCGGAAAGTTAAAACGGCTTTTCCTAATTCTTTGTAAAGGCGTTCAGCAGGCCCGTCAGGTTCCAGGAAAGATTTTCTGCCAACAGGCAGGCTGAGAGCTGGCGGGGAAATGAGCACTGGCAGGCGTTAGTGATAGCCTGGGCTCCGGAACAGGCAGCGAGATGCCCTGCCGACAGCTCTCCACTTGGCATCGGATGGAGGGTGTCTTTCAAGACCCCTGGGAATGGCCTGGAGTTTATTTCCGAGGTCTGGGCTCGGCCTCAGGCTAACAACCACGTGGGCTGGCAGGGCAACCATGAGGAGCGGGACAGAGCCCTCTCAGCGGGCCCCCCGGTTAATGAAATCTCCAGCTGGGAGGTGAGCGGCCAGCCTGCCCTCTAGATCTGTCTCCATAGCTCCCGAGCCCCTCTGCCCTCCCCCTGCTGGGTGGGCCCAGACAGCAGCTGTCTCTTTATTAAACTTCTCAGCTATTATGCTCCAAAGCCCAGAAACTGTGAGAAAAGGCCCGGAGCTCATCAGCAGTGCGTGGGGTCCCCCGGGCTGCCCGCAGGACTGAGCTGTCCCCACAGGTGGCTTCAAGTGCTCCAGAGATATCCCTCCTGCAGGTGGTCCTGCCAGGAAAGTGCTCCCTTAAGTCTGACCAAAATCTCTCCTGCTTTTCTTTAGTTTCCTTTTTTAAATACAACACATTAATTTATGTTGTTTTGATTTGGTTTCAACACCTGTTTTATTTGAAAACCACTTTCTTGATCTTCACAGACATAGGCAAATGAGGATGCTCATTTTGCCTTGTTTTTGATGGCAAAAACCTGGAAACAATCTAAATGTACCATTTATAGGGGATTAGTTCAAAAAAATACAGACCATCTAAAGGATCCGTTCTTAACCTTTAGCTGAATCGGAATCACCAGAGGGCTTGTTAACACACACATTCCTGGGCCCCACCCGCAGAACATCTGATGCAGTAGGTCTGGGGTAGGGCCTGGGACAAGTTCCCAGATGATGCTGGAACTAATGTGTGAGAACCAATACTAGTCCAAACTGCGGAATACTATGCAGACGTTAAAAATAGCGTTGTAGAAGAATCTATGTTGAATTGAGAAAATACACATGATGTGTCGCAAAGTGAAACGGGTGGGCTGCAAACCAGGCTGGGTAATCGGTCAGTGTGAGTGTAAACCTAAGTGTAAATGCATATGTCGCATCGAAAGGAAGCCTGAGGGTGTGACCAAGCAGAAAGCCACGTGCAGGCGATCTGGGTGGGCTCGGGGTCACACGGGCGTGGGATTGGATTCCAGCTCTGCCTCGCTCACCTGGTGTGAATGACTTGCCACAGACTGTGTAGCGGCTCTAAGCTTCACTTTCCTCATCTGTGAAATGAGAATGACGACAGTACTACCTTGTAGGGTTGTTGAGAGGACACAATGAGATGGCATATGAAAAGCTGAATGCAACGGCTAGTGCATATTGTAAGAAGAGCTCAAAAAATATCTATACCACACATTAACAGTATTCACAGTGAGTGTCTGTGGGTGGCGGGTTTAGGTCAATTTAAAAATTTTTTTTCTGTGTTTTACAAGTTTCCGGGTTGGGCATACGTTATTTTTATAATTAAGAAAACCAATTAAATACAACATGTATACTAATTACCTTCCAAATCCTCAGGTTCTTTTGTTTGGATTTCTTCAGACATAGGCAGCATTTAAAAAACAGCCCCAAACCTTTGAAATTGGAAAAAAATATTTTTAGAGGCAGATTAAAAGTTTGGGGTCTTTGAGAAGGCTAAAATGCCCTAAGTCCTGTGGTTCCCACCCTGAGTTCTATAGTTCTTTGATGCTGATCTCCCAGGCTCCCTTGAAGGCTCCGCTCAGCACGAGGGTGACTAGATTATACAGCGGAGGCCTCAGAAGCTGGTGCCAGGGTCGCCTCACAAGGAACAAGGGTCTTCTTCAAGCTCCAAAGCTGAGGTGGTTAGTCAGAGGGAGGAGACACCAGGACAGAGGCCCAGGACGCCCCCTCTCTTCACCCCCTCATGGGAAACACCAGCCAACAGCCCAACCACTAGTGCCCACCTGCCTGCCTGGTGGGTGGGAGGAGAGATGGGAATCGAGGTCCCCGGACTGTGGTGGCAGTGCCCGGGGGAGCCTGGCAGTGCCCTGCCCGGTTGCTGCCCCTGACTTGTGCTTTGCCTCTCACCAACCCTGGTCCTCCATGGACCAAGTCTTTCTGTCCCCAAGTCCCAGCTCTGCTGTGGGACTCCCTGTCTCTGTGTCTCAGCCCATCTCCACAGTATTAATAGTACACTAATATTAGCTTTATAATGTGTTCACTCCTCACGTGCCAATGCTCTGCTAAGCACGTCCAAGATATTATTCCATTTAACGGTCATGATACCCACACAGAGTCAAAATTATCTTGGTGGTGTGAACCCAGATCTGGTTGACTCCAGGTGCAACCCACTCATGGTTCAGTACCATCCTCTATCGCTGCCTCCACCATGTGTCACTATACACCTGCTCTCCTTGGCAATGAACAAGTCTCCTGCTCTTCTAACTCCTGGCTTCAGAGTCTCAACTCTACTTCCTGCCCTGACTCTGAAGTCTCCATGAGGCCCCATGGGGTCTGGCCCCCACCTTCCACTCCAGACTCATCTCCTACCAAGATTTCCTTATCTGTCTCTGCTCTAACCACACTGCTGTCTATTCCTCAAATTCACTCTGCTGCCTTTGCCACAGGGCCTTTGCACATGCTGTTTCCTCTGCTCGGCATACTCAGTTTCCCTTTTTGCATTCAACCTCAACTTACCCTTCAGATCTGAGCTCAAATGTCATTTCCTCAAGGAAGGCTTTCCTGGTCTTCCAGCTTAGCTCAAATGACTGGTGGGGATTTCACAGCATCATACCCCTATCCTTCATACACCTGCAGTTTTCATTATAAATGCATTCACACGTTTGTTGTTTGATGTCTTCCCATGGCCTGTAAGCCCACAAGGGCAGACACCAGATCTGCTGCACTCACCATCCTGATACCCACCCTAGTACAGTGCCCCGCACACAGAATGTGCTCAGTTATGTCTTCATGAATGAATGAATAAATGAATGAATGAATGTACTCCCTTCCTCTGAGGCTCCTTCAGGCCTTCCCCCCTGGGTACCCAAGGCCTCCTTGCTCCGTGTTCTCTGTTCTGTCTCTCTGTCTCCAGGCTCTCTCTTTGGGCTCTGTGTTGCTCTAAGCTCTTTGTCTGGCTCTGCTGAGGGTCCACCTTGTCTAGCTGCCCCAGGGCATGTTGCATACCGCATCTGGGCGGTGGCCAGGCAGGGAAGATGACACTTTCCCAAACCTGCCTGACCCCATTGAGTTCAAATACCCTCCATGAAGGAGAAATGATAATTGCTCAGAGCCCCAAAGTGCCCCCAGGGCCCACGCAGACCCGCAGTGGCAATCTTGCGAGCGCAGGGTCCGGTGGGGCTGTGGATTTACAGGTCTGTGGTCTCAAGGACCGCCCCAGGGGAGCTCTGAGCTAGGGAGATAGGTCAACAGCTCCGAGGCCATTATGGGGAACGGGGAAATCTCCCGGCTCCCAGCCTTCCCAAAGCCACGTATGGTCTTTTGATACTTTCCCAAAGGATTTCATTGACCATGTGGCAAACGTCTTGGTGTTTAAAGAAACTGCAGGGCGTTGTGGAAAATGGAACAGTTGCTTGGCAGTGCGTTAGGGGAAATTTTGCTCCTTTCTTTAGTTTCATGTCGTGTGTATTTTTTTTTCTGATGAAAACTGCTTGTGGTTTCTCAGCAAAAACAGGTCCGGATGGGCTGGAGTGCGAACTTGTCAGTGGAGTCTCTGCAGAGAAATCTGACACTTATTCTTGGATGGGGAAGCCCAGGGACCCTAGGGGACAGCCCTGGGCAATGCTTCAGCAATTACATCATTATGTGGGGGTGACACCCTATGTGGTCCTTCTATTGCTGCCCAATAGAAATACAGTGCGAACCACAAATGTGAGTCCCAGAGTAATTTTAGATTTGCTAGTAACTACACTTTTTTAAAAATAAAAAGAAACAGTTAATATTGATTTTATCACTATATTTTATTTAACCCAATATATCTGCAATATTATCATTTCAACATGTAATCAATATAAAAATTATTAATGAGATAGTCTACTTTGTGTTTTTCATATGAAGTCTTTGGAATTTAGTGTGTGTTTTACAGTTACAGCACGTGTCAACGTGGACCGGCCACATTTCAAGTGCTCAGTAGCCACATGTGGCTGGTGGCTACCTTATCGCGCAGCGTGGTCTCAGGCTTCCGGGGTCACGGAACTCCTTTAATAACGGGCTCTGCCTCTGGAATTGGACAGAGGCACCTCGCTGACTTCTCCTTCTCAGACTGTTTTATTGACTCCTCTGTCTCCAACTGACTTCCAAATGCCACGGTGCCCAGGACTCAGCCCTGCGCTCTCTTCCTCACTCCTTAGGTGATTGCATCCTGTCCCTTTAAATCACACCTGTGTCCTGATGGCGCCCACACCTATGCCTCCAGCCCAGGACAGCCCATGGCCTGCCTAACAGCTCCTGGGATGACTAACAGGTCTCTCAAAGTGTGTGTCTAATGCAAAACTCTTGCTTTCTCCCCAGACCTATCCCAACGCCAGCTCTCCCCAGCTCTGAGTCTGGTACCACTCCCACCCAAGGTCACATGAAGGTCATCCTTGATCATCTCTTTGTCTCATTCCCACCTCCAAAGCTCCAATGAGTATATGGTCTTTTCCTCTAAGGTATATCTCAAGTCAGTTCGCTTTGCTTATTTTCACCCTGCCCACCCCAGGGCCTAGCCCCATTTCCCTCCCTCACTACCGCTGTACCTCCAGCGGGCCTCCTGTAATCCTTCTCCAGACAAAATAATGATAATTCTGAAATAGAAATCCAGATACATCTCTCCTGCTTAAAATCCTCCATGCATTTAAAATAAATTCCAGACTTCTGACGTAGGGTAGATGACAAAGCCATATGCTACCCCGCCTTTCTTACTCCGCGCTCTTGTCTTCTGCTCTCCGCCTCTCACTTCCCTCCAGCCTCAGCAGGCCCCTTTCTGATCCTGGAACACCATCTCTGTTCCAGTCCCTGGGCCTTTGCGTCTGCTGTTCTCTCTGCTTGCTGGGCCCTTCTCCTGTCTCCTTCCACGGCTGGCTCCTTCTCATCCTTGACATCTCCATGCAAAGGTTACTTCTTAGGGGGTCCTCTCTGACTATCCTTTCTCAGCTAGCCGCTCACCCCTCCCCAGTCACGATCATGTCATCCCGTTTTATATCCTTCATTTATGACTGCCTGAAACCTTGTTTATTTACTGGTTGACTTGTATTTCTCTATTTCTGCCCACTCGAATGTAAGCTCCATGAGAGCAGGCCCTCTCCTTCTTTTCAGCGCCTGCCACTGATTGTTGAATGGGTGAATGATTCTGAGTTTGAATTCCATCTGCACCCTTCAGTTACTGTGCAACCACGAGCAAGTAACTTGACCTCTCAGAACCTGTTTCCTCATCTATAAAATGGAGATAATAACACCTGCATTGGTCAACTTTTTCTGCAGTAACAACGACCCCCATATCTTGTGGCTCACACTAACAAGCATTTATTTCTTGTTCTCACTTCATAAGGGCCGCAGCTTGCCTGCACTTGGCCAGATTTGGCTGGGCTCCACCTGTCTTTTTGTCCCAGGTCCTAGGCTGAAGAGACAACCATTACCTAGAATGTGCTGTTCTCATCTTCAGCAGGAGGCAGGAGAAAGACAGCAAGTGGAAGATGCTCTTAAAAGCTGGGAACTAGAACATTGTCCCACGCGCCCATATTCCATTGGTCAAAGCAAGCCACATGGCAAAGCCCAAGGTCAACGGGGAGAGGTTGTATAATCCTCTTGCAAAGAGAGAGAGCAAATAGTTGGGGACCATAATTCAGTCTACCATAGTAGCTAACGTTTATATATTGCTCACTATGTGCCAGGCTCTGTTCTAAGCATTGAGGTGGACGCTGTTTTGCTATCATACAGATGAGGGAACAGGCACATAGGTTAATAACACGGCCAAGGCCACAGGCAGTAAGTCCCTTCTCAGTGTCGTCCTAAGTCCACATCATCGCCTGGTCTCTGGTTCACAGTGGCTGTCGGCCTTGGTGATGAATATGCTCGGCCCCCGTGAACATTCCCTCTGGTCTGCCCCTGTTAGTATTCCGTAGTGATTCTTCCTAGGAATTTTCCTCTTTTACACCAAGAAGAATTTTTCCTGAATCCACCCACCCTGGCCTGGTCTACATGATGTCAAACATTTACCAGGGGAAAAAAAAAAAAGTGGAACCATTAAGAGAATGAAAAGACAAACCAGAGATTGGGATAAAATATTTACAAAACACATATCTGATAAAGGACTGGTATCCGAAATATACAAAGAACTCTTAAAACTCAACAGTAAGAAAACAAAAATAAACAATTTAAAAACGGGCAAAAGATCTCACCAAAGAAGATATACAGATGGCAAATAAGCATAGGAAAAGATGCTCTTCATCATATGTCATCAGGAAAATGCAAATTAAACAACAATGAGGTGCCACTACACACCTATTAGAATGGCCAAAATCCAACACACTGACAACACCGAATGCTGTGAGGATGTGGAGCTACAGGAATTTTCATTCACTGGAAGACAGTCCGGCAGTTTCTTACAAAGCTAAACACACTTTTACCATCCAATCCAGCAGCCTTGCTCCTTGGTGTTTACCCAAATGAGTTAAAAACTTATGTCCATACAAAAACCTGCACACGAGTTTGTGGCAACCTAATTCATAATTGCCGATAATTGGAGGCAACAAAGATGTCCTTCAATAGGTGAATGGATAAACAAACTGTGGTACATCTGCACAATGGAATATTGTGCAGTGATAAAAAGAAATGAGCTGTCAAGCCACAAAAAGACATAGAGGAACCTTGAAATGTATATTGCTAAGTCAAAGAAGCCTTTCTGAAAAGCCTACGTATTATAGGATTCCAACAATATGACATTCTGGAAAAGGCAAAAGTATAGAGACAGTAGAAAGATCAGTGGTCGACAGGGGTTCGAGAAGAGAAAGGAGGGAGCACGTGGGTTTTTAAGGCAGTGCAACTATTCTGTATGCTGAATATGACTGCAAATTAAACAACTGACACAGCAGATATGTGTCATTTCACATTTGTCAAAACCCATAGAACTGATCCCTAATGTAAACTATGGATTTTAGCTCATGATAACGTATCAATACTGGCTCATCAATTGTAACAAAGGTACCACACTAACACAAGATGCTAATAATAGGGGAAAATGGGGCAGAGTTGGGGGCAGGTAATAGGGGAATTTTCTGCTCAATTTTCTGTAGATCTAAAACTTTTCTAAAAAATAAAGTCTATTAATTAATTTTTTAAAAGAAAGAAAAGCCATTCACCAGAGCTGGGACAGGGACGGGAAAGGCAGAGGAGTCTGGCGGTGTCGTCTGGGTATATCCACGTTCCTGCTGAGGTCCTCATACCCAAGGTCCTTCCACGGAGAGAGATGTTCCTTTGGAGCCCAAAGGTGGCCTTTGCCCACTGCGCTGCCAGGCAACGTTCAGCCACTCCTCGTCTGACCCGAAAGGTTATGTTTTCCGGTGACCTGAACCCTCACTCTCCTTTAGGGAGATAAGCATTAATAATTAGCAAGTGTTTTATGTTCAATCCCTCAATTCTCCAAACAACCCAGAAGATAGGTACCCATCACATCACCCCATCTTACAGATGAGGAAACCAAGGTTCAGAGACATAAGCTACCTGCTCAAGGTTACAAGCCAAGAAATGACAGAGCCGGGACTCAAGCCCAGATGGACAGCTGGGTTCCCAAGCTGGTGCTCTTCCTGCAGAGGGCAGAGCTCTTGCTGTCAACGAGGAATAGCCACTACCGCCCTTTCCCAGGGCAGCGCTCCGTGGAGACGCGTTCCACACCATTTCACATTTATTGGTCTCCCTTCCAATGTCAGTGGTCACGCCGTTGCCTTGGGCACGGATGCAGGGATGAGTTCATTTACTCACTCGGTCTCTCACGCATTCAGTCACGCACTCACTCACCCCTTCACTCGTTCCCGTGTTCACTCTCTCGTCTACCCATCCATTCATTGATTTATTATCCATTTATCCATTCCTTCTGCAAGTCCCGCCCAGATATGCTTCACCCTCTAAGCGGTGGTATGGAAATTCAAGTTTCCAAGGAGAGGGACCTGGGTCAAGTCCACACTGAGGTATTCCAGGAATGCGTTAGCATCCAAAAGGGGTGGGGAGGAGGCCGGACCCCAGATAGTGATGGGAGGGCAGTTTCAGAAGGGCTGACACCATGATGGAGGTGGGAGAGAGTGGTCCAGCCCCAAGCTGTGGTGCTCTCAGGAAGGAGGCATGGGGCAGAGAGCTGTCCCTCCTGGATCTAGGGAATTTGGAGGCCGAAGCTCTGAGCAGCCTCGGACCTTGGCACAGAGAGTAAGATAGTGACATCCTCCTTGAGGGGTACTTGGGAAGCAAGAATGGCTGGTTGAGCCGAGAGTGATGGAGAACTAAGGTTATGCCCTGGCCCTGGCTGGAGGCATAGGGACCCCGCATCACTGTCTGGTTGGCCTCTCTTAACCAGGGGCTAATGTAAGCAGCCAGAATGGGACTAGGATGGGGCAGGGGCTGAAAAAGTCATGCCCACATCACCCTCAAAATATCCAGATAAAACATCCAAAAAAAACAATGTTAACACATCCACCAGGTGTGTGCCTGCACAGAGCCCACCACCAGTAGGTCTGGAAACATTGGTGTGGCCCACCCAACCTTCCCCTTCCTGCCCAGATGTTGGGTGTCACAGAGACCCAGCCAGAGACAGAGCGAGAGGGAGAAGAGGAACAGAAGGGCGAGGGGAGGGAGGAAGGAGACGTTTGCCAAATGATTAAAAAATTAAAGAGATTTTTATGCAGAGAAAATATTTAGCTTGGCATTGTCTTCTCAACCAAACGTTGGCTTCCAAGAGAAAACACTAGTGCTGGCAGCAAACATTTGCTAAATGGAAACAATTGTCCCCTTCCCAGCAGCCATAGAAAATGCCTTTGTTTAGGTCGGTGGTGCCTGGGCCAAAAACAGCATCTTCAGAAGCTGTCCCTAATTTCTGAGAGGCCGTGGGAAGGGGGGACTCGCCTGAAGTCCATTGTCCCCAGAGCACCTGCTAGTCTCGCAGGTGACGTGACGCTGTGCAGAGAGGCTGCAGCTCTCTCCAGGGGCCAGGGGTGGGGCCGAGAGGGGGCAGGTGAGGGGCGGGGAGGGAGGGAGGGAGGGTGAGGCAGCTTCCTGGAAGGTGCTTGAACACAGAGAGGATGGTGGACACACTCAATGAAATCCTTCAACAATGGCGTCCTCAGTGTGGTGGTGACCTCCCAGCTACTTTTGTCCCCAAACCTGGCTCTGCTTGGAGAAGCCTTTTGATCGTCACAATAGAGAACAGTCAAGGCTTTCAGTGCTTCTACGAATCCTCATCTAGAAACCAGATACTTGCAGAATCCACATTGTTTCAGGAGGAGGAAACTGAGGGCTGGAGAGGGTGACAGCTTTGCCCAGATCCCAGACCTCAGGGAACAAGATTGGAAACCCGGAAACCCGCGGCCAAGGGCTTACCCATTAGGTAAAGACCTGTGGCTCAGAGTCTCTGGGCTGCAGCCTAGGAAGCCGTGTGGCTGAACACAGCCAGTCCCTGACCCGGCACTGGGGACACCGCCATCCTCCAACTGTGCTCTGTAGAGCCTGGGCACCCACGCCCCTGACGATTACCTCCCCTCCTCTCCCCACTCCAGGTGAGGGCTCATTAGAGAGTCCCATGACTTTAAAAAAACCACTGGGCTGGACCAAATCCCTGAGAGAGGGCAAGGAGACCCAGGAGACCTCTGGGGCATGGGGAGCTGTCTTGGCCCAGCAGCCAGGCCTCTGCGGAGATCTCGCTCTCCTCCTGAGGCTGACGAGCAGCTCGGGGGAGGGTGGGGTCAGCACAAGCGCCCTGAACCCGACTCTACCTCAGCCACCTGCCCCCGACATCCCTCTCGTCAATTTCCACCTGAGCGCCGGTCCCCTGTGGTAGACCTCACGTGGGGGACGGGCCTGTCTCTAGAAGACTCTTCTGCAAATGTGCCTGTAGTTACAGAACACACTGTTCATACACAGGCATCGTGTGTCAGACCAGCAAGCAGACATCCTCTTGTTCTTTGTTCATTCATTCATTCATCCATTCATTCATCCAACAGTGCCTGTGGGTCAGGCTCTGCCGTGGGCACTGAGAAATCGAGATGCCCAGGAAATGACCCCTGCCCTTGGAAGCCCCAGTATCCCTCCCCACTTACCCCTTTAACTGCCCCCTGACCATGGGCTTGGACAGCCCACAGTCATCCCACCTTAACATCCACAACGGAACTCCTGTTCTTTCCCAGGCTTGTGGAGCCACAGCTTTGCCATCTGAGTGTATGTCAACGCCACCCTTCCAGGGGCCCAGGACAGAGACCTGGTGTCATCGTCGACCCCTCGCTCACACCCCACCTTCAACCTGTCAGCCACCCTGTTGGCTCCACCCTCAAAGAGCACCCAGAACCTGAGCACTTCTCACCACCTCCACCACCACCAACCTGGCCCAGGTCACCAATTCCTGCCGGGTGTCACCTTACCCTCCTTACCTGTCCCCCTGCCTTAGCCCTTACATCACCTCCTCCTCCTCGCTCCAGCTCCCCTCCACCCAGGCACTCTCACCACACGGCCTTTGCACTGGCTGTTCCTGCTGCCCGGAAGGCTCTTCCCGCGATGTCCCCACCGCTCACTCTCTCACCTCCTTCAGATCTTTACACAAATGTCACCTTCTCAACAAGGCCTTCTGTGGCCTTCTATTTAAAATGGCAGCGTGCTCCTTACCCTCACCTCACAACACTTGTCACCATCGATATACCACCCTAGGTAATTTTCTTATCTTGTTATCATCTGTCGCCCTGCCCGCCCTCTTGCCACCAGGAGGACAAGCGCCACAAGGACAAGGGCATTGGCTCCTTCTGTTCCCTGCTGTGTTCTCAGCATCCGGGACACACAGTAGGCCCTCAGTAAATACACGTGAGTGAATGAGTGAACAGAAGAGGAGCTGGTGACAAGGCTGAAGCAGGGACCGCAGAGAGTGGGGGGCGTTCTATGATTTCTGAGCCTGTAGATCTTTGACAGTAAGTTCCCCCCACCCCATCACGGGCAGAAGGGTGCAGCAAGGGAGGTCGGGAAGTCGCCAACAGCGTGAGGAGGGCAAGGACCAAGTCAGACCCAGAAGCAGCTGTTCCTCCTCCGCTCTCTGCTGAGTGCCCGGCAGCTGACCCCGTGCTGGGGTCTGGGGTGTGGCAGTGACTCCCACAGCGCCGGCCCCTCATCTCAGGTCTCCCCTTTCCACAGTCCCTCTTCCTCAGCGCCGCCCCCCGCCCAGGCTGAGCTCAGAGAGATGCCCAGAGGAAGTGAGGGGGGTTGGGAGGAGGGAGGTGACAGCAGGAAAGGGACTCTGGGACGGCTTGAGTAAGCTCTTGAAAGGGGCCTCCAAGGGGGTCCACACTTTTTCTGTCCCTCAGAGCACAGAATCCTATTGGTCAGAGACTTGTTCATGACACCCTGTGTTTCATCACGACCCTCTTTAACTGATTTATTCACTTTTCAGTTTTGGTTTAATAATGTAACAACCAACCATGAACCCACACTGAACCCACAAGTTAGAACTTACATCTACCTGTGTGCTTCTCCCTAATCCTCTCGTCCTGCTCTCTCCCTTCGGTAATTACCACAACGAGCTTCTTTCTCTCTTTTTTCCTTCCATCCTTCCTTCCTCCCTCGCTGCCTCGGTCCCTCTTTCCCTTCCTTCCTTCCTTCTTTCTTTCTTTTCTTCTCTCTCTCTCTCCATCTCCCCTTCTCTCTCTCTCTTTCTTTCCCTCTCTCCCCCACTTCCTCCATCCCTCCCTCCCTCGGCTTTCACACATGGTGCACACCTAAACAATCACCATGTATCTGCCTTCTTTCTGATCCTTACACACGAGGCATCAGTGGATCGTGGTCTTCCGAGACCTGCTCCTTCACCCTATGTTATGTCACCAGGTTTTATCCAGGTCACTGTGTGTAGCTGCAGTTCATTCATTTTCATGGCTCTGTATCGTTCTGTAGCGTGAGCGTTACCACTATTTATGTAGCCATTCTTCCAGCGTTGGACACTTGGGTTGTTTCCAGATTTCCGTGTTCATGTTCACTTTTACGAACACGGCTGCTCCGAGCCTTCATGTGTGTGTCTCCCGGGGCACGGGGTCCAGGGTTTCTGTGTGGATATACCTAGGAGTGGAATTGCTGGGTCAGAGAGTATTTCAGTTGTTCAATTTTAAAGACAGCGTCAAACTGTTTCCCAGGGTAGTTGTGCCAATCTGTACTCCTAGCGATGTTTGAAGCCGCATCAATCCACATCCTCTTCCACACGTGGTAGCATTAGGCTCCTTGGTTTTCGCCAATCGAATGGGCATAAATAATACACATTGTGGTCTTTCCCCAAATCCTCGCGGTTCCTTTCACCTTCAAGGTTCTGCCATCAACCCAGGGGTGGAGTGTCTGAGTTCGTTTTTCAATATCTTAATAAGAATTGCCAATCTCAGCCCCCAACCCTTGATCCAAAATGTGCCCAGGGCTCTACAACCCTAGTGCAGGCTGCCTTGAAAGGGCCACCCACTTCTGGCCCCTGAGGCCTTTCTTTCTCTCCTCCTACCCTCCTCTGCAGGAGCCACGCCTGGACCCTCTCCCCAGGTCACCATCACACCCTCTTCAATCCAAATACATATTTTCATGAAAATGGGCCTAAGCCACCTCCAGAGAGGGAGAGCGCTCCTGCCTCATCTACAGGCCATCTAAACAGCATCGTTTGGAGAAAGACCCATTTCACTGTTTTTTGGTTTTTGCCGCATCTCTCTTCCCGTCTGCCCAGCCTTCTTCAGCCCATTCTGCTCGCTTACACACCGGGTCACCGACCCCGGCCTGACCAGGCCTGGCTGGGGCGGGACAGAGCTCAGGAGCCCGTCCATGCCAGGGGTGTGCTCAGCTGTGTCTACTGTGCCTTCCTGCATCTCTGCCAGCTTTCTGGATGCTTCTGCCCCTGCCCAGGAGTCGAACCCCCTCCCTTCCCCCTGGCTGCTCACTGGGCCCACCCCAAACACTCTGGAGCAGCACAGCAGGAAGCAGACGCCAGGCCTCCTCACTTAGTCTGGTGCTCTCCCTGGACACTGCCCCAGGCCCCCCAGACGCACACAAGCCCTGCTTTCATTTTGCTGTCTCCGCCTGAAGTGACGCTTCGGTCCCACCCTCTCCTCTTACTTTCCGCCCAGCCCCTCCTCTGGCCACCTTCCGCGCACACACCTCCATCACTGTCTGCAGCGGTAGCCGGCGCCAGCCACGGGCACAGGCACTTCTGCGGGGCTGGCACCGAAGGCTCATTAGTCAGGCTGCTACAGACATCTCCAAGTTCATTTCCTGCTTCCACCTTTGGCTTCTCTCCCTGTCCCCACTTCCCTGTCAAGTCAAGGATCCTTCCTTGCTCTCTTGATCGAAAGGAAATGAGAGCACTTGAACTTGGGAGCCCGAGTTCACTACTCAGGTTCAGGTCTCTGCTCTTTGTGCAGACATTTCAATTCCAACCTAATTGCTCTCCCGAACTCTCCCACGAATGCCGAGAATTGGCACGTAGCAGGTGCCCAGTTACATTTGTTGAGTGAATGAATGAGCCGTTTCCCTTCCCTTCCCTGGGAACCCAGTCCCTAAGGAGTTTCCCCTAAACGCTCCATATGCTGTGCTCACTCCTTGCGCCTTCCTCTCTGATCAACCAGCATCCAGTCCTCCAGCTGTCTGCCTCAGTTGCTCCTGTCTTCTCACTCTCCCTTTTCTGAGCGTTCTCTCCCCAGCTCGGCCTGAGCTGCCTGGGACCACAGAGCTCCTGGGCCTGGGAGGCAGGATTGCTCAGTGGTCGCGAGCAGAGGCTTTGCGGTGGGGAGCCGGGCTGTGTAAGTAAGGATCAGCACGTGTAACCCGAGTGATGCATTTGCATTCCCCTTCCCCGACACGCCTTCTCCGGCTCCATGACTCTGCCTCCAAACCGCGCGTAATTGCTCAATCTAATTTAATAGACGTGCCGAACGGCTGTGTCGAGTGAACTCTGCTCGGCCTCCCCAGGGGCAGGCGTGATGGGCATGTTTGCAGACTCCTGCTCCCTGTGTGGGCCCTGGGGAGGGAGGCGGTGGCAGAGAGGCTGTAGCAGAGGGCCCCGTGCGGGTCAGAGCTGCCTCAGCGGAGCCTCAGCTCACTTGGGCCAGCGGGCAGGTGTGGACCCGGCCCTGGCAGGCTGCCCCTCCTCTGGATCTGCAGGTCCCTGGCATGGCTCCCCCTTGTCCCCTGATGAGCCCCATTATCTGCAGACCCACCTTGGCCAATCTCTCCTCCAGGTCTTCCTGCATTGCGGTGCTTCTTCAAATCCTCCTCTTCTCTGAGCACTAATCCAGGCCCCCCAGCCCTCAGGATCTCCCCTGCTCTCTCCCACCTCACTCCCACTCCCCATGCCACAGGGCTTCTTCAGACCAGTGATTCCTATTATAACACTAATCAACCTCTCAGCTGCCCAGTGTCCCCAAGGCCTCCAGGCTGGTGTCTCGATTTGCATCCTACCCACCCTCTGTGGAGGTTGGGGCCTGCTCCTGGCTCCCTGCCAATTCGTGGAGACAGGTTTTCATGGCTATCTCTCCCTCTGATTTCCTGCTGAACTCCAGTTCTGCCTGGCATCTCTCTTCTGGAACTGCCCGCCTCTCCTCCCGGCCTCGAGCACAGCCCCTTTCTTTGGTTTCCTCTGAGCACCACCCGCACAAGGCATTTGTGTGTCGCCGACACGACCGAAGTTTGGGAGGTGGGAATAGAGGGCGTTACGTCTTGGTCAGCACAGTGCACAAATTGCAAGTCTGCTCTTAAAAGTCAGAAAGACTTGGGGAACCTCTGCGAGGGATCCCAGCACCCCACTGTATGGCTACATCCTTTCCCCCAGCCTTATCCTCTCCCCGCTCCTGGCCCCCAGCTTTCCCCTCTCCTAGCTGCTCCTGAAACTCCAAATTCTTCCACTCAGTTTTGTAGAGCAATTCACCTTTTTTTCCCTTTTCTCTTTCTGGCTTATTCTGGCCATATCTTGAGATGGGCGGGCTACAGTGGGCTTCACCTTTTACTCCCCAAAGGGCTTTAAGGACTTTCCTAAACAAAGGCGATTCTTTCCCGAAGAGGAATTCCACATCTGGCTTATAAAATAAGTTGTTGTCTTTTTAAAATCTACCTGACCTCACGTTTTTATTGCATTCTATCATCCATCAGCATCTGACAAGCTGTCACAGAACACCTGGGGATGTGGAGATGGCCAGGACCCGGTTCCTGTCCTTACGGGGTTCTAAATGGGGCAGGAGAATGTGGTGACACTGTTACAGCAAAGGGGAGATGTTTGACCGGGAGCCTGAGCGAGGAACTATGGTATGGCAGAGGAAAAAAACGTCTGGTGCTGTGTGGGCGGATCAGGGCAGGCTTCCTGGAGGAGGCCACACCTCACGGGGGTCCTGATAAGTCAGAAGACATTCTTTGAGGAAACAAGTGAGGAAAGAGCATTCTAAGGGGAGAAAACAGCATGAGCGAAGGTGCAGCGGCGAGAAAGAGCAGGTGCATTGGCGGAACTTGAAGCTGTTCGGGGTGACTGGACCACAGTGAGGAAGGGGGCTGGTGGAGAGAGGGAGGCCAGCAATGAGGTTGGGGAGCACAGTAAGAGGGGTCAGGTTATGGAGGGGCCTCGAAGGTCCAGCAAAGAGCCTGGAGGTCCACCATCTCATTTGTCTTCCAAGCTTCCCAGGGAGGCGGGAGCCAAAGGCTCAGATGACAAGACCCATTTTACACATGACAAAACTGAGGATCAGAAACATTAAGTGACTTTCTGTCTGGGCTGCTCAGCTGATGCTTAGTTCACACTGCTCCCAAATGGGCCTGACTTGATGGTGTTAAGGTTTATTTTAATCAATTAATTAATTAACTTTGGCTAAATCTCTTGGCCCCTTGGCTGGGCCCCATGTCCCCAGACAGCAGGACTGTAGACCTTCCTTTGTTCACTCCGCAGTGGAGAGGGATGTCCAGACCCTCCTCTACTGGAAAAAGCAAGCCTCCAACCCTGAGGAGCTCTGGTGGCCTCAGTGGCCAGAGGGACACTTGTCTCATCTCCAAAGAAAGGCAGAGGAAACAGACTCCAGAGCCTAGCCCCCTTGGAGCCCGAGATCAGCATCTGCATACAGCCCAGGGGAGAAACCCCGCCGCTGGGAGGGCTTAACAACGTGAAGAGCTCTAAGACCCTGATCTCGTCTGCTTGTCCTCACCTCCAGAATCCTTTCAAAGCTGTGCAGAGACCGAGGAGGCTATGGATTACGCCCCCAAATGTTCAGAGAACTGAATGAGGGATTAGCTGCTAAACGGCCATTGACTTTCATGATCCCGGCTCAGGAATTACTGAGCCTTCTGATGGTCTGGAGCACACGCTGCTTCCTTACACGGATCCTGTGTACACGTGTGTGTGCCATGTGGGGAGGGTGAGTGAGCACAGATTCATCTCATGTCTGTGTGCATACGGGCAAACATGTATTTGTGTATGTCCACGCCCATCTGTGTGCCGGGTGCCTCTCTGTGCGTTGTCCCAGGCCATCCGGACGCACGTGGCTCCTCACGCTGCAGGGCACTGCTCTGCGTGTTTACGTATGTGCGTGTGTGTGCTCGTCCACACGGGGATACATGCCTCAGAGTTAGCGTGAGTGCTCCGTGCCCCATCTATGTGTGTGTGGTGAACATGCTTGTCTGCGTGTAGATTCCTCCGTATGTATGTATGTTTGTGAAGTCTGTATTCATAACGAAGGTCGATTCCATCTTTTGATTCTTTGAATGTATGAAGCTCTTTCCTCCCTCCAGGCCTCTCCCTGTTGCTCTCATGCCTGAAACACTTTCCCCTGCTATTCACCTCCTCATCCAACTTAAAGAACATGGTCCCTGCTCTTTTTTCTCCCTGTCCTATTATTCTCCTTGCTTTCCATTTGTTACTGTGTATTTACTTGCATGTTACCTTGTCTGTTCTTTGTCATGAGGGTAGGGAGTGTCTCTTTGTCACCCTGCTAACCTCTGTGTCTTGCATGGTGTCCAGCACATAGCAGGTTTTCAACAAGTATTTAGTGACTGGAGGAATCTATGCTCTCCGTGCATGTGTGTGTGTGTGTGTGTGTGTGTGTGTGTGTGCTTGCCATGTACCTCTGAGTAGGGCAGCATGTCTTCCCAGATGCCCACGCCTATCTGTGGTGCACAAGTCTGTGTGTAGGTGTGCAGAGTAGGTACCTGTACACATCTGTACGTGTGTGACACATTTTATTTCATTTGCTCATCCCTGCCCCAGCTAGCATCTCTCAGGTCCCAGATGGACTAGAGGGAAGGAAACCTGGGGTCTCTAGAATGGCCTGGAATGGGACGCTGTCCTGAAGGCAAGCAGAGCAACACCGAAGGGCTGCCCTGTACCGCTGGTGGTAGAGACCCTCTTCAGGGTGACTGCAGGTCTGAGGAGACACTGGCTGTGGACCCCAGGGAGAGGACTGGAGTGATGGGCCGATGCCGTGTTCTTTTCTCACAAACGCTCATTCAGCATCTTTCCCAAGACCTCCTCCCAGCCATGCCCTGAGCTGGGTGCTGGGTGGGGGCCCCGCCAGATGCTCCCACGCGCCACAACAAGAACCTGCCTAATTGTGGCAGCAGCACTCAGTCTTCCCATGGCTAGTCCATCTGCCCTCCCCACTAGACTCAGAGCTCCACGGAGGCCGAGACCATGTCTGTCTCATCCACCACTGTACCCTCACAGCCTGGAGGTGCTGATGAATATCAGTTAAACAGTGGAATGAATAAAGAGATGCCCAGTCCCTCGCCCTCATGGACAGAGAAGGAACAACTTCCATTCGTCTACAGACTTACAGCTTGTGAAGACCACACCATCCACTGTCCTCTGTGCTCCCTCTCCAATGAGAGGCCCCTTATGAGTCTCTTTGATCATTTATAAAGTGGCGAGAGGGAAAAACCAAAACAAAACAAAACTAGGGAGGAAACAGGACAGCTAATAGAACAACAGACTGCAGGAGTAGAATGTTATAAAAGTAAACACAGCCAAAGGCAGCGTAGACGCTCAAGTCTGCTAATAAGACGCGCTTGAGGGAAAACAGGGAACGTGGTTTAAAGAACCCGCTAATAGCCCAGCTTGAGTGCCAGCGAAATCCTTTCAGCTAAAATGGCTGTAGAAGCCTCCGGCCAGCCAGGGTCTGGTCTAAGGAAGGTGGGAGCACATGGGGAAGATTCCTAGGTCAACTGGCCACTCGGGTCTGCAGGTTCCTTCCCTGCAAAACACAGGTGAGAAGCCCCCCAGGCCGATTATGAAGATGAAAGATAAGAGGCTGGCAGGTATTAGGTCCTCAGTCTACGCCCGTTCTTCTCTCCTTACAGACAGATTCTACCCAAAATAGTTCCTGACGTGGGTTCTCACGGTTGGGATTCAGCAGACCCAAGTTCATAATATTAGCTAACACATGGATTTATTGAGACTTATCACATACTAGATGTTGGGCTGGGCACTTTACACATAACCCCATTTAATCTATAGAAAAAAATCTCTTATTATTCCCATTTAATAGATGAGGAAACTGAGGCTGGGGTAGGGAGTTAAGTAGCCTTAACTCAAGGTCGCATAAAGCTAGTGAGTGAAAGCAGGCAGACGTGGGGACCTGTTCCAGAGCTGGAGTGTCTAACCAGCATGGCCCACGGTGACTTTACTTGGCCATACCGCTTGTCTCTGAACCTCAAATTTCCCTTCTGTAAAACAAAGGGGATAGATTTAGACCACAGGTTTTTAGAATTTTTTAGCGGCCGAACCCTGTTATTCAAACAGAACCCCAATGTGTGAAATAAATCAAAAGGGAGTTGCTCTGATTGACACACAGCAGACCCCAGAGCCTCTCCCCTAACCGTCCGCTGTCCCCCAAGGCAGCCCCTGAGGCCCCTCTGGGACCTCAAGGAACTGACGTTGAAAAATGCTGGAATAGACAATTTCTAGGGGCCCTGCTAGCTCAGACGTCCTGGGATCCTACTCAGTTAACGTGTGTAGATTGACAGATGCTCTGGAGGGTGCAGGAATTAGGGAGAGGGGCTCTAGAAGCAGGAAGAGAGGAGGTGAGGCTGCTGTCACCCTCCACTCCCGTTTATAAAGGTGGAAATCAACGAAAACACTAAGACAACAAGAAAAAACTAGCCTGGAGAGCTCTGTGAAGGCCCCTGTGCAGATGGAAGCTCCAAGCTGGGGGCGTGGCTTGGGTGGTGGGGGCAGGAAGCCCAGCCCCCGCCCCCAAGGGGCTCGCCAGCCTCTCTCCAGTGACTAGGAGCCCTTACCCTGATTGGAGAGCCTTTGCTTGAAGTCCTGATTTATGCAGCTTCTCCTTGCAAACTATGCATTAAGTTGCCAGCGAAGATTCAAAATTGTAAAATAATTGTGGTGGCGAAATTATTCACAAATCCATCCAGGCCCCACGCTTCAGGAAGGCGGTCAGATTTACATGGAGCACATGGTGACATAATTCAGGCTAAACAGATAAGCTCGTTCCACTCCTGACAGAAACAATTCCCCGGAGACTGCTGGGTAACGCCAGGCCAATTACACACCCGGCCGGGGCAGAGGAACGCACGTCATCACTGAGGGTGACACGTAGTGGCAAGGGGGCAGGTCACGCCTGAAGGGACGTGTCCCCGTGACACTTGAGCAGGTGCAGGAGGCCGGGGGCTGTGGCATCCAGGCCAGGAGGCCATGTGGCCAGTGATTGGGGTGCCCAGGAGGGGACGGGAGTTGGGTCTAGCTCTGAAGCCAGCCCGTGAATCAGCCCATGATCAGCTGGCCAGCACATAACCAAACCATATTGGGTTCACAGAGGAGGCGACAGCGTCCTTCAGATGACAAAATGGGCTTTGCCCTTCGGGTGGCCGTATCCACTTGGACTGGATCGGGTGCCAGGTGCCAGGTGTGTCATGGTAGTTTTGTCAATACCCCTCTTCTTTGCTTGAATACTTTTTTCCTTTTTTTGCCAGTTTAAGTTGCTTTATACGGCACTTTACCAAGGAGGCAGGTGTTTTTTTATATTCCCCACAACAGTTTTTTTACTCTTATCAAAGCTGGTCATGATAATAGCTAACATTTGTTGAATGCTGTGCTAAGAATTTATAAACATTATTTCATTGTAACTCTCTACAGCAGTGATTCTCAAACTGCAGCATGACTCAGAATCACCTGGAAGGCTTTCTACATCACAGACCCTGACACCCCAGCCCCAGAGTTTCTGATTCGGGAGGCCCAGGGTGTGGCCTGAGAATGTGCATTTCTCACCAGTTCCCAGGTAAGGCTGATGCTGCTGGTCTGGGGACCAGTCTCTGAGAACACTGGTGTAAACAAAAGTAGGTACAATGAAGTTGTGTGCAGTTGTGTGCTTGTTCTGCAGCAGGATGCCTGGGTTCAGATCCTGAATCCCTCCGCTTCCTGACCGTGTGACCTCAGGCAAGTTGCTTAACTACTCTGTGCCTCAGTTTCTCCGTCTGTAAAATGGGCATGATAGTGTTAACTCCCTCATAGAGTTATTACCAACAGCAAATAAATTAACACACACAAAGCTCTTAGAAGAGTGCCTGGCACATGGTAAACACTTGATAAATGTGAGCTGATACAATCATTGCCGTGTTCATACAGGGAGTAAATGGGCGCTACACCCAGCTCCTGTGGCCCTAACCACGACATTGCCTAGTGAAGATGGGGCTGGTGACTATGGCGGGAGGCCTCAGTGAGGGCAGCAACCTGCAGAGGCAGCATGGGGGTGAGTCCTTGAGTTCTGATGCTCCTGCTGCTAGCTGTGTGATGCTGGGGGAATCCATTTTGCCCTCTGAGCCTGAGTTTTCTCACCCGGGAAAAAGAGGGCCTCCGTTCAGAGAGCTTATGTTCTAGGCTGGTGGACTTTTTCATCCCGGTGGTGGAGCCAGATCATAAAGGCTTCTGAATGCTGAGGAATTGGGACTTGGATCCCAATATCAAGGCTGCTCAAACTTTTCTGCTCAAGGACCCCCACCAGAAGGGAGCATTGCTCAGAGCCAGGCAGTTTCTCTGAAATCCTGTATTTCAATCATAAAAATGCACGCATTTTGTATTCTGCTCCGTAATAGTGCCATGTTTGTTTGCACATGAAGATAATGACATATTTTTCCTGAATATTCTAATGAAACGGGCCTCTGGGAGCCATGTATCATGTCTGTCTGGGGCTTCGGCTCCTACTTGGTACGTGTCTGAACACGTCTGCGGAGGGCTCTGCCGTAGGAGAAGGAGCAGATGCCCCGATTCCTGGAGGACCTGGCCAGGCCGTGCCCTCCCCGGATGGCTCCTCAGCCCCAGCTCCTTGGAGGGTGGTGCCAGACCGCGCCCGAGGCTGCAGTGTCCCTTCCACGCAGGGGAGATGCCATCGGCCCCGTTGACTGCGGTTTCTGTGCATAGAGAGATTTTACATCAAGTGCTTTTCATTCAGAATTGGAAGCTTTAATATGTTTTACAGGAAGCCCTTTTATGTGCCAATAAAAAACGAGCGATTATAGCAGACAATGAAAAGCAGCTAGTGCCTCGGAGCCGCTGTATGTTTAGAAAGAGCGGATACATTTCCCTCGAGAATGACACGATCGGGTCCTTTCTCGTTCATTACGGACTCAGGCAGAAAGGAGCTCTTGCTAAAGAAATGCAGAGCTTTTCACAATCACTGCGCACACACACGTGTGTGTGTGTGTGTAAGAGAGAGACCACAGAACGAACCACCCTCTCTGGCTCTGCTGGTTTAATACCTTCCTTGCTCCTTTGTAGAAGAGATGGCCGTAAGCCAGGGGCAGTAGCCATGACCACCAGGCGCAATTGATGCGGCATTTTAATTACTAGTCCTTCTCCGCAGACTCCAAAACACCATTTTTAAAGTCAACAAAAGCCAGAGTTAAAGAGACCTTGAAGGTCATCCCCTCCCCCAGTGAGCACAAGTGGGAATCTCACACATTCTTAAAGAGAAAGCAGAATTCTTGCACTTTCCCTAGAAAACCATTTTGAGGGTGAATTCCCTTACCCCCTGTCCTGAGAAGGGGAGACTGGGGAGAACCCTGGGGCGTACTGTGAACCCAGGGTCACATTGTGCATGGAGCCATGGAGTTCAGGCCCAGAGGCTGAGCCTGGCCAGGCAGCTGTAGGCACAACCAAGGCCAGGAGCTGTGCAGGGTTGGAGAGACCCCGTGGTCTTCTAGAAAGTGTGCACCCCTCCTCCCAAGGCCTGGTTAGCCTGGCTTGGCACTAAGTATGAGGCCTTTCGATTTCATGGGGTATAGACTCAAGTTTTAGCCCTAACTTATGAACTTGCCGTGACAGCACAGATTCAAGCCCAGAACAGGCATCAAGTAGAGGGAAGTAGAAGGCCAGGCCCAGGCTTCCTGGGCTCTACTCCTGGCTCTGCCACTCACTACCATACAACCCTAGCCCAGCTGTTCTCAATTGGGGGTGATTTTGCCCCACCAGGAGATTTTGGCAATATCTGGGGACATTTTTGGTTGTCACAGTTGAGGGGGTGGAGGTGTTACTGGCATCTAGTGGGCAGAGGCCAGGAATGCTGCTAAACATCCTACAGTACACAGGACAGCCCCCACGACAGACAATTATCATCGCCAAATGTCAATAGTGATGAGTTGAGAAACCCTGCCTTAGGCAAATTCCTAAACATTTCCGTGCCTCAGTTTCCTCGTCTCTGAAATGGGCTCTCATCTCTCATAGGGCTGTTGTGAAGAGTAAGTGGTTAGCGTATATAGAGTGCTTAGAGACAGTGCCCGGTACAGAAAAGCACTATGAATGTGCGCCGTTAATACTGATCGTCATCCAGGACAGTAGAAGGAGCCAGGGCTACAGCAGGGAGCCCACACAGTCTGTGCGGGAACAGAGGTCCAAGGACAGAAACGAGGGGATGGGCCCAAGGCAAGGCTGAATTCAGGGTCCTAGAGCTGAGAGTTCAGGGGGAGGCAAGAGGAAGAGGAAATGGGTGGAGGGAAAGGGGTCCTGAGCAGTTTCCTCAAACGCCGCTGGAATTTGAGGGTTCACTTTGTGTAGGGTGGGCAGCCAGGGAGCGGGTGAGTGGGGGGGACCCCCCCGCAGTGCACTGCTGCAGTGGTTTGTGCTCGCTCTCCTCCTGCCCTGCCTGCCCACAGCCACCTCCACTTGCCCCGTGACAGCTGCTGTGGGCACACGATGGTCTTCAGCCTCTGGCCCTGGGCAGAGAACGGAGCTTGAAGCAGCCCAAGCTCTGAGTTCCAGGGGGCACAAGAGTTGTGTTGGGTCCCGTAATGGTTTGAATTGTGTCCCCTAAAAGATACGTCCACCTGGAACCTCCAAACGTGACCTTATTTGGAATAAGGGTCTTTGCCGATGTAACTAAGATAATGATCATCATCCTAGAACAGGGTGGGCCCCAAATCCAGCAACAGCATCTTCATAAGAGATGGAAAAGGAGAAGACACAGAGATGCAGAGAGGGGCAGGTCATGTGACGAGGAGGCAGAGATTGGAGCGAAAGGGCTACAAACAAAGGAACACCAAGGATTGCGGGCAGCAACCAGAGGCTAGGAGAGAGACACGGAAGAGATTCTCCCTCAGAGCATCCAGAGGGAACCAGCCCTGCTGAAACCTTGATTTGGGAGTTCTGGCCTCTAGGGCTGTGGGAGAATAAATTTCCGTTGTCGTGAGCCACCAGGTTTGTGGTCATTTGTCACGGCAGACCTAGGAAACAAATACAGCTCCCAAGACACAAAAGCTTCAAGGCCCAGAGGCACCGTCAGACCAGGCAGCTGGGCAGGGAGCTCAGAGGGTAGCCTTAGCCCAGGGGTACCTTTCAGGGCCTGGGACAAAGCTTTCAGCATCTTGTCCTCAGATAACTACCCCCTAACAGGGACCTTTTCTTCCCGGAAACCCAGAACTCTCCACACTTGGCAAGATGGAAGTCTCGGACCAGTTAACAAGGCCACTGGACGGTCAGGTTAAGGCAGCATAAACAACCAACTGTGTAGGAAGAAAGGGAAAAAAGAGAAAAAAAATGAAGTACAACCGAAGCTTTATTAATTGTCCAAGCTATTTAGCAGTAGGAGTTGAAAAGAAAGTAGTTAGCTGTTGAAGGAAGAAATGGAAAACTCTGGTCTTTCATTAATCTCGCTGCCCTCTGTGTCAAACGCCCATTGTCCGGGTGGGCACAAAGGCTGCCATAGTTTGTGGCAGAAACGCTAAGGGCCAAGCAAAACGGGAATGCACAGGCCCGGGAGAGAACGGCTCAATATTGAAAGTGTTTTCTCCGCAGCCAGAGGTGCCCATCTCCAGTCCTTTTCAATTTGTACACTTTTCTCCAATGACTCCTCGAGGGTAATTACAGTTCTTTTCACAAATGAAGTATGGAAGATACGAGAGAGGCGAGGCTGTCAATAGTCCTGCAGGAATGCGCGGTCTGTCTCCGGGAGACACAGAAAGCATCGATCCTCCTTCTTGTGGGACTCGGAGCGTGAATGGAAGGTGCCCCAGGAGGGAGGCTGGGATGAAATCTCCTTCGCCTCTGTGGGGCCCAGCTGGCTGAGGAGAGGAGATTCTGAGCCCCAGGGAGGCACCGATATAAGAAATTTGTCCCCCCATCCTACTCTCCAAGCAAGTGTTTGAAGACCCGAACACTTGAATTTTTCATAGTTTCCCTCCTTGGATGAATGATCCTGGGGCCCCAGCCACAGGCAGCAGGAGGAGCTCGGTGGCCCAGGAGCCTGCACTTCCACCAGTGACTTAGAGATCGCCACAAGACACCTGCTTGCAGACAGGTACACAGCATATGCTGCAGGAGACAGGGGAGGCACTGCAGAGGTGGGAGAGACGTCCTCAGGGAGGACGGAGAGGCTGAGATTTACAAGATGAAGTGTCATAAGTGTAAATATGCAGTTTTGCCCGTGGCTCCCCAATCCAACTGCTCGCTTACAGCAGCCCCCACTGCACAGCTCTGGGGCTGTGAGTTCAGAGGAGGCTCAGTCTCAGTCAGCTCTCTGCCGTGGGCACCAATAACAGCACACACCTTGCGAGAATGTTCTTCAGGCCAGGCACCATACTGGGTGCTTCACGACAATGTCCCATTGGATCCTTACAATGGCCCTAGGAGATATATATTATTATTACCCCTAGTTGGCAGATGAGGAAACTAATGCAGACAGCAGTTCAGCGATTTTTCCAAAGCCCACACCTAGAAAGTAGTGGAAGCAGGATTTGAAATACAGACAAGCTGGCTGCGAAGTCCATTGCTCAGGCTGCTCCAAGCTGCCAAAAAGACTATTGAAACTTGGACTGCTTTAGCAGAAGCCTAACTCTTATCCCAAGGGAGGTGACCATCTGTTCTGCCTGCTTTGGCCACAGCCCATTGGGATGGGATGCTCAGGCCTGGGTGCCCTGCTTCCAGAAGAACATTGACAGTGGAGGACATGAAGATTGAAGGAACCAGCATATGCAATATCCCCTCTGACTGTCCCTGCAGACCTTCACTCCCGCTGTGCCTGGCCCTTGGCCTTCTCGAGACCCTACTCTCTGAACTCTCCTTGGTCTCAGTCCATCAGCTCCTCCCCGGTACCCAGCACTGCTTCCTTTCCTGCCCAGCAGAGATGCCACTGCATCATATTGATCCCAATCTTGCCGACACTCTCAACCTCCTCGTCCTTTTTTTTCCATCCCATCCAGCAAAATGCCAAGTCTAGTTGAATTCAACCGTTGTTTTCTTTTTCTTAGGAACTTGGGTTTCTGAGGTGAGCAAGATTGGAAAATATTATACTTAAATTGGAGACATGACCAGTTCACAGTCTCCACCCTGGGCTGAACCCCCCTGCTCTGTCTGCAATGACCTTCCACACATCAGCCTTGTCTACACTCCCCCTTACTGACTTTTTCAATCCTTGTCCCTTCTTGACAATCCCCCTCACCCGGGGCCACACTCCTGACTCAGTACGTGACCTTTCCTCCATCGGAGAGAAAAAGGTCAATTTGCAGGGGGCGGGGGAGGTACTCTGTCAACTTATTGCCCCAATCTTTTTTTTTAACAGTTTTATGAGGTGTAATTTACATACCATAAAATCCATCCATCTGAAGTGTACAATTCAATGATTTTTAGTGTATCGACAGAGTTGTGCAACCATCACCACATTCTAATCTTAGAACATTTCCATCACCTCAAAAAGAAATCCTGTGCCCATCTGCAGTCACTCTCCATTCCCACTCCCAGCCCTAGGCAACCACTAATCTACTTTCTGGCTCTATAGTTGCCTTTTCTGGATATTACACATAAATTGAGTCATGCAATATATAATCTTTATGTCTGACTTCTTTCACTTAGCATAATGTTTTTGAGGCTCATCCATGTTGTAGCATGTGACAGTAGTTAGTTCCTTTTTATTGTGGAATAGTATTCCATTGTATGGATATACCACATCTTGTTTATCTATTCACCAGTTGGTGGACATTTGACTTGTTTCCACTTTTGGCTGTCACGAATAATGCTGCTGCGAATATTCACATACACATCTTTGTATGGAAATATATTTCAATTTCTCTTGGGTAGATACCTAGGATATTAGCCCAATCTTACAAGCTAATCTGAATCCTTCCCTCCTTCCTCTCCAACACTAACCAATTGGAGAAGGTGTCTATCCTCCAATTACAGGAGAATTCTTCAGGTATGCTCTGCATTGTCTCCCTCCCTGTTGCCTTGGTGGTCTTGCTCCATCAATCATCCCTTCTCTCTTATCATCGGCATTCTCCTCCATAAAGTGGGTATAACAGTAAGACCCACCTCATAGTGTCTTTGTGAGGATTAAATGAGTTAATACACATTAAAATGGACTGACTCTAGGGTGGTCCTCATGATCCCCACCTCCTGCTTTTCAGATCTTTGTATAATCCCCTTCCAGGAGTGTGGCAGGAGGACCTCTGACTTGCTTCTAACCAATAGAATATGGCAAAGATGATGGGCTGTCCCTCCTATGATTATGTCACATTGTTTAAGATGCCATCTTAGAAGACTGGAGAAACAGACTCTCCTTGCTGGCTTGATGAAGCAAGCAGCCACACTGGGAAACTCTGGGCATCCTCTATGGACTGCAGATGGCTTATAGCAACTGCAGGTGGCCTCTAGGAACCACAGGTGGCCTCTGGGACCTCAGGGAAGCCTCTCACCAATAGCCAGCAAGAAGCCAAGGCCCTCAGTGCTACAACGGCAAGGAAGTGAATTCTGCCAACAATGTGAGTGAGCTTAGAATTGAGTTCTGACCCAGCTGAGCGCCCAGATGAGAATACAGCCCAGCTGACACCTTGACTGTAGGCTGTGAGAACCTAAGCAGAGGACCCAACTAAGCCACGTCAGGACTCCTGACCCACAGAAACTGCAAGGTAAAACGTGTTGTTTTAAGTGCTAAATTTGTAGTAATTTGTTACATAGCTATAGAAAATGAATACACACACAAAGAGCTTAGAAGAGAGGCTGGCACAGCCTGTAGACTATGAGTGTTACCTGGCATTCCTGGTGGTACCAGATCAGCAATGTTCCCTTAGATTATAACTGAGCAAAGCTCATGTTAAAAACTCAGCAGAGGGGGCCGGCCCCGTGGCTTAGCAGTTAAGTGCGCGTGCTCCACTACTGGTGGCCGGGTTCGGGTTGGGATCCCGGGCGCGCACTGACGTACCGCTTCTCTGGCCATGCTGAGGCCGCATCCCACATACAGCAACTAAAAGGATGTGCAACTATGACATACAACTATCTACTGGGGCTTTGGGGAAAATAGGAGGAGGATTGGCAATAGATGTTAGCTCAGAGCCAGTCTTCCTCAGCAAAAAGAGGAGGATTGGCATGGATGTTAGCTCAGGGCTGATCTTCCTCACACACAAACACACAAAAAAAATCAGAAGAAACAAGTTAGCCTTCATTTTCCAGCCCTGACAAATTCCTTCCAAGAGTTTTCTGAATTCACCTCTTGCCCTTCTATTCACTCCCATTTTTCTGCAATTTGATTCTTCTGCTTCCTCTACTCCACTGAAGCTGTCCTCCTCAAGGTCACCAGTCATCTCCTAGTTACTAAATCTGATGGATGGTTTGGGTTCTTCCTGTACTTGACTTGTCTGTGGGCTTTGATGTTGGTGATTGAAGTGGCTTAGAGCTTTGTCCCACGGAGACACTCACTGAATCTAAACCTCTTTCTGGAGGAACCAAGAGTGATCAGATCCTAACAGGCTGGCTCTTGGTAACTTGGACTCATTCATTCATCCATTCACCCATTCATGCATTCACATACTTGCACCCTTCGGGGTACTGTAGATGTAATACTAAAGCACTCAGTAATATAGGCACGGTCCCTACTTTCAATGGAGATTTCATGCTAGGCATAGGGGTGCAGACTAAACTAAATCAATGACTAGACCAGCAGTAAGATTTCAGAGAGTGGTAAAGATTACCATGACAATAAGATAGGGTGAAGTGATAGAGAATGCTACACAGAGGAGCTATGTAGACTGAGAGGTTGGAGAGGGATTCTCTAGGAAGGTGACACTTGAGCTGGGGTCTGAATGAAAGTAAGGAGCCAGCCATGGGATATCTGTGGGAAGAGTTTTCTAGGCCAGGGGAACAGTTAATGCAAAGGCTATAAAGTGGGAAAAATCTTGGGGTATCCAAGGAACAGAAAGAAAGCCACTGTGCCTGGAGCAGAGCTGAGCAAGCAGACAGGTAGTGGGAGATGAGGTCAGAGACATCAGCAGGGCTGGGGCACACGCACACGTGGCCCTATAGACTGGAGTGGGGAGCCTGGATTTTATTCTAAGTGTAACAGTGATTCAGTAGAGGCTTAAAGCAGGGGAGTCAATGATGTGGTTTTTGTTCTCTGAAGATCACTCTGGTTGCTACATGGAGAATAGCTTATAGGAAGACAAGGGCCAATGCAGGGAGACTAGTTGGCTGGTTATTGTGGTGGTGTGGGGGAGAAACCATGGAGGTTTCGACTAGAGTGATGTAGGTCAGGTTTCCCAGGAGACAGACTCTGCGATTCTGTGATTTGCATGCAGGTAATTTACTGGGAGTGCACTCAAGAACACCTGTGGGGGAGTGAGGCCAGCAGGACCGGGCAGAGGGAGAGATTGAACTGTGAAGCTGCAACAGAGCCCTCAGCCCACCCCACGGGGAGCCCCAGAGCTGGGAGAGGCCCTCGGAGCTGTCCTGAATTGAGGCAAGAGGGCCAGGCTTCCATACCCTAGAACCAACCAGTCACCAGATATGAGACATGGCCCTGGGGAGGGGGGATAGCTTCGGGCAGGGGGGTTCTCTTCAGCTGAGGAGAATTCCTGGAGAAGGACTCAGCAGCTGGGGAAACAAGTGCCTGGGCACACCACAGCATCTACGACAGGTGGTAGCCAGAGACGTGTAGAGAATTGGGCAGAGTTAGAATATAGTTTCTAAGCAGAACCAGTGGAACTCGTAGTCGGCCTGGTTGTAGGAGAGTAGAACATGGCAGGAATCAAAGGTGACACCCGAGTGTCTTGCTTGAGCACTGGGGTGAATGGTGGTGCCACTTCCTGAGATGGGGCGCAGGTTTCTGTGAGGAAATTAAAAGTTCATTGGCCATGTGCCATCCGAGAGGCCTGATAGACACCCACAGGCACTGTCAACTGTGCGGTGTGACAGGTGCATTCGGGGCCCAGCGGAGGTCAAGGCTGAAGACGTAGTTTGGGGAGCTGTCGGTCCTCCAACAAATAGAGGATGAGGAGCCTGCAAAAGACACTGAAGAGAGGCCCAGGAAGTGAGAGGGACTCAGTGAGAGTGGGTGTCCCAGAAGCTAAGAGAGGAGCTGTTTTAGGAAAAGGGAGGAGTTGTCAGGGTTGAGTGCCAATGAGGCACGATCGTTGGATTTGGCAAGAAGGGGATCACAGGTAATCTTGACAAGAGGAGTTTTGGTGGAGCAGTGGGAATGGGAGCCCGGGTCAAAAACCGTCAAGGGGAGAATCAGGGGTGAAGTGATTATGGTGACTGTAGACAGTTATTTATTTAAAACGTCTTTCTGTGCAGAGAAGCAGGGAAATGGGACAATACCTGGAGGGAGATGTCTGGGCAATGGAGGGGTTTTTAAAAGATGGATTATTCCAGAACAGGCACATCTGCAGATGAGGATGATCTAGTAGAGGGAAACGGGGGAATGGAAGGAGCAAAGTCCTTGAAAAGGAGAGCTGGGGAGGGATCCAGGGCATAAATGGAAGGTTTGAACATAAGTGCAGGAGTCCTGCATCCATGTAATGGAAGGGAAGACACCAAGTGTTGGTTTAGATACCGGATATCAGCAGGGGGAAAGGAGAGGGAGTTTCATCTTGTCAATGAAGTAGGAGGCCAGGTGAGGAGAAGAAAGGGCATGTGGGGGATTTGGTGGGCAGCTTGAGATAAATACTGAAATTCCAACTTCTTAATCTCCACTGGGAAAAACCGGGCTCAGGACTTGGCATTTTAGAAGCAGATCTACATGGGTGCTGGAAGGCTGCTTGGTGAATAGACTCAGAACAAAGGAGGCTGGCTGAATGACGGGACTAGAGGCCACCTCAGGCTTCTGCATCCATCCATCTTGCCCTTGAGATGGTCTCTCCATTGGGACCAGACAACTCAGAGTCCTATGGCTTGGCGGGGAGAGGGAGGAGGGTGAAAGGGATAATTCGGTACATGTGTGTGGTGATGGGTTGTAATTAGTATTTTGGTGGTGAACATGATGTAATCTATGCAGGAATAGAAGTATAATGATGTACAACTGAAATTTTTACAATGTTATAAACCAATGTTACTGCAATAAACAAAAAATTAAAATAAATAAATAAATAAATAAATAAAAAGAGTCCTATGGCTTGAACCCTCTGTATCTGTCCTTAGGGACAGAATGTTCTGAGACTAAAGGCCAATGTTTCTAGTGTTCCAGACAGCCCTGGGATGGACATTCCCCATCTTTGCTCTGGGGACTCGCTCACTTTCTTCTGTTCTGTGACCAACTCCCTTCTGACTGACACATTCTTATTTTAGATTTCCTAGACATACAAAATAGGCTATAGTCCAGCACTCCTGGCCCCCAGACTGTTTCTCATTTTTAGATGACCCAGCATATCTCTGCTCTAGTCCATTGATTCAGATTGACTCTCAGAGGCTTGTCTATTTCTCTCATTTCCGACTTCCCCGGTGCCACTCTCATACGGAATTAGCCTCTCTCCACTTTCCAGCATTCTCCCTTCGCCCAGTGTTTCTCTCTTCTCATTTTTTGCCTCCCTTTCAGAACGTGCCTTCTCATCTCCTCCGAGGTCTTCCCTCCCCTCAGGCATTGGCATAGCCGGGGTCCCACCTTCATGTCTCTTTTCTTCTGAATTTGATGCACTCTTCCCTGGGTTCCCTTGGCTTCCATGGTGTTCACTGACGATATGATGAATCCTGAATCATTATCACCCACTTGAGCCATCTCCTGAGCTACAGACTGGTAGATCCGTTATCTCCATCTAACGTCTTTCACCAGTCGAGGGTCACCTCCATGAGGAAGCCCTTCCTGCCCACCCCTCCTCCTTCAGAACTCTATGCCCTATACAGATTTCAATCTTAGCATCTTACAATACTATTTTTCAAATAGACTTTATTTTTAGAGCAGTTTTTGGTTCACTGCTCTAAATTAAGCAGAAAGTACTGATAGTTTCCATATACCCACTGTCCCCACACCTGCACAGCCTCCCCTATATCAATCTCTCCAACCAGAACGATGCATTTGTTACAATTGATGAACCTACATTGACAAATCATTATTACCCAAAGGCCATCATTTACATTAGGGTTCACTCTTGGTGGTACATTCTAAGAGTTTTGACAAATGTATAGTGACATGTATCCACCATTATGGTATCATACAGGGTAGTTTTACTGCATAAAAGTCCTCTGTGCTTCACCCATTCATTCACGCCTCCCTCCTAACTCCTGGCAACCACTGATATTTTTACTATTTCCATAGTTTCATCTTGTCCAGAATGTCCAATAGTTGGAATAACACAGAGGTAGCCTTTTCAGATTCGCTTCTTTCACTTGGTAATATACGTTTAAAGTTCCTCCATGTCTTTTCATTACTTGAGAGCTCATTTCTGTTCAGCACTGAATAATATTCCGTTGTATGGATGTATCACAGTTTATGTATCCATTCACCTACTGAAGGAAATCTTGTAACACAAATTTTTGATACTTGTCAATTTACATATCTGTCTTCCTATACTAGAAAGTAAGCCCCTCGAGAACAGGAGTGACCAAGTTTTCATAACCTTAGCACCTAGTTGAGTTCCTCTTACATGGCTGATCCTCGATGAAGACTTGTTAAATGAATGAATGAACCAACAAACGCGTCAATGAATAGTATCCCATTGACACCTACAACTCCATATGTTCAGAGCTAAATGTAATTTCTCCTTCTAATCTCTCCTTCTCATCACCCCCGAAAATAATCCAGATACTCTTCTTAGACTTTCTGTCTCATAGAATCCACCTAGGACAAAAATGTGAAGATACCCTGGATTCTTCTTTTTCCTTCACCTCCCATGTCCAACTACTCCACAGGTTCTATTGATTTCACCCTTGAATGTCTCGCAATTTATCCCCTGTCTGCCATACTCTTTACACTGAAGTCAGAGCCCATTCATTTCTCACCTAGATTATTCCAACAGTCTGCCTGCCTCATTCTCACTCCCACCTGCAGTCTTTACACTGGCCACCTGAGTGGTCTTCCTAAAATATCCTCTCTCCTACTTAAAATTCTGCAATAAGCCCTCATGTCTTTGGGATTACAATGGAACTCCTTGCAAAGACATTTCAAAGCTACTCATGATCCAGCCCCTGAGAGAGCATATGCGAAGCTCTCAGCACAGCGCCTAGAACAGGAAAAGCACAATAAATGTGCACATTATTACCATTATTTCTGTGTAGCCTAAAGATGAAAAGAGTTCATCTTTAGGAGGACACGAGAATTGTCGTCAAGTATCTGATGATTGGGCGTATGAAATATGCATCAGATCCTTTCTGTCTTGTCCCAAGAGACAGAATTGGACCTGTTGAGCGGAGGCTGCAGAGAGGCATGTTTCATTTCCATTGAGAGGAGACCTTTCTAACAGCCGGGAAGCATCCAAGAATCAGAAGGAAGTGAACACCCCTGTGCTGGAGGAGTATGATCGGATGCTTAGGTGTTTTTGAATTCTGGTGGAGTCATTCACCGGATTCCCAAAGTCCAGGTAGTTTACCAGGGGATTCAAGCATAAGGGGCAGGGGCAGGAGTGTGGACCCCATGTCCTTATGGACTTCCAGCCCATGGGTTCTGTGAGACGGTGGTGAGAGACCCGCCCAGTATCAGCTCTACAAGCGCCCCTGCCCCCATCCTGCCATCACCAAGCTCTGCTTCTTGCATCCTTCTAGTACCCTCCATGCTCACTGCCATCGCTCCTTCTCTCCAGTGCGCTGTTTCGATAGCCCACTGACGGCCCTCTGAGCCTGTACCCTCCCCCGGGGACCAACTCGTCCCTCACCATGCTTACAGAGTGACCTTCTTAAGGCAACAGTTGAGACTCTTCCATTCCTCTTCTCGAAAACCTTCAAGGCCCCCGCCCCTCGCCATTGCCTCCATCATAAATCTCAAATGCCTAAGCCTGCTGTTTCTGGCTGCACAACCTCTGGGGTCAGGTAGACTCAGGTTTGAATGCTGGCTCTGCCACTTACTGTCTGTCTGACCTTGAGCAAATCACTTGTCCTCTTTGGGCCTCAGTTTCCTTACCCATAAACCGGCGACAATCATGCTGACCTTGAAGGATAGCCATGAGGATAAAATGAGTTGTGAAGTCTCTAGCAGAGTCCTGAACCCCCTGTGGCCTCAGGACACTGCGGTTCCAGTGCACATTCCCACCTGCCCTGCCGGGCTCCAGCCCACTCAGCTCCCAGTCGCCATCTGCATCGGGTCACTGAACACCCATCAAGGCCATGCCCCCAGGCTGTCCACCTGCTTCCCACCTTTTCAATCCCAGGGACAGCTCAAACCCCTCTTGTTCTGCCAGTCTTTCCCCTGCGGGTCTCCATCAGGATGAATCGTCCCCACATATTCACTCCCACGGCATTTTGCTCGTGTCTCCATCAGAGCACCTGCCTTGTTGAGTCTGCTCCTGTGTCCAGTTCCCTTTGGATCATGAGCTCCTGAGGACAGGAACCTCGTCTGGTTTATTGCTGTGTTCTCCATCAGCCCAGTGCATGGGAGGTGTCATTCAACTGGAAGGTAAGGAGCTTTTTAAAATAGCTTGGAACCTAAGGATTCTCAGTAAATCTTAGTTGAATAAGTGGATGGACGGGAAAGAAACACAGTCAACAAACCCAAGCTCTCAGCCCCAAGTTGGTGGTCTTTGGGAAGGTAGATTTACGACCTACCTTTTACTCCTAGGTTTACTCGCTGTAGGAAGACTGCATCTCCAGTCTTCCATCTCCAGAATTCCTCCAATGAGCCCCCATCTCTAAATCCTCAAATCCAAAATTTTTTTCTCATTAAAAATTTCCAGAGGCAGAAAAGAGACCTGTGGTTGGCCCTTTTCAGGTCAGGCACCTCTGCCCTACAGGTGGAGAGCTCCAGTGGCTGCCTCAGCTTCTCTCTGGAGCAACCCAGCCTCCTGGGCCCCAGGTCTCACAGCAGGAAGCAGTCTGAGCAGCTCCGTGGACCAAAGGCTGGAGCTGGGATTCCCTGGCGGCTGCTGAGAAGATCACTGGTAGAAATGCGCACCACCAAGGGGACAGCTGTAAAAGAGGACGGCAAGGAGGCTGGCCGGACCCACCAGAGCCCAGCAGAGCCTGAAACAGCCCAGCCAAGACCCAGAGCCTAGGTCAGAGCACTTGTCCATCACAGAGAATGGTACCCAGAGCTCAGAGCCACGCCAGGCCCATACATACATACACTCTTGGACTAGTGCAAACCACCCCCACACACACACACATACGCACGCACGCACACACATACACACAGTCACGCCTTTGCTCCTGCAGTAGGAGATGTGTAAACCTGACTCAGGGCCCGGAGGCCCAAATCCAGACTGTGGCCCTCACCATTCTCGTCCTGCAGACCCTACCCCTTCCAGCCCAGGCTCCAGCACCCCCCACGGCAGTCCTAACTCTTGAGCCGGGTGCTGGTTTTCAGAGCGCTGCGAAGGGGTTGACTAACATCACCCAGCACTGTGTTCCTCCCTCAGCCAGGGCCTGGCCCAGGCTGCCTAGAACAACGGCCCTCAGAGTCCGGCCACTTCAGCTGTGTGACCTTGGCCGGGCAACTCATCTCTCTGAACCTCAGTTTCCTCATCTGTGAGATAAGGATGACAGGACCTGCCTCCCTGGGCAGGAGTGAGGTAATACGAGGTAACACATACAGAGTAAGTCCTCTACCCATCTTCTCTCGTTCTATCAGCATCAGCACCATGTGCCGGACACTATTTCAGGAGCTGGAGCTACAGCCATAAAGAGGAGAGACCCTTGTCCTCCCCAGGGAGCACACAGCCCAATTTCCTTACATTGACTATATAGAGATAGTCACGCCCCAAGGATTGAATGAGGTCATAATTCTGAGTGTAGGGACGTCCAGGCACACGTTAGGAGCTTAGTCAGTATTTGGGCCCCTTTTTTCTTCTCTCTCAGACAGTTCTTCAAGGACGGGGACGCAAATTGTTCACTGTGCTTACTCCAGTCCCTGGAATGCAATAGGTGCTCAATAAATGTTGAATTTTTTCTCTAAATGGGCATTTAGGGAACCGAAGACCCAAAGACACCTCTCCTCCCTCCCTTTCCCTCTCTCTCTCCCCCTCCTCCCTTCTTTTCACACACACACAGCAGGGATGAGCTCGGCTCCTCTCTCCCACAGTCCTTCACCCATCGCAGGTCAACCTCAGGCCTCCTGGGGCCCGGTAGTCTGGGCTGACGGTGGGGGAGCAGGCTGTGGACCCAGGCTATTGTTTATTCATAAATGGCCATGGGAGCGGGATCTGAAGCCCTTCCTACCCCCACTCCTGCTTTCATTTTAATGCAATGAAGCCACCCCACGGCCTCCACCCCCAAACCTTCCTAAGGTAAGAGTGAAATTGATTTTCCCTTTTAACTGGAAAGCAAGATAAACACATGGCACCCTTAGGGGCTGAGGGGAAGCACTTAAAATAACACATCTCTGGGAGCAGGCAGCGGCATGCAGAGTTCATCACAGATGAGGGCTGAATGCAAATCACAGAGGCGGCAGCTGGGCCCCGCCCACCCCCGGGGAGCAGGTGAGAATATGCACCTCCACCCCTCTGTGTCCTCGGCCTCCCATCAAGCTGGGGAGCACCTGCTGACCTCTGTTCTCACAGACTCTGACCTGGAAAGACTTCTCTCAGGTCATCCCCACCTATGCCCACAGCCCTGCAGTGATGGGCGATTGTTACCCCTCGAGGTAGCCCACTGAAGCTCTCCCATTGGCAACTTCTGCCCTTATTGACCCATCCTGGGGGTCCCAGCATCTTCCCCCTTGGTGGAAGTCTGATCCTGAGTCCCTCATCCCCTCCCCACTCGTTTGCTCCCTGCAGAGATTGGAGAACCAAGACCACCCGCCCACGTCTTCTCTTCTCCTGTCTGACCTCCAGGACCCCCAGCCGTTCCTCAGAGAGCCCATCCCTGTGTGGAGAGTCTTCTCTCCACCCTTCATTCGTCCAGGCTGGTGTGGGAGAAAAGCTGCAGTTCTCCAGAGACAATGAAGAGGAGGAGGGGATGGTCGGGGGGGAGGGGAGCCAACATTGACTCAACACCTACATACAGCAGACAGACAAACAGACAAAGTATTCAGAGTTTGTTTCCATTATCTCACTTAATCCTCACAATAGCTCTGTGCTTGAGGGACTATTTTTATCCCCAGTTTACAGATGGGGAAACAGCATCACCGGGATTCAACAACTTGCCCAGGATCACAAAAGCAAGCTGCTCTTAATCATTCACCATACTCTCCCAAGGAATAGTTGTCTTCCTTTTTCTGATGTGTTGGTTTGGATTCTCACAGCCTCTGCATAAAATGGGGACGTCTGCCACGCTCACCGGGCACCTCCAGTGAGACCCCAAGAGAGCTGGGTCCGTGAGGATGGCAATGCCTTTCTGCAGAGTGAGCTGGGGATCACCAATCCTCTTCACCAGCCCTGCTCGAGGCTGTTCCCTGGGGCCTAAGGTTGCTGGAGTGACTTGGTCTCTAAGGGGACAAGTCTGAGACCCCTGGCCCTGGCAGCCGTGGTGTCAGGCATCTGAGCACAGTC
Organism: Ceratotherium simum simum; assembly: GCF_057802395.1. Taxonomy (NCBI): domain Eukaryota; kingdom Metazoa; phylum Chordata; class Mammalia; order Perissodactyla; family Rhinocerotidae; genus Ceratotherium; species Ceratotherium simum. Next base: position 21,684,713 of record NC_141921.1, on the reverse strand, counting down.
CCACTAATACCCACTTTGGGAGCCGTGCAGGACCAAATGCCTCTTTTGCATTTAAAAGTCCTGTTTGTACATGCAATCAAATATTATGCAGCCAGTTAACACGAAGCTGCCGTTCTATACTTATTGACATGGAAAGACGTCCACAACATATTGTCGAGAGAAAAAAGCATTTTACACAACAGCACGCAGAGTCTGCTCCTGTTCATTTAAAACCGTGTACATATGTGTTTACAATCAGACAGAGGTGTCTGAGAATGTTCTCCAAAATGGGACCAGGGGCTGTTTCTGGAAGTAGGATTTCCGGTGTTTTTTGCTTTCTTCTTCATTCCTTTCTGTGACTGATTTTTATAATAAGGAACAGGTATCATATTTTACAAAAAAAATTAAAAAACACTTTCTAAAAACTCACTGTGTTATTTAGGCAGTTTTATAATATGAGATAGGGGCTGAAAGAGCATCTGTGCTTTCTCTGCCTCTCTTTCTCCTCCCTCTCCCTACCTGCCCTCTCTCTGTGTCTCCTCCAGTACTCATGCGGGGGCCCCCTCGGCTGTGATGGCTTTGCAGTGAAGTGACCAGAGTTGGAATGTCAGCTCTGAGCCCTTGTATAAAAGGGGCATGAGAATTTCCACCCCACAAGGTTGTTTGAGAAATCAGTAAGATCAGTTATGCGAAGGCACCTCGACCACACCTCACACGTAATCGGTGCTGAAGGAGTGTTTGCTGGTGGTGGCAATCATACCACACTGAGGAAAAGATCAGGAGTCTAGAAGCCCTGGGAACACAACCTCTCACTGGTGTGAGGGGAAATGTTTTCAAGTACCTGAAATTACTGCCCCAAAGCCATGCAATGTTCCTCGCTCATAGCCTTGATAACAGTTATTTAACATTCTTTTTTGTTGTTGAGGAAGATTGGCCCTGGGCTAACATCTGTGCCCATCTTCCTCTACTTTATATGGGACGCCACCACAGCATGGCTTGACAAGCGGTTCATCGGTCTGCGCCCAGGATCTGAACCTATGAACCCCGGGCCACCAACACAGCCTGTGAACTTAACCACTATGCCACCGAGCCAGCCCCTAATATACATTTATAACTAGTGTGTTTACCTGGCCCTCCATGGACCCCATCCAGCCTACAGTCTGTTTTCCTGTGGCTGCCAAGCTAAGAATGGGTTTTACATGTTTAAAGACTTGAAACAAACAAACATCAGCACACAAACAGAGAAGAATATGTGGCCCAAAAATCTAAAATACATGTTATGTGGCCCTTTACAGAAGAAGTTTCGCAGTGCTTTAGCAGCAGGGGTGCGGAGCGTCTCTGTAGCACCCTGACTGCAGAAGGAGAGACCGCGAATGAGAGGAGGAAATGACACGACTCAGAGGCCCAGGGCTGTCTCCTTGCACGGTGTGTGGTGGGGGGCGACACTCCTGATCCTGATCCTTGAGAGAGACTTTATCTTCAAGACCCTCTGGCTGAGGAGGCAGGGACGTGCATAAGACATCCGGGATGATTGTCATCCCAGAGGGCGAGATGGAGTTGGGGGGTTGCAGGGAAGAGCTTTGATGATGCAGAAAAGGCACCCTGTGCGGTGGGTACCATCATTCTCCCAGCTTTCAGAGGAACACATGGACTTCGAGAAGATAGGCAGCTAGCCCGAGGCACGCTGCTGCTGAGTGGAGAGCAGGGATCTGAGCCCAGGCACGCGACCCTAGGTCCTGGGTCCTACCTTTGCTGCAAGGTTGTTCCTAGGCAGGACAGGGTCAGTTAGACGTGGGACCTCAGGTAAAGTTTCCTGGAATGTCAATGACTCACCTGAGTCAAGTGGACCCTGGGGGCCACTGGGACCACCTACCCAATTGCTCAGCCCTGACTGTGGCCCGGCCTCTGCAGAGGGATCAGAAGCTTTGTGGAAGCAGAGGGAAGGGGACATCCCTGTTCTGGTGACTGGCCAGCTGGGCCAGGGCTTGTGAGGGTGCCTCACACACCGCTTCATCTCCTTCCATCCTCACATCTACCCACAATATCGGGACAATGACTCCACTTGCAGATGGGGAAACTGAGGCTCCAGGAGCTCACACAAGGCCACACAGTTTGTAAAGGGCAGATTTGGGACTTGAAACCAGCTCTCTCTAACCCTGGAGTGCACACCTTTCCTGCTCCACAATGCTGCCTCTTCTGTGGAATGGATGGGAGCACCTCCTACTCGTCTCCTTTGGGGCACCCCGTCCTGCACCCCCTCCTAGGAGATGCATCAGCAAGCAAGCTGCCTGCCCGGCTCCCACCAGCTCTGTCCCAGAGAACCTGAGCCAGCCAAGTGTGTCGGGACTGGGTCTGCCAAGACAGGCTAATGAAGCAATTTAAAAACAATCATTTGGAACACACAGACATCTGGGTAATAATAGACTACAAGACAAGTGACCAGTGAATTTTCTCAGGGCCACTAACGGAGTAAGATCTACCTCAGCACATGCCGATGGCATGAGACTCACTGAAGGGCCCCACAGATGTCTCTGTGAGGGTCTGACTCACTCAGCAGGATTGGCCCCTCCGCTCCTCCCATGTGCTTTGCTGGATGCTGCACGAGTGTGTCTGGGGGATGCTCCTGTGCACACACACAGAAACACAGAGACATGCTCAGCTTGACATTCTCGTGCATGTACACAGCTATGCACACATTTGCACACATGTGAAAGGGTACCTATGCACACACACAGCTATATCCTCTCATGCACATACACGAATTGCCCACATGTGCATGAGCCTATGCGGACATGCATGCATATGATGGTAGAACACAACATTGACCCCAATTCTTCACCTCTCCCTGTATCCCCATCTTTGTCATGTGACTTTGCAGTGCCTCGCACTGAGGACAGCAGAGTATATCTCCCTGCCCTTGACGTTGCATTTGGTCATGTGACTTGCTTTGACCAATAGGATAAGGCAGATGTGATAGAGTGCCAGGTCCAAGGTTAGGCCTTAAGAGACCTCACACTTTTCTACCCGCCCTCTTGCCTTTTTGCCAACACCACAAAAAGAACATGCCTGGGCTAGCCCGCAGGAGGATGAGAGACATGTGCAGCAGAGCGGCTCCAGCAGAACCCAGCCTAGATCAGCTGAGCCCAGGCACCCCAGATGCATGGGCAACAATAAGTGGTGTGGTCTGTTACGTGGCAAGAGCTACCCAATGAACACATCCAGGGACACACGTGCACATGAAGACACAGAGACACTCATCCAAACAGCCCCCATGCGTACACACGCATGCACTTGCACACTCAGGCACTCCTCTGCACAGGCACATTTTCAAACGCGAACACCGGCTTACCCTACAGAAGGGTTTGCAGGAGACAACAGTGAGAATTAAACCCTATCCTAGGCCACCTCCATCTCTGGGAGGCTCTTTCTTGCTGCCAGTGGAGAGGCTATGAGTGTGATGAGGTGTTTGCCCCAAAATTCTCTTATAGACTTCAAGCCGAGCAGGCTCTGGCCCCATAGTGGCAGGGTTTTTCTATAGCCTTCTCTGAGCAGCTCTGACAGAGACCCCAGTGTTGATTCAGATCACAGCTTCCTCAGGAAGGAGGAACAGGCTGTCACTTTGTCACTTGGGAGCGAGAACAAAGGAACTGCAGAAGTGGCGTGGGTGGGGCAGGGCGGGGGTGCTCCACTCGAGGGGGCATTGGAAGGGCACGGCCCTCGGTCCTTGGTCCTCTCACTCTGCGTCCTGGGCAGTTCACCCAGGTCAGCAGAGGTCCAAGTGCTCAGTCAGGCTGATCCCACAGGGGCCCCATGCCATGTCTGCCCCTGGGCTGAGCTGGGCCCTCCTCACTCGCTCTGGGCGTGCGGGACAGGAGATCTAGGCAGATGTCACCTGCTCCATCATTAGCAGCCAGGTGTGCACATGGTCCCAGTAAGGTGGTATTGCTTAATGGGGGTTTAGGGAGGTGCTCAGGCTCTTAATCCAAATGACCTGGATTCTAATCCTACCTCCACCATTGCTAGCTGGGCAAGTGACTCAGCCTCTCTGCCCCTCATCTACACACCTACTAAAGGGAGGCAGTAATACTTGAGGATGAAATGAGAGCATCACTGTGGAATCCCCTGACTCAGCACCTGGCAGAGAAGCCTCAATAAATGGTAATAACTATTACTACCCCTCTGGACTATTAGCCCTAAGGGCTGGAGCTGTACCTAGTTTCGTTCAATTTTGTACAGTTGTAGCCCGAGGGCCTGACACTTGGTGGGCATTCGATGGAGATGTTGAATGAATGAACGAGGATATAGAGGCACAATGAGAGCATGAATGAAGGTCCCCAAGATCTTTAGGGACATGGATCAGGGTTAGATGACAAGGTAGAGGAGGCTGCTAGACATCGGATGGTGATCATACGTGGCGACCTTTGTCTACAACCCCTTCCATGGACATAGCCCCTCATAGTTTCCCAAGTATGTTCCCATCTGCTGGGTTGTTAAACCGTCACCATTGCCCCCATTTTAGGGATGGAGAAACTGAGGTTTGTAGAGGATGCGTCAGCTCTTTTGACTCCAAATGTCAGGAGTCCTCTGCTATCCCCACAGCTTCTCTGAGTGGGAAGGACTTTTGAGATCCACCACGCCAGCTTCTTTCTCACAGAAAGGTAGATCCATGAAGGAAAATGACCATCTCAAGACTACACAGTGAGGAGGACCCTGTGTTTCCTGAACCCAAACCCAGTGCATCCTCTCAGGTCCCCTGAACAGCCTGTGACATGTGCATGGTCTCCTCTGTGCGCCTGCAAGCTGATGACACGCACAGCTCAGGATGGATTCTGGCCCTCAAGTCTCAGGAACGGGAAGAGATCAGCCTGTGTACATGTCGGTGGAAAGGGATCAACAAGCATTCATGTAATACTTACTTCATGCCCGTCTTCTATGCTAGTAGCTCGGATCGTAAAGATAGGAAAGACACAGACTCTGCTCTCCAAAGGGCCACAGCCTGGGGGAGAGACAGATATGTGGGCAGAAGGTCACAGTGCGTGGCAGTTCTTGCTGGGATAGAAGATGCTAAGTGAATGGAGAATTGGGGGCTTCTAACCTGGACCCAGGGGTTCAGGCAAGCAGATCCAACTGGACGCACACAGAAGGCCCCCAGAAGACATAATCTGGGGCCTATTCAAACCAACAACATTAATCTGTTTTGATGAAGGGCTCGGCCTGTCCTCTAAGTACTGAGCAAGTGAGCTCTGCTCCCACACTGGGAAGCCACCTCTCAAAATAAAAGCCCAAAGATGACAGACCCTCCCATCCTCCTTCTTTCCCTTCGAGGGTCTCACTGCTTATCGAAGGATGTCTCCCAGGACTCTGTCTGAGAAGAATTCTGCTAAACAATGTTCCCTCCACGTTTATAAATTTCCAGTGATGATTTAGGGCCTCTCACAAAGAGGTGCCCCAGGCAGCAGCTCGGCTGGTGGACGCCTTAATTTGGTGCTGCAGGGACGTAGTCTTGAAGGAGGCGACGCCCGAGTCGGGTCTTAAGGAAGAAGAGTGTAAGCAGGGCAAAGGATAGAAGGGAAGCTCCAGGCGACCTGCAGGTGCAAAGGTGGAGGCATATGGAAAGGCCTGACCTGGCCAAGAAACACAAGCAGCCTCACGGCCGCCACGGAAAGAAAGACAGAGAAAAGGAGCACCCAAGCAGCTGAGGAGGCAGCAGGCCCCAGGCTGGGGAGGTGGACGGATCTGGCTGTTGTCAGGTAGATGCCGCGAAGGACAAGGGAAGGGGCTGAGAAGTCCCTGGAGGCAGGGAGCAGAGAGGCAGGACAGCTCTAGGCCTGGAGGGGAGAGAGGGTGGCGCTCCTGCTTGGCCATAGGTAAGATCTCCTCCGTGGCGCACCCGTTTATCCATTTAACAACTACTGTGCTTAAGATGACATCAGAGGGGCTGATCACGTGTGGCCTGTGGGCCACGGTGGGGGCTTTGGATTTAATTCTGAGTGATCTGGGGAAGCCTCTGGAGGGTAGGAGGGTAGACCCAGTGGACTGGAAAGGATGACACAGGGACTGGGTATAGAGGGGGAAGAAGAATGGTCTGAAGGCTGAACCCTGGGGCCCCCCGATGTTCAGAGGCTGGGAGATGATGAGGAACCTCCAAAGGGTTCTAAGGAACATCATCTGCAAAGATGACTGAGGAACAGCCAGCAGAGGCAACCAAGTGAGGAAAGGGCTTCAAGGAGGAGGCGGGGCCGACGTGTCACGTGTCAGTGAAAGACTGACCGTTGGGTTTGGCCGCGTAGAAGTGGAGGAGGACCAAGACCTTGATCAGAGCAGTTCTGGTGGAACGGGCTCAAGAGAGAAGGTGAGGAGAAGGCCTGGCCCCAACAAGCACTGAGCACTGTCCCTGGGAGTCTGCTGCAAAGGGCGGCAGAGAAACGGCCTGCAGCTGTCGGGGAGGGTGAGGTCAAGAGTGGTGTTTCTTAGAGATCGAATACAAAGTTAGAGGGCCTGTTTACGTGTTTACAATGGGAACAATCCCGTCCTGAGGGGAAAAGGCAGCAATGCGGAGGACAGCTGCAGGGCCGTGTCCGTGAGGAGGTTCAAGGGGATGAAGTCCCATGGACCAGTGCGGGGGTGGCCTTGCCCAGGAGCCAGGCGGTTCCTCCACAGTCACAGGAGAGCGACAGACCCTGTGGGCACACGGAGCTCTCTGGAGGTGGTGGTGGGAGTTCGTGAAGTTCACTTCAGATTTCTTCTGTTTTCTCAGGGAAATAAAAAGCAAGGTGATCAGCCGACCACGAGGAGAAGAGGAGGGGTGGGCGGTGAGTTTTCTCTGGGTTCTTTCGTCCTGGGCAGCTCGTGGGCTGGACCTCACTGCGTCTTCCCTGACTTACTGGGGCTAAGAAGGACACAGCTCTGCCCGACCCTGTGTCCCTCCCACACTTGCCCAGGACCCCAGAGGCCCCCAGAGTGCTCCTCTGGCACCTGGACCCTCCACAGCCCTTCTCAGCACTCTTCCTGGCAAGGTTTTCCAGCAACGGGTCACGGGGGCTCAGTGTGCTCCATCCTGTCCTGCCTGCCCCCAGCCAATCTGCCAGCCCCAGCTCTGGCCGGCGGGGGAAGTGGCGGGAGAGGGGGGCTGGGAATCAGGTGGAAATCTCCCACAGGTGTGTCTTCCGGAGGCAGTGCCCGCAGCCAGCCCTGCTCACAGCCAGCGACAAGTCTTGTACCCAGAGACTCTGGTGTTACTGCTGAACTATGATTGCATTTGTCAGACCCTCAGAGGAGGCAGACGGCTTCCCGTGCCTTCAGGTGCCGGCTCCGCGGAGAAGGAGAAGCAGCTGTCAGCTCGGGCCTCTCTCGCCCTCCCCCGCTCCGGCTCCTGCTCTCAGCCTCCCACTACAATGGAGGTGGGGTGAGGCAGTGTGGGCACAAACCTCCAACCCCAGCAGCTCGTGTTTCGGGGCCAGGCTTTGTGCCAGCCACTCATTTAATCCTCAAAACGGCCACAAGTCTGTACTAACATCATCCACATTTTACCAATGATGGCACTGAGGCTCAGAGAAGTCAAGAACTTGCCCAAGGTCACCCAGCTGGGAAATGGCAGAGAGGACTTGAAGCTCAGTCTATCTACTAATAAGCACTCCACAGCACCTCTTAGTGCTTTTCCTAACGAGGTTTTCCAGAAACGGGGTCCCAGAGTGCCCAGTTCCATCCAGCTCTCTCCCCAGCCAGTCTGGCCAGGGTCAGACTGCCCAGGTTCAAATCCTGACTCAGCCATTTACTACCTCCGTGACCTTGGACATGGTACTTGGGCCTTCCTAAGTCTCTATTTCCCCATCTGTAAAATGGGGCCCTGACAGTACCTCCCTCCCAGGGTGGCCGCAATCACTCTTGCCGTGCTGAGCCTGATCCTCCTCCTCTCAACATGCCCCAGAATGTGGTGTCAAAACCCCAGTCAAGGGCAGGGCCAAAACAAGCCATCTCCTCCCTCATTCTGGGCATCAGACCTCTATTGATACAGCCTCACAGCCACATCACTCCCTTGGCTCACATAAAGCTATAGTTCCCTCTGCCTTTCAGATCTTTTAAGCATACATATCAACAAGCCAACTGGACTTTGCTGTAAAGGAAGTGAGTTGCCCGAAAGTGAGAAAGAGAGGGGTGCAAAGCCCTCTCCCAGAGGCCTGTGAAGTAGTGCACACCTGTCCCCATTATCCAGGAGTCATCAGATGGGTGTTCTGTGTAGATGAGGTGGATTGTACATGCACATTGGGAGTGGGCTGGAGATTGGGGAGAAGCACAACAGTGGGTGAAGGATTAAGGCCTGGAGGAGGGGAGCAATAATGAGCAGGAGGAGAGAGGGAGGGGAAGCCAGACCTGAGTTCTTGACTGTGGGAGACAGGTCTGGAGAAGCCCCCCTGCTGGTGAAGGAAAGCTCGGCGAGATTGAGAACCGGAAGAGCCCTGGGAGCATCCTGCCGAGCTGGGGGGCGGGGGGGGGGCTCTTAGAACGGGGTGGGGGCCTCAGCTCCTGCAGAGACCAGAGGGACCCAGTGTGCACTGAGCAGTCATCTAATCCCTACACAACCTGTGAGGTCAACACTACTGCGCCCCTTTCACACACAAGACAATAAGGGCACTTGGCTCTCTGCCTGGCGAGAAATCCCCAAGAGACCATTGGCCATTCTGCTTCTTGCAAATCTCCATCGACAGGGAGCTCGTGACCCTGTGAGGCTCTACAGCTCATGCACGGCCACCCTAGGTTCCCACGCAGATGAACCCGACTCCACAGCCCACGGTGCACGAGCCTTGGAAACCTCCTCGAGGGCCTCCCTGCCTCTCGGGACCAAGCTTCCTGCCAGGTGCTCCAGATACGACATCACGGCTTCCCTCACGCCCACTTCCCCAGAGGAGGGCTGAGAAAACCCGGTGCTGCAGGTTGGCGTGGGTGTCTGTGGACTGACCACCCAGAGGCCTGCGGAAGGGAGAGCCTGTTACTCTGGGGCCGCTTGTGGTTGGAGAAGACCTGGGCTGGGCTGGAGTGAGACAGACAGACAGAGAAAGATAAGAGGAGAGACAGAGAGAGAGGGAGAGGAAAGGAGCTGAAACCCTATAGGCTCCCCTGAGTAGACTGTCTTACAGAGCCCAAGAGTGTGTCAGTTCTTTCCTCCAGCTGAGATAGGAAAAAAAGGCAGAGATCTCTGATTACAGGGACCCTGACTCCCACAGCAGGAGGTAGGCAAACATGTGAGGCTAGCTCCAGAGGGCTCAGGACCAGGCAGAAGGAGCCCAGCTGATGGCACACTCACCAATCCTCCATCTTCTGCCTGTGGCAGACATCACTAATCAATCGTGGCGCTCTTTCTGATAAGGCTGGATGGTGGTTTTATTTTAGACAACAACACACACCCCGAGAGCCTTTGGCCCCCGGTGGACACTGCCTCTAGCAGCAGGAAAATTGTGGGGGGCTTGGAAGGTCAGACTAGCTTGACCCTGGAAGGCAAGGACAAATCTCTAACAGAGCCTTAAAGTCCTTTCACAGTTTATTGGCTTAGGAGCCAATTAGATCATTTGGTGCAATTTTCTTCTTTCTCCTGGCACTGGTCACAAGTGGCCAGTGTTTGAGCCCTGAGCCCACAGAGGACAGGATAGGACACAGACCACGTCCTGGCGTCTTGTCTTTGCCAGCTCTGGGCCCAGCACACCAAGCGCTGCATTCGATGCTCGGGAAACTGAATGATCTGGGCCGTGGTGTCAGCTCCACCCAGCACCTGGCCCTCTTACTTTCCTGGAACAATCAAATCAGAGACTCAGGGCTATTTTTAACTGATTAAGAGGAGAGCCTCGGATCAGAGTTTCTCTTTAGCAGCTGTGCTGCCAACAAGTCGCTACTACAAACAACTGTAATTATTCCAAAACACTTAGAACGTTTGCGCTTCTGCTAGGCCTGACAAGAGCTCCTGTTTTAACGGTGTTAGCCCCTCCACACTTGTCCATTAGGGTGAATTAGGGCAGCAGAAGAGACAACCGTCCACTAAGGACATCCTCAGAGCCCAGGTGCACATGATTAGCCAAATCATCTCAGTGTCGTTCATGGGACAGCAGGTCCCCGTGACAATGCAGTCAGGATGTCACTGGCTGACTGTAAATAATGAGGCACCCACGGATCCATGTGCAGACCTGAAGCTGCCATCCTGCCTGGGAAACAGCCATTGAGAGTATAAGGGAGCCTGAACGAGAGGAACACTTAAAAGGGACTGTGGCCAGCTGTGCACCTAGAGACCGACCTGAGGGGGCAAAGGTCAGCAACAGACATCTCAAACGTGTTTCTCTACCCTGACCAGTGTTTAGAGCTCCAGCCCACATTCCCTTCTATAACAGAGCATTTTAGAGCAGAAATGGCTCATTCAACCACCCTCCATCATCTGTCTGTGGCAGACATCACTAATTGATCATGGCACTCTTTCTTGCTAAGGCTGGATGTAGATTCAGACTACTTCAACCCAGAGCTGAGCCAGCCACTACCAACGGAAGATGAGATAAAACTTAGTTGCTAGTCTGCTTTATAAGCTCCTTTTATGATTAAGTTGGGTCAGAATGGGAATTACTGACCTCCCCACTACTGGCCATCAAGGATCATCTTGGCATTTGCGTTAGCTTGGATGTACTAGTGCAGGGCACTCAAGAAGACGTTTATGGTTCCCAGCAGTAAGTTTGGTCCCAGCAGCTGGGAACACCTGATGCACACAAGACCTTAGTGAGTGCTGACTGGATGGGGCACATTTAATGTTTTGTCTGCCCAGCACCACCCCCAGTCTCCTGGGCTCAGCTGCCCCTTCTTTGGAATACAGCTCCTCTTCTCTCGTGGTTTTAGGGGGGCTGCCAATCATAGTACCTATCTCACAGCTACATTGAGTTCTAATGTAGACTGATCATGGACAAGAGATCTGCGCTGGGCCAGGTCGAGGCCTTTCCTGAGAATTTCGGACCCAGAAACTCTCTCAAGGGAAGAGGGGCTGGGGTTCTCTGGTGGTTAAACTGTGGAGTGCAAGGCATGGAGAATGCCAGTGGTCATTTCTTGACATGTGGAGGAAGCTGGTCTAAGGGAACAATGCTGATGCATAAAGATGAGCAAGATGGAGGATGAGAGAGAGAGGGAAAGATAGAGATAGATAGAGATATGAGAGAGAGGCAGAGGGAGGGAGAGAGAGAGATACAGCGATAGAGATAGATAGAGATGAAGAGAGATAGAGATGAGAGATGGAGATGAGAGACAGAGAACCTGGTTCCAGTTCTCCCCAGTGCCAAGCTATATCCCTTCAACAGTCACAAGAACCTTCTAATAAATTCCTCTTTTTGGTTACCTTTTTGAAGTTGAGTTTCGGTCACTTGTGACCAGGAACCTGTCACAATGCATATACACGGGCATATACACAACGATACCAGTGTATAGCAAAGACCCACGAGAGAAGGATAAGGCCACTGGGCGGGACTTCTAGAGGCAAACGTGAAAAGCAAGCTGGGATGGTGGCTGGTACTGTCTGCCACAGGATGCAGGTAGTCATGGCGATGGAGAGAGCCTGACCTGGCAGGGACCACCAATGAGGAGGGGATGTGGACAATTCTACTTTCTATCAAGTTCACTCACATGGGCTGGTCGTGTTGCCTACGCCCATGATTCTTGTGCGTCATGAGGTCAACAGGGTCCTAAGATTCTGGGAGGCAGGCTGACCTCCGTGTTCTCTACTTTGCTCCAGGGTTTCCAAGGAGTGGGGCAGTATCCTGGGGACAGTGAGGGATAAATGCGCTCCTGGGAAGGAGGGCCAGATCTTTGCACTCCCTCATGCCCAGAGAGCAGCAGCATCACACACTCTTCCCTGCAGGACACACACTTCTGAAAACAGCCGGGATAGGAGGGTCTTCTACAAACACCAGCATACTCATCCATGCTTCAGCACAGGTCTGCCGGCCCCTACTGTATGACAGATCGCACGCTGGGCACCTCAGATACCGATAAAGACATGTGGTCCTGGCCTTGAGGAAGGCTCAAGCTAGTGGGGCACAGAGACGTGTAAATAGAATACAGTGCAGTCATTTTCAGCAGAGGTGGGTGTAAAGGATTCTAGAAGGCCATAGAAGGCATGGTAAATCAGCCTGAGGGATTAGAGCAGGCTCACACAAGAAGTGACATGTGAGCTGAGTAAGAGCTTATTCAGAGGACAAAATGCCAGGATTTTCCTTAAATTCCCAGAGGGTCCCAAGTATGGTAGGTACCTCACTCTCACCATTAAAGATGTCTTCCCATACAATAGAAACTAGAAAGCGACACGCTGCGTTTCTCGGACACCCTCTGCTAACTAGGTGTTTGCACGTGACCTCGGTTTCGCCAGCGGACAGACTGGATGAGATCTGGAGGGCAGACACGAGTCACGTGAGGTGATAGGTATGGGATCCTCTACAGACCCTTGGCTCAGGGTCCCCTGTGAAGTCCCTGGTGAGAGGGGCTGAGCAGTGGGTCGTGGTGGTCATGGAGCTTCACGAGAACAGTTCTATTTTGTGGCGGGACATTTCTTCTTTATTTCTTCTTTATTTCCTGACCCTCCCAGCAGTTCTGTGTGCTACCTGATCCTATAATAAATGCCTTTCCACTTACGCCAGCTGGAGTAGGTTCTCTCTGCAACTGAGACCCCTGAGTATGGCATCAGGTTCTGCTTCCGTCTTCCCTCCACTATAGCACTGTGACTCAGTGGTTGGGAGCATTGATGCTGGCCTTAGAAAGACTTCGGTTCAAATCTCAGCCCTGTCATTTTCTACCAATGAGACCTTGGGACTGAGATTGGTTTCTCAGCCTATAAAATGGTGTAATTATAATATGTACTTCATGGCGTTGTTAAAAAGCTTGAATCAGACAATGTACATAAAACACATGCTACTAGACACATAGCAAGGCTGGATAGATGAGTGTTATTACTCTCCTTACAGCTTGGGTTTCTTTGCCAGCCAACCCAGTCTTCACACTGCTTGTGAAAAGTCAATTTAAGAGCAGACAAAGAGCATTCGTGGCATAAAAAAAGGAAACCTTGCCAGTCTGGAAGGTGAATTGAACAAGATGAAGCAGAACACAGGAGTAAATGCACAGACCTAGTCTCAGGTAAAGAAAATCTGAACAAAGACAGGAAGGCGGAGACACAGGGCTTGGTTGCAATATGTGTCAGACAGATCTGTGGGATTAGAAAATGAATCAGTGTGCATCATTAGCGTGATGTCACCAAGAAGCTAATATAGTCTTTGGCTGTATTAAGAGAGGTAAAGTGTAGAAAGAGGGAGGTGGAAACCCTATTCTACTCTGTCTTTTTTTTTATAATTTTATTTATTTATTTATTTTTCCCCCAAAGCCCCAGCAGATAGTCGTATGCCGTAGTGGCACATCCTTCTAGTTGCTGTATGTGGGACTCGGCCTCAGCATGGTGGGAGAAGCGGTGCGTCGGTGCGCGCCCGGGATCCGAACCCGGGCCGCCAGCAGCGGAGCGCGCGCACTCAACCGCTAAGCCACGGGGCCGGCCCTCTACTCTGTCTTGATCGGCCCACATCTGCAAAGCTGAATTTAACTCTGGGGAATCTCACCATGAGAGAGATGCACAGACTAGCTTGAGTTCAGAGAAGCCACCGGGATAATAGCTAACATTTATTGATCATTTACTATGTGCCAGAAGCCACTCCTAACCCATTCTTAGCTCTTCTCCCAGCAGCATAGACTTTGACTTGTAGAAGTTGCCGTGGGCTGTGCAGAGTCAGTCCTAATGACAGCCATGACAAGGATGGCAAATGTCTGGCGTTCGTGCCACTGCTCGCCCCTCCCAACCCAAGGCAGACATTACTACTCAATCACAGAACTTACTGAGTCCAAATGTGGCTTTCAAAATGTCCTCTTCACCCAACATTGCGCTCAGTCGAAGATGAATCCCCGTAGGCCAGTCCTTCACCACGTGGACAGGATGGGTGAGTGGCGACCATGCTGTGAACTGTGACCAACCTAAGCAGGGCTTGACCCTCTGTCAAAATGGGCTACAAGACATGGGAGAGAAGCCGGCAGGGCCTCCCAGGGCAGACACAGACCAGTCACTTGTCCCCAGCCCTGCAGCGGCAGAAACTTGGTGTTATTCATGGACCCAGAATGGATCAAGCTTTGTGGCAGAGACAATGCTGTATGTTTACCAAATCCCATTTCATTTTCTTCTTCCTGGGCACACAGGAAGACTACATTTCCCAGCCTCCCTTGCAGTTAAGTTGAGGTCATGTGACTGGGTCTGGCCAGTGGGTTATGAGCAGAATTGATATACATCCCCTCTAGGCCAGACCACAAAACCCCCTGGTTGAGTGATTATCCATGCCCTTTCTTCCCCTTCATCAGTGACCTTGGAGGCCATGTGTTGGGGACGGTGGCATTGCAAGATGGAAGGAGCCCAGATCCTGAGTCATTATTAGGAGGAAAGCTTCACAGGATGCTGCCCAACCCACATCAGACTGTGATATGAGCAAAAACTAACCTTTGCTGTGTAAGCTACCAAGATGTCAGAGTGTATTTGTTAATGCAGCAGAGCCTAGCCTAGCCTGACTGCAGAAGGTTAACACCTAGTGTCTCTCCAATGTGGTCTGGGACCACCAGCATTAGAATCACCCAAGAAGCTTGTTAGAATTGCACATTCTTGGCTCCACCTTGGAGGACCTGGAACTACAAATCCCAGGAAGGGCCCAGGAGTTTACAACTTTAGCAAGTAGTCTAGTGATTCTTATTCTCCCTGAAGTCTCGGAACCACTCACTGCTCAACCACACTCACAGGTGCCAGTTTATCACTTTATGGTGAGAAATAGAACTGTCGAGCAGAGCGGAGCCCTGGGGTCAGCTGGCCAGGACTGCCTTTTCCCATGGACATGTGTAAATGAGAGAAACTGAATTTCCACCTGAAGCCCTCTGGGGGCCCTGAAATCAGCCCCAGGGATTTGAGAAAGGGCATCTTCAGAGTCTCAGCGTGAGTCATGTGGCCTGAGACACCCCAGCCATCACTGCAGACTCGTCTGGGACATGTCCCACACAGACCACCTGGGGCACCTTCCTCCCCAGACCATGCTGGGAGCAGCTAAACAACGTCCTGCTCCTGGATCCACTCTCTTTAGACTCTGAAGACCACCTCTTCTACTTCCCCAGCCACTCCCCAGGCAGGAGCCAACATGGTGAATTAGGTGGTATCCTTGAGGCCATCCCAGGAGGATTCACCGAGTGCCTCAGTATCCCCTTACCCATCCATCTCCAGTGTTGGGGAGGGGGGCGGACGGGGGGAGGAATGCACACGCCTGTTGTGTATGTTGACTCTGAACTGTCCCTTGTCTTCAAGTGTGAAGGCGCCAGCTCGCCCGTCTGCTGACCACATGGGCTCCAGGGCACAAGATGGATTCGAGTCCAGCTCTGTCACTCACTGAAATGGAGCAAACTATCCGTCTTTCCAAACTGCAGGGTCCTCACCTGTCAAGCGGGGATAAAATAATCACTACCTATTATACAATAATCACCCCACGGTTGTTGTGATGGTTACACGACACATATCATTTGACAGCCCCAAGCCTTACCCCACATAGAGGGTGCTCAATAAAGTGTTGTAAGTGAGGCGCTCCATGTGTGATGTTTGTGACCAGGTATGTTTGTGGGACAAGGGGGTGGAGAGCATGGAGATTAAAAGCCTGCATTTTGAGGACTGAGAAGCCTCGATCTGAATTGTCAATTACCAACTGTGTGGCCTCACTTTCCATATCTATGAAATGGGAACAGTGATCCCTCTATCACAGGGTTGTTATAAAGATTAAAGAGTGAAATGAATGGAAGATGTGAATCTGTGTAGGTGTGTGTGTGTGTTCTGGTGCACAGTTGTGTGTGTGTGATAATATAATAGCTGACGTTTATTGGGTGCTTACTACATGCCAGGCACTGTTCTAGGCACTGTTCTGTATGAACTCATTAACCCTCACGACAATCCACGAGGCAGGAATTATATCACATTGAACAGCTATGGAAGTCGAGCCATAGGGTTTACACACGTTGACCAGAGCTCTCGCTGGTGGGGCATCAACAATCCCTCCATTTCTCCTCTAATGCCGCTTTCTCTCTCCCTGGCACTAAGAGGTGGGAGGGGCAGATGCAGCACCCCCCAGACTCTTGGTGGAGGCCGAGCTTGCTAACCAGCAGCAGCCCAGGGACTCACCTGGTCTCACCTCCCAAAGAGCTTACGTCCCGGGAGCTCCATGCAGTGCTCGGTGTGAAAGGGTGACAAATAGGGAAGACGCATAGGGTTGGCATGGGTTCTACAGAATCCCGGAGCCCTGAGAGGTCATTATGTCCAGGACCTGTCCTCATCCTCCAGCAGGACCAGGACTGATCTGATCTGACTTCACTGTGATCTCAAATGCATCCAAGGACTTGATAAAGTCGTTAAAATTGAGGCTGTCCTACCCTAGGACCCAGCAATTCTCTCCCAAGTTCACACCTTAGAAAAACACTTGTCCTGTGCACCTGGAGATATGGCCAGGAATGTTCACAGCAACGGTGATCACAAAACCGAAAACTGGATAAGCAAAGTGTGTTATAGCCACACTGTGGAATACTACACAGCACTGAAAATGAATGAACTGCAGCTGTGCAGCTTGAGGCATATTAGAAAATAAGTTGAGTAAAAAAGTTGCAAAATAAATACCTTTCTTTGTTTACCAATAAAACAAAACCCAGACTTTATGTTTTTAAAGAAAACAATGGAATGATAAACACAAAATTCAGATAGACTTACCCTTGGTAAGGAGCAAGGAATTACAACGACGGAGGCACACGCCAGAGTTTCAGTGGTTTGGGAATGTTCTGGTTCTTAGGTTGGGGTGGAAACACTGGTGTTCACTTTATTATCTTCATAACATATACATATATATACACACACATGCATACATATACACACACATATATATACTTTTATATGAATCAGATGAAATAAAAAGAGAGAAAAAGAAAATAAAACAACACCTTATTCTTGCATAGTGTCATACAAGCAATTTCATGTAAGAGTAACAGCAACAAATCCCCACACTGTTTGTCTGTTGAGTCCTGACCATCACATCAATCACAGCAAATATTCATATGACCCTCTGGACCAGGCTCTGCTCTGAACACTCTACATGTATTAACATATTTAACGTCCATGAAAACCCCATGAGCTTAGGTGCTATTATTATCTGCATTTTGCAGATGGGGAAACTGAGTCAGAGAGGTCACCTTGCCCAAGGACATGCACCTTCCAAGTGGCAGAGCCAGGATTCACACCCAGCCCACCCGGCTCCCGAGCCTGTGTCTTTAACCACTTGGCAGCACAGCCTGTCATTTGCCTCAATTAGCCTATTTACTCCTCACACTGGCCCTTCCAGGAGCAGGTTATTATCCCTATCTTCCAGAAGAGGAAACCAAGACTCCTCTGGCAGGCAGGGAGCACGTTCATATACTGCTTCCCTCTCCAGACCCATGGCAGACCCTGCTGACGGATCATGGCACAAACTCAGGTCCCCCCACTGCAGGCAGGTGCCATTAATCAGGCAGAGTCGGCCCACACCTTGAAACCTATCTGCCGCCCCTCAGCCGTATGTGACCTCTGCTTCTGCAGGTTCTCAGAGGCCCTCCCAGCACTTCTGTTGGGAAGAGCTCTGCCTGTCTTTCTCCACATCTCCCCTGGCCGTGGACAGCGCCTAACTGCCACCCGGGCACTCCTGGCCCCGAGGGGCTGGTCGTCCCTCTGTGCAGTGCTCCACTCTATTACAAATCGACACCGGCCTTGGACAAACCTCTGACGCCCCGTGCCTCAGTTTCCCCAAATGTGAACTGGACAAAAGTTGGCATGATCTGCCCCAAGCCATAAAGAACAACAGCTGTTCCCCGTGCTTTCTGCTCCTCCTGGAGGAAGAAGCCAATTAAAGACCAGACCCACTTGGGGCCGCCTTTCTGGAGAACGGAGACTTCGGGGCACTGCTGGCCTCGCCCCCAAGAGCCCGAGATTATACTGCAAGCGGCTCTTATGGCAGCGCATTGCAATAGATATTAATTGCTACATTAAATTCTATGATATTGCTTAAGAGGATGTTCATTTGATTTCCCTGCAACTGTGGTCAAGCTGATCTTTAATCGAAACTGACAGGCGCAATTTGAATCAGGTAGCAAACTCCTCTCTCTTTAAGGAAGCCAAGAACGGCATGAATATTAAATGGGTCAGGACAGTTGGCAACACTAATACAGTTTAAACCAGAACAAGCCTCAGCTACAGCTTTTAATTATTCATGCTCTCCTGGTAAGTCAGGCCCTGACAGCAGTGTCACCGGGAGTTCAGGAAACTTCCTCGACGTGACGTGAAAGACAAGGCGGGGGGCAAGGGGGGGGCAGCGTGGCCCAGGGTCCCACATTAGGCCAAGCTGTGTGAGGGTAATCTGACTAGGAGAAACATGCTTGTGGGCTGTCTTTGGCATCACGTAAATGCTGCATGCTAAATCAGGGAGAGACAGGGACAGAACTATAAAGATGCACAGCCAGATAGAGAGACAGGGGCATATGGGGGCATAGATCAAGGTCAGAGATGGAGACAGACTCACAAAGAGAGAGACATGCAGAGACAGAGAGAGACTGAAACTGAGCTAAAAGCAGAGACACGTGGAGACAGAGCCAGAAGTTACATCAGAGGCGCAGAGAGACGGAGCAGGGCCAGCAGGGAGGGGGCAGCTCAGAGCCTGAGCATCTGTCTGTGGGTACCAGGATGGGGGCCCAAACCATCAGAAGAAAGCAGAAACAACAGAACATGTCCCAGAGATAGTTGTCTGGGGACTGAGGGCAGAGCCTGCGTCACAGACACCAGCTCCTGGAACAGCAGAAGCTCCACTCAGCACGTCTTGGGATGAGCCAGGTCCATAAATCACTCGGGACGGGAAAAACCTATGTGCAGCCTTGGAAACAGCATCTGGCAGAGGAAATGGCAAGAGGGACGGTGAGAGGCCTGGGGGAGAGGAAGGACAGACAGACAGAGCAGACAGGACAGATCAGAGATGAAACAGACAGATGGAAGGGACGAGTCAGACAGATGGAAGAGACAGGAGAAAAGACCGAGAGAGATGGTCCTGGAGAGAGAGGCACAGAAACGTGGGAGAAATGCACACACGGAGACGGACAGAGAGAGACCCACGGGGAGAGAGTCGCAGGCAGCAAAGATTCAGAAAGAATTTCCTTTCCACACTAACCTTTGAAATGTGATTTGCAGGGAACTTGTGGTTCTTAAGAATAATGTGCCTTCTTAACGCGTGGGGCACTTACAGTCCACAAGACACCTTCCTGTCTGTTATGCCACCTCATCCTTGCCCCCTCCCCATACTCCCCAACTCTAGAGGGGCATTCTAGAACATTCATTCTCTAAAAACACTGCTCAGGACTGAGATACGCCGTATGATTAGCCCAATTGGTTAGTTATGAGGCATTTACCTAAATTCTCTCAAATTCTCTCTCCCTAGCTGTATTTTCTGACTGTACCGCCTCCTGAGTCGACGCACGTAATGTGGTGCACAGAACATAGGAGGAAGAGCCACTTTCAAGTTCCAGCCCTTGGGCATGGGAGCCTCAGTTTCCCCGTCTGGCCCCCGAAACTCAGCTGAGACAACGTGAGTGAAATTGTGAGGCCTGTACACGTGAGAGGAATGTCATGGCCCACAGCAGGACACGTCTGTTGTAGGTGCTTTGTAGAACTTGGGAAAGGGTGCCTGGATTGAGGTGCACGCCCCAAACCTCGTCCTCCCACAAATGCAGCCGAGGCAGGGTTCCCTTCCGCTTCCAAAAGCACAGGGTCTGTCCGGTTCCTCCTCACTGCGGCCAAGGCCTCCAGGGCCGCCCGGCATCGTTCTTCCGCGCAGACCCTGCGGCTGAAATTTGCATCCAGTCTCCCGGGGCGGGCTGATCTCCGGCGGAGAGGAAGGTAAATGGAAAGGCAGCGGGGGGCTTCCTGAACGTGTTTGCCCTCTGCAGCCCTTAACATTTACACACGCGGCGGAGGAGGGAAGCAGTCAGCACCCGAGGCGGGTGTACCAGCCAAGGAGGAGAGCCAAGCCTCCGGCTTGGCCAGGCCGGAGGAATGTACGAGGATTTTCAAGTGGTATCTCCTCTCTCTGGGGGCAAATATCACTGTCGCCTCCGAGGACGGGCAGCAAGCCCAGGTGGGCCTGGGGATGTGGGCACAGACTCTGGTGAGGAGTGCCTGCCTGGGCCCTTCCACCCAGGGGCCAGCCCTGGTGGAGGAAGAGTGGGTACCCGACACCCCCCCACACACGCTCAGTGTTCCCACCAGCCCCAGACGGCCAAGATCGTACAGCACAGTGTCCTGTCGCTGCCTTGACTCACACCTGCCCTGGTAAACAGGACAGGCAGCAGTGCCTGTTTCCTGACAGCTGAGGCCCGGAGAGGTGAAGTGACGTTCCGGAAGTCACACAGCAAGTTGTAGTGGAGCCAAGTCTCACATCTTCTTCCCCAGGGAGCAGCATCTCAGCCAAAGGCATTACCCCTTACGTCTGTCTTACGTCGGCCCAGGGCCCCTGAATTCGGGGCCAGGCCGTGTGCAAGGTGCTGGGGGTCAAAAAGGAGAACCTAAACCCATGCCTTGTCCTGTAAGATTTCACAGCTCAGTTGGGGGGACAGTGAGATGAACACCCTATGGCAGGACTGGACACACAATTGGGAGCCCAGTGCAAAGTGAAAATGTGGGGCCTCTTGTTTAAAATGTATGAAAGATTTCAAGAATGTGGCAGCAGATCATTCAACCAAGCATGGGGACCATCTGAGCTCAGGACCCAGTGTGACAGCACAGGGTGCTTGCCCATGATGCCGGCTCTGCCCCATGGCTATGGAAAAGGGTGATAATGGAGGTGTTTACAGAGGCCGTGGGGGTGCCGCAGGGCGGGTCAGACCGGGCACCAGGAATGTGGTGCAGTATAGACAAGAGCCTGGACAGACAGTCAAACAGATCCTGACTGTTGGACCTTGGGCAAGTTACTCAACCTCTCTGGGCCTCAGCCAGGATAATAGCTTATTGGCCTAAGTCGATATACAAAAAGCATTAACAGTCCTCGACACACAGCAAGACCGAGTAAACGATGACTATTGTCCTTTGTTACTGGTAACTATGAACAGGGTAACACACATGCAGCTCCTCCTTCTGAGGGGCCTCACGGTGCCCAGACAGCTCCACAGTGGAAGGGCCTCCATCTGCTGGGGGATTTTTCTAGAGTCTGAATCATGTTGGACATTATCTGGTATAAGGGGACGACATTAGGTATTAGCCAGAATTACTTCGTGCTGTAGGACAGAAGATACAGCCAGCACGCGGCGTCCATGCATTGGTTAAATTCCTTAGTTAAATATCGTTTAACCAATATTAACTGGGCACCTTGCAAGAGCCAGACACGGTGCTGGGTCTTCACACACATGAGAAGCGGCCAGCAGGGTCCCCTCACCCTCGTGGATCTCACAGGCTCGTTTTCACTGCTGCAGAGCCAAAATCTTGCTTTAATAAAGTAATAATAATGATAACTGTAAACAGTGTCAGTGACCATTTTATTGAGGACTTACTATATGCCAAACACTGCAAGGGCTCTCTTTGCATTGTCTTATCTTCATCCTCCCAAGGCTCCTATGAGGAAGTCAGTCTTGATAACGCCCTGTTACAAATGCAGACATTGAGACAGAGAGGTCAAGTCACTTGGCCAAGGTCACAAGCCTAGGTAAGTAACATTCATTCATTCAACGTGTATTTGTTGAGCATTTACTCCATGCTGAGGTCTCTGCTAAGGGAAACTGTAGTGAGCCAGACAGACTTGCCCTTGTTTTAGTGGGGGAGATAGACAATGAACTGGAAAAATAAATAAAACAAGATTATTACAGGCTTTAATTAGTGCAGAAAAGGGGGGAGGATGCTAAAGTAGAAAATAACACGTGATCTATTCATGGGGCCTAGATGGGTGCCAAGGGCATAGTAGGCACACAGTAAGTATTTGCTGACTGACTAAATGAAAAAGGAGGTCACATGGTATCATTCTTGCTGACATCTGAAGAATGAGAAAGAGCTAGTCAGGCAAGGAGTGGCTAGCTCCACATAGAGTGAACAGTATGTGCAAAGGCCCTGAGGTGGGAAGGGCTTGAGCTTATCAGAGGAACTGAAGGGAGGCCAGTGAGGCTGGAGTACGTTGAGCAGGGTAATGGATAGCATGAGATGAGGTCTAGAGATGTAGGTATGGATCAGATCTCTGGAGGCCACCAGGGTAAAGGAGTTTGGAATTTATCGCAAGGGCAATGGGAAGCCAATGAGTGAGAACGGGATAGTTATACGATCTTGCTTACATTTTAAGGAGATCACTATTGCCTTAGGGTGTGGTGGATTAAAGATGGCCACTAGTTCTCTGCTGCTCCTCTCATCAATAGGGGGAATCTATTTCTCTTCGCATTGACTCTGGCCCTTGACCTATTTGGACCAATAGAATGCAGCAGAAGTCATGCTATGTAATTTCTAAGACTGGGCCTTCAAAGGTCTGCAGCTTCCAGTTTTGCCACTTGGAACGCCCCCTCTTGAAACCCAGACAGCTTTGTGAGAAGCCCACGCTACGCAGAGCGGCACATGGAAAACGGGGGCGTTGCAGTTAACAGCCTGGCTGAGTTCCCATGTGCCTGCCAGGCCACGCCTCAGAGGGCTGCAATAAACACCCTGTGGAGTGGAAGAACCACTCGGCTGAGCCCAGTCACCCCGCAGACCTTCCAGAGACAAGTGGGTGTTGTTGTTTTAAGCCACTAAGTTTGGGGGCTGTTTATTACACAGCTATAGACACCCGAAACGTGGAGAACAGATTAAAGGCAGGCAAAAGCAGATGCAGAGACAGGATTTGAACCCAGAACTCAGTGACACCAGGATGCTGCTCCTGCCCACCGTGCTCGGTAACAGAAGTCTCTCTGATCGCTGGTGCCCGTCTACCTGCCTGTCTCTCAGACGCAGGTCCCACTCTCCTGCCAGCTCTGACTTCCACCAGCCCCTCCTGGTCCTGACCCTTCCCTGGGGACCCAGCTCGGCTGAGGCCTCTGAAGCCAGTGGGGCACGTGAGGATCCCCATCCATCCTGCCTTCACGGCCCTGCCTGCATCTTTTATCCCGGCCCCAGAGTCAGTGCTGGCCTCGGGGAGAGTTTCCTCCCTCCCACCGGCCCTGGGGAGCAGGCCGCTGCCCTCCCAGCTCTCCCCTGCACTCAGACATGACTCACTGACCTTTACGAGCCCGAGACTTGATGGGCCTGGTGTTTTATTAACCTAATAAAAAGGCAAGCTGGTTCAGGGGCTTAACATTTCTGGAGAGAGGAAGGCTCTGCCCCCCGGGCATTGGGAGGAAGAAATACTGTCTTGGGCCCTGCTCTCCCAGCACTGTTCTCCGGGACTTCTTACGGGCAGGCAAAGAGCAATTCATTGTGTTCCCCATCAAACAGCAGCAGCGAGCCACGAAGCTTAATTTAATTTTGTAATCAGTGGAAGTACAGGCAGAGGAAGACTGCTCACTGTTTTTTCCACTTTGCTTTTTAATAGGATATCTGACAGCACACATAATACAGTGGCTTTATGCAGTAAAGAACGTGCACGCACGCACATACACACGCATGGCGAGGTGGCTGCAGGAGAGAGACGAGAATCTGGGTTTTGGAGGCCAGAGACCTTCTCCCCTGCTCACTTTGTGGCTTTTGGATAAGTCACTTCACTTCTCTGTGCCTCTTTAGTTATCTAAGCTATTTTCCTTATCTTCTCAGATTTAGTGAAAATAATAGCTAGTGTTTACTGCAGGCTTAATTCAGATGCTAAGGAGTGTGGAGAGTGTCTCGTTGAATCTTAGTAATAAACCTACAAGGTAGCTACTGTTAGTGTTTCATTTTATAGAGGAGGGATCGAGGCACAGAATGGTGGAGTAACTTGCCCAAGGACACACAGCGTGGCAGAGCTGTGTATCAGGAGGGTTTTAGTTGCAAGCAACAGAAACTGACTCTAGATGTCTAAGCAGAAAAGATGGTCGTCCAAAGCGTGGTGAGTGGCCGGAGAACCAGCCTGAGGCTGAGCTTCCAAAACCACGCCACAGATGCGGAAGACTGCTCTGCCCCCTCTGCCGCTGCCAAGCACCAGGCCATGCTGTCTACACCATGGAGGGGAACTTGCCTTTCGTGCAGCACTCCTGGCTCCGGCACCGATGCCGCTTCTGCCCCAGGAACTCCACCTTGTACCCCTGCTGCCCCCAGAGCCAGCAGCCTCGACAGTCCTGCTCAACAGCAAAAGGCATTCCAGAGGAGCCCCCCTTCCCGATTTTCTCGCAATTTTCTCAGAGAGTCTGGTCAAGTGAGTTCGGCGGGTGGAACCCAGGTCATCTGCCAACTCCCCGGCTGCAAAGAGGGCTGGGAAAGCGAGAATTCTGGGTCCTCACTCGGAGACGCAGAGCATGTCGAACAGGAAGCTGCTCAAACACAGGACGATGGTCCAAGAACCCACGCAGCCAAAAACAAGAAAAATGCCTGCTCCCTCGGATTCACTCCGCGCAGCCTGGCCGAGAGCGTGCCCTTGACCTCATCAGATGAGGAGGCGGTGTGAGGAGCTCTGTCCAGTACAAGGGCCTTTTGTGGGGTGGGGCCAGGGGAGGGGAGACAGCACTGCACTGTGGTGGGAGCTGGGGAGGGACAGGGTAGTGTCCATGTGTGACCGCGGTCCTCACCCAGGGGAGTGATGCGCATTCAGTTCACCTTCAAATCCGGTCAATTTGGGCTCAACTAGCTCACAGTTAGTGATAATATGGACAGGCACCAGGAGGGAAACGCTTTTAGCACCATCCATGAAGATAACTGCATCCCAAGAACCTCATCTCTAGACGCGGCCACCCCCGGCCTGCCTTCCAGCCTCCCCAGCCCGCTCACCATCTCCTCAGCTCGTCCTGCTCTTTCTCACCTCGATGCTTTGCCACGTGATTTTCCCCTGCCCAGAATGCCTTCCCTTCTCTGTGTGGCCAGGTCCCATGCATTCTCAAAATAATCATAACAATAGTGTGCAGGTATATGCATTTAAAAAAATTTTTTCTACGTGCCAGGCATTGCTCTAAGTGTTTACATGTTAACTTATCTAATACAACAACCTATAAAATAAAGAAAATCATCATCCTCATTGTACAGGGGAGGAAATCCAGAAACAGAGAGGTTGAGTAACTTGCTTAATGACACACAACCAACAGTGATGGGGTTTGAAGCCAGTGCCCTGGCTCCAGAGGCCACGCCTGCCAGCACTATGCTACACGTCCACTCAAACAGCACCTCCTCTGTTAGACTTCCTAAAAGGGCTCCGTGGCAAGTCCGACCTTCCCTCCTCTGGGATCCCACAGGCCCCAGCCTGTTCCAGCAGGATCAGTTGCTTTCACTTCCGTGACCCACTTACATGGCTCTGCCGCCCCCACTAGGGCATGGAGCAGGGGCTAAGTGTGTGCTGTTTGTTTCTTAATCTCTGAGTCCCAGTACGTCACCCAGCCTGGTGCCTAGGAGATGCTCCATGCTTGCTGGATCAGTGGGTGAGTTTGTTGAGCAAATACACAGGGTAAAAACAAACCATGGCCAGAAGGTCTGAACTACTGAAGAGGGGCAAATGTTTCAAGACCCTCATTTCCTAAACCCCCTCCAACATCTGCAGACTCACCCCTGGGGCTGAGACCATCTTCTGAGGGCCTTGCCAGGAGTTGCTGTCACCCTGGCCGGATGGAGCCGCCTCCTTTACAGCAATCAAGCTTTAATTCTTTCAAACCATACGTATTGGGGACTTTTCATTAAGTAAGCCTGGCGACCCTCCCTATTAATTAGGATGGAAGAAAAAAAGGAAAGAAGAAATGACATTAACATTGACTAAGAACCTACTTTGACATGTTTCTTTTTTTTTTAAGTGGTTCTCAAACACTGTCTCTGGACCAGCTGCATTGGAATACCTGTGGAATTGTGAGTGTGTGTGTGTGCGCGCGCGCGGGTGTGTGTTTAACTACAGATCTGTGAGCTCCTTGCCATGGAAATTCTGGTTCAGGTGGACTAAGGTGGGCCTGGTACCTGCCTTTGTAGGTGACCCCTGGGATTTTCTCCTTCCAGCTGGGCTTGGGAACCAGCACTTTCTATCAGATTTCCCACCAGAACGCCACAAAGAGAGGCTTGTTAGTCCCTCTGCGCAGGTGGGGCTGGGGCAGTCAGGTGCTTCCCAAGGCCAGCAAGGTGTAGGTGGCAAGCCTGGGCTGCGACAGGTCTGCTTGATGAGAGAGAAAGAGAGAGAGAGATCTTTGCAGGAGTGGAATGCCCGGTGTAGAAGAAGAAAGTAAAAAGATTGAACGATAAGAGATGACCATCTCGTTTCCTCCTTCCCCAGTCGTGGGCAGCTCCTTCTCTTGGGTCAGCTCCTGGGCCCCAGCTCCCGTGACTGCTCTTATCCTTGGCTGAGACGACCTGCCCGTGCCGGCCTTGGTCCTCCCCTCCAGCCCATGTTACCCCCTGGGTCTGGAAGCCTGCTCTCCTGCCATCTGACTCCTGGCTGGCAGGCTGCTCCAACTCTGGTTCAGTTTTCACCCCCTACCCCCACTGCATCACCTGGCTCATAACAGCAGATACATGACAATGTCTTTAAGAGACTGTCCACTGTCTCAATGCCCAGCCCAGAGAACCCCCCTTTAAGAGTGAGCAGAGTGGTTGACCAGGGCAGAAGGGGGCTTATGTTATGAAACGTAAACCTAACAAGTGTTTGCACAGCACCTGCTATGACTCTCACAGAGAGAAGAGAGAGGGTCCCTGCCCTGGGAGTTCACCATCTTGCTGGGATTAAGACACTCTCAGAAAGAGAGAAAAACCCTCATGATCAAAGGCAGCATCCTATGACTCAAAGGAATGCTCAGACTGTGGGAAAGACATAGCCGGAAGCATCCCCACAAGCAGAGGGGGCACAGAAGCAGGACAGGGGAGTCCAAGTGGAATGCTTACCTGGGATTTCAGGATTTTAGTGGCTGATGTGACAGGGAGGCAGTTGGGGGTCCCAAGCCAGGGAAGTGGGATGAGTAATAAGAATATTTCATACTAACAGTGCTTAGTAGGGCCAGGCAGGACTCTAAGCCCTTTACATTGTCAACTTAAAAAGAAAATTTGCCTGTTATTTTATCTCAAAATGAGTTTATTCGGGAACAGCCAAAAGAATTGCAATTTGAGATGTGCATGCTGTGACAAACCACAGGCTAATCCAGCAAACGAAGAAGGGGAGCTGCCTTTACAGAGAAAAAAGGGGAGTAGGGAGGGGCTGTTCTACACGAAAATCCATTGGGGAAAAGTAACAGTTCAGGGCAGCAACGGCTTCTGGTTGGCTGAGCTGCAGCGTTTCTCATTGGCTGGGCTGTTGCCGGGTGGGGAGAGAAATCTTCCCTCAGTAGTAAAGTGGGTTTATTTCCTGTCTGAGATGCAAACGCCTGTCTCCTCCTGTTTGGTATAATTGACAATGTGTGATGGGGGTGAGAGCTCCCCCTACAGGCCTTCCCAACCCAATTTAGTTAAGATTTCTTTTATTAGTTTCCACAACATGTGTTACCACCTCACTTAATCCTCACAACAACCCAAGAGAGAGGCACCTATGAAGGTGAAGAAACTTGTCCAAGGTTGCACAGCTGAGGGAGCAGACCTGGAATCTGAGCACAGGCAGTCTGGCTCCAGGGTCCGTGTGTCCGACCACTCTGCTACATTCCCTCTCCGAGTGGAAAGGGACAAGTGGTGGAAAGTCCAGTGTGGATTTGGAATGGGTTCAGACTCCACTGTGGCTGCTACCTGGTGAGAAAGGAAGGGGAACAAGACTGGAGGCTGACCCTCCAGGTGGGGCCTGAGCAGAGAGGGCCATAGAGGGTGCTGGCGTAGGGAGTGTGGATCCTTCTGTGGATGGTAGATAGCTGTTGGCTGAGGGTGATGAATCTGGCCCCACTGTACAGGCTGCTCCAGGGTGGAGAAGGATGCAGGACATTTCTGCAAAGCAGGGGCAGGGGCAAGGGCATGCATGGGGAGCTGGGAGGGGATGCCAAGAAAATGTTGAAGACAGGCACTCCTGGAAAAGCCCCCTCCGACCCTTCTCCCTGGGACAGTCACCACTCCCTGCCACTGGCCAGCTGAGTGACTTTGGGCAAGTGGCTTTGCTCTCTGGCCGTCTGTAGAACGAGGGAAGACTGTAGGGATCAGACAAGGCCAGGACTGTCACGACTGAGCCTGGCAAACCGTGAGCGCTGTTCTAATAGGAGACGACGCTCCTGTGCCTGATGCCACTTTCCTCCCCATCATCTATCTGGTTGCTGATCTCCCTCCCATCTATTTTGAATCTCTCCTGTAGGCTTTTACCAGTATTTTTGTAGCAAGTGACCTGGAATGATTTTTGGATATAGGCAGGATCACAAATTATGGAGAAATAAATGAACACACTTTCAGCCTGTGCTTTGCATTTCCGCTTGGTCTCTGCCTCTGGCCGCAGACCCACCTGTCTCCTTAGCTGCATCTCTGCCTGGCCCCCCGCTTTGGCCTCGTGACCCTGCCCAGACCCCAGGCCCCTTCATGGAATACTAACCAGTCTCTCAAGGAGTCCATGGGGCTCTCGGCCACTCCCTGCTGCCTGGAATCTCCATGTCCAGCCCCACGCCTCCCACCTCCCCAGTGAGAGCGCATGGAAGAGACTGGAAGGAAGACCTCGTGGTGTGAGGTCACTGGTTCCATCCCTGGAAGGCAACTGGGGACCCCAGGGGGCCAGGCTCAGCCCTGGTTTGGCCTGAAAAACAAAACACAGGCCAGTGACCAAAGCAAGAAAGCAGCAAAGTGTTTTGAGGCATTTTTTGACAAAGGGGCAGAGGTCCAGGAGGCGGCTGAAGACATGGATTGGAGTAAGGAAAGATTCTCGGCTGGAGGTGCGGGCTCGGGAGTCATCTCCATAGAGGCTTACATTTAAAGTGGGATGCTTTTGCTATTTTGGTCTCATTGACTTGACTAATGTTGGAAATTAGCTGTTGCTAAACATTCATCACGATGCAAATAATCTTCAATATATCACATACCACATTCATTCACTGACGGTTACTGACAGAGTCCCCACTATGTGCCAGGCACTGGGGCTACTGGGGCCAATAAGACAGACACAGTGGCTGTGCCCTGGAGCTTAGAGTCGGGGGCGTGGGGGGTGCAGGTGCAATTACACGAATACTGGTTTAACTGCAATTGTGGAGACTGAGGAGTAGAGGAAGGATGTGGTGCTCTACCTGAGGGAACTAACCTTGGCCTGGGAGTGAAGGGCAGTTTCTCTGATGAAGTGACTTTTAAGCCAAGATTTAAAGAAGGAGTGGGAGTTGGCTAAGAAAGGAAGTAGTGGGGAAAGCATGCCAGCAGAGGGAACAGCATCTGCGAGGGCCCTGAGGCAGAGAGGAGTTTGGGATGAGGGAGAAATGAAACCAGGCCCACATGGTTGCCACACATTGAGCAAGAAGAGAGTCTGAGATGAGAGCTGAGTGGTAAGCTTGGCCATATCACACCGGGTCTTAGAGGCCATGATAAGGATTTTAGATTTCATCGTAGGAGCACTGGGGAGTCATTGAGGGTTTTAGATGAGGAGTGATGTGGTCAGATTTGTGCTTTAGAGGGATCCCCCTGTCTCTGCATGGAGAAGCAATTGGGGCAAGGGGATGTGAGGAGGCCTGAGTAGAGCTGCCTCTCGATCAGATCCCTGGTCTAGAGACATTTCTGTTTCATTCACTCAGCAGAAGTGCCTCTCATGCCTGCTCTGTGCCTCTTCCTCTACCTTCATCTTCTATTTCAGAGAAAGACAGCACCTTCTGCCCAGTGGTCCTAACCAGAAGCTGGGCGTTCCCATGGCTCTACCCCCCTCACCCCTGCATCCCTTCTACCTCCAGGTCCTGTCCCTTCCACCCCTCTCTCCTTCCCACTGCCAGCCCCCTCCCCCAGGCAGGCCACCCTTCTCTCCCATCTCAGGCACTGCCATGGCCCCCTGAGGCTCTCCCTGTCTTCAGGCTACCCCACTCCGATCCACCTCCACACCGGGATGACTCAAGCCCATTCCTCACCCTTCCCTCCTTTCTCATTGCCCCAGCGGGGCCACAAGCCCGTTATGACCTGCCCCGTTTGCCTCTGGAGCCTCATCTCCTGCTCCTCTTCCCCCTCCCGGCCCACCCCACACCCACCTCCACTCCTCTAGAGCTACTAAACCAATGTTCTGCTCTTTCTTGCCTCCCAGCCTTTGCATATGCTGTTCCCTCTGCCTGGAACACCATTTCCACTCTCCTTCACTTGGCTAGTTCCTCATATTTCAGGTCTCATCTTAATGTCATTCATTCATTCCTTCATTATTTTGACACATATTTTTTGACCTTTAAAATGTGCAAAGCCTTGGCTAGGCGCTAGGGATTTGGTGGGAATGAGATCAACATGGTCTCTGCCCTCAGGAGCTCATGCCCAGCCCCAGGGATGTAGAGCTGTGAGTCTGCGACGTGTGTCCACAGCTCGCAGATTTCTGCACATGGAACGTATAGCTTATTGTTACTGTGGGTTGTTTCCCCTCCCAGCCTGCAAGCCCTATAGGGACAGGGGTCAGAGCACCTGGTGCAGGTCTCAGCACATAGTAGGACCTCGTGTGCTATGTACACGGAGATGATTAAGACACAGTCCCTGCCCTGAGCGGGCAGACGTGAGGTTGCTTTGCACAGTTAGAGGAACTCCCTGCACACAGCCGGGCTGTGGGATCATCATTGCCAGCACTGTGTCTTCTCTGTGCAGACCCCGTCACCCACTAGCCCCATCCTCATGCTACCCTCCCAGCACCCCCCGCCCTTCACCTCACGTATGCAGGGCTGAAGAGCCGGGAGACCCACTTCCCTCCCAGGCTAGAGCTGGTGCCCTGCCACCCCCAGAAGCCCTGCTTTCCCATGTGAACTATTAATCAGAAAACCTGTTAATTAACCTGAATGTTAATCCACTCAAACTTGCATCCTGTGCCCAGCGGCTGAGGCGGGGGACTCGGCCCTCCTGCCCACCAGTCGCTCCCCTCTCCCTGTGCCGCCCAGTGGAATTGGACTTTTCCAGCCACCTGGGGGAAGAAACAGTTCAGTGCCCACTGTTGGAAGGGAACAAAAGAAGAAAATTACCCACCACGAGGAGAGGAGATGTGTGTTCACTCCTTAAACACAGAACTACCTTTATTCCCGCCCCAGCCCCACGCTGCTACCACTGGATCACAGACCAGGGTGCACAGGTGCCGCAGGTGGATGCTGGACCTTTTGACGTCCATTTGTGACAAGCTGCACCTGGTCCCCTGCCTTGTGCCCTTGCTTCTCATGGCTGGGGCTACTCAGAAACTGCTCGGCCCTCCCACAACCACGTCCTGGCCCCAGGTCTGCCCTAGATGGGGGGTCTGAGGGCCCAAGTATAGCCCGCTGGGCACTCTTAGACTAGCATGAGCTGCAGATTCTGCTTCTGCAAATGGAAATGAGAATGCCCACGGCTGGCGGGGGTGATGGTGGTGAGGGGATGGTCTGGTAAGCATTCAATGAGGTTACATGCGTACAGGCTCAGTACACAGCCGGGAGCATCTATATCCTTCCTTTGCCCTTTACCTTCTGCTGCTGATGTTTGATCCTGCCCCTTCAGGGTCAGGCCCACCCAGGTCCCCACCCTGTCCCCAGAAGGAAGAGTAGCAGGATGACACCTTGTCCTGCCCTGACACAGTGGCCTGAGGGACTCCTGTGGGCAGCCCTAAGATTCTCCATGCCAACCCGACCCAGCCAGGCAGCCCACAGCTGGCCCCAGGAACCTTCACATCCTTAAGCTGGAATCCTCCCATCCTTTCCACAGTGGCCAGTCCCTGGACCAGAGCCCTCCCATCCTCCACATTGGCCCAAGCCTGCCTTCCACTCTGCTATTGGCCAGTCAACTCTGTGGGGCTTCTGCCTTCGTTTCCAACCTTACATCTGCCTAGTTTCCAACCTTGGTCCTTGGTGGGGTCTTAGTTCCTGCCGCACCTCTGTGGCTCTCCTTCCCCAGGGCTGCCCTCTGTCCCCTTCTCAGGATTCTGCCTCTGGAAAGGAGAGCTCCATGGAGGGGGAGAGCATGGTAGGCAGCTGATGAAGCAGTGACTTGGGTTCTAAGTCTAGCTCCCCCTCAATAACCATGCAGCCTCGAGCAGGTCATTTCACCTCTATGGGGAAATACCCGCTTTACGGAGGGATGGAAGAATGAAAGATGATCATCCATGTGCGGCGCTTATATAGTGCCCGGTGCACAGGGCCGTAGTGCTAGCTGACACGTCTAATGTTCTGAGCGTTTTACACGCGTTAACTCACTTAGCTCGTGACCACCCTATGAGGTGGGTGCTGATACACTCCCATTTTACAGACAGTGAAACCAAGGCACAGAGAGGTTATGGAAGTTACCGAAAGCTACGCAGCCAGTAAGTGGGAATATTCGAACCAAGGGAGGCTGGCCTGAGAGTCTGTTCTGAATCACCACACTGCCTCTACCTTCTGCGTGGACACTGTCGTTTCCATTCTGGGTATTGTCATTCATGTTGTCAGGAGTCCTAACACCAAGGCTATCTGCCAGCCTTCTGAACTAGACCACCCCCTGGAATCCCTTGCTGCCCGCCCTGCGGATCAGAGCCCCCGTGACAGAGGCCTGCACATCTGCGTGTGGGAGGGAGTGCGTGTGCATCCTCTCGTGCCTCTGCCGGCCTGTGTGTGCAGACGCCACGAGCCGGAGGTCGACGGAGAAAAAGTCAGAGACAAAGAGATGTTGCTGCCAAATTCTCCTCGTCTCCAACTGAGAGAGAGAGAGAGAGAGAGAGCGCTGGAAAGAGGGGGGAGACAGAAATAAAGGGAAAGAGAAATAGCTCCATGTTTAGGAGACAATGTGCATTTGTGTGTGTGTGTGTGTGTGTGTGTGTGTGAGAAGGAGAGAGAGAGAGGTGAGGCCTGTGAGGGGGAGTAAGTATGAGTGTGTCTATAACTCCATGGTGGGTTTGTAGTGTGTGTGTGCATGCGTGAGAGGAACTGTAAATTTCAGAAGGTGTGCGGGAGACGGGCTGCCTATTTGTGTGTGAGTGTGTGGCTGTGTGTGCCCGGGGAAAGCGTGTGTGCATGTGAGCATCTGAGTGGGTCTGAGAGTGTGCACCTGTGAGCACGCTGGCTCCGTCAGCCGTGACAGTCCCACCTCAGGACAAATGGCACAATCAAGGCTGAGCTTCAAACCGGTCGTAGGTGACTTTGGCGGCAGGGCAGACAGGAGGGTGGGAGGAGAGGCTGCTGGAAGGACAAGACAAGGCAGGAGCTCACATGCTGGGGGAGTGGGCACATTGGCCACCTTCCACCGCCAGCCGTCCTGAAAGCCGTCCCAGCCAGCTGCATAGCAATCACAGAGCAGACTCCGAGACCCAGCGCAGCCTCCCCGGGGGCGCGAGGCCCAGCACACGCTCACAGGCACTGATATTTTATTGATTATATAACAGCCTGGAGGCAACTGTAGTTGGGGCAGCGAAAAAGCAATTTTCCTCCTCTTCTGCCTTTCCTCTGGACCTCCCCAGCGAGCTGAGGCCGGCCCTGCACAGGCAGCTGGGTCATGCGTGAAGCAGAGCAGAAGTCCCCGGGCTGGGTGACCCTCCTCAGATTTGTCTGGGTGCAGGTCCTGCTCTAGGGACAGGCGCCTGGTCAGCCCCCCTCTCCTTGCCCTGCCCAGGCCACGGAGCTGGGCATGCTTCCTGCTGGCCTTTCCATTTGGGGCAGAAATGGGGACGGCCAATCTGGGGACACCAGGTATGGGAGGCCAGGAAGGTGCAGGCAGGAGGCCCTCGCCTGATTCTGAAGCCAAAGCAAGTCAGCATCAGCATCAAGGGGCGGTGGTTGTTCACTTGGCCTCCACTTTCCCCACTGGCGCAGTGGGTGCAATCTCTCAGGATTATTGGGAGGCATCACTTATCCACCACCTGGTACAGGGTGGGAGCTCATGGAGCCCAGGGGTATGCAGCAGAAGTGAAGGAAGCACGGCTCAACCCAGGCTTGCCAAAGAGGAGATAATTACTGGTGTGCAGAATCCGAACTTAGTAAGCACTAGAGAAGGAGGAAGGTGGGCGCGCAGGGGTCAGTGCCTGGTGCATGACAAGTGCTCAGTCAGCATTTGTGGAGGACACACGCTGAGACACTGGATGTGCACAAGTTACGGAGGAAGCAGAGCCGAGAAGGGCGTCTGAGAACCACAGCGTCACAAGGGCCGGGACCACAGGAGTTATCTTTTAACGAGAATCTGGAAACTAGTGGGAGTTCACTGGATCGAATATTCCAGGCACAGGAAACAGCATTTTCAAAGGCCCCGGGGGTGAGCTGCTACCACGACCACCACTAACAGCAAGCCCTCGTTGGCGGTTTCTCGTGTGCCGGACGTCATTCTAAGGGCTCTCCATGTTTTCGCTCATTTACACCCTGAGTATGTGCTCCCATTTGCCCCATTTTGCAGATGAAGAAACTGAGACACAGAAGCAGTCATGGGACCTCGAGCACACAGAGCAGAAAGAGAAGTGTGTACTCAGCCAGGCCTCCAGCCCGGAGGAGATGCGGGAAGACGCCGTGAGCATCACGCTGAGGAGTTAGCTGGACGCCGTGGCCAGCGGGGAAAGATCAGTCTAAACTGAATGGAACACTCCGGTGGCCCGTGCGGAGGGTGGGTCGGAGGAGGCAAGACTGGAGGCAGGGTGGTGAGGGGCAGCTTCACAGGCGTCTTTTTCTTCGATGGGAGCCTCAGGCTCTGTAAGCAGGCACGCAGAAGGACAGTCCTGCTCAGCGTGGCTGCCACCAAGGCACTGTCACCCCCGTGAATGCTGCCCCAGCCCCGGGAGGCAGAATTTATAGTGCCCATTATATATATATATTAATCTGTATATAACTATATAGATTATAGTGATTACATAGATTATGTAGATCTAGATAAATTATACAGGTTACAGTTATATAGAATTACAGTGCACAGACAGGACTCTGAGGCTCTGGGAGCTCCAATGATTATCATGTAACTGGCATCTGGCAGAGATCAGACTCGGACCCAGGTCCCGTGACACTAAATTCTCTGGTCTACATCAGCTGTCTCCCCTACCATGGCTGCACCCCGTCTTGGCAGGTACTGTGTCCGTCTGACCCCCCAGGTACGTGGTGAGCCCCAATACGAACGTGTAGAATGAGCCAATGAATGAATGAATGAGTTTCCACTCGCGATGTTGGTCCCCTCTGGCTCTAGACAGCCCTCAGATTGTATCACAACGAGGACAAGAGAGGTCAGCCCTTGATTTTCCTCCATCCATCCAGGGATGATTCTCGGTATACGGAGACGACGGGGAGCTGGGTCAGGAGAGGTGGAGGCAGAGCAGGGAGCAGGGGCCCCTGTCCTGGTTACTGGACTCAAGCTGTCTATCACCCGGACCTCGAGCTAGGCCAGACGACCCAGCTCACCGCCTCCTCCAACTCCCAGGCTGGTGGGGAAGGCACCCCCTTGTAGCAAATACCAGCCCAGGCTGTGGGAAGGACCGAGGAGCTGCTCTGAGAAAGTGCTGGGCAGCTCCCAAGGTGGGTCCTTTGAACGAGGCGAGCCTGTTGGAAAGTGAAGGCATGAATCCTCGAGATTCAGGGAAATCTCACTCCTCCAGGACTGCTGTTCTGGAGGAAGCCAGTGCTGACTCGGAAACCCATCTCTGATACAATTTGAATGATGGAAGTGCTCTTTCCGAAGTATTTTTAAAATAAGATCATATCTACATATGAGGGAGAGAGAATGACAGATGGACGAGGTAGTCAGTGGAATATTTTTAATCCTGGAGTCAGGATTACATAACGATGGGAAGAGAAAAGCTAAGGCAGGTGGTGAGTCATCTGAAGAAAGATGGGAACAAGTCTCGCCCGAATCTCCCTTCCCACTCTGCCAGCATCTGCAGGTGCCGAGATCCACATCAAAGAGCCCAAGGAGTGGGCCCAGGGGTGGGGAAGAAGCAGGGTGGGGGCTGGCTCGGGGGCGGGGGGGTTCGCAGGTTTAGGGCCGGTGGAGAGGAAGCCAGGGCCCAGCCCAGCCCAGTCGCAAAGGCTGAGTCTTGGAAACACTCACCAATTTCCAGGAAATTGGAACAGGTCTTGGAGATATTTTCGAGTGAGTTCTTGGCTCCGCGCTACAGACACCGTGTCATCTTTGACTTCCTGTAATTTGCTGAAATGGGGGACTGTGAAGGCTCCATCTGAAGTTGCGGCCGCAGCCTGGGAGACACACTCTCTGAAGAGCCACCGTGACGGCTGACAGCACAAGGGCTCTTCTCCAGGTCTGTGGAGCACTTGCCACAAGCCGGCAGGTCCATGTGAAAGCAAGACGCTTTATATGGGGACTTAAAGAAGCTCATCTTGACTGTCAAGGAAGTAAAGCCAGAGGTGGGTGACAGAGGGAGGCTGCCATGCGTCCGCCCCTGGGGAACTTCCAGAAGAGAACATCTTCCATCTGGGCCCCAGTGGTCTGCAAAGTCATCTGCCTGAGGCAGGGGGCTGGACCAGATGGCCAGTCGAGGCTCCTTCATTCTCTCGAGTTCTTCAACTCTAGATGCGTTTCTGCTAAAAATACACGCAGCTGTCATGCCTCCCTTCTTCAGCAGACAACTCATCTGCCTTCCACCATTTCTAATAGCTACTGTTTAGTGAGTGTTCACCACTGTGCTTGCCGTGTATGATCCATTTAATCCACTAACCGCCCCACAAGATAAAGGCTGCCACTCCCATTTTACAGATGCAAAAACTGAGGCAAGGGTAATGGCTTAGCTGGGATTTTAACCCAGTCCGTGCGACTCATGCTCTTAACCCCGACAGCATGGAGCCTCATCCCACAGGTTTCATTGCTCCAGGACGGACCCTTCCCCAGGGTTTGGACCCCTGCAGTACGTTTGGCTGAAGCCAACAAGCAGCTATGGGTCCAGAGAGACAGCTGCTAGTTCCAGCCACAATTTTATCTGTCTATGATTCAGCCCACAAGCAGGCAAGAACTTGCCAGGAAAGTGGTCCCCACAACCCTGCCAGGCAAGCCAGCTACAGTCACTGTCTAGACTGCTCTTCAGAGCTCTTGACTGGACAAAGCAACAGACTGGGGAGGGAGAGGGGGCTAATCAAATCAGAGGCGCCTTACCTGTCTTATCAGGGGCCACTGCTGTTGGGAAACGAATCTCCTCTTTTTGTTGTTCCCGGGAGAGAAGCCCAGCAGCAGAGGCTGTGCAGGAGGCACGTCTGGTTTCTGCACTGGCCCAGGCTGCCCTCCAGCTTCATCTCATGCTGCTGAGAGAGGAGGGAGCTGGAGACCACAAGGGAGATGCCAGGTCAGACAGAGACGGAGACCACGAGAAAGATTCAAGAGTTAGAGAGAAAGAGACACCATGACAGAGAGACAGAAAGCCCAGAACAGATAAAGACAGAGGTAGAGATCATGAGAGACTCAAGAGTCACTGAGACCTAGACAGACAAATAAAAATGAGAGCAGACACCTGAGAGACGCAGAGCCCAGTCAATTAACAAATGTTTATCCATCCTCTCGTGTGCCAGGCACTGTTCTAAGCACTGAGGATACAGACGAGAGCAAGACAAAGCCTTGCTCTCACAGAGCTTCCTGTCTAGTGGTTGGGTGGGAGAGACAGACCATCCGCAAGGAAACCCCCAAACGTGATGATTTCAGAGAGCAAGAAGAAAATAAAATAGGATGAGGTGTTAGAAAAACTGAGAGCCCGGGAGACCGAAATACCAGGGAAAAGGCAGGAAATGTCATAGGGACCATGAGTAGACCAAGGAGGGTGGCAGGGAGGAGAGAGAGGAGGAGGGGTGGGGAAGAGGAGGAAGAGAAGAAGGAGGAGGAGGGGGAGATGGAGGAGGAGGGGGAGATGGGGAAAGAGCACGAGGGGGAGGGGGGGCAGAGAGAGAGAGAGGGAGAGAGAGATTGAGGAGATATAGGTAGAGAAACCACAAGAAAAATGACACCAGAGAAAACAAGAGATATGGAGGCCATGAGAGAGAAGCCAGCATCGTGAAGCCTGAGAAACCAAGACAAAGTGAGGGAGGAGATAAACACCATAGAGTCATATCTTGAATCAGGGAGCCTGAAGATAGCAACAGAATGAGAAAGGCATAAGCAGAGAAAATTAGAAACCTAGAGTCAGGAAGACAGAAACGCTGGACAGAAACCCGGAGACAGAGACAGAGACAGAGACAGAGACAGGAGAACGGAGAGAGAGACAGGGAGACTGTCACCATCGCTTATTGTGGAGATGGTTTTCTGAGCTGCCCCTAGACTCACGAACTCCAACCTTCTCATCGCCTTCTCATCGTTACGTTTATTATCCTCCCCGATGGGCCCCAAAGTTTAGAAGATATTTGTCTACCAAACAATCTGCATTGCATAAGGAATAATCAATTTGCTTTCCCATTTTTTATTCATCAAACACGTCTATAACTGGCAGTCGGAGCTTCAGAGCAGTGGGAGCTCGCTCATGTGGCCACACTGAGCTGCTGTACTTCCAGCCAAAAGCAAAGATATCTGCCATTTGAGCTTTGACGAGCCTCGTGCCGCCTGATCGCAGGTAAATGCATCCTTTGTGTTGAGTTTTGGGGGGTGCTGACAATAGTTCAAGGGACACAAAGAGAGGCCCCGCTGTCTTCACAGACCTCTGCGGATCCAAGGGCCCAGTTTTCAGATGACAGTGCTAGGAAGTTCCTTCGCCCTGCCCCGGCGCTGGGCTGCGCTACCTGAGCTGAGGTCCTGGTTAAGGTGGGCTCCTTCCTTAGGAGTGCATAGCCAGAAATGGATGCACACCATCTATCCGGATAGCCTTTTTACACACAAATTATAACTATTAAAATAGCAGTGTAAAAGCCTCCATTTAATCCTCTAGCTGCCGTCCTGGTTCTTGTTTTCCTCCAAAGCCAGGCTTGTCAAGGGAGGATGGTTCTTTTCTTCTGTCCTGCTATAACTTGGCTCATTTCTCTTGTATTTTTCTCAAACAATTCTCTGTAAGTCCTCCATTGTTTTCCAAATTGCCCAAGCCAATGAGTTTTTCAAACTCAAGTCTCTTTATCATTTAGTACTGTGGACACTGCTCTCCCATGGGAAATTTTCAGATGCTAGACTCAGGCCCAGATCTTAGGGTGAATGCAGGCTTGTCCATATATCCATAAGGGCATCTCAGGCCTCCCAGAATGACCCTGCCTGAGGCCAACCACTCATCCCTCTTGGTCTTGCTCTTTGTCTCTTGGCTGCCCCTG
Organism: Ceratotherium simum simum; assembly: GCF_057802395.1. Taxonomy (NCBI): domain Eukaryota; kingdom Metazoa; phylum Chordata; class Mammalia; order Perissodactyla; family Rhinocerotidae; genus Ceratotherium; species Ceratotherium simum. Next base: position 21,645,281 of record NC_141921.1, on the reverse strand, counting down.
TCAAATTTGAGCTCTAAAATGACCTCTGGAGACTGGTATTTCTTATTGTGTCCTCCTGGCCTGTGACCCTGACCATGCCCCAACTCTGTACCTGTGGGAAGAACTTGGTTTGAAGTTGTTACATAATGCCTTCCCAGGCTCTGACCCCGAGTCAGATTGTCCTTGGTTTGGTGTCTTGCTTGGCCCCATCGCAGCATTCTTTCAGGTTCCCCCGCAGCTCACTGCCTTGTCTGCTGGCTCATATTTTTCTCCCAGTGTCTTCAGTGGTAGGCACTCACAAGGCGTTATTCACTGCTCTCAGCAACTGCCCTCCTCATACCTTGCCCTCCCTCTGAGCACCAGCTGCGGTTGGAATAAACACAATGCCCAAATCAGCTCTATATCTCTATCGCTGATCTCCCACTCATGCATTTATTCTCTCTCTTCCTCACTTTGAAAAGTTTTTGCCCCACCTTCTGTTTCTGCCTATTAAGCTCTCATCATGCTTTAAGGCTCACTTCCTTCCTGTCCCCTGTTGCAGGGAGCCAGTTGGATAATACATGTAAGATCTCACAGGTCTCCCAACACATCCAGGAGCAGGCAGATAGATCTAAATCCTAGGGGATTCTCAGAAAAGAAGCACAGGGTGTGTGCCTTCTAGGCAAGGAAAACCGAAAGGATCAGAAGCCAGAGAGACACTGGGACAAACCAGGGATGAGAACAGGGGTGGGACAAAATAAGATACTCCTCCACTGCCATGGCCAGAGCTGAGGTTCCAGAAACTCAGTGTTTTGGGTGCCAGTCATGGTGCATGAGTGGGCACCATGTGAGTTAAAGGCACAAGGTCAGGGTAGACAATTTCTAACTTCTGCAAGGGGCCTCCCTATCATCAAGCTCAATAGCAACCTTCTCTCTCTCTCTCCTCTGTTCTCCCAGAGCACTTCATCTTATCACCATTCATATTTCACTTATAGTTGCTGCTTGTGCACAGGTGCTGTTTTTCTTCTATTGAAAGCATGAAATTTCACAAATATGGTAACATTAACTCTCCAATTGTATATTAAAATTAGGAGAAAATTCTACTTGAAGAAAGACTTAAATAAATGCAGTGTCAAGGGACAGATTTATTCCCTTTTCACTTTCAACCTTGTTTATAATTAATTTCTACTTGGAAATCTTGGGTTCATTTTTTTATTCAACAAACATTTACTGAGTGCCTATCATATGCCAGGTGCCATGCTAAGAGCTTGGGTGCCACAAGAAACGGATAAAGTCCCTGCTCTCTAGGAGCCTATGGTAAAGACAGAGAGACAGGTAAATAAGCAGTTATAAGGCAAGATGATAGGTGTTAAAACAGAGATATGTGCTGAGTGTTTGGGAAATACATAGTAAGGGCAGTCAGCCAAGACTTTGAGGGAGGTAATGGTCAGGGAAGGCAGGGGTAGTACCTTGCCTGAATCCTGAAGGGCATGAGGTAGTTGGAAAAGGGTAAGAGAAGAAGAGAGAATTTCAGTCAGAATGACTAACCCAGAGGAAAGGGAAAGCATGACACAAAAATCAGTGGAATGGCAGGTCGTTCAGAACGTCTAATAATAGACTGCATGGTGGAGTATGGTAGAGGAGAGATGAGAGGTGTGGCTGGCTGGTGAGGGGAACTGGAGTGAGATCATGAAGGGCCTTGTATTCAATACTAGACAGTTCATATCATGTATCCTTATGTTAAGGATCTCTACTCCTTGGAAGAGATTTAAGCAAGGAATGGCATGACTGGATTTGAGTGGTAAGTAGAACCCTTCTGGCCAATATGGAAACAAGTTAGGAAGACATTGCAGTAGCTCAGTGAAGACATGATAAAGGCTTGAGTGTAGGCAGTGAGGACAGAGAAAATGGATGAATTAAAATGACGTTGAGCACAAAGAGTCTCCAGGCTTCAAAGACTGGCTGGGTTGCAAATTTTCTTTGAACATGTCCTTGTGTCAGCAGCCCTCCTGGGTTGTATTTGCTCTTCCCCTGGGCTCTGGCTTTCAGGGCTAATGAGCAGCAGTGCACGCACCTCTATCCGATGGCTCCAGCACCTCATGGATTGACCAGCCTCTCTATTCAAACACACTGAAAATAATTTTTGCTTGCTCTTGGTTTTATTAGAATTGAGTGTCACTCCTGCCTTCTAGTTTCTCCAGTTAGGTCCAGACCAAATTCCATAGTCCAAAATGAAAACTGCAACTAACTTCAGGTTCACAACCCATCCCTACCCTCTTCTACCTTCCATTATTGCCTTTCCTCTCTTCTCATTGCTTCAAAGAGCACCGATGACAAATGCGGATGTTTGTACTCAATTCCATCCCTTCTTTGACTGTTTTCACCCAATCAGGATCGAAGTTTACCTTGGTTGCCAAGGGAAACCATGGTATTAGTTATCTATTTACACATCTCTGAGGCTCACCACCAGTGTGAAAGTTACTTTGCATTAAATTCTAAGGGAGTGCTCATTAACTCGATTATGATGGAAGAAATGGTTCTAATGCAAGCTACTCTTAAAGGAAACTTTTTTCCCTCTTCAATATTTTAGACATGTTTTGTAGAGTAGAATTAATTTTTAAAGAAAATTGCATGGTGTTTTTCTGGCAAGCAGAAATAGATTTAGGGGAGAAAGGGGAGAAAGATGGAGAAGACAGAGAGACAGAGAGAGAGAGGGAGAGAGGATGCCTGAGCACAGAGAAAGACAAAGATAAGTAGAGGAAGAATATGACAGAGACAGAGACAGAATGGGCACACATTACTTCCTATCAGGGTGGCTGTTTGCTGGTTGCTATCAAGCAACATTTTGAAGATAGTCTATGGAACAGATCATCAAAGCCACTTTTTTACACTTTATAAAACATACTAAGACTCTGTGACAACTGTAGTTTAGGGAAATGGCACCAGCACCAACTGTTGGTCCTCTAGCTTTTCACTCCTGGTTTCAATGCTTAGAAATCCCACTGTGACCTAAAACTTTCACTTTCTGCCCAGTATATGATATGTCTTGCTGCCATTAACCAGAATCATAACTCAATCAGGGCTGACATTTCATCTACCTTCCCTGTCCCCCTGTTCTAATTCGCTTTCCTTCCCAGCTTCAGAAATCCCAATGTTTTTCAGTCTCCCACTATTGAATACCATGATGAAGTTGGTAGCATAAATCTAGTTTCAGGGAGGAATGGAATAGGGCACGTGGAACTTCAGGACCCACAAGTTCCCAGAGAAATAACCATGTAAGTTTTGTGAAGTGCTGGTTCAGAACCACGGACAGCGATAGCCAGGCCAGCCCTCCTCCCTTCCTCTCTCCTCCAAACATTAGGTTTTGCTTTGGTGGAGAGTAGGGAAATTTAAACAGTTAGCACTGATGATGGATTATGAAGGAGGGGTTGGTAAGACATTCTATGGGGTCAAAATGTATTGAGAAGTTCATCTTCTGTATCTGGTTGCATTGACTTTTGCCAAGTTAGGGGTGTTGGCTCTGGGCCAGGCTCAGGATCATACAGCTAGTAATAACACACTTGGGATTCTGATCCATGTCTATCTAACTCCAACACCCGTGCTCTTCACCACAATGTAGAGGCTCTCTGTCTGGTCTGGGACCCCTTAACACAAAGGAATCGGCGTCACTAGTCTAGGAGGTTTCCTGTTGTGGAAATTTCCCAGATTCTGACCTTGTCTGATTTTATATTCTGTATTCTCTACGTCAACCCAGAAAAACTATCTCAGAGGAAAAAGAGGCTAAGAAAAAAGAATAAAATAGAAATTTTAAAACAGAAAAAACAAACACCCATAGCTCCTTCACCCTAACCCAGCCATTTTTCACTTCTGTGTATTATCTTTCAGCCCTTGTTGACACACTGACATATTTTCCATCATTGCAATCAAAGCAATTGTAGTATTTGCATTGTATTTTCATTTAGAGTCTTATGATAAACCTTTCCCCAAGTTGCTATACAGTCTCTGTAATGATCACTTTTAATGTTTATAATGTTCTAACAAATGGATGCACCATGATTTAGTAAACCACCCTTAATTGTTGAACATTTAGGTTATTTCCAGTTTTTTATTTTGCAGATTGTGCTATGATGAGCATTTTTATGTGGAAACCACATGGGGTGATAGAAAGAGCACAAGTCTGGAGTCAGACAGAATAGAGTTAAAACTCAGCTCTGCAATTTACCACTAGTGAGTTGAAAGAGTTCTCAGAGGTGTCATCATGGGGGAGGGGAATGGACATTGCCAAAGCCATGGGGTAAAGGACTGTGAGACAGAGACGGGCAACCCACAGAAACATGCAAAAGGAGGTGGGAGCTGCTGATGATAAACTTCCATGACTTTATAACTTTGCCACCTCAAGTCCAGGGCTGAGCAAAAGCAGTTCACTCAGAGGAAGGCACATAAAGGGGATGTTTGTCCTTTGGTGAAATACTCTGGACCCAGGGCCTGAATTGGGCAATACATGTATGAGATCAGCTGATTAAAATCTCCTTTGGGGGCCAGCCCCGTGGCTTGGCGGTTAAGTGCGCGCGCTCTGCTACTGGTGGCCCAAGTTCGGATCCCGGGTGCGCACGGACGCACCACTTGTCTGGCCGTGCTGAGGCAACATCCCACATACAGCAACTAGAAGGATGTGCAACTATGACATACAACTAGCTACTGGGGCCTTGGGGAGAAAAAGGGGAAAAAAGGAGGAGAATTGGCAATAGATGTTAGCTCAGGGCCCGTCTTCCTCAGCAGAAAGAGGAGGATTGGCATGGATGTTGGCTCAGGGCTGATCTTCCTCACCAAAAAAAAAAAAAAAAAATCTCCTTTGAAGATGTATGGTGAGATTAGGAAGCTAAGAAACACTTCCTCCCCCCACCCCCACCCCCATTCTTCTGGGCTCAATACCCTAGTGCTAAAACCCTGTGTCCCTTCTCTGCTCCAGATCAACCTTCTCTGAACTCTTTCTTCCTGCAAGCCCAAAGACATATCCTGCTTCCTCCATCTTCTGGAGCCACCAACATACCTATGAACCTTGATCACGGCTACCAGACAAGACTCAATCTCCCTAGCTCCTCCTGCCTCTTTCTCCCAAAGGGTAATCTCACAGGCTCCTTTATTATAATCTCTTCTGCTGCTCCATGAGGGTGGATAAGCCATGGAGTTCTAGAATCTTCCATGGTTTCAGTCATTGCCCTTGCTTTAGAGAGCCTGGCATCCTGGTGGGATGGTCTCTGGGCTCTTTAGATGACCTCTGTGTGTCCTCCTTGACTTTTGGGGGTGGACCTACCTGTCTCCAGCACCAAGTCTGAAGGTGCATCTAGAGAAGGTCATTAAATAGGTCAGAACCAGTTGGCCATTCAAGTGCTTCAAACTCTAGAGGGTAATTCTGTTCCCAGGACACCTCCAGACTGAGCAACTCCTTCAGCAGTGTGGCCCCTTCTCCACACGTGTATAGTGAAGGGAGGTCACCCTCACACCTGGATCCAAATCTCCATAGTCAACTCTACCTGAGGTGCGGGGTCGACAAAGGGGTGGAAGGAGAATAGGAGCCTGGGCCCAGCCCGCCCACCCAATTCCTTCAAGAAAGCACCCTGCCCCCTCCCCCCAGCACGTCCATGCAATTTCCGGTACCTGGCCGAATTGGTAGGCTGAGGTCTCAGAGCCCTGGGGAGCCAGAAGGCCTTGTCAGGGGAAAGATGCTGACCAGCCCCTTCTCCTAGGCTGTCAGGGCTACTCAACATCAGGGCAGTTAATGGGGAACACAAAACCCATTTAAAAGCTACATTTACCACTTGGCTGGTTCCATCACAGTGTGTAATATCCAGGTGTCACACCTCCTCTCAAAATGTCTGTCTCAATGCTTTCCCGAGCTTCCGGGGTTAGGAAGTCAGTGCCAAGACCCACCTGAGGAGGACTCCCCCACCCCCGCTCCACCCCAGCCTCACAGCAGGCTCTCTGCAGGCTCCAGAGGTAAGAAGCAGCTGGAAAAGGAAGGTTCTGGGGCTGGGCACAACAGTGGATGCTACAGGCACACGGCTTTCCTCATTGGACAGGAGGATTTTTTTGCTCCCTGCCAAGACAGCTACAGTGCCAATCCCACACCCCACCCACATCTGAGAATCTGGATGCCAATAGGGCATGATCTACTGGGTTGAGACCTCAGTTTCCCCAATTCTCCCTTAAAGTTCAAATGAGCAGGACAACTTGCCACAGCTTCCTGACACGAGCATATCCTATTACTGCCCTTGAATCTCTCTTGCTAAGGATCTGACTGGAGGCAGAAGGAAAGCCGGAGGTTCCATGTGATAAGACCCACAGCCCTCTCCTCTCTTGCTGTCCACCTACCCCAGGCTCTGCCATCAATGCTGCCCCACCCCAGCCATCAAAGCATTTTATGTCTCGTAAGCCAGAAGTGTCTTCACTTCCTTGCCCCTGACCGGCCGTGTGCCGTGTGTGATCTGTGAGCACACAGTCTTTACTCTAAAGTGTAATTTTGAGACTTTCAAGGGAGCTCACACTGTGATTGCCAAAAGCGACTCTCTTTTTATTCAGCCAATAAATATTTTGTGAGCACCTAGTATGTATTAGGCACTGTACTTGGCCCGAAGACTCAGTACTGAGCAAAGCTTGCAGTTTAGAAGTAGACACAGGCAGAAAGCGAGCAATCACACAGATACCTAATTACACATTGGGGCATGTGCTACGAAAGAAAAGCGCAAGGATCCCTGAGAGCAAATAACGGGGGTCTTGACCTGGACCTGGGGTTAAGGAAAATCTTCAAAGCAGCCCATTGAGGGAAGCATCTTTGTCTGTCTTTGTTCCCAGTGCCCTGCAGTGTCCGACACACAGAAACCTTCTCTGGTCATGTTTGTGAAGTGACTAAAGAATGCTTCTTTTCACCTCTCCATCATGGTCTCCAACACCTGCTCCATCCTCCCAGCCACAATCATCTGGCCTCTGTAGCCAGTCTCAAATCTGACTTAACCCAAACAGTGTCAGCCTTGCAGCAGAATCAGGTCTGGCTGTCCCTCACTCCTCCCACGTAAGTGGCGTAGGCACCCTTTCAGTGAGCCTGAGAAGAAAGCTGTTTCTTGGAGATGAGCAAAGGATCCACCTCCCTCCCACTCTGACACTTCCCGGCTCTCTCCTCTCAACATGCACGGCCAACTGACATTTCTCCAGAGGAGGCCTGGTGAACATGTCAGCTCAGGTTGGAGAAGGAGGCTTCTGCTGTGCGGGCCTCCCCCAGGCAGGGCGCTGGGAATCCGGACTTCCTAATGGCCAACAGCTCCTCCAGGGTCAGCCACTCCCAGGGCAAAGAGCAGCTAGTTCCCATCCTTTGCATAAAGCCAGCCTGCTGATGCTGGGGAAGTGAGGGAGGCCCATCTCCCAGCAGGTGCTAGAAATGTTCAGGGTTGCTGCAGCCCTGTGTCAGGTGGATCTCGATGGCACAAGAGGCTACCCTGTGAGGACGTCTGGTGCCCACACATCTGGTCACTCCCGACGGCATCTATGGGGCTGCCCATACCACCTGCTCAGTGGGCCTCTCTCCATCTTGCACACAACTGGGTCACAGTGTAAACAGAGGGCCCGGCTTCTGCCTCTGCAGCCAGAGGCCGCCAGAGCTCTGCCCACACAAGTGCACAGCCCCAGACGGGGTGGAAAAGCATGAAACGTACTGTACTGGGGGTCAGGAGACCCAGGGCCAAGTCCAGGCAGCCTTAACTCACTGCGTAACCTTGGAAGTGCTCTCCCTTCTCGGAGCCTCAGATCTCCTCAATGAGTGAGGGGTGAGGCTAAATCAGTGGCTTTCCAATGGTTTTCCATGGGCCCTAGCGTCCCCTAAAGGCAACAGGAGGCCGAGGAGCAAAGATGTGAGCTCTATGCAACAAGACGTCAACCAAAGCAGCCCCTCTTTTACGTGCTTTGTATATAGAGCTTCTGCAGAAAAGTTTCACTTAGGAAAAAAAAAGTTCCGTGGCCAAGAGCAAGTTTGAAAACCACTAGAACGACAGTCCCTAAGGCTGCTTCTAGCTCTGACATTTTATGATTTATGAGTAAATAAAATAAGATATATGAAACGGCCTGGAACACGGTAGGGATGCGATCACTTGGCTCCAATATTACTGCTCTGGTCTACGTGTGTCATGGGAGCCCCTCATTAACGCTCGGCTGAAACCCAGAGACCAGGCCTCCCCCATTTCCTGATTTTCCAGTTGAGGAACCACACTTGGAGAGGCTCCATAATTATGTGTTGGTGGATAAATGTAGGAAAAAAGGAAGGGAGAGAGTGCAGGAGAGAGAGGAAGGAGCGAGGGAAGTGTAGATGCCAGAAGCAGGGCCTAGGAGCCCTCAGGTGCTCAGGTTCCAGGAGAAAAGGGGGGAGACCCCAGGCCCTGGCTGCCAGCTCCGTCACTTAGGCCTCACACACTGGTTGCCATGGAGATGGGGCAGCATGGGCCCACGGCACTGGTCACCCCACCAGAGGCAGCCTCTGCTCCTCTTGACTTTACCCAGTTTAAGAGGGCATGGGGGGCGGAATTTTGCACTGCTCTCGCCCCATCTCCCCATTGCTTCCTCACTGTCCCCTCGCTCGCCTTCAGGACTTCCCTGGGCAGCCAGAGGCCAGCTCTCCTTTGGATGGAGGTCCTGGCACAGGGTGCAGGCTCATGTGGTACTTGAGTGGATGGGGGGAATAGGGCAGACTTCATCAGAGAAGGCAGGTCAGGACGGCTGGGTGGGGAGGTGGGACGTGATCCCGTGAGCAGGGGAATGACGTGATCAGAGCAGAGGTTGACGAGGTGCGTCTGCCAAGCTGTGGAGGGTGGAGCGGAGGGCAGAGGTGGCAGGCGGGAGACCAGGCTGCTGGAGTAATTCAAGTGAGAGAAAGTGAAGGCCTGGCACAGGACAGTGCCAGGGGAATGGACCGAAAGAATGAGCCCCGGAGTTACCAGCCGGCAGCAGAAACTGGATTTGTCACTTGGATCAAAAATCTTGGAACCTCAGAGCATAAAGGAATCTTCGAGATTTCCTAGTCTGGCTTTTCCCCAAATGCCTTCCCTGGATAACTGGCCCCACAAGAGGCTTGCCTAGAAAGACATCCAGAGTCAAGGCAGCTTTGGAAATGCCCAGCACGGGAGCCCTGTCCTGAAGACTCAGGATGCACAGTAGCTTAAAAAAGGCTCAGACAGGCTCTGCTGTAAAACTCTTATCGTAACATCGTTTAACTCAACTTTGTATCCTCACGGGGGTCCTAATATAAAGAAACTTATTGTAACTTTGTTTAACCCAACTTTATATTTTAACTTTGACCACGGAGCTTCCCCATCCCCCTCAGTAACATCTATTTACACCTTCTGGAACATTAGGAAATCACTGATCTAGTCAACCATGTCTCACACACACCGTGCACGACGGTGGGGAGAAGATTCAAGATGTGGAGCGGTCCCGGAGACAACCAGTCTCCAACTCAGCATCCCACCTCTGGGGGTCAATCCTAAGGAACGTGTGCTTAACATGGAAATAACCACGTGTGACGTCACATCTAAACTATGAAAGTAGTAAAATATCTAAAAATGTAACGTGGCTAAGTAAACTATGGTATAATTCCTCGATGGAACTTTTGCACTATGATTATCAATATTATATAGTTACACAGGAAATCATTTAAGATTGAATAAACTGTAAGAATTGTTAGACTATAGTTTGTTAAAAAGAAAAATATGTACAAGAAAAATAAAGATAGGAAGGAAATACACACTAGATTTTTTTTTAACTTGAAGTTTCTCTGGAATGGCAAATTCAACGTTTCTGGTCATAGAAATAAACAATCTGTCTATAATAAGTGGCAACTGGCTTGTACATCAGTCTCCTGTGAGTCTAGTCAGTTGGAGTTGGTTCCCTGAGTCTCATCCCCTGCAGGCACGTGGAGTATCTGAACATGCAGGGCTGAACCCTGGTGTCCCTGTCAAAGTATGGCCGCTAATGAGAGCCATCCAGAATAGCCACTTATCTCCCTGTCTGACATCCTCGTCTCACATTCTCTACTTCACCAGGCAAACAGGGCTTGGGACAAGGAATAATGGGAGCATCTGAAGCATGGAACTTGACTCTGAGTGAGCCCTCTAGGAGATTTCTACATTGTTTGGTTTTCAACTTTGGCTGCATATGGGACTCAACTAAAAAACCTAAAAAAATACCGACACACAGGTCCCACCCTCAGATACTCTGATTTAGTTGGTCTGGAGTGTGGTCTGAGCGTCGAGGTGATTCCAGTGTGCACGAGGGTTGAGAACGCTGGTGTGAGCCGCCCGTGGACCTGGGCTGAAACTGAAGGAATGGACGCTTCGTCACTTCCTAGGGGCTCGACTTGAAGTTGACACTGAAGGCTGCGGGGCACAGAGGGGGCGCCTCTCGGGGCCTGGGGTCAACGGCCTGGGAGGGGCATGTAGGTCAGGCCTTGGGGAAACTCCGGCTTCCCGCAGAGGGCTCCCAGGTCAGGCAGGTGGCCGGTCCCCGAGAGGCCAGTCTCCCCGACATTCCGGGTTTGGGAGAAGGCGTGCGGCCCTCGGGGCCCTGGCGCCCGTGCTTTTCAAATGAAGACGTTGCCGCTCGCCAAGTGGACGGTTTGTAGGGCTAAATGACTTAATACTTTTGGAGCACAAGGAACAAAACTGCCGCGAGACACTGCTGTTTCCCCGCCGTAATTGATGGGGCTCACTCTTTTCCGCCGTGAAAGCGCAGGCTGCGGCTATTTTTCTTTTTTTAACCAAACACCGCTGAATGTGAAACATCGATTTTTTTAAACTGGGTTTCAAACTGAGAAATGTCTTGATCCCGGAAGTCAATCACCTTGAGCGTCACAGCAACTTCTGTAGGGGCCACTGTAGGACGGACGAGGCTCCAGAGGAGCTGGTTTCCCATGCCCTCCTCCTCCCCCACCCAGCAGTGACCGCCGCAAGGAGAGGGACCTTCCAGGACTTCTGAGGGGCACGTGAGGACCACCCCCTGCCTTGTGTGGCTGTCAGCTTCTCTTCTGGAGGGTCCAAGGAGCCCCTCACTGCCCTTCCAACCACACCCATGCCCTGAGCACATGGTGACCCAGGCAGGAGGGACACTTAGAACATCTGCCCCTTGGGTCACTAAGACCACCACGTACAGTTGTGCTGGTTGCTCACTGCACAACCCTAGGGAATGTGTCCCCATAATGCTGCTCACCTGCTATTTAAAATCAGCTCATGACAACTCTCCCATTGCCTGCAGGCAATGTCCAAACTCTTCAGTGTGGCTCCCAGGGCCCAGCCCGGCCTTCTTGTCCTGCCACCTCAGCTTTCTCCCCCTCCATCTCTAGCTCTGGCCTCGTGGATTTATGTCCCTTGCCCAAAGAAGCATGTTTTCTCTGGCCGTGTCTTCCCCACACGCTGTGCTCTCTGCCTGCGACACCCTCCTCCCTTCCCTCCCCACCTCCTCAGGCAAACTCTACTCTTCCTCCAGCTCTCAACTAAAACATCACTTCCTCTAGGAAGCCTTCCCTGACTCCCACACCCTGTTGGGTCCCGTCCCATGTGCTCCGTGGCACCTTTTACTTCCGTTGGCACAGCTGTCACCTCATGTAGTTGTAATTTACTCTTGTCTCCAGAGTGGAAGCTTCCAAGGGCAGGAACTGTGGTCTCTTGTTCACTGTCATCTCTCCAACATGGACCCAGACACTGTGTGTGGCAGGGGCTCAATTAACTTACTCTGAAGGAAGGAAGGAATGAACGAGGAGCTGTGGTTGAAGGCCCCTCGCCTAACGTGTGGTGCAGTCTCCCTCACCTCCCGTCAGGTTTGCTCAATCTGTACCTTGGTTTCCCTCATTAGAGCAGGAGCCTGCCTGCCCCAAACTCTGCCCTTCTCGACTGAGGCTCTGGGACCCACCAAGCCCTTTCCTGTCCCCTCTCTTGGGGAAGAGCAGACACCAGTGTCCTCGTCCCCATAGGGCCAGTCGCCAGTTGCACATGGAGTCATTTGATCATAGCCGAGACGCCGATGCCCCTGACTTGAGCTCTGGCTGTGCTCCCAGGTCCCTAGACTCTCGCTGCCGTACCCCACCCTTGAGGTCACGGGAGCAAAGAGCCACGTGCTTTACAGAGTTGTCTCATTTAAACTGCACAACAACCCTTTGAAGTAGGTGTTGTGGTTATTATACCCATTTTATAGATGAGGAAAATGAGAACAGAGGGGTTAAGCGACTTGCCCGATGTCACACAGTGAGTAGCGGCGGTGCTGGAATTTGAACACAGGGCAGACTGACTCCAGAGCTTTCACCTTACGTGGATATTCCCTGAACTAAGCTCAAATTTGCCACACAGTGCTGGGCTCAGGCCCTTAGACGGTGGACTGTCCCTCCAGGGGCCACCTTCCTGCCCTCACCTCCACCGGTGTCCACTGGCTCTGTGGAGGAGGCCCCGGCAGGTCTCTGGCCTGGGGGGGGATAGTTCCCCTGTCTCCCCAGAGGGGCCTGCAGTGCCCCATCTTGTCCTCTCAGCCTGTGTCCCTCCTCCCAGCTTCCAGCAGGCACGGAAGACGGCTGTTCACCACCACTCCCAGGGCGATCCTTCAGAGGCAGCCACGGTGCCCCTCAATCTTCCTCTTGGTGTCACCACACTTTCTCAGCACAGGCAGTGTCACCTTGGACTGGGAAGGCACAAACAGTCCTGCAGTCACAGGGAAAAATAGGCAGAGAAATTGCATTTCCGCCGAGACCATTGTGAAGCATGAATGACTTGCCTCTTTGGGGTTGAACTGCCTTAGCTGTGTCTTGCAGGACCAAGGTTCCATTTTTGTTGAAACATTGAGGGCGACTGGTGCAGGAGACGGAGCTGACTGGGAGAAAGAATACCTGGGCCAATCCCAGCGTTGTCATCAGCCTGTCTAAAAACCTTCAGTGGCTCTTTTTGCATTTAGGATGACTTCCAAACTCCTTGAGATGGGGGACAAGACCCTGCACCATCAGGGCCCAGCCGTTTCTCATGTATCACTCTTCTCCGGAATGTTCCGCTCCAGCCACAATGAAGGCTGTGCACTCTCTCCTACCTCTGACCCTCATAGAAGTCCCTGGAGCTGTCTTTTTCCTCCCCCTGTGCTCAGAAAACCCTTATCACACATCAGCCTAAATGTCACTTCATCCAGGAAGTATTCTGTTATCATCACCCCTAGATGAGGTCAGGTTGTTGATGCTCCTCTAGTGGAGCATGTATGAGTATTTAATGTATTTTTCTTGTTCAATCGTCTAATGATCTACAATGTAAGCTTCAAGAGGACTGCACATATCTGTCTTGCTCACTAGTTGCTCTGGCACCTAGCACAGTGCCTGACACACAGTAGGAGTTCTAAAAGCATATACTGCATAAGTGGGTGAATAAACAAATCAGCCAGGATTCTTAGTTGCAAGCAACGAAACCAATCATGCCTGATTTAAGGAGAAAAACAACTTATTAGAGGGCTGTTGAGCAGCTCACAGAATCACAGCAAGTTCTGGAGGACCAGGCTCAGGGTCACAGAGCAGAACAATGGCCAGTCACCCAACAGCACTCGTTTGGTGAGGACACCACTGCCACATTCCGTGAGAGCAAGCCCCTGCAGCTGAGACCACCACCAGCCCCGACCACAGACCCATGACACCCCCCAGCAGCAGTGCTGCCCCTGCTCCTCTTGAAACGTGAACTTGCTGCCCCCCCCACCCCCACCCCACCGCCCAAGCCACTCTTTCATGTTATTACTCTTGATTGACAGACTGAGGCTGGTGGCCTGCTCGGCAGAGCCTGTGTCGTGTGCCCACACCCTAGCTGCAAGGGATCCTGGGAAAGGGAGTCCTTGGCATTTTCATTTTCTTGAGTGGGGGATGGGCTCTGTTTCCCATCAAGACTCATTGGGTGGGGAATTCCTAGGAGTGGGGTACACATGCTGAGTAGTTCACAAGAGTGGAAACCTCTACCACAACGATCAAATGAACGAACCAATATGGCAAAGGCCTCGGGCAATTTCCCTCCCTTGTCGCTGCCTCAGTTTCCTCATCTGTGAAAGTAAACCATCTTAGTCTTTCAGTTCCCCTCTGGCACTAACATTCTGTGATTCTTGTGTTGCGTTATTTATCTGTCCACAACCTGATGGCACAGAGGACACAATCTGATCAGGGAGAGGAGAATCCCCCTAAAGTTCCTTTAGTCAGCACAGCCTGGGTTATGCCACAGTAACAAATTAACCTCCAAATCCCGGGGACTGAACATGCCAGAAGAGACAGCTGCCACAAGAAGGGGCTTTCCTTCCTGGAAAAGGGGGGCTTTTTCACCCCCTGCTCTTGGTCCTTTCCTCAGCTCATAGGAAGCAGCGTTGCCTTGAATTCTTCTGAAGGAGCATTGGGTCAGAAAGCTAAAGAAGAAACTAGCTGTTCCACCAAAGAGGTCAAGTTCAAAGGCAGGTAGCTTCACAGAGGCGGGTGTATCAGCAGTAAAATGATGATGATTCGTTCCTTTATTCATCCACTCATTGAAGAAATATTTACGGAGCATCCGCTATGCAACAGGTACTGTGCCAATCACTGGGGAATGACGGTGAACAAGACAGGAAAGGTCCATGCCCTCAGTGAGCTTATATTCTAGTGGGGACGAGAGACAAGAAATAGGTAAATAAATCCTTGAGCAAGATGCTTTCAGATGACGATCAGTGCTGTCAAGGCATTAAACAGAGAGGAGCAGCAGAGCAGCCAGTGCCTGGGTGAGGGGCGTTTTAGTGAGGGGCGGCGGTCAGGGAAGACCCCTCTGAGAGGACACGTAAGCTGAAACCTGAATAATAAGAAGGGGGACGAGCAAGCAGCAGAAGGAATAGCCAGGTGAGGAGGCTCTAAAGTGTGAACAGGTGTGGCTGGAGGCTGGAGGAGACCAGGGCAGAGGAGGGGGCGGGGTCTATGAGCCGTTGCAAGGAATCTGCATTTGGTTCTGAGTATAATGGTTTGGGGAGGGAGGAGAATTGACTGGCTTTAAGCAAGAGAGTGACATGGTCTGACGTGATTTTGTGTTTTTTCAAAACATCACTTTGGCTGCTGGGTGGAGAATGGATCTAAGGGAGCGAGGTAATAACAGAGCAAACGCAATCCCTAGTGCGGTGGGAAAGAAGTAGCCAGCAGAGTCTTGGCTTCAGCTGCTGTTGCAGACGGTAGACACCGCTGGAGCCATAGGGAGTTATCATGACTGGGGGCAGGCAGGATGTTCTTGTCCGTGAATTCCTAGAGGGGGGTCTTCCAAAGGTCCTTGTATTAGTCAGGATACGGTAGGCTACACCACAGCACCAAATTAAACCCCAAGCTCAGTGGTTTCATAAACAACTTTTATTTCTTGCTCGCACTGCATGCTCGTTGTGGGTTAGCATGGGGTCTCTGCTCCTCACGGTCACTCAGGGACCCAGGCTGACAGAGGTGCCACCCTCTGGAGCCTGGTTCTCTTGGTCGCTGCGGCAGGCAGGAGAAGAGCATGTGTGGAGACCTCGCATTCTCCTCTGTGCTTTGTCACCTCTTCTCACATCCCATTGGCCAGAACCAGCCACACGTCTCCACGTGACTGCAAAGAAGCCAGGAAGCGTCGTCTCCTGTGTGCTCGGGGGGAAAGGACGACTGGATAGGGACTGGCACTAACAGTGTCTGCCATGGGCCTGAAATCAGAAGGGAGTTCTCTCTAGCAAAAAAAACGAGAGACGGGGAGGATCCATAGCAAAGAGCCACGGCAAGACGGATGAGAGGCCAAAGAACCGCCCGAAGAGAAACTAGAGCTGCTTTTGTGTTGGAATAGCCAATGTGACTTGGGAGCAAAAAACACTTGTTTAACGATGAATGTGGATCTGGCTGGTGCACAAGGGGAGGGTCCAGGCCCACAGTACTGGACGGTCGTCTGGTACAGAGTCTCCAAAGGCCAGGAAAGTGGACTCACCTCCATGCCCCCGTCACCAGGCTTCAGTCTTCTTGTCTCTCTCTGAGGTTGGCATAGGTACACGCACATGCTGAAGAATTTTGTAATTTCTGCATTGTTGTGTGATCTTTCTACACGACACTTGTTCACACAAATTTTTGCTTTCTGTACTAACATTATTGTTTTTTAATAATAACCATATGGGGCTGGCCAACTGGCATAGTGGTTAAGTTTGGCATGCTCCGCTTTGGCAGCCCAGGTTAATGGGTTTGGCTCCTGGTTGCAGACCCACACCACTCATTAAGTCATGCTGTGGAGGCAACCCACATACAAAATAGAGGATGATTGGCACTGATGTTAAAAGCTCTTTCAGAGAATTCCTCTTTTTGCTTGAGGAAGATTGGCAACAGGTGTTAGCTCAGGGCCAATCTTCCTCACACAAAGCAAATAATAATAATAATAATAACCATAGCTGCACTTTTATAAGTACCTTCTAAGCGTTTCACATATCATAGCTGATTTAATCCTCGTGACAATCCTATAAGGTAGATAGTATTAGCATCACCGTTTTACACGTGAGGAAATTGAGGCATGGAGAGATTAAATTACTTGCCTAAAGTGTAACAGCTAGCAGTGGATGAGCTGGGAATCAAACCCAGGGGGCCTGGCTCTGGAGCCCCTGCTCACACACTGTCGCCCACACTGCCTTTGACACGCAGTGTGCTGCAGAAGACGGGCCCCAGGCTTGCTCCACAGAGCGGCTATCCCCAGGAGGAGTGGAGGAGAGCAGCAGGTCCTCTTAGGCCGCGTTCCTGAGCTGGTGACTTGTGACTTCATAGGCGATGAGCCCTCTGTACATGCACGCACGCAGAAACTGACCAGAACGCGATATGTAGACAGCGGGCCTCTGAGTACTTGAAAACAGCCAATAATGGAAGAAGCAGAGATAACCAAAGCAAACAGTCTAGAAGCTCTTCTCACTCCGTCTTTTCTACTTCATATTGGCTTGGTTTATTTTTTTTTTCAACAAATATTTTCCAACGTCTCCTACAAGGAGGGCAGTCAGTTCATGCTGCAAAGGAAAATAAGGAGGGCAAATTAGGAATCTAAATCATCATCTCTTCCCTCAAAGAGCTTGCCAGGTAGTCAGGGAAACCAAACAGAATCACGGGACAAATTCGATCATTTTGAAAGAAGAGAGAGTAGTACAATTCTAAGCAAGACAATGTGATTGACTGCTAACTAGGTGGAAGAGGGGAGCTATGAGAGGGCAGGGGTGAAAGCAGGGTGGGAGGGGGTCACTGAGCTGGGGGAGCAAGGAAGACTTGGAGCAGGAGGAGGAATTTGAATCAGGTTTTGAAGGACGTGGCAAGGGCCTAACTCAGCTGATGCTGAGGATGGCGGCCCTGGGGCCCTGAGACCAGCAGGGCTCCGTCAGCTCTGTCCAGGGTTGGAGGCACACGCGGGCTGGGCAAGGGCCCCTGGAGAGACCCTGCCCTCAAGGAGGCTCCCACCACGGGCTGACAGAGAGTTCTCAGAATGACAAGTTGCGAGAGAAGATATAGGAGCAGGCCAGAGACAGGAAAGCCAGACGGAAAGTGAGTTCTGTGAGGCCCCAGGCTCTGCTGAGCCCGAGTCAGCTGCTTCTCCTGGAAGAACAGACTGCTGCCTGAGCACCTGCAGAAGCCCCTGTAGGAATGCCCAGGGCTGTGAACAAAAGTGTTTTAACTCTATTACCTACAGCCTGGAGGCTGCCACCTTCTACTTTTGGGAAAATTTGCCTCTTTCACACACACGCACACACACAAATCAAACAAGCCAACAACAACAAAAACCTACACATTTCCCTGTTGCGTGAGTCAAAACCCACAACCCACTCTAACTGGTTTTAAAAAGAGAACAAATGTATCAAAAGTTATTAGACAGCTCAAAGAATGTCAAAGAAGCCCAGAGAGCTGGTCTCCTGCACTGGCAGGAACAATACTCAAGTCCTGTGGCTGGGCCACTTGCGGATACAGTCCCGCTGTCCGGGGTGCAGGCACTGAAGCTTGCTTTGTAGACCTGGAGCGTGGAATGCCATCCCAGCAACTCTGTCACTGCTGCCTGCGAAAGCTTGAGGCCCTCCACCCCTCCACCACCACCTCCTTGCCAACAACGTGGCGTGTCCGTCCTCCAGGTGTTCTCTTCGGAACTGAAGCCTCTCGTAGATGCGGCTGATTGCGGGGTCCCAGGTCACACGCCTACCTGGGAGCTACCATGGAGGTGGGGAAAGTGAGTTCTCTCTTGGGAAGCTGGGTTTCATAAAAGGGGTAATTACCAGGGTGGTCATACGTCCTGGTTTCTTAGGGGAGTCTCAGGTTTTGTCTGTTGTCCCATATAATTATTAATAGCATTAATAGCACCCTTTTGACTCTCAAAAGTGTTTTGGTTTGGATCATAAATTATATCAACATCCTAATCATTCCCAATAATGATTGCTGGGTTCAGTTATCACAAATATCCTGCTTTCCCTCCTGTCCCCACCCCTGCCCCTCCCATCCAAGAAGCGTGTCCTGGATTTGCCAAACCCCTTCTCCTATTGCAGAGCAAAAGGGAGCTATTCTATTTGTACTCAGGGAAAGCCCAAAACAGGCACTACTTCAGAGACCATTCCTGCTAGAAGAAGGGGAACTTTTCTATGTGAGGTGAAAAAGCCAAATGAAAATTCAGAGGAACAAAAGAAAACATGAGCAATGAGCTGCCAATTTAGTTGGAGATCCAGGTTGGGGCCAGCTCATGGAGGGCCTTGAATGGCAAGGAAAAAGCTTTGGACTTTGTCTCTGGGACCTAGACATAAGGAAGGTCTTTGAACACGGAAATGACCTGACCCAGTCAAGTATACTTGAAAGAGCAGGACCCAGAAAGACCTGAGTTTAAATTGTGACTTATTGTACAGAGTGAGGGATAGAACAGAAAGCTACTTAACCTCTCTGAACCTCAAATTTCTCATTTATAAAACGGAAAATATGAAAGCCTCCTCTTGAGATTGTTGTGAGAATGAATTAAAACGTAAGGTTCTCGGCACAGTATACAAACCTGCAGTAGGTGCTTGACACATGTGAGTTGCTTTAGCTGATGTCAAGGCAGTATGTGGGAGTGTCATATAGCAACTGTGTGCAGAACAACAGACAAGGAGGAGAGGCTGGAGGCAGGGAGGCCAGTGGAGAGGCGTCTGGGTGGAGAGACCCTTGGAGGAAGGGTGCACTATTGGGAGCTGAGATAGGAGGAGGAGTCAGGCTGACAGCCAGACTTTCCCCCTGGGTGGCTGGCAGGCCAGGGATGACAACCTCAAAGTGCAGGGTGATGGCAGGCGGCTGGTTTAGAGGGACTTGTAAGGAAGGGAAAGATGAGTAATGCCATTTGGGGCATACAGGATTTAAAGGCCCAGACTGTCATCCAGGAGAGTTCTCCAGCAGGAGAGCTAGAGCTTGAAAATTGCCTGCACAACCTTGGATCTTAGGAGCTCAAAGAGGAAGTGTAACGAATGATGGCAGAATGTGTGTTATTACTCGCTGGGACCAAGCCGCAGAGCTTCTGTCCACGGTTCTGGCAGAAAAGGCTAAAAACACACTTGGCTGGCAGCTGCCCATTGGGGTGTTAAAGGGCAGGAAAGAATGTTCTCAGTGTTTAAGAAGGGTATCTGGGAGGTCCACTTGGTTTGAAAAAAACGGAAAGCTCATATGAAGAGGGGGACATTATGCAAAAGATACAGGGCATCTCATAGAGCAAAGGCTCAGAGGTGCAGCAGGACCTGGACCTCCTCTGTCCATCTCCCAGGGCTGCTTGGTCTCTCCTCTCTCTCTCACTGCCATTCTTTTTTTGTGAGGAGATCAGCCCTGTGCTAACATCTGCCAATCCTCCTCTTTTTTTTTTGCTGAGGAAGACCGGCCCTGGGCTAACATCCGTGCCCGTCTTCCTCCACTTTGTATGGGATGCCGCCACAGCATGGCTTGCCAAGCAGTGCGTCAGTGTGCACCCAGGATCCTAACCGGCGAACCCCTGGCAGCTGCAGCAGAGTGCGCACACTTAACCGCTTGCGCCACCGGGCCGGCCCCTCTCTCACTGCCATTCCTGCATGCTCTCCCTCTCTCCGGGCCAGCTTCCTTTGGATACTCATCTCATGCCCCTGATGCTACCTGGCTTCTCAGCTTGAGAGCCCACCACCAACCAACGAGTTTTTGTGTCTCCTAGATTAAGTTCCCAATAACTAGTAAACCAGAGATCTCTAGCAAAGCCTGCGGGAAAGGCAGGTCATGGAACCATCTAGTGTAAGAGGTCATCAAGCCTTTCAGTGCATCCTTCAGTGCTCAGAGATGAAGCCCACATTGGTCTGGTCTTTGTAGGGCAAGGAGGCTGCGTGGTGCAGGAAACAGCAGCAACTGCAAAGCTAGGATGTGAACCCAGACCTGCTTGACTCCCAGGGCCCTGCTCAAACCCTGTACCTTGTATATACAGCAAGCTCGAAGGTGCAGTGGTAAGGGCTTGGGAGGTGTGGTCAGGGATGGGTCATTAGTCTGGAGCATTGAATGTTTGGGTGTGGAGAAAGCAAGAAATGAACCTGAGGGGGTCAGGAGGAGCCACATCCCACAATCCCACAGGACCTTATAGGTCATGCTAAGGAGGTGGAATTCATCCTGAGAGCAATGGAGAAACCAAGAAGTTCTTAAATAGAATTTTTATTGAGGTGTAATTCACACACCATGAAATTTACCCTTTAAAGCATACAATTCAGTGATTTTCAGTATATTCACTGAGTTGTGTAACCATCTATCTAATTTTAGAATATCTTAATCACCCCAAAAAGAAAACCCATACCCTTTCATACTCATTTCCAATTACCCCCCTCCTCCCAACTCCTGGCAACCATTAATCTACTTTCTGTCTCAATGGATCTGTCTATTCTGGACATTTCATATAAATGGAATCATGTAATGTGTGATCTTTTGTGACTGGCTTCTTTCATTTAGCATAATATTTTCAAGGTTCATTGATGTCGTAGCATGTATCAGTACTTCACTCCTTTTTATGGCCAAATAATATTGCATCATATGGATATAACATATTTTGTTTACCCATTCATCAGCTGGTGGACATTTGTGTTGTTTCCACTTTTTGGCTATTATGAATAATGCTGATGTGAATATTTGTGTACAAGTATTTGTCATTTCTCTTGGGTATATATCTAGGAGTGGAATTGCTGGATCATACAGTAACTCTGTTTAACTTTTTGAGGAACTACCAAACTGTTCAAAAAGTGGCTGTACCACTTTACAATTCAACTAGCAATGTATCAAGGTTATAATTTCTGCACATCCTTGTCAATATTTGTTATTGTCTTTCTTTTTATTTTAACATTCCCAATAGGTGTAAAGTGGTATCTCATCATGGTTTTGATTTGCATTTCAGTAGTGCCTAATGGTATTGAGTATGTGTATATTGGCCATTTGTATATCTTCTTTGGAGATATGTCTATTCAAATTGTTTGCCTATTTTAAAAATTGAGTTATTTGTCTTATTATTGAGTTGTAAGAGTTCATTATATATTCTGGATACAAGTCCCTTATCAGACATATGCTTTGCATATATTTTATCCTATTATGTAGGCTGTCTTTTCACTTTCTTTATAGTGTCCTTTGAATCACAAAAGTTTTCATTTTGATGAAGTCCAATTTATCTATTTTTTGTTTTGTTTTTTCACTTGTGCTTTTGGTGTCAAATCTAAGAGACCATTGCCAAATCCAAGGTCATGGAGATTTTCCCTGTATTTTCTTCTAGGAGTTTTATAGTTTTAGCTCTTACATTTAGGTCTTTGATCCATTTTTAGTTAATTTGTGTATATGATTGAGGTAGGGGTCCAACTTCTTTCTTTTGCATGTGGTTGTCCAAGGTCCAGCACCATTTATTAAAAGACTGCTCTTTTCCCCAATGAATTGTCTTGACATCTTTGTCAAATATCAATTGGCCATTGATATACGGGTTTATCTCTGGACTCAATTCTATTCCACTGATCTACATATCTATATTTATGCCAGTACCACACTGTCTTGATTACTGTTGCTTTGCAGTAGGTTTTGAAATCAGGAAATGTGAGTACTCCTACTTTATTCTTGTTTTTCACGATAATTTTGGCCATTATTGGTCCCTTGTAATTTCATATGAATTTTAGAATCAGCTTGTCAATTTCAATAGAGAAGTCAGCCTAGATTCTGATATGAGCTACATTTAATCTGTAGATCGATTGGAGGAGTATTGTTATCT
Source organism: Ceratotherium simum simum (assembly GCF_057802395.1). Classification (NCBI taxonomy): domain Eukaryota; kingdom Metazoa; phylum Chordata; class Mammalia; order Perissodactyla; family Rhinocerotidae; genus Ceratotherium; species Ceratotherium simum. The sequence goes on along the minus strand of NC_141921.1, from coordinate 21,623,061 downwards.
TAACAATATTAAGACTTCTGATCATGAACAAGGAATGTATTTCCATTCATTTAGGTCTTCTTTAACTCTTTTAATAATAATTCTCAACTATAGTTTTTGCTACATGTCTTGTACTTTTGTTAAATTTACTCCTAAGTATTTTATTCTTTTTATGCTATTATATATGGAAATTTTTTCTTAATTTCATTTTGGATTGTTGACTGATAATTGTGTAGAAGTAAAATTGATTTTTTATATTGATCCTATATTCTGCAATCATGCTGGACCCATTCTAAGAGTTTGTGTGTATGTGCATTCCTTAGTATTTTCTGTGTGCAATATCATATCATCCACAAATAGAGTTTTTACATCTTCCTTTCCAATCTGGATGTCTTTTTTGTGTGTGTGAGGAAGATTAGCCCCGAGCTAACATCTGTCGCCAATCCTCCTCTTTTTGCTGAAGAAGCTTGGCCCTGAGCTAACATCTGTGCCCATCTTCCTCTGTTTTATATGGGACGCCTGCCACAGCATGGCTTGATAAGCGGCGTGTATGTCCGTGCCCAGGATCCAAACCTGCAAACCCCGGGCTGCCAAAGTGGAGTGCACAAACTTAACCACTATGCCACTGGGCTGGCCCCTTTTTATTTTTTTCTTTTACTTACTTATTTGCCCTGGCTAGAACTTCCATTACAATGTTAAATAGAAGCAGTAAGAGTGGACATCCTTGTCTTATTCTTAGTCTTAGAGGGAAAGTAATCAGTCTTTCACCATTATGTTAGCTATGGGTTTTTTGTAGATGACCTTTATCAAGTTGAGGAAGCTCTCTACTATTCCTTTTTTATTCAGTGCTTTTATCTTGAAAAAGAAATGGGTTTTGTCAAATATTTTTTCTGCATCTATTGAGATGAGCATGTAGTTTTTGTTCTTTATTCCATTAAAATGGTGCGTCATATTGATTGATTTTCAGATGTTAAAACAACTTTGCTTTCCTGGAATAAATCCCACTTAGTCATGGTGCATAATCATTTTTATATACTGCTTGGTTCACTTTCTTAGTATTTTGTTGAGGATTTTGTGTCTATATATACAAAGGATTTTGGTCTGTAGTTTTCTTTTTTGTGATGTTTTTGTTTGGTTTTGGTATTAGGGTAACAATGGCCTTATAGAATGAGTTGGGAAATGCTTCCTCCTCGTCTATTTCTTAGAAAGGTTTGTGAAATATTGGTATTAATTCTTATTTAGATGTTAGCTAGAAGTCACCAGCAAAGCGACATGAACCTGGGATTTTATCTGTTGGAAGTATTGCTGTTGTTTTTAAGTAATTCAATCTCTTTATTTATATTAGGTCTAGTCAGATTTTCCTTTTCCTCTTAAATCAGTTTCAGTAGTTTGTATCTGTCTAGGAATTTCTTCATTTCACCTAGATTATCTTGTTTGCTGGCATACAGCTGTTCATAGTACTACTATAATCCTTTTTATTTCTGTAAGGTCTATAGTGATGTCCCCTCTTTCATTGTTGATTTTAATAATTAGACTCTTCTCTCTTTTTTTCTTGACCAGTTTACCTAAAGGTTTTTCAACTTTGTTGATATTTTAAAAGAACCAACTTTTGATATCATTAAATTTCTTTATTTTCTAATTTCTCCTGTGATTTTTTTCTTTGATCCATTGGTTACTTGGGAATGTGTTTAATTTCCACATATTTGTGAGTTTCTCACATTTCCTTCTGTTATTGATTTCTAATTTCATTCCATTGTGATCAAAGAGCATAGTTGGCATGATTTCATTCTTGAATTTATTGAGGCTTGTTTTATGGCCTGACATATGATCTATCCTGGAAAATGTTTCATGTGCACTTGAGAAGAACATATATTCTGCTGTTATTGGGGAAAGTGCTCTGCAGATGTCTGCTTGATAGTGTTGTTCAAGTCTTCTATTTCCCTCTTGATCTTCTGCCTAGTTGTTCTATCCATCATTGTAAGTGAGGTATTGAAGTTCCCAACTGTTATTGCTGAATTGTCTATTTCTCCTTTCAAATCTATCAGGTTTTGCTTCGTGTATTTTGGGGCTTTCTTAGGTGTATGTATGTTTATAATTGTTATGTCTTTCTGAGGAATTGACACTTTCATCATTATAAAATGTCCTTCTCTGTCTCCATAACAATTTTTTTCTTAAAGTCTACTTGTCTGATGTTAGTATAGCCTCTCCAGGTCTCATTTGGTTAATGTTTGCGTGGTATATCTTTTTCCATCCTTTTATTTTCAACCTATTTGTGTCTTTGAATCTAAAGTGTGTCTCTTGCAGATAGCATATACTTGGATTGTGTTTTTTAATCCACGTTGCCAATCTCAGCCTTTTATTGGAGTGTTAGTTCATTCACATTTAATGTAATTGCTGATAAGGTAAGATTTACATCTGGCGTTTGCTGTTTGTTTTCTATATGTTATGTTTTTGTTATGTTATGTTATATCCTATGTTTTTTGGTCCTCTAGCCTTCCATTTATGTTAAATAGATATTTTCTAGTGTACTATTTTAATTTCCTATTGTTTCTTTTATCATATTTTTTGTTACTTTCTTAGTGGTTTCCCTGGGAATTACAATTAACAACTTAAAACAATTTAGTTTGGATTAATACCAATTTAACTTCAATAATATGTAAAAATTTTGTTCCAATATATCTCTGTTCCCTCCTCCTTTGTTATATTGTTGTACAAATTAGATCTTTATACATTATAAGCTCATCAACACAGTTTTATAATTATTGCTTTATGCAGTTGTGTTTTAAATCAGATAAGAGAATAAAAGCATTACAAACAAAAATGTATTTATATATTTTTTTATATTAATCTATGTAGTTGTCTTTACTTGTGCTCTTTCTTTCTTTCTTTCTTTCTTTTTTGGTTGGGAAGATTGGCCCTGAGCTAAAATCCCTTGCCAATATTCCTCTTTTTTTGCTGAGGAAAATTAACCCCGACCTAACATCTGTGCCCATCTTCCTCTATTTTGCATATGGGATGCTGCCACAGCATGGCTTGATGAGTGGTGCATAGATCCATGCCCAGGATCTGAACCTGTGAACCCCAGGCTGCTGATGTGGAGTGCGTGAAGTTAACCACTACACTACTGGGCTGGCCCCGTTCTCTATTTCTTTATGTGGGTTTGAGTTGCTGTCTAGTGTCCTTTCATTTCAGCCTGAAAGATTCCCATTAGTATTTCTTGTAGGGTGGGTCTATTACCAACAAATTCTCAGGTTTTGTCTATCTGGGAACATGTTGATATCTCTTTCATTTTTGAAGCATGGTTTTTGTGGAATGTCTTGGTGGACCTTTTTCTTTCAGCGTCTTGAATAAGACATCTCACTGTCTCCTTGGTTTCTGATGAGGTGTCAGTTCTTGATCTTATTGAGGATCCCTAGCATGTGATGAGTCATTTTCTCTTGCTGCTTTCAGGATTCTCTCTTTGTCTTTGACTTTTGATCATTTGACTATGATGTTTCTAAGTGTGGATCTTTTTGAATTTATTATGCTTGGAATTTGTTGAGCTTCTTACATGCATCAATTAATATTTTTTATCAAATTTGGGAAGTTTTAGGCCATTATTTATTCAAATATTCTTTCTGCCCCTTTCTCTTACTTTTCTCCTTCTGGGACTCCCATTATGCGTGTGTTGGTATACTTGATGGTATCCCATGGATCTCTGAGGCTCTGTTCATTTTTTTCATTCTTTTACTTTCTGTTCCTCCAACTAGATAATCTCAATTGACTTATATTTAAGTTCACTGATCTTTTCTTCTACTAATTCAAATCTACTGTTGAGATCGTCGAGTGAATTTTTCATTTCAATCATTGTACTTTTCAACTCCAGAATTTTTATTTGGTTCTTTTTTTTTAATCTCTATCGCTTTGTTGATATTCTCTATTTGGTAATACATTGTTCTCATACTTTGATTTAATTCTTTGGATGTATTTTTCTTTCATTCTTTGAACATTTTATAATAGATTATTTAAAGTCTTTGTCTAGTAAATCCAACATCTGGGCTTTCTCAGGGAGAATTTCTGTTTACTGCTTTTTTTTTCCTGTGTATGGACTACATTTTCCTGTTTCTTTGCATATATCATAATTTTTTGTTGAAAACTAAGCATTCTTAATAATATAATGTGGCAACTCTGGAAATCAGATTCCCTCCCACTCCAGGGTTTGTCATTGCTGCTGTTTGTTGTTGCTGTTGTTGCTGTTTATTTAGTAACTTTTCGGAACTAATTCTATAAAGTCTGTATTCTTTGTAGTGTGCAGTCATTGAGGTCTCTGCTCAGTTAGTTCAGTAATTATCTAGTGGTCAAAGATAGATTTTCGTTAAAAGCTTTACACTAGTAAGTCTCCCATCTTTTTCTGAGGGGCTCTTTGTGGGGGAGAGGGCACACCTTCAAGGTTGTGGCAATTTGAAACTCTACCTGAACCTTCATTTCCTGCTTGTGTAGAGCCCCAAGATCAGCCAGATTGGGGTCTTCTCAAGTCTTTCCTGGGCATGCATACAGCTCTGCACATGTATGTGGTCTTCTAGATACCCAGGAGTATGTCAGCTTTTTAAATCCCCTGTGAGCATCCCATTTGCTAGATGTAAGTTTTTTGACAAGCCTCTTGTTTGCCCCAACAGACATCACCACCTCAGATAACTGATGTTAAGCAATTACCTATGATTGTTTTTGACAAATGCTCTGCAGATAAAGTGTCTCACTGAACAAGCTCTGAGTCAGATCAAATAAAGACAAGGCCTGTGAATGGGGCTTTTTTGGGGAGCTGCCATATAGGTCAAAGAGTGACAATTCTCTGAAGATGGAGCTTTGGGGAGCTCCAAACTTATTCTCCCCATCCAGTGACTGCTAGGCTGCTGACTTTCACAGCTACAATGATTATGATGCTGCTGGTTCTCAAGGCTACTACAGAGCTGGGGAAAGAGGCATGGGAACAGGACAAGTTAAAATGCCACAAGTTTTATTGTTCTTGCTGAGGTTAAGCCAATTTTCTTGAATAAACACTCTTTTGATTGCTGGGAGACTTTGATTAATTTCCAGAGTTCTGAAAATGTTGATTTTTACAATTTTCCAGTGTTTTCATAATTTTTACAGAGGAGCAGATTTTTGGAGGTTCTTACTGTGCTATTCCAAGAGTGCTTCCCTCCCATGAAGAGTTTTAACTGGGGCCTAACATGGTCAGATCTTCATTTTGTTAGGACCTGTAAGGCCTCAGCATTAAGAATAGATTGGAAGGATGAGACAGGCATCAAGAAGACAATTAAGAGAATCTTATTGGGGAGAAGTAGTGGTTGCCAGAACCAGGGCTTATGAGCAGCTTGGTGAGAAGAGAGAAGTAGGGATCTACTTCTCTTCGACGAGAGAAGTAGATCAGTCCAGGAGACTCATATAAGATACGTTTTTAAACTAAATTCTTTTTCTGGTACCCACTCAGTCAACCAGGAGCTGAAATGGGCTCATGCTCTATCAGACAAGTAGGTCCAGAGGACATCAGCCCAGACACAACTCAGGGAAGAGCAGACACTGCTCCCTTATCTCTGGGGAGTCCAAGAAGGCTTTGTGAGAGAGGAGATTCAGGAGATCCCCAATGGAGGGTGAAGTAAGTCTTGGGGAGGGGTAATGAGGGCTGACATGGGGGGCTGTGGGCCTGGGTGTTCCTTGGCCTCTGCCACAGGGACCGCTGCGGGGCCCACAGAGCTTTGCTTCCTGGGATCCTCCAGGAGCACAGCTTCTGCTCTGCTCCAGCCTCATCCACCCCTCTCAAGAGGCTCCGCTGGGTGCACTGTGTTCCTGGAGCCCAGTGGAGGAGCCAGGTGAGAGTGAAGTGGACTGCTTTCGTCTTCATTTCTTTCTCTCCCAAGCAATTCTCTGCGCAAGCTTTTGTATGTCCCAGATGTTCCTGCCTTCGTTCAGATTTAATCCTCCCTATTTGTCCCCCCTGGTACCTGTTTATTATGTTCCATTTCTCTTTGGGTACTCGGGCTCAGTGGATCTGCCAAGACTGATCTTATCTACACTTGGGCAAACACAATCATGCCCATGCCTCGTCATCTAGCTCCCATACGAAAGGGCCAGAGAAGGCGAAGAATTAAACCCAACACTGCTAAGAACAGTAAGCCCAAAGAGATTTTAAAATAAACATGAAAACTGCTTTGGGCCCCATGCTGAGGCGCTTGCAATGTCCATCAGGGGAGACACAATGGAGCCGTGCACCCACTCTCAAGGCTCTATTTCTTTGCAGCTGCAAAACATGTGGCCTTGGCTCTTGACTCCTGCCTTTGGGAGGGGACTCTGACTCCCGCCAGGGCTGTGAAGACAATGGTGCAGAGCTTCTCTTCTGCTCAGACTCAAAATCTGGGAATCTAACAGCTGTTAGAGACCATAGCTTTGGGTCTTTGATGGGGTCCCTGAGGCCAGCAAGGAGAGGAGGGCCCAGGGCCTCAGAAAGAGCCAGGTGCTCAGGAAGGGTTAGGACGCAGGCCTCCTGATTCCTGCTCTGGACCTCTTTCTCCAACAGCACATTGCACATGCAGGGGCTGTAAAATGTACTGAGAATCACAGCAACAGCAGAGGGAAAAATGCTGAAGAAGAAAAGAGATTTCGTTCCTTACCACCCTTTACCAGACAGATCTATGGGGACCAGCCATCCAACCCTACTGTCTCTAATCTGGACCTCTGAGGACACCCCTGGACCTGGAGCCATCCAGCCCCACCTTTGAGAGTTGAGGGAGACAGGGTCTGGTTCTTCACTAGTCCTAAGTCCAAGGGAGCCCCTGAACCACACATTGGAACAAAAGCCTTGGAAGTGAGTCACAGTGAACCCCCCTCATCTGGGGGAGGTGGAAGGGCCTCTCCTAAACTCTCCTGAATCTACACTGCTCCCACTCTCCCCTCCTCTCATGGCCCCATCTCGGCCTGGGCCAGGAGTGAGATGGGATCACAAATAGACATAGGGCCAACTCCATGGCAGCAAGTGTGTTGTTCCCTAACCCACTGCACACCAGCTCCTTTAATCTTCACATCAGCTCTCTGCGGCAGGTATCAATATCTCCCAGGTGGACATGAGTCAACCAAGACTATGAGAGGTTACACAAGTTGCCCAAGATCACACAGCTAAGAACTGGCAGCTCCAGATTTGAACCCTGGTTTGCTGGCTCCAGAGCTGAAAACACGCCCAGGAACCTCCAAGGCACCAAGGTTCCCACTGGTCCCAAGGACTGTCCATTCTACCCACCCAGGACGGACCAGCCCTGTGCCTGCACTGCCGGGATGGGGGCAGGGGGATGTGGGGTGCCTCCACGTTCTGCACACATCCCTGCGGTCACCACAAATGGCTCGTTGTACAGTGGCGGCTGCGGCAGCAGCTTCAGACGCCTTTGCCTTGCAGGATTGACATCAATCCTCATTCAAATCAAACTCCTCTGAAACATGCTCCAGTGGAGTGGAATTTTCTGCTAAATAAGGTGTTATTAACCCAGCTCCCGGCTCCTTGGGCCCGGGCTGAGCTCAGCAGCAGTGGCAGCCGCTCCACGCTGATGAACCCACTTAAATACCGATTAATAGGCATTGCAGCACTGGCCCAGGGAGACCCCGTGACCCCCAGGGCTCCTCCGGGCTCCTCAGCCCATGGCGCCTGGAGACTCTCAGTCGCATTTTCTCCGACTCTTATTCCAGCCCAGTCACCGAGTAGCAATTGGATGCTTTGTGGTCTGAGGATGAGGGGATGGTGGTAGAGGAGAAAAAGGGGAAAATTGTTATTCCTTTATTTTTATTTTTTTATTGAGGTAACCTTGAATGTCATTCCTTTTTCGCAGCTTCTCTCTTACCAGACTTCAGTTCTCAGGGCTTCTCAGGATGGGGCAGACAAAGACGAGCCCAACTGGGAAGAAGAGGAGGAGCTCTGCACCCCCCACCACTCCCAGCACCACACAGAGAGGACGGGGAGGTTCCCACCACACTGAAGGCAACTCAAGAAGCCATCCAGACTTGACAGTGGGACTGGATCCCATGAAATGCCATCCCAGTTCTAGAGCAGGCCAAAACATGCTCTGACGCCCCACATCCAACCATTTCAGCCACATACAAGCTCGGTTTATGTAACTCTCAGAGTTGAAACTTTTACAGCTGGAAGAGCCCTTAGAGGGTCGCTGGTCCAAGCTCATTTTACAGTTGAGGAAACTCAGGACTAGAGAGGGAAAAGGTCATGTCAAGATCACACAGCCAGTAAGCACCAAAGCCAAGGCTCATACCCGGATCTCCAAACTCCCTGTGCAATGTACTTTCTCTTCTTCTGTTTCTCTCCCTTCCAAGAATTCAAAGGCATCATTGATAGCCAGAAAGTAATAACCACATTGACATCATTTCCCAGTGTACATATTGCAATGGATATCAAATTTTTCTTAAGTGATACGTTATTAAATAAGATCAGAGAACATAAAAATGGATTTCTGAACTCTGGTAAATAAGAATACACCACACTTATTCATCTATCTTTTCGACAGATGCTTGCTAGGCGCCTGCTATGTGTCAGACATAGTGCTGGGTGCGGGGTCTACGAGAGTGAATGCATGGGAGGTGGTCCCTAGCCTCACCAAGCTTCCAGTCTAGTGGAGGAGACAGAACAATCTCACACGCACACGCATGCAATTGCAAATGGCGCTATGCGCATACTTGCTACAAAGGAAAAGAACAGAAGGCCAGCAGAGAACCATGGGGACAACCTCCTTTATGTTTGGAGGGTCACAGAAGCCTTCTCTGAGGAGGTGGCATTCAAGTCAAAACCTGAAGGATGAGAAAAGACCAGCCATGCAAGGAGACGAGGAAGAGCCATGCAGGCAGAAGAAATCAAGCTTGGATCTCTTATCATGGACAATGAAGTGAAAATGGTTTTAAATTAATATAAGCTCATTATTTTAGAGACAGGAAAGCTGTTCCATTTCCTCACCTAATTGCTCTGCTTCTTGGAGATGGTGCTATTGATGAGCCTTTCCGGGTCGCTTGTCTTCAGTTTTGTACCATTTGCTCAATTTGTGGCTGAGAAGGGCCCTTTCAGAGGTTTGGAGGGACTGTTTATTTCTCTTCCCAGACCCAAAACGATGGTTAGCAGAGTTGCTCAGCACAGGCTCCAAGAGGACGGCTCAGGCTCTGTCACTTCTCAGCTGTGTGTCCTTGGGCAAGGCACTTCCTCTCTGAGCCTCAGTTTCTTCATTTGTATAACGAAATATATATTTCAGAGGGCTGAAATAATGTGTGTGAAGAACCTAGCACCATCGTTGGCACATTGTGATTGCTCAATAAATGTTAGACATTATTATGATTGTAAGCTACATTCAAACTAATTGAACTTCCTTGTACATGCAAAGGTGTTGGTTAACTTTTCTTCAGTAGTTTCTTTCCATGCACACTGCAGCAGAGAGCAGATCCCTTTGTGGTTATGACTGGGGCCTGTGCTAAGAACCAGATGGGTCCTTGAAGGACAGGTGGGGCAGACTTATGTGGAAGGTGGGGAGGCCTAAGACTCGGGGTCAGAGGCGATCTTTTAAATGGGGGTTTGTCTTGCTCAGGGCAGGACCCCAGGGAAGGTGTCAGCCCTGGGAGAGACTAATATGGTAATATTTACAGAATAAAGATGAAGAGAAGACCCAAGAGGTAGAGGCCAGAGACAGGCTGGCAAAAGCCACAGTCGCTGAGTTGGGCTGCTCAAGACTCAAGCACAAACAAGCAGAGATCAGGAAATTCTAGGCATCCAGGAAAATCCTAACGAGACCTGATTCAGGACCAGGGAAAGCGCTAAGGAGGACTGGGCCGCTCTGAGCTGGCTGGCAGGTAGTCTCCCTGAGGGTCAGCTTCTCTATGCATCATAGAGTTTGGTTAGAACTTGTCCCTTTCCACCTATTTTGGAGGCATTTTCATCTGTGTCTGAAGACTCAACCACACCTGGCAAGCAAACTTAGAGTTCGACCAGGAGATCCTCAAAGAAATACACTTGGTGGGACATGTTTCTATCTTCTTTCCATCAAATGATGCTTAGATTTCTTCTGTCTCCTCCTGGCTCCTCAACTTGGTCCATAGCATCCTCGAGGCCATGCCTGGGACCCGCTATAACTGCTCCCAAGATCTTGCCTCTTGGGTTATGGACCACACTTCAGGCTTGCCAAAAGCCTTTATAATTACCACACCTCCTTCCCTGGCATTAGCCAGATTCAGGCTGAAATGCTCCAAGTCCAGCTCGTCTGAACTGCTCCCCCAAAGCCAAGTGCAAAGAAGTTTTTCTGTGTTAGCTGGCTGTATTAGCATTTATTAGGGGTCTCTCCACCCAACTTTCTTGGCCTCCCCCTTCACATACCCACCAACCCCTGAGGCATCTCCACTAAGCTCTGGAGCTCCTTGGAACACCATCTGAGAACCTCTGCTTTGATCTAATGCGCCCATTCTACCCATAGGAAAACTAAGTCCTGGAGTCATGGCCTCAGCCTCATCACAGCCTAGACTCCATGTTCAGTCCTTGCTTGAAATTCAAACAAGACAAGGAAAGAGGGCAACTAGGGAAGCCTCCATTTCCACCGGGAGCTGCCTGTCTTCCTCCTGCCTCTGCCCTCCCACATCCCAAAGCTAGATCCCCTCGTGGCCCCACCTCTAGACCAGCCAGTATATGAGTCAGTTCTGCACTGAGGTTCCAGATACATCCCCAGCACACCAGACAGGGAGACTCAATAATGAGTCAGTGTGCTGGTTGGTCCCCACTTAACCCCAGATCAACTCTGTTTCCTTTTCTAATCTGCTCCCTGACCCAGGAATCTGACCCTGCCACTGGGTTCAACAAATGGGGGACACTGGCAGAGTAGGAGGAGAGAGAGGTCAGGTTATTTCTTCCTCCTCTCTTTCCTGCTGTGGCACCACATATCCAGCAGTGGCTCCCTCCCTCTGTGCCTAACAGCTCTCACCAGCCCTCCCCCTGGCTCCAGCTCTCCCTAGGCCCCAGTAACATTGCTTCCTCCGTTTGTCTCTTCACCTAGAGGTGGTGCTTGCTCTCTGCTGCTGTGCTTCTCCAGGTGGTTGGTTCCTTTCCTTCTGCCCACACCTCTACAAGTGGTCCATCCATGAGAATTTCTTCATTCAAATCATTAAGATGAATTCTGTTTCTCACCAGGTCCCAAATGATATAGTCACATTCCCCAGACTCAAGGTCCACTGGCCCAGCCATGGTGGCTGGCCTTAAGCCTGCCTGTCTGGGCCCCATGCTGTCCGCCAGATACAAGCTCCTCTACCAGACCTTGAGCCTGAGTGTCTTTGAGATGTGGGCTTCCCTGCCCCACGCCTGGCACCTTGACCATCACATCCTCCCCAGGATTGGCCTTTGCTGCCCAGCAATTTTCCAGCTGGCCTTGTGCTAGTGACAGGCCTTGCCCGGTCCTCAGTGCTACGCTCTGGCCTCTCCTCAAAACCCCATGTTGTCCAGGCCAGAACCAGCCTCATGTCCACATGGCCTAGGCCTCCATATGGCCTTGGCTTGGACACACCCCTAATGTGCCGTTTCCATACCAGTTGCTGGCCCAACCAAGGGCTCTTCAACCAGGGCATTGCAAAGAAGATATCTCCTATGGCGTTCTTAGATTCCTGCCCTTCCCAAGGATTCTGGGCCGTGCCCAGTGACCAGAGGTGCCTGGGACCTGGGCTGCATCATGCCTGAGGTCTTCACCTCCTCTCTTCAGCTCACTCTGGGACAGGGCTCTGTCCCACTTGCCTCCGGCTTGCATACTCCCTGACTCACTCACTCAACAAAGATTCTCTGAGAGAACCTTCTCTATTGGGTCTGGCTCTGCACAGTGCACATGGATCCTGAGTCAATCAGACCAGGCCCTTGCCCTCAGGAAGCTCACAGTCAAGGGGAGAGAGGCCTACAAACAGACCATTACAATGCAGAAAGACAAGTGCTCTAAGGCACAAGGGAAGCAGGTCAAGGGGCACTAAATTCTGCTGGGAAAGGTGACAAAGCTTCCTGGGGGAGGTGATGTCCATGCAGAGACTCGAAGATCCAGCAGGTAAGAGTAGCCTGGACCAGAGTGGTCACAGTGGGGGCAGTGGTAGATGAAAGAGCCCAGAAGTAGTTAACAAGGGGAGACTCTCTAGGACGTGGTGACGTATCAACTTTTGAGGGGTAAGTAGGGGGACTGGTCAAGGTTCCTCTCAGGTTCTGACCTGGGCATTTAGGTGCATGGAAGTGCTACCAGTCTCTGAGAATAGGAACGCGGAAGGAGGGAAAGATTTAGGTAGCAACCAGGCGTGGAGGCAGTGAAGATGAATGCAGTTTTAGACATATTGGGTTTGAAGCACCTTGGGAATGCCCACTGGAGGATGTGTGGTAGGTGGAGGGATTGGGACACAGGTAGAGAGTTGAGAGCCAAGACTCTGCTGTGAAAGCCAAGGGGTGAATAAGACACACCACTGAGTGAGGAAAGAAGGCTGAGCACAGAGCCTGATGGACACCAACATTTAAGAAAGAAGGTTCCAGAAAGAAGAATGAGGAGTGGTCAGGTCAGAAAAGTGGGAAGAAAATCAGGGGAATGTAGTTTACGGAAACCAAGAGAAGAAAGAGTCTCAAGGAGGGGCGGCCAGAAACAGGGTGAGGAGTCGTCTCCATATCCAATCACGGTCCGCTCTGCTGTCTGGATTTGGAAGCTGGCTCCTCTGCCTGCTGGATACATGACCTGGGACAAGTCAGGAGGGCTCTGAGCCTCAGCTCCCACCACATAAAAAAGGAACAGTGAAGGTGCCTTCCTCCCAGGGTGGTCCCATTAACACGACCACGATGTAAAGCACTCAGCAGAGCTCCTGACAGGTTTCAAGTTCCATAAATGGTAGCTCTACTGCTGAGTACTAATTCGCTCAGCAAACACTCACCAGCACTCGTGGAATGATCCTTCTTATGGAGGATGCCGAACAAAGATGGGCTCCAGTCTCAAAGAGGAGATGACAGCACTCACTCAATTCCAAGGAAGTGAGTGCTGAGCAGCGTAAAAGAGGCCCGGAGGGTGGCTGCAAGAGACCACGAAGGGAAAATCCCTGTTGTTGCCAGAGTGTGTATTTGGGGAGCCACCGGCACAGAGAAGTTCGCCATGGAGGAGAGACCCGCTGAGCCAGACCTTAAAGGGTAAGTGGAAGAACAACCAGGAAGAGGGAACAGCCTGAGCAAAGACCAGAGGGAGGAATCTGGACAGTCAAGAGAGCTTCTCAGGGCTCCCTGCTGCCCTCTGGTGCCAAGCTCAAGGGGAAATGACCTCAAGTTTGGATGGCCACTCACGGCAGCCACAGCTCCCTGCCCTGCTCTCCCCGTCACAAACACTGGGACGTGATCATTAGGTGATTATATTTTTAAGGCTGAAATTGTTTTATTTGTTTCCCTGCCAGCTTTCATGAGGCCATCAGTCATTCCCCACACAGATAACATTTCTTATGTACATTGACAGAATAAATTACATAGTTCTCATCCAGCAAATCAACATTACAGGGGAACATTATCTTTTGCAAAACACTGCTTGGGCACATCATAAATCCTAACCAGGTTTATTACATCTGTCTTGTCATAGATTCATTTTATTGAGAAGTGGGTTTTTTTCCAGATTAATAATCACATTAATAGACAAGATTCTTTTTAGAGGATTGTTTTCTTGGAGAAACCAAAGGAAGAATTTCACAGCTGCAGAGCCTTGCCACACTGGCTGTCCTTGTCATACTGACAATGTCCTCCAGGGCTGGGTGCAGGGAACTCCTTACTCACCAAGAGAATTTGGGTCAGCCCATGATTCCTTCCTTACCTCTGATTTCACAGCTTTCTCCAGAGGACAAATCCAGAAGCTTCCAAGATGGTGTCAAAGATGTATTGTTATATTAAACCAATCAAATGAATATTTAACGAGTAACTAGCATGTGTGCAAACTGACAAACCAACAGCGGAGAGAAAGCTAACCCCTATGGAACAAGAAGAGAACAATTCAGGACAGGGTCCTGAGAGTCAGGCTTCCCACCTGGCTGCCCTCCCTCTGGGCTTGGGTGGCTCAGCCACCAGGGGTTGGGTGACTTGTTGGCTCTGGACTTCTTTCTCCTCTTTTTGTTAAGTGAGAGGATGGGTCTAGATCGGGGGCTGGAAACTATGACCCACAGGCCAAATGTAGCTCGTCACCTGTTTAGTAAACGAAGTTGTATTGGACACAGCCACGCCCATTCGTTTACGGATGGTCTATAGCTGATTTCCCACTACAACAGAGACCAAATGGCCTTCAAAGCCTAAAATATTGATTATCTGGCCCTTTGCAGAAAAAGTTAGTTGACTTCTGGTCTAGATAAACTCTAGGTGGACAATTTGAGGGTCAAGTTGTAGGATCCGTACTGAAGTGCTCCTAAGAACATCGACTTGAGCCCACCGTGCTAAGTGCTTTCTGTGCATCATCTCATTTCATTCTCTAGGACAAGATGCCTCCAGGACGAGATTCTACTCTACAGGTGAGGAAACTGAGGCTTCAAGTGGTCCAGTGACTTTTCTGAAATCACCCAGGGGCAGAGGCAAGCTGGAAACTCAGGCCCATCTGGTGCTAAAGCCCTTCTCCTTCTTTTCCAGAGAGCATGATGCCTGGGAATCGTGAAGATGTTAGTCAGTGAGGGTGGGAGGAAAACTTCTTAGAGGACCTCAAATTTGGCATACAGGATTTCGATGAGTGGAGAGAAAGGAGGCGCAACTCCAGCAGGGGGAACTCAGGAGAAGAGGAGGGAACGGTTACGCATCACAGCTCTGGGCCCTTGGGTGTGGGTGAGAGAATGACCCTTTGCCACTGCCCCAGGGTGCGCATCGCCTCACTCGAGCCTTACAGCCACGTTCTACAGTGGGCGCTCCGCTGGCCCGCACTCCACAGGTGGAGGAATGCAGCCCAGGGCGGGTGCTTGCCCAGAGTCACACAAGGGTGTGTGGTATTCCCACTTCACTCACATGTTCTGGGCGAGTTCTTTTCACGGCATCAGGCCGTCTCACCTGGGCTAAGGGAGAGAGCTGGGACACCTTGGTATTTAAAGTGGGGTCACTTCATCAAGTGGCAGGAGGCATCAAGGGGGCAGAACCCAAGGGGAAGGCAAAGCTCGGGGGCAAATTGGAGGCTATCAAAGTGGCTGACCTGCCCTCCTGGGGACCATCTCTCAACCCTCTTCTCCATTCACATCAGAGAGGACTTTGTGTCCATATAATGAGCAAAAAGGCTCACACGCTGGGCTGCAGTTACCCCTCTGACTCACAGCCACTCCTCTCCCCCTCCAACACTCTGCTCCAGCCACACCTCCCCCTGCCTCCACCCCCTCCCAGGCCCCCCTGCTGCACAACCGCAGGAGATACCGTTCACATCGTTACTTTCATGAATGCTGTCCACGGAGTTGGGTGACTTGGCAGCTCTGTGCCTCTGGATCTCTGCACATGCTGTTCCCTCAGCCTGGAATGCTCTTCTAGATAAGATATCCATGGGCTGGATTCCTCAGCTCCTTCAGGTTTTTTCTCAAAAGTCATGTTCTCAGTGCAGCCTTCCCGACGTTTTATGCAAAATTACATCCTCCACACTACATCCTCCCTTCCCACCTCTTCTGCCTTAATTTTCTCTATATCATTTACCTCCCTCTGGCTTATTGTTTATTGTCTACCAATGCTCCCAACCCACTAAAACGTAAGCTCCACGATGGCAGGATTTTTGTCTGTTCCATTCCTTGCTCTATCTCTAATACCTAGAATAAAGCCTCGCACATAGTAAGCATTCAATATATAATTGTTGGCTAAAGTTGAATACATTTTAATATTGTTCCACAACTTGCTAAATTTGGTTCTTTGGGCAAGGTATTTAATTTCTCTAATATTCAGTTTCCTCCTCTGTAAAATTGGGGGGAAATAGTACCTTTTTCATTGGGAGTTATTAGAAATAAATGAAAAACAAAATAAAAGAAATGTAACATGCTTGGCTCAGAGTCTAGCTCAGAGCCTCACACAGAGCAGGTGCTGGGGAAATGTGTCTCTACTTTTTCGAGGACAATCACTGAACCCAAATATACCTGCACCATGAGACTGATGCCAAGACTGCATCTGCCAGGCTCTGGTGTCAGACCCCGGTGAGCAAGTCAGCTTCACTACTGACTCACAATGTGACTCAGGAAGTTCCTTCATCTCCTTGCACCTCAGTTTGCTCACCTCTAAAATGGGTTATAATAAAACCGACGTCATAGAGTGGCTTTGGACATTGAATGAGGTGAAGCATGAGAGCTGCTTGGCAAAGACCTGGCCCATATGATCTCAGTAAATGTTAATGATGAAGATGCTAATGATAATAAGAATCCCTAAGGAGGCTGTCTGGGAAGGAGGTGCTGGTCCAGCCTTGGAATCCTCTGGTCCTTGGCCTCTTGGCAGGGAGTCGGTTCCTGACAGATCAGGCCTGAGCAGGTTAATGTGCAACAGTCTCTCCCCTGTCTCCTTTTTTTAGCACAAAAATCTGTCCTAGCACCTCTTGTTATCCACTTCATCAGTCTCAAACCACTGGCTAATTGCACCCCTCAGCACCACCTCCCCCCGTGCCTCTCCAGCAAGCTCAATAACACACAGCTGCCTCCTTCTTTAGGGCCCTACCGGGAAGCTGTAAACAAAATATACCAGGCTATACCCCAAATGCCCTCTCCAGCTTCTCTTTCCCCTTTTGGCCCCCTGCTCCTCTCCCACATCCCCACCCCGAGGAAAACGGCCTCAGGAGAGCCAAGGGTGGAGGAGGGATAAGGGAAATGGAGTTTTGATACGATTTCATGGTTTTCTCTGGCTTTTATGTCAGCAATATTCTAACTCCTAACTGGTTGTTATCCTTGAGAAAGGATAACACATGAGGTGAGCTTGACATTCACCCCAGCCTTCTGCCACTAGGCACTTTCCAAACCTCGGCACAGAAAGGGGAGCCCAAAGAGAGATCTTGCTGGATGGAGGAAACAAAGACCGGAGTTTGAGGCAGCTGGGAAGCTGGAATTTGTGGGGCAGGTTACAAGAGAGTTGGAAGATGCACAGAGAAAAAGGACCAGGAATCTGCATAGGGGTTCCCCTGAGTCTTTGACTGGATGCTAAGCTGTGCATGTTTAGAGTGAGACTTTGTGCTGGCAGAGAACAGTTCCTGGTGTCCCATGAGCCAAGCAGAGATTTTGGAGGTCACACAGTGCTGGGAGACGGTGGAGTCTGACCAGCCTGAGTGGAGAGATCTTGCTGAACACCCCAGATATTCAGCAGAGACTCAAGGAAGGCTGTGCATTAAGGACTAGTCTACGCCCACCCTATCAAAGCCTAAAACCAAGCCATGACAGAATCAAGCTGATCCATCAGTACATTAACTGCCTCTCAGAGCAAAGACACAACACTCTTCAAAGGAAGGCAATAAAAATCCGGATCTCAACAATACAGGATCCACAATGTCCAGTAAATAATTTTTAAAATGCAGGAAAATGTAACCTATAACCAGGAGAAAAATTTATCAGTAGAAATGGACCTAGAGATGACACAGTTGATGGAATTAGCAGTAAAGGATTTTAAAACAGTCATTATAAATATGTTTAATAATTTAAAGGAGAGTGTGTGTGTAATGAGTGAACCAGTGGGGAATCTCAACAAAAAAATGGAAACTATAAAAGGAACCAAATAGAAATTATAGAACTGAAAAATGTAATATCTGGAATGAAAAATTAACTAGATGAGTTTAACAATAGACTGGAAATTAAAAGAAAAGATAAGCAAATTTGAAAACACTGCACTTGAATAACAAAAACTGAAGTACACAGAGAAAAAAGAGTGGGAAAATAGAACAGAACCTCAGTGGTCTGCGGAACAATACCAAGGAGTGTAACATAAATGCAATTGGAGCCCAAGAAAGAAAAGAGAGAGATTGTGTCTGAAAAAATTTTTGAAAAAATAATTACTATCAAGATATTGAGAAGACAAGCCACAGACTGTGAAAAAATATTTGCAAAAGACATATCTGATAAAGGACTCTTATCTAAAATATACAAAAACAAATTCTTAAAACTCAACAGTAAGAAAATAAACAACCCAGTTTAAAGTGGGCAAAATATCTGAACAGACACATCACCAAAAATGATATACAGATGGCAAATAAGCATATGAAGAAAAGCTCAAGATAATCTGTCTCTCTAAAAGTCTATATTCACAAAAAAAAATCCTTCAAAATGGAGGTAAAATAGAGACATTTTGAAATAAACCAAAGCTAGGAGAATTACTCACCAGCAGATCTGCATTATAAGAAATGTTAAAGAAAGTTCTTCAGGCTGAAGAGGAATGGTACCAGACGGAAGCTGAGATCCTCACCAAGAATAAAGAGCACCAGAAATGGTAATATATATGAGTCAATGTGAAAGACTTTTTTCTCAATTCTTAATTTCTTTTAAAGAAAAATAACTGTTTAAAGTGCAAATAATAATACTGCACTGTGGGAGTTAAAAAAATGTAAAAATAAGATAAATGTCAAAAAATAGAACAAAGGAGGGAAGAAATGGACGTCTACTGTTGCGGGAGTCTTACGTTGTATGTGAAGTGGGATAATAACAATTCAAGGTAGACTTTGATCACTTAAGAATGCATATTATGGGCCAGCCCCATGGCTTAGCGGTTAAGCGTGTACGCTCCGCTGCTGGTGGCCCAGGTTCGGATCCCGGGAGCGCACCAACACACCGCTTCTCTGGCCATGCTGCGGCCGTGTCCCACATACAGCAACTAGAAGGATGTGCAGCTATGACATACTGGGGCTATCTACTGGGGCTTTGGGGGGAAAAAAATAAATAAATAAAATCTTTAAAAAATAATAAAAAATAAAAATAAATAAATAAAGGAAGAAAGAAAGAAAGAAAGAATGCATATTGCAATTCCTAGAGCAACCATTTGAAAAGAGATGTAGATAAAAAACTAGTAGATGAGATAAAATAGAACACTAAAAAGTCACCAGAACTCAAAGAAAGTAGGAAAGGAGGGAAGAAAATAAAAAGATAACGCAAGGAAAAAATAGATATCAGGAAAATGTTACTTTTCAATCCAACCATATCAATAATTACATTAAATGTAAATGGACTAAACACTCCAATTAAAAGGCAGAAATTGTCTGACAATATAAAAGCAAGACCCAACTATATCCTTTTATAAGACACACACTTTACATACAAAAACACAGAGAGGTTCAAAGTAAAAAGATGGAAAAAAGATACACCATGGAAACACTAACTGAAAGAAAGCTGAAGTGGGTATATTAATATCAGACTAAATAGATTCCAGACAAGGAATACTACTAGAGGTAAGGAGGGACCTTTCATATGATAAAAGAGTCAAATAATCAAGAAGACAGAACAACCGCAAATGTGTATGCATCTAATAACAGAGCTTCAAAACACAGGAAGCAAAATTGACAGAACCAAAAGTCTGTGTTTCACTATATAAATTATATCTCAATAAAAATTAAAATTTTTACTTGGAGAAATTAAAATAAAAAAAGACAGGATCCCTGACACAGAAATAGGTCTGGGGATCAAGGTGAAGGCCTAATCAACAGCCAAGAAGTCTTGACACAGAATCCCAGAGGGATGCACTTAGAGCCCTCAAGTCCCTCCTGCCTGAAGCCGGGGAGGAGCTGTGGCTCCTGGCTCAACAGGAACCAAGAAATCACAGAAGGGAGATAAGTAGTCACAGCCTTGAAGGAAGAGAGGGACAAGGGCAGGGAGCTGGTCGGCGCTTAACAGCCACTGTGGACTAGTAGATAGAACATGAGAGGGAGCAAGAAAGAGACCGTCTAATGTCCTATCTTGGCATTTTTGTTTTTCTCGTAATACTCACTACAACTTGTAGTCATTGCGTTTATCTATGTGTTCCCTTGGTGGGGAACTGGGATCTCCCTGGTCCTGCAAATCCCATGAGGGCATGGGATCTGCCATTTTCACTGTCTTATCCTGAGCCCTGGGCACAGTGGCTGACATATAGGAAAGCCCTTGATAATCAGTCATTGGATAAATGAATGAGGAAACGAAAGAAAAGGAGGGAGGGAAAGAAACAAAAAAGGAGAGAGAAACAGGAAAGGTCCATGTCCTACTCCCCTAGAAGGGCTTAGGCAGTGTCATAAAGAATGCGAAGTCAACTTGCAAATCCTTGGCTCTCTTTTTCCATCCCAAAGTTTCCCAGTAACTCCTGTCACCCCTTGCTAGGCTGCCCTGCTCCCGTTCCTGCCCTGCCACCTGAGGCCCTGACCTCAGCAAGACCGTGAGGACTGTGGAGCTCTGTTGACCTCTGCAGCTACCCCCAGGACATTCTTTCTGACTTGAGTGTGTCCTGCACTGAATCAGACCTTTGTCTGTGGAAGCACAGTCTCAGCTCCCCGAGGAAGGAATCAACAGTAATTGATGGGAGACTCTCTCCCTAATTTCCTGTCCCCCCCCACCCCATCTCCACAATGGGCCATTTCCCAGACAATAGCCATCATCATCGCCTTTGTGCAGGCCCAGACATCCTGAAATTGAGTCTCCAATCTCCTCAAAGACATGCACAGGAAATGGAAAATCCATGCCAGTCCCTGTTGGCGCGCTGGCAGCTGATTCCAAAGCACACAGAGCGTCTGCTCCCTGGGGTGCAGAGGGGAACAGATGACCTGGGATGGCCTGGGCAAGGGAGGTCTAACTCCCATGGCCAGCGTTCCAGGGTAGGATCAGCAACCTCCTGGGGGCTGAGGGCCCCCAAGACCCCCCCTCTTGTATCACTCACCCACTCACAGCAGGGCAGAGCCTCATCAGCTGGGGTCACCTCCGGAAAACCTGGGGACCCCAGAGTCCTATTTACAGGAAAGCCCCCTTGCTTCCTGGCAGAACAAAGAATTCAGGTAACTAGCAATTCTCAGAAAGGAAGATAGACGATAGATGCTCCTATCCCTCAAGGAAAAGCCCTTGAAGGCACGAGCCATCCTGAGGTAGGAGACTCCTCCTTTCCATTCTCTGAAGGGCTTCTGACCCATGTGTCACTTCTTCTACTTAAAACCCTGACCATTGAGACACAGCTGTGCTAAACATAATCCTAAATATTTTGAGACAATTGGGGAAATTTGATTATGACCTGGGTAATAGACAATACAAAAGAGTTTTTGTTAATTTTGTTAGGTGTGATAATGCCTTGTTGTTATGTAAGAAAACATCCAAATTTTTACGAAATGTATCCCGCAGGAGTGTAATGACACTATATCTGAGATTTGCTTCAAAATACTTTACTACAGAAAAACGAAATGAGAAGGAAAACTACCATAAGGCAGGATCCAGGTTCAACAAGATGAGATGCTATGATTGATTAATGATGTCTGCCCCAGGCAGGGGAGATGCAGCAAGGGTAGGAAGTGGAGGGGAGTACAGGATACCAGCCACACATTTGCTGTCCTGACTGGCCCCTTGTCTGCCAGATAAATGTCTACTTTGCCTTTCAGGCCTGTTTCAGAGAATACCTTAGTTATGTATTGATTAACTAGGAGTTAATATACGTTCTTAAACAATTCAGTCTTGTTTATTTATTCTGTTTCTGCTCTAGGACAAGTCAAAAATAAGAACTATCAGAGCCTTGGCCGAACAACTGCTATGATTAATTGAATTTTATGTGAAAGTACTGATTTTATATTTTAGATCAACTAAGTGATTTCCCCTTTCCTTACTTTCCAGGAGGAAGTGATATTAATGATTGGCATCTATTGGGTGCCTACCATGTGCCAGGCACTGTGTCAAATGCTACATAGACATCGCCTCATTAATCACCACAACCACCCCATGTTATCCCCATAGTTCAGGTCTGAGTTGGAATCATTTACACAAGGTCATACAAAGGCTAAGCAGTTGAGTTAGGCTCTCTGATGCCAAAGGCAGTGCTCAGACGTAACACTCTCTCACCTCCCACTGAACGCCTGGACAGGGCACTTATAAATTTGTCAGCTACAGAAAAGAGCCAGGACTTTGCAGAATGGAAAGCCAGAGAGAAAAGAGGAGGCCGAGTTCCAAGGGACAGCTGCCTGAGAGCCGGTCACCTGGGGGAATCTCCCTGCTCTACTCAAGACGGAAAGAGGAAACACCATCTGGAGGGGCTTCCCCAGCCCCCGAGAAGAACTCCTCCAGCTCCATGGCCCTCAGAGCAGCTGCTCGGAAGCCACCAGGAGGCGCTCCCTACTGTGAGGGCTCCAGGAGGCTGGGGCAACTTCCCTGAAAACTCAGCCCACTTTGGGGCCAGCATCTGTCTGTCAGCAAAACGTTGGGTGAAAACTGGGGGATTCAGTCAGTGAAACTGGGAATACAAATTTGGGGCTCTGTTAATATAATTCTAATTGGATGTAATTGTTAGTTGGGAGTTTTCTTGTTTCCTGATGAAAATTTGAATCAAAATTGTTGCATGAGTTTGATTATTTCTGTGAGATTTAAATTTGTGTCAGTAACAAAATACCTCACCTGATGTGCTGTGGAAGAGATGTGTCATCAACACAAAATGCAAAAATTCCAATGTAGGCATGGAATGTATGGCTCATGCAAAGAATCTGATATTCCAACTGAAATGAGATTTACTTAGAAATAAGAAAGGGCTGCTATTCTATAATTCTGTGTGGTTTTCTCCTTCTGTTTTTTTCCCCCCTTAAAAAAGGACTCCAAGATTTTCCCAGAATTTGATGAGAATTGCTTGTAATAGTTTGAGGGTGGAGGTTGGGGAAAGTAACGTGAATGTGTTGAAGCTGAAACGGGTAAGGGACTGCAGCTGAAATACTGGGGATGAGGCATGAGCTCATGGGAATTGTCCAGTTTGAACTGTCTCTGTGAATATGTTCCATTGCAATGTTGGGTACAGCATAGCTAACCTGCTATATACCCGGCATTCGTTTTGGTTGTGGTGTTTGATAGCCTTCATTGGCTATGATTCTCCCTTGAGGAATTGGGGGAATACTAAACTACAGAAACAAAATGGCTAAGACATTAGAGTTCATACCAGAGCTGTACTCAAGATCCTAAAAAAAGCTCTCGATGCTCCCAAATTCTACAGCCTTCCAAATCAACCTTTCCTTTAAAATCTAGATAGCATCAGTCCTCAAACTACTCAACTGGAAGAAAGCCTCGCCCTTGATCAGGTTTCTCTCCCCAAGGATCTCTGAAAATCCCTGAGGAATACTTCCCTGTCTCATGTCCCACTAAGCAGCCCTGGTTGTCACTTGAACGTCAAGCAGCTGTCTGACTTCTGGTCAACTTGTTCCTTTGTTCCTGGGTTGCATTTCTCTGGATTATTTCTGCTCTCTTAAAAGTCCTATCCTAAATCCCCCAGAGCACAGCTAAAACCAGATTGTAACATTTAACATTTTCCTGGAGCCTTGGGTGGAGCAGAAGGGAATTTGTACAGAGGACTAACTCGATCCTTGGGCTCCAGGCTGATGCTGTGTTGCTGGGGCCACCGGCTCCCTCTCTACCACAGAATTGCTTTGTGTCTGTCTTCCCTACCTGAGTTCAGATCCTCACCCCCATCCCAGTCTCCTCTGGGGTCCTGCAAGTTGGGGGAAAAAAGACAGACCTCCAGTCACTGCTTCCCATGATCTGCAGACATGTAACTCGGCCCAAAGTGAAGACATAACGTTAACACCATTGTGAAGAGCAGTTTAAGTCCCTACTGCCCCCCAAATTCCATTTCAGAAAAGAATGCTTTGCCTTACGGTTCCAAAACCAATGATCTCATTGAACGTATTTGTTTTAAATTAGGATTTAATTTGCCCTTGCAGGTATATATACAAGCCTCCACTTGGTGAAACAAGAAGTCACTAATTTTTAAAACAAGACCTTTCCTGTGCTTCTTATCACCAGTATTGGGGTCCTCTTTTATAATTTGGAGGTTATCTGAGGAGGACTGTGGTGCCTAACCACTCTCCCTCTTTGTGGTCTGTCCTCTTACACCTAAGTCTCCCCAAGGAGGAAGGACATCCTATATTTGTGCCCCTGTGCCCAGCAATGGCTCTTTACAGGATGCTACCCTGCTGGCTCCAGGGTCCCTGGAGGAAGGAACAGTTTGGGATCAGGCAGGTGATGCAAACTAAAGAAAGGGCCTTCGAGCGCTGCGGCAGGCAGCATTTATGGTGGAAGGAGAAACAACATAAGCCGTGAAACTGTCTGTGATGAAAGGTAGGACAATGCCGTACAGGTTGGCCCACACAGAAAGAAGAGAGCCGGGGCAGAACTCTTGACAGCACCCTGCAGCCAGCATCTTTCCAGACTCTTCTGCTGTTACGGAGTTGTGTCATGCTTACAGGGGGCCTTGGCTTTGGTATTCCTCCAGGGGAAAGTTCCAGTTTTCCTTTTTTAAAGCGTTTCAAACTCTTTGCCCTGATGTGTCTTAATCTATACTTCTCAAACTAGGGCACATTTTCCCTCCCCCAGGGATGTGTAGCAGTGTGCTGGAGGGTCCATGAAGCCACACCGCACACATCCGTGGTATGTGGATTTCACTAAAAAGTGGCTGGGGGGTGAGGGTAGGTTCCATTTTGAATTTTTGCACTTTTACATGTCTTTGTCACAAGGCAAAGTCAGCAGCCTCTTGATTACCATTTCATCTAATTTCATGTGTTTTCATGAAAGCTTGTAGGGTTTGTTTTTTTTTTTTAACTTTTTAATCAAAGTAACGCACGAACATAGTTTTAAAATCAAATCGTACAAAAAACCTCTCATGAAAAACTGTAATGCCCTGCCCTCTGTCACCCTATCCCCCAGCTGGCTCCCTGGAGGGAGTGATTTACAACTCTTTATAACTCCTACAGCTGTTTTTTCTACTAGCTCCCTCCATATTTCTAAATAATATGTTTAAACTGCTGTTTATTGATCCATAAATTTCAGACATTCTCTATTGATTTTGAATTAGGATGGATGTGGGTTTGGCTCTTGTATTCTCTCAGTCTGCCTTGCCCCATACAGCTATTTCATGACTTTCAGTTAAATAATTTGTGCTGGAAAATAGACCTTTGCTGTTTGGTGGCCTCCTAACATCCTTTCTCTTTCCTCATTTAACTCTACCTTGATTTCCATTCGGGAACCTACTGTTCCCCTACACAGATGCCACTTTTCTGGGAAGCTGACCCTGTCTCTGGCTACAGGAGTGGGCCCTGATTGGCTGAACATCTCCGAATCTATAGTGATTGGTTCAGAACAAGGCATGTAACCCAATATCCACCAATGAGAGGTTTTCTGGAAGAAACTGGAAAATAATTTCCTTGTTCTTCTATAGAATCTCCTAGAGAAATATTTTCTCTTCGATGAACAAGGGAACATGAAGCCCATAGAAAGTGCTGGAAGCCACCTTGCAACCATAAAGAAAGCTGGTCTTACTTTGAATGGATACTGCAGACGGCAAAGAGGAGGGATGGAAATTAAAGATTTTAGAGAGGCCTTGCATCAAGCCTCATCTAGAGCCTAAACTACCTTTAAAATGGTCAATCATGTGAACAAAATACTATAATTCCCTTTATGTTTTAAGCTGCTTTGAGTTTTCAGTTTCTTTCCTTCCCAAGTACATCTCACCGATGTAAGAGTTTACTTCATTATGATTACACAGCAAATTATTTGTGATTTCACTGCACAGCTGAGCAGTGTATGATTACATATCCTTTCATGTACAGGCTTTTTGATGGTTTTTAAGAATTAATTATCATTTTCACTGGCAAAATTTCCCATATGCATATCCTTAATTCTTTCCACATACTCATCTCCAACCTCCTCCTCCACTCCAGCTGGCAGCCCTCTCAGTGTCAACCTGCACCTTCTCTTCGGTGCTCTCCTGAGCTGAATCTCCTATCTCCTGGATACCATGACTTCACCTCTTTTGGATCACCCATGATTTCCTGAAAGCTTTTCTCAAGGCTTTCTAGAAAAGAGTTCTGAGCAGGCAAATTGTCTATGGATGGGTGAAGATGTCTTAATTCTGCCCTCACACTGGACTGATAGCCTGGCAGGGTATAAAATTCCCAGTTGAAAATTATATTCCATAAGATTTTTGATGCTATTGTTCAGTTGCTTTCTGGTATCCACCATTGCTGCTGAGAAGTCTGATGTCAATCTGATTCTAGTCCCTTGTTAATTTTGCTGTCTTCATCCCCATCCCCACCTCAGTTCCAAACTTCTTGGGTTCAATTTCTCCAGAGAATAAACTTCCAGTTTTCTTTTTGGGGTGGCGGAGACAAGAAGGTATAAGTCTGTCTGCTGGCGTTGTGTGCACAGAGGTGGGAAGTAGGATTCAAGGAGAGGATTCAACGATTCATTCCACATGGAGTCCTCCAACAAATCCCCCAGTTCGTAGCTCCACCCCTCACCCCCAGGCTGCTCAGTAACCAGTGGCTCTGCATCCCAGACCTTTCCAGAATTCCATGGGATGATCAACCCACTTTTCATTTACATCTCACTCTGCACTCACTGGATACTGAGGCCTTTTGTGTTATGCGAACAGTGATTAAAAAAATAAGTACTTTTGTTGCTTCCAAGAGCCCAGCTGTATTAACAATATAGTTAGAATCAGGATTAAGGCTAGTGATCTCTAAGTGATCAGGGAAGGTGCAAAGTCTTCAGAGAGAGCAATTCTAGCCCAGGCGACAAGATGAAGAAAAACTGTAAGGTGGAATCTGCTTGAAGGTCGTAGAAAAATGCATATCTAGATTTTTTTTTATCATCTTTTCATTTTAGCTTTTGATGCATAAAAGTTCATTGTAAAAATCATTCAAATTCCTAACAAAAATATACCTTATTAAATATTTTATTTACAAATGTGGGAATATGCTTATTTTAACATCTTGCTGTAGTGAATTCCCAGATAATCCCCAAATTCTGCATTTTATGGCTTTGGTTTCATTCTTCTTATATCATTACATAATGCAATCATTTAAAAATTACACCTTCAAATGCAATCATGCATCTGTGGTTACAAACAAGAAGTCTGGAGCACAAGTTCGAAATTGTGAAATGTGCCAGCCAGATAATGAGGAAAATCCAGAACTCTAAAGCATCAAGTATTATGATAGCCTTGTTCTAGTCACTGAAGTTCCCCATGAAGATTTGAGAATGAAGAAGACGCTACCACAATGTAGTAAAAATTGAGGGGAAAGTGCAGGATGGCTTAAAGCTTACTTTACATATGAGTTTTATTGTTGTGGATTGCAACTGAACTTAAAGTTTAACATTTCTGCTTCAGAAAAACCTGGAGCAATAGCTATGTGAAACCATCACTCTTGAAGTGATGTTTTAAATCCAATATACAACCTATTAGGAGAGCTAAATTTAAAAACCGTGACAATACCAAAAACTAAATGCCGGCCAGGATACATTGAAACTGGATTTCTCATACATTGCTGGTGGGAATGTAAAATGGCACAGCCACTCGGGAAAATGGTTTGGCAGCTCCTTAAAGCACTAAACATATGCTTACCATTTGACCCAGCAATCACAATCCTGGGCATTCATCTCAGAGAAATGAAACTTATGTCCACATAAAAACCTGTACTGGGGGCCGGCCAGATGGCGCAAGCAGTTGGGTGCGCGTTCCCCGCTGCAGCGGCCCAGGGTTCGCCAGTTCAGATCCCGGCGCGCACTGACGCACCACTTGGCAAGCCATGCTGTGGCGGCATCCCATATAAAGTGGAGGAAGATGGGCACAGATGTTAGCCCACGGCCAGTCTTCCTCAGCAAAAAGAGGAGGATTGGCAGATGTTAGCTCAGAGCCGATCTTCCTCACCAAAAAAAAAAGAGGAGGGTTGGCATGGATGTTAGCTCAGGGCTGATCTTCCTCAGAAAAAAACAAAAACCTGTACTGGCTTGTTCATAGCAGGTTTCTTTGTAATAGCCAATAACTGGACACAACCTAAATGTCCTACAATCGGTTAACAGTTAAACAAACTGTGCCACATTCACATCGTGGAATACTACTCAGCAATCAAAAAGGAAAGGGCTATCAATACACACGACAAGCTGATGGATCTCAAGAGCATTATGCTGAGTGGGAAGAAAAGCCAACCACAAAAGGTCACATACTGTCTGATTCCATTTATACAAAACTCTCAAATACAAAATTATAGAGATGGAGAGCAGATTAGTGTTTGCTAGGGGTTAGTGAGGGGGAGAGGCATAGGTAGGGTGGCGGGTATGACTATATATACATATATATATAGCACAGTGGATCTTTATGATGATGGAACAGTTTTATATCATGATTGTGGTCGTGGTTATATGAATAATACATGTGATGAAATTGCACAGAACTAAATATACACACACACCCACACATATAAGTGAGGGCACGTAAAACTGATGAAATCTGAAGGTCTGTGGATTGTACTAATGTCATCTTCCTGGATTTGACATTGTGCTACAGTTATGTAAGATGTTATCTTTGGGAGAAACTTGGTGAAACGTACAGGGGACCTCTATATACTATTTTTGCAACTTCCTATGAATCTATAATTATTTCAAAATAAATAAATAAAAATAAAATAATAACCCAAGATATGACATCCAGAAAAGATGGTGGAATAGAGAAGATGACAGCATCTGCCTGTTTCATATCTAGTGAAATAGAAAAAAGTACTCCTTCCCCCAAAAAACAAAAATTCACCAGCAACAACCAAACAAGAAAAGGAGTATCGTACACTTGATGCCACAGACTTCAAAAAGTGATAACCAGGGAAAGAAAAAAACAATAACTGGTGCAAACTACTGGGTCATGGTCCCCAACTCTGTCCCCACTACCCAGAGGCAAGACTGAGGAAGGAAGCTGAGTTAACAAAATCATGCCTCATCATACAGTCTCTCTGGCAACTCCCATCGGGGGCACTGAAACTGAGGCTGAGTGGGAAGCTGGGACAACATTGTTTTTAACCCTGAGGAGTGAAGTTCCCTATACCCCACTATAGCAGGACTCAGGAAGGAGGTGTTGTTGGGCTTGTCACATGTGGGGGCACTCTGCTAAGTTGGAATAAGATGCCCAGTATGTATGGGAGATGGACACCCCCAGACCACTTGGCAAGGACCCTGGTCCAGAGCCTGCAATGAGACCTCAGAGGGGAGCAGACCCAGCCTTCCCGTAGAGATGTTCATATGATGGAAAAGTAGATCGAGAGTTTGGAAGAGTGAAAATGGCTACAAATTCTTTGATACTTCCCCTATTGAGAAGTAGAGTCTAGAAGTAAGGTCTACTGTCCCTCTCCTCAAACCTGTGTGAGCTCTGCGATGGATTAGACCTATAGAAAAACGTGGAAGTAACACTGAACCAACTTCCAGGCCCAGGCCTTAAATGACTGGCAGCATCCACTTCCAGCCTCCTGGAACAGTCGCTCATGGAGTCCTGAGCGACCGTGGAAGAAGTCCAACTACCTGGCTTGGAGAGACCACACCAGAAGACCCTGAGACTACAAGGAGAGAGAGAGGGGTCCAGCTGTGCTCAGTTTCCAGCCTTCCCACCAAGACACCAGGCATGTAAATAAAGCCACCTTGAACCAGCCAAAATCTGAATACAATTGAATTACCCCAGTCAACACCACATGGAACAGAAGAATCACCCAGCCAAGCCTATCTAACTTCCTGGCCCATAAAGTCATGAGACAAAATAAAATGCTCGTTGTATTCAGGGTGGTTTGTTACACTGGAGGAGAGAGCCACCCCAGTCCCCAAACCGAAACCTGAAGGGGAGAGGAAAATTGGTCTCAGTTAAGGTGAGTACAGTAGGGGTCCATATGGAAGGAATGTCCACCATGAGGCCAACAACAGCAATCAATCAAAGGTACAAATGCATTTCTCATATTGTGCAAGGGTTAAATATGGACTCTGTTAGCTTGATCAGTGACAACTGGGTGCCCATGCCAGGAAGGGGAATCTGAGGGAAGCTGATCAGAGGCTTCTGGAAGCTTCTGAGGCTGCTGAGTCCTAGCAAGGGCTCCTTAGATGTCTTCTCTTTGCTGTCATTGGTCAGTGCAGCCCCTGGCACCTAGGCTGAACCACACCAAGGATGTCTCCTTCATGTTGTCTTCCTGTCATAGCCTGAGGTAAGCAATCTGTGTAACAGTGCCGCCATTTCCTGAGCTAACTGTGAAACTGTGCTGGGTATGCTACTGTGCCATCAAAGTAAACTGTGAAATGGTGATCATCCAGGAGCTTGGTCCTTGGTGTGAAATTCCCTCTGCCAGGTCTGTCTCAGAAAGGCCTCAAGCAGAGTTCATCTCACTGAGTTAAAGAAAATAGAAAGCCTGGTTGGAGCTGCCTACATTAAGCAGGAGCCTGTCAGAGAAGTCAAGATGGCAGCGTAGGCAGACTCTGAACTCACCTCCACCTGCAGACACAGCCAATTTACAACTACTCGTGGAAAAATTACCCCTGAGACAGAACTGAAAACTGGGTAAGAGGAACTCCTGCAACAACGGACAAACCTAACTGAGTTAGAAGAGGCAGAAACTCCCTTCTGGAGAGGAAAAATGCCACCTTCACAAGCCACAGCACCTCACGGCCGCCCAGGAGCAGCCCAAAGGTACGCAGCCTCCCTGGAGGAGCGGGGCCCTGAGCCCGGGAGCGCCCCCACTGTGGGCATTTTGTGGACCCAGCACAATCGAGACGAGTGGCATAATATCTGACTTTGCCTGCTACTAAAACATGGGGGAGTACCCCCAGAAAAGCTGGTTCACAAAGACATTAAAACCGGCTCTTAAAGGGCCCATGCGCAAACTCACCCATTTCAGAAAGCAACCTAAAATCACCAGAAAGAAAGGTGCACAGTGCTTTGGTGAAAAGAGACTCACCTAATAGGCCCTGTGTGCATCTCGGTGAGAGGTGAGACCTCTCCAGGGACTGGGACATTGGCGGCGGCCATTGTTGTGGCCTGGTGTGGGCATACTGACACAGACGCCATTGGAGTTCTCCCTGGGACCTGCTAGCCCAGGGTCTGTTCCACCCGCTAGAGCACCGATTTAATCCAGCTCAGCCAGGGCAGGCAGCCCACCCTAGAGACTGGCCCCACCCAACAACAAGCCCTCAGGCAACTTGTGAGCCTGCATAGATTGGTGACTGGATTCTCTGCAGCCTGGCAACTGAGCTGACTTCAGTGAGGCAGGGCACGCACAAGGAACAGGTGGAGAGTGTGGGGCTCCCACCGTGGAGAGACTGGGTCTGCTTCAGGAGGTCAGGGCACGCACACGGGGCAGGACTGTGTTGACTGTGTGTGGACCTGTGGGCAGCAGGGCTTGTCAGCTGCAGAAGACTTGTGCTTCTCAAAGACCCATATAGGGGGTTTGCCCCACCTTCCAAAGCCTGAAACAATTGGGTTCCCCCGTGCCTGAGACCAGCCCCGCCCAGCTGCAATCCTCAGAGAGCTGACAAGAGACCTAAAGGCTGGAGGCTTATAGCAGTTGTAAGGCCCTGAGCCTAACAACCTGCCACAATGGGGGCCTACTCACTTAAAAGAAATACTGCAACACAAATGTGGTATTAGAACTTGCAGCCAACTGTGCTGGGGCTCCCCACACCTGATAAAGAGACTGAAGGGCCCACAACAACTACAAGCAGCTGAGCATTATAACGGTTGGCCAGGAGCATAACTCGGCCTCCCTGGGTGCCTACAGGGAGAGCAAACAGGCCACAACAGAAGGACACACATAGCCCACATAAGGGTCACCCCTGGAACATTGAGAACTGAGGGAAGCACACTGCAGGCCTCCTAAGCCATCACTTACATAAGGTCACCTATCCAAGAGCAGGAGACGTAGCTGACCTACCTTATACGTAGACACAAGCACAGGGAAAGAGGCAAAATGAGGAGGCAAAGGAATACATTCCAAGTAAGAGAACAGGACAAAAACCCAGAAAAGGAACTAAATGAAACAGAAATGAGCAACCTACCCGACAGAGAGTTCAAACAAAGAGTGTTAAGGATGCTCACTGATGTGGGGAGAAGAATAGATGAACTCAGTGAGAACGTCAACAAAGAAATGCAAGATATAAAAAAGAATCAATCAGAAATGAAGAATACAATACTGGAAATGAAAAATTCTTTAGAGGGACTCAAAAGCAGAGTAGCAGATACAGATGAACAGATCTGTGAGCTGGACAAAAGACTAGAAGAAATTACCCAAGCTGAACAGATAAAAGAGAAAAGAATTAAAAAGAATGAGGACAGTCTAAGGGACCTCTAGGACAACATCAAGCGCACTAACATCTGTGTTATAGGTGTCCCAGAAGGAGAAGAGCGAGACAAAGGGGCAGAGAATCTATTTCAAGAAATAATAGATGAAAACTTCCCTAACCTAAGGAAGGAAACAGACTTCCAGGTACAGGAAGCACAGAGAGCCCTAAACAAGATAAACCCAAAGAGGCCCACACCAAGACACATCATAATCAAAATGTCCAGAATTAAAGATAAAGAGAGATTCCCAAAAGCCACAAGAGATGGGCCGGCCCCGTGGCTTAGTGGTTAAGTGCACGCGCTCCGCTACTGGCGGCCCGGGTTCGGATACGGGTGTGCACCAACGCACCGCTTCTCCAGCCATGTGGACACCGCATCCCACATACAGCAACTAGAAGGATGTGCAACTATGACATGCAACTATCTACTGGGGCTTCGGGGGGGAAAAAAAAGGAGGAGGATTGGCAACAGATGTTAGCTCAGAGCCGGTCTTCCTCAGAAAAAAAAAAAGCTGCAAGAGAAAGTCAAGTCACATACAAAGGAAACCCCATAAGGCTATCAGCTGACTTCTCAGCAGAAACCTCACAGGCTAGAAGAGAATGGAATGATATATTTAAAGTGCTGAAAGGAAAAAACTTACAGCCAAGAATACTCTACCCAGCAAGGTTATCATTCAAAATGGAAGGAGAGATCAAAAATTTCCCAGACAAGCAAAAATTACAGGAGTTTGTCACCAAGAAACCAGTGCTACAAGAAATGTTAAAGGGACTGATTTAAGGGGAAAAGAGAAGACTATAAATAGGAAAAATTATCTATTTCCATGATAAGAGGGAAATGGATACAAATGCACAAAAAAGAGGTTAGATATGATATCAAAAACATAAAAGGAGGGAGGAGGGGAGTTAAAGAGTAGAGCTTTCAGACAGAGGTCAAACTAAAGAGACCATCAATTCTGTATAGAAGAAGGAAGGAACAGAGAAGGACTACTAAAACACTGAGAAAAAAAGTTAAAAAATGGCAGTAAGTACATACTTATCAATAGCTACTTTAAACGTCAATGGACTAAATGCTCCAATTAAAAGGCATAGGGTGGCTGATTGGATAAAAAGCAAGACCCATATATATGCTGCATACAAGAGACACACTTCAGACCTAAAGACACTCACAAACTGAAAGTGAAGGGATGGAAAAAGATACTCCATGCAAATGAAAATGAAAAGAAAGCTTGGGTAGCAGTACTAATATCAGACAAAATAGACTTTAAAACAAAAACTGTAAAAAGAGACAAAGAAGGTCATTACATAATGATCAAGGGAACAATCCAACAAAATGATATAACACTTGTAAATATCTATGCACACAATGTAGGTGCACCTAAATATATAAAGCAATTATTAACAGACATAAAAACAGAAATAGACATTAACACAATAGTAGTAGGGGACTTTAACACTCAACTTACACCAACGGATAGATCATCCAAACAGAAAATCAATAAGGAAACATTGGCCTTAAATGATACACTAGAACCGATGGACCTAGTAGATATATACAGAGCATTCCATCCAAAAACTGAAGAATACACGTTCTTTTCAAATGCACATGGAACATTCTCCAGGATTGATCACATACTAGGCCACAAAACAAGTCTCCATAAATTTAAGAAGATTTAAATAATACCAAGCATCTTTTCTGACCACAACGGTATGAAACTAGAAATCAACTATAGGAAGAAAATCAGAAAAGCCAAAAATACGTGGAGATTAAACAAAATGCTACTAAACAATGACTGGGTCAACGAAGAAATCAAAGAAGAAATCAAAAAATACCTGGAGACAAATGAAAATGAAAATACGACATGCCAGAATTTATGGGATACAGCAGAAGTGGTTCTAAGAGGGAAGTTTATAGCAACACAGGCCTATCTCAACAAACAAGAAAAATCTCAAATAAACAATCTAACAATGCACCTAAAGGGACTGGAAAAAGAAGAACAAACAAAGCCCCAAATCAGTAGAAGAAGGGAAATAATAAAAATCAGAGCAGAAATAAATGAAATAGAGACCAAAAAAACAATAGAAAAAATTAGTAAAACCAAGAGCTGGTTCTTTAAAAAGATCAACAAAATTGACAAACCTTTAGCTAGACTCATCAAGAAAAAAAGAGAGAAGGCACAAATAAGTAAAATCAGAAATGAAAGAGGAGAAATTAAACAGACACCTCAGAAATACAAAAGATTATAAGAGAATACTATGAAAAGCTATATGCCAACCAATTTGACAATCTGGAAGAAATGGATAAATTCTTAGAATCATACAACCTTCCAAAACTGGATCAAGAAGAAGTAGAGAATTTGAATAGACCAATCACCAGTAAGGAGAGTGAAACAGTAATCAAAAACCTCCCCAAAAGTAAAAGTCCAGGACCAGATGGCTTCCCTGGTGAATTCTACCAAACATCAAAGAAGACTTAATACGTATCCTTCTCAAACTCTTCCAAAAAATTGAGGAGCGGGGGGAGCTCCCTAACACATTCTACGAAGCTGACATTACCCTGATACCAAAACCAGACAAGGACAACACAAAAAAAGAAAATGAAAGGCCAATATCACTAATGAACATCGTTGCAAAAATCCTCAACAAAATACTAGTAAATCGAGTACAACAATATGTTAAAAAGATTATACACCATGATCAAGTGGGATTTATTCCAACTGTGCAGGGATGGTTTAACATTCGCAAATCAATCAACGTGATACACCACATTAATAAAATGAAGCATAAAAATCACACGATCATCCCAATAGATGCAGAGAAAGCATTTGACAAGATACAGCATCCATTTATGATAAAAACTCTAAATAAAATGGGTATAGAAGGGAAGTACCTCAACATAATAAAGACCATATATGAGAAACCCACAGCTAATATCATCCTCAATGGTGAAAAACTGAAAGCCATCCCTCTAAGAACAGGAACCAGACAAGGATGCCCACTGTCACCACTCCTATTTAACATGGTACTGGAAGTCCTAGCCAGAGCAATCAGGCAAGAGAAAGAAATAAAAGGGATCCAAATTGGAAAGGAAGAAGTGAAACTGTCACTATTTGCAGATGACATGATTTTATATATAGAAAACCCTAAAGAATCCACCAGAAAACTTTTAGAAGTAATAAATGAATATGGTAAAGTTGCAGGATACAAAATCAACATACAAAAATCAGTTGCATTTCTATACACTAACAACGAAGTAGCAGAAAGAGAAATTAAGAATACCATCCCATTTACAATTGCAACAAAAAGAATAAAATACCTAGGAATAAACTTAACCAAAGAGGTGAAAGAGCTGTACACTGAAAACTATAAAACATTGCTGAAAGAAATTGAAGAAGACACGAAGAAATGGAAAGATATTCCGTGCTCTCGGATTGGAAGAATTAACATAGTTAAGATGTCCATACTTCCTAAAGCCATCTATAGATTCAATGCAATCCCTATCAAAGTTCCAACAATATTTTTCACAGAAATAGAACAAAGAATCCTAAAATTTATTTGGAACAACAAAAGACCCTGAATAAGTAAAGGAATCCTGAGAAAAAAGAACAAAGCTGGAGGTATCACACTCCCTGATTTCAAAATATACTACAAAGCTATAGTAACCAAAACAGCATGGTACTGGCACAAAAACAGACACACAGATCAGTGGAATAGAATCGAAAGCCCAGAAATAAACTCACACATCTATGGACAGCTAATCTTTGACAAAGGAGCCAAAAACATACAATGGAGAAAAGAAAGTCTCTTCCACAAATGGTGTTGGGAAAACTGGACAGCCACATGCAAAAAAATGAAAGTAGACCCTTACCTTACACCATACACAAAAATTAACTCCAAATGGATTAAAGACTTGAGTGTAAGACCTGAAACTATGAAACTTCTAGAAGAAAACATAAGCAGTACGCTCTTCGACATAGGTCTTAGCAACATATTTTCAAGCACCATGTCTGACCGGGCAAGAGAAACAATAGAAAAAATAAACAAATGGGACTACATCAAACTGAAAAACTTCTGCACAGCAAAGGAAACCATCAACAAAATGAAAAGACAACCTAACAATTGGGAGAAGATATTTGCAAACCATACATCTGATAAGGGCTTAATCTCCAAAATATACAAAGAACTGATACATCTCAACAACAAAAAAACTAACAACCCAATTAAAAAATGGGCAAAAGACCTAAACAGACATTTCTCCAAAGAAGATATACAGATGGCCAACAGGCACATGAAAAGATGTTCAAAATCATTAACTATCAGGGAAATGCAAATCAAAACTACAATGTGATATCACCTCACACCCATCAGAATGGTTATAATTAACAAGACAGGAAACAACATGTGTTGGAGAGGATGTGGAGAGAAGGGAACTCATACACTGCTGGTGGGAGTGCAAACTGGTGCAGCCACTATGGAAAACAGTATGGAGATTCCTCAAAAAATCAAGGATAGAACTACCATATGATCCAGCTATTCCACTGCTGGGTATTTATCCAAAGAACTTGAAAACACCAATGTGTAAAGATACATGCACCCCTGTGTTCATTGCAGCATTATTCACAATAGCCAAGACTTGGAAGCAACCTAAGTGCCCATCAAGGGACGAATGGATAAAGAAGATGTGGTATATATACACAATGGAATACTACTCAGCCATAAGAAACGATGAAATCCAGCCATTTGTGACAACATGGATGGACATTGACGGTATTATGCAAAGTGAAATAAGTGAGAGGGAGAAGGTCAAATACCGTATGATTTCCTTCATTAAGTAGTAGATGATAACAACAATAAACAAACACTTAGAGACAGAGATTGGATTGGTGGTTACCAGGGGGGAAGGGGGGAGGGAGGAGGGTGAAAGGGATAATTCGGTACATGTGTGTGGTGATGGGTTGTAATTAGTATTTGGGTGGTGAACATGATGTATCTACGCAGAAATAGAAGTATAATGATGTACACCTGAAATCTATACAGTGTTATAAACCAGTTACTGCAATAAACAAAAAATTTAAAAACAAAAAATCACAGGAGCCTGTCAACACACGGCACAGGCACCAGTCGAGTCTGCTACAGAAAAGAAGGAGCAGGAGACAGAGGAGGAACAGAGGGAGGAGGGAGAAAAGAGGAAGATAGAGGAGACAAAGATGAAAGTAAAACATTAAATATCCCGAAAAGTAAGAAAAAGTCAGACAAAGACTTCAACATAACTCAACAAATGCTAATTTCTCATCCGTTGTGAGTGTGGTGGGAGATCTTAGTGAGAATATTAATAAATAAAATAGCTCAAAGACAAAAGATAAATAGCAGAATTGGATGAAAAAGGAAAATGAAGAGCCAAGAAAAAAAAATCAAGAACCAAAACAACATATGAGATCTAACAAATAATTAGAAAGAAGGAATGGAACTTAAAATTTAATTAATGGCATGAAGATAAAAATCATCCCAGGACAATAAGAGAAGAAACAAGAAGAGGTTAGAGCAAAAATGGGCCAAAAGAAGAGTGACTTTTGTCCCTGACATAAAGAACCCAACATGTGTGAGATAGAAATAGCTCAGAGATATAATACGGGAAAATTTCCCCGAAATAAAAGAACTGAATTTTCATATTGAAAGGACACACCATATACCAGGGAAACACAATCTAGTTAAATCACTGAACTTCAAAGGTGAAGAAATAACTCTTCAGGCATTCAGAGAGATAAAACAAGTCACCTCAGACTTGTCCATAGCAATTTCAATGCCAAAAAAAAAAAAAAAAAAAATGGCGATGTGGCTAAAAATTTCTGAGGGAAAGAACATACAGCATGAAAATACTATACCCAGCCAAATTATCATTCACGTATAACGGCAATCAGCTGCCATTCTCTACCATGAGAAAACTCAGGGAATACAGCACCTGTGAATCTTTCTTGAAAGGGTAATCTGTGTTGAAACTCAGGCACACAAGAAGGAATCAAAATAAAGAGCATGGAGGTGGAAATACTGAGAAAAAGCCTGATGGTGGGCGTCCATGTAAATATTGAACTATAACATAAACAGTTCGTAACATCTACTTTATAAATCTTAACAAAGTAAAAATAATACAACAATTAAAATCAAGGAGTGAGGGAAGAAGTTGAGAGGAAGCGCAAGGTGTTAATCACCTTATCTAAGATGTAATAGGGCTTCTGACCACAAAATAAAAAACTGGAGCACGTAAGCAAGATCTTCATAATGGCTTCCATCTTTTAATGCTTTCCATATCTATCTTAATCTAGAAGGCACTTTATGAACTTGTATGTCTCTGAGTGAGGAAATATTTATCTGAAGTTTAGTATATCTTCAGTTTTCTTAATTGTTGAATTAAAATTAATTTTAACTTTTTATTTTACCACAGTACGTACAATATGATCCCATTCCTATAAAATTATTTCTACCAATCCATCTTTCTCTCTCTAAATATGAAGAGAGTGATGGGTGGAATAGTGTTCAAAATATTAACACCACTTACTTCTGGGTGGTAGGATTTGGGACGATTTGCTGCCCTTTTTTAAAAATTTTTCTATGGCGCTTCAACTTTTAAATGAGGGTGTATTATTTTTATGGAATGATGAAGGTATTATTTTAAAATAACTTAATAAACCCACACAGAGACATTTTTAATAATAATTAATAGATTTTTTTACAACTTGAAAAAAGAGAAGTATTGAAAAGGGACTACATAGTGAAAAAATGCAATCAAACAAGCAAATAAAAATAGTGTCGGGCTGGCCCCATGGCGTAGCGGTTAAGTGCACGTGCTCTGCTGCTGGCGGCCCCAGTTCAGATCCCGGGCGCGCACCTATGTACCACTCACTTGTCAGGCCATGCTGTGGCGGCGTCCCATATAAAGTAGAGG
This sequence comes from Ceratotherium simum simum, assembly GCF_057802395.1. Classification (NCBI taxonomy): domain Eukaryota; kingdom Metazoa; phylum Chordata; class Mammalia; order Perissodactyla; family Rhinocerotidae; genus Ceratotherium; species Ceratotherium simum. Next base: position 21,583,880 of record NC_141921.1, on the reverse strand, counting down.
AAGATGGGCACGGATGTTAGCCCAGGGCCAGTCTTCCTCAGCAAAAAGAGAAGGATTGGCATGGATGTTAGCTCAGGGCTGATCTTCCTCACAAAAAAAAAAAAGTGTCTAAAGTCTCCTTCAAGGTCAGTTTAAAATCACCTTGGGTGCTTGCTTCATCAGCACATACACTAAAATTGGAACCATAAAGAAAAGATTAGTGTGCCCCTGTGCAAGGATGACACACAATTTTGTGAAGTGTTCATGGTTTTGGTGCAGTTGCTATGGAAAACAGTATGGTGGTTCCCTGAAAAATTAAAAATAGAATTACCATATGATCTAGCAATTTCACCTCTGGGTATATACCCAAAAGAACTAAAGGCAGGGTCTCAAAGAGATAATTGTATATTCATGGTCTAGCAGCATTATTCACAATAGACAAAATGTGGACGCAATCCAAGTGTCCATCAGTGGATGAATGGACAAACAAAATGTGGTATATACACACAACGTAATATTATTCAGTGTTGAAAAGGAACGAAATCCTGTCGCTTGCTAAAGTGGATGAAACTGGAGGATATTATGCTAAGTGAAATAAGCCAGTTACAAAAGGACAAATAATGCATGATTCCATTCAAATGAGGCACCTTGAGTAGTCAAATTCATAGAGACAGAAAGTAGAATGGTAGTTACTAGAGGCTGGGGGCAGAGAGATGGGAGTTACTATTTAACTGGGTATGGATTTTCAATTAGGGAAGATAAAAGAGTTCTAGAGATGGAGGGTGGTGATGGTTGCACAACGATGTGAATGTACTTAATGCCATGAACTGAACACCTAAAAACGGATAAAATGGTAAATTTATGTTATGCATATTTTATTGCAATTTTTTAAAAATCTCCTTAGAAGGAAAAGCCCACGTAAAGAAGGAGAGGGAGAGAAGATGAAGGACCAAACCATAGATATGGCTGAAAATTTTGGGCCAAAAGAGGCAACCAAGCTAGAAAAAATGCCCTTATAGACTGAACCATAAATAACGCACTTTAATGTGTTCAAAAACGCATGTCAGAACAACCAGTCGGGAGACCAGGGCTAAGTGGGTTCTTTACTTTACGGTTGTGTGACTGAACACATGTTGATTTTTAGGGCATATTATTGGTCTTTGTTCACTATCTTTATAATGATGATGCTTGTAAGATGTTAAGCGCAAATTTCTTGATGGTGAAATAAGTGGTTAAGAAAATTTCAACAAGAAATATGAGTTCCTGAGCAAACCATGCTGTTGGCTGGAGAAAGAGAACAGATGGAGGTAAAATTCGGACAGGCACACCTGCAGGAGTAGCAGCAGTGGGCTCAGACACATCCTGAATGAGCCAGAACCATCGCCTTGCTTACCTTAATGCTGCACCTCAAAGGGTCTGCATCTTGATTCCCCTAGTGTCCTCGATGGGGAAGCAAAATGGCTAAATTTTGTACTAAGGGATAGTTTGAATACTCATCTTGTGGGAGGTGCCTCAAAAAGCTTGTTCTTCTTCACTAAGATACATCTGTTTTGCAAGGAGAGCTGTTGGCCAGGGCTTCTGAGACGCATCAACACTTGGTGTGAAAGCTTCCATGAGCTGAATGAATTTGTTGTTCACCTTAATGATAAAGCGACTCACAAAACCAGCTTGTTTAGCAAGTTTCTTTCTTCAAGGTTGAACACACTCAATCAAAATCCATAAGGCCAAACTGTGGAGGTACACTATTAATAATCACACCAAGGCCTCGTATTAATTATGGGGACGCCCAGAACTTCAGGCAAACTGGCTCTCCAATCTGCTGACATAGCCTGAGGGCAAAATAATCAAAGTGCTCCAACATCTACAAAAAAGCTTGATCTGTTTTTTCTTCTTTCTTAGGTCATTGTCTTAGTAAGTGAAACTGGATTTCTGCTTCCAGAAAGGTAGCGTAGACCTACTTTTCCCTATTCCTCCTGCTAAGTATAGCTAAAACCTTGGACATTATACACCAAATAAATATACGACTCTGAAAGGTGGAGAGAAGAAGAAAGACTGGCTGGGGACTTCAGGACCCCAGGAATGACTCAAGTGAGCTCCCCGGATTTTCTTCTTGCCTCATATATTCCATTGGGTGTTGGAGAAGCCAGCAACCTAGAAATGTCAATGGTTGTGGACACAAGAAAAGCCTTGAGAAAAGTCTGCTCTCTAGACAAAGGACCAAGAAAGGGGCAGCTTAGCAAGACAGAAAACTTCTAGAGAATAACTGCTCTACTCCAACCAAACATCAGAGAAAAACTTTGGCCCCATCTGCACCCCCACCAGCAAAGGCTGAGTGGGGAGCCTAGACTTCCATCCTTATCAGGCTGTATAAGGTGCTCAACCCTCTCCCATTCCCCTCCGGGTGGTGTCAAAGAAGGCCAAGTGGAGAATTGGGACCGTCACCTCCACTAAGCAGTAATGAGGCATCCCTCTACTGTGTCACTGTGGAGATGACGGGAGGAGGCTGGACTTCTACCCCTATCCAGCAATATCAAGGTGCTCCTCCCCCTTCCTGTTGAGGTGGTATCAGAGGAGGCCTAGTGAAGAGTCAGGACTTTCAGCACCACCCAGAGTTAATGAGGCCAGTCCACCACCACCACCACCACCACCAACAACAACAACAACAACAACACCCTCACCATCACCACCACCACCACCCCCAATACCACCAACAACAACCACAACAACACCATCACCATCACCACCAGCACCACCCCCAATACCACAACACCACCACCACCACCACCACCAATACCACCAACACCAACACCACCAACAACAACAACTCCATCACTGTCACCACCAACAACAAAAACACCATCACCATCACCACCACCACCACCATCACCAACAACAACAACAACAACACCATCACCATCACCACCACCAATACCACCAACACCACCAACAACAACCACAACAACAACACCATCACCATCACCACCACCACCACCATCACCATCACCACCAACAACAACAACACCATCACCATCACCACCACCAATACCGCCAACACCAACAACAACAACAACAACACCATCACCACCACCACCACCCCCAATACCACCAACACCACCACCACCCCCAACAACAACAACAACAACAACAACAACACCATCACCATCATACCACCAACACCAACAACACCAACAACAACAACACCATCACCATCACCACCACCACCATCACCATCACCACTACCACCACCAATACCGCCACCACCAACAACAACACCATCACCAACAACAACAACAACAACACCATCACTATCACCACCACCACCACCCCCAATACCACCAATACCAACACCAACACCAACACCATCACTATCACTACCACCCCCATAGTGTTAGTGGAGGCCATTTGGGGAGCACAAACGAGGCACTTCTGCCTCTTCCAGACAGGGTGGCATCAGTAGAGGCCTAGTGGGGAGCCTGAACTCCCACCCCACACAGTGGTAAGAAGTAGTCCTTCCCCCACCGTGGTGTTCATGGAGATTGAATGAAGAATCTGGACTTCCACCCTCACCTGACAGTAACAATACAGCACTCTCCTTCCCCCACCAGAGCAATGTCAGATGAAGCCTGCTAAAACAGATGATTGAAATAAGATCCAGAGTCTCATGATAATATACCCAAAATGTCCAGGTTTCAATCAAAGAATCACTCATCACAGCAAGAACCAGGAAAATCTCAACTTGAATAGGAAAGACAATCAACAAATGCCAACACTGAGATGACACAGATGTGAAGATTATCTGACAAGGATTTTACAGCCATCATAAAAGTGCTTCAACAAGCAATTACAAACACACTTTAAACAAATTTTGTAAAAAAGAAAAAAATCTCAGCAAAGAAATAGAACATATAAGAAAGGACCAAATAGAAATTTTGGAACTGAAAAATATAGTAACCAAAATTTTAAAATTCAATGGATTGGCTCAATAGTAGAATGGAGAGGAGAGAGGAAAGAGCCAGTGAACTTGTAGAACAATAGAAATTACCAGATCTAAACTACAGAGAGAAAATAGACTGAAAAAAAATGAACAGAACCTCAGGGGACTGTGGAACTCTAATAAAAGATCTAACTTTCATGTCATCAGAGTCCATGAAGGTGAGGTAAAAGATGGCAGGCTGAAAAAATATTCAAAGAAATAATGGCTGAAATTTTCCTGAATTTGGCTAAAGACAAAAACCTATGAATTCAATAGGCTGCAACCTCAAAGAAATCCATGCCAAGACACATTATAGGCAAATTTCCACAAAGTAAAGACAAAAAGAAATCTTGAAAGCAGAGAAAAACAATACCTTACTTATAGGGGAAAGGCAACTTGAATGACAGTGACTTCTCGTCAGAAACCACGGATGCCAGAAGGAAGTGGCACAACATTTTTCAAGTGCTGAAAGAAAAGAGCTGTCAACCCGGAAATCTATATCCAGCAAAAACATCCTTCAGAAATGAAGAGAAAATCAAGATAATATTAGATGAAAGAAAACTAAGAAAGTTTGTAGCCAACAGATATACCCTAAAAGAATGACTAAAGGAACTTCAACTTGAAGATGAAACAGTAAGGGAATCTAGAGAGGAAATGGTAAAATAAGGAATCTTGGAACATCAGGAAAGAAGAAAAAAGAATGGAGAAAGTAAAAATACGGGCAAATAGACTTTCCTTCTCTTGAGTTTTCTAAATTATGTTTGATGGTAAAGCAAAAATTATCACACTGTCTGATGTGGTTCTCAGTGTATGCAAGGGAAAAATTTAAGACAATTATATTATAAATGGGCGAGAGTAGAGGGATCCAAAGGAGGCAAGGTTTCCTACACATCACTCAAACTGACAATGTTGACACCAATAGATTGTGACAAGTTATGTATATATAATGTAATACCTAGAGCAACCACTTAAGAAAAACCTATACAAAGAGATACACTCAAAACATCATAGATAATTCAAACTGAATTCTTAAAAAATGTTTAAGTAATCCACAGGATGACATGGAAAAGAAAACAAGGAAATAAAAAATGAGAGAAAACAAACAGAAAACAGAAAATAAATAAGTAAAATGGCAGACTTAAGCCCTAACATACTAATTACATTAACTGTAAACTATCTAAATACACCAAGTCAAAGATGGAGATTGGCAGAATGGATTTTAAAAATGACTCAACTATATGATGTCTACAGGAAATTCATTTCAAAAATAACAATATAAGCAGGTTGAAATGGAAAGGATGGAAAAAGATACATCATGCAAACGTTAATCTAAAGTAAGTAGGAATGGCTATATTAATATCAGATAAAGTTCACTCAGAGCAAAGAAAATTACCAGAGACAGAGATAGATATTATATAGTGATAAAAGTGACAATCCACCAAGAAGATACAGTAATCCTAAATCGCATGCACTAAACAAAAGAGTTACAAAATACATGAAGCAATATATAAAAGGAACTGCTGACCATGATCAAGTGGAGTTTATCCAGGGACACAAGATTGGTTCAATATTTGAAAATCAATCAATGTAATTCACCATATTAACAGGCTAAAGAAATGAATACGATAGTCTTTTCAACAAATGATGTTGGAGCAATTGGATAGCCACAGGCAAAAAAAACATTAACCTTGACCTAAACTGAACATCTTACATAAAAATTAACTCAAATGTATCATAGACTTAAATTAAAACAGAAAACTATAAAAATTTTTAGGAGAAAACCTTCTGGACCTATGGCCCGGTGAAGTGTTCTCAGACATGACACCAAAAAACACGATCCACAAAAGAAAAAGAATCAATAGATTAGATTTCAAGATTATAAAACTTCTCTGGAAAGAACCATAATAAGAAGATAAAAAGATAAGCTAAGGACTGAGAGAAAATACTTGCAAACCACAAATCTGATAAAGAACTAGTATCCAGAATATATAAAGAACTCTCCAAACTCAACAGTGTGTATCACTCACAACCATTAGGATGGCTACTATCAAAAAACTAGAAAATAGGGGCTGGCCCGGTGGTGCAAGTGGTTAAGTGGGCACGCTCCGCTGTGGTGGCCCGGGGTTCACCGGTTCGGATCCTGGGCGTGCACCGACGCACTGCTTGGCAAGCCATGCTGTGGTGGCGTCCCATATAAAGTGGAGGAAGATGGATGGATGTTAGCCCAGGGCCAGTCTTCCTCAGCAAAAAGAGGAGGATTGGCAGATGTTAGCTCAGGGCCAATCTTCCTCACAAAAAAAACCAAAAAACAGAAAAGAACAAGTATTAGTGAGGATGTGGAGAAGTTAGAAACCTTGTTCACTGTTGGCGGGAATGCAAAATGGTGCAGCCTCAATATAAAACAGTACAGTGGTCCCACAAAAGATTAAAAATAGAATTATCATATAATCCAGCAATTCTATTTCTGGGTATATATCCAAAGAAATTGAAAGCAGGGTCTCAAAGAAATATTTGTACCTGTGTTCACAGCAGCCTTATTCACAATAGCCAAGAGGCAGAAGAAATCCAAGTGTCCATTGACGGATGAATGGATAAGCAAAATGTGGTCCATACATGCAATGGAATATTATTCAGCCATAAAAAGGAAGGAAATTCTGACACATCTTACACCATGGAGGAAACTTGAGGACATTATGCAAAGTGAAATAAGCCAGTCACAAAAAGACAAATACTGTATGATTCCATTTATATGAGGTATGTAGAGTAATTGGATTAATAGAGACAGGAAGTAGAATGGTAGTTGCCAAGGGCTGAGGGGAGGGGGAAATGGGGAGTTGTGGTTTAACAGGTATAGAGTTTCAGTCTTGCAAGGTGAAAAAGTTCTGGAGATTGGTTGCACAACAATGGGACTATACTTAACACTACTGAACAGAACACAAAAATAGTTAAGATGGTAAATTTTACATGTATTTTACCACAATTTTTAAAAACTCAACAGTATAAAAAACAATCTAATTACAAAATGGGCAAAAGATATGAGGAGACATTTCACCAAAGAGAATATAAGGTGATAGATAAGGACGTGAACTTCAACATCACTAGCCACTGGGGAGTGCAAATTAAAATTATGATGAGATATCACTACACACCGTTAGAACAACTAAATAAAAAATAGTGACAATATCGAATGCTAGCGAAAATGCGGAGAAACGGGATTTCTCATGCATTGCTGGTGGGAATGCAAAATGGTACAACAATAGGGAAAATAGTTTGGAAGTTTCTTTAAAAACTTAACATACACCTGTGCAATGCACCATTTGTACTCCTAGGCATTTATCCCAGAGAAATGAAACATGTCTACATAAAAACATGTACACAATTGCTCATAGCCAAAAACTGGAAACAACCAAAATGTTCTACAATCAGTGAATGGTTAAACAAACTGTGGTGCATCCATACCATGAAATACTATGCAGCACTGAAAAGGAATAAATTATTGATACATGCAACAACTTGGATGGATCTCAAAGACATCATCTAAGAGGCAAAGGCCAATCTCAAAAGTCTCATACTGGGTGATTCCATTTATATAATAGTCTTGAGATGACCAAATTATAAAGATGGAGAATGGATTAGTGGTTGCCAGGGGGTAGAGACAGTCACAAGCAGAGTGTGACTATAAAGGGGTAGCACAAGGGAGATCTTTGTGCTTATGGAATAGTTCTGTATCTTGATTGTGGTGATGGTTACACAAAGTTACACATGTGATAACAATTACATAGAACTATATACACACTTTCCATCAATGTCAGTCTCCTGGTTTTGATACTGTACTGTAGTTACATAAGATGTAACCAATGGAGGAAACTGGGTGAAGGGTCCGCTAGACCTCTCTCTACCATCTTTGCAACTTCCTGTGAACCTGTGAATCTATAACTCTTCAAAATGAAAAGGGTTTTAAAGAAAAAGTAAATGAGACTGATAGGGGATCTGAGACCTTTTCAGACTGCTGTAAGAATCTAGTAAATTGGCCTCTTTGCAAGATACACCTGTGGACATTTCTATGCATGGTAACCTAAAAATCTTGCCCATGCCACCTCTTTGGCAAAATTCTAGGCATCTTTCCTGCATGCTTATGCTGACAAAGCTCATAAAGCAATAAAAGATATAAACTGTCGCCATTCATGTTCCTGTCTCTAGGCAAGCTTGAGTGCACATTGTGAGACCAAGGCAGGGAAGATCAATCGCCTGGATCCTTAAATTGATGGGCAGTGTCGATTCCGCATCTCTGATAGCTATTGGTGACACTGTCGCACATGCCACTAATAGGATTGTGGTCCACTACCTGTATGGACCACTGAAGGAAATGCTAAGTCTTTGCTCCAGGTTATTTAAAATAAAGATATAATTTTTTTTCTCAACCAAATTCACAGCGTCCCTGAATTCTTACCCCAGGTTAAGAACGCCTGCTCTGAGAACTCTTTAAGATACACTCCCACAAGTTTTGCTTTGTTCCTATTTTCATTTGTGTTCAGTTCAAAATATGTTTCTATTTCCATTGTGATTTCCTTTTTGACCCGAGGGTTACTTAGAAGAGCATTGCGTTGCATCTCCTTCAAACCCACAGCGTATCCCTTGCAAATGTGTTTTAGAGGTGAAGTTCTGCAGAGCTTGGAGATAATGGGAGCTCCCCTGGCAAAGCGGGCTCGAAAGTGAGCTGGAAGGTTGTCGGAGCCACTACTGCTGCAGCCAGGATGAAATGTTTAATGTACAGATTTCATTGCTTTAAAATTTATCATTTTTTAAAAGAGCAGCAATACAAGCTCCAGCTTCAAAGGCGCTGGCTGCCTGGCAGGGAACCTGAGGCTTGGGCGGAGATTGTCAGGCCAGGAGAGGGTGCCCACAGCCAGTCGGTCCTTCATGCTGTGACCTGGCTGGCCTTTGTCCTTCTGCCTTCCCTCAAGATGAGGGGAGCCCCTGGGGGCTACCAGGAACAGGGGTAGAATCTTCTAGCCAAGCAGGATCTGTGGCAAGTCCTAGTGGAGCTGTCCCACATCAGCTAAAATCAGAGACACCTGGAGGAGGTGGGGGAAGGGAAGCGAATCAGAGAGAAGACCGATACACATACCAAAATAGTCTGCAAGGGTTTGGGCACTAACTGTGGACACACCAGGCTGGGAGGGTTTTGTCTCCAGTTTAGAGATGCAGGGCGCACCAGTCAAGCTTCAGCTGGGTTATGCAATGAGTTGGGAGTTAAAGAGAAAGATTCAATGGGGTTTATCTCCATCGCTTAACTCACTGTGTGACCACGAGTACAGACGTCAACTTTCCAACCCCCCGTTTGCCTGTGTACAGAGCAGAGGTTAAAACAGAGCTCTCTACGGACCTTCCTGTTCTAAAACGCCCATGCTGTCAACGCTGAGTGAGTGGCGTTCCCCGCTGAGCCTCAGTTAGCTCATCTATGCATGCCAGATGATGATGCCTGTCCACGCCCAGGAGCGTCGTGACCACCACACGACAGTGGGTATGGGAACGTGTGATCCTGGCCGTCACAGTGTTGTGACCCATTTTCTAAGCCACCCCAGACTGAGACGGACGAACAAGCTCACAGTAGCAGGACAAGTGGGTATTTCTCTGGCTCTGCCCTCCCCTCACACTAGGAGAACTCCACTCCAACAAACCTTAAGTCCTCCCACAAACCTCCAGGACCTCCCAGGAGGATTTCATATCTGCTCAGGCCTCTACGTCGTCTCAGCTACTTTATGACGCGTTGAAATGAAGCCCCCTGTATGTCACCCCACACACGACAGAGGTGCCATCTACATCCTTCTAGGGCAGTGACGCTACCCTGTGGGCATCCACTGTCTGCTCTGAGGGTGCCAGTGTCCAGGGCCCCAGTGCTGCAGGCAGTGGGGGCTGCAGGCTCCCCTCTCCAGGGCTGGACTAGAGGGAGGCGACCCACCCTCAGGGTCGTGCAGGGGTGACCTTGCACTCACGGCTCCCAGAGTGAGTGCCTTCTTAAACTTGACTCCCTGGGTGCCCTGCTTGTGTCAGGCCAGTCCCAGCCCTGCCCATCACAGCCGAAAATGTTGGCCCACACAGCCAGTGCCCTGAACGCTCCGTGTCTCACAGCGATTGTGGATGAGTGGATAACTCTCAGTGATGGTCCCCGCCTTGCTCTGGAAACTGCACAGAGGTAGGTCCCAGAAGCCATGTTTGTCATAATGCTGGACCATGCCCCCAGCCCCAGCTGATGGGGTCAGGGGAGACACCTGACTAAGCAGAACCAGTCAGATCTCTCTCCCGGGAATTTGGAATAAGGGTTGCCAAATGCCGGTTTGCTTCTGCAGGTGGCTAGAACCGTGCACATAAACCCTGGGTCTGGGAGCTGTCATGTTTCACTCTGGGGATGAAGAAACAGAGGAAGGTGATGTGCAGAGAGATAAGAAAGAAGCAGAAATGAACAATGACTCTCAGCCCTCAGGGGCCCAGCCGCATCCTCTCCTTGGCTCCCAGGAGACACCGTGTCTCTACAACACAGTTCCTTTTCTGCTTAAGCCAGCTTGAGTGGGCTTCTGTTACTTGCAGCCTAAGAAAGCAGAGAAACTGAGGGTTTTTCTTTCTCCTATAGCAGCCTCCTTGCCCCAGAACTCGAGCCAGGAGCAAGGGATGTGCTCGGGGCCCCTCTGAGACAACACCCCACCCCAGCTCAGATCTCCCCTCCCACATGGCCCATTGCCTTGAACCGATTTTTATCATCTTCTCTTAAGGTGAGATTTCCCAGGAGGCTCTTGGACCTCTGTGTAAGTAGATCCTCGATCCTCTTTCTTGCTTTCTTTTCTTCTAACTGCAGTCCCCAAATGGGTCTGAGTCCCAGGGTGGGGACCACAGCTTAGGCACTGGCTGGGGCCCAGCTGCCATGCTCCCAGGTCTAAATGTGTTCCCTGAGTGGCCTCACCCATCAGGATTCCAGGCACAGTGCGGAGTGTCTCTCCTTCTTGATGAAATTACCCACTTAAACAGATGCCTGTCTGCCCGGTGGCGTGCTGGTGGAATGCCAACAGGCCTGCAACCCTGCTCTGGGGGACTGCCAGGCGAGACCCCAGGCCCCAACCATTCATGTAGACAAGGCAGGCAGGAGCCCAGGCTCCTCCCAACCAGGCTGGATGAGAAAAAAAAGAGGGGGGCACAGGAAGGGAAGGGAGGGAGCACGGGCTTTTGCCTTCCCCAGTACCTTGTCTGCCCCAACCCCTCACACACACCCCAGGTCAGCAGCTCTTTCCTGTGCAGGGTAGAGAGATGGGGGGAGGATCTGTTACCCAAGTATTTCGATTCTCTATTGCAGCTAACAAATCACCCCAAAACTTAGAGACTCAGGACAGCGGCCATTTCATGGAGGGTTGCGTCTGAGTGTTGACTGGGCTCTACTGGGCGGTTCTTCTGCTCACATGATGTCAGCTGGGTGTGCAGTCATCCAGGGACCTGGAGGGGCTGGAACATGCCGGAGGGCTCACCCACATGTCTCGTGCTTGATGGGGGTGGTTGGAAGGCTGGGTCCTTCTCTCTTTCTGTGGATTCTTGGGTCTTCTCCTCCATGTGCTCTTTCCACGTGGTCTCTCCAGCACGGTCGCCAGCTCAGGGCTCCAAAAAGCACAAAAGAAGAGTCTTTAAAACCTTCCTGAGGCTTAGGCCGGGACGTGGCACAGCACCACTTCTCAGCATTCTCTTTCTCGATCGAGTCACAGGCCAGCACAGACTTCGTGTGGGAGGGGACTCCACAAGGCTGTGAAGAGCAGGAGGTGGAGCTTGTTAGGGATCGTCTCCTCTAAGAAGAAAGAAACCCACGATTTGACCTTGGTTTATAGACCATCTAAAGAGACAGTGCCTGCACAAATACTCAGACGTGGAGGCCACGCCATCACACACACCCACACCCACACACACACACACACATACACCTGCTCACTCGGGACACATAGTTGCTGAGATACTCACCTTCACACACACACCATTCGCACACACTGCCCCTCACTTCCACACTGATATGTCCATGAACTCACACTCACACACACACTCACCTTCACCCTGATACGGCCATGCACTCACACACTCACTCACACCAATATTCTATATTCTATACACCCTTATCCAACCTCTGGGCCTTCAATTGAGACAGGGATGATGCCATATATAATCAGATTTGCAGGTGGAGCAGCAAACACAATTTGTAACAAACTCAAGATTCAGAGGTCCAGCTGGGCCGAATGGCTAACAAGGTCAACTCGGGGTGGGGTAGGTATAGAGCGCCATTTAATTTATCTGCAAAATAGGTCACACAAGAGTAAAAAGGACACCAACTAAAAATGGACCACTGGGAACTGGTCACCCTAGATCGGTATACAGCCCTGAATGTTGGTTTCAAAGATCAATTTGACAAGCACAGGGAGGTGAGCATAACAACACCCACATCTGTGACATCCATTCGAGTACACGCTCTGATCAGGCTCCTCAATTTTTATTTAAGAAATGTCCCATCTACTCTGCCAACTGTCAAGACATATGAATATCTGAGAAAATCACTACAGAACACAACCTTGAACTCTCTGCTGCCTCTTCTTTATCAAAAACTTTGCTAAGAGAAAGGATGTTCATTGTGGGCTGCCTAAAAGACGAATTATCCATCCACTCTTTTAGCTAGTCTAGATTCTACTCTTGGGTAAAAATCAGTGTGTTCCATCAGAAAGCTGGGTACATGACCCGCACTATTTGCTCCAGCCTGCCTCTCCCATTCACTCTCTCTTCTACCCCTGAATCACTTTTTAAATTGTGCTTGGATGCTAGGGCTTTAAAGCTTTCCCTTTAGCTTGCATTGGGAGAAATTGCTATATGAAACCTGCTACTGCATTGAACATGGGGCTACGGCCTGGAAGCGATCCACCACAATGTCTTACTTATGAAGACCAACAGCAGAAATTTTCAGATTTCAGTATCAGAAAAAGTTGGAATGCTCCTAAGCAGCTGGTTTACTTAAAACTTATGGGCACTGTAAAATTTTTAACAGTTCAGCTTCCCCTTTTTGCCTTGGCCGCTAGGAAACTCAGAGCTAAATTTGCAGCCCACCTCTAGCAGGTGTACAGGACCACGTGATGTATATTTCTGGCTATTTCATGGGATGTATGTCACCTTGCCCCAGGTGTCATGAACATTATAGTTGATGTCTCAATATTCATTCCAGTCCATATAACTAGTCTAAGCCAGCCATGAAAATTCCATTCCTCTTATCTATGATTGGTTCAGGAGTGGGCAAGGACCTAATGCCAGTCAATAAGAAGTAATAAGGGAAAGTCAGCTGGGAGGGATCAGGGAAAAGTTTCCACCCTCCTAAGAAGAAATGGTCTTTCTCCTTCCTTTGGGCATCATGATGTCTGCGTATGATCCCCAGAAATGCTACCAGCCTGAGGACAAAGCACACCCCCCAAAAAAATGATAACAGGACAGAGACAGAGGGAATGTGGGTCCCTGGATCGCCCTCTCTGGACTTCCTGTTTTGTAAGGTAATAAATGGGCTTGTTGTTTACTACTCATAGCCAAAACCAGCCCAACTGACACACACTGGCTTTATTGTTTACTCACCTCCTTTGCCCTTTGCCCTTGGTCTCTCAGCTCATTTTCTATCTTTCTACATTGCACTGCAGGTCACTGCAAAAGACCTGGGTGCCCACAGCTAGGAGTCAGGGATTTGGTACAAGCGGTGAAAGAGTTAGCATGGTTGGTGGCTGCCCAAATGGAGCTAGAGTTTATCATTCAATGAACAAATACTTATTGAGCGCCCACTGTTTGCCAGGCCTGTTCGCTGAGGCCGTATCAGTGAACAAGCTAGACAACTTCTATCCTCTAGGAAAGGGGGACAGGTAGTAAAAGTGTAACAAGAAACAAGGTAATTTCTAGAGTGAAAAGTGCAGTAAAGATGAGCAGGATAAGGGGTGGGAGAAGGATGGGGTAATGTGGTTCCTTTAGATGGGGGAGTCAGGGAAGGACTTTTTAAGGCAGGTGTTTGAACTGAAACTTGAAAGAAAAGAAGGAAGCAGCTATAAGAAGCTCTGGAGAAAGAACATTCTGGATGATGGAGTCAGCAAGTGAAAAGCCCTAAGATAGAAACTAGTTTCATAAGTTGAAACAGCGTTTTTCAAAGGATGGGCCAAAACCTACTGGTGCGTTGCAAAATTGATTTAATGGGTCAAAATCAGTATTTGTCAAATGAAATAAAATAGGAACAGAATAGAATAAAAATTCCAGAGAGCGTTGCATCTGGTAAGGATTAATATGTTGTTTTGTGACACTTTTGTTTCAGTTGTATATAAGGGTGGTTAACTGGGTTGAATATAAAATGAATTTCTTACTGTGAATTGTCGTTTAAAAAAGAAAAAGAAACTCACAGTGAGAGAAGAGCAGAAGGAAAACCAGTGCCTGGAACCCAGTGAGCTAAAGAGAGCCATGCAGCTGAGAGTTCTGGAAGAGAAAAAGATCCAGCCCAAAAGGAGAGGCCTGAGCATCGGGAGGAAAGGCAGGCCAGAGTGGTACCGTGGAAGCCAGAGAAGACAGGGTTTGCCGCAGCAGAGGCTCCTGGGAGGAGGGGTGAAATGAGGGCGAGGGATGACCATGAGGTCATTAATGAGCTTGACGCAAGTGATCACCATGGGGGGAGGGGAGCCAGAGCCTGATGGGAGAGGGTTAGAGTGAGGGTGGGGGTGAAGAATTGGAGTCAGCAACTAAGGAACCTCTTTCAAGAAGTTTTGCCACGCAAGCGAGCAAAATTAATGTGGCGGCTGGAAGAAGCATGGGGCCACCTGAGGCAGTAACTGACCCCCCACCTGACTCGGTCCTGGTCAGCCCCCTCCGGATCATGCTCCTTTCAGTTCCAGGCCCCACATCCCAGAGCGACACCGAGAAACTGGGGGGAATCTTCACAACACCTCTTTCCTCCGAACCACGTCATCTCCTCGAGGACCTGGGATGGGTGAGTTTTATGATGAAGGGAAGAAATATAATGTTGCAAGAGTCACTTTTGCTTTAGAGCCAGTCATGTGACGTCTCTGAGAGTGGAGCCTTCAGTATTAACAGGACAGTAAGACCCATGTTTCCAGAAGAGATAAGATGTGGAAAGGGCTTCACAGTGTGTGAAGCAGTCACCAGGCTCGCCTTTCTCCCTGACTGTATCTGTGCCTTTGTTGGGGCCGTGGACATAGGGGCAAGTTTGTTGTTAGTGCTGTCGAGTCAACTCCGACTCCTAGTGACCCCATGTCCAGCAGAGCGGAACCCTGACCGATCTTTTTTGTGCCATCCTCTCACCTTCCGGCGCTATATCGGACAGTGCTCTGCTGCTATTCATAGGAATTTCATGGCCAGTTTTTTTGGAAGTGGGTGGCCAGGTCCTTCTTCCTGGTCTGTCTAGTCTGGAGGCTCTGCTGAAACCTGTTCATTATGGGTGAGCCTGCCGGTATTTGAAATCCCAGTGGCACAGCCTTCAGCATCACAGTGAAACCAGCAAACAGCCATTGATGATTAAACAGCTAGTAACTATGGGGGATTGGAATTTGCCAACTCAAAATATGTCTCTGCCTGAATGACATTTTGGGCCCCATCCCCACTAACTGACCAAAGGAGTTTGGGATGGGAGGCCTGCCCCCAGAAAAGGCCATCACCATAGACATCTCCGGTGTCTCGGTGGGTCATGCTAAGCCCATTCTTAGTTCTGGTTACCCTTTATGAGAGACATTTACGTTTGAAAAGAAAATCTCCATCTGTAAAGGTATCTTCTTCCCTGTACCAGGAAGAAGGGGGGATGGCCTTACCTAGAAACTTAACAAAACAGAAGATGAGGACTCAAATCTGCATGATAAACTCACCCATTGTTAACTGTGCTGTTTAGGTAATATGCTATCTGACTCCCACTAGGTTCCTATAGGTAACATCCCCCTGGAGTCGGGGTCACCACGGTAATGGATGTTTGAGCTATTTTTTGAGGAACTGAACCCCTTGTCCACTTCAGGCTGGACTGAGACCACCAACCCATCAACTGGGCCCTTTCGATGGCAAGAGGTTGGAACTCCCCCCTCAGGGCATGCTAATGCCGCCATTCTGTGAAGATGTGTCCTACGAAGAAGCGTGAAGCCTGACTACGCTTGCGCAGATCATCAATTACCTCATCTCTCCTCAGCTCCAATCATTTCAGACCACCTTGCCCTCTTCCCCATAAATACCCCTGAGTCCCTATTTGCGGGGAGGCGGATTTGAGACTTGTTCTCCCGTTTTCCTCACTTGGCTGCCTTGTGATTAAACCCTCTCTCTCTGCAATCTCGTCGTCTCGGTGATTGGCTCTTTGGGCGGCAGGCAAAAACGGACCTGGTGCGGTAACAACAGCAACACACAGCCGCCACAGTATGACAATCGACAGATGGGTGGTGTGGTTCCCTGACCGGGAAATGAACCCGGGCGATGAACCCAGGCCGCGGCGGTGAGAGAGACGAATCTTAACCACTAGACCACCAGGGCTGGCCTGAGGGGCAAGTATTTGGCACAAGAGACACTCCGGAGCCAAGAGGATGAATGAGCAGGCACCAAAACCAATCTGCCGACCCCCCAGTGGACGAAGCCCTGGCTCCTTAAGCAGACCAGGTGGGCCGCTCAAGGGCAGGGTCTTCTGGACATAAGTCCACACCAACTGCAGAACAAAGCGCAGCTCCTTAGCCTGGCATCCAAGCTCTTCCCTCTCTGGCCCAGAGCCTGGAGGAATAGTATCGTGGCTAACAGAGTTTTGAGTCATCAGACAGATTTTCCCAGCTCCATAAATTCTCTGAGCCCAAGAATCCCCATCTGTACAAGGAGGGGATAACGGCTGAAGGTGATGGTTAAATGAGATAACTTGGGTAAGATATTTGGCACAGTGCTAGGGACATAGTAACTGCTTAATAAATACATTGTCATCGTGAATGTTTTTGCCATTTCCCCAGCAATCACTTCCTTCACCCCCCTAGCAGAGGATCCCGCTAAATCAGCTTTTCACCTTCACCCAAGCCTGCCAGGGCTCTTGGAAATGCCATACCTTTGTTCCTGCTCAGTCCTTTCTGGTGGGGTTGTCCCTCCTCCCACTTTCCTGCTCGGCAAACTCCTACTCATCCTTTTAGGCCCAGTTCCAATGTCACCTCCTCTGAGAAGTCTTCCATGACTCTCCAGACAGAATGAATCTGTCTCTATGATGCTTTCAAAATACTTTGTTTATTCCTCCGTGATAGGGTTTTTGACGTTGTGTTATAAGGAGTTCTTTACATGTGTCCCCTTTCTCCTCCCCGACTAGATTCCTTGAGGGCGAGAACTGTATCTTATTTATCTCTGTATCTTCACTGCCTTGCACAAAAGAAGATGCTTGTTGAGTGAATCAATAAAAAGTTGGTGAACATGGAAAGGTGGGTGGGTGGGTGGATGGATGGATGGATGGATGGATGGGCAGTCCACTTCAGCCCAGATCTCAACCTTATCCTCAAATGTCTCGGGCTGGTCCAAGACCCAGTCGTCACTTGAGTCATTATTCTAGTGAACAGTAACACGGCACAGCTCACCTGGACTGGAGAAAAACTGTAGACTCAGAAACCTGGGAAGCAGAATTTTGAGCCTCCCTCAGGCCAGAGAACACCACTCAGAAAGAGCCAGGTTCCGCACCAACCTGCACAGAGCCTCAATGGGAGAAAATGATTTAATTATCAGAGTGTCACCAAACAAATTGTATGCCTCATTTTGGGGTACTTAATGCTTATGGTAATTAACATTACGAAGATTTTTCTTCTCCCTCTGTTTATATTTAGTTTAGCCATTTACAATAGTGCTAAAATTATTTCAACTAATTTTAGGCGCTCTCTCTACGGTGCCCCCATGTTTCTTCCCCAGCGCTGCTCCCCAAATGCAATCTTTAACTTCAGAGACAGCCAAACGTGGACAAATTGGAATCAATGCTGCCTTTGTCTTCGCTAATAAGCGGCTGCCACGCAGAGGAGTGCGGAACTGCTAATTGGCTGATCTCAATAGAGAAGAGACAATGGCTGAGAGAGTGCTGGGGGGTTAATTACAGGGCCGCCTTCGCGAACCCCAGCTTCCACTGCTCCTGGCTTATAATGCAACCAGGGTGGGCCTCTCCACCCATCTTTAGAAACAACCAGCTTTCCGGCTGGAATTCTCCTGCACTGGAGATTCAGACCAAACACCTAGCACAGGCAAAGGTCAAGAGAGAGAAAGGGGTGTAGCGAGCGGGGGGCCACCCACCAGGAAGAGGACCAGAGTGTGTGTGTTGGGAGGGGGAGGGGGATGAAGAAGCATTTACTGGGCTGGGGAAGCTGTGTGCACCCGCTCATGATGGAAGCATGACTATCCCCCTCCCACATGAGGAAACTGAGGCCCAGAAAGTGAGGGACCTGTGCAAGGTATGACAGGTTAATTCCCCAAAAGAGGTGACAGTGCTCCCACTGAAGCAGCCAAGCTAAGAGTAAGGCTGCTCTGAACGTTGATTTGAACTCAACATCACCTGATTTAAACGCCCATGCTCTTTGCACTGTCCTGGAAATCTTTGCTCCACCATTAGTCTGTGGCCTCTGAAACCTCATTTCATTGTCTTTAGGGTAAAGGAATTACCTCCTAAATGTCCTTGTTAAAATGCAAATACATCTGCTGCAGGGAGGAGCATATGCATCCTTAGCCCAGATTTGCTGTTTAAATTAGGCACCTGACACCGGGGAGAGCAGATCCTTTGGGGAATGAGACACTCGAGTTTTGATAAGGGGAAGAGGAAACTGCTGAGAGACAGCGGGCCCATATGGAACTCAGTGGTCGCCTTGGGATGGGGTGGGGAAGTTCAAAAGGGTAGCATCTGGAAGGAAAACACCAAAGGGATTGCACCAAAGACAGACAGGCCAAATCCAAGAGTCGAAAACCAAATTTGGTATTCTCGTCCCAAAAGCCACTCTCCCTCCGGGATTCCACATCTCTGTCACTCCACCCAGAAGCCCACAATGGGTCCCCACCTCCTTCCTCTCCTGGACTGTGCCCGGTCTTCCTGCTCTACCTTCAAAGCACGTCCTCTCCTCTCCATCCTTTCAGTCCTCATCATCTGATGTTTAGTTTGGCACTTGCCCCATGTCAAAGTGTAATTGTACCAGACACTTGCAAAAAATGGCAAGACAGGTTTTCTTTGGGCTACTGCAGTAAGGGAGAGAGACTTCAGTCTGGGGCTGAGCTCGACTTCCAGTACAGAGGGGCCGCTGCGGATGTATAGGCCACAGGCGGGATGAGAGGGTCAGGGGACGGGAAATTACTAAGAGCAACTTGGTTAGATATCAAAGGTAGAGGGGATTCTTGCTAAAGTGGCTTGGCAGGTCTCTTGCTAACACTGGGCTCAGCAGACCAAGGATGGCAAACCAAAGACAGAGCCAGCTGAGAAGAGGGCCCAGAGGAGGCTGACTGAAGCTGGCCTGAGTCCTTGTCACCTATCTCTGAGCCCTCTGCCCCCAGGCTCATCCCTCCAGTCCACTCTCCATATACAGTCAGAATTGTCTTCCCAAACTCAGTCTGATCCCATCATTGCCCTACTTCAAAGCCTCCACCGACTTCCCATGTCCTCAGGGTACATACAAACTCCTAGGATGAGGGACCACGTGAGGCTGCTCAATCATAAACAGAGTCCCAGAAAACCCAACCCAGAAGGAAGAGAACTCTTTGGTGCTCACTCCTGATTCCCCCTGGGGCCTGGGCCTGGAAGGGTCAACGCACCTAACACAACCTCCCCTAGCCAATACCTCCCTCGGCTACAACAGCACTCTTTAGAGCTTCCAAAACTCCTCCTTGTGCCTTATCTCCTGGTGTTCATGACCTCCCTGAGTGGCAGGCAGGGTTCCCTCAGCATTTCACTGATGAGGAATCAGGATCAGGGTGGTTAAGAGACTTGCCCAGGTCACACAGCTAAGAAGTGGGTTCAGCCAGCATGCAAACCCAGTCTCTTGAGCAACCTGATGTCATAACTGCCCCTTTCCCCCACTGGATAATAAGCTCCTGGAGGAGAAGTACCCTGTCTGTTGATTTCCTCTTTTGTCCCCATGCTTAGCAGTGCCTGGTACATGGGAACAGTCAGTAGAAAAGGCAATGAAGTCACTGCCATTCGTGGAGGGCTGGCTGTGCACTGGTCCTGTGCTGAGTGTGCTGGGAGACCACTCTTGCCTAATACTATTAGTCGTCCCATTTGACAGATGTAGAAACTGAGGTCCTGAACAGTCACATAACTCACTCGAAGTGGCAGAGTTAAAGTGGTAGAGCAGGGGTTTTCATCTCGGTCTGCTTGACTGCAAAGCCCCTGGTTTTAATCTGTATTCTCCCCGGCTTAATAACCACCAGGTGACTAGGTGAGTGAATAAACGAAGGCCTTCCATTCTTGGGCTCTTTCCGGCAAGCTGCACTTTCCTCTGAATAACCATCTCCTCACTTTCCTCCACACTCTGACCTCTGGGCTCAGTTGAATGTAGACACTTTGCAAGCAAAAAAAAGAATTCCCAAATATTGGTGCTTATCGTTAATGTTCTTTGGTAAAGATAATTTCAATGTTTTAAGATATTAATGTTCTTTTGACAGGTCTCCTTTCTAAGCCCTTCTGAGTAAACACATCTCTCCAGAGCTGATTGATTCTTGCAATTGCTCTATTATAGCCTAAACTAGGACATTCTGAGTCACATATTCAAGAGGAGAAATGGTTCGGGGCATGCGTGTGTGAGTGTGTGTTAATATTTTTTTTAAGTTTCCTTTTGTGCTCAACTCGAGAGAAATATTTGAAATTCAAATAATGAGGTATTCATAGTGAGTTTGCTTTCCTTAGGCCCAGGGTAAAAATAAATAAAATGCTAGACCTTTTTCTTGCTCCATTATGTGGTGCTGACTTTCTGTTCTCATTATGTTTACCTCCAAAATTTGAATGAGAGTAAAATTTAAAGGAATTACCACAATTCTTCGGTACATTTGCAAATCAATTAAGAGGAGCCAAATTATGCTCCTGCTTTTTTCAGGGAGCCAGTCTTTCCTGGCTCACAGGAGGCTGCAGCCCACACCTGCCTGGCAGACAAAGAGCAGCTGTCACTTCGAGAAACAGGCTTGGCATTTCAGCGCTCACCTCCAGTGGCCGATGCCACCACTGGAGCAGCCCCTCGCCTGGCAGCTCCACTCACCTGCCTGGAGCTGAGTCTCCCACCGAGTGTGAGCGGTGCCGGAAAAGCACACACTGTCTTTGGGGTCAGACAGAGACCTGGCAGTGCAGTCCCCACTCTGCTGCCTCCTAGCTCTGTGACCTTGGTCAAATTACCTCATCTCTCTGAGCCTGGCTTTCTTCAGCTGCAAAGTGAAAACAATAATGCCTCTCCCAAGGTTGTCCTGAGAATGTGTTCTAGAGGAATGCACCTCCTGCCTGCCCAGCACACATTGGGCCAACGGGGTTTGCCTTACCTTGTTGCAGCTCCGAGGGGGTGGAAGGTGAGATCGTCTATATGTTATCCCAGGCTCCTGACAGTGTTTTTGTACCATGTCCCCAGGTTCTCCAGGAGAGGAGGTTCCAGCAAGACCTGGAAATGAATGCCGCCTCCTGCAAGAAGCTCTGCCAGATTGCAACTGTATCGTCTCTCTCTTCCTAATTCCCTCTGAATTACGGGAAGTTTGATCTCTCCCTTTATTATGTACCGTATGCCCATGCCTCCCCTCTCCACGATGAAGCAAATCCATGAAGGCAGAGACAAAACATGGTGTCTCTTTGCAATTTCTATTTCAGCCAAACAGAATTCATCGCGATTTCAGTGGACTTTCTTGCCACTGGCCTTTCCTCGTGCTGTCCCCTCCATCGGAAGCACCCCCAACTGCGCTATACAATGGACCAGCTCATATGCCTGGACCAGCTATGGGTTTGCCCCTGCAGATTCAGGTGTGGGGAAAGTGTCCCACTTTTTGTTTCTCTTCAGCTCCGTCTAAACTCAACCCGGATCTGAGGCCGAGGGTCAGTTTGTCACTGGCCAGCCCGGAGCAATTGATTCCTCAGGCCCCAAGGTGCCCCCCGAGGAGACCTGAGCCAGGCACTGCTCTAGGCCCACCAAGGCTGCCTTCTGTCCTGGAGGAGGACGCCCCAGAGCGGTGGGGCTTGCACTCAGTGACGTGGACAGCGAGGGGACTCCTGGGAAGAGACCAGAACCCACACGGTGCAGCACACGGGAGAGAATGGGGTTAGCTTAACAGATGAAGGTTTGGGACGGAGCCCAGAGCCCTGAGGAGGGGGCACTGCTTAAGCCCAAGCACAAAGGCAGGGCCTGGCTGGCCAGGTCCAGTTCCAGCCTCGTGAGGGGCCAGCTGGGGAGGGGAGAGGGTTACAGCAGGAAGGACAGGGTGCAGCAGGCCGTTGGGCTGGCCCTCCCTTCCCTGCACCTCAGCTTCCCACTTATAAATCGGATGATTTTGAGTAGGTGGCCTCCAGGGATCCTTGTAACTCTAACATTCTGAGATCCCTGAGCGTGGGCGCAGCACAGACCAAGGTGTGGCTAGTGGGGCCAAGACATTTCCCATCCCCCACAGAAGTAGCCAGGTGACCTTGAAAGCATCTTTAAGTCACTTTGCCCCCACACACTCCCAGGGGCTGGGAGTGAAACACAGTCCAACTTGGTTTGCCTCCACCGAGCACGTGTGTGTTAGATACTGTGCCGAGGGCTTTGCAAATACTCTTCGTGAAGGGAGGTGGGCAGCTAAGTTCTGATGGGCTCGGCCTGGCCCAGAAATGCCCAGGCGTGGCCCCCCTTGTCTTCACAGAGGCTCCAGTTGAGGGGTAAGGAAAATAGGTGAGGGGCAGGCCCGGCCCACCAGGCCCTCTTTTCGGCGGAAGTGCAATCCTTCCTTCACCAGGCCCAGGGAGCACCGCCTAGCAACTCCCTGCTAGCCTCCTGGCCGAGGGTGTCTGGAGTCTGGTCCCCAGGCCCCAGCAAAGGCGGGCCCAGCTCCACAGGGATGCCCCAGCCAGGTGTGCCGTGCTGTGCTGAGCAGCCTGCCAGCCCCAACAGATGGCAGAGCGGACTCGCCATCCATCACAGCCGTAAGTGGCCAGCTCCCCTCCTGGTGCCCCAGACAAATGGCTGCACTCCTCTCTCCCTCCCCCAGTCCCTCCATCTACCACCCCTGCCAGGCAGCCGGGCGGAGCCGTTTACTCAGAGTCCCGCGTGCAGAGTGTGGGGGGAGGCAGAGCTGAGCCACACATGGAGACGCATCCATCATCACTGAGAGCCAGCAGCTTGCTCCACACGGCAGTGCAGAGGGTGCCAGCCCTCACGTGTGCGTTTGTGTGTGCCGAGCACTGTCCCATCTGCCCAGTAGGCTTCAGAGGGCCTCATCCTTACAAAAAAAGACATGATCTTGCCTCTCACCAAAGGCTCATCTTTCTGCCTCTGCCCTGGACTAAGCTCCAGAGAATAGGGATGACCAGACAGCTCACATCCCTAGACACTAGCAAACTCCCTAACAGAAATAGGGAATGAGTGAATGAATGGTTGGATAGAGTCTTTCATTATAGTTTTAGCTGTCCACCAGCTTCATATGAGCCAAGAGAATTGTATGGCTCCCTACAAAATGTGACCTTAGTGAGGCTGCATCAATAGAGGTATTATGACCAGAGCAATGGAGGAGAGTCCCTCTCTGTTCTAGGCTACTCGGAAAGAATGCCCAGATGAGGGAGATGAGAATGGAGGTAAAGTCTGAAAAATATGTGCCGTGAAAGTGTTCAAGAAAACCAGGGAGAGGAGCCTCTGTGCTCACAAGAGCTGTCTGTAAATACCCAAAGGGTTGTCGGAAGGAAGCCTGGTGTGGCCTCACTCCAGGGCCCCTTCACATCTCCACAATCTCCCCCAAGCCAAGGCGTCCTGGCTGCCCCACCTTGTCCCAACCAGTGGAGATGTCAGACCTCCTGACAGGCCCCGGGGAAGGACAGAAGCAGCAGGTGGCATCTCGGCGCCCAGCCAGTGGCTTGGACCAGAGGGTAATCCCGACCCATGGGCAGGCAATTTGGGATTGCTGGGTCAAGCAAGAGGACTTGCAAATCTCCCTGAACAAACAAATCTAAATTCCGAATATAACTTCATTCCAACTTCGTATCCCAAACTTATGTGTTTACTTGAGGGAGGAAGTGCTATTTTGTGTTTTCCAGGACAATGCAGTTCATAATTTTTTCACACCTTTCAGAGCAGGTGACAGCTTGCTTACAAAATCTAATTCATTGCCATGCAGGCTCTGAGCTGCACTTTAATACATGCACCAATAACACAGCACAATAAGGTTAGAGACAGACACTCCCTCCCTCTGCCCCAAATAGGCATTTTCTGGATCCAGCCATCCAAGAAGAGAGCCACGCCAAGAAGACACCTCAAGCGAGGCCTCCCAAACACTAGCAATAAGAGAGGCCTCCCTGTGTAATTTCCTCTTGGACCGAGCACCACCTCCTCGCCCCCCTCCCCAACTTAATTGCAGGAAGAATTGTTATGCTAATTAGTATTATTCACAGAGTTAACAGAGCACAGGGTCTAAATTTAGATCCCCTGCTGCAGAGCCCTCGGAATTTGCTGGGAGCTGGCAAAGATGCTGGTGGGGAAGGGAGGATCCTGGGATGGGGATGCTCAATGGGGCTGCAGGATAGTGGAGAGGAGGAGGCAGGCAGGGGCCTACTGGAGTCTTCAACTGGCACCAGAAAGCCTGTGGCTCTTGGCAGGGAGGACTCTGAGAAGGCAAAATCCTCTGCCAAGGGAATATTGAGCAAAAGAGAAGGGAAACCCATGAGTGCTGAGTGCCCCCTGTGTGCCAGGCCAGATACCCAGGTCGTGGGTGGGGAGGCCCGTGCAGTGGAGCAGCTCTGGCTTCACCACGTCCAGTCCTGACTCTTTGACTTACAAGCTGAGCGGCCTCAGGGAGCTTACTTGGCCTGTCTGGGCCCCAGTGTCTTCATCCGTGACAGGGATCAAGATATCTACCTTGCAGGGCTGTTGTGAGGGTCAAAGGGATAACGATGCAAGGTGCCTAGGACAGGTCCTGGCCTGAAGGTGACACTCCTTGCAGCCTGGGATGATGATGATGCAGGAGAGGGAGACTCTGGAGGGGAACCACCACCACCACCGGCAAGAGGAAGGAGTTATTAGCCTTATTTTATGAATAAGGAACTAAAGCTCAGAGAGGTTGGGGAGCCTGCCCAGGGTCAGAAGGTATCACAGACCTGAGACTTGAACCCAGAACATCTGACTGTAACAGTGGCATGGTTCACCCCCACTGTCTTAGAGCCCTGAACCGTGCTGGAGGGAATAGCATTTCAGCCCAAATCTGGTCCCCCGCCTGCCATAAGCCCTCTCATGGCCTCATGGGAGTGAAGGACCAAGATGTGTCAAACGAGGGCAAGGAAAGGCCAGGCTGGGTCTGTCCTGCCTCCTACCTCTCCATTCCTATCAGTTCAGGGGCAGGAAGATGGGGCCTGCAGACCAGTACACCTGGGCCCTCATGTACCCAAGGTGCACCCTCTCCCCTTGTCACAGGAAGGCAGAAGAGCATGATGGTTAAGAGCATGAATTCCAGCTCTGGGCCACCTCCCTGGGCTTCCTCACTTGTAAGAGGGGGATAACAATAGTGCCTACTTTAAAGGCTGCTGTGAGGATTCAACGAGTTACTCTATGTTAAGCACTCAGAACAGAGCCCAGCACGTATGAGAAGCCATATTACTATTAGTTGTTACGAGCTTCTGGAAGTCTGGAGGCCAACTCTGTCTAGGACCCTCACCTTAAGATCTCACCTTGAGGTTCCTAATCTGGTTTTCACTGTCAGCTCCTGGTGGCTGGGTCTTTGATGAGACGTCAAAGATTGGGGAATGTGGGACGCTCCCTTCCTCTGAGAAGGGAAAGAGTGTCAGATCTGAAGTTGTGTTCCCCATCCCTGTAGCCCTCCAGACTCTGAAGACAGCCAGAGCCCCACGGGGCTTCCCACACATTACCTGAATTCCCAAGGGATACTCCGCACTGGGCCCTGCGTTTGCAGTCTGAGAGCAAAGCTAAGTCTTAGCCTACCCAAAACTTAGCTGAAGCCCATCTGCGGCTGTGTAGGTCTGTCACGTCTGAGTGCACGCGGGTCTGTGGGAAAGCTGCAGATGCCATGGCAGTCAGGAGGTGTGGGTTCAAATCCCTGCTCAGACCCCTACTGGCCCTTGAGCAAGTCTCTGGGCCTCTTGGAGCCTCAACATCTTCATCTTTAAAGTGAAAAGGAAAATTCCTCCAGAGCAGACTGGGTATGTGGATTAAACCAGATAATGGGATGTTGCTGACTAAACTGGAAAGTGCCGCGCAAATGGGAGGGATTACTGCTGCTGTCCCCGAGTGTGGTCCCAGGTGTACAGCTGCGGATGAGATGCCTCTGGCAGGTCTAGCTGGGTGGGAACGAATGTGGGGGTCTGCATTCTTGGGCCTCGCCCAACCTGGCTGTGTCTCCTCAGTGGCTGACCACTCTTCTTTAGTCCCATGAGCACTGCAGTGTCCCGGTGTCCATCCTCCCTCCCTCTCCTCGCTCTACAGTGCTCTGACCACCCACCAGGCCCTCCGTTACCACCTCTCAGCTGAGAACCTGCTCTCAGAGGGCCATCTCCAGTCCAGTTCTCTCTCCCAAGCTCCAGACCCATCAACCCAACTCCCTCTCAGACATCCTGTCCTGGGCGTCCCACTGGCATTTCCAGCCCAACGGGCCCCCAGCTGAACTTACCATCCCCTCACTCCCTTGAATCTGCACCTCCTCACTACTCTCCATCTTCACTGAATGATGTCGTCAACGTGTCCCCAGTAGCCAAAGCCGGAAACTTGAGAGTCATTCTGGACTCTTCTCTGCCTACCCCATACATCCAACAATCCTCGAGTCCTCTCAACTCCACTTCCTAAATAGCTCTTGAATCCAGCCACTGCACCCTTGGCCCTGGGTGAGGCCTGCTCGTCTCTCCTGGACTAAGATGCAGCCTCCATCCCGTTCTCCTGGCACTGGCTTTGTCTCCTCCAAACCACACTGCGGCCAGCAAGTTCTTTCTACACAGCAGATCTGTCCAGCCCCTCCCCTGCTTAAACAGCTCCAAGGGCTTCCTACAGCCGTGGGTCTAGGTCCAAACTCCTGAGCAGGCCCCACAAGGCCTCCATCATCTGAACTCCAGGGTCTGGTACATTCTCTCCCTGAGCTGCAGGAGGGCACGCGGAGGCGGGCACGAGGAGGAGTCACACACAGGATGGACATTTGACTTACATTGACTGAGCCCCAACTGTGCACCAGGCTCTGTGCTAAGCCCTAGACATGTATTTCCTCATCTAACCTTCACCACAACCCTCTGAGGTGGGCACTATCATTATGTGGGGGCAGAATAGCAGCCTTCAAGGATGTCTACATCCTAACCCCAGAACCTGTGAATATGTCACCTTATGTGGCAAGAGACCTTGCAGATGTGATTAAGTTAAGGATCCTGAGACAGGAGATTATCTTGACTGTCTGGGTGGGCCCGGTGTAATCACAGCGTCCTTAAAAGAGAGAGACAAGAAGGTTAGAGTCAGAGAAGATGTGATAACAGAAGAAACGTCTCGAGTCATGTGCTGTGAAGGTGGAGGAAGGGGCCATGAGCCAAGGAATGCAGGGGGCCTCTAGAAAGACAACGGTTCTCCCTGGAGCCTCCAGAAGGAAGAGGGCCCTGAGACCCCTTAATTTAACTCGCTAAAACCCATTTTGAGGGGCCATCCCCATGGTTTAACTGTTAAGTGTGAGCGCTCCACTACTGGCGGCCCGGGTTCGGATCCCGGGCATGCACTGACACACGGCTTGTCTGGCCATGCTGAGGTGGCGTCCCACATACAGCAACAAGAAGGATATGCAACTATGACATACAACCATCTACTGGGGCTTTGGGGAGAAAAAGGGAAAAAAAAAAAAAAAGGGAGGATTGGCTCAGGGCCGGTCTTCCTCAGCAAAAAAAGAGGAGGATTGGCATGGATGTTAGCTCAGGGCTGATCTTCTTCACAAGGAAAAAAAAAATGACCCATTTGAAATTCCAACATCTATGATTCTAAGATAACAAATTTGTATTGTTTTAAGCCTCAAAGTTTGTGGTAATTTGTTACAGCAGCCGTAGGAAACTAATACGCATCATCTCCTTTTCACAGATGGGGAAACTGAGATGGAGAGGGCTTCAGTAACTGCCAAGAGTTAAACAGTTGGCAATGGCAAAGCCTGGATTCAAACTCAAGCCTCTGGCACCAGCGTCCTGGGTTGGGAATTTCATGCAAAGGAGGGTAGAGAAAACTGGGTCTGACCAAAAATCCTGGGATGAGTTCCCTGTCATTGGGGATGTTCAAAAGAGGCTGAGCACTTGTTTACCAAAGTGCTCTAAAGGAGATTTCTCTATCAGGTGTGTGTTTGCTCCAGGACAATGGTTTTCAAGTCACTTAGTAGCAGAACCCTTCTACCAGAAGACAGCCTCCTGGGATCCCTATTAATATAATCCAGATCAAAGAGCAGCTTCCTTGGCTTGAACAGGCGGGGCGGGGGGGGGGGGCCCTGCTTCCTGGTCTCCCCGTCCCTGCAGAGCCCGCGGTGCTTCTGCGGTACCCTGGGGTTCCATGGAGTAGCATTTGAAAGCACTGGCCCAGAGGTTTTCTGAGGTTTCTCCAGATCTGAGGTCCCAGGAAACTGAGAATGTCTCTGGAGACCCACGTCAGGGAACACGTGGCAACTCTCCGAGACGCACAGCAGGGGCGGGAGTTAGGAAGGTTTAAGAGCCTGTCACAGACACTACTAACGATTTTTAGTTACTTAATTCTCCTAGAGCGTTGACAGGTTCCCATAACTTAGGGTTTATTTGCTTTCTCTTGAATGTCACATATAATTCTTGTCGAAATGTTTATTTGCCTAATGCAACTTTTAGTGCCTGGGTAATTTATTCCCCCTATTTGTCAGCCAGGAGGAAGGAAGGCTACTTTTAGCTTCTGTCTTGATTGTGGAAAGCAATACAGTGGCCCCCACTCTTTCGTCTCCATGAAACGCATCAAAGGGGTCCTCGGCTGCCTCACACATTTCCTTGAAAAAAACAAAGGCCACTCCACTTCAAGGCCTCCCGCCCTCCTGCACAGTCTGTACGCTCAATTCCATCCAGAAACAGGAGTTTTGTTTTCTGCAAAAAGAGCAGCCCATGAGGAGGTGAATTGTATCATCACACGCCCTTGGGGGAGGCAAAAATCAATTCTCTGGATGCAATGTTGTTTCCAAATCCAATCAATTCCATGAGTTGTGAGGGAATTCAATTCAACCAACACTAATTGAGCGCCTACTATGTGCCGGGCCCTCTGCTGGGCTGGGGACTCAGCAATAAATCAGCCTGCGTTCCTGCCCTGGAGGAACCCACAGCCAGTTGGGAGACAGGTGTGTAAACCAATGGCTGCAGTGCAACCCGGGCTGTGACAGGGGAGCGGACAGAGCGCTGGGGGAATTGGGGGGAGGAGCCACATTGGCCCTGGGAGCCAGCAAAGAGGGCGGGCAGCATGGGACACAGCCTCACATTGTCCCGAGGCAGAGGGGGTGGCATCGCAGACATAGGGAGTCCATTATAAGGAAAGACAGGTTGGTATGGGGTGAGCTGTGAGAGGCGTCAGGGAGATGGGCTGGTGAGACGGAGCCAGATTGTGGCAGGCCTTGGATGCTGCCCAAGGACTTTGATGTCACTCATAGGCAACAGAGAGCCCATCAATAGTTTGTGTTAGAAGACGATGTGGCCACGGTGTGACAGTGAACTGGGATAAGACCGGGGCCAGGTGTGCCAGGCCCCCTCGGGGGTCTTTGCCCTAACACAGGAGAGAGAGAGTGAGCTGCCTCAAGGCAGCGCGGGTGGAGGGGAGGTGGGAACAGCGTGCACTGGGGAGATATGGCAGCCATTCGATGTGGATGTGAGGGACAGGAAGGGACTCATGGATGCCACCGCTTACTGAGAGCATTGACGAAACCAGGTCTGTGGGCAAGAGGGTCAGCTCTGGACACGGCAGGTCTGAGGGATCTGGAGACACTCCAGGGAGGAGGATGTCCCAGTGGTTGTTGGAAATGAAGGTCGGGAAGGGCCTGTCTGTGCCTGGCTTGCTGACCAGAGAGGACTGAGGGAGGCTGCAGAGCCCGGGGACCCCGGGCTGGGCTGGGGCAGCGGTTATCCCCACCCCAGGACCACTGCCCTGGTCCTAAGAGGTGGTGCCGACTTCATACCCCGGCTGCCCACCTGCTCTGGTGGATAGAAGCAGGAATAATGCTTCTGAGGACTTCTCTGATGCTTTGCAGCCCTTTCAGAGGTGGAGGAGGGAGTGACATTGGAGAACCCCAGGCCTCCAAAGGGACAGGAGAGAAATACGGGCACACAAAGAGAATGTGGGTTCTCAGAAATATAGAGAGGAGCTGGGCTGGAGGGCGAGTAATGAGAGGGCCCAAAAGACTGTCTCAGAAGTTCCCCCAGGACCCCCTACCCACTCCAGACCCAGATGTCCCAACATTCTGGAAAGGTGCGCTGCCATCATGTATAGGAGTCCAGGAGGAGAGACAAGGCCACCATCCCAGCGTGGAGCAGGGACTGCCAGCTTGTAGAAACTTCCAAAGAAGCCTGGGCACATCAGAGTCTCACTGGGGTCACCAGAGCATGGTCAGGGGTTTGCGTGGGTGAGACAGGAATGTGAGTCAGTTACCACTGATGCGTTCATGTGATGCCCACAGGGAGGATGGGACATGCACAGCCTGGAGGTTAGCAGCACAGATTTCGGAATCACGCCAGGCCTCAGTTCAAATCCTGGCTCTGCTTCTGACAGAGGCGACCTTGAGAAAATCAGAGCCACTCTGTGCCTCAGTTTCTTCTTTTTTTTTTAGTGACTTTTCCCCCAGTTTTATTGAGATATAATTAACATACAGCACTGTATAAGTTTAAGGTGTACAGCATGATGATTTGACTTAGATATATGGTTAAATGATTACCACAGTAGTTGAGTTAACATCCATCATCTCATATTCAGTGTCTTAATCTAAATAGAGATGATAATAATAATAGTGCCCACCTTAGATAACTGTTACAAAAGTTAAATGAGGTAATTACATGAAGCACTTAGAACAGCATTTGGTACTTAATAAGCACTCGCTAAGTAGGTGCCTCTTTTTTTTTTTCTCTTTTTTTACCGTCGTCGCTTTTATAAAAGGAGCTCCAAAAGCCAGAGTGTGTGACATCCTCAGCCACGTCCGACAACGCCTGAATCTGGCAGGTTCCACTGCATGTTCCAATCATGGGAAGGGACATCCTCTGTAAATGAATACCCCAGGCCCCAGCAGGCATGAGGCCGCCCAGGCTCTGACTGCCTATCTCCTGGTGGCCCACACAGGCAGAGGCAAGGTCACACCCTCAAACCGTGGTGATCCCACCAGCCCCCTAGCAGGGGCAGCCCCACTGCAGGAACCAGCCATCCCGGGAGCACATGTCCAGCTCATTCTCCTTTACGTTCGGCTCTAGCCTGGAAGAAAGAGCCCCGTACCCTCCTGGGGAGCCTTATCACTAGTGAGGGTCTGCTCCCTGGAGCTCCTCCACAGGAACCTGCTCAGAACCTACCTGGGGACCCACAGAGGGGCCCCTTTCCCAATGCCCAGGGCTGCAGGCCCCTCTCCCCACTTCCATGTTCACAAGTTCTCATTTCTTGAGCACCTACTAAAATTCACCCAAGTGAACACAGCAGCCAACTCTCCACATTTGTGCCAAGGAACAGAAACTCTCAGATCACAAAGAACCCAAACGTCGTTGCTAATCGCATTCGCACAATATGATTTTTTTCCAACAGATTTACCTTCCTCATTACGCTTGTCTCTAGCCAATATTGCAGTGATTTTGCTTTCCCCAAGCACACTGGTGGTGAGTGAGGCCGTGCAGAGGTGGGTGGGGAGCTGGGTAAGTCATCCTGGAGGCTGAGGTTTTGCTACAAAGTGGGTAATTCCCAGGCAAGGAATTAAGAAGGCCCACCTACATTCCTAGTGGGGAAGAAAAGGAACAACGGACTTCTGTACAGGGTTTAAAAGCTCAAAATGGACTTCTACAAGCATCACCTCATTTGATCTTCACAATAACCCTGTCACCCAATACACAGGCAGACAAACTGAGGTTACTTGTCCTAGGACATTTAGGAGTAAAGCCAGGACTCCGACCCGGATCTTCTGGATCCAAAGCTCTTTAGAGGGACCCTCTTTTAACATGATGTTGGGCCTGCCCCGTGGCTTAGTGTTTAAGTGAGCGCGCTCCGCTGCTGGCGACCCGGGTTCGGATCCCGGGCTCGCACCGACGCACCGCTTCTCTGGCCATGCTGAGGCCACGTCCCACATACAGCAACTAGAAGGATGTGCAGCTGTGACATACAACTATCTACTGGGGCTTTGGGGGAAAAAAAGGAGGAGGATTGGCAATAGATGTTAGCTCAGGGCCGGTCTTCCTCAGCAGAAAATAAATAAATAAATAAAAATAATAACATGATGTAATCTATGCAGAAATAGAAGCGTAATGACGTACACCTGAAATTTATACAATGTTATAAACCAATGTTACTGCAATAAAATAAATAAATAGATGAATAAATAAATAAAAGACCCTCTTCTTAATTGCACAACCACCACCAAGAGGTGGAGATGCTGAAGCCAAGGAAAGTCACAGCCCAGTTTGCTCATACCTCCCTGGAGTCGTGCCCCTGGCTACTCCCCCTTGCACATTGACTCCAGAATTGGCCACGTGACTTGCTTTCACCAGTGGGACAGTATAGAAAACGTGTCACAAGCAGAAACTTGAGAAGCACTTGCTCCTTGAGTTGCCTCATGCTGTTCTTGGATTCCTTCAACTACCATGTGAACAAGCCCAGGCCAGCTTATTGGACCATGAGAGACACATGGTTCTGTCACCCTCTCACCCCAACCAACAGCTGCCCAACCACCAGAACTGGTGTGAGGTCATTTGAATCTATCCAGGCCCAGTCAACACACAAGCGACTCAGCCAAGATCAGCCAAGCTGAGCCCAGCTCATAGACTTGCCCAGCTGCCACTTCGTGCCAGGATGGTTTGTTACACAGCAAAAACTAATGGACACGTGTAGCAACAGAGCGTCCTGATTCTCAGTGTAGGAGAACCTTTGGCAAGGAGTGTTTCCATACACAGTCAGACCCGCCCTCTCTCCATGCTCTGCCGTTCCTGAGCTTTGATCCAGCCTGGGCAATGTCTTCACCCCGAAGGCCTGGACTAGCTCAGTTCTGAAGTTCTGTTGTCAGAACATATCGAAGGTGTATTTCTTTTTTTTTTTTTTTTTTTTTGTGAGGAAGATCAGCCCTGAGCTAACGTCCATGCCAATCCTCCTCTTTCTGCTGAGGAAGACCGGCTCTGAGCTAACATCTATTGCCAATCCTCCTCCTTTTTTTTCCCCCAAAGCCCCAGTAGATAGTTGTATGTCATAGCTGCACATCCTTCTAGTTGCTGTATGTGGGACGCGGCCTCAGCATGGCCGGAGAAGCAGTGCGTCGTTGCGCACCCGGGATCCGAACCCGGGCGGCCAGCAGCAGAGTGCGCGCACTTAACCGCTAAGCCACAGGGCCGGCCCCCGAAGGTGTATTTCTTGATCCACCATCTCACACTCCATAAACTCTCTTCCCTAGTAAATCCCAATGACTGGTCCCCACCCACTCTTTGCCCCTGTGGAGACCCCACATGAAGCCAACCAGCGTTTCAGAGACAATTGCCCAAGAAAATTAAGCTTGGAAGGCTCATAGGCAAATCTAGACAGCCACCAAGGTCAGCTTTATCTAAGCCCAGCCTCACAGGGCTTTAAATCTTCTCACTGGTCCTGTGAGGTGGCTCTGCTTGAGGCTGGACCTGGATCCCTATCTCCAAATAGTGCTGGCCCCAACTGTGTTTCTTTCACCAGCTCCATCCTTCCTGGAGGTGAAGAGCATGCATTATGGAGTGAGAGTACCTGGGTTCGAATCCCAGCTCCTTCTCTTAATAGCTGTATGACTTTGACAAGTTATTATTCCCTCGGTGTTTCAGTTCTCTCCTCTGTAAAATGGGTATAATTTTAGCACCTATCTCATAGCGCTGTTTTCAGGATTATGTTTACATACATAAAGCACTTAGAACAGTCCCCAGCACACGGTAAATGCTACATAAGTACCAGTTCCCTCTGCTTCTGCTGCTACCTTTCCTGTTATAATTATTTATGACTACTGTTCTTATTTTCCATGTCTTGGAGGAAGGACCCTGGAAGGGAAAGATCGAGCTCATGCTTTGGTTTCAAGCTCTCGCTTTAGCCTCATGGAGGCCCCTGTAGCCTGTGCAGAGCTCTCAGGTTCAAGTCCCACAAAATGCCATTCTTTTCCCTGCCTTCCTTTCCCTGGACCTAAACCCAGCATGTGGTTTCTCTTTCTGACTCATTAGTCCTAAAGTTGTTCTGAAATCCACACACATGACTGACTCTAATCTGGGCAAGGGCAGGCCTGCCTGCTGCAGTTACACCCCAGAAGTCCCACCATTCTCTCTGTGCTCACCCTTTACTTTAAGGTCACAGTGAGGCAACTCGGTGCTATAAACCTGGAGTCAGGGGATCTAGGTTCAAATCCTGACTGAGTCACTTACTAATTGTGAGGCCTTGGACAAATCACTTAACTTTTGAGTTTAGATTTCTTCATCTTTAAGATGGGTTCCTGACACCTGCCCCGTAAAGGTTGTTGTGAAGATTAAATGAGATAATGTACGTATATTAGTTAGAGTAATGGTAGCTGCTGTAATAAATGAGCCCCAATATTTTGGTAGCTTATCATGATAGAAATATATGTATTTCTCATTCACGTAATAGGCGACTAAGATTGTTTCTGTTTAGTTGGTGGCTTTCCTTCACATGGTGATTTGGGGACCAGGCTACTTCTGTCTAGTGGCTTTGCCATTACCTAGAGGCATGGAGCCTTCTGCATCCAACCAATAGACAGGAAAGAGAAGTTGGAGAAGACAGACCTTATTTTCATCCACTTTGGCCCAGAAGGAGCATGCATTATGTCTCCTCACGTTCCATTGATGAGATCTAGCCATGGGCCCCATCTAGGTATAACAGGGTTTAGGAACAGAAACAGTCCCTGCCTGGGTAGTATGTCCCAGTACTACCCAGTAAGGAACAACTCTACAGTATGGAAGGGGGGTGGGGGGGGTCACAAACCTATGGTGGGCGGACACCTGGTCATGTCTGCTTATGTCTACAAGTGCTTCCAGAGATATCTTGGATGCACAGTAGATAGTTACAACAGCTGCATCTACTACTGCTGCCACCACCACCAGCCCCACTGCTAGTACTGCTATTTTATTAATAGTTGCTCTGTGAAATAGAGATAATAATACCAATCTTATAGAGTTGTGATGAGCAATAGAGAAGTGAAAGCATGAATGGTACTACCTGTCTCTTCCTCCTCCCACATCTAAGTCCTCAACTGTCCCTAGAGTACTTCCTAGGGTTAGGCCCCCCTAGGCTGAGCTCCTGCTGGGGAGCCATGCATGGGGCTCAACCCCCTCTAAATTGAATGCCAGCCCTTCCTGCTGGCTCCCCCCACCCCGAGGTTGTCTAGGGCCCTTGTCTTTCTCCCCCACCCTCCTAAGAACCACCAGAGACAGTTCCCCGGGTCAGGCACACCTGATCTATTCATGGTCAGAACAGAATGCTCTCTGCCTGCTTCTCCCTGGGGCTCAAAATGGAATCAAAGTAAGAAAAAAATGAAATTTCATGCATTATCTCCCCTTCCCCCATGACTACTTCTTTTCCAATACAAATGACATTTCAAGTAGTTGTTTTCCAAGCCCCCCTCCCACCAGCCCACTCACTCAATTTCTGTTAATTCCCTCTCCTGCCCACTTTTTTCTGGACTGTTTACTATGGAGAGGATTTTATTTGCAGGAGCAGCCTCCCAGAAGTTTCAGACCCCTCATTTAAACACGGCTCTCCCTAAGACCAGGTTATTAAAGGTCAGAGTGGGCTCTCTGGACAGGCAGTGGGGCTGTTCACATGATCTTATATTTTCATCACTTTACAAAAGGGAAGAGGAAGAGGTCCATGTTGGAGATACAGACACAAGGAGTCCTCTGGGAGGAAGGCAGGAGGAGAAATCCAAAGAGAAGGATGGATGAGGTCAGACAGGATTCATAAAACATGCATTCCATCCCACGCTCTTTCTCCAGAACGAGGTAGTGGATTTAAATTCTTGTTCTGCCTCCTTGGCTATGAAATTTTCAACAGATCACTCAACTTCCCTGAACCTCAGTTTCTTCATCTATAAAATGGAGTCCCACTGGCCACCTTACAGAATTATTGAGACATTTAAGCAAACTTAACATACGCAATACAGCCAGCATAGTGCACAATGCTCAGTAAGATGGCCAATAAATAATAATTCCCCATGTCTTCCTCCTTCCAAAAGAAATGCAGATTAAATGTTCTGAGACTGAGGCTACCTGGAATTTTTCTAATAAAAAAAGTACTTTTTCTGAATACAAAAACAGCACATTGTTAGTATATCTTGAAGTAACAGAACCTTTGCAATGCTGCTAAGTCTGTGTCAGAGCCATAGGGCAGGAAAGAGTAGCCACAGAAGAAAACAATCTTGCTGTATAAGCTTTAGTTGTCAGTATTGGATTTTTTTATCAACAGCAATTTTATACAGTTCAACCTGAATCAAATAATAATAATAATAGCAAATGCTTATATAGTGCTTTCTATGTACTGAGTCTTGTTCTCAGTATCTTAGCGCTCATTAAATCCTCACAACTCTGCAGTGTAGGTACTACTATAAATCCATTTTATAGCTAAAGAAACTTCAACACAGAGAGGTTAAGTGACTTGCCTGAGATCACACAGCTAGTGAGTGGCAGAGCTGGGGTTTGCACCCAGGTAGTCTGGCTCCAGTGCCCGTGATTTGTGCCACTACATTTTACTGCCTCCTCCATGAATAATTGAAAGGCCTCCTGAGGAGGATATTATGTGGCTCTCTGATGAAGAGGGAAGAAGGATGCTGAAAAGCTGGTTCAGCAGGGATGCCCAGAGGGAGGAGAGAGCAGCTATCACCCAGCCATCAGCCTGTCGTCCTGACTCTGCCCTGGGAAGGGTGATGCTGCTCCCTCCAGAACCACAAGGCAGGTACTGGCAGGCGCCCGGCCCCGCCCTCTTTCCTGAGCATTTCATTTCCCTGTCCTTTGTGGCATGACTCTCATAAAACTATTCATTTCTTAATTCTGATGGCAGAAAGGAATTTAATCTAGTTGCTTGAATATGACGACAGCCTCCCGCTAAGCAGGCTGCCTCCCGAGGGTCATTGAGAGACAACGCCCTGTTAATATTTAGCTCCAACAGCAAACATTATGGCTTTCAATTTAGAAGATTATGCTTCTGGTTAGTTATGTATCATATGTGCGCGCGCGCGCACGCTGGGTGGCTCATCTCATCAGCGCGGGAGCATTTTGCCAGGGTTATAAAAAATGCCATTTTCTCTGAGAGCCCTTTCCACTCAGTGATCCAGTGAAGTAACATCGGGATCAAAACCATGTTCTGAAAAATAATTGATCTATTCAGCAGCTTGCAGGCCCGCATTCCAAGTGCCCAGAAGAGCCATTTTCCGGGGAAGCCAGGGGCCAATGTGGGAGGGGGCTACAGGGGGCCCTAGTCTGCGGAGCTTGAACTGAGGAGGGAGGCTTGGAGCTGTCCGTGGTGCTGAACCCAAGCTGCCCCAGAATTGCCAGGGAGTGGGAATGAATGTCGGCTAGAGGGACTGGCTGACTGTCTGGGGAGCTGTGCCCATTCCAGGGTCTTGGATCATTACATTTTCCTTCTTTCCAGAGCTCCCAATCCTCTCTCTAATTCTAGATCCAATCCTCAAGTGCCTTCCCTCGTGCTTGCTTTCTCTGATGGCTGCCTTTGTCCTGAGGAGCACATTCCTGCTAACCATTTCCTGATTTTTCTTTCTTTTTCTTTTCTTTTTTGTTTGGACTCTTCCTTGGGATGGCACAGAACCTCTGGTGGGTCTGAGAAGCTCAGTATTTCAGAAATACAGACCCATATCTATTCCCTCTATTCATGCTTCCTCTCCCTCAGTTTTTCTTTCTGTCTCAACATCGTCTCCACTCCCCCCACTACCTTGTTCCTTCCCCTTCCTGTCTATATCCCTTTCCTTCTCTCCCTGTCTGCTCCTTCTCTACCCCCTCCTTCCTTGTCGATATTCTCTCAATCTCTTTTTTTTCCCTCCATCCTCCCTCTCTTTTCCTCTCTTGTCTCTCTCTCTCTCTCTCTCTCTCTCTCTCTCTCTCTCTCTCTCTCTCTCTCTCTCTCTCTCTCTGGAATCCCAGCCTAC